>NC_072390.2:39772500-41047916 GCF_028885625.2 Pongo pygmaeus | reverse complement strand
AATACCTCCAATTCCAGTCCCTAATCACAGGGTAGTTATCTCCCATCCTATATGATACAGGATATTATCTGATCAGGCCTCTGTATGTAATCAATATTACCACTGCTGCCCCTCCCTGCACAATGCCCTCCTCTCAGTCTCCACACCTCAAGTTTGTTCCTTCCTCCCATGTGCACATCATCATCACCTTGCTCAGGCCCCAGCAGCCCACACTAGGCCACTCCTTTATGGGGTGCCCTTGTGCTTTCACCTCAGGCTCTAACTTTCATCTCGGTGTTCCCTCTCTGGGGGTACCCTCCTCAACTTGCCTGGGCTCCAGTGACCTGAGCCAGTTTCCCCTCCCACATGGAGGTCCTCCTCACCCCATGGGATTCCTATTCCTACAACAAGCAGCCTTCCTACACATATATTCTCTTTACCCACCGAGACTCCAGTGCCTTGTCTGGGTCACTGCAGCTTCCCCAAAGCAGGCCCAGATGACAACTTGGTTCTGCTCTAGTGGTGTTACAACCAAATTTTTCAAGAAGCAAAGTGGATGGGAAAGAGGAAATCAAACAGCCATTTGTGATTTTAAGAACTCTTTCATCAGCAATTCCAACTAACATCTCTTAGATTAACAGAAATGGAACTCAAGGCTTGAAGAGAGAAGAATGTTTAAGACAAACATTATAGAGAGTAGTAACATTCTTAACAACAGTAGCAATGGCTACCTGTCATTTAGTAAACTATTACTTTGTGCCCAGCACATTGATTTAATCCTCACAAAAACCTTGTAAATTGAATATTACCTCCATTTTTCAGAAGAAGAACGTGATATTTAAGGTGGTAAACCAGCTTAGTCAAGATTACCCAACTCTTGTTGGTAATGTAGAGTCCAAATGCAAATCTATTTGAATTCAAAGCATCAGTTGTTTATCCACTAAACTCCCTCACCAGAAATCCCTTGCCAGGTACACGAGTCAGAATTAGTGTTTAATTAGAATTAAGTCCCCTCGGACTGCCATAACAAAATACTGTAGACTAGGTGACTTAAACAACAGAAATTTATTTTCTTACAGTTCTAGATGATGGAAAGTCCAAGAGCAAGGTCCTGCAGGGTTCACTTTCTGGTGAGGGCTCTCTTTCTGTCTTGTAGATGGTCACCTTTTTTTAATATGTGTTCAAATGACCTCTTCTTTGTGCACACAAAAAGAAGAAAGAGAGAGAGAGCGAGAGCTTTCTGGTATATCTTCCTATAAGGGCACTAATCCCATCTTGAAGGTCTCACTCTCTTGACCTTACCTAACCCTAGTTACCTTCCAAAGACCCCATCTCCAAATATTATCACACGCGAGTTAGGGCTTCAACACATGAATCTGTGGGGGATACAAACATTCAGTCCATTACAATTAGGATTACATTACTTTACTTTTAGTTATTTTTAATTTTTCTTTTGAGACAAAGTTTCACACTGTTGCCTAGCTGGAGTGCAGTAGTGTGATCATGGTTCACTAAAGCCTTGAACTTCTGGGTTCAAGTGATCCTCCCACCTCCTCAGCCTCCTGAGTAGCTAGGACTACAGGGGCACACTACCACACCTGGCTAACTTTTTTAAATTATTTTTTGTAGAGATAGGGTCTTGCTATGTTGTCCAGGCTGATCTTGAACTCATGGTCTCAAACAGTCCTCCCACCTTGGACTCCCAAAGTGCTGGGATTACCGGCGTGAGCCAATGTACCCAGCCTACAATACATTTCTAATGTTAAAGCTTTGCCTTATTCAATACAAAACTTAGAAGAGGGTCTACTTAAAAGTAAATGGAAGCCCAAGAAGTCCAGCAGTGATGAGCCTCAGGTAGGTGGTGGTGGCACAGTGCAGGGCACATAGGCACTTCTCTGTGATTGCTTCTCTGTGTGTGACTTCTTATCCCAAAGTCACTTTGTGGCAGTCTAGCCCCTCCATTCTGCCAGCAAGAAGGAGGAAGGAAGGACATTGCCCACGAGTTGTGCAGGCCCCTCCCTCTAACATCCATTGACCAGAATATAGTCACATGCCAAAGCCTAACTGCAAGGGAAACTAGAAAATGTGATCTTTATTCTAGAGGGCCAAATGTTTGCCTAAAAACTGGGATTCTGTTTCTACTGAAGAATGGAGACAGGTTACTAGAGATGCCCTTGTGGCTTCTGTCATATCAGAGAAGAATGAAGGAATTCTAAGGAAACTGAGGGCTGAGGTGAAGTTGGAAATAAGAAATGTATAGTGATGCTCAGGACCTATCACAGGAACGGGATAGGGGGTAGTGAGGAAGCCCCTTGTGCCAGGCCTGAAATCATTCATCAAGCCCTAAATTTAGACTTTCAAGTTAATGTCTAAATAGAGTTATACATCAAGGATAAGGGTATGAGTCAGAGTTCTCCACAGATACAGAATCAATTAGATGAAGAGAGGAGAGAGATAAAGAGCAGAAGAGCGGGGAGAGGAAAAGTGGAAGAGGGAGAGGGGAGGAAATGGGGGAGAGGAAAATGGAGAGAGAGATATTTATTCTAAGGGATTGGCTCACATGACTGTGAGGGCTGCTAAGTCCCAAATCTGCAGGTCTGGCAGGTGGGCTGGAAGTTGTTGATGTTGCAGCCCAGAGTCCAAAAACAGCCTAGAGATAGAATTCCCGCTTCCTGGGGGCCTCAATCGTTTCTCTAAAGGCCTTCCACTGACTGGATGAGGCCCACTCACATGATGGGGGGTCATCTGCTTCACTGATTTAAATGTTAATCTCATTCCAAAATATCTTCTTAGCAGCGTCTAGACTGTTGGTTGACCAGACATTTGGGCACTGCAGCCTAGCTGAGTTGACATAAAGTTAGCCATCACCGGGGCCTGCAGATCCAGTAACAGGCTTGAAAGGAGCAGATACTCTCTGATTGCAACGCATTTGTGCTGCAGTTACCTGGATCCCCTCACCTAGGGTCTACTGGGATTTTTGTCTTAATTTCTCTGTCATAGGAACAGCACAATTATATGTGCACTATATTCTTAACTTTAAAAGACTTAATTTGTTAAATATAAACTTTAGGATTTTAAGGAGACCCAACAAAAATCACTTCTCTCCTCCACCTGACTTCTAGACATCAATTAAGAAATGTCTGTACACAAATGCCAAAAGTTTACCTTTATTACTAAATAAGCTTATATTACAGAATGCAGCATACATTTGCAGACAAGTGATCTTCCTAATACTCTACTGATTTAGGCTAACTTCCCCTCCCAGTCACTGGCAGCTCTTGACCTAAGCCTTCCCTAGCAGGAGGAGGAAGGAGCAACCCTTCTAGACCATGGAGTAGAAGAGCACAGAGAAATGCCTGGAGAGCAGAAGAGGAGCTGTCCAAGCCCAGCTCCTTCAAGCTCACCAAGATGGTAAATCATGCCACTTGTTATGCTAATGTGATTTCTTCTTCCACATAAGTGAAGACATCAAGGATGGGGTTGGGGTATTTCCTCTAAACATAAAATATTCCACTGTTTTTATAATCCTGTTTTGACTGCTTCTCCCCTGCTTTTCTTCTTTCTCCTCCTCCTCTTCCTCCTCTTCCTCCTCATCTTCCTCCTCCTCCTCCTTATCTTCCTCCTCCTCCTTGTTCTCCTCTTCCTCCTTGTCTTCCTCCTCCTCATCTTCCTCCTTCTCCTTGTCTTCTTCCTCCTCCTCCTTGTCTTCCTCCTCCCTCCTTGTCCTTCTCCTCCTGCTCCTTGTCTTCCTCCTCCTCCTGCTCCTTGTCTTCCTCCTCCTCCTCCTCATCTTCCTCCTCCTCCTCCTTGTCTTCTTCCTCCTCCTTCTCCTTGTCTTCTTCCTCCTCCTCATCTTCCTCCTCCTCTTTGTCTTCTTCCTCCTCCTTCTCCTTGTCTTCCTCCTCCTCTGTGTCTTCCTCCTCCTCCTCATCTTCTTCCTTCTCCTCCTCATCTTCCTCCTCCTCTTCCTCCTTCTCATATTGCTCCTCCTCCTCCTTGTCTTCCTCCTCCTCCTCCTTCCTTATGAGAAGCTTCAGAAACAGAAATGTGCAGGGCCTCCCTGGCCAAGCTAAATGTTCTGGGCAGTCCAAGAGCAAGAGTGAAGCATGGAAGTGGTGCATTGTCCCAGGCTTGGTGTTAACCTGAGCCACGTGGTGGAACATCAGAGAAATGAAATGACTGACCTTGAAGCCCAGAGGGGGACGAGAGACTGGAGAGACCAGCATTCTCTGTGAGATTGAACAATAAAGTTAATAGGTGTGAGGAAGAGAGAGGGAAGGGGAGAAATTAGCTTCACTGAGCATCAACTGTGTTGCCAGGTGCTTCCAGCCATATGCAGCCCACCTTACAATCCTGCAAAATACTCTGTCACAGACAAAGAATATAAGGCTCAGAAATATAATTTACCTGAGGTCACACAGCCAGCAAGTGGCAGAGCCAACATTTAAACCCAGATCTCTGCTTCTAAAACTTGCCCTCGTTTCCCCATTAGATTAGCTGCTTCCAGGGACATAAGAAAGGTAGAAAATGGAAGGTTACAGAGCAAAGGGGATTATAATGCTTAAGCTTTCAGAGCTGGAGCACTTCCCACTGAAGACAAAGTCAAGGATGTGGTCATGGGGGTGGGTTGCTGAACTGGATAGAAGTCAAGATCTTTGGAATAGAGAAGGGCAAGAACATATAGGGCTCATGTTGGATGGGCCATCAGCATCGACAGTGATGGTTTACTAGGCTGGGCTAAATAGAGGTGAGTATGCATGCAAGGTAGAAACCCCTGAACAGATGCTGGGGGGAGAACTAGAGATTGGCAGACATGGAATGATGGGCACAGAGCCCACAGCTTGGTGATGGTAGCCATGGAACTATTATAAATGAACAATCCCAAGGCAACTGCAGAATTCTGAGTTTTTCCTCTTTTTCCTGATTTTCTCAGCAAAGCATATGTTGCCATTTCACTGTTATCTTCTTACACTTCACTGCAGAAGAACTACATAATTTGAAAGATTATTTAAATTATTTTTCTCGTAAAGAAAAAACTGTTTCTAACTTTTTGTATCATAAGGGATTTTTTTCAAGTATGGTTTTAAGAATTAGACAATCCTACTCTTAAGAGATGGGAACTGAGACCTTAATTCTCATAATTTGTAGTGAGGAAGCTCTGTATGAGCCATTATTACACATGGTAAAGACTTTCATGAATATGCCCAGGTGTCAGAAGTTGTTACTAGACTAACAAAGTAACTAGTAGTTGTAGTTACTTACACAGTAACTATACAGTGCATGATTTATGCTCTAATGTTAAAAATAGTATTGTATCATGTGTCCAATAGATTCTGGCTAGGTCCCACATTGTATCTCTTACAGGGACTAATTTTACACAAAAACTGATTTTTTAAAAATGCTTCCATGTCTAACAGTCCTGATGGTAAACTCCAAATCATGGCTGGTTTGTTTGACACACGAGGAATGCTAATTTATTTATTATATACACTAAGAGGAATATAAAGTTCGGTGGTTCGAATTAGATAATTTAGTGTCCCAAGATTGTTTATTTGATTGCCTTAGGCAGGACTTAAGGGTAACTAGAGAATTTGTACAGCTTACTCTGTGTATGTAGAGTATGGAGGTCTGTTGCTTCCACCCTCTCCTTTTGCACACCTTTTGAGCAGTTTAGTATGTATTGCAATTTCTGCAGGAATGTGGCTGTGGCGAAGGCCTTGGGGAAATCCCTGCACCTTGAATAGAATTTGGGATGTGGCTCTGTAGTAAGATGGGCTTGCAGTTTAATCCCAGCTCAGGGCCTTTTTAAATTATTATTATTATTATTAGTTAGGAGACCTTGAGCAACATGCTTTATCTTGTACCTTCAGTAACCCTTCCTGAAAGGATAAAATTATCCTTAAAAGATGAGTAAAGGAGATTGAAAATAATTTAGTTATTTAAAGTATTTTCAGGCCCTGCATGGTGGCACATGCCTGTAATCCCAACGCTTTGGTAGGCCAAGGCAGGAGGACTGCTTGGAGTCAGGAGTTTGAGACCAGCCCGGACAACAAGGTGAGACCCTGTCTCTACGGAAAAAATAATAATAATTAGCTGGTGTAGTGGTATGTACTTGTAGTTTCAGCTGCATGGGAGGCTGAGGCAGGAGGATGGCTTGAGGCCAGGAGTTCAAGCTATAATTGCACCACTGCACTCCAGCCTGAGCAACAGAGCAAGACCCTGACTCAATTGAAAAAAAAAAAAGTCTGATTTTCTTTTACATTATCTAATCTGAACCACTGATCTTCATATTCTCCTTAGTGTATATAAGTAATAAGCATTCCTGGTGTGTCAAACAAAGCAGCCATGATTTGGGGTTTACCATCAGGACTATTAGGCATGGAAACCTTTAGAAAAAAGTTATTAGTTTTTATTTAAAATTAGTCCCTGTAAGAGATACCATGTAGGACCTAGCCAGAATCTCTTGAACACAAGATAAAATGTGATACTTCATGTGTATAATACATCCAGATTTCTGGAGTTAGAAATACCAAAAATGCATATAGGCAGTTTTCATCCATAATAGAACGTAAACAATAGCCTAAATAAGTGAATATTTGCAGTTGCATCATGTAACCTTTTAACATTGCTCTGCAAATAGCTATTCATTTTTCAGCAGGTAAAACTGTACCAGACAAGCAGAAAAGAAGGCCTGGTTAAGTTTATATTTTCTAAGAGAAGACTTGCTAAAAGAAAACAACCATACGTTTTAAGGTATTGCTTGATCAGCTACCTTTCTAAATAGATAGGGCAATGTAAGTCACAATTTGCTTAGGATGCTTTGGGCCACTAATAATAAGAGACTCAGAAATGGTCTAATACATTTCTAATAAATGAGCAAAATGCATTCACAGCCAGGCACAGTGGCTCATGCCTGTAATCCCAGCACTTTGGGTAGCCAAGGCAGGCAGATCATTTGAGATCAGTAGTTTGAGACCAGCTTGGCCAACACGGTGAAACCCCATCTCTACTAAAGTGAAAAAAAAAAAAAACAAGCCAGGTGTGGTGCCATGTGCCTGTAACCCCAGCTACTCAGGAAGCTGAGGCAGGAGAACTGCTTGAACCCAGGAGGCAGAGGTTGCAGTGAGCTGAGATCATGCCACTGCACTCCAGCCTGGGCAACACAGTGAGACTGTGTCTCAAAAATAAAACAAAATAAAATAAAATAAAATAAATAAAAAGACGCATTCACTTATGAAGTACAGAGATAGGGCTGTTCCAGGATTCACTAATTTGGCAACTTAACAACAGAAGCATTGCCTCCTTTCAGTTCTGCCTTCTCAGATCGACTCCCCGCATGCTCACAAGGTGGCTGCCAATAATCTGGGTATCACATGTACTTATGACTTCATGAAGTCAGAGAAGATGCTGTTTCTTCCCATGCATCCCTTTATCAGCAGGCACATATAATAGTAGTCTCCCAGTAAACTTCCCTTTCTCTCTTACTGGCCAGAATTGCCTTGTGTGCTCATTTCTGGCAGGGGATGGAATCACCATGCTGTGCTTATACCAGTCAAGGTTGACCCACTGGGGCTAGGGAGGGGTCTAACCTTCCTTGATGCACACAGCCACCAGATATCTGAATAAAAATGGGGTTCTGTTAGCAAGAAAGAAAGGAGAGTGGCCAATGGCTAGGCCATTGATAGTAACTACCGCAGTAGCCAAGATACTTTGAAAGCATTGTTGTGATGTCTTTGATAACCCTTTTCAAGTTTACTTAAAGTCTAAAAGACTTCATATAACTGGCTTTACATTGAGAATTTCAGAAAGCCTGGCTCCATCACTGTGACCTATGCCCCTTTGCTCCAGTTACTTAATTTCTTCAATTCTGTTTCCATAAAATGTGGAAAGTCATAAAATCCCATAGAGGTTTCATGAGGATGAAACAAGACCATTCGTGGAAAGTGCTTAACTGAATGGCTTGCATATAATAAATGCTCAATTAATGTTGTTATTCATTCTTCACTCTTTCTAAATGTCCTCCTGTGGCCAATGGCCAACCCAAGGTCCAAGACTGAAAATCTGAGCCACAGGCCCGAGTCTTGTCTCTCTGTTGCCCTCACATTCATGTTACCATCCTGTCCTCACCCAGGTCTTATCCCACAGCCACAGGTCTAGACAGAGCCTTTAATTATGAGGTCGCTTCATGCAGGTATCTCCCTTCATATCCTCCATTCCCCCCACACATAGGCCTAGGAGAGGGATCCTTAGAGAGTATTTATCCCTGCTCTGCTGATTGTTTGCAGTTAGATCAGTGGGTTTCCTCCACTCTTACTGGGAGCCTAGGGATCTGAGTTCATGCTTCAGTAAGCCAAGCCGCATGGACCTCTTCCCTATTTCATCCAATGCAACACACTGCTCTATACTGTATATATTAGGGCTTTGCATTCGATTCTTGTGAAAAAGGAGTTCTGCTCCTTGTAGAAAGTGTGAAAAGCAATGGATTGGATGATGTCTCCAGTGGGGTATCAGGAACCTTCCAGAGCCTCTCTCTGCTCTCCAAACTGTCTCCTATCTCATGCAAACTCCAAATGGCCTGAAGTCCCTCCCAAGTCGGCGCCTCCTTCTCTGTACTGTGCTTCTTTGACAGCCCAGCCTCCAAGAAATGCTTTCTGGGCCCCTGATGACAGGTGTCACACACATCAGCTACCTTGTTTCTAATGTCAACTGCTCCCTAGGCAATTGTCACCCTTCAAAGCTGTGCCCAACTCTTCATTACTCTGCAGAATTGTCACTATTCCATACTTATTGATAAACCCCTGCATTCAAACTCTATTTTCCACAGAGTACAAATTATTTTCAGCTGATCTGTATTCCAGACGTTCTCAGTGTGGTCCAGGGACCCCGGGGGTTCCTAAAAAAACTATCCAGGGAGTCTGTGAGTCAAAACTGTTTTCGCAATGATACTAAGGCATTATTTGTCTCTTTGACTCTCATTCTCCCACAGTTGTACAGTGGAGTTTTCCAGAGGTCACATGACACGTGATAGGACAACAGGTTGAACACAGAGGTGGATATGAGAATCTAGCTGTCGCCCCTTAAGACGGACATTAAAGAGATTTGCAGAAATGTAAAACAATGCCATGCTTTTCACTAAATCTTTTGTTTTAAAAAATATAGGTATTTTCATTACAGTATATTGTGTATCCTGACATGTAATTGTTTATTTTTAAATGAATTTTAAAATCAATGTTTTCTCAATTTTAATTTCTTAGATGATAAATATTGACAGATATAACCCATGACAGCTTTTAGGAGGTCTTCAATAATTTCTACCAATGTAAAGGCATCCTAAGACCAAAAAGTTTGAGAACTGCTGCTTTTCACTATGCTGTTTTAGTATTTCCCAGTACAGTGCTCTATATTCCACAGTAGAATCTAGAACGTTCCACACAAATGCTCTGTGATGGCTGCTAGAAAATGCTCTAAAGCTACTGGAAAATTTATTGTGTCAGAACTGTGCTAGTTTTGTTAGCTTATTTCATATTTTTATAACACACTTTTATTGAGATATAGCCCAGAGATACCCTCAAAGACATCAAGGGTTCAGTTCCAGACCACTACAATAAAGCGAGTCATATGAATGCTTTGGTTTCCCAGTGAATTAAAAGTTATGCTTACATTATACTGTAGTTTATTAAGTGTGGTATAGCATGATGTCTAAAAAAAAGTACATTCCTTAATTAAAAATACTTTATTGCTAAAAAAAAATGCTAATGTTCATCTGAGCCTTTAGCCAGTCGTAATATTTTGCTGTAGAGGGTCTTGCCTCAATGTTGATGGCTGCTGACTGATCAAGGTGGCGGTTGCTGAAGGTTGGAGTGACTGTGGCGATTTCTCTTTTTTTCTTTTTCTTTTCTTTTCATTTCCTTTTCTTTCTTTGTCTTTTTTCTTTCTTTCTTCCTTTCTTCCTTTCTTCCCTTTTCTTCCTTCCTTCCCTCCCTCCCTCCCTCCCACCCTTCCTTCCTTCTTTCTTTCCCTCTTTCTCTCCCTCTTTCTCTCTCATTCTCCATCTCTCTCCCGCTTTCTTTCTCTCTTTCTTTCTCTCTCCCCTCCCCGCCCCTTCCCCTCCCCTCCCCTCCCCTCCCCGCCCCTTCCCCTCCCCTCCCCTCCCGTCCCCTTCCCTTCCCTCTTTCTTTCTTTTCTTTCTACAGGGTCTTACACTGTTGCCCAGGCTGGCACCATCATAGCCTATGGTAACCTGGAGCTCATGGGTTCAAGCCGGCCTTGGCTTCCCAAAGTACTGGGATTACAGGTGCACAGGACCACACCTGGCCACAATTTCTTAAATTGAGACAAGTATGAATTTTGCCACATGGATTGACTCTTCCTTTTATAAAAGGTTTCTCTGTAGCATGCAAGGCTGTTTGGTGGCATTTTACCCACAGTAGGACTTCTTTCAAAATTGGTGTCCGTTCTCTCATACCCTGCTACTGCTTTATCACTAAGTTTATTTCATATTCTAAAACCTTTGTTATCGTTTCAGCAATGATCACAGCATCTTCCCTAGGAGTAGATTTCATCTCAAGAAACCACTTTATTTGCTCATTTATAAGAAACAACTCCACATCTGTTAAAGTTTTCTCATGAGCTTGCAGGAATTCAGTCACATCTTCAGGCTCCACTTCTAATTCTAGTTCTCTTGCTATTTCCACTACATCTGCAATTACTTCCTCCACTGATGTCTTGTTTCTTGAGCCCCTGCAAGTCATTTATGAGGGTCAGAATCACCTTCCTCCAAACTCCTATTAATGTTGATAATTTTTACCTCCTCTCATGAATCATAAATGTTCTTAATGGCATCTAAATGGTGAATCTTTTCCAGAATATTTTCAGTTTACTTTGCCCAGATCCATCAGAGGAATCACATAATCCATGGCTGTTATCACGTTATGAAATGGATTTCTTAAATAATAAGACTCAAAAGTCAAAATTACTACTTGATTTATGGGCTACAGAATGGATGTTATGTTAGCAGACATGAAAACAACATTAATCTCTCATTTGTATATCTCCATCAGCACTCCTGGGTGACTAGGTGCATTGTCAATGAGCAGTAGTATTTTGAAAGGAATCTTTTTTTCTGAGTAGTAGGTCTCAACAGGGAGCTTAAAATATTCAGTAAACCATGCTGTAAGTAGATGTGCTTTTATCCAGGCTTCGTTTTTCATTGACAGAGCACAGGCAGAGTAGATTTAGCATAATTCTTAAGGGTCCTACAATTTTCAGAGTTATAAATGAGCACTGGCTTCCACTTAAAGTCACCAGCTGCCTTAGCCCCTAACAAGAGAGTCAGCCTGTCCCTTGAAGCCAGGCAGTGACTTCTCTCTAGCTATGAAAGTCCTGGATGGTATCTGCTTCTAATAGAAAGCTGTTTTATCTGCGTTGAAAATCTGTTTAGTGTAACCACCTTTACTGAAGAAATAGATCTTAGCTAGATCTTCTGGATAACTTGCTGCAGCTTCTCCATCAGCACTTGCTCCTTTACCTTGCACTTTTATGTTATGGAGATGGTTTCTTTCCTTAAACCTCATGAACCAACAACCTCTGCTAGCTTCAAACTTTTCTTCTACAGCTACCTCACCCCTCTCAGCCTTCACAGAATTGAAGAGAGTTAGGGCCCTGCTTTGGATTAGGCTTTGGCTTAAGGGAATGTTGTGGCTGGTTTGATCTTCCATCCAGACCACTCAAACTTTCTCAATATCAGCAATAAGGCTGTTTTGCTTTCTTGTTATTTGTGTGTTCACTGGAGTAGCACTTTTAATTTTCTTCAAAATATTTTCCTTTGCATTCACAACTTAGAAAACTTGTGCAAAAGGCTTAGCTTTCCACCTAGTTCGACCATCAACATGCCTTCCTCACTAAGCTTCATCATTTCTAGTTTTTTATTTAGACATGCGATGCTTCCTTTTACTTGAACACTTAGAGACCATTGTAGGGTTATTAGTTGGCCTAATTTCAATATTGTTGTGTTTCAGGGAATAGGAGGCCTGAGGAGAGGGAGGGAGACTGAGGAACAGCTGGTTGGTGGAGCAGTCAGAACACATGCAACGCTTATTGATTAAGTTAACTGTCTTATATGGGTGCAGTTCATGGCACCTCAAAACAATTGCAATAGTAATATCAAGTCATTGATCACAGATCACCATTACAGATATAATAATAATAAAAGTTTGAAGAATTATGAGAATTACCAAAACACGACACAAAGATACAAAGTGAGCACATGCTGTTGGGAAAATGGTGCTGATCGATTTGCTAGATGTAGTGTTGCCACAGACCTTTAATTTGTAAAAAATGCAGTATCTTTGAATTGCTATAAAGTGAAATACAATAAAACAATTGAATTGTATTGAAGAGACTGCTTGTTTTGTTTTGTTTTTTAAAAGACAGCGTCTTCCTCTGTGGCCCAGGCCGGAGTACAGAGGCCCAATCCTAGCTCACTGCAGCCTTGAACTCCTGGGTTCAAGCCTGCCAAGTAGCTAGGACTATAGGAATGCACCACCATGCCCAGCTAATCTGCTTTGTTTTGTTTTAATAGAGACAAGGTCTCACTATGTTGCCCAAGCATACCTGTACTTTTTAAGTTCGACTATAATTAATCATATTTGGGAGATTTAAAAATTACTACCAGGGAAAATCTGTCCAAAGGGTGCTTATTGTTCTCATTTTGCCAATTTTGTCTTTTTTTAAATTAGATGTGTCACACAGCATAATTCAATAAAATATGATACTTTGAATAATAATTGCAAAATATATAATTAGTTCTCTGACTTGGACCATTAAACTGAATGAAATCCCATTTTTGCCTTCTTGGTATTGTACCTGGTCTTTTCCTAGTTAGATAATTCTTTATTAGTGTGCACACCATTTACCAGACTCTGTGAAAGTTAAAACTAAAAGAAAACTAGAGATCACTGAGTTGAAACCTCTCATTAAAAAATGAACAGAGGCCCCTGCATGTTAATTAACTTGTTTAAAGTCACTCATTAAATAGTTGAACAAAAACTTCTGACTCTAGAATGTATTGCAATGCCTTAGTCAAACACTGAATTCTTTGTACAGGTAGAGAATTCCATTTGGATGATAACTAATTCAGGCCTTAAGTATATTACCAATATGGATAGATAATGATCTTACCATAATTGAAAATGTGTTCGTTAAAAGGCATTGGTTGCCAAAAGTATGCCGGTGGCCAAAATGTACAAGGAATGTACCTTCCCAACAGATGGAGGTCCTGGCTACACAGGTGGGGCAGTTAGGGGTCCAGTTAAGTTCACTTTTCTCTTTGGCTCCCAAAAGCAACCTCCAGCCTGGTATCGGGAGGCAGCATCAGACCAGGGCAAGGGTGGCCTGGAATGCTCATGAGGCGTCACCCAAAGTCAGAAGCAGGAAACACCTAGAAGGAGGGCTCCTTGCAATCTAGACCTGCCTTTCACCCCCACAGTCCCTCAGTTCACTCCCACACTCCAGCAGGACTACGTGCTCCTCCTACAGGGAGCTGCCGTCTCTCTGCCTCCCAGTCTTATACATGCCGTTATCCATGCCTGCAACACTTTCCTCTTGTATCCCTTTTTCTCCTGATCTGGTTAACTCCTGCCAATTTTCAGCACTCAGTTTATACTTCACCTACTCTAGGAACCCTTTCTTGCCTCAGCCTCCATCATCACACCCTACACAGCCAGTGCGGTCGGGAGCCCCCTCCTAGGTACTCACAAAACACCCTGAGAATACCTGTCTCGGCACTTCTCATATTCCTCTTGCACTAAAATGAAAGGCCCTTAAAGGCAGGGACTGTGTCTCATTCGTCATGATACCTCCTGGACCCAGCTCAATGCCTGACACATAGTAATCTCCTCATAAATAGTTGTTGAATGAATGACTGAAAGAACTAATGAATAGGAAACCCCCTAACTTAGCACTAACAAAAATGTAATGCAAATTACATATGTAGTTTTAAATTTTCTAGTAATCACATAAAAAAGTTAAAAGAAACAGATGAAATTAATTTTATTAATATATTTTGTTCAACCCAATACGTCACAAAATTATTTTCAACATTTAGTCAATATAAAACATTGTTAGTGAGATATTTTACCTTTTATTCCCCCAATCTTCAAAATCCAGTCTGTATTTTATTCTTGCAGCACATCTCAATTTGTCTTGCCACATTTTATGGCCAGTGGCTACTCTTGGATAACACAGGTGGATCCACGCCAAGAAATATCTGTTCCGGGTATTGCCAGGACACCTGATGAGCCCTCAAAGCCCTCACTCCAATCCCAATATTGCCTCAGAACCCTGGTCTTTCATATAGGAAATGACTTCAAATACACAAAACCTTCTGGGCTGGCACCAAACCCAACTGGATTCTGGAAAATACAAAGACAGGCTACTATATAGGATTTATGTCTCGATCTATGGAGTGATGTTAACTTGAGGACGCAAAACAACAGACCCAACTCAAAATCAAGAAGTGCCTGGAATTCATTTACAGGGAAGCTGGGTGGCTGTCCTGTGCTTAAGAAAACAGCTACCATTACTGAGAGTGTCATAGTCTTCCTCCAGCGTCCTTAGGAACCACTTTTGTATTTTGATAGATGGAGAAAGAAGTTAGACAACTTTTCTTAAACAGAAAGGATATTTTTAAATTTCCTAAAACACCGGTTAATATATGTAATCAAAACGATAGCTGAAATAACTCATTAGTGAACTCGTTGTATTTTCGTTGTGCTAAAGATTTAGATGATAGCAGCATCAGATGAAATAAACTTTTATCCACTTTAATGGAACTTATATATGGCCAAGTGCTTTTGAATTCCTATAAGGTGAAACAGAGTACATCAGAGAGTACCATTTGCATAGAATAATGTCACACATGAAGCCAGATTACATTTGTTAGATGATTTGGTAGTTTTAGTAGCTGTCATAGTAAGTCCTATTACCCACATCTCTGAATGAAAGCTCATGCTCACTTTTGGTCTTTTCTTTTTTTCTTTTTCTTTTTTTTTCTTTTTTTTTTTTTTTTTTTGAGATGAAGTCTTGCTCTGTTACCCAGTTTGGAGGGCAATGGCGCAATCTCAGCTCACTGCAACCTTCACCTCCTGGGTTCAAGTGATTCTCCTGCCTCAGCCTCCTGAGTAGCTGGGATTACAGGCAACCGCCAACACATCTAGCTAATTTTTGTATTTTTAGTAGAGACAGGGTTTCACCATGTTGTCCAGGCTGGTCTTGAACTCCTGACCTCAGGTGATCCACCTGCTTTGGCCTCCCAAAGTGCTGGAATTACAGATGTGAGCCACTGCACCTGGCCTACTTTTGCTCTCTTTTATCTCCATCATATTTTTTAAAAATTACCGTCTATCTACTATTAGACATTACAGAAATATATAACTTAAAAGTGAAAATTCCCTGTAATGTTTTTTGTTTATATTCTTTCAGATTTTTCTATGTATACTCATTTTTTCTCTAAATAGAATTCATAAGTTCATATTTCAATATTAATTTTATTTGTAAAAGTTACCCTTCTCAAAGGCAACCACTACTACCAGTTTCTTCTGTATTTTTTCTAAAGATAGTCTATGCAAAGAACTCCATATAAATCTTTTTTTAAAAAAAACCAAATGGTATTATTCTATACATGCTCATTCTACTTTTTCATACTTAACATATGTTGGAGATCCTTCCACATCTATACATGAAAAGCTGCCTCTTTCTTTTCTAGAGGTGCGTGGTATCTTGCAGGCTGCACATTAATTTATTTCACCTATTGATGGACATTTAAATTATTTTCCATATTTTGGGATTGTAAGCAATGTCTCAATAAATAACCATGCAATTGTGTCATTTCGAACGTGAATATTTCTATAGGATAACTTTCTGAAATTAGAATCATTAGATCAAAGGGTATATGCACTTTAAATTTTGGTTACATATTGTCAAACTGTACTCCCTACAAAGTTCTGCTAATTTACAATTCCACTAGTACAATGTGTTCTCATTAGCTGAGAGGTGGAAAAACAGTAACTCATTTCGTTTAATTTGCTTTTCTCTTATGAGTGAACTTGGTCATGTTTAAATAGGTTTAAGGAGCCATTTGCAGTGACTTTCTATAAATTGCCTGTTATTATTTGCTGACTTTTTTTTTTTTTTTTTTTAGACGAGGTCTCACTCTGTCACCCTGGTTGGAGTGCAGTGGCATGGTCTTGGCTCACCTGTAACCTCCACCTCCCAGGCTCAAGTGATCCTCCCACCTCAGCCTCAGAGAAGCTGAGACCACAGGCACGCACCAACATGCCCCACTAATTGTTTTTTTTTGGTAGAGACAGGGTTTCACCATGTTACCCAGGCTGATCTCGAACTCTTGAGCTCTCGCGACCTACCCACCTCAGCGTTCCAAAGTGCTGGGATTACAGGCATGAGGCAGCATGCCCAGCCCTATTTGCATACTTTCCTATTGGGTTGTTGATCTTATTGATTTGTAGGAGTTCATTAAGTAATAGGCCCTTGGTGATTTCTTGAAGTTTATCATGACTAAGCTTACTTATGATGGTTTTGGCCATGTAAAAAATATATATTTTTATCTTTTAAATTTTTATGAAACCAAATTTCATATATATTTTATATAGCTCCCTAGGTGTTGTGTTGTATTCATTCATTCATTCAACAAATATGTGTGTATTTATTTATCTAGAGATGAGGTCTTGCTGGCCTTGAACTCCTGCACCCAAGAAATCCTCCTGCCTCAGCTTCCCCAGTAGCTGGGACTACAGGTATGTACCACTGTGCCCAGCTCAACGAATACTTATTGAGAGTGTACCAGGGGACACAAGGTTTTAGGTACTGGGGATATAACAGTGAACAAAGGCCAGGCGTGGTGGCTCATGCCTGTAATCCTAGCACTTTGGGAGGCTGAGGCGGGAGGATCTCTTGAGTCCAGAAGTTTGAGATCAGCCTGGGCAACACAGTGCCATCTCATCTATCTAAAAGATTTAAAAATTAGCCAGGCATGATGGCGTGTGCCTATAGTCCCAGCTTCCTAGTAATACTATGGAGGCTGAGGTGGGAGGATTGCTTGAGCCTGGAAGGTTGAGGCTATAGTGAGCCATGGAAACGGAATGAGACCCCATCTCTAAAAACAAAAACATGTACCAAACAGACACAGGGCTGCACTTATGGAACTGATATCCCAGTGGAATATTTAGAGAAGTCAGATGTATCACACTCAAATTGTTTTTGTTTGTTTTACTTAACATATCATAGACATCACCCACATGGAAATCTAATTCTTTTTCATATTTGTATAGTATTCTTTTTCCAACACATACCAAAATGTTATACCCAGTTCCTTGCTGAATACAAGCCATACTATTAGCCAGGACCAACAGACTTTGTCTTATGGGACCAAATCGTAAATAGTTTAGGCTGTGTGGACCATACAATCTCATCACCACTATTAACTCTGCTATTTCAGCACAAACACAGCCAAGACAACATGTTCAAAATGAGCATGGGTGTGTTCCAGTAAAACTTTATGTATGAACACTAAAATTTGAATTTTATAAAATTTTCTTGTCACAAAGTATTCTATTGATTTATCTGTTTATTTATGCATTTTTGGCCACCCATTAAAAAATGTAAAATACAATACATCCTTAGCCCATGGGCCCTATAAAAATAGATAGTGGGCTGGATTAGCTGCAGGCCATGGTACGCTGACCCCAGCTCTAAGCCATTTTGCCACACTCCCTCCCCAGTGTCCTCTGGTATGTGAGTTTCTGTGGCTTCTTTGAGAATCATATTTAGAAACAATGGGAACTTCATTGCCAAGGCCGACAGAGGTGATAACAATATTAATAATAAATCACATCCTTGGACTCCACACCAAGGCAGGCTGAGAGTGTGCTCTCAGCTGCTGCTTGCCTAGCTATGTTGGTGAACAGAGTGTGCCCTGTCCTTATCAGAATTTAGATCTGACTGAATGATAAAGGTGCTAGGTTCAACAGGGAACCACACTGAGCTCCTATATCACCCTGGGTATCCTAAGTTCCCTTACTAGATGCAAACCACGCCCACCACTGCACAGCACCTTCCACCTATTACTCAGTATCCCCGGACCCTACTGTCCTTGTTGTCACTGCACTCAGGACACCTGACATCATATTATGCATTCGCGTGATTCTTGTTTGTCTCCCCGGCCAGAAGCAAGCAGGAACTTTGCCTTATTCACTGCCTAGACCAAGAGCCTGGAATGGGGCTTGGCACAGGGTGGGTGCTCAATAGATGTTTGTTGACTCAGTGAATCACCTCTCTAAGTCACCCACTTGGCTTTGAGCTGGTGGAACCTGAACTCTCAGAAACATGGAAAGCCTTACTAAAAATGGAACTTACCTGCTTCTGAGAGAATCCACAAGGACTAGGTTACCATTGGCCAACTTCTCCACACAGCTAAGTAGATAGAGATGAGGCAAAAATGGGGGTAGCTCGCAGTTTCATCATCCTATACTTCCTTTGTGACTCAAAGGATAAACGGGGCTCCTTCCAATGTGTGGGAGGCCTAAGCACGAAGAGAGGGTGCCCAGCTGAAGAAATGGCTTCAGTTTTCCCCTTCCAGCTGGAGTCAAAAACAAGCTTTTTAAGTGCCACTTATTGTTCCCAGGCTGTGGCTTGGCCATTTATGGACGATTTCATCATTATTAAATATTTCTGCATGCTAACAAGAAATAAAAATATGAAAATTTGATGATGGGAAATAACTTCTGGGTTTTGCATGTAATTTATGGAAAATCTGACTTTTTCCACAAACTATTTCTATGTTACACTTATATTTTAAGAGACCACAGCTAAATTATAAGAAGGAAATTAAGCCTCTTAGGGGAAGCAGTACAGAAAACCCTAACTTTATCTAAATCAGGTGGAACTCACCAGATGACAATTATTGAAAAAATCTACAACTTCTGTTTTCTCTGTGGTCACCTGCAAAATTGTTATTTAATTTAATTAGTTCTTAGGTCATGCATAAAATAAAGCAATTAACCAATCACCAAATATGTTTTGATTGCCAAGTGTGTCCAACACTAATTGGACACCAACCGGACATTCAAAACTTTGGATGCTTTGTGTGTGTGTGTGAGGGTGAGAAAAAGCTCACACTGTATAAAATTAACTTATTTTCTACTGGAGATATTAAAAAGATCCAATAAATACGTTTAGAGCGCTGACTGTGTGCCCAGCTAGGTGCTGGAGGTATAGTGGAGTGAGACAAATAAGGAGTTTGCAGTCTGTACATTTCCTACTTGTTAAGTCTTCAACTTGTATATGCATCCAGTATTTGACGGACTGAAAAAAAAACAAAACAGGTAAAAACACACCCTGTAGGAACTATATGGGATACATAAAATAAGCCTGGCTTTGTTGAGAAGCCTTCCTATTTCCTATGCAACTGGCATGTGGTAATTATGTTTGCTTTCTAATTCCTAATGAGCATTTCTTAAGTAATTGGTACCCTGTTCATGCTCCCCAGTACTAAGAATTACACTGGATAACCTCTACAGAAGTGTGGATGTGTAATTTGATCAACTGGAAGGGGTAAGGCATCCACTGTAATTGAAATCAGTTTCCCTGGTTCATTTAATATTGGCATACAGGAGGGGAAGAGAAGTCATATGTAATTATGATTAAAAGGGAGTTTCTCAGGCATGTCAAGGGCTCCTTCATACAGTCACCTAGGGAAGAAATGTGTAAAACCATACTATTCCCATGGGTTAGAGCCCAGAGTCTGCAATGGAGAATCCACAGGTATGGCCAAGGTTGGTTCAGTTGAGTTCAGCAAAACTAATGGAACACCAACTACATGGCATGTACTTTGCTAGGTACAATTGTATTAAAAAAATGAGTAAGATGCAACCTTGGAAGTTCTTTATAATTCTTCAAGCAGCTTACTCTGCACTTGGGAATATAAATAGGAGCAAACACTAACAATAGTTTATGACACAAGCAATTTCAAATCCTTGATAGAGTTTTAATTTTAGTGTAAATATGTTTTCATTAAAGGCGGTTCAGTTCTTTTATAAACAACAATATACTACCAACATTTGTAAAAGTGATTTATAGAAGAGCAAAAATATTTATAGAAGGACATTGATATTACTGCTTACTAAGATAAAAGGTGGAATTAGCCTGGTGTGGTGGTACATGTCTGTGGTCCCAGCTACTCAAGAGGCTGAGGCAGGAGATCGCTTGAACCCAGGAAGCTGAGGTTGCAGTAAGCCGAGATCGGAGCACTGCACTCCATCCTGGGCAACAGAGCAAGACTCTGTCAAAAAAAAAAAAAAGAAAGAAAAGAAAAGAAAAAAGAAAAGCAAGGTGGAGATGGGGCAAATAGAAAAATACTACAGTGAGTTACAGTGATGGCCCAGAAATAATCATCTTCATTGACTTCTTGCCAAATCCCTAAATTATTTCCAACACAATTCAGATCACAGACACCATTGTATTTACGGGTGATCAGAATTAAGAAATGTTCAGCCACACATGCTGGTTCATGCTTGTAATTCCAGCACTTTGGGAGGCTCAGGCAGGAGGATCACTTGAGGTCTGGTGTCCAAGACCAGTTTGGAAGACATAGCAAAACCACATCTCTACAAAAAAAAAAAAAAAAAAAAAAAAAAAAGTCTAAAAACTATTAGCCAGGCATGGTGTTGGACTCCCGTAGTCCTAGCCATTCAGCAGGCTGAGGAGGTAGGATCCTTGAGCTCAGGAGTTCAAGGTTACAGTGAGCTATGATTGAGCCACTGCATTTCAGCCTGGATGACAGAGCAAAAATTTGTCTAAGAAGTCTAAAAAAAAAAATTAAGAAATGCTCATGAATTTATCCGAAAGAAATAATCACATTGAAAAGAAAAGGAGAACCCTGTTCAAGATGTCACAATAAGCGCCTGTATTTAGCTCTACTACCTCCCTAAGCCCCATCAAGATGATAACAAAGATACCCTGAAAAGAATTGATTGGTAACAACATTAACAAGGGAGGTGTCATTAGCAGATAAGAAATTTCAAAAAATTTCTAGCCAAAAGCAGAGACATTGGACAGAATAAATGGAAACTACTAAAGCCCAGATGTAAATATCATAAACCTTGACAGTGATGGATGGTGAAGCTGAGAGAAGTTTGAAGAAATGGAAGGAGAGTGTAGGTGTTCTAACATCCACAAAGCACACAGCAGGGTACCAGTATTTTCTGAGTAAGGTTGATGGGGCAAGATGGAATTTTAGTATTTTATATAAGGTTATTAATGTAACCACTAAAATAACTAAACATAAACCACTAAATTCTTCAACTTATCAAGGAGTTGATAGATACTATCTAATGCTGAGAAATCAAGAAACGATTCGTAGTTGCAGGGATAACCACCAAAAGTACTAAAACTAGGCATGGTTACAAAGTGTTTACCGCTGCAATATGGAATAAACAGTGGTAATGGACAAAGGCAGTTTCACTCTTCATTTTATACCTTCTGCACTGTTAAATTTTTTTTTAAAAAGTGCATTGAACATTTTAATAATAAATACATAGATGAATACCTGATTAATAAATATTCTGAGCCTATATATACAAAATAATAAGATGTGTTATATATTAAGTAGAAATGTCAAGACAGAACAAATCCTAAAATATAACCTTGTTTTAAAAAATGTTTTTGTTGGTATATTTAAATTTGTGTTTATAAATGTGAAGAAAGGCTTTAACAGTGCTTTCCTCTGGAGGAAGGGGGTGGGATTGATGAGGAACGATGAAAACAGATTCATTTTTTCCCCTCTGTATGTACTTCTGAATCGTTTGAAATGACTACTAGGAGCATGTATAACTCTTGAAAGCTTAAAAGCAACTTGCAAAGATTAATAAATTAAGGGAAGCCAAGAGACTGGCAAAAATACATTAAAATGTATTTTTATACATTTTATTTGATAGGAGTTCAGTATATGTGTGTTAAATGGATGAATGGAACAGGTTTGAGCACCCAAATCTCAGCAAGGGAGTAGAATATGGATGATGGATCCATTCATCCATTTAAGAAACATATACTGAATTCCTACCATGTGCTATATACATTGTACTAATCACAGGAGAAACAGCGATAAACAATACAATTTTTGTCTTCAAAGAATTCGTAGTCAAATGGTACAACAAACAATAACACACAATTACGCGACATGGTGAAAAGTGCTGTGACAGATGTATGCATAAGAACCTGGAGAGGGCTATAAAGGGACATCTACTCCTACTGAAGCAGATGGAGCAGTGTTAGCAAAGCTTCCTGGAGGCGATGCTATCCACAAGGAGTATAGACACAGGAGTGCCAAGGCATGTATGAGGTGTATCCTTCTGTGAATATATGTATTTACTTACACGTCCATGTGTCTGGAATGTGTAAGTATTTATATGAAGTAAAAAAGCAAGCAAGCCATGCTAATAGCAAAGTAACACCGAATATCTTCGTGGCTGACACTTAAAGCCTCATCCTTGGCTCTGTTTCAGAAGCTCCAATAATCAAAAGCTCAGTGCTTTCAATGAGGCTTTAGGGAGGGCAGGATGAGGAAGGGACGATAGCATGCTAAAGTTTCTGAGTGATCCAAATTCCCTGAGAAGTTTGGGGGAGCATAATGAAGTATGAAGAGCACAACCTGAATGATGTACAAATATTTGAATAATAGTTCAGAGCCTTCCTTTGAAGGTCCCAAAGCACTTGAGCAAATAAAGGCTTTCCCTTTCTAGCTGGCAAGCTAGAGACTAAGCCATTTCCCCAGGTCACAACGACCGTGACTTGCAGAAACAGACCACACCATTTCTGACCTGGCTGTCTTTGTTCTGGTGTCTGGATCATGCCCCTCCCTCCACCCCTGGAGAGACAGAGAGAGGAAAGTTAGAAACGGTCCTGTCCAGGGGGTCGCAGTCTCTGGCGTGAAGTAGCTTTGTTTCCCGAACCCTGCCCGCACGCACACCACGTTCTTGGGAGACGCTGCATGTGGTTTCCCAGGAACGCAGGCTTTGGCGCGGCGCTCTGCATTTTCAAGTCTGCACGCGTATCCGAGTTGCCACGACTCGGCGATGCTTTGCTGGCAGGTTAGTTTATGCCCTGCAGTACTTTCGGTTGGTTTTTATGGTCTTTTAAAGCCACCGTGAAAGTCAATGGGTCTGGAATTCAAACTTCTGAAATATTCTACTCTATTGCTGAGATTCGGGTGTTCAAACCTGTTTCTTTCTGCAACAGGAGTCTCAGCATTTAAGACAAGATGGATGTGATAAGACAATGGCAGAGGAAATTGTGGGTTTATGTCTCCAGGTGGGCTAATTTCCAAGTTACACTGGAGAAAATTGCTCGGGATAATTTCACAGATTTCCTCCATGGTTCGTGGTAGCAGGATTGTTGCACCTGCAAAATTTAATTACACGTTTATTTTTTTTTCCACAGCAAAGATATCACTATAATTGAGGGTTGCTTGTCCTAGCCAAACTTGTTTCTCGTAGGGCCCAGGAGAAACAGTTTTATCCTGGGAATGAATAAATGATGATGTGAAGCTATCTAACATAATTACTCTGCAGATTCCAGGTTCTTCATTTTATCTATCGTAAAATCACTGGAAGAAGAACCTGTGCAAAAGTTTTGATCTTCACCGCAACTCACATTTCTCTTTATCAATTGTGAGATGACGACATACTCGAAAGTCAAATATAGTACATTAAAATGCTGTCTATCTGGAGGGATTGAAGCTAGTGTGTTTTGATTAATTAATATTCATAGTTATTATAAATATCTTACATAGACAAATTCAATTCAACAGATATGTATTGAGTGCCTTCCATGCTCAAAGCTACCTGGGAGGCACTCAAAGGCCCGCCCTCAAAGCCCTTGTGCTCTTGAGAATTACTTTTTGTGTGTTTGAAAAGACAATGGTAGAAATCTGTGTTAACTGGGAACTGTTTTGAGTGTTAAGTTAATCCTTCTCAAATGGCTGGAGGATACTGTGCTACCTAAGGGCATCACGAGTCCCATAGCAACGTGCACGGAGGGCTAATGTTTAGAACGAATATCTGACATCAGCTCATTTATTTGTCAGCTTTTATAAAAGGAGCCATGTGTTTATAAAAGAGGAGAATGTGTTTATTTAAGATCCTCTATTATTTGGTTTTCAGCTAATTAGGCAGCACTGTTAAAAAGCCGTTTTATTTTTTATTAATTATAATCAATAAGAGACAATCAAACTATGAGCTCCAAGACGGAGAAAATCATAGTGGAAAGAGGCATCTGACCAGCACTAGTGAGAGGGTCCCTGGACCTGGGGCACAAAGTATGGCCAACACGTGTCAGTGGCTCTCAAGAAGGGGTTTGATGGAAACTTGGGGGGTCTTTGGTTGTCACAATGACTTTGGGGCAATACTGGTATTTGGTGGGCAGGGACCAGGGATAGGAGATGTCCAGCAAATGCAAGGACCAGTCTTGAAACACAAAAACTTCTCACGACTTTCACATCCAACCCAGTCTGTAGGTGAAAAATCTGCTTAGAATTATCTATGAATTCAATTTGTTTTACATATTGAATTGAAAAACATGATGTATATTTTGCAAGATTTTAAAGACACTGAATTTTCCAAAAATGCAACTACCATACACATGTAGACAAAATTGTGCCTTGCTTTGGGCAGAACTTTCTGAGAGTTGGCCAGCATTTGACAAATCCCGTGCACAGCAGCATTGCTCTGGAAAGGCACTTATAGCCGACTGCATTTGTAGCACACACATTCATGGTGATTCCAGAGATAACCAGCTTCTCACGACCTTATCATGTCTTCCGGCATAGTTGTGCCCAAACATAAACATTTTATTGTTCGTATTAATTCAAAATAAACAACTTGCCCTTTTTGTCTCTTTTATAAGTAGGGCAGCATCACGATTTTTTTAATTGTGGTAAAATACATGTAATATTTACCATCTTAATTTTTAAGCGTATAGTTCAGTGGCATTAAGTACATTCACATTGTTGTACAACCATCACCATCATCCATCCACAGAATTTCCATCTTGCACAACAGAAACCCTGTATCCATTAAACAATAACTCCTCATTCTCCCCTCCCCACAGCCTCTGGCATCCACCATTCTAATTTTGTTTCTGTGAATTTGACTTCCCCAGGTACCTCACTATATAGTGATTTTTGAGGTTATAGGTGAAACTAGGTTATATTATCTATGAATTACATTTCAGGATGGTAAGGTGTTACGAAATATTTGTTATAAAAAGGGGTTACTGCCATTGCACTCCAGCCTAGGTGACAGAGCAAGACTCTGTCTCAAAAAAAAAGGGGGGGGTGTTATTGAGTCTGTAGGGTTACACTATAAATCAGACTATAAATACATGGTCTGTATCTTAGAAACTCAACTATTAACTTAGTTGTATACTTAATATAAAATCATTTCCTTCAAACCTGAGCCATTTTGAGGAGGACCTTTGTTTACTTGAGTTTTTCCAGCATTTTTTCAACTCCTACACTAGTTTGACCTGCAACTATCTTGCGATTTTATGTCCTCTCGTCTACAAACATGGGAGCTCCTCACCTAGCTCATGGTCTAATTTATTTAGTATCTCAGGGTTTACCACCATGGGGAGCAGTTCCTGAATAAATAATTGTTGGAATGTTTGGCAGCACAAGTGGCTCACTGGTGTAACCCCATAGTCTACTTTGCAGTTCCTGCATCAAAAGCAACAGAGTGCCTCATCCCATTGCCATAACCCCACACACTGATTCATTTAAATAGGATCATTATATTGTAGTCATTCTGATGTTCACATCCCTTAGCTCTTCTGATAACTCTGGCCCTAATAAAATACCACCCAAAACCAATAAAAAGAACTTGTTATAATCGGACTCATGTA
This sequence comes from Pongo pygmaeus, assembly GCF_028885625.2. Classification (NCBI taxonomy): domain Eukaryota; kingdom Metazoa; phylum Chordata; class Mammalia; order Primates; family Hominidae; genus Pongo; species Pongo pygmaeus. The sequence goes on along the minus strand of NC_072390.2, from coordinate 41,021,969 downwards.
CCATGCCTGTGACTTTTCACTTTCCTTGAATTACCTAATTTTCTTGCACAGAAAGATATCTCATTTGTCATTCTGTAATGGTGCCAGCCAAGAATTTTTAAAACCAGCAGTGGCTCACGCCTGAATCCCAGCACTTTGGGAGGCCGAGGCAGGTGGATCGTGAGGTCAGGAGTTCAAGACCAGCCTGACCAATATGGTAAAACCCTGTCCCTACTGAAAATACAAAAATTAGCTGGGCATGGTGGTGCGCGCCTGTAGTCCCAGGTACTCAGGAGGCTGAGGCAGGAGAATCACTTGAACCTGGGAGGCAGAGGTTGCAGTGAACCAAGATTGCGCCACTGCACTCCAGCCTGGGCAACAGAGCGAGACTATGTCTCAAAAAACAACAACAACAACAACAACAAACAAACAAAACAAAAAACCTTACCACTAGCATGAAGTTTAATTTTTTTAATGAATACAGAATTAAGTATCATGTACTATGTCACATTCAAACAGAATAAATTCACTCAATGGGTTAATTTGTTCTTCTTGACCTCTACACCAAACACTTCATACCATTGTCTAAAGAGGCAACATGGAACATTATACACGTAGACACCTTTTAGCAAAGCTTGCATTTGCTACCCCGTGACTTTTTTTAATAATGGCTATTTGAAATGGGTTACACTATGAATGCCAGTTACTATGCACAGTCACCATACCATATTTATGATCCAAGAATATCTATATACAGTTGGCTCTATCTGTAAGTTCCACATTCTTAGATTTAACCAACCTCACATTGAAAATATTCTAAAAAATAAATAAGTAAAAAATAATAATACAACAATTAAAATAACACAAATAAAAACAATACAGTGCAACAACTATTTTCATAGCATTTATATTGTATTAGGTATTATAAGTAATCTAGAGATGATTTAAAGTACACGGGAGGATGTGTGTAGGTGATATGCAAACACAATACCATTTTATATCAGTAACTTGAGCATCCTCAGATTCTGATATCTTGTTGGTGAGGGTATCTTGAAACCAGTGCCCCTCAGATACTGAGGGACAACTGTATAACCAGATATGGGTATTTTTTAAAATTGCAATATGAAGTGTTCTTGATTATTTCTTCTCTGTTTGTTAAGGCTATGGCAGTTTTTCCAAAGCTTGGAGAATTGGAACTCAGTCATTCATTTACTTACTTACCCATTCATTCATTCAATAACTTGCATTTACTGGCCTGCTATGTGCAAGGGACATTCTGTTAATGCAGAAATGAATGGATACTAGGTCTCCACCCTCTAATTAATGAGAGAAAGACTTTTTTTCATATTCAATGGTTACTTAGAAATCTACTATTAAGCCTTTACATTATGTAAAAGAAAAAGCTGAGGAATTTTAGATGTAATGGCTATTTACCAGTAAAAATATTTTATAATTAGCAATAAAAATACAAATGGAGTATTTGGAAATGTTATCTGGCCAAAAATATTCTTAGAACCATGGAAGTGCCTGAAACAAATTCAGAGATTAATTGAGTTATACTCGGTATATGATTTAGACAACCTCACAGAATAATAGAGCTATACATGACTGAGGCATTCTTAGAGAATAATGGAATTACACTCAGAGTATAGACATCCCCGACTTATGATGGTTCAACACAATTCATCAACTTACAATGGGTTTATCAGGAGGTAACCCCGTGGTAAATTGAGAAACATCTGTATACCTGTGCATCCTCAGAAAATAATAGAGGCCCAGTGTGTTGGCTCATGCCTGTAATCCCAGCACTTTGGGAGGCTGAGGTGGGAGGATATCTTGAGCCTGAGAGTTCTAGACCAGCCTGGGAAACATAGTGAAACCTCGTCTCTACAAAAATAAAAAATAAATTAGCCAGACCTGGTGGCACATGCCTGTAGTCCCAGCTAATTGGGAGGCTGAGGCAGGAATATAGCTCGGAAGGTCAAGGCTGCAGTGAGCTATGATCACACCACTGAATTCCAGCCTGGGCAACAGAGCAAGACCTTGTCTCCAAAAAAGAAAGAAAGTAATAGAGAGTTACGATTATAGTAAAACTGGAACATCCTTAGATAGAATGGAGTTACACTCAGAGTATGGCTGGAACATCCTCGGACAAAATAGTTATACAATCCCCCAATGAGAAGCCTTTTTCCAAATTTCCTTGTTTCTGTCAACTGAAACATGAGTTCCCCTGTCCTTAAGGTTTGAATTGCTGAAATCATATATATATATATATATATATATATATTTTTTTTTTTTTTTTTTTTTGAGATGGAGTCTCGCTCTGTCGCCCAGGCTGCAGTGCAGTGGCATGATTTCATCTCACTGCAACCTCCCCTTCCTGGGTTCAAGAGATTCTCTTCCCTCAGCCTCCCTAATAGCTGGGATTACAGGCATGTGCCACCATGCCCAGCTAATTTTGTCTTTTTAGTAGAGACAGGGTTTCACCATGTTGGTCAGGCTGGTTTCGAACTCCTGACCTCAGGTGATCCACCCACCTTGGCCTCCCAAAGTGCTTGGATTACAGGCGTGAGCCACCGCGCCCAGCCTATGTGACCTTTTAGTTAATTGACTGCTAATATCTAATTAATTCAGTTTCCCAGACAATATATTATTCCTAATTATTTGGGAGTGAATAGCTTTATAAGCTGTGTGTCTTTCTGTCTAAAACTAAATTCCAATAGATGATTTCAGATCCGAGCTAGGAGAGGGTTAAGATCAAGTTAGAGCAGGTATTTCATAACCCGAGGTGAGCTGGGAATTATCTGTTCTTTGTGAATAATCTGTACCCCTTCTTCCCCCTCAACAATTAATGTAACAGTTTAGTTGTCATTGTCATGAGAATCAAGGCAATGTGCACCCCGCACCCCCCACCCCCCACCTCCATGATTTGTGTCCCAAATGCTTTGCGAGAAGAATCTGACAGCCTGAATAGAAGAGTGTTGTCGGGGGCGGGAGAAAGGCGAGAGAGGTAGGAAGTGTTTCTTTTCCATGACATTTGAGCTGTGAGTTGTCAGGAAGGAAGGGATCTGAGTGGGTTTTATCAGTTACTGAGAGAAGCTCTGCCCAAAGCACTAAGATTATTTCTCAGAGCCCCATGTAGTACTTCTGCAATTTTTAGGTGGCAGCTGTAGTGTAGTGAAGGAATACAGGATTTGGGATATAAGCACAGGGTTCAATTCCTGGCCCTGCATCTTAATACCTGGATTATTTGGGGGCAAGTTGTTTAAATGCTCTCAGCCTGTTTTCTTATCTGTCAAGTGTAGAATAATAATACTACTTCCTCATTTTTTTCTTGTGAAGTTTTGATGAGATAATACACGTAAAAGTGCTTTGTAACCTCTAACACACCATACAAAGGTCATATGATTAACATATTATTATTACAAGTGCTTTAGCTCAGTCCTTTTGTTAAAATGCTATTTATGCAATAGAGGTGGGATCAGTTAACAGACTAATTGCCTTTTGAAAATATTAAACAGTAATTCCTGTCCCTTCCTCTTAAATCAAATTGTTATGCCCAAACCAAAAAAAATAAGAAAATATTCTTTATTTTCCCAAAGAAAATATATTTGGAATCCAGCTTTGTATTTTCAACAGTATCAACAAGGGTCAATTTAGCACAAAAGATATCAGAGCAATTTGTTGAGCTTCCAGTGTTTTGCTTGCAATCTACAAAGCTGGGTATCAAAAGTATACCAGCAGCAGCAAATTAGTTACAAATTAACAGGAAGCAAACAGAGTGTTGGCCTTGATTAAGCCCTCCATGGATCATGTTAATTACTTTATTTTTTATTTGTACTATTCTACAGTGTAACGGTTTTAGATGCAATGATTATATAAATGACTGTCTACACAACCTACCTCATTTTTTTTTTTTTATGTTGTAGGAAAAGAAATCGTTAAAAAAGTATGAGCTGAGGCTGGGTGTGGTGGCTTACACCCATAATCCCAGCACCTTGGGAGGCCGAGGTGGGTGGATTGCTTGAGCCCAGGAGTTCGAGACCAGCCTGGGCAACATAGCGAAACCCCGTCTCTACTAAAAATACAAATATTAGCTGGGTGTGGTGGTGCGTGCCTGTAGTCCCAGGTACTCAAGAGGCTGAGATGGGGAGAGCACCTGAGTCCAGGGAGGCCGAGGCTGCAGTGAGCTAGGAGTGCCACTTCACTCCAGCCTGGGTGACAGAGTGAGACCCTGTCTTGGAAAAAAATAAAAAATAAAAAATACAATAATTGTATGAGCTGATCCATTTATATTTGTTAACTACTCCACTCTTTCCCTCTTGATAATTCCACTTATATTACCTTTGCTGTGTGTGGGGTTTCATTTAACATCACCTTGTGGAATCTATTAATCATGCTTCATTAAGTAGAAGGAAATGGGTAGGAAATGAATTTTCCAATGGCCAGAGAAGAAAAAGATCTAAAATGTTATGCTAACTTAAAATCCTACAAATGTTTACAAAACATGAGGCCTTGATCATCTTGATTTTGCTTTCAAAACACTATTTTTCTGAAAAATATGTCATTGTTGTTCTCCTCCTTCTGATGCAGTAAGAGAGGGAGCAGGTGGAGAAGGACAGCTGCTTTTTTATATAGATTAAAAGAAATCTCAATCTTCAAAGTTTCTATTTGCTGTAACAGTAGATGGTTTCAAAGAAGCACTTGGCCGGGCACGGTGGCTCACGCCTGTAATCCCAGCACTTTGGGAGGCCGAGGCAGGCAGATCATGAAGTTAGGAGTTCGAGACCAGCCTGGCCAACATGGTGAAACCCTCGTCTCTGCTAAAAATACAAAAATTAGCCAAGTGTGGTGGTGCATGCCTGTAATCCCACCTACTCGGGAGGCTGAGGCAGGAGAATTGCTTGAATCCAGGAGGCGGAGGTTGCAGTGAGCCGAGATCATGCCACTGCACTCTAGCCTGGGCAACAGAGTAAGACTGCGTCTCAAAAAACAAAAACAAACAAACAAAAAACCATCAGATCTCTGCCTCTAGAACAACAGCATTTCCCTCTCATCCCCACACCATCCCTAAGATGGAGACACAATTAACTTACTCTCAAGAAAGCATGTTGGAATTGCAAATAGATTCCAGAGTGGCTGTTACACAGTTTGTATGTAAATAACCTTCCGATTTCAGCACCTTTGAATTAGTAACACGTTTCTTGAAACACTGAGAAATGCCTGGGGATTTCTTATCTGAAGGTAAGGATTAGCAGAAATCCTAAAAGATAGAGACCTTGGTGGTGTTTGGCTATAGCTCTTTAAAATGTAATTGGTGGAAGAGTAGGCAACTAGTGTCAAGGGAAGACTGGGCAGTATCTGAACTCTACTGGCAAAGAGAGGGTTTGCAGGAGCCTCTCAGAGTTATTCCCTTTTCTTTCTTCCCTAGCTCCCAGAGAGCCACTTGCAGCCAAGAAAACCAACCCTCCCCTGCTCGTTTGTCTCAGGGAACAGCCTTTTGTGGCACTACCCTCAAGGCTGATGCCTCCACCACCCCAAGGACATTGGGGCACAAATCCCTGACTGGAAATGAACAGATACATAGATCATAATCCCTTCCCTGTTTGCCCCCACCCCCAAACTTTTTTTTTTTTTTTTAGATCTTGCCTCCAAAGTAGAGCTTGGGGACTGTTGTCTAATCCAAACCACCAGGGGAAATGCCAGTTGTGTGGGCTGTGACTTTGGGATGAGACCACAGAGCCTGTAGAATCAAGTTGAACCTCAAAGTGCCAGCCTTGTGGATTTCGGCCCACAGGCTGCTCCAGCAGAATGTTCATGCAGATGCTCCTTGAACAAACTCCCTCCTCAGACTGCAAATTCAGCCTTCCCAAATGGATTTGTCAAGTTGGAAATCTCTTATATATACCCATCCTCACCCTTCGTAGGCAGAAGCAATTCTAGAGCTGTCTTCTCAGCGAATTGTTAACCAACTCAGAGCCTGGTGGTGTACCGGGAGTGGCAAGTTCTGTCAGTTTATTTCAGGACAGCCAGAAGGTGTTTGGTGGAACTGGTCCCGTGCCTCTGCAGTGCAGGTGTGGGCCTGGTGGGGTGGGAAGTGCAGCCAGGGAAAACACAGGGCAGAAGCCTGGGCAGAAACTGTCCTTATGGAATCTGGCTTCCTACTCCCTACCCAGGTCACAGATACAGTGCTAGGATCCTTGGACAGACCATGAAACCTGGAGAATTGGAATTTCAAGAAGAAAATGGTTTAAAATGCCATAATCTTGCATTGAATTAATTGAAGAGGAAACAATATTTGATTACAGCTATTTGATACCACTTCAAAATAGCCATTAGATTCAACTCAGTTCAACAAATTGGTCCCTGTTGTGTGCTGGGGTCTGTGTTAGGCACTGAACATAATGCCTGGATACAATGAATCCCATAGGGTTCAGCTTCTACCAAGACAAGAAAGTTATCTTTTGGTGGGGGGGGGGGGAGTAAAAAGTACTTGTCAAAGAAACACATTTTTCCTAAACAAAACTTAACATCATAAATCTGGAGAGAAAATTATCCAGTAATAATATACTCTCTGAATGGAAAATTCCCACAATAATAACAAAAATAACAATGATATGTATACTTAGTACAGCTCTATTTTTGCTTTTCATCTAATGATTTCAAAGAGTTTAGCAACCACTGCTGAGCTAATCCTTAGTACTAAACTTGACTCTTCCATCCTTCTTTGAAAAAAAAAAAAATTGGCACTAACACCTCAACATCCCACAGGGAAGAAGTTCTGGAAACAAAGCATGGCTCACTCCCACACAAGCATCAAGCAGCAAATTAAAGACAGTCTAATTCATCCAGAAAAGTAAGTTGGGACCCAGAAGAATCAAATGAATGCCCACAAAATGAAAGTCATTTAAAAAAGAAATACAAGTTTCTTTCTCGCAGGTGAAAAGGAAAAACTTTTCAATGTACCATTGGGCATTCTTGATGGGTTTATATCTCTCAGAGATGTAAGTTCCAGAGTATACTCTGGGAAGGCTTTCATTTTCAAAGACAGAATTTAAATCCTGTTTTAAAAACAGAAAGGGAGATAAAGATTTCATTTCCATAACATGGTATGTAAAGACAACTTGATTCAGCTGATGATCTCCAAGCTCTTTGATGAATCCCCTCAGAACCACATCCATATAAAGGGAAAGGTTATGAATGAAAGAATTCAATTGTTTGCAAAAATAAAGGGAGACTCTGCCAGAGATAGAGATGATCTGGAACAGAACTGGTCCCTAATTACACAGTAATCTGACACCTTAGCACTCTCACCCTGCAGTCTTCACCTTCAAAGGATCTTCCCAATATTAATGAATTCTTCACCTCCTTTTCTCTCATCTTCTCCATAATAGCTACTCTTTAAAGAAAAGTTGGTCTAACTTTTTAGAAGACTTGACTAACATTATCATTTTAGCCTAGGATTTAGTCACAAGTATCTCTTTCCTTTTGATGCTTTGTGGTGTTTCCTCTTGCCTGGTTTTGAATACATATTGCAGGCTGTGTTTATGACCCTTTGAATTTTTTTTTTTTTTTCTTGAGACAGAGTTTGGCTCTTGTTGCCCAGGCTGGAGTGCAATGGCACGGTCTCAGCTCACTAAAACCTCTGCCTCCCGGGTTCAAGTGATTCTCCTGCCTCGGCCTCCCGAATAGCTGGAATTACAGGCATGCATCACCATGCCCGAATAATTTTGTATTTTTAGTGGAGACAGGGTTTCACCATGTCGATCAGGCTGGTCTTGAACTCCCGACCTCAGGTGATCCACTCACCTCAGCCTCCCAAAATGCTGGGATTGGAGGCATGAGTCACTGTGCCTGGCCTGAAACTGTTATTACACACACTCATACACACACAGCAGCCTTGCTGGGAAGATGTTATTATAATAAAATAATATAGAAGTATTACCATAGGACAAAGATCAGAGATGGCTTTCTAAAAGCTTCAAAGACATGTGTGAGCTGGGTCCTAACAGATAACTAGGAATGTGTCAAGTGTGTAAGAGGGAAAGGCATCCTAGGCAGAGGGGAGCTGTTTGGAGAAAGGCTCGTGACATGGATGGGAATTGACGGTCCAGGTATAAGGCACACTGCAATGCAGCTAGAGCCCAGGCCTGGGGTGTATATTGAGTTAATCGGAATTTGACTGGAAAAGTGACTTACTCAAGCTTACACAGTAGAAAGTAGCACTGCCTGATCTCAGTGAGGCTATCTGGCTCCAAGTCCATGCTCAGTCTGAGTTAGCACCCCAGTCCTTCTCCTTGTACAAAAAATGAATGGATATAAGGAGCTCACAGCCAAATGGGTGATACAGGCATGTAAATTCACAATTACAATACATGCAAGAAATATCTGTCAAATACCTTCTATGTGCCAGTAACTATGCTAGGCAATGTGAATACAACAAAAAAAAGCCCCTCTCTTTGAATGAAGCCTAAGGAGTCTGGTTAAGAAGAAAAATAGCAATTACAATACCTGTCTAAAGTGCTGGGGAACCAAAGGAGAAATCTGCCATACAGAGTGAGAGAAGGCGCCTCAGAGGACTTGAGCTAAGACTGGAAGACTCACAATTCAGTGGTTGGCACTACCAAGGCAAGATCATGATCACTGCTAACATGAATAAGCACTTAACAGTATGCCAGGCACTCTTCTAAGCTCTTTATCCATATTGACTCATTTAGTCCTCACAACAATCCCCTATTCTATAAACAAAAAGGTGAAGGATTTTGCCCAAGATCACACGACACATAAGTGGCAGTGCCAGAATTTGAATCCAAGTTGTTTGGTGCCAGAGCCCATATACTCACCGCTATACTACACTCTCTTGCTTTCACAGAGAGGGAAGCCCAGGCCTGCTGAAGTCAGGGAATGTTTCCAAGAGGAGGTAACATGTGAAATCATTCCAAAAAGATCTCTGGGAGTTGAGTTGTTGAGCCAGGAGATGAAGAGTATGGCCAAGGGCATAAGAGTCAAGGTAGGATGAGAGACAAGTGTTTTCAAGGAAGAGCAATTACTTCCTGGTAGCTGGAGGGTGAGGCTGGTTTTGGAGAATGGTGGACCCCTGTAAAGGAGTAGGCAGGGAGTACGTTATAGTTTGGTTTGTTGGTTTTCAGGGAAGACAAACTTACACCAATAGTCTAAGTTAAAGGATACAAAGGACCGGGGATCAGAGACTAAACTCAGCCTGGACACGTTTGCAGGCTGCCCACTCTCCTGTGGGTGGTGCTGCCTCCAGTTTCACCTTCTACTTTGTTTGCTGCATCACTGAACAGCAGAAGTGGCCTGAATTAGTGTGATGCCATTGGAACTGGAGAGCATGGGCTGAATGGAATGGATTTGACATAAAGGAGAGGAAGCAGGGAAGGGGACTACAGAGTTCCTAGCTCAGGTGCATTGCAAAGATGGGAAATAAAGCAGGAGGAGCAGATTTGGATGGTGTTGCAGACGGAACTGGGTTCCTCCCAAATTCATATGCTGAAGCTCTAACCCTGCAGTGTGACTCTATTTGGAGATAGGGTTGTTAAAGAGGTAATTAAGGTTAAACAAGGGCATAAGGGTGGGCCCTAATCTGGTAGAACTGATGTGTTCATAAGAAGAGAGAGATGCCAGAGAGCCCTCTGTCTCCAGGCTCTCACAAGAGAAGAGGTCATCTACAACCAGGAAAAGAGGCCTCACCAGAAACCAACCCTGCTGACACCTTAATCTTGGACTTCCAGCCTCCAGAACTGTGAGAAAATTAATTTCTGTTGTTTAAGCCACCCAGTCTATAGTATTTTGTTAATGGTACCCCAAGCAGATTAATACAAAGGAAAAGACTATTTTCAACCTTTGGATGAAGACATAATAGATGGATTTAAAAACAAATCTTGAGGCCGGGTGCAGTGGCACATGCTTGTAATCCCAACACCTTGGGAGGGTGAGGTGGGAATATCACTTAAGCCCAGGAGTTCAAGACCAGCCCAGGCAACATAGGGAGAACACCCCGCCCCCACCCCCCCACTCCACCAGTCTTCACACACAAAAAATAAAAATTAGCTGAGCATGGTGATGTGTGCCTGTAGTTCCAGCTGCTTGGGAGACTGAGGTGGGAAAGTCACTTGAGCCTGGGAGGTCAAGGCTGCAGTGAGCTGAGATGGCACCACTGGAGGCCAGCCTGGGTAGCCCTATCTCAAAAACAAACAAACAAATCTTGAGATACAATTGGCAGGGCTTGGTGCTTCAGTGGAAGTGGAGTCTGAGAAAGAGTGAGAAGGAGGATGGGGTGGTGCCTTTCCCTGAGTCAGAGATTTGGGAGTTGCACCTGGGCAGAGGGTGAAGGCATAGTTAGGATTTCTTGGTTGTAAGCAAGAGAAATTTAAGACAGGGCTGATTAACTATAGGGATGTAGTGAGACTAAAAGGGAAGTGGAACCTCATTCAAACCCAACATCAGCACTCTAGGAGAGTGAGACTCCTTGGAGGCCAGACTAGACGGTGGGTCTGGATACAGAGCAGCCCCAGGCCCTCAGCAGGTGCTCACACCAGCATGGGACTGGGCTGATTCCATGGCCCTGCCCCCTTTCTTCTAACTACTGACTACTCTGACCCTGATTCCTAGAGAAAGAGAGACTGTTTGGCTCAGGAGTTTCAATCCAGCCTTCTAGTTAGCCCAGGGATTGGCTGCCCAGGGACCCATCCTTGGGCACATCCATTATAGTTGCTGGTGATGTGACAGACCACTTGGCTTGACAAATCTGTCCCTTCATCAGTGGCCATGAGCAAATCAGCATCCTTAGAAAGGTCTGAGGTGTGGCAGGCACCGCAACAGAAACACCTAGAACAGAGGGTGGGCGTGGTAAGAAGACCGTTGTGTTGGTTTTAGGCTTATTGGATTTGGAGGACCTGCTTGACATGCAAGCAGAGAGACCCAGAACGTATATCTACAATAGGCACCTGGAGACATGGGCCACTCAACAGAGCCACGAAGGCCATGGAGACAGAGTTCAGAGATGACAGCACATGGATGGACCCAATTCCTATTAAATAAGCAATAAAGGGACACATACTCACGTTGCAAAATTCAAACAATACCAAAGCATGGAGTATAAGAAGTTAAAGTCTCTCAATGCCACTCTCTTCTCCCAAAGTCACCACTGTAAATGATTTTATGTGTTTTCTTTTTACTCCACTGCAGTTACATTTGTAAAATATGTATGTATCATTTTAGGTCAGAGTTTTTTTTTCAGCAAATGGGCTTATACTTTTCATTAATTTTTTTACTTGCTTAAAAAAATGTCTTGGAGACCACTGCACTCAGCACTTACAAGCCTACATTATTCTTTATATCTATAGATAGTGTTCTGTTGAGTAGGTGAGACATAATTTATTTATTCACCATCTGCCTCTGAAGTTAGATTGTATCCAATGATTCTTTATTACAAACAATGCTTCAAGAGCACCCTTGTACATATATCTTTGTGTGCAGCCCATTTCTAGAAATGATTTACTGCGTTGAAAGGGATGTGCATTTTCCCACTGTCCTCTAAAAAGACTACCATTTACCCTTCTAGCAATGATAGAGGATGCACATGCTTATTGCTCTACACCCATGTGGACATTTCTTAAACTATTTTGCATCAGACTGCTTTAAGATGTTGAAAGCTATGGATTTTAATTCTAGAAAAATACACAGATGTACATATACAGAACATTTCGCATACAATTTCTGCAGGTTCACAGACAACCTAAACACACCCCAGAACACACCCTTCCCCACCCCCTGCCAGACCTGAATAGACATGTATGAATGGGTGCCAGTCTAAGGGGAGTGGGTCCCAATCTTAGTTGCACATTAGAATCACCTGCAGGACTTTGAAAAGTCCCCATGCCCAGGCCACTTCCCAGACCTATTCGATCTGGTTCTTTTGGAAAAGGATCTGGGTATCAGTATTTTTTGCAAGTTCTCTGCGTGATATTAACATGCAGCCAATCACAAGAACCACTGCAGTCTAGGAGAGGCCTGAAGAAGGATTAAAAAGAATTTAATAACAGAAAACCAGAGTGTACAAGGGGCTCTTGGGGGGCTCACACGTGGCTGGAGGAGCTTTTATTTTAACAAATCTGGGGTGGGCTCTAGCACTGATACATATTTTTTGTTGTGAGAATGTTTGTCATACACAAAAGTAGAGAGAATGAACACCCATGTAACCTATGTTAAATACTTAAAAAAAATTTTTGCCATATTTTCCTTATCCGTTGTTTTTTTTCTGGTGGGGGGAAGGTGGTAAGGGCTAACATTTGTCTTAAATTATTCTGCAGTGTTTAAATTTTTAAAAGCTCCCCGGTGATTCTAAGGTATAGCCAATGTTGAGAATCACGTGTAATGTGAAGCCTCCCAAAGAGAAGGAACCCCAAGGAACGAGAGTAGAAGGAAGAAAAGCCAAATGCAAATCCGAGAATTTGTAACTTACAACCAAAGGGAGAGTGCTCCACTGAAGGGCACTGGCAAAAGGGCCTGGCCATTGCGTCCTGCAGCAGAAGGTCACTGCTTTTGACCCTCCTAGAGACATGGGATTTGGAGCTGGGCCTTAAAGAATCAAGACAATTTAGATCAGTGGAAAGGAGAGGGGAAATTTCCCCATTGGAAAGGAAGCTGATATTTTAGGGTTGAGTCTACTCTGCTTCAGGCCTTTTAACAGCCCCTCCTACCATGGGAGCCATAAAAAAGATTCTGAACCCCGCAGTCCTCCTGAATTGACCCAGAGAGGCTCACCAGGCTCCACACCCTTGATCCTTAGCCCCACCATTCCTCCTTTACTATGCTGACTCTTCCCTCTGGGGATGTGTATCTGCCTCTTCTAGGCCAGTGGTTCTCACAGTGGGGTCCAGGAACCAGCAGCAGCATAATCACCTGAGGGTGTGCACATGCTCAGCTTCACCCCAGACTGGCTGAATCAGACATTCTGAGGGTGAACCCAGCACTCTGTTTCTTCTCTTTTCTTGTTTTCTTTTTTGTGGGTACATAGTAGGTGTATGTATTTTGGGGGTACATGAGATATTTTGGTAAGGCATGCGATGCATAATAACCACATCATGGAGAATGGGGTATCCATCCCCTCAAGCATTTATCCTTTGTGTTACAAACAATCCAATTGTACTCTTTTAGTTATTTTAAAATATACAGTAAAATTATTGTTGACTATAGTCCCCCTGTTGTGCCATCAAATAGCAGGTCTTATTCATTCTTTCTAATTTTTTTGTACCCATTAATCCTCCCACCACTCCCCCAACCACCCCACTACCCTTCCCAGTCTCTGGTAACCATCCTCTACTCTCTATCTCCAGTGAGAACATGGGATATTTATCTCTCAGTGCTTGGCTTCTTTTACTTAACATAATGACCCCCAGTTCCATCCAGGTTGGTGCAAATGACAGAATCTCATTCTTTTCTTTTCTTTTTTTTTTCTTTTTTTGCTTTTTTTTGAGACGGAGTCTTGCTCTCTCACCCAAGCTGGAGTGCAGTGGCACAATCTCAGCTCACTGCAACCTCCACCTCCCAGATTCAAACGATCCTCCTGCCTCAGCCTCCTGAGTAGCTGGGACTACAGGTGCGTGCCACCACGCCCAGCTAATTTTTTGTATTTTTAGTAGAGACGGGGTTTCACCATGTTGGCCAGGGTGGTCCTGATCTCTTGACCTCGTGATCCGCCAGCCTCAGCCTCCCAAAGTGCTGGGATTACAGGCTTGAGCCACTGCACCTGGCCGATCTCATTCTTTTCTATGGCTGAATAGTACTCCATTGTGTATACAAGCCACATTTTCTTTATCTATTCATCTGTTGATGGACACTTAGGTTGCTTCCAAATCTTAGCTATTGTCAACAGTGCTGCAACAAACATGGGAGTACAGATATTTCTTCTATATACTGATTTCCTATCTTTTGGGTATATATCCAGCAGTGGGATTGCTGGATTGTATGGAAGCTCTATTTTCAGTTTTTTGAGGAACCTCCAAACTATTCTCCATAGTGGTTGTACTAATTTACATTCCCACCAACAGCGTACAAGCATTCCCTCTTCTCCACATCCTCGCCAGCATTTGTTATTGCCTGTCTTTTGGATGTAAGCCATTTTAACTGGGGTGAGATGATATCTCATTGTAGTTTTGATTTACATTTCTCTGATGATCAATGATGTTGAGCACATTTTCATGTGCCTGTTTGCCATTTGTATGTCTTCTTTTGAGAAATGTAGGCACCCTGCTTCAACAAGCCTTCCGGGTGATTTGGAAACACACGCAAGTTCCATGATCACTGTCCTGGGGACTCCCAGCCAAATGTCCTCCTGATGTCTGAGCTCTCCAGAACTCTCTGGAGTCTTCCCCAACAGAGAGCTGGACTCATATCAGGGAGATGAAACAGAGAATGTCAGGAAATTAGACTGTGGCAAGACTATGGGGAGTTTGGACTTGAAACTAAAGTAAGAAAGGAGCCAAGATGATGTTTTGACCAGGGGAGGATATGTATTAAAGTGGTACTGGAGACCAGGTAGCTGCAGAGCTTCAAGAATGCAGCTTCACTCCAATCTCTGCTGAAATGGTAGGCAAAATTGGTGTATGTGTGTGCATCTTCTGAAGAGGTTTCACAACTTGCATTCAATTTTCAAGTGAATTCACCGCCCCAGAATGATTGCTAGAGAGGAAATTATTTTATTGCTTAATACATGAGCTTTGAGGCAGTGTTTCTCAAGTGTGGTCACATTAGTATTAGAATTGTTTGAGCTGTGTGTTAAAAATATACATTCCTGGGCCACACTCAAGAGCTACTAAATCAGAATCTCTGAAGTTGGCACCCGTGAATCTGCATATTTTAAGCAAGTTCTCCAGGTAATTCAGCTAATTCTGATGCACTCTAAAAGTTATTATATCTCAGGCTCTAAATCTAAAAACTAACAATTCTAGGAAAGCAAAGTTAATAGTGAATTTAGAAAGCATGTTGACCACTAAAGCATGGTACTAAGGTCTATAAAGCACTTACTTCAATATCCAAAGTATCACAGAACTGGGAACGGTAGCCACAGCAAACACTTTCCTGGGCATTTCAGTGACCATCCACTTAAAAGCTGTATTCTGTATGTAATACCATATGAATAGCAAAAAAAGCTTGAGGAATTCATTCTCAAACTCTGACAGTTCAACTAACTTCCCCAAGTTGGACAGAGAATAAGTTTGTGTGTTTTCTACGGCAGATTGCACTAAGATAACCATGAGACAGACAGGAGGAATGCTATTAACAGAAGAAACACTATTGACCATTTTGGGCTTATTGAAAATTTTCCCCTCCCTGGAGTCAGGGAGTTCCTGGAGAGAACCTTCTTTCCTTCCTGTCTCTTAGCAGGTGCTTGGCAGAGTTTGCCAAAAATCCACTTATTACATAGTCTGAATTACAGATTTTCAAATACTGTATGTAGTACTTAAACAGTAAATGGCATGTGATTGAATTCACGGAAATAACACCCAAATGTATTTGGGTGGTTGTCTCTGGGCAGTGGGAATAGAACTGAAAGGTCCTGGTCTGGTGAGTTGTTCAGAAAGTGTGTGTGCCCTAGAGTCTGGCCTCACTAACTCTATGAGGTTGGGCAAGTTATTGAAGCTCTCTGGGTTTCTACGCATGTGAAATAGGAATAGGAACAACCCTCACATATACTCATAAGAAGAAATCGAGAGTGTTAATGTAAAAACCTAGGCCCACAGCAAGCATTCACTAAATGTTAGCAAGAAAGAAATATGATGCATATATGTTTCCAGATTTCTGTACTTCCCAAATCTTTGCCAATGAACACATACTGCTTGTATAATCATAAAAGAATGAAAAACCACATTTTTGTTTTGTGCTTTTTAGTTTAAGGGAATGAGCTATAAAGAGAGAAAAGATTGTAAAACAACAGATGCAATCCATGTCAGGGGAGTTTGTTTTTACTGGGAGTAATGACACCATGTGACCCCTGGGGTATCCTAATCCAGGGACAGGCTGTAGGAAGACTAAACATGAAGAATGGTGAGGCTTCCCCTGGGAGCAATCATGCCCTGGCTCTGCAAACTTAGGTCACAGAAGAGAGGGGCCAGGTCACAATGTTTCCTGCTTCTCTGCCCCTCTCCAAGGCAGTCTCCTTCCATCAGGTGCAAAGCCTGGATCTCCATCATCAAATTAAAGAAATAGAACAAACCCATCCCAGGGCTTCTTTAAATATTCAGATAAACCCATGTGCCCCTATCAGTTAAATTAAGCTTTCCTAAGAAAAAGTAAGTCAATTAGTTCAAAATGTGGGTTAGTGCTTCTGGGTATTTAAAAGGGGATTTTTTTTTTCTTTTTTAGTTCATTTAGAAACACAGCCACGGGGCAGGTACATACCCACTCCTCTGCACATCCTGTGAATTGCCCCAATACACCCAGACACCAATTTCTGATATCTAGAGCTTCAAAATCTGGTCCTTAAACTTTCCCAATGTCATGAAGATATTGAAATACGAGCTTTAAAATTTATCTTGTTTTGCCCTTTGAGTACATATCGTTTATTTCACTATCATTATCGATACTCATTAAATGGTAACTGACATTGCTATAGAACATGGATAAGATGTGATTTTACCTTAATTTTACGCTTGTTTCTTCTCCATTCCACAAATACTTATTCTCTAAACTTCTGTGAACAGAGAGGTCTCTAAGACATTATAAAATCTAGTTCTACAGTATAGTTTGTGACATATACTACAAAATTCATTTGTCCAAGTGGCCTGGATGCAATAAACCAAACTTTACCAAAATACAAGTAAAGCAGGATATTTCCTAAGAAGATGAACTTCTAGAAGCATTTGTGGATCAAAGAATATGAACATTTTCATGGCTTTTGAAGAGGTTGCCTAATAATTGCATTCTTAAAAGGCTATTTCATTTTTATTTATTTTATCTTCATTTTTGAGACAGAGTTTCATTCTTGTTGCCCAGGCTGGAGTGCAGTGGCGCAATCTCAGCTCATTGCCACCTTCGCCCCCCGGGTTCAAGCGATTCTCCTGTAAAAGGATATTTTAATTTATATTGACAGTAAAAGAAGATAAGGATAACATTTTTGTACCAACATTTGGGTAGAAAGTGTTTAAGTTTTTATTTGTTTTGCTTGTACTAACTTAATAGACCACTTTATTTGAAATAACAGCAAACCGTTTCAGGAATATTTTAGATTGTGAGACCATTGTAAGTAGTTCTTCCATTATTTAAAAAATACATATTTGTTACATGACATATTATCACATACCTTTATCTCCTTTTCCACCATAATTAGTATTCCAATGACACTGAAATAAAATTTTATTTAATAACAGGACTAATGTCCACTTTAATCCCACATACCTTTTACAGATATATACAACTAGAAGATAAAGAAATGACTATCATTCTGAATTTTAGGTTTCATTTAACTTTGACAACCTTTACATTTGACTTCTTTATTAACCAAGTGAAGTTTCATGATCAGAATATTATAACAATGAGAGATGGTACACTTTTAGGCTCGACAAAAACCCAATTTACTTATGGAAAACTACATTTCTCTCGTACATTATTTGTTTTACAAATAGCCTAGGAAACAAGTAGGTGATTATTAGGTGGAAAGACCTAGAATTGTAGTTACCAGGTAGCAATTAGGAACTAAATATTCTATTCCTGTCAATTACTGCATTAAGTTTACTCTGACCTGTTTTTTGACAAAGCATTGAAGAAAAAAATAGGAATACCCTCTTTGCCCCAGGAGATTTACAATAGCCCAGGATTTCAATAGAAAGCACCTCTTTCTAGTCTGGTTGAATTTGTGGGCGTTCCTTTTGTCTCTTAATTCTTCACTGCCATTTCTTCTAAGACACAGATGGGTCCCTACTTCCAATAGCCAAGAAAACATGTACCAGTGTTTAGGTGGCCAAGTGACAAAGGTGACACTTTCTCAGTCCATTTATACGTGTGTCACAGTCCAAGACCTGGCAAAGTATATTCTGCCTTTCCAAGTTTCCCAAATCCTATTATACACAGGGGTATTTTAATGATAGGGAATTTTTCCCTTGAAGTTTTTTTCTTTCTTTTCTTCTCTTTTCTTTCATTCTTTCTTTTGCCTTTTCTTTCTTTCTGAATTTTTCCCTTGAAGATTCTCTTTCCTTTCTTTTTTTCCTTCCTTCTTTCTTTTTCTTTCCTTCTGAATTGTTCCCTTGATTATTCTTTCTCTCTCTTTTCTTTCTTTCCTTCCTTCCTTCTCTTTCTTTCTGAATTACTGAAGATTCTTTCTTTCCTTCCTCTTTATTTCTTTCATTTTTTCCTTCCTTTCTTTTCTTTTATCTTTTCTTTTTTCTTTTTATCTTTTCTTTCTCTCTGTCTCTTTCTCTCTTCATTCTTTGGTTCCTAGAGGCTGAATATGGTCAAGTGGTCCAAGCATGGCCTATGGAACCAGACTTGCCTGCCCTGGTTAGGTCTGGGAGACCTTGCGCAAATGTCTTCACCTTTTTTTTTTTTTACCCTCTCTGGCCTTAGTTTTCTTGTTTGCTATCAAGCTTGGGAAACGATAGAGCCTTAATTAATAAGAAGTAATGGTTGAATGTGTATGAATGTTCCAGACAATGTGTTAAGTGTTTTGTGCGTATCAACTTATTTAATTCTCAAAACAACCCCAAGGGGTAGGGACTGTTATCATTATCACCCAGGTAATATAATGAGAGAACTGAGCCATAGAAAAGGGTGGCTAGTAAGGCAAACTAGGATTCACACCCAGGTAGGCTGGCTTCAGAGAGAGTTTTTCACCACTCTGCTATACAACCTTTTGTTGAAGTTAGCTTTCTCCCCACACATAAATGTGTGTATATTTATTGGGTATCTACTATGTGCCAGTCACTCTGCTAAAATATACCAAGAAACTGAATTGGAAATGAACTGGAAATACAGAAATAAATAAGACAAAGTTTCTGCTCATGTGGAGTTATTTTTCTTTTCTTACACTTTGTCAATTTAGATGACATGGGTTCAATTTTCATCTGAGTTCAAAAAAATTACTCAAGATGATCTTCAGTTGAATTCAACAGAATTAATAGCTAAACTCTGAGACAGGAGTGGTGGCTCACTTGAGCCCAGGTGCTCAAGACCAGCATAGGCAACATGGGGAAACTTATCTCTACAAAAAATACAAAAATTAGGAAGGCTTGGTGGAGCAGGCCTGTAGTCCCAGCTACTTGGGAAGATGAGATGGGAGGATCACTTGAGCCCAGGAAGTTGAGGCTGCAGCGAGCCATAATCATGCCACTGCACTCCAGCCTGGGTGAAAGAGTAAGACCCTGTCTCAAAATTAAAAAAAAAAACCTCTAAAACCAAGATACACCAAAATAGTTTCAATTTGAATTCATATTTAGCCTTGAAAGCCCTTTATGAATCTTTTAGTAATTACATCAAGACAGTATGGCATCTCTTTTAATTTGTGTCTTTAAAATGATGAACTAAATGCTTTTTCTGGCCTCTGCTCTCAAGAGCCCACAAAATTCCTGAAATTTAACAATTTAAATCCTCCCCAGCCCACCTCTCTTAATAGAGACACTTCCATTCCCCAGATCTGCCTTCAGAAGGGGCAACATTAACTCTGCTGAAAGAAAAGGGTCCCTCACTCTACTTCTGCAATAACTTTCTAAAGCATGTTCCACTAGAGAGGGAATTAATGATAAGGAAATATTCATCCAAAGCAGCCATTAAATTCATTTTAACTTGCAAACAATAATGTTGCCTTGTAGTTACTATTTGTCCTGATTTTTAATACAGAACTTCAGATTCATGTTATTTTTAATTTTTCACAAAAACTTCCCTGCTAAATGTAAGATTTAACCAAACACAGATTCTCTTCATTCGATATAAATGACAAGTGCTCACCATGTCCCCAGGCACCAGACTGAAACTACAAGGGTGTGTGTTGCTTTAGTAGAGAGGAAACAGGCAGATAAAAAGCAACTACATCCAGTATATTAACAGATGATACTCAGAAAACTGGAAGCAAAAAGGAGGAAGAGCTGAATATGTTTCTGTATAGTATAACCTTTCATAAAATGTGAGCCTCAAATGGAAGTAGTTGGGTTATGAATCGAGGGGGAAACATTTGGAGTTTTCCATGCCGAAATAACCATGTCACTATTTTCAAGTATTCTGAGAAGTGGAGAAGCACAAATATACAGAGACCCCCACCCCCACCAGCAAAAGGTGGAGAATCTTGTTAAAAGTTGTAAACATCTTACCATAGTTTAGAGAGTTCTGACAGTTAAATAATTGGAATAAATGTTGCCTATAGTACTGGGATTATAAAGAAGTCATGTATCTTGCACAAGAAATAAAGCATCCTTTCAAAGGGGTGACCAGCAGCTTCGATTGTCAAGGTGGTAGTCTGAACGGACTTCATGATATGAAGAGGTCAAGTAGAGGAATCGGATGCTGGCTGATAGGCAGAACGACAACCAATATTGCCTCTACAGAAATAATAAGAAGAAAGCTTTTTTGATTCTTTCATTTTGGAATTGAGTGTATGGAACCACAGGATGTTTTTAAGGGATCATTTATTAAACTTGGAATTGAACTACTTTATGAACTCCACTGTAATTTTGTGTTATTGGGTTTTAAAAATTAAGCAACTTTCCTTTTCTTTTTTTTTTTTTTTTTTTTTTGGTCAAGGGGAAGCAGGGTATATATCTATATCTGTTTTTCTGGGTGTTCTTTCCGTGACTCCTACAGATAGTAGCCCAAAGACGTCTTCTTTTCCAGTATTTAATGAAGTATCCTACGGGCAGATCATTTTGGTAGCCTTTCCGGAGCTGGTGCAACGAAGCAGATCCACAGTTGCCCGATAATCAGGCCAAGGCATACTTTCCAAGGTGCGTTTTTCATACCGAATTTAAGCGCGGGTCCTGCCCGTTGTTTGCAAACTGTCCAAGCAGCACCCAAAACTGCTGCTTTTCCAAGTCCGTTAAGAAGTTATTTGCGCTTGGGGTTTTTCGGTTCTGCTATACCCCACCTCCTTCCCCTGACTTTTGCCAGTAGAGACCTGCCCTGGGGGATTTTTTGTCCTGGGAGCACAAAACTATTTTCTTTTCTGGAAATAAGTTGACGTCAACTGGGAGCTGTTTTGGGTTGCTTTGTTTCCCGGAGCGTCCAACCTAGCACACCGCCTCCGGCAAACTGCGAGCAATTCAAAGCAGCTCGCCCAGTAGGGAGGGGAGCTGGTGGGAGGGGGTGGACCCCGCCGCCCGCACAGGTGGGGAGACCTGGGTGGCGGCTCCGCTCCCAGGCTGGAGCGTGGGCCTGGGTCTCCTGCCAAGCCAGGAGCGCAGCCCGGAGCCAGCGCGGCCCCCGGGTCCCTGCGCTTATGGCGAGGGCCGCGGGGGAACAGCCCCTGGTGGGTAACTTGCCGGGCACCCACCTGAGTTCTCCGCACCGCGGCCCGAAAACCTGGGAGCGTCCCAGGTTAAAGGGCCAGCCCTCTGGAAGTAGCCGTGTGTGACTAGTGTGTGCCAGCTCGTATGTGGGGGTCCCAGTGTGCAACTAACTTAGGTGCTCACCGCAGCCTCGGAGAAACGAACACGCCTTTCTGCACGTGTCCAGGGCGGGTGCGGAGGGCAGTGCATTGTGAACAAAGCCGGCCACCTCGCGCGCCGCACCTCGGGGACGATTCCCGGACGGTTCTCCGCGGAGAGCCGGGCGGATGAGAGCGTGGGGTGTGTGTGTGTGTGTGTGTGTGTGTGTGTGTGTGTTTCCCTAAGGAGCCGGAGGCGGCCCGCGAAGCAGGGACTTGCTCTAACTTGTTTCACACCTGGCGCGGTTTCCCCAAAGCTCGGGTGGCGTCCAGGGCCGGGGAGGCACGCGGAGGACCAGCAGCGTTCGCTGCAGAAAAAGACATCGTCAACTCCCACTCAGAAGCCCGCACGGCCCTGAGACCTGGTCTTTCATTCTTTCTTATAAAAGAAAATACAAATTGATGGATGGGTTTCAATTGATGCGTAAAATGTATCCCTTGAGAGCAAGACAGGAGGGCCCGGGAAGGGGGAAACAGGCAGTTGACATGACTCTCACAGCCTAACTGCAGAGAATTCGGACTTGGAGGCAAATTCGAGGACGCACCCGAGGAGCAGGCGAGGCTGCCTCCCAGAAGGACGGCCTGGTACCGGGGCGCGCTGCTGGGAACCTGACTCCCTCGTGTCCCCTCACCCCAGGGACTCGCAGCTGGCCCGCGCGCCAGGGGACACACGGGCTGCGGGAGGAAGTGAAAGTTAGGATGCAGCGCGAGCTCCGAAAGTGGCCTGGGCCGTGCCTCCTAAGAGAACAGCCGAGGTCCCGGCTGGCTCTGGGACGCTGCCCCTGGGCCGGGAGAGCGGGAGGCGGCGACGCAAGGACGCGCCCGGAGCCTGGGCGCGCCGGGGGCGGGCGTTTGGCTGGAAGTGGGGCAGTGTCTCCTATGGGAAAGCGAGACCCGGCGAGCTCTTTGGCTGCTTTTCCAGTTTCCGAGGTGCCCGCCCCCGCGCGCCTGAGGCAGCGCAGCCCGGAGGGCGAACGAATGGCGGTTGGCAAACTTTGAGTGAGAGTGCGCTCCGGATCCGAATTGCCGAATTGTGGCTGCGGCAGGGTCGGCCGAGACCCAAGTTCGCTTTTTCCGCCTGCCCGATGGGCCTTAGGGAGACTTCAGCTCCAGCCTGGTGGAGCGCCTCGCCCGAGGGAGTTGTGTCACTTTGCTCGGGGGCAGGGAGGGCGGCGCCCTGGGCGGGTGGGGAAGGGTCCCTGTGGCCCCTGGGGTCCCGAGCGCCTCTTCCCTCGTCTCCCCTCCCACCGGCCCCTCCCAGTCTTCTCTCCCTCGCTCCTTCCCGGGGCTGGCTGGACCGGCGCGGACTTGCCCCAGACCTACGGGGAGCGCCCCAGGTCTTTAATGACAGCTTAAATGTGGCTGTTGGAAAAGTCGAAAGGGATGAGGCTGACGTGGGGCGTGTTTCGCTCCTTTGCAAGAGTCGGAAAGGGAGTTGGGAGCCGCGCGGCTGGCCCCAGGCCCCCGCGCCTCGCCGCCAGCAAGTAGGTGGGGGAGCCGCCGCCGCCGCCAGCCCCATCCCGCTCCCAAGCCTCGCCCGCTGCGCCCTGGCCGCGGGCGCCGAGAGGGTGCGGGGCCTCGCCGTGCCTCCTCCACCCTGCTCATTAACCTGCCTGCTCCGCTCCGCTCCGGGCGGCCCCAGACACGGGTTTCCCGCGGCAGCACCCGCGGCCCGCCCGGCGCAGCCGCCGCCCCGAACCCCCGGCTCCGGGGGGCAATGAGGGGGCAGTGGAAGGGGCACTGCTCCTCGGGCATTACTTAGAGAAACGAGACCGTCCCGCCCTCTCGCCGGCCCTCCCTCTCTCCCGCCCGGGCCCGCGCAATTCTCCGCCAGAGGGTAAGTTGGGAGTGTTTCGCCCCCACCGACAGCTCTCCCTCCCTTTCCTTTTTTTTTTTTTTTTTTCCTTCAAAGTTTTCTTAGAAGTGGGAGCCGGGTGGGGGAGGAAGAAGGTCTGGTCAGCCTCCGTCCTTTACCCTATCTCTCCCGTCTAACTTGTTCCCCCCTCCCCCTTCCCCTCCATCCCCTGCGCGCCGCTGCCCCTCCGGAGCTGCGCTCGGGAATGACAATTGGAGCGCGGCTCCTTTAAGAGCCCGGCTTTGCCTCCCGGTAGCTGAAGGTCATTAAACACAAAAGCTCTCAGCGCTGCGGTCCAATATAGCGCATGCGCCCTGCCCGAGGACTGGCAGAGAGACGGCAATATGGCGAGAATGCCTGGCAGCGGGGACTGTAACACCAGCGCGGGCGGCAGCGCCAGCGCCGCCGCCGCCGCCGCCGAGAACAATGGGGAGCGGGGCGAGGGCGAGCGCGGCGCAGGGGGCCGCGGCCGCCGCCACGGCCGTCCGCACTACTGCAGCGCGGGCGAGGAGGAGGAGGAAGAGGAGGAGGAGGACGAGATCCAGGAGGTGCAGATAACGGGGGACGAGGAGGAGGAGGAGGACGGAGGTGGGGGGCTGGAGGAGGACGAGGAGGAGGAGGAAGAGGAGGAGATGGGGCTGGACTGGGACGAGCCCCTGGAGCCCGAGGACTCGGCCGGGGAGGAGCTGGAGCCGGAGCCGGTCCATATGATCAATATGGACCAGAGCGCCGCGCTGGAGCCCGAGGCGCCGCCGCGACTGCTGGCGCCCCGGGCCCGCGGTGGGCCGCCCGGGGACGGCGCCGAGCTGGACCCCGACGTGCTGCAGCGCCCCGAGCGGGCCCGGCTGAGCGAGAACACCCGGCTGGCCACCCGCTACGCCGTGCGCATCTTCCGGGAGTACCTGAGCGAGAAGGCGCAGAGCCCGGACTTCGAGACCATGGACAAGGGGGCGCTGTGCCGCGTGCTGCGCTCCTTCTATGCCGAGGCCCGCTCCAAGAGCGGCCAGCTCTACAGCAAGTCGTCGCTCATCAGCATCCGCAGCTCCCTCAACCGCTACCTCAATGAGCCCCCGTACTGCCGCACGCTCGACCTCACCAAGGATCCCGAGCTGCGCAGCGCCAACCTGACGCTGGCCGCGGTCATCCGCAAGCTCGAGGAGCAGGGCGCCGGGCCGGTGGTGCAGAAGCAAGCCATCACGCGGGCCGACCTGCGCAAGCTGTACACCTCCAGCGTCTTCAGCACCAACACGCCCTTCGGGCTGCTCAACAAGGTCTGGTTCGAGACGTGCATGTACTTCTGTACCCGCGGCCGCGAGAACCAGCGTGAGTTGGAGGAGGACTCTTTTGGGCTGGCCATGGACGAGGACGGTCGCAAGTTCGTCTACTTCAAGTCCCTCGGGCCCTACCACAAGTCGCGCTCGTCTTCGTGGAGCAAGAAGCGCGCCGAGAGCAGCGACGAGGAGAACTTGCCCCGCATGTATGAGACGGGCACCGAGTTCTGCCCCTACGCCAGCTTCGTCAAGTACCTGTCGAAACGCAACCCTCTCTGCAAGGCGTTCTTCCAGCGGCCCCGGGACCACTGCAGCGAGGGCGATGTGACCTGGTACGAGAACAAAGCCATAGGCAAGAACTTGCTAGGCACTCGGATGCAGATGCTCTCCAAGGCGGCCAAGCTCTCCAAGACCTACACCAACCACTGCATCGGCGCCGTCTCCATTGCCACGCTCAACAGCATCGCGGGCATTGGCACCAAGCTGGGCTCGCCCGCCCCGCAGGGCTGCTACGCCGAGGCTCTGAACGGGGCGGCACGGCACCACTCCCACCACCCCCCCACCCATCCCTCCCACCACCACCGCCCCCAGCCGCCCTCGCTGGGGAACACTTACATCCTCCCCAAAGACAGCCAGGTCGGGCCCGACGTGAAATCCGAGGCTGCGCCCAAGCGCGCCCTGTACGAGTCGGTGTTCGGGTCGGGGGAAATCTGCGGCCCCACTTCCCCCAAAAGACTTTGTATCCGCCCCTCGGAGCCTGTGGATGCGGTGGTGGTGGTTTCCGTGAAACACGACCCCCTGCCTCTTCTTCCAGAAGCCAATGGGCACAGAAGCACCAATTCTCCCACAGTAGTTTCACCTGCTATTGTTTCCCCCACCCAGGTAACCAAACCAAACTCTATGCATGAAATGTTTCTCTGGTACCACTTCGGGACTAACTTTTGTGCTAATGCAGCTCTGGGTAGGGGGGAAGTTTTAAAAAGTAGGTAATGTACTGAATCGGATTTCGTTTCACCCTTAGAAGTTAACTCTCTTGGTGCTTTTTGGGCAACTTTACACCTAACCTTAAAAGATGTGAGAGAGGGCATGCTACCTAACAAATCACTGCTGTGCAGTAAGGCGAAAAACTTCAAAGTTCGCCGAACAAAAGGATTAGCTCACTCTTGCAGCCGCTCTTCATTGAATGCGTGAGTTTTATAAGGCAAAGACTGCGAGAACACTGTAAATGTAAAGGAAGCAGTTACTTAAGACATATTTGAATCAAGTAACCCTTAAAACACTCTATTACTTATTCGCCAAGACTTTAGAAGGTAGAAAAACAGTTATAAATTATTGAAAAGAAAACGTGCCAATCCCTCTTCCTGTAGCTTTTTTTTTTTTTTTTTTAAAGAAAAGGGGTGGAGAGTGGAGAGCCAGGCAGTTGAGTGCCAGTTTATACTGTAACATGTAGTTGAATGTAAACTGGCAGTGTGGGGTGCAATTTCCATAAACTAAAGTGGGAACGTGGTATCTGCAATTCCAGTCAGGCTACAAATTGGAGTATGGGCCTGTGATGCCCAGCACTGTGGGCACTGAAACATTGTTGTCTCCCCCCAGCCCCACGGAGCTCACTATCTAGGGGGCAGATAATACCTATGAAGTAGATAATTAGAGTAAGAGTGCTATCCCAGCAGCTGAGTCAGCATGGACAAATCACTTCACTTCTCCTTGGCTTCACTGTCCTCATCAAAGAGGAAGAAACTATTTCCACCCTAACATGATTTAAGTCTAAGCAGTGCCAAATTCTGGGTCGAGATTGGGGCCTCTAGTGTTAGATTCTTCTTTCCTTATTTTCCCCAAGGTGTGGTATTTTCGTGAGTATTATTAAAGTTGTATTCATGTTTTGGACACTATCTAGGAGTCAGAAACCAGGGGTCTTTGGACACTGTGTTCTATTCTGCAGGCAGGAGTAGCCACTGGAGGTTTTACAACTTTGACCTGCCTGCCATCAAGCAGAAGTAGGAATTTTGCAAGTCTGAAGGTATAGTGCAGGCCCTCCAGGAACATATGTCAGGTACCTCTGTGCTTTTTCCAAAGTGGAAATTCCAGTTCTGGACACATTGACCCTTTCAAAGGTTTACCAGCTAATGCGCAAGCCTCAAGGCCAACTGAGAAAGGGGCTGTGAGTGGTAATATAAACACCAAAGTTCTCTAAAATACACAAGACCTGTAGGGTATGTGTCTTCTGTACTTCAGGTGTGTAGTCCATTTCTGACAGGTTGTGTTAGTGAGTTTTAAGAATGGAGAGGAGAATTGAGGGTTTGCTTTTTCTTTGAAAGCAAAAATAAATGGTCACATTCTTCTGATACAGTAAAAACCCTTGAAATGCCCTAGTTTAGAATAGCACCTGATTAATTAAGAGTTAAAAGCCTAAGAAAGTTTATTAAGGCGTGCATGGCCTTGGGATAACAATGAAACAGTTTGTCTACTGGCATCTGTCTGCTGGTTTCTTGATACCAGTGTAATATAGAATTGTGACGTAAAGAACCACAAAAGATAAGAGGGTTTCGTTTCATTGGTTTGGTTTTGTTCTAAGGAATGCAATCTTTCAGTCATTATCTTTTATTTACCTGAGTAAAATAAATCAGTTCCAAAAAACTGTATACTGATGCTTTTATTATTCTTGCATTATTGTCAGGTAACTCCTAAGTTAAATATAGATTTGAGTGTCCATATGTGGCTTATATGATTATTATGGCTCTCAAACAAGATCTTAGCTCCAAGTCCCTGTTAGTTAAAACACTACAAAAAGTTGTTCAGTTTGCACATATTTAATAGTCAGCTTTTCACTTATGAAGTCTGAGCAGTCGAAGTATTGCTCAGTAGAAAGCTGACAGCAAACTTTTTCCTTCTTTGTGTATTAAAATCACTGTAAGAGTTGAGGTTCAGTGCATTTCCTGGGGCTTAATGCCTAGCGGAGGTTGCTGGCCTGTGGCATTGCTTTGGGTCATCAACTCTTCTGGCTGGTCATTAATCCCCAGGAAATGCCCTGTGCAGCTCCAGCTTCAGTCATTATTACTTAATCATAAACATAGGCTCTCTAGCCTAATACTGACTGGGCTTTATCAAGTAGTGTCATACGGAATTCCACTTTTGACCATCTTAGAGACATCTTGATAACAGAGAGGTCACACACTGATGTTTTGATTTTCTACTAATGTTGCAAGTTTCTCAAAAGATGAAGAGCCTGCTTCTTTAAATGCACTTACTCTTTTTACTTCTTGAGGGTATTATTAAGTATATTATTTATGGGACTGGTTGAAAAATGAATGCATTCAAGGATTAACAAAGATGGAATGTGTGATTGCTCATGTAAAGTATCGCTTTTAGGGGGAGTGAGGAATTAGGGCAATGCTTGTGATGGTTGCTTTAACTGGTCCACTCTTTAATTCTCTTGAATGGTTGTGTTAAAAGTAAAGGGTAGTTGTAGTTCCCTTGTCCCCCAAATAGCTATTGTGATCTAAAATGATCCAGTTATTGGTACGGTTTGCAAGCTCCCAGGTGGAGGTCATGTAGTCCATTTTAAACTGCTTACCACTGTATCTTCCATCCTTATAACTATTCTCTTTGCATAAAAATAGAGCATTTTTCCTACCTCAGAGAACAGTACTTCAGTTTAGAGGGATGATAGAGATTTATAATTTTGTTCTTTATCATTCTCAGAGGAAAAAATACTAATAAAGTTTAGATTCTGAATGTCATAGTTTTGTCACTACAGTTTTTGTAGACATGTCTCTGCTGTGCCAAACAAAAGTGTGAAGCATTTGCAAGCTGTGACAAAGGTGTCTTTAGTTGCACTTGCTTGACCCTAACCTAGATTATTTCCAGAAATACTTTTCAGGAATTCTGTAGAGAGGACATCTATTAGTGGAAAGATTTTGGGGGCTGGTGCACATCCCCTGTTTGTGTTTTATTGTCTTCAATGTGGGCCGTTGGTCCTTATAGTTAGCAGGGTGGGAACTGCAGCAGGCTGCAAGCAGGCTGACACAGTTGTTCATTAACTTACCTTTGAGGAGAAGCCAGAGGCTGACAGCTCAGGGAATCCACTCAGGTGCTGTAGGGGCAAGGAAGAAGGAATATTTAATGTATCTACTTAATAGTGAAAGGCATGTATTTTATGTATTATTGAAATAACTGCTAAGGTCCTATTTTGAATTTGAAGACTAAGAGGGAGGGGTGTTCTTTATTCCTTATAGATGGAATCAAATTTTTATAAACATGAAAGGAGTATAGCAATTGTAACAAGACTTCTTGTCATGGTTATTTGGAGCTATTAAGATTAACTGCCTTTTAAAGAGTGGGTATTTTTCTGATTTTTAATATTAGTTTGTGGCTACATTCCTTTTTCTACTGCAAGAATGTTTGCTCTCTTTTATGAAAAGTTCAAGTTGGTGGATAAACTAAATGTTTTGTACATAAGTATATAACTTTCTTCATTCAGGAAGTAGTTACTGAGCGCCTACTGTTTTGGCTTTTGTACCAGGAATCTATAAATTAATCGTTTTCCACCTGGCAAGTAGTCTCATTGGCAAAATTTTGGCTTCTTTATCTGTTTAAACTAGATCAAAATAAAGACAGTTAAAAGGTGATGCACTCAGTGTTTTGCAGCAGTCATTTTGGGAAAGAAATTTGTACCTTTATATTCTCTTCCATGCACTCACATATTAATGTTGCAACCAGTATTCAGAAGTATTATTTTAAATTGATATAAACTCATATCTGATGTCAGTTCACTCTGTACTCAAGCTGACCCATGAAACAGAAAAAGAAATATTTGTTGCCAGGGAGAAAGTGGATCACATTCATCCAAAACTTAAATCTTTGTATCACCCTGATTTTAAAATTTGGCTCCCCAAGCAAATGTCACCAAAAGGCCACCCTCTTGTCATTACTAAGTAGTTTTCAAGCAGGAAGAAACCTTTCTTTTCCGAGGACCACTAGTTACATGTGAGACCACTTGGATGATCATCCAAGTGGGTCCAGGCCAGTCAAAGCCCTACTTCAGTTATCCAATAAAACTTGAGTTTCAAGACACCTTTTGGTGTTTTAACTGCCATTTTGAAAGCAGAATTGATACAGGAGTTCCTGTGTAGTATGTGTCTTTGAAGTCTTAGGAATGTACATGTAAACTAGTCATCTGTAGGTCTGTCATATGTTAGAACTTTTATTTGTAGAACCGATTTTACTTCTCTTGACTTATCTGTCATTCATTGCATTGTATCAATAGTCAAGTTGCCTTTTTAAAGATTTCTTTGGAGAATTTATATAAGGGATAAGGTAGTATGAATTAATTGGTTCAAAAAAAGGGGATATGGATTGACCTTGATAAACTAACATGAAAGAAAACGTAGCTTTAGGATTTGAAACATTGCACAGGCACACTTCTTTAATTAACATTTTTATTGCTCTAAGATGCTGAATTCAGTTCATCCACTGTTAACTGAGCATCTTTCTGCTTGCTAAGTGCTGCAGAGAGGAGCAGGATTCAGTCCTTGCCCTCAAGAGGGATTCATAGAGGCTGGGCAATTAGTGGACTTATACCCTTAAAGCTGAAATAATTCTCTGCTTGCTACATGATCATCAGAGGGGAAACAGGTGAACTCTTAAAGTTTTGGGCCCTATAAAGTTCTTTTGGATTTTCAGATTTATGAAAACTTTTCCTTTGCCTACTCTTCTCTTTCAAGAGAAGATGGGTGCTGAATGGTTTTGAGTCTTTATGACAGCATGAGCTTCTAGATGGCCCAGAAATAAATGATCTTTTCAGCCCTTTGCGATACACTACAGCAAAGGGTATGGGTTGAGATTAAACCTGAATATGAGGTTGTGTTATCTAATACCCATGACCATAAACTGGATGACAGACCCTGCTATGCCCACAGTAGCACTACAGGAAGCTGAACCTAATGAGGCATGTTCTGGGTTTTCAGTGATTCTCCAAATTCCTTTCAACACTTTCTTTACAGCCAGACTTCTTACCTTTTAGCTTATAGCGTATAGCAACCTGACAGAGCCTTTTCTTTCTCCCTAAAAAAGATCCACTTACATATGACAGCAAACTTTCATTCATGACAGACAGGGTTTTTTATTTGGCAGGGGTCATATCATATCATAAATTTTGCCCAAGCCTTGGGTAACAGAATTTTCAAAAATAACGGAGGTAGAAGCTATCTTACAGTATCGTAAGTCAAAAGTGTCTGCGTTTTTTTTGGAGTTTTTAATCATATGTGCTTTTAGGCAACTCCTGCATGTACATAGTTTGCTTTGGGCTAGCTTTTCACATTTTCACCCCCAATGAGAATTTCCTTTCTCTGAAGACCCTCTCCATCCTGAGGTGTGTGATTCAGCTCCTCTTTCTCCAGGCAGGGACTTTGGTTGCGTTTAATCCTGTGGGCTGCAGGGCAGCAGGAAGATGGTGCGGGCCTCTAGTGATGAGTTCATTTATGTAACCCCAGATAGCTGAGGGAATTGGAGAGACCCGGAAGGAGAGGGCTGAGGATGGACTCAAGCTTCTTAGTGATCCCCACTCCACCAGCCCATTCTGCACCTCCAACCCTGCAGCACCATCTCCACCGGAAGATAGAGCCAATGCCACTTGAAAATCCTCTTCATAATCCAGAACTTTTCTGGGAGTATCTGGACTCATTCACACCCTGAATTACAGTTGACCATTGAACAACTCAGGGCTTAGGGACGCCAACTCCCTGCCGTCAAAACGCTGCTTATAACAAATTTTTGACTTCCCCAAAACTTAAGTAGTAGCTTGCTGTTGACCAGAAGCCTTGCCAATACCATAAACAGTTGATTAACACATATTTTGTATGCTTTATGTATCGTCTGTATTCTTACAATAAAGTAAGCTAGAGTAAAGAAAATGTTATCAAGAAAATCATAAGATAGAGAAAATATATTTACTATTCATTGAATGGAAGTGGATGATCATAAAGGTCTCCTTGTCATCTTTAGGTTGAGTAGGAGGTGGGGGAAGAGGAGGGGTTGATCTTGCTGTTTGAGGGGTGGCAGAGGCAGAGGAGATAGAGGAGGTAGAAAGGGAAGCAGGACAGGCAGGCACACTTGGTGTGACTTTCATTGAAGAACACTCGCATATAAGTGAACCCGCACAGTTCAAACCCCTGTCATTCAGGGTCAAGTGTACTGCTTTCCCCTGACTGGCAGTGAACCCTGGAAGGTTTTGATCCAGTCTGGGAGGAAGGGGGGAAAAACGTGCTACCCGAAGAGGCTGGCAGATTTAAGACAGCATTAGGTGCTAGGCCTCTAGGCGACAAGAGGAGGAGTTCAGAAAGGAATGCTAAGGGATGACAGAGACAGATGTTACTTCCTTTGTGAGTAATTCAGTTGCCAAATTAAAATGTCAGGACTAGTTTGGGAGCTTGTGATCATGAATTTCTAGTTTTACTTCATGTCCCTAGTCCAGTTTAACCCAGTTCAGCCTAGTATCTCCCCATTCAATCCCCATCCTTTCTGTCTTAACACAAGAAAAAGGAAGCAATTATTTATAGCACCAGTTCCCATTTGGGCCCTTTCACTGTGTGCCAGGGACCAAACTAGTTAAGTACACTATCCATATTTCTCACCCTCTATTTAGACAGAATGTTCATAGACAATATCTTCATGTATATATATACGTATATGTAAACTTGATATTTGAAAAAATCCTTCATTTTTATCATAATCTGAGAAATAAGTGTTGAGGATAAGTTTCTTTTGCTTGTGGATTAATTCTGCTATTTCAAGTAGCTATGGTTTTTGACATGCGGTTTTAAGGAACTTAACTTAGAAACGTGAATTATTTCCACATTCCTGGCTGTTATGGGTCAGTGAGTGGACTGTTAGACCAGATCCAGGCAGGAGTGAATGTGGGGAGCACTGTAGGGGCATAAGGCACGAGGCACCCATCTCGTACTGCAGTCTGCAGAGACAAACTTGATTCATTCATTGGAGAGTTCTGATGTAAACTGTCACAATCTCTAACTGGTTCTGTAGCTATGGAGTAGAATATAATCATTAACATTAATAATAATGAAGACATACTGAAAGCTTTAAAGTGGTCCACCAACCAGCAACATCTGCATCACTTGGGAGCTTGTGGGAAATGCAAAAATCCCGCCACTCTGTGCCCCTGAATCAGCCCCTGCGCTTGAAAAGACTCCTAGGCAGTGCATGTGCTCTGAACATCTTGAGCACTGGCCGATGTAGTCTCTCATTTAATCCTCATGCAGCCTTTCCAGGAATTATGGTTATTATTTTCATTTTATAAAGGAGGAAGCAAGCTAAGGGTCATAGATGTTGATTCACTTGTTTAAGCCCTAACAACTGGTAAGTAACTATGCTGGGATTTGAACCCAGCCTGTCAGATTCCACAGTCTGTTTTCAAACCCATGGCCTGTCGATTGCAAAATTCTTATCAACTGTTCAAATAAAAGAATCCAATAAAGAGAAGCTGATAGAACATGAAATCACATTATTACCTGTGATGCTTTCTGGAATGACTGAAGAAGAGAGAACTTGTTAAAAGGCAGCATTACAAAGCAATGACATAAGTATGCAGAGACACACAAAAGAATATTTCCGGTGTGTGGCATGCTTGCGTTTTGCTGTGTGGGGCCCCCAGCCTTTGCTGAGTCTGGGATTTGGAGCAACCTCATTTGAGAAACTATATCACACAGTGGTTAAGAACAGACTCCAGAGCTACATCCCCTGGAGCAAATCTCAGCTCTGCCCAGATCTCTGGGTGCCTCAGTTTCCTCCTCAAATGGGGATGATGATAACATTGATCTCACAGGAGCGTGGGTGTTAAATGAGATACTGCTTGAAAAGTGCTTCAAATATGAGCACTATATGAATATTTGCTATCATTTTGTTATCTCAGTGCAGAATGCTTTACATTTGAACAAATGCAGATCTTTATCATAAAGTCCTAGCCCCAGCCTTCAGTTTGGCTCTTGGAAGTAGCTTGTCCAGGTGCTGCACCGGGGGCCTCTCTGCCATTTCTTCTTTTGGGGTGTCCATAGACTCTGGCCAGTAGCACTTTTGCAGGTCTTCTGGGAGATGCGAAATCTCAGTGCAGGCTCTTGCACTCTGGCCTGCCTGGGCCCTCTTCCCTCTCACAGTTAACCTAAAAAAGCCCATCCGTGTGGATGCTTTACCTCAAAGCCTATTTTCTCTCCTCTACTTTTCCTTAAGATTTGCATGTTCTGTGGCCCATGTGGGATTTAACTCCACACCTTCTTCTAACTTAGTTCTGCAGACCCTTCCTGTTTCTCTTTACAGAGGCATGGAAATTTTCTTTTCTTTCTTTTTTTTTTAAGACGGAGTTTTGCTCTTGTTTCCCAGGCTGGAGTGCAGTGGTGCAATCTCAGCTCACTGCAGCCTCCGCCTCCTGGGTTCAAGCGATTCTCCTGCCTCAGCCACCTGAGTAGCTGGGATTACAGACGTGTGCCACCATGCCCGGCTAATTTTTGTATTTTTAGTAGAGACGGCGTTTCACCATGTTGGCCAGGCTGGTCTCAAACTTCTGACCTCAGGTGATCCACCCGCCTCAGCCTCCCAAAGTGCTGGGATTACAGGCATGAGCCACCATGCCCGGCCGGAAATTTTCTAGTGCTAAAAAATTAGCACTAGGACTTGGGCAGCCCACTGATGGGCATAATTGCTGCCCAGGCTACAGCACATTCACAGATGAAATGAGACAACAATGAACAGAATGAGATCAACAGTTTTTCAAAAGAGATTACATTTTATTTGGAATGGCTTGAGATGAAGGGAGTGGTCATTATACTGGGATTCCTAAAATATTATGAAGGTCATTATAGCTATAATCTACATAAACCTCTTAATTTCAGTATTCTAGAAGTAGGGTCTATATTTGGCTAGAGCCTATGTTATGACATTAACGTTTCCCTAATGCAAAAATGCACTACAATTTTCTAATACTTGACTTCTGTCTTGGATACTATGTAAATCAATAGAAATGCCACTTAAAGTTGAGGTGTACTAATATACAGTTGAAATAGACTACAGAATTAAGAAAATTGGTTGGTATTTTGATATATTATTGCTGACCAGTTAATGATCTTTTGTGACTTGTTTTTAGTGTGACAGTGCAGGGATTTATTACCTCTGATTTAATTTGCCCTCCAAATACTTACAGTATGCAGCCAGCATAATCCTTATGGAATAAGTTTTTGGGTTTTATAGAATAGCATATTGTATTAAGCCAGTTTATATGGAATATTGGCTTCTATTTTGTGATATTCTTTCTGACAAAACTATATCTAAATAGATTTTAGATATTTTCTTACATCTTGAACAAATATTGTTGTTTTTTTACTCCAGAAAAAAAAGAGACTTGCTGAATGTTTATTTTTCAGTGGATTGAGGTAGCAGTTTAGAAACATGTTGCTGTAGAAACACACAGATCTAAATAAAAGTATAACAAGAACATTAGAAAGCTGATTATGCTAGCTTCTTTTCCGCTCACCCCAGAGTTCTTTCACATGTTCGTCTTTTATAATTAATGGTAGGGTGTTCACAATGCTGGATTTTACTGTTTTTTTCAGGACCACTTTATGGAGGTGGTGGGGGTGGTAATGTTCCAGGAATGTGTCTCGTGGGTTTTTTTTTTTTTTTTAGTTTATGAAAAGGATCATGGAATCATAGAATCCCATGTCATCCTATAACTCCTCCCTTGAAGGGTTTTTAGAACCACCTCTTGGGACGTGAGCCAAGATCTAAGGAGAGAAAGGCAAGGTGAAGGAGAATCTATTCAGAAAAACTCGGAAAACCAGATTCATTTCTGAAAGCATTTATTGAGCACTTACTGTGTGCAAGGTAGGAACTTGGAGGTGAAAAATAACTTAGAAATATTTAAGAGAAGACACTGGAGAAACTACAGTGGAATACCTAGGGCAAGTCCAAAGGACTGGCTGGAGATCAGTCTTATCTCATTTGGTGCGTGTTCCCAGGTCAGCCCTGGAGAGTAAGGGGTGTGTATTAGTATCTCAGAAATGGGACCAGAAGTGGCCTAACCGAACTGAAAGACTAAACAGTTAAACCTGAAGTGCATGTACGGGGAATGTGGAAACCCAGGAAAAAATAAAATATTACCTTGTCAAAAAATTTAAGCCTTTTCTTTGCTGTAACATTGCAGGCTTCTCCAGTAAGCCTTAGTATACTTGTGTTTTGGGTGTTCTGACTCCAGGTAAGCTGCCACATTCCACCACATATGAGCCACTCTGAATGTTCACCCTATTGTGAAGCCACATATTTTAAGATTGAGCATATGTACAATAATCCCACAGAATCCAGAACTGGTACCCTGTACAGTTCACATGTTAATTACAACTCACACTCACTAAATGTATGGCTTTGGAGCCCAGCGTGGTTTCATTCACCTGTCAGGTCTGTGGGGCCACACTATGAGTAATCACTAAGGTACTTGTAGATAGTGCTTCACAGTTGGCAAAGGGCTTTCCCGTATGTGATTTCATTCCAAGGGCTTAGTAGGGCAGTTCCTAGTGTCAGGTACTGGGCTAGACGGACTGAGGGGACACAGAAAAAAAATCTTTTTTTTTTTTTGGTGGAATCAGTCTCGTGGGGGAGGCAAATAAGTAACCAAATGAATAAACCCTGACTGTGTGATAAGTCCTGTGAATCTATGCACAGAATATTAGCAAGCTGAAGGGGAAAGATAGGAACTTTCATCATACCCATTCTACAGATGAGGAAAACTGACCCTCACATTCACCTACCTACCAAGAAGCAAAGTTAAAGTTCTGGTTCCAGCTCCAGGCCACTTCTACAGTGGTACTTTTAAAGCTGTACCTTATAGATAAAGTTATAAACATGGTACAGTTAGGTATTAAAGAGAGGAGAAAAAGGACACCAAAACACAAGTATATTGATGGATGTGTCTTTAGAAAACACAAAATCTTAGTGTGATTTTGTGTTTTTGGAGCCTCAGGAAAAGAAAGGGGAACATGATGGGTTGGGTGAAATGAACAGCCCAGTCTTCCAAATGTCAGTATACACCTGAGACATCAGTGGCTGAAAGCTACAGTCTTAGGTTGACTTGGGGACTTTTTTTAAAATACAAAGTCAAGCCCCCTGGAGCCATTTCTTCAGTGGGTCAGTGCAGACTGGTTCCTTGCTGGGGGTCTGACACTCGCTGGGACCAGTCCTCTGTTTCTGTGGTTCTTTATCTGTTCACTGACTGTTTGGCAGTTGAAGACTTGCTCCCCAAGGCCCTCAGTCTTTGCCACTTCATTCAGAGCACTTAATTAAAAGAGAAAAGGAATGCAGTTCTGATGCAGTTATAACTAGTAAAAAGAACCAATAAAAATGACTATAAAGTGCCTGACAAATAGAAAATGTTTAGTAATACCAAGGTACTTTATGGGGGAAAGGTTTACCTCTTGGCACAGGATGACAACCCCCCCCAACCCCAGACTTTTCCCTCCATGATGCCCTTGGCAGGGAGCTCTTGCCCAGCCAGAACAGGTGAGTGAAAAGATTCTGCTGTCTTGGAGTCACCTGACTTCTCACTACAGGAACATCCTTCAGAAGTGAAAATCACATACATGTAGGTCTTTTGCTGGTGATGACAGATAACACAAGAGATAAAGAACACTTTGGTGATATGAGAGTAAAAAGGAAAATGAGGAAAAGACAGTAGAAAAAAGTATAGGAGAAGTAAGTGGTTAAGGAACCTCTGGTCATAAAGGAAGAGGTACATCAGTTTGGAGCAAAACTAATATTCTCTATGGGTTCTGGTAGAATTACCAAGGGACAGACCAAGTTAAAGTTACATGAATCATTGACCTGAATGATCTTAGGCAGGTTACTACATTTCTTAATAGGGATAATACAAATACACTTATATTAAAAGCCCATAGTAAGTGCTGAAAAAATGATAGCTTTAAAATACATATGTATAAAATATACATATATATTCTATTGGTTAGAGATTTATTGACAGGTTAGAGGAAAATGAGAGAGATTACATACAATTTACAGATGATCTTCAGTATTCTCTTTGAAAGATAAGACAAAGGGTCCAAAAAAATTACAAAATATTTATAAACACAGGCAGAAGTGTGGAGATGTACAAAGAAACCAGTTGGAGAACTCACATCTTTGGCAAGGATAAAATAATGATAATCAAGGGACAAATAATAAAAACTAAAGTTTAGAGAAAGATGGATATTAAATTATAGGTATAGGTACTATGTGACTCACTAAAATATAAAAATAAAATGAAACACAAACTTTTATTCTCTCCTTTATGCCACAGAGAGAAAAATTTAAATATAGTTTATGTAAAATATTTAAAGGATTAATTTTGAACAAACTCTAAGTAGATTTTATTTTCTATGTATATTTTTAAGTAGACTGTAAATAAAAAAATTGAAATGAATTACAAGTATGGGCAATATAAATCTTCAGGTTTCAGTAAGATTATCCATCTCATAAAAAAAAATATACAAATTGATTTTTCCTAATTATAAGCAGTGTACTTATGGAGATCAGTCACTTTTTATTTATAATTTTCATTAGAATGTTATGATACCAGTAAACCATATTCCAAATGTGTTTCAATAAATATCTTAGTCATCTAGAATATGGAACTAGAACCTCTTATACTTTTATTATGAAAATCTAACACATACAACCAGATGATAAATTGCAAATTCCATGGCTTGCTTTTTTTTTTTTTTTTAATAATACCTTTAAAAATATTCTCACAGGCCAGGAGCGGTGGCTCATACCTGTAATCCCAGCACTTTGGGAGGCTGAGGCAGGCAGATCACTTAATCTCAAAGAGTTCGAAACCAGCCTGGGCAATATGGTGAAACCCCATCTTTACAAAAAATACGAACATTAGCCCAGCATGGTGGCACATGCCTGTAGTCCCAGCTACTCGGAGGCTGCGGTGGGAGGATTGCTTGAGCCTGGGAGGTGGAGGTTGCAGTGAACCAAGATCGTGCCACTGCACTACAGCCTGCACTACAGAGGAAACAAAAAAAATTCTTATGGCCACTTAGCTAGAAAAGATCTCATCCAAATACAATAAAGAATGTGAAACTTTCTGGCAATGTATTACATAGAACAGTAGCACTCTTTGTAATAAAGTGCTCATTTGAGACAAATTAAGTCATTCTCTTAGCCCCCTTTTCCTACTTGACTGAAATAAAATACTTGCTCAGTTGACAAAAACTATCAGATAATTCACATTTTAGTCGTAATTTAGTTTATACTAGCTTGTTTAGAAATAAAGTCAGCAAACATTATCTGCATCATAAAGTGTGAATTGCAGTTAGATTATTAGCCTTCAATGTATTGCTTGGTAAGAGGGCTACTACATATCTCATTCCTGAAGAATTTGTTCCCACAATCAACCCAATAACTAACATCTGTGTATCACATGTTATGTAACTACTCAAGGTCCTCTATTCCATATGATCCTCACAGCAATCTCGTAGGCTACAGAGGTTAAGTGACCTGCTCCAGGAAGGAGGTGGTCAGTGGCAAACCTAGGACTGGATCCCAGGTCTTTCACTTCTTCTATTCATTTAACAAACATTTATTGAGCACCAACTTCACTGATCACTGAGGACGCAATAAAGAACAAGGCAGTGAAGGTCTTGTTTCCCATGAACTTGACAGTCAAGTGGGAAAGACAGGAAAACTAATAAAACCATGATTAATATAAATGGAAGTAACTGAGCAGCTACTGTAGTCCCCAGGATTCCTCTTCTTAATGTGTCATCTTTTTCCCCATCAGTTGGGTCCCACCCCCACAGAAGCAGGCCACACTGACCACTCATGCCAACATAATCACAATAAGGCACGGCGTAAACCCAGAGCCAGACTTCTCTGACCACCTCAACCTGTTGTTAGGTAGGGTAGACATCACAGGTGAGGAGGTGGAGGCCCAGAGAAGGTGAGTAGCAGTTTCTGGCCTAGAGGCAGGACGTGATCAGCAGGGAGCCGTAACTCACGCCTGTAACCCCGGCACTTTGGGAAGCCGAGGCTAGAGGATCGCTTGAGGCCACGAGTTTGAGACCAGCCTGGGCAACATAATAAGACCCCATCTCTACAAAAATTTAAAAATTAGCTGGGTGTGGGAGTGCATGTCTGTACTCCCAGCTACCCTGGAGGCAGGAGGATCTCTTAAGCCCAGGAGTTCAAGGCTGCAGTGAGCTATGATCGTGCCACTGCATTCCAGCCTGGGCAACACAGCAAGGCCCTGTCTCAAAAAAAAAAAGAAAGAAAGAAAAGAAAAAGAAAAAAGGAATTGATCCTGACTCATAGACTCAGAATCTCTTTCCTTCTTGACAAAGCCGCCTCTCCTCACCTATTAGGTTATGTGTAGCCTTTATGGTGTGATTACATCCTGCCTTATTCAGCCCATCCTCATCCCCGCATACCACTCAAAATCTCAATGAATTGCTCAAGGGCTGAGATCTTTGTTCTCTGGGATACACACTTTCCTTCCAACTACCGCTCTCTAGATAGGTCTGTCAAGAAATCAGGCCTTTCTCCCCCATTCTTATAAAAGAAAGTAGCTAAGGTATTATTGATGGAATCAAAAGAAACTGTTAACAAAGGTAAGCACTTGTTTGTGAAATGCTTCATCCATATTTGTAATGCTAAAGAATCATGGGATTAGCTTTGGAGAATGAGATCAGCTCGGGAGGCCGCTGTTCACAGCTAAACTGTATCCTGATCCTCCCACTTGGTGTCAATGAGGTGACCTCACCAAACAAATTTAGGAAGAGCCCTTCTGAATAGGGCAACTAGGATCCAGGAATACCTGGTCAGGTGACATTTAGAATCTCTTTCCACCCTAAGAACCTATGATTCTATCCTGGCAAAAAAAAGTCTGCAAATCAAATGCTTCTAAATTAGATCAAAGTTTAAATACACTGAGGGAAATTCTGTTTTTATAGCTCCCATTTGTCGTTGATATGAATTTTGATACTGGGTCAGGCTTTTTAAAGTTAAACATACTTTGGTATACCTTACGATGTTGTCATTTTTGGTTAGGATTTATATGTTTTAAGGGTATATACACATATACTTCTTTTTTGCAATATTTGACTTAATGAAATGTGTATGTATTTGACTTAAAATATTTCAACCTGTGGTTGAAATTTTCTAATTGATTTTGGGTTATTTTATTTTATTTATTTTTCTTTAATAGAGACACAGTCTCCCTATGTTACCCAAGCTGGTCTCAAACTACTGAGCTCAAGGGATCCTCCTGCTTCAGCCTCCCAAATGCCAGGATTACAGGTGTGAGCCACCACACCCAGCCTCCCTGTTTCATTTTATATTTGCTGTAATCAGAGTAGTTCTTCAAAAAAATAATGGTTATATATTTTTAAGAGTGAGAATTAATATTTTAATGATTTTTATTCCTTCTACTCTTTAAATAAATAAAGTCTGTTCCTCAAAGGCAGGGACATGGCCTGTGTTGCTCACTGCCCTATTCCCCATGCCTGCCGCAGTGGTTGGCACGTACTAAGTACTGAAAGTACTTGTAGAAATGAATAAAAATATGTTATAGTAACATTTTAAGGTTACTTGATAATCTTTGCCCTCTTTGCCTTGAACAGAAAGGATCTAAGTATTTTACCCCTATTTGAAAAGATGAAAACAAATTCCTTAGCTGTGAAGGTTAGAAACAAAAAGCTCTTCCAATAGCACATAAAGAAAAAAACCCACATCGTCCCTTAAATAGTTGTTACATACCTACTGTGTGCCTGGCACTGTGCTGTTCTCTGCAGGGGCAGATGATTAAGACAGTGCCCTGAAGGTTAAGTCAAGTGCTCTACCATGTATGTTCCAATTTTAATTTGTTCTCCTTTGTTGATTTCTTAGCACATAGTAGGAATCACATAC
Organism: Pongo pygmaeus; assembly: GCF_028885625.2. Lineage (NCBI taxonomy): Eukaryota > Metazoa > Chordata > Mammalia > Primates > Hominidae > Pongo > Pongo pygmaeus. Next base: position 40,980,256 of record NC_072390.2, on the reverse strand, counting down.
ACCCAAAATAAATCATCAGCCAAATTAACTGTGGTTGTGATGGTAATACTGCTATCCTAGTGAGGTATGGGTCCGTTTGGGTAGGTTGTGCCCTCTGTGGATGAGGGAGGGATAGGACCGAGATGGACTTGCCCTAGAGTCACCAAATCTGGACTTTCAGCCTCTTCTGTGTTTCGAGTCTATATGGATGTACTTTTCTTCTCTACCTCAAGCCTACTCATCTTTTCTTTCCTTTTTTCCTTTCCCTATAACCCTCATATCTCTTCTGTCTTTCCCTGGCTCAACCTCTAACTCCTTGGAAATACAACAAAGATAAACTGTATAATAGAGGTTCAGAATCACCCAATATATATTTACTCAAAGTGTAGGGTTGACAGGGCAAAATTGAGAAGTTCTTAGGGAAAGAACTCCAACTTGAGGGGGTCCATGTTAAAATTTGGGTGTAGAGAAAAGAGTAAAAAGAACTCTAGATATACTGCTTTGAAATACTAAGGGAATAAATATCAATCCAGGGCATGAATCTGTCTAGCCTTCCATTTCCATTCCCTTGGGAGACTGATTCATAAGTAAGCACCCATTCTACGGAAGAGAAGGGCCAGAGACAGGCCTGGATCCTTGTCTGTAGGTCTAGCCGTCCGTCCACCTTAGGGTTTTGTTGACATTGTTTATGTTTAGCACCTCTTCTCACTTTCTGAGTTTAATTCTGTTACTGTTAGGACATAGCACATGCTCTATTAGGAAATATCAGTGACTATTGTCACTAATCCTGTTTTACTTTTTACTTTTATGGGATTTGGTCATGGATCCCATTTGTCCTTTTGATCATTCACAAGTGCAGAAATTAAAATCAGTATTCTCAAAGTTATTTAATATCATTTGGAAATTTATATTCTGTTAGGCACAACCTTCTTGGGTTACATTTTATTTTAAATGTAAAGAATGTGGTCTGAGAGGACAAAGTACAGTTAATAAAAGGAGATGAACATACCTGTTTTTCTTTCTTGGCACTTTTCTTCAACTGGTTAGTTTCTCTTGGTTCTTCTTTTCCTTTGGGATTTACTCTGTTTTAACTTCTGGGGGTGCAGAGAGAGCAACAGAGAGAAGGATTTTGGACTAAGAGATGTGGTAGACAGAAATGTACATGAGCAAAGGCCCTGATACAGGAAAGAACATGGAACATTCCAGAATATTCTAGAAAAGAAAGTTCACGGGCTTGTAGCCTAGAGAGGATAGGGAAGTGGTGGGAGAGGAAGCTGAAGAGTTCAGCAAGGGCCCTAAGGTGCAAGTGCGAAGGCCATTTAAAGGTTTCAAGCCTCATCTTATAGGCAGGGTAGGCATGGAAGGGTTTTGAGTGGAGGGGGAGATGCGGACCATGGATTGCAGAGGGATCAGAGCAAGGGGAGAGGCCATTGTGTCTGAGGACTAGGATGGCAGTAGTGGGTGAACAGAAGTAGATATTGACGTGCTGGTGCTGCGTGTGGAAACAGAGGCCACTGCAGGGGGGTACAAGAGGCTGTGATGGGTCTGCTTTAGAAGCATTGGGCTTGAGGGGCTTATGGTGTGACTAGGTGGAAATGTTGGATAAGCAGGTAGATATACAGGTTTGGCAAAGGTGTGGGCTGGAGGACTAAATTTGGAATTTCATCAGTTTACAGAAGTTAATTGAAGCTATTGGGGCAGATTGTTTTGCTTAGAAAGAAATTACAGTGACAGAAGAGAAGAGGGCCTCAAGAAACTGGAATCTATGGAGGCAAAGCAAAGAAGGTGTTGCCGGCATAGAACCACAACAAGTGGCCGGAGAGGAGGAGGGGAACTGTGGGCCTTAGTTTCGGGGGCAAAGGGAGTGGTCCATTTTGTTCAATGCAGCTGAGATTTCAAGTGAGATGAGGCCTGGGTGTGTGTCCTGCAGCTTCTCTATAGGGAGGCCATTAGTCATTTCTGCAAGAACAGTTTTGTGGGGCATGGGGCAGAAGCCATATTGGCGAGAATTGAGGGAACCTGAGAGGTGAAGAAGGAGGAACAGAAACGTGGCTGCAGTTTGACTGTCAAGCAAGCAGGCAGCAGAGCAGCAGCTGGAGGAAGGCAGGGCTCTACAGGAGATGATAGGTGGATCCCGTACGTTTTTAAGGAGAGAGAGGACCTGAACCTGTTTAGAAAGAGCAAGAGAGATGGCAGGGTGTAGGCATGGCAGGATCCTGAGGACAGGTGGAGTGATAGGCTTTAGATTGTTTTATTAACTTTTTATAGACTTTAAACTCAGAAGGAAAAGACTGACCCACGTTCAGCTGGCGCTGTGGTCTCACCTTCCCTCCACCATCCTGGGACCGTCCTCCTCACGTGGGGCCCCCTGTACTCCCACGGAAAGGATCCTGGCTCCCCATTAAAGGCTGTTCCTCATTCAACCAGATGAACTCCAGCATCCTTTTTACTTTGAGTAGGAGACAAAAGCTGAGGATCAAGTTCAAGGTAGGGGCCTATAGTATTGAAAGAAAAGCTAATAAAATAGGAATACTGTCTAGAAATATTTCTCAGACCACAGAGAGAACCAATGAGTTCCATTCTGTGCAACATGCTGGGTCTGGTGTTTTTGGGATTAAAATAGGCTCTTGTTAGCATTACTTTAATTGATTTTAAGTGCAGTGCCTGTATGCAGAGAGAGTTTCTAGATTTCAGGCTGAGTTGGGCCTGAGTAGACTAGATGCTCATCAGGGAAGAGCTAGGCTGCTATTTGCTGGCTTTTTCTGGAAAAAAATTACTGGATTTGCAACAATTATACTTTTTTCTCTTATTTATTTTTCCTTAATAACATTTGTCAGAGCAGTTTTAGGTTCACAGCAAAATTGAGCAAAAATTATGTAGAATTCCCATAAACCTCCTGCCCCTAAAAAGGCACAATTTACCACAAGATTGACATCTAGAAACAGTGTGGTACGTTTGTTGCAATTGCTGAAACATTGACACACCGTTATCACTCAAGGTCCATACTTTACAGAAGGGTTCATCTTAGTGTTGTACATTTTATGGATTTGGACAAACGTATAGTGACATGTCTCTGCCATTATGGTATCATATAGAATAGTTTTACTGCCCTAAAAATCCTCTATGTTCCACCTCGTCATCCCTCCCACCCGCCCCCCCGCCGCCCCACAGTAGCCCTCTTTCATGTAAACATAAAAATGTGTTTTTCAGCCTCACCTGTTTGACGATCTTGACACAACCTTAATAATAGCTTTGTTTTGGTTTGAGTACACAAAAGAAAAATCCAGTTGCTGACATGGAATTAGGACACTAAAGCAGTAGGTCATTCAATTGCCTTCCGCATCGAATGCTAGCTTTGTTCTTCTCTCTGTTAGTTTCTCTCCCTCCCATTTTAAAGCTCTCTGTAGTTCCCATTTCAGCAGAAGTTTTTTTCCCTCCTCTGGGCAGGCAGACCTGTCCTTGACCCTCACCTCCCACCTTGCAAAGAGCCAGTCAGTGAGGATGTGTATGGCCCTTCCTGACACTGCAGAGTAAATTTCTGTCCCTGAAGGGCCAAGGAGGAGAAGCTTTGGCTTTTTAAGTTGCTGATGATAATGTCCCAGGCAGAGGGCAGGGAAGTTAAAAACAGGTAGTTTGGGAATTAAGGGGTTAAAGCATTAGTGCTCACAGCTCCACTGTTTACGCATCACTACATTCTACAGAAAATCGGTTGCTTTAATCCTAAGGAAACTGGTCATTGTGTATTTTGTGGTTTGAAAGTTGTTGGAGACAAAAAAAAAAACAAACCCCAAAATGTAAGATAAATGGGACTGAAAATACCAGTTCTTCAGGGAAAGGCTCCCTCAGAGATAAGCTGCTTTTAATCCACACATGTTCTCCATTTCCTAGTCTTTTTCTTTTCTTTATCTTTTCTCAAGTGGGATTGGCTCAGCATTTAGTGTTGACTGAGCCCCTCCTGGGTCTCCAGCATCCCTCTGGACACGCTGAAGGAGGCAGCAGAGCAGAGGAACCCCTTTCCGTGTGCCTTGGGCTTGACTTTTGCTCTTTCTGATTTTGCCGTATTTCTATTTCCCTAGCATCTTTCTCTTGGCTATTCCAGCTTCATCTCAAGTGACAGTCACCACGAAATCCCAGGTTTGATGTGCTAGTTATATTTTCTAATACCTATTCAAACATATGTAGGACTATTTAGAAGCCGTAAAATGGTCATCGCGTGCCACCTCAAATAATCCTGCAGCTCTGCAGTGGCACGAGGTCCTCTATGTGCGAACCTGGATCTAGATGACAGCCTCCAAGAGCTGGAAGGAATCCGGCAGATTTCTTGAATTTCATGAATTCCTTGAGGCCCAGGGAGGTTCATTGTGCATGGGCAGCATGGTCTCCCTCCTGCTGCTCCCCAAATCTCCAGAAATGCATAACCAACACACGGGCTTTCCTCAGAGAAGGCTGCTTCTTCACTGGTCTCTTTTCTCACATTTACACTGTCACAATTTTGTGCCGCCCTGGATTTTTTTTTCAACCCAGAAGAAAATGCTGTTAAAGACTGGCCACCTGCCTTCAGAAACATAGGATCTGGTAAACTGTCTGAATAATTTGTATGTCTCTCTCTGAACTACTCTTCACTAAACACCTACTACAGGGGCTGTGTAGGCTCTGGGAATGATAGCAGGCCACAAGATGACAAGCGCCCTGCCCTCTCAAGAGCTTATATCCTAGGGGGAACGAGATGGACAGAAAGGGGAAATAGGTAACATTAAGAAAATATGCTGAGCACAGTGGCGTATGTCTGTGATCCTATCACTTTGAGAGGCTGAAGCGGGAGGATCATATGAGTCCACAAGTTCAAGTTTACAGTGAGCTATGATCATGCCACTGCACTCCAGCCTGGGTGACAGAGCAACACCCTGTCTCAAGGAAGGAAGGAAGCCAGGCAGGGAGGGAGGAAATATTATATAGTAGTAAATGTAAATGTATCTACAGAAAATGAAAACAAGGGGACATGACAGTTGGTTATCAGGGGAGTGGGGCTACTTAGATGTGGGCTTCGGGAAAGAAATTGCAGAGGCAGGAAGAGGCTGACCATAGGAGAGTATCCCGGGCAGAGGGATCAGATCACCCAAAGGTTTTGGAAAATCTTTGGGAAATACCAAGTTAGTTCAGTTTGACTTGGCTGCAGAGAAGGGAATGAGGTGGAGCAGTTAGTTGGACCTCACTGGAGGCTGTGGGCAATTATTGAATATTGGCTCACAAAAGGTAATCACATCCCTGAATTCAGCCCTGGAAATGAAGCAGATTTGTTCTGCCAGCGGATCAGAGCACATGCATTGTTGCAGTTTGTCATGTGGTTTCTTTAGTATCTCTAAACTAGATTTGATCTGTGGGGATACTAGTGGCCCTACCTCACCACAGTGTGTCCGCACCCTGCTTAGCACAATGGAGCTTCCTCCTAACCCCTAAGACCTTCTGGAAAGACCATACTGATAGAAAAAGAGAGTTGCATGTGCAAAAGAAACCAAGATTTTTAAAGTTGGTGTTTGGATCATTCTGCCCTGCCTTCATCAAAGGAAGGTGTTGGGGATTGGCAGTTAGTATTGGCTGGGTTTTCTATGAGAGAGTTTTTTTTAGGGAAATGAACTTTTTTGATATTCAGCATTCTTTCCAGAGGTCCTTTCTGGGTGGAGTTCATGCAGGCAGTACATATAAACAGTGAGATCAAGGCATTTTGTTAAAGGAGAACTAAAAGTTGTGCGTCTAACAAATGACTCCAGAAGAGCATATGCGGTTTGTGCCTTTAGATTTTTTTTTAAATTAAAAAATGTCTTAAAATTTAACACATGTACATGTTAAAATTTAAAAATATACCATGAAAAATGACTCTGCCTCCTATTTCTGACTGCCAATCCCCCATTTTCCTCTTTAGAGACAACCACTGTTAACATTTTCTTGTAGATTCTTCCAGAGATATCATATGCAAATTAAACATATATGTACATACCACATATGGGTTTTGAAAGGTAGAGCTTTCTTAAATGTTTGGGTGTATGGCAGCTGCTTAAAGGTTAGGGAAAAATTGAACAATATTGAAAAAAGAACAATACAGAATGAATAATATCATTGGGATACTGATTCCTGAGCCTGAGTGACTTTGGGGGCTCATGTAAATAATGCAGATCATTCCTACAGGAAAAAATATAAATAATACATACAGTTAAAGTGAGCTAATTCTATCTGTAAAGACAGAGTGTTTTGAAATAAAACAGACCTTGAATTTTCTCGTTTTGTCTGTAATAGGGGAAGCTTTGGGAGTCTTGTCTCTTTCTCTGTGTCACTAAAGCTGGATAGTGATGGGGCCTGTGAGCGCTGTCTTGCATGCTCCCTGGCGCCTTCACCTTGGCCCATAAGTAAGGGTGGATGTGGTCCTGGGAGCTGTTCCTAGCAACAGGCATCCCCCTACCCCTGCTGGAAAGCAGGCAGTGTGTGCCTGGTGAGGACTAGATCCTAATCCAGTTGTTATGGGTAGGATGCATCTTTTCAATGACGGGCTCAAGGTATTTGCGTTAGAAGATACCAAGATAATAATTGAGAAGTTTATGAATTCATTCCCTCTTGTCCCCTACATTGTCTCCAGTGTGACTGCTGCAGTCTCCAAATCCTGCTCAGGCTAAGCCATTCTGAGACTGCAGATTCGAGTCTGTTCTCTGCTTGAAGCCCCATTGGCCAGCAGTGAGTGTGCTCAGACCCCAGAATCCAGGTCATCATTCCGGCACCAGCCAGAGTTTGATCTCCTAAACATTAATTGTTGTTTCACAAATTGCATTTCCCAAGCTGCTTGAAGCTTTTCTTAATTTAGGAAAGAGGAATCAACAATAGATTATGGGAGGCTCCCCACCACTATTTTTCCAGACTCAAAAAACTGTGTTAGATAGTAAGATTCTCAGAAAACCACATAAGGCTTACCTTAGGTATATGATGGTTTGGATTTTATTTTTTTGTTTTAAATTTTTTAATTTTATTATTTGTTTGAGAGAGGATCTCACTGTGTTGTCCCAGCTGGCGTTGAACACCTGGGCTCAAGTGATCCTTCTGCCTCAGCCTCCTGAGTAGCTGGGGTTACAGGCTTGAGCCACCACACTCAGCTTTTTTCAGATTTTAATGTGCTTCTCACATATATCTAATTTGATCCCTACAATAACTCTTTTGGGTGGCAGGGGGAGGACTATTATCTACGTTTTATAAATGCAGAAATTGACTCTCAAAATAGCCAAATCCCACGACAATTTCATACAGAAAGTAAGTCACTATCTGCAACAGAGTTTCCCCCAAAGTAGAGGGAACACCGACCCTTCAATAGGTATCTAAAGAAATAGAGTTCTCCAGGGTCACGGAAGCTTGGCAAACAGTGCCATCCTCTTGGAAACCCTATGTAAAGAAGCCTGTTTAACTCAGTGTTTCCCAAATTTACTTGATGGTTAATCCTCCCCTGCCTCCACTTGGTAATATCTAGCACCACGGTTTCTCATAACACTTTGGGAAACGCAAATCTACAACATCACCATGGGAAAAAAAATGTAATTTTTGCGTAACTTGAAAAAAATGTATCTCTATTTAAAATAACTTTAACTCTAATTCAGAAACTCCAAAAGTTATCCCCATGGCTGTCAGCTAACAGTAATACTTCCAGATTCATGGAGCAGTATACAAGGCACTGTGGGAGATGTTTAAAATCTAGTTTAGGTCTCAGCTAGTTACTAGCTTTGTGACTTGACCAAATTACTGAACCCTCTGTAAGCCTCAGTTTCTATATCAGAAAATGATATTTATTCCTATTTCATGGTCATTGAAGAGGGTAAATAAGCTGACTCGCACACAGCACTTGACACAGAGCCTGGCACATAGTCAGTGCTCAGAAAATACCAACTTTTTATTATTAGTTCGTGAGCTCCAAGCAGATTCGCTATTCAGAAGAACCCAGTAGCCTCTGTCTTGAGAATGGTAATGGGCGTGGTCCAGAAAGAGGTGCCCTCAAGATTTGATTAAACCTGAGAAAGTTACGGTTGGTTGAAGTGTCTAATCTTATGTAGCTGGAGTAAAACACATGTACCAGATTATATTATTTTCCTAGGACCACCATAACAAAGTACTACAAACTGAGTGGTTTACACAACAGAAATGGATTGTCTCACAGTTCTGAAGGCCGGAAGTCTGAGATCAAGGTTGTCGGCATGGTTGGTTCCGTCTGAGGGCTGTGCGGAGGAATCTGTTTCATGATTCTTCCTAGCTGCTCGTGGGTTGCTGGCAATCTTTGATGTTCCTTGGCTTGTAGACACATCAGCCGATCGATCTCTGCCTTGATGCTCACGTGGCGTGTTCCCCGTGTGCTTGTCTGTGTCCAAGTTTCCCCTTTCTATAAGGATGCCAATCACTGGATTGGGGCCCACCCTATTCTTGTATGACCTCCTTGTAACTGATTACTTCTGCAGCAACCCTATTTCCAAGTGAGGTCACATTTTGAGGTACTGGGTTAGAACTTCAACATATGAGTGTTTGGAGGACACAGTTCAACTCACAACATGAGTGTAGTCTGTCAGTCCCTGGAAGAATGTGCAAGAGGAATTTGGCTAAGCATCCAGTTGTGAAATTTTGTGTTTACTTCTTTTTCCTTACAACTACTTTTTTTTCCAGTCACCTTTATTGAGGTATGGTTTATATACAACAAAGTGCATCTGTTTTTAAGTGTACAGTTTAGTGAGTTTTGACAAATACACTGCCCCAATTAAGGTATAGACCGTTTTCAACAGGTTAGAAAGTTTCCTCCTGCTCCTTCCCCAGGAGCTCCCCTCCCATGTCCCAGCCTGCAGGCAGCCACTGCTCTGCTTCCTGCCACTGGAGATTAGTTGTAGCTGTACCGTTTTCTAGAGTTTCATGTAAATGAAATTATACAGCCTATTATTTTTATGCTGACCTTTCTGCTTTTATCTTCTTTTAATGTGGACTGTGAGTCCACAGGAATCGAGTATAGAAGTTTTTAATAACTATAAATCCAGCCTTTAGAATTTTGTAGCTACTGGGGCACAATCTTGATAGATCTTTAAGGAAAAATTTATTGTTTTCTTACTGTGCCCGTAGCCTTGTAGGAGACACCTCATACCCTCATTAAATCCCCAGACAGCCCTGTGAAGTAAGTGTTCTTTTCTCCATTTATAAAAGAGGCAGTTTCTTAGGGAATCTTTTTTTAAGTCTTTGATGATTGTTTCTTGGAAAATGGGTTGAACTGAGAGATTTTGAGCTTTTGCAAAAAAGCGTTTAAGAATATTGGCGTATGCCCGTAGTGGTGTTTTTAGTGAAGTGTCACAAGGCCACTGTAAAGATTAAATGAGATAGTGATGTCAAGGGTTGAGAATGGTGCCTAACACACAGTGGGCACCCCCAAATGCCACCTGGCATTATTGTGATTAGCAGACTCGCAGGCTGTCACAGCCAAAGCCCCTCTGTGATGATCCAGGCCAGCGCTCCACCCTTCAGGGCCCTGAGGTTCCCCCCATCTCCAGGGAGGACTTGGCCTGTCCCTGTCCTTCACTCCCGCTCCCCCGGCAGCTTTGCCTTCTGGTTTTTATCTGCAGCTAAAATGTAAGCTTTCCTCTGAAAAGAAAAGGTTCCACAATGAACAGGTGTGGGCACCCCACCAGTGGGGTTCTGCTGCCTCCTTTTTACAGCATGAGAAGGCTTAGCGACTTTGGGCAGCAGGTGTGTGCAGGAGCCGGGAGCTCAGCTCTCTGAACTTCCAGCCTTTAGGAAATTAAAACAGGGAGATGCCAGCCCAACACTGAGATATTTTAATGTCATGCCAGTTCAAAGTGAGGACTCTTCTTACTATCTCAGTACCTCCAGGCAAGCTGGAGGAGGAGTTTGTAGGCATAAATTGAAAGCTAATAATTTTCCAGCCTCTTGTTTGGGACATAGTAAACATTTTAGAGCTAAAACATGGAGTCAGCTGACACCATCTTTTTAGCAGTTATTTTTAATTTTGGGGGTTTTGGGGAGTTCTGATTTGTCAAATTTCCTCATCCCTCATCTTTCACATCACTTCAGAAATACGTGTGAATTAAGGTCAATTAGCATGTGTCGACATCCACCTCAAACTAAATCTCTAAATTGTCTTCGTATAAATCTTGAAGAGGTAGTAATTTCAGCTTAAGTGGCAATTAAAAAGCAAGGATTATACTTAATAACCTCTGTGGGGGCACCTGAGGTCTTCTGTTGTAGAGTCTTGACAAATACTGTTAGTCATCAATAATTTAGGGGGCTATCGTCTGACTTCCATTTAGTTTTACATGGTTATGCAGGCTGCAGTTCTCTCTGGGGAGATAGCAGAAAGAAAATAGCCGGCACATGTGTGTGTGGAAGCTGGCCGCTGTGCTTACCAGGTGCTTCTCAGCTGTGACCCTGAGCAAGCCACCCAGTCGCCCTGAGCCTCAGTTTCCCTTTTCTCAGAAATGATCATGAACCAGATCTTTTCCAGCCCTGAATTCATTTGCTATTCATTATCAAAATGCTAATATGCAAAATCTATTTTAGAGCTACTAACTCAAATATAGTCCTGTGTTACGGGATTAACATTCATTTAGTTAAGTGTATTGTCAGATTTGACATTGAGGACATATTCATGCTAATTAGAACAGGTACAGTGAATAGGCTCTCGCTAGAGCTGTCTCATTAAGACTGAACTGAATTGATTTTGATGCTTTCTTACAGATTTTTAAATTGAGAGTAACAAATGGCAGCAATTGGCTCCGAATAGATAGACTTTTACCTAGAGCAGCCACAGTCCCTCTCCACAATTACTTTTTACATTTCAAATATGCTAATTTCTTACCTCTTCCCGTCTTTCTCTTTATTCTTGTCCAACTGAATTATATTAGTACAACTGAATATATCTTTAGAGAGAGATGTGGTAATCACTGCTTAATTTTTTTAACATTTTAATACCCGCAGACCGAGTACATGAAACAGGATATCAAGTATGTTATTAGCAGATGAAATAATTCCAGTGATGGAATTTATTTTGAGTCTTAGTTTATATAAATGGTTGAGTGACGGTTAATATCAGGTCATTGCCTCTAAATGGTGATAAACAGGCCAGAACGTTAAGTGTCGTTATTATTAACTTCATTTCATTACTTCTAGTTTAGGATTTTCATTAGAAGACCAGAGCATTTTCAAATAACTTAGACTTAGAATATTTTTTAATTTGTCTCGACAAAACATTTTTCCATAAAATACTGGACTGACTTAGGAACAAGAGGTTAATATTTTAGTATCGCTCACATACCAGAGTCTCATCTTTTGCATATTTGCCATAGATAAGACAAACAGGAAGGAGGTATCTTCTGTACTTCTGAGGGCACTTTTTCATTTACATGAGGATTCTTAAAGCAGTGACTATCTAAGACCATCATTAAAGTTAGGCATTTCTGAATACAGGTGAAAATCATCACTTGTGAGATTTAAGCGTAAATGTAAAAGTCGGGCAAATTTTGTTTTACCATGTCTTAATTGAGATAGAATTTGTATTTAAAAAGCTTTGAGAATATAATAAAAGCAGGAAAAATAATGAATTTACCACATATTATTCTTGTAATTAATAACATCAGAAGTTCATTAGTATACATTATCCCTCAGCAGAAAAGATAATACTTGTAAAGTTTACATTTATAATACTTATAAAGTTTACTTTGTATAGCACAGTGTCCTGTGCAGCATAAAGTGTGTTGGGATTTCACAGTAAGTTCAGAATCACTGGAAAACAGAGGGGATAAGGAAATAAGGACGGCTGGTGCAGTAGCTCATGCCTGTAATCCTAACACTTTGGGAGGCTGAAGTGGGAGGATCACTTGAGGCCAGGAATTTGAGACCAGCCTGGACAACATAGCAAGAACCCATCTCTACAAAATTTTGTTTTAATTTTAAAAAAAGAAAAAACGAATAAGGATGGTGTGTGAGCAACATGTGTAGACTGTCATTTTGTAAGTATCCCTTAAAAATAATCATTAAATCTTTAACAATCATTTGCAAAATTTTGAAAACCTTCATGAAAAATTATAGCTTTGGTTGGGCGCGGTGGCTCACGCCTGTAATCCCAGCACTTTGGGAGGCTGAGGTGGGCGGATCACAAGGTCAGGAGTTCAAGACCAGCCTGACCAATGTGGTGAAACCCCGTCTCTACTAAAAATACAAAATTTAGCCAGGCATGGTGGTGCGCACCTGTAGTCCAGCTACTCAGGAGGCTAACGCAGGAGAATCACTTGAACCCAGGAGGCAGACCCAGCCTGGGCAACAGAGTGAGACTCTGTCTCAAAAAAAAAAAAAATTATAGCTTTGCATTTTTCAAATTAGTTTGTTTCCCTTTCTGCTTTTATTCTCCATACTAAAGTGTTTTCTAATATTTCATATAGTTATTGGAGAGAAGAAAAAGTTTATGTGAAGGAAGGTGAAAGATGAGGAGCTACGATGCACCCACCTTTTAAATTCTCTTCTGGAATTCCATATTAATGTTTATTTAGTGCCTACTGAGTGTCTTGCTCTGTGCTAGAGATGGTGGGTACAGCAAACAAATCATAGTTCCTACCCCTGCAGAGCCTGCAGGTAGTCTGATTTCCTAGGTGATTCTGAGTACCATATTTCATTTTTGAAAACACTTTGCCCTGGTTGGGGGACTTGGGGGGACCCCACCCCACCCACTCTGAGTCTGTCTCTTATAGCTGCAGGAATCCAGAGTCAGCCCCGCAGAGGTGTTTGGCCACTGTGTTAGTCTGTTTTCACACTGCTGATAAAGACATACCTGAGACTGGGCAATTTGCAAAAGAAAGAAGTTTATTGGACTTACAGTTCCACGTAACTGGGGAGGCCTCACAGTCATGGTGGAAGTGAAAGGCACGTCTCACTTGGCGGCAGATAAGAGAAGATAGCTTGTGCAGGGAAACTACCCTTTTTTTTTTTTTTTTTTTCAGAGACAGAGTTTCCCTCTTGTTGCCCAGGCTGAAGCACAATGGCACGATCTCAGCTCACTGCAACCTCCGCCTCCTGGGTTCAAGCAGTTCTCCTGCCTCAGCCTCTTGAGTAGCTAGGATTACAGGCATGCATCACCATGCTCGGCTAATTTTTGTATTTTTTAGTAGAGACGGGGTTTCTCCATGTTGGTCAGGCTGGTCTCCAACTCTCGACCTCAGGTGATCTGCCCACCTCAGCGTCCCAAAGTGTTGGGATTACAGGCGTGAGCCACCATGCTCAGCCTCGAAACTCCCCTTTTTTAAAACCATCTGATCTCGTGAGACTTATTCACTATCACGAGAACAGCATGGGAAAGACTTGTCCCCATGATTCAATTATCTCCGACCGGTTCCCTCCCACAACACATGGGGATTATGGGAGCTACAAGATGAGATTTGGGTGGGGTCACAGAGCCAAACCATATCAGCTGCCTTCTTGTCATTTTTTAAAACTTCAGTACTACCAGCACTCCTAATGTCCCGCTTCTCAGAGTGTGGGCTGATAACCCAGAGATTCCTCAGCGAGCACAGGCTGCCTAGCTCCCCCTGGTTACTGGAGTTTTTGCTGTGCAGGGTGACTGCATCAGTGTTTCTGTCCTGGGAAGTATTATGTGTTTACTTTATTTCCACAAAATCTCTATCATCTTGTGAGTGTTTGATTTTCCTTTAATTGACATGTGTGCCTATTAGCAACGTGAAATTGTGGGGTTTGTTTTTTCTCTTAATTGACATTTGGGATGGGTAGGTAACAAATCAAAAAGCATTTGATGCCCACTGTCCTGAGGGACAAATCACTACTGAGGTCACTTACTGGAAAGAGATCAGAGCACTCCATTCTAGAGCCTTATCGGCTTGCTTTGTCATCATCAGTACTGTTTATTCATTTTCTACCAAGTACCAAAAATAAAAAAGGATTTCATGAAGTACTGTGGGGAGTTGATAGGAAAAGTAATTGGATGGTACTTACCACCTGATTTTATTCTGATTGCATCTGCAGGTTTTCAACTGATGCCTGTGATCTTCTGTTCTACTTGCTGTAACCATTTATCTGTGAGCTCATTTAGTGGTGAACTTTCCATCAGGGCCAAGGATCAACCTGATTCTCTAAAAATCAGGCTTCAGCCCCAGGATCTTCAGAAGGAAGCCCTACAGAGAGGGATCTTTCAGATTGGTTGGCGGGAGGACTGAAGCAAAATGCAGGACCTGGAGGACCCTTTAAACTTTTCTTCCAAACCTCTCTCATGCAAAAGGGCCCACTTGCAGAGGGATCAAGTAAGTTCCTCCCGTGGGATAAACAAGATCTATAGGGAAGCACACAGGCAAACAAGATCTATAGGGAAGCACACAGGCATTAGCAGCTGACCTCCTGAATATGTAAGTAAACAGGAGGTCAAGAAAATGAGGAGGTAAAACTAGTCTGATCCCTCCTTCCCGACACACACCCGTCTTCCTGTCTCTTTCTCATCTCCTATATTTTCCTTTCCATCAGTTTCTTTCTCACTCCCTCCCACACCACTGTCCTTTCCTCACTTCCTGCTCCCCTTCCCTTTCTTCTCACTTCTTGGCCTCTTTGGAGCTGTTGTCTGTCCCTTTCCTGCTTCCCTGACCCTGACCCCTTTTCTTCTCAGACAAAATTGCATTTATCTGCTGTGTTCTCCCAGCCCCTGTCATTGTCTTGGCATTATATACTGTGTCTTTTGCTTTAAAAAACATCTAATGAAATTAAGCTGGGTTCTTAACAATACCAAAGAAATTCTGCCGCCCATTTCACTTCCTTGGGCAGGAATGCTCTAGTGCAGTGCCGTCTGCTGCCACAGGCAAATGAAAGGCCTATTTTCTGCTGGCCGTTGTGTCTCATGCCTGTAATCCTAGCACTTTAGGAGGCCGAGGTGGGTGGATCACCTGAGGCCAGGAGTTCGAGACCAGCCTGGTCCTAGCACTTTGGGAGGCCGAGGTGGGTGGATCACCTGAGGCCAGGAGTTCGAGACTAGCCTGGCCGACACAGTGAAATCCCGTCTCTACTAAAAATACAAAAATTAGCTGGGCTTGGTGGCACACACCTGTAATCCCAGCTACTCACTCAGGAGGCTGAGGCAGGAAAATCGCTTGAATCCAGGAGGCGGAGGTTGCAGTGAGCCGAGCAAGCCATTGCACTCCAGCCTGGGTGACAGAGTGAGACTCCATCTCAAAAAAAAAAAGAAAAAAGACGCCTGTTTTCAGAGTCTAAGCCCTAGTGGGTCAGGCACCACCAGATTGCCCTAGACATCTAAGATAGGAGGATGTAAGTTTAGATCCTGGAATATTTTGCTTCTAACTTTTAAATCAACTAGCTTATTTGAACTTGAGCAACTGATCTAAATATTGCTGCTTCCATGTGTTCCTTCTTTGCAAAAGATGGCATTGGCTTTCCCTTCTGCTTCCTTTGGACCTTACAAGGGTCATGATTGTTCGTAAAGTCTTTGGAGTTCTGGGATCTCATAAATGATGGCTTCATATGCATAAGGCACTATCTGAATACAAGTTACAGTGGTTTTCTAATGCATTTCCATTTTTATAGGAAACTTTTCTTCCCAGTCAGGTTGATCTTTTAAAAGTTGGTTTGTTTTGTACTCTTGTTGGTTTTTATTTTAAGATGTATCTCCAAGAACACAGATGTCTCCTTTACAGTGTGAAAATTGTAAAGAATAGCTCAATGCAATAAAATACTGAGGAGGATGATTGTTCACTGCTGTCTTTAGGTCTCATTCTAATGCCTGCTTCTTAATCTAAGCTTTCACTGGTATCTTCTCACCCATCTGCTCCTAAGCAGGAAGTTTCATCAACCACTATCCTCTCCAAAATATTCCAAGAAACAAATCTCCTGTGCTAATACCAGGTCTGGCAGTTCAGCTGCAAGCACTATTGGTCCAAATAGGATAAATGTAACTAAGAACTGGACAGCCCAACAGCCATAGGAGAATTGGTCTATATCTTCTGAGGACAAAGATCCCAGTGAATGCCAGATGTCACCTAGGTCCAGGGGGAGTGTTTCTGGCAAACTGTCAGGCCTGGAGCATGCCTATCAACAGGACACATGACCCATTAGGTCTGGGTGTAAACGTGACACTACTTCCCTCCAACATCTCTCTGCCGTTTCTTTCTTTTTTTGAGACAGGGTCTCACTCTGTTGTCTGGGCTAGGATGCAGTGGCATGATCATAGCTCACTGCAGCCTCGAACTCCTGGGCTTACGTAGTCCTCCTGTTTCATCCTCCTGAGTCAACAGACTGTAGGCTGAGACCACTACGCCCTGCTAGTTTTTTAATCTTTTTAGAGACAGGGTCTCACCATGTTGCCCAGGCTGGTCTCGAACTCCTGGCCTCAAGCAGCCCTTCTACTTCAGCCTCCCAAGTCACTGGGATTATAAGCATGAGCCACTGTGCTTGGCTCTCTCCTCCCCCATACCTTTAAAAAGTTTTATTACCGAATATGTCTTTTGGAAAACTTGGCACTGATTCTGCTTACAAGAGATCGTTACTTTATTTTTTAAAAGCATCACTTTATATCATTGAGACAAATTTTTTTTCTGTTCTACAAGGGAATCTCAAGCTGCTTTCAGACTAATATTCTAGAACAGTGAAAGATATAAATAAGTAAATGATACCCCAATAAAATGACACTAAGAATCTTTCCCAAGTAGGCATTTTGCTTATTAAGCACCATATTTTATTTGCTGTTTTCTCCTGCCAGTGGAGGCAAGTAGAAAGCAGTAGTGATTAAAACGTAATCTTCCCGATCAGCTAGAGCAAATGGTGTGATTGTTAAGGAATCTCCCTGGGTTAGCTCTTTTTTGCACTCATACTTTTGGAATGCCTTTCATTTCATGACCAGTTCTCCTTTCTTTCAAAGGCATTTTGAATTCCAATTCTGACCTTCTAAAATGCTAGCTTTCTTAAGATATTTGAATCTCTATGGCTTATATTTTTTAAAAATCATAGACTAGTAAAAATTCAGAACTGGAAAGAGCATTATAGAGCATCTGGTCCGACTGCATAGATTATAAATGGGAAAGCTGAAGTGAGAGAGAAAAGAATTTGCCAAGGGCACGTAGCTCATTGGTGACATGGCTTAGGCTAAAACTTGGTCTCTATGTTGTTACATCCTCGGGAAAACGTCCTGAGTTTAGGTACCTTACTCCATGTCAACACTGTTAGAAGTGCCACAAATAGTTTGCTCTTTAAAAGGTAATTGGGGCAAAAGTTAGAAATGTGATCTTTGTAACGTGGAATTACTAAATATAGGTATGTCTTATTTAAAAATAATACACCCTGGAGGCTGGGCGCGGTGGCTCACGCCTGTAATCCCAGCACTTTGGGAGGCCGAAGTGGGCAGATCACGAGGTCAGGAGATGGAGACCATCCTGGCTAACACGATGAAACTTCGTCTCTACTAAAAATACGAAAAATTAGCCGGGCGTGGTTGCGGGCTCCTGTAGTCTCAGCTACTCGGGAGGCTGAGGCAGGAGAATGTCGTGAACCCGGGAGGCGGAGCTTGCAGTGAGCCGAGATGGCGCCATTGCACTCCAGCCTGGGCGACAGAATGAGACTCCGTCTCAAAAAAAAAAAAAAAAAAAATACACCCTGGATTTATAAAACCCAGAAAGGTGCATTCTTTGGGGTATTTAAGTATTATTTAGTTCTCAGAATATTTCAGGCATAATTTGATTTAAAAAAAAATTTTTTTTTTGAGACAATCTTTCTGTGTTGCCCAGGCTGGAGCGCAGGGGCACGATTTCAGCCCACTACAGCCTCCACCTCCCTGGTTCAAGTGATTCTCTTGCCTCAGGCTCCCGAGTAGCTGGGACTACAGGCATGCACCACCACACCCGGCTAATTTTTGTATTTTTAGTAGAGATGGGATTTCACAATGCTGTCAAGGCTGGTCTTGAACTCCTGGCCTCAAGTGATCCACCTGCCTTGGCCTCCCAAAGTGCTGGGATTCCAGACATGAGCCACCTCATCCGGCCAAAAAATTTTTATTTACATGGAGTCTCTTGTCATCAGGAATTCCCTGTGCATATGACTAATTCTCAAATTAAACTTACAGACTCCCTGAGGAGTTCATTTCCACAGTGCCCTAGCCTGGCAACAAATAGAGCAACCAGCCAACATTTTCTAAATAAATGAACGCATGAGCAAATGAACTTTTTATGAACACATTTATTATATAGAGTAAGTCATGTACGTATAAACCTGTGTATTTTAATTTTTATTTTTTTAATGCAAAAAAGTCAAGCAAATGGGCACTTAAGAGTCTCAGAGGAGGCCAGGCGTGGTGGCTCGTGAGCCACCTGTAATCTTAGCACTTTAAGAGGCAGAGGCAGGCAGATTGGCTGAGCTCAGGAGTTCGAGACCAGCCTGGGCAACATGGTGAAACCCTGTCTCTACTAAAATAAAAAAATTAGCTAGGTGTGGCGGCGTGCACCTGTAGTCCCAGCTACTCAGGAGGCTGAGGCAAGAGAATTGCTTGAACCCAGGAGGCAGAGGTTGCAGTAAGCCAAGATCGCGCCACTGCACTCCAGCCTGGGCGACAGAGTGAGACTTCATATCCCCAAAAAAGAATCTCGGAGGAGGTTCCCAAAGACTCAATTCAGTTAAAAGGAGTACATTTAGCTTTGATACTCTGCTGAATGAGGAATTTCAATGACCACATCCAAGAAGTTAATAAGTTTATGATTTATGTAGAGGCCGATGTGTCCTGCTAAATGCACATGGAACTAAGAGTTAGGGGAGTGAATAAAGTGCCAATTCTCTGTGGTAGGGGGGGTGTCCACTTCCTGGGCCAGCTGGTCCCCGCCTTCTCTGTGATCACTGACCCTCCTTCTAAGCCTCCAGCCAGTATGTTCACCCCCAAACACAGACAGGGTGAAAGGAACAAGGCAAATCTCTCCCTTCTCCAGGGAATGTCAGAGCATGTATAGCCTAGTAATAAGAGAGTGGCAACCATATCTGGGTACACAATGGCTAGCATGTAAAATATCACAGTAAATTTATTACTAGATAATTATAGGCTAAGCCACTTGACCTCAGAGTCAACTTCCTTCTCTGTGAAATGGTGATAATACCTAACATTGTGCAGAGGTTTCTGATTTCAGACTCGAAGGCCCTCTCCACATGTTAGACGCTGTTTCATTGCTAACCTTTGCTGTCGTTTGCATCTTCCCCCGACAACAGCGTGTGCAGGGCGACTTCAGGAAACACAGGCAGTGTGCTTGGATAGCTTTGATCATTTTGCTCTTACCATGTTTTAGAGCTGGGAGTGGAGGAATCTGGAAGAGGGGGCAGATGACCAGATAGACCCCGAGAGTGTGGGAACCATAGGCGACTGCCCCTGTCTTTCAGGATCAAATGAAATCGTCTTCTGTGTCAGCTGAATACGAGCTCCCTTGACCTGAAGCCCATTTAATTTTCAGTTCCATGCGTTTCCTCCCTGGCAAGAAAATTAAGGAAAGGGAAGTATTATCCCTAAGTTTAGTTCCATACCTGTATTTCTTCATTCTGGCCTCTTAAAAATGTCAAAAATCCCTATTATGAAGGTAAAATATAGCAGTGTGTCAAGAGTATGTACTAAATGATTTAATTGGGCCATCGAGTGCTGTTTTTTCCATTTTTAAAATTCAAAAGTAGTAAATATTCAACTCTGTATAGCATAAAGGAATAAAAACAACTGAAAATTTTTGCCTATAGCATCATCACCCAGTCCTAATCCCTACTAATATTTTGGTGCATTTAATGCTAGAATTTTTTATTGTACCTACACACATTTGCAAAAATGACCTTTCCCTATAGCACTATTATTACTGAAGCGGCTCTGTCACTTTTAATGCTGTTTTAACTTTTTAAAAGTGAATAGTATCTATATTTGAGCTGTAGAACGTATTTAAAATATTCTCTAGTGTTTTAAGTGTATTTAAAAATATGTAAGAAATCTAATTTTAAAAAACATGTGAAATTCTATTCAGATGTTATTTTTCTCAAGTCCATTTTCCTTTTGAACTAAAAGCAGAGAAATGTTGGCCAATAGTCATTCTTTTCATGGCCTTAGCTTGGTAATCTAATAAGGGAGCTTCTCAGATACATACTTCACTATGAAAAAGAAAAAAAACAAAAAGGCATGTTGAGGACACTCACTCTGTATCTGGCAGACAGGCTGTGCAGTGAAATAGATAAACAGCAGTAACGCTTTGTCCTGCCCCACAGCAAGAAGGGTAACATTTTACCACTTCAGATTAGGAAAGAACTGCAGATTAATTTAACACAGTCCCTGGTCATTTTGAAACAACTTTGAAGCACCTTATTTTTAATTTGTTTTTAATTCTGTGAAATTACGATTTTAATCTGAAAAGAAAAAGCAATACAGCTCAAGTGCCATTTCATGAACCTACTGTGATGATTTCATTCTCTACTTCCTTTCATACACTTTGTCCAAGGCACATAATTAGCATCTTGTCCCATCTTTTTATTTATCTGCAGCCCTCAATGTAATACTGTGTTACATCAATGCAAAGCACTGCCTTTTTGTTGGGCCTTGCCACTCAGCGACCTTAAAGTAGTTCACTGTACTTCTCATTAGGCCCATAGAAGGCTTGTCTGTCTGTCCATCTGGCTTGTCAAATTTCACTTTTTTTGTGCTCAGAGGAAAGAAATAAACTTCATTTTTTCCTTCTAAATGCCAGACACTCTTGTTAGATGTCTTCCCAAACACTGTCTCATCTACTGCCATCTTTGCCCCTCTGTCGGGCAGGGCGATTTATTCCTGTCTTAGAGATGAGGATACTGGGGTTAGATCGGTTTGGTAACTTCTCAGAGATCGCACAGGGCAAGTGGCTGAGTTCAAACCAGGTCTTCAGATTCCATAGGAACAGGGCTTTTTCTCCTGTACCCTTACTTAGGGTGCCCTGTATATGTGACTTTTCCAGCTATATGGAGTTTTGAAAACTGTCTTAACTTAGAAAAATGTTTTCCTTTACTGTTTTGGGATGGAAATTTTTATTCAATATATTATATGCTTTCCAGTCTAATTTTGTCTGAGGTTTGATCTTTGGATGACTTAATTTTAGATGATTTTAGCAAGTAGCTACTGTCCTGTGAGCCAGAAAACCAATAATCCCACTTCTTATAATGATTAAGAAAAAGTAACACAAAGAAATGATAAATGGTTGAAGTGATGGATATCCTAATTATTCTGATTTGAGCATTGTATACATATATGGAACTAACACTCAGTACCTCATAAATATGTACAATTAAGTGTCAAAAATAAAATTTAAAAAAATTTTATTACATTCTTAAAAAAAAGAATAAGTAATCTCTATGAATTTAAAGGGGGCTCCTGTGAATAAAGTGACTAGAAAACTTGACATCAAATTTGGATACTCAAAAGACTTTTTTGGGCTAATTCTTTGCTGTTTCCCAAATGGTCAAGATTGACAGAAACTGTTATCTAAATAAATTACGCATACAGTACTCATCAATTTTGAATCACTGCTGAGTTTTTTTTTTTTTTTTTTTTTTTAACTTAAGTGAAATTACCAGAAAGATCATTTTCTTTCTCCTCAGGCTCATTCTGCTATTTAGTTAAAGTCAATAGAGACCATAGAGTTTGGCAGGTGATGGGTGCCCAATAAATAGCACTTGAATGAATGAAGAAACCAGTGAGGCCTCTTTCAAAACACATTGACGTTATGGTTGAGAGACTTGCTATACAATTAAGTAACTGTGGTCAGTAAAGTGATGTTTTCTTATAAGAACCTTTATTGAGAGTCCAATGATTATGTCATTCCTGAAACAACACTCCCAAGGCAACCACAAATTTCCATCCCAGGAAGCAAGATCCTTGCCTAAGACACTTTGATTACCCTTGTCAGACTATCAGAATTAGTCAGAACATTCTCATATCCAAGTATGCCATATAATACAGATGTTGTGCGTGTGTGTGTGTGTGTGTGTGTGAGAGAAAGAGAGAGAGAGAGAGAGAGAGAAATATATTTAAATCCAGGTTGAAGAGAGAGAGAGAGAGAAATATATTTAAATCCGGGTTGAAATCTGTGGAAAAGTTATGATCTGTATTAAATTCTTTCACTGCTCTACTGAATGTTATGAATTAAAATGTCAAAGAATATAGGTATTTTACCACTGACATGCTTTTCTGGAGGTATCACTAAGAAGCCTGTTTCTTTCTCCAGTGAAAGAGGTAATGTGGTCAAACTCAATAGTGAAACGTGACATAAGACAGGGACATACATTCTTAACAAAGAAAGTCATTAAAACTTTCAGTTTAAACTTCAGCTCACTTGTTCAAGGCAGTACCCCCAGGGCTCCTGTTTGAACAGCACACAGCTAGGTTAGAAGGCAGATTTTTCATTTACTTCTTTTGAAAGATGCCTGAAGTCAAATCCCTTGAAGGATTCTACTACCAAAAAAATCATTGCTCCTGTGTTGGGTAGGTGAGATGGATGATGAAGCTACGGGAAGCAGCTAGGAAATGGAAATGTTAAAGATACACTGATCAGCACGCCTGGAAAATCCATACAGGACAGATATGGGAAAGGAGGAATTAGAAAGAGAATTCCTAAGGGCTGTTTCATGTCAGAGTATATTTTAGTCAGATTTGGTGAATTTTATCAAAGGAAATAATAAGCACTTTTTTTGGCTTTAAAAATAAGTGTTATTTCACAGAAATTTAAGTAAGTATTTCAACAGTAAAGTGTTCTGATTGGAGGATTTTTTTTCCAAGATTATTTTCAGTTTATCTTATTTTTATTTAATAGAACTTAAAGTGAATGAATCTTTCATGTGCATATGTATACAACTGTGTCACCACTCAGATCAAGATGTACAGCTTTGCTGGTCACTCCCTCTTCCAGTCACTACTCCCAAAGGTGGCCAGTGTTCTGATCTTTGTCATCGTCCTGCGTGCCTGTCACTTCGTGTGAATACAATCATACAGTATGTGCCCTTTTGTTCCTGACACCTTTTCTTCAGTGCTCTACCAAATCCATAGGGCATCATTCTTTTTTTAAAAAAAAGTATAGTGTCAGTAAAGGAGGGAGAAATACTGTTAGAAAGGGAGAGGGAAATGAATGTGTTTGTGAGGGGTCGTAAGGCATTTGATCACTTGAGGCCAGGAGTTCAAGACCAGCCTGGATAAACATAGCAAGTCCCCATCTCTACAAAAGAAAAAAAAAATGTAATTAGCCAAGTGTGGTGGCACACACCTGTAGTCCCACCTACTTGGGAAAATGAGGCAGGAGGATCGCTTGACCCCAGGAGCTCAAGGCTTCAGTGAGCCCTGATAACACCACTCCATTCCAGCCTCGGCAACAGAGTGAGACCCTGTCTCTAAGAAATGAGAATAAATTGTATTCAGTTCTAAAATACCCCACTTCTGCATCACAGAAGTGGAAAATTCAAGTTTGTCATAATTTGGGCTTCCAAATATTAAGAAAAATTCTAGCAAAGTTTACTTGCTACCCAAAGTTACTACACTGTCCAAAATGATAGCAACTAGCCACAGGTAGCTATCTAAATTAAAATTTATTTATTTATTTATTTATTTATTTATTTATTTATTATTATTATTATTATTGAGACAGAGTTTTGCTCTGTTGCCCAGGCTAGAGTACAGTGGTGCAATCTTGGCTCACTGAAACTGCCACCTCCCAGGTTCAAGCGATTCTCCTGCCTCAGCCTCCTGAGTAGCTGGGATTACAGGCACCTGCCACCACACCCGGCTAATTTTTGTATTTTTAATAGAGATGAGGTTTTGCCATGTTGGCCAGGCTGGTCTCAAACTCCTGACCTCAGGTGATCTGCCCGCCTCGGCCTCCCAAAGTGCTGGAATTACAGGCGTGAGCCACCACGCCTAGCCTAAATTAAAATTTAAATTAGCTAAAATAAAATTAAAGATTCAGTTCCTCGGTTTCACTATGACACCCACTTGTGGCTGGTGGTGACCATATTGAACTGTGCAGGTCCAGAGCATCTCCTCTACTGCAGAAAGTTCTATGGACAGCTCTGTTTAGAATGTGGGGTCTTAGCTCCCTACCTTTCTACCTCCTCTTCTGCAGACACAAGGATGTTACGGTGGGCTTCATTTATTTTTTCATTGTAAATTATCATTTAATTCTGTGGTTCTCAGACCACAGATCAACATACAAGCTTCTGTCTCCCGCATTATCCCTCAACCTTGGAGAAAAAAATAAATGGTTGCGACACTATATTGAACTTTTAATTTCTGGAAGGTACCATGCACTCTTCCACTTTGGAGCCTTGGGAATAGCACTGGGCACTCTCCTTCCAACCTCCCAGTGTTTGTTCACTTCTCAGTTCTCAGTCTCTAGGGATCCTTCCCCATCCTTCCCAGCCCCCAACCCTGGGTTAAATGTCCCCTCCATCAGCTGCCATAGTAGCCTGGCCTTCCTCTGTCCTGATTGCAGTCGCATGTTTCATGGGCTCCCTCCCACTGAACAGCAGGACTGGTGAGGCCAGAGACCAGCCTGTTTTGTTTACTCTTGTTCACTTATCACCTTGAACAGTGCCTGGCACTCAAGAGTTGTTAATAAATGTTATGGGCTGGGTGCAGTGGCTCACACCTGTAATCTCAGCACTTTGGGAGGCCAAGGGGGGCTGATCACCTGAGCTCAAGAGTTCGAGACCAGCCTGGGCAACATAGTGAAACCCCATTTCTACTAAAAACATGAAAAAAAAAAATAGCCAGGTGTGGTGGCTCACACCTGTAGTCCCAGCTACTTGGGAGGCTGAGGCATGAAAATTGCTTGAACCTGGGAGGCGGAAGCTGCACTGAGCTCAGATCATGCCACTGCACTCCAGCCTGAGTGACAGAGGTGAGACCCTGTCTCAAAATAATAATAATAATAATAATAATAAAATGTCACAGCCCGGGCCTGGTGGCTCATGCCTGTAATTCCAGCACTTTGGGAGGCCTAGGTGGGAAGATCAGTTGAGGCCAGGAGTTTAAGACCAGTCTGAGCAAACATAGCAAGACCCTGTGTCTACAAAAAAATGTTATTAGTTGGCCAGGTGTGGTGATGCACACCTGTAGTCCTAGCTACTTGGGAGACTGAGACGAAAAGATCACTTGAGCCCAGGAGCCCAAGGCTGTAGTGAGCTATGATTGCGCCACTGCACTGCAGCCTGGGCAACAGAGCAAGACCCTGTCTCTAAAAAATAAAAATAAATTAGTAAAAATGTTTCGAACAAGAGAACAATGGGCTGCACAGGGGAGGAGCAGTAATCAAGTAGCTTCATGTTAAGACAGGGTTCCTCTCCTGGGTTCTTCGTCTGTATTCCGGAGGGAGTTTTATCACAGAGCTCTCTGCCTGAGCAATGCGCAGAAATCGAAATAGTCTTCAGCACTCTGAGTTGTTTCTTCAGCAGTGTGACGGCACATCCAAGTCCCTTGAACTCTTTCTGGCTAAAGGTTATGGTTTTCTTTTCTCCAGAAGTAATCCTGAAAGACATACACAAACTAAAATGATGATGGGAAGGTAGAGTTGAGGACGATGATGAACGACAGAAGGCTCTGCTGCATCTCAGCAGGCAGCCGTGCTTGGCATCCCTGGCCAAGGCCACCCAAGCCAAATGACCTCGCAGGAAAGGAACAGGAAGGATTCCTTATCAAGACAGGTGGCAGAAATCCCATTTCAAACTAGCTTTACAAATATAGAGATTTATTTTCCCAAGTCACAGGAAATCTAGAGGTGGGAGGCTGAGAGATGGCTGATGCAGTGTGTCAACAATGTCAGCGAGGACCTGGCTTCCTTCCAGCTCTCAGCTCTGCCATCCTGGGCATTGGCTTCATCCTTAAACTGGCAGGGAGATGGCAGCTGCATCCTGGACTTCAGTGTCCATCCAGGTAAAGTTGAGAAAGTGTCAGCTCCAGCTACTGGCCAAGGGAAGACGTTGCCACAATTGTGTTAGATGAAGCATCTGGAGTCAATGGGATACATACTGAGCATCAACTCCGTCTATTACAAGTGCCCAAACTCTCAGCCCCAAATATCCTCCCCTAACCCCAGCCTAAGGATTTTAAAAGTTCTTATATATCAGGTACAGGGCTCACACCTGTAATCCCAGTGACTTGGGAGACTAAAGCAGGAGGATTGCTTGAGGCCAGGAGTTCAAGGCCAGCCTGGGCAACACAGTGAGTCCCCTGTCTCTAAAAACGTTAAAAATAAAAAATTAGGCCAGATGTGGTAGCTCATGCCTGTAATCCCAACACTTTGGAGGCCAAGGCAGGAGGATCACTTTGAGCTCACGAGTTCAAGACCAGTCTGGGCAACATGGTGAAACCCTGTCTCTACTAAAAATACAAAAATTAGCTGGGCATTAGTGGCCTGCACCTGTAGTGTCAGCTACTCAGGAGGCTGAGGCTGGAGCATTGCTTGAGCCTGGGAAGTGGAGGTTGCAATGAACTGAAATTACACCAGCCTGGGTGACAGAGTGAGACCCTGTCTCAAATAATAATAATAGTTAGCTGGGTGTGGTGGCACCTACCTGTAGTACCAGTTACTTGGGAAGCTGAGGTGGGGGTATCGCCTGATCCCAGAAGTTTGAGGCTGCAGTGAGCAGCTTTGATCACACCACTGCACTCCAGCCTGGGCAACAGAGAGAGAGACTCTGTCTCTTAAAAAAAAGCTCTCACAATCTGCCCCATATGGAAAATACCAAGTGAAAAGCCCTGACTATGTTAACTATTATCAGTTAATGCCTTAGAAATGAGCATAGCCACAGCAACCCTGCAGAAAGAGAACATCCAGGATGGGGAGAGCGCCTAGGAGAACCAAGAGGGCTCACCAAAGAAGGGCAGTTCTAATCCTTGCCCTTAAGGGTCAATCCCCACCCAGCCCACCCCACCCCCAGCTGAAGAAACACTGGTTTAATTTTAAATTTAGCAATATCCATTGCATTTATGACTTACAATGTAAATGGTATATATTCTGAGAAATCTGGAATGCTTCAACCGATCAGTTACGCTTTCATTTTTTTCCCTTTCTGTATAGACCTGGCAGTGTTAGAGCCATGCTGAATGAGGTCACAGTCTAACGACAATATTAACCCTGCAAATCTGTTCATTTTCGCCTGAGCACCCTCAGGCAGGATAGAGAATGTGTCCAATTGAAAAACTATTACAGACTCTGCTGCGCTGTGATGGGCTGAAATGTAACAGGGAGGGAGGTGTGTGTGTGCCTGTGTGTGTGTGTTTGTGTGTCCGTAGCCAGGAAATCATTTCTAAAAGGAAGTCAGTATGTATCTCTTAAAAGTGGAGGTTGTATGATTGCATTTTTAAAGGAAAAATGTGTTTTCTGTCATCCAGATTTTAAAATGCTACTTTTAGTATTTCTGAACGTTACCTGTTTCATATTTCCTATCAACTGTCTTGTTTTTTTTATTTTTTTCCAATACCCAATACCCCTTTAACTCCTCTTCTTTGTGTGTTACAAACATCCTGTTGTGTTTTTCAATATCTATTTTGCATTGTTAAAAGTATCTAGAAACATATAAAGAATAATGTAGTAAACACCCTTGAGCCGACCAGCCGATTTAAGAACTAAAACATTAACTCTTTTTCTATAACCATTTCTAGGCTCTGTTAATTCAGCATGCAGAAACGCACAACACAGATGGTAAACATTTTGCATAAAGGCCCAGTCACCACCCCATTCACAGTAGATGTTGAGTTTCAGAAAGCATGTGCATTCACAGTCTTGCTTGGACATGTGGTTAATGCTAAGTAGTCTAACAGTTGTGCCCCAGGTAACTCCTGAAGCTGTTCCAGATCATAAAATCTATGATGTTTTGCAAATTTATATTTTATCATGCTGCGTTTTATGCACAAAAACTAGATGACTTCCCCTTTGTGGTCTCCATCAAAGGCATTTTTCAAAATCCCTTCAGTGTGCCTTATCCCTGGCTTTGCCATACATTGTTTGCATGTTTGAAAACAATCTTTGGCTAAAATTATAAATCTGAGAGTATACGTGTGTCATCGGTGTTACAGAATTTGTACATAAATGCTATTTTAGCTTACTCTTCACTTAGATACTCTAAATGTTTGGCCCCTTCTTTATTGAATACCAGAGACCTATCTTTACTTGTCTGTGGTTTGGGCTCTAATTTAAAAGCAAACAACCATGTTTTGATAGCATTTGAAATATTTATATTGTATCCATGGAAAGGGTGTAATAATTTATTTTCTCAAGAGTATAGTTTCTGCCCCGGTGAGGTGGTTCACGCCTGTAATCCTAGCGCTTTGAGAGGCTGAGATGAGCAGATCGCCTGAGCCCAGGAGGTCAAGATCAGCATGGGCAACATGGAGAAACCCTATTTCTACAACAAATATAAAAATTAGCTGGGCGGGCCAGGCACAGTGGCTCAAGCCTGTAATCCCAGCACTTTGGGAGGCCGAGGCGGGCAGATCATGAGGTCAGGAGATCAAGACCATCCTGGCTAACACGGTGAAACCCCGTCTCTACTAAAAATACAAAAAATTAGCTGGGCATGGTGGCGGACGCCTGTAGTCCCAGCTACTCAGGAGGCTGAGGCAGGAGAATGGCGTGAACCCAGGAGGCGGAGCTTGCAGTGAGCCGAGATCGTGCCACTGCACTCCAGCCTAGGCGACAGAGCGAGACTGCATCTCAAAAAAAAGAAAAAAAGGTACAATTTCTTAAACATGTTCTTACTGCCACCAGGTGATATCCTCATTCTGGTCTGTTTGCTCACATTGCACCTTTGCTTGTGTGACCGCACATCAACATCTGCCTCAGTTACACTTTGGGAACTTGATTTCTTCAAGAAGTCAGGCATGCAGAAGAGCAGTTCGCTTGTGGTTCATGAACAAGCACATATTTATCATTTGAGGGTATATTCTGTTGACTGATGAACTTGTGGTATCTCTTTGCAAGGCTGCTTTAAGTGTGTGAGCCGATGGCTAGACCAGTATGCTCTCTTTTTCCTGATTTGAAAAATAAAAGTTTAAGAAAACATTTTGTAGAACACAGGTGTCAGAGGTCTGTTTTTATTCCATGTGCATAGCAATGAGGAAGCTTTCAAAGAGAGGGCTAACTCATATGCATTTTATTTAGATATGTATTGTTTGAAGTGTTTGATTGTCATTTTATTTGGAATGAATAGACTTTTCATATCATACTAGTTGCCATGTGTCAATTGTTAAATGCAAGAATTTCTTAGTATAATAAGCCTTCATAGTCCTCAGAGTTATTTGAAGTGAGCATTAGTTCAGCTCCTTATTTCTGAGCATGTCAAGATTTCCTTTTCTTTGCTACAGAATTTGTTTTTCTGATATTCATTATAACAAGAGCAAGAGCTTGCCGTTTTTTCAGGTTTCATTACTGAATGAGTACCATTAATCACTCGTTTATTCTTTATGCTATATGTATTTCCTATCTTTCTACTGTAAAGAGAAAAAGTGTCTAAACTTGCTTATCTCTCTGTAGGACAGTCGGCCCAATATGTCAAGACCTCTGATCACTAGATCCCCTGCATCTCCACTGAACAACCAAGGCATCCCTACTCCAGCACAACTCACAAAATCCAATGCGCCTGTCCACATTGATGTGGGCGGCCACATGTACACCAGCAGCCTGGCCACCCTCACCAAATACCCTGAATCCAGGTAATCTGAAAAACTGAAAAATCAGACTCCGACGTGCATGTATTTGATAACCTAACTGTTTTTCCTTTGACCAGCATAGCAGCCTAGCCTCGTGGAGGCAGGGGGCAGGACGGGAAAGCACTATGTGAGCCACCCTGCTGCCGAGGCTGGATGTCTTGGACAATGGCTGGACGTCTTTGAATCAGGATTGGACCCGCAGCTTAGTTCAGTCCGTGTAAAAATGTCACAGGAGAATGGAATACTGTGATATTTTGCTCTACAGTGATATTCATAATTCTCAATGTAGTAGAAAAAAAGATGGTGATTTCTCCCCAACACCTTTGTTCCTTCCTTCTTTAAAAACATGCTGTCTTATAGGTTCTGATAATTTTATAGGAAATCAGTTGGTTCATCAACTTGTGAACTAGAAAAGAAAGAGATTCTCAGCAGTGAGGCATTATATTTAGATCTGTATGCAAAAGTCCAAGAAGCCAAAATAGTATAGTTTAAAAAAAATGAAGAGCCATGGAACTTATGAACCTAAGGTAGATAAATAAATATACAAATTGTTTAAAGATGGAGAGTGATTTACAAATAGGCAGTAGACATTTATGTTTATGAGAGATCTCCTCCCATGCCCCTGCCCACCCATTTCTTTTTATTATTATTATTATTTTGGAGCCAGGGTCTTGTTCTGTCACCCAGGCTGGAGTGCAGTGGTGCAAACATGGCTCATTGCAGCCTTGACCTTCTGGGCTTAAGTGACCCTTCCATCTCAGCCTTCCCAGGAGCTGAAACCACAGGTGCGTGCCCCCATGCCCAGCTTTTTTTTTATTTTATTTTTTGTAGAGACAGGGTCAGACTGTGTTGCCTAGGCTGGTCTTGAACTCCTGGCCTCAGCAATTCTTCCATCTCAGCCTCCGAAAGCGCTGGGACTCTAGGTGTGAGCCACTGCACCTGGCTAATTTTTTTATTGTTTGTAGAGATGGGGTCGCACTATGTTGCCCAGACTGGTCTCAAACTCCTGGCTTCAGGCAATTCTTCCACCTTGGTCTTGGCCAGAGTGCTGGGATTACAGGCGTGAGCCACTGCACCTGGCCCCAACCACCCATTTCTAAAGGAGTTCCAAAGAAATAATTTCCTTTCTACCCTGGGACAGCCCGCCTGGCTCTGCCCCAGATTTGGGGGCTATGCCCAGATCCTGTAAGGGAAATTTTTTGCTGGTGGATAGGGGAGGAGGCATGCACTCGTGTGGGGTAATATCGGGAAACAGGGTGTTTCTCTGTTTCTGATCACAGGAACTGGAAACACACTCCTTGAGCTTCAGAAGGGCACCGGCCACATTTTTCAGAATGTCGTATGAAGTGACAGATAACAGATAGCTTACAGTCTAAGTAGACAGCACTGACATAAAAGTCACTGTCACCTTGCATACTACATGAAGGCCGACTTTTTTGTTTTTTGTTTTAAAATCTCACTCCATTACTTGATAATTTATGAAAGAATGTGAAGGTTGGAAAGAAGAAAGATGAAATATTTTCTCTCTTAATTTCCAGATTTAATTTCTACAATCGAAATGATTTAAATAAAATAGGTTTCCATTTATTCAATTATCCAAAAGACTATATACTTTAAAATGAAATGATTGTATTAGTCATCTATTAGTATTATTTAGTCCCCACCTTCCCTAAGTATGTTGGAATAGGCACTACAAAAAATCATATTATAATAATGGCTTTATTTTTCAATAATTTTGTTATATAAGTAGTGTTCTTTTTGAAAATGCCTATTTCCATTCCTTCCGACCCTCTGTTAATACCACCATCAACTACAGAAAATCACAGCTGCCTCTTTAGATGAATTTAATTCTAGGGTTTAAGTCACAAAATGCATATTAAGAGACAAAAAGCAAACCTTCAACTGTAGCAAGATTTACTGGTCTGGTCTGATGGCCTTTTGCTTCAGTTTTTGCAAATTAAACCTTGAGACAGGAGGGAAGTTAATGAAAACTACATTTTCTGTGACTTAAGCAATAGGTTTTCTTCTGTGCTCATTGTAACTAGGTGGGTCTCCTTCCACTGACTCATTCCTGCCAGGATTTAGCCCCTGGGAAGCTCCCTGGTATCACTTGGTCTGCTGGCCAAAGTAGAAGACAGAGGGAGAGAGGCTCTATTCATTCAGTTCCTATCTCTCAAATAATTTGCTGCTTTCATTATTCTGGCGCTATATATTATGAGGTAAAGACTTCAAATAGTGTCCCATTTGGAGATTCTTTCTCAGTCCATCTTTCCGTGGATATTTCTAAGAGTCTACTTTTGTTCCTTCTTATCCAAACCCTGAAATATGCATCAAATTCCATGGATCTCATCAATTTATTTACCTGCGCTGTGTCATACAGTAACCAGTAGCCACGTACAGCTATTGAGTGCTTTAAATATGGCCAATCCAAATTGAAATATCATCTAAGAGTGAAATATACACTGATTTTTAAAGACTTAGTACCAAAAAAAGTAAACTCAATAATTTTTTATATTGATTTCATGTTGGAATGATAATATGTTGAGTTAAATAAAACCTATTATTAAAATTAATTTCACTTGTTTCTTTTGATTTTTTAATGTGGCTACTAGATAATGTAAAATTACATGTGTCTTGCTTTTTATTTCTGTTGGACAGCGCTGAACTATGAAACAGAAGTTTTTATAAAAGCATCTCACTAAACCTACCCCTCCCCCAACCTGATACTGAAATACATAAAAAAGTGAATGTCTCTTTCACCAATGTAATTAGAAAAGATAGAATTGTTGATCTTCCTTTCCTAGACTTTCCCTCTGCTTTCTGTCACCAGTAAGTCCTAGTATCACAGGAGCAACAGCAAAAATAATTTGTGATTCATTAGTTCTAGGATTGGATTCTGGCAAATGGCAAACAGTTCTTTGGCTATGGAAAGGTCTAATTTCTGAACACCTGTCATCTCTCGTGTAAAACAGGCACAAATAGGTCTCCTTGCAAGGTTATTGGGAGGATTAAATGTGATTATGAAAAGCACACCGTGGCCCTGTGCCCAACACATAGTATTGTCTTCATACTTAATCTTCTGCCAAACCCAGGAATTGTTTCTTTTCAAACCGCCTTTCAAATTCCAAATATTTTCCATTTCTTGCTTTCCTAGCCGTGGAAACAGCTTTACATCTGGATTGTTGCCTGGATGACTCCCGTCTCAGGGGACTCCTGGCCTGCACCTTCTCCTCCTTTATCTTAAATACCCCAGCCGGTCACAAGTTCCGAGACATCTTTATCATTAGGAGATATCTTTAAGAATTTGTCAAGACTCTTTGAAACAAGCCTTACAAAGTAACTTCTGTTTCAGCTGCTAATACCTAAAGCAAATGACACTGCTCAGGTAACACTGGTTTTGCTGTCGAATTGACCATTGGGTATTGCTTTGTTTCCTCTTGGGTTTTGGGGGGCATATTTTTGTAGGTAATTAAATGTTCATGTCAAAGCAACATCCAATTTAATGGGACCCATACGCAAATTTTAGTAATCAAAGAAACAGAGAAGAACTAATTCTTCATGCTTTTCCCATAGGCGTCAGGTGCTCCTTCCAATTTCTGGGAAAATCTCTTGCATATTATTAACCCCTCTTGGATAACTCCATGGATATTAGGTTGCCTATGGCCATGGAATCACACATAATTCCAATTAGTTTTGTAGATTCTGGGGTGCTTCAAACCCTTCCTACCCTATGGGACCATTCTCTGCCCCACCGTCTTGGATCCCCTGGTTCCACTCTCACCTACCTCTTCCTTAGTGTCACCCAGAGGATAGGGGGGCTTTTTCTAAGATTTCAAGGAAAAGACCTGTAGTTTAAAAATACTAATTTGTATGTAAAAAGTGACCTTAAAAGATGTAATATTGTCTTTCTACAATTTCAGAGTTCCTGCAAAGAACCTTTACTCCATTTTGAAATGTTGTAGGTATTTTTAAAATTCTGTCTCTGCTTAACCTACCCTCTTGGCTAAAGAGCACCCTTAGAACTTTGTCCCCAAAAAGCAGTATGATGGACTATACAGCTGAACATTAGAAGCACCTGCGAAGCATTAAAAAGCCATGCAAGGCCCTGCTCCAGACCAATAAAACAGGAACCTCTGCAATTTTCCAAAGAGGTCTTGATTTTCACCATCTGGCTCTGAATGGCACCAAGATGTATGATCCCTTCTGGAGAATGTAGGCCTCTTCCTCAATGAATATTTCATGTATCTCATAATGGCCATTTCACCAAAAGAAAATAGCTTTCAATCTTCCTTTCTCTAATTACCAAGGTTACCAGTGGTTCCAGTGGTTCCAGTGTGTGTGTGTGTGTGTGTGTGTGTGCGCGCGCGCACATGCTTTTTTTTAGCTTGTAAACCCTGAGTAATGATTCAGTGAGTAAATTGACTTTT
Organism: Pongo pygmaeus; assembly: GCF_028885625.2. NCBI lineage: Eukaryota > Metazoa > Chordata > Mammalia > Primates > Hominidae > Pongo > Pongo pygmaeus. The sequence continues at coordinate 40,946,113 of NC_072390.2, read as the reverse complement.
ACACCTCAAGGTTAACCACTCATGTTGTTAATTCATTTCCATCATCAGGTGTTTTTTTAGCTAAAGGGACTAAAGTTTTCAAATTAGCTGAAGTATTACATATATCAGTAATGTATTTTGTCTTAACCAATGTGTATGTAAGATGCAAAACAGCTCTTTAGGAGGTGTTTCTGAGACAGAGGTTAATCTCCACCATCTCAGTGGTAAACACTGATTCCTTTCAGAGGATCATAAGAGTCTCCAATTCTGACTGCCATTTTGAATTGTAGTCCCCAAGAAAAACACCCAGTTCAAATTTGCAATAATTTCACTTTAAATAAGTATTAAGTCAAGAAAAATATATTACCATCAAAAAAGAATTATAAATGGATAAAGAAGATAGAACATATTTTATTTAATAGTTTGTTAGCTTGATTTGTAGCTTGTAAATATCTAGAAGTATGCAAAGTAGACCCTCCACTCGCACTCTTGCCCTGGACCCTGAAAATTTTAAGGGCAGACCTGATTATATCTTAGTCAAAAATCCAAGGCACCCTTTATTAACATCATTGGTAATAAAAGATCTAGGTAACTAAGTAATTTTTCATAAGTAATTAATATTGGTACCATATTATATGGCCTCTTTAAGATCTACTGTTGACACTGAAATATCCTCTTAGCCACATGCATAATGAAAATACATTCTATTTCTGCTTTAAAAGAGGACACAAGTCTGATTTCAAAGTTAGGTCTATTCATCCTCTGCTATTACCTCCAACAAAAACAATCTTAATAGCAGCTGTATTGATGGTTATTCAGATGTGGATAACCATTTTTAAAACCAAGAAGTAGACTGATACTACTAATTCATCGAACCTATCAAGCGGTAATAAGACAGGGGTCTTAAATAAAAGCACTGATTGTCAACCAATGACCTAGACGTAAAAGGTAAGATCTCATGTTTCAGTCCCCTCAGCCATCCAACCTGACTGGTTGACAAAGCTTTTGTATATTTTAAACCCAGTACATGAGTTAACTCCCACATAAGTAGATTATGTTAAATTGGTCTCTTCTAAATAGCAGTAGAGTTACTAAGCACGCTGGCATATGTAGGTAATTGCAAAATGCAAGAGACTCTACTTTCAGCCTTGCAGTCGACACCCATGGCCACCCAGGGGTGTGTGTATTTGGAGCTTTAGGATGGAGATGCCAAACATGTGTGCCCTGCCAGCAGCAATCCAGCTTTTGGCGTGCGTCACTCTCGGATGTGTTAGCCATTGCCGGATTGCTTATGTGGAGCTACACCAAAAGGAAATTCAGACAACTGCAACACTAAGGGATTGGTGCATACATTCAGAGGATAACTGCATTCAAATATTTGGCTTTCTGTGTAATTGTTGTATGCCAGCCTAGGGAGTTTGCTGTAATCCTGTATTAAGGTTGGGGATTCTGTGCCGTCACTTTTTATGACTTTACAGTTCCAGTTTTAACACTACAGTTCCTAGACATGGGTCCAGCAGCCTCATGGCGCAAGCCATTGTTTTAGGATCTCAACAAAAATGCCAAAAAAAAAAAAAAAATGCATTCAATTCATTCACTACACTTGCTTTTGGAATCACTGCGTGACATGGAATAGTGAGCTTTTTATTATAACCTGCTCTCTACATCCACATGCTTTATAATTCAATGTCGATAGCAAATTTAAAAGTCACAGAATAGGTATTAGGGATTTTTAGATGAGTTGAAATCAACCTTCATTACGTAGTCTCGGCACAAATGGAAAGAGAGCATATCCCTGCTGCTATGAAAAGTCTTAAGGAAACGCATAAAATGATGAACAGTTTTGGTTGGTAAGATGGGTTAATCTTTAAAAAAAAAAGAAAGTTAGTTTATGGAGGAACTTAAAAGGGGGGAAAGCACCTGGCAAATGAAAAATGGAAAGTTTCTCCAGGGTAATAGAAGAAATTTTCCTCTTCTCTCTCTCTCTTCTTTTCATCTTACAATATTGCTTTTCCAAAATTGCTCCTCAGTTATATAGGTAAAGAGTAAATGAAATGGTTGGCTTCAAATGACTTAAAAAAAAACAATGAAACTGGATTTTATGTTTAGTGCTGAAAAGCCAGTCCTTCAGTAACTTACCTTGCACAACTGCTGGATTCAGCAAACTTCCTTTGCCACTAGGGAAGAAAAAAGGCCGTATTTTTAAAGTAATCTAGCTCATAAAGTCTTGGAGCCTAATTTAAAGGAAAGATAGCCATACAGTGTCTGAGTTTCCTCTATTGTGTTTGTTTTTGTTTTGTCCTGTTTGTTTGTTTTTTGAGACAGGGTCTTGCTCTGTCACCCAGGCTGAAGGGCAGTAGCAGGATCATAGCTCATTGTAGCCTTGAATTCCCGGGCTTAAGTGATCCTCCCACCTCAGCTTCCTGAGTAGCTGGGACTGTAGGCATGCACCACCATACCCGGCTAATTTTTCTATTTTTTGTAAAGATGGGGGTCTCACTGTGTTGCTAGGGCTGGTCTCAAACTCCTGGCCTCAAGTGATCCTCCCACCTCAGCCTCCCAAAGTGTTGAGATTACAGGTATGAACCACTGAGCCTGGCCTGTTTTTTCATTCTTTCAACAGACTTATTGTGTGCTCCTCATCTGCCAATGCACAAATAGTTACCAACAAAAGTCCTTGCTCTTATAGTTTACCTGGGTGAGGGTGAAGGACAGCCAGTAAACAAGTAAACCACCAGTAAGCAAGGTTTCAGTGAGTAGTGATATTAAGAAAAATATTTAGGTTGGTGCAAAAGTAATTGAGCTTTTTGCTAATGGCATCTAGGGTAGTGGGCTGGGGGTGGAGGGGAAGAGAGGATGGTTAATGGGTACAGAAAGTATCTAGAAAGAACGAATAAGACCTAGTATTTGATAGCACAACACAGTGACTATAGTCAATAATAATTTAATTGTACATTTTAAAATAACTAAAAGTTACAATTGGATTGTTTGTAACACAAAGGATAAATCCTCGAGGGGATGGATACCCCATTCTCCATGATGTGATTACTGTGCACTGCATACCTGTTTCAAAGTATCTCATGTACCCCATAATATATATACCTACTATGTACCCACAAAAATTTTTCAAAAAAGCTAAAGAACATCTAGATGGAAGCGTGACATCTAGGTGTTCTTTTTCTAGAACAAGAAAGAAAAAGAACACACATGATAAATAGGCCCACTTTGACATATAGTTCTCTCCTTATATTAAAACTAATTTTATTCCTACATGTTTTTCCCCAAAAAAATACATCTTTATTCATCTATATTTTCAAGACAAAATCTAGTTTTCATGTCAGTTTAGATTTAGAAGCAGATTTTGTCACTAACACAAATCACACTGGTTCTATGAAATGGCCACTCTGCTAGCCACCGACATCGCACATTTGCATCCCTGCCAGAGCCTCTGATGGCCAGATGAGTCATACTGGGTATCCTAATGTGAAATAACTCAGGGCGGGACTCTGGGTCATACACTCAATTTCCAGTAACTTCTCACTTACCCAAAACTCAGTCTCATCATAGACAGAAACCCTCTCCCTGGAAGGGAGGTTTCATCCTGTATCCTTGGGACCTGGTAGCATCCCAGCCGCAGGGTGGACATTCAAAAGTTTGTTCAATGTATAAATTAATGATTGGGTAAAATATTGTACTCAGAGGCCAGATCCTCCAAAGAATGAAGGGAAAATAATTGAGTAACGTTATTCAAATTATAAAGTTACATTTAAAGGCTGGGCTGGGTTCATTTCATATAACCTTATAGGTAGGGACTGTATTTATATATAAGGTTATATCACATATAACCTTACAGGTAGGGACTGTATTTATCCCTCTATCCCTACAGAGAAGAGCCCTGAAACTCTGAGAGGTTAAGTGGCTTCACCTTAAGAGTCAGTCTTCTTTGGGAAATGGGGTAAGAGCCAGGCCTCCAGCTCCCACTCTGACTCCATGGTGCTTATTGTTTCCTCCTCTTTGATAACAATGGTTCTATTTATTTATTTATTGAGACAGTGCCTTGTTCTGTCGCTCAGCGTGCAATGCAGTGGCATGATCCTACCTCCCAGGCCCAAGCCATCCTCCCACCAAGTAGCTGGGACTACAGGCACACACCACCACATTCAGTTAATCTTTTATTTTTTATAGAGACGGGGTTTCACCATGTTGCCCAGGCTGGTCTTGAACCCCTGGGCTCAAGCGATCCACCCTCCTTAGCCTCCCAAAGTGCTGGAATTATAGGCATGAGCCACGGCTCCCAGCCTCATAATGATGGTTCTCAAACTCAGGGGCAGGTTAGAATCAACTGGGACTCAACAACAACAACAAAAAATTGCCTGCCTCTACCCCTCAAAGATTCCAATTTTTTTTTCCCAGATAGGGTCTCACTCTATTGCCCTAGCTGGAGTACAGTGGTGCAATCACAGTTCACTGCAGCATAAACTTCCTGGGCTCAAGCAATCCTCCCATCTTAGCCTCTCAAGTAACTGGGACTACAGGTGCATGTCACCACACCTGGCTAATTTTTTATGTTTTTGTAGAGACGAGGTCTCACTTTGTTGTCTAGGCTGGTCTTGAACTCCTGGGTCAAGTCATCCTCCCTACTTGGCTACCCAAAGTGCCGGGGTTATAGGCATCAGCCACCGTGCCCACCCCAAGTGGGATCTTTGGATCCCAATTTTATTGGTCTGGGGCAGGGACTGGGCACAGGATTTTTTAATGTTTCCCATGTTCAGCCATATAGTCCAATACACCCCTTTTGGAACTGTGTTCTAAGAGTGGTTTTTAGACAAAAGGTCAAGTTGTCTACGATATTTCAAGCCACTTTCTTCTCAAGGCAGCCTTCACCTTATTCCCTAGCCAATTGCATCTCCGTTAGTGCTGGGACATGGGTTACCCATGTGAGCCCTTTAGCCCCCGAGGAAGCCAGAGCTCCAGGCCAGTCCTTCCTGCTGTGAACAAAACTCTTGTGTCATACAAATATGGCACCATCATTTTCTGTGTGTATCATGACTTGGAACAGTTTGGAAAGGACCGCCTTGGACTGGGCAATGGGATAAGTGGGTCTTGTTCTTATTTGCATGTGGGTTTCTGAAGTCCTTTTCTTTCAGGCCCCCATGTCCAGTGTACAAGTCTGCCTGCAGCCAGGGACAAAGTTGACTTTGGACCAGTGACCTTGCCATTTGTCTGATGGCTCGTTGTTTGTACCTATGAAGAGAAAGTTGTTAGCAACAGTCAGTGACCAGCTTTGATCCTTGCACTGTGTGCCCACCGGAAAGAATGGTGCACTTGACAACACTGGGGTATTGAGGGCTGCTCTCCAGGCTGGGAGGATTGAGGCCCGTGGCTGTGTTAGTCACCACCCTCCTGCTGTGCCCTCCTTTCTTGTTGCTGCTGGAACAGTAGACCCCAAAACACCCCGCCAACGCAACAACCAGTGTGGCACTCAAGGTTCACACTCCTGCACGGAACACACATAAGCACGCATGCATGCATACACTCACACACCAATCCAGGAAACTTTGTTTAAATTTTTATTGTAAAAATATGCTCTCTGGGCCGGGTGCGGTGGCTCACGCCTGTAATCTCAGCACTTTGGGAGGCCGAGGTGGGCAGATCACTTGAGCTCAGGAGTTTGAGACCAGCCTGGGCTACCTGGTGAAACTCTGTCTCTACTAAAACCACAAAACTTAGCTGGGCATGGTGGCACGCCCCTGTAGTCCCAGCTACTCGGGAGGCTGAGGCATGAGAATCGCTTGAGCCTGGGAAGCGGAGATTGCAGTGAGCCGAGATCACGCCACTGTACTCCAGACCCTGGGCGACACAGAAAGACTCTATCTTAAAAAAAAAAAAACAAACAAAAAAAACCCTCTAAACCTATGCCCTAGGTTCTAAAACAAATAACAGATCCACCAGTAGTCTTCGGTGCCTGGCATAGAGCAAACGCTTAATAAATATTTGTTGAATGTGAATTAATTTTGCTTAGTATCTCCCTTTATGACCTGGAGCAACTCAGCCACCCCAGGGCAGCTGCAGTGTGAAAGTCAAACATTTTGAGTCTTAGGTGCTAGAGTAGCTTTAGGACCTGCCTGGCCTAGTTTAATATGGGCAGCAAAGATTTACATCGTTTTTAATTCAAGGCACAAACCAGAAACGAATTTTCTAATCTCGCTATCCTGGAGGGAAAGAGCAATGAACCAGATTAACAGAAGAGTGACCCCTGCCTTCAGAATGCTTTCCTCCAATTGATAGCTTTTCCCTAATCCCTCTGTGTCAGGGTCATCTCAAGGTACTTCTAATGATGCAGATTCCTGAGCTCCACCTGCTGTTTACTTAATCTATATCTCCCAGGTTGTGAGGAAAATCTTTAGTTTTAATAAGTTCCCCGCAATCCACATGCCTCTCCAAGTCGGGGCACCTGAGCTGCAGAGAAAGGTGGTGAGACGTAAACTCGTCACCATGCAGTACCATGGGCACCATGGTGGTGTGGCAGGAGACTCACTGGCAGAGTGAGGCCTTTCCTATTGACTCTGGCACAATCCACGTCGCTTGGGACAATAATACTGACTGTACTCGTTTTTGATCAGTCATGAATAATATCATTGAGCAACACCCCAGGCATTTTTGCTTTGTTTTTTCATCGTATTTCGAGTCTACCCTCATCATACCAGAAAGAACTTTTATAATAATAAACCATGTGATTGATTTACTCGTTTGAAAAATTCATAGGCATTTCATAGAAGATTCAGATAATCTCTTACAACGTTAACATGTGACAAATATGCTCCACTTTACTGTGTCTTGAGAACAGTTCCATTCAAAGGGGTTTAAAATTTTAGATGTTATTTCATACAGCCCAGCCCATGAATCTCACGCATCTCCTTTCAAGGATACCAATGCTATGTGTATGCTAGGCTGGAAGAAAATCCCGTACAAGTTATTCTCAAGCTGAGAAAATGTTTTTTATCAGGCCAATGCGAAAAAATAATCTTTGCCCCCAGCTCCCAAACAGAAGCATTTATTCACACCCCAAAACCATGATGTTATAATTTTCATTTAAATATTCAGGATTAAAAGAACAAAAAACAGGCCAGGCACAATTGCCTGTAATCCCTACACTTTGGGAGTCCAGGCAGGAGGATTGCTTGAAGCTGGAAGTTCAACACCAGCTTGGGAAACACAGGGAAACACTATCTCTAATTCAAACTTCCTATGAGTAGTATCAGAAAGTCCCTCTGAAAGATATCTCATGGGTCCACTGCCACATAACTGAAATGTGGATCACTGAAACGTGAGCTATGTTAGGAGAAGAGTCTGGTGCACCACATCACCAGACAGTTCAGTCTATTATTATTATATAAGTTGCATATGAAAATACCATTTCTTTTTACTAAAAATGCAGGATTTATAGCCTCAGTTAGATGAATTACCAATATTTGGCTTCTGAAAGATTACTCTCAAGCTGCCTGGAGATAGGAAGTGGTGACAGTTTATCCCCAAAGCAGCCAGCTGCGTTGGTGCAGAATGCTTTCCGTGCTGGCCTTTCAAAGGTACCCAGGATGGTCCTGGTCCAGGCAGGGGATGAGAGTCAGGTGTAATCTTAAAAGATGTGTGTTTTTCATGCGTTCATATTTCACAAGTAGGCACCTGGAAGCTCCAATCTGACGGCAGTGACATTTGCAAATGAAAATGTTTTTTAAAAATCATGTTTCAGTGCCACAGTTTTATCAGCTATTTGCCCAACTGTATCTATTCAAGACGTGGTATCGGTGGAAAAGACACTGTCGTTGGATAATGGCTTCCTGCTGCTAACGAGTGTCAAATGCCAAGTGTCAGTTTGCTTAGTAATAACATTGCTGTTTATCTTTTCTGGTGGTAATGATTATTTTTATTCTTATGCAGCTTTTCTTATTGTGTTCTTCATATTCAGAAGATAAATTACAACTGTACATAACAGCTAACCACCACTTTCAAACAGTGGCAAACCTTGCCAGGCTGGGAGGGCTTCATAGCTGAAGGGTGAATTTGAGCTCGCCTGAACTTGTTTCTGTGATCAGAGCTGAGTGTGTTCCTGAACTCCCACCCAGCCTCATTAAACTTGGCGAGGCTCCTCCCACCCCGCCAAAAATTGATTTTCAAAAAAAAGCTTAGAAAGTCCTGAGGGCTTTAGAGCTTACCTAAAAACTGAAAACTCTCCTAGTCCCAAAGCAACACAAACAGTCAATATAAAAGAAAAAAAAAAGAATGCTCTTTTAAGTATATCCCACTGATCTGTAATCTTGGGGGCCCGAAAGAAGGTATGTCATTAAAACATCATCATTTTGATGATACATTGCAGAAGGAACAAAATGGCATTAACGGTGGAATTCAGAGAAAATGGACTGGAATAAAGGTTGTTGTATCAACCAAGGAAACCTAGGGAACGTTAAAAAAAAAAAATGAAGTTCCATTCTTCACCCTAGCTTGATGTCTATAACGATTAGAAAAGCTGAACAGGGAAGATATGTTTTGTATTTCCAAGTATACCATGTGTCAGGCTCTTGAGGAACCCATTGATAATTCTTTACGCAGATTTTTAAATTAGAAAAGTATTTCTTTCTCACCCAGGCCTTCTGAATGAAAAGCTAGTGGAACAACAAGTTATGGGAAGTGAAGTCATCAAACTACTACTAAAACTTTTCAATGTCTATGCATGATCATCTTAAAAGGAAGAGGAAAAAAATGACGAATCCTTGTTAGCTGGGAAACTTTTATTTCTTTAAATGATTTTCAGGTTAGGGCTTGGTTCTGTTCTTTGAGGGGTAGGGAGAAATATTGATAGATACTCCTATCACCTAGCATGGCTATGGACTGGCTTGGGGCCTCTAGGTAAATTTTTGAACTATGATAAACCACGACTAAGCCCAGAAGGGCGTAGACAATTGCACAAGACACACACCTACAGACCGTGCGTTGTTGGCCACAGTGCACCCAAGGGCAGAATGCTGTCAGCGCCTTCTTGGGTATTTCCCAACCACACACACCCACAAGTGTTGTCTTTGAATCATTAGCTGATATAAACTTAATATTTTTCACATGTCATTTTGATTTGGTGACTATTTAAATAAGCTTGCGACATAAATTAGAAACCTTAAGCTTCTCAGAGCATAAAGCCAACCAGGCACATCCTCCACTGTGATTTGAAGAAGCAATTAGACATTCTTAAAATGTTAGGTAATATGGACTTTTGATAGATTCTTTAAAATGTCTATATACTTTTGAAGTTGTGTATTAGGATTCTTGTCCAATTTTCAGCTTTCTGTCCTCCTTTTCAAGAGATACAGCTCACAGTCCTGAGGCTGTCTCCTTCCTTTGACTTTGTCATTGCAAGGCTTAGGTTCTGAATGTGTTTTTAAGCTTCCTAGTCACTCTGACATCATAAATGACAGAATAATTCATTCCTTTTCATTCATCCAACCACCTTTCAATACTGTAAATATTTGAAGAGAGATTCTGTTGACTGATACCATCAATGAAGTCTTGTGTGTGTGTCTGAGTATGGAGGGGTAGGTGGGGGTGTGAAGGAATCAGGGTAGATTCAGTTATTTGCTTCCAAATATCTTCTGTTAGGTGTCCAAAATGTATTTACCTTAGTCTCTAAGTAAATTACATCTATTTTCTAGTTCTTTCTTTTTGAATTAAGCACCGTGTTAAGCCTCTGGTTTTTCACTTATAGGTAAAAAGCAAAAGATTTAAATACTGTTCTTTTGCTGGCATGATTACAAGTGGGAAAAATTGTTAAATTGAAAATAGATATAGCTGGCTTGGCCATACTCCTCTCATAGTGTCATATAATTAATCTGGCGTTTTTATATGAAGTGACTGCAGTGACATGCAAGTTAATTCCAACAGTCTGGAACAGTAAAACACCAGGGGAAATAATCAAAAAATAGGGAGAGATGGGGCCACCTGAAGAGCAGCAGTCACAGGGGGATGGGCCCAGAGTCTGTTCCATTTGTTAGAGCTATTGATACCACGGATGAAGAATCAAGAATGTTTCTTCACACAGGAAGGCCCCAGTCCAGTAGTTAGGGTTGCTAATACTGAGAAACCCAGGAATAGGAACAGTCCTTCCAACACAGATTAAGTTCATTGGGAACACATGCAAAAGAGTTCATAAAGAGCGCAACTGAGAGATGAAGAAAGATTGGCAGGAGGTACCAGAGCAGGAAAGGAGCTGGGACTTCTGAGACAGATGGACACTATGAGTCAGGGACAGCATCGAGCATGTGCTGGCCCTCACTCTTCAGGGACAGTAGACTGTGTAGCTCAGAAACCCTTGGCAAGTTACTTGATGGCTCTGTAACTCAGTTTCTCCATCAGGAAAATCAAAATACTTTATAGAGCTGCAATAAGATTAAATCAGGGCCAGGTGCAGTGGCTCACACCTGTAATCCAACACTTTGGGAGGCCAAGTGGGGTGGATTGCTTGAGGTCAGGAGTTCGAGACATGGGGGCTAACATGGTGAAACCCCATCTCTATTAAAATACAAAAATTAGCTGGCCTAGTGGCGCACACCTGTAATCTCAGCTACTCAGGAGGCTGAGGCAGGAGAATCACTTGAACCCAGGAGGTGGAGGTTGCAGTGAGCCGAGATCATGCCACTGCACTCCAGCCTGGGCAAAAAAAAAAAAAAGATTAAATTAGATAATCCATAAAGTTTTTAGCGGAGTACTTCATACTCTTAATACATGTTAGCTATTTTAACATTTTTTTCTGTGAATAGTAATTATTATTGTGAAATGGAAAACATATTATGGAGTTTTAAATTAAGAGAAGAGACTAAGGAGTGTGTGAGAAATACCTCCAAATATAGAACAGTGTTGGGAGGAGGGTGGGCGTGGGCTGTGGGGCAGGTTCTGTGCATATGTTCATGCTCGCTTGCCCAAATAAAAAGCAAGGGAAAACCTAAACAGAAACCGTTCTAGCTGAAAAAATACTAAATTGGGCTTCCCAGGGAGGTTATGATGATCTGATCCTCGACTGATTTTAGACAAATAGCCATTTACCCTAGAAATCATGTTTAAACAAACACTCAAGTCAGAGAACAGGCCCAGGTGATCTTAAAAGTTTTCTTTCAATTCAAGATGCACGCAGGATTTTCTATTCAGTCAGAACTCTGTTCTGGCATAGCACATTGTCTCCCAAGGATGCAAATCTGTCAGCATTTACCAAGGCCCTGCACAGTGCTTTACTGAGCAGCAGAATGGCCACAGTGAGGATGTGGGTCCCAGCCGGGCCCTGCGGTCCAGCTGCCTGGTTGTGGATTCTGGCCTCACCGTTGATTAGTTGGCCAGGTGTCCTTGCCTCTAAAATGGGGATAATAGTACCTACCTCATGGAGGTGTCAAGACTCTATACTGTGCCCTGCACAGATGAACACTCAGTTCAATGTAGGGCTTATTAGATATCCACTTATTCCTCATGAGAATTATTTGAGGTAGGTATTATCCCATTGCTCAGGTGAAGAAATCAAAACTCAAGGCAAGTTTCAAACCCAGGTCTATGGGTCTTGGAGCTGAACATGCTAGGAAGTTCCTAAGACATGACTGAAGGACTGTGCCAAAACTCTTGTGAATAATAGCGCCCTTACCTACCCCGCTCAGGTCAATACTGAGAGAAATGCTCTTCACTGCCTGTGTCTGTACCTCACCCATCAAACATCATGTTCTTTCCTGCCTCCGTGGCCTCCCTCCAGCTGAGCTCTTGGGCTAAAATCTCTTCTCCAAGCCCCCGTGCCCTTCCCCTTACTCCAAACCCTGCAGAGTCATTGCCTCCAGCAGGAGGCCTTCCCTGCCTGCCTAGGCCAGCCGGTTCCCTCTCCTCTGTCCTTCCATGACACCCAGTGGGACCATATCATGCCCAGTTTAAGGCCCCAAAGAGCACAGGGAACATGGTGGGCATTCAGTAAATGAAGAAACAAAAAGTCTACTTATGTCAATTCTAAAAAAATTCAGTTTCATTGTAACAGTACTTTTCATAGTAAACAGTCAATGTAACCCTCTAATTTTTAAAAATTTTCTAACCGAAGTCAGGGGAGGATTAATAAGCTTACTAGAAAATCAGCTACCCCCGAGTGGCCCTGAGCCCTCAGTGATGGATTCTCCAAAACGCCGAGTTCCTGACTTGTTATTGCACTCATACTTTTTCTTATATTTCAAACTTGCCTTTCCTTTCTCCCCTACTTTCTTCAGTTCTATGTATCATTTAAGAAAATGATGCCACCTCAGGGAACAGGTACTAGAAACATTATCTCCTCATAAGTAGATATAATTTGTTTTGTTTGTTTTTACTTAGAAGGTATTTTTCCCCCTTCTCTTAAATTACTTCTATCCATTTCTATAACAAGCTCTGAATTAATTTTCATCTGTGTTCATGAAATATAGATGAAATTTCTTGAGTCTAGAAATCTTAAAGAGCTAGTCCTAGAATTTTTAACAGTTATAATACTTTAAACGAATTAAATGCTGTTTATGATAATTCAGACTTCTGAAACAACAAATTGACTGATGACATTTTTTACACTATAATTTCCTCCAGCATCGCATTCCCTTTTTTAACAGAAAAACTTTTTATTATGGACATTTAAAAATATATGCAAAAACAGGGAGAATACAATATTGAACCCCTATTTTTCCAAAGGTTTCATATATTAACCTAGCATTTCCTTCCCTTCCACCCACTTTGTTTCGTTCCTCTCTCCAGGACTCCTTCCCTTCCTGCTGTCCTGAGTTTAGGTTGCACCTGCGGTGTCAGCTCTGCACATGCCTCTCACATGCACACACACACACACATATCTCCATTGTGCATGCACACAACTTACACACCTTCACCCAGCCTCCACCCTGGATTTATCTATCTTAGGTTTCAGATATTAGGAAAAAAAGTTGGTTGGAAATCCAAATTAGTAGCCATAAAAAAGTATGAAGCTACAAGTGCTTGCAAAAACAAAATGGTTCAATAGAAAAATACTCATTAGGCTGGGCGTGGTGGCTCATACCTGTAATCCCAGTACTTTGGGAGGCCGTGGTGGGCAGATTACCTGATGTCAGGAGTTCAAGACCAGCCTGGCCAACATGGTGAAACCCCAACTCTACTAAAAATACAAAAATTAGCCAGGTGTGGTGGCGGGTGCCTGTAATCCCAGCTACTTGGGAGGCTGAGGCAGGAGAATCACTTTGACCCAGGAGGCAGAGGTTGCAGTGAGCCAAGATCATGCCACTGCACTCCAGCCTGGGTGATAGGCGAGACTCACTCTCAAACAAAAAGAAAAAAGAAAAGAAAGAAAAATACTCTTTAAATCAGATTTTTTAAAAGTAATTCCCTGCTGAGTGGTGGGCTCACAGCAGATTGTTCTGTTTTGCTGCTCCTTCACCCTCTATACTTTTCCAGTTGACAACATAAGCAGATATCACTTCTATAATTAAATATCTCCAAATGCTAAAAATGTCATTTGTAAGTAGCCTCTGAATCTGTTAGCCAGCAAAATAATTCTGGACCAGAAACTAAATGAAATCTTTTCCTAAGTCCAAACCATATTTCCCATGGCTTGGAAGCCTAGACATAGAGGAAAAAAAGGCATTTCTTGGCAAAGGAGAGCCAAATGGATAAAAGGGCCCAACCACTGGGGCCCTTCCCTTTTCTCGCCGTCCTCATCCTGTGGTCCATCTGTCTTTGCACTTCTTTTTTTTTTTTTTTTTAATTTATTTATTATTATTATACTTTAGGTTTTAGGGTACATGTGCGCAATGTGCAGGTTAGTTACATATGTATACATGTGCCATGCTGGTGTGCTGCACCCATTAACTCGTCATTTAGCATTAGGTATATCTCCCAATGCTATCCCTCCCCCCTCCCCCCACCCCACAACAGTCCCCAGAGTGTGATGTTCCCCTTCCTGTGTCCATGTGTTCTCATTGTTCAATTACCACCTATGAGTGAGAATATGCGGTGTTTGGTTTTTTGTTCTTGCAATAGTTTTCTGAGAATGATGATTTCCAATTTCATCCATGTCCCTACAAAGGACATGAACTCATCATTTTTTATGGCTGCATAGTATTCCATGGTGTATATGTGCCACATTTTCTTAATCCAGTCTATCATTGTTGGACATTTGGGTTGGTTCCAAGTCTTTGCTATTGTGAATAATGCCGCAATAAACATACGTGTGCATGTGTCTTTATAGCAGCATGATTTATAGTCCTTTGGGTATATACCCAGTAATGGGATGGCTGGGTCAAATGGTATTTCTAGTTCTAGATCCCTGAGGAATCGCCACACTGACTTCCACAATGGTTGAACTAGTTTACAGTCCCACCAACAGTGTAAAAGTGTTCCTATTTCTCCACATCCTCTCCAGCACCTGTTTTTTCCTGACTTTTTAATGATTGCCATTCTAACTGGTGTGAGATGGTATCTCCTGTCTTTGCACTTCTTTCCCCAGCCTCACCCCTGAGCAGGATGTCTCCACCCTTTCTGGGTTGGTCGATCCTGCAGCAATGCAGATGAGCCCTCCCTCTGTAATTACCATGCATGGACCGCAGGGGAGAGTTGAAAGGATTAACCTGCTGGCCTCTCGGTAAAGCCGGGCCTGGTGTCGAGTTACATGCCTTGGTGCATGAGGTGGCATGGGGTGCCCTAGACAGCGCAGCATGGGAAGGGTTGGGGGTATAGAGCCTGGAGCCAGAAGGCAGCTTCAGCAGAGTTGGCAGTCTCTTCAAGCTAAACTTCCTTAGCTGTAAAGTGACAAATCCCGTAAGAGTTTTCAGGATAAAGTGTAGGGACACAGCACATAATGGAACAAGAGCTGCAAGGTAAATGGAGATGAAACCTCATGTGTACTACTCTTCCCGGAGGTTTCCATTGCCCTGAGAATCCTCTTTCCCATCCCTCTTTAGGCCTCTTCATGATTGTACCAGCAGTTTGAAAGGAACCTCAGAAGTCTTGGGGTGTTTCAGTTTGGTTTGGTTCAGTTCAGTGTATGGTATCTTCTCAGTCTACCAATGATTTCCTTGCCTCATTTTAAAGATTAAATAAGATATAAACCCTTAAAGCAGCCAGCTCACTCTTTGGCACATAATGCTATTCGATGAGTAGTAACTGGCATTAGAGCCATTGTCCCCTGTAGGCTTGAACTTGACCATTGTGCCGATCACCATAGGGGCAGCATGGTGGGGTCTGGAGCCACCTCTGTGTCTAGCCAGCCATGCATCCTTGAGTGTTATATATTTGGGACTCGGTGTCTCCATTTGTAAATGAGAGGCTGAACTTGGTTGTCCTGGAGATCCTTCATAGTTTAAGAAAGTATGCTCTGACACTTCAGAACGACAGGGTCTCAATTGATGTAGACTTGCCTCCTCTTTGGTCTCTCTGCTCAACCTCCTTTACACTGGTTCTCAACTCAGTTGAGACTTAGAGAGTTTTTTTTTTCTTAAAATACAGATGCCTGGGCTTCATTCCCAACCAATTACATCACAGTAGCTGGGGATGGGGGCCCAGCATCATTATTTTTTCAGTTGCCCAGGTGATGCCACTGTGTAGCCAGGGTTAAGAACCACTGCATTATGCAAATGACGTAGTTAAAGCAAGGCAAAACGGACAGTATTTGGATAAGCCAGAAGCTGTCTGGGAGAAGGCGTGATTTCAGATGTGGCATCTTGACTCTGTCTCACTCCTAAATGTGCTCTTTTACTTAACTGTCCCTGACAACATAGCCTGACACCAGTCCCCATTGCCCTTGAGACCAAATCTAAACTCCTTGACCTGGCTCACATGGCTTGTTATGATCTGGCTTCTGCTGCTTCAGCCTCATTTTTCAGCCAGCCTGACTACACCCCAATAGAGAGTAACCACATGGCAGGGTTTGGCTACAAGCCTTTGTATCTTCCCCACCCTTCTCCCTGCTTACCTAACCTTACCTCCTGCCCCTGTACCTGGCCAACTTCTTCTCCTTCAGGTCTCCAGTGAGCTTTCTCGTTCTTCCCTGCCAACCCCAGATTGAGTTAGGTGAGCCAGGTGCACCTCCTGAGCCCACTGTGCACACCCAGTGACACACTTGATCACACTGCACTTGACCCGCACTCCCAGCCCCGACGACTTAAATTCCACAAAAGCAAGGACTGTGGCTTATTTACTACTGCATCCCCTGTATCTGGCATAGTGAGCCCCCACTAATACTGGTGGAAGGAGTGAATGAGTAACTGAATGATTACACAAGAAACAAAGAAATTCTTAAGAACCTGAGTCACAGGAAATTAGAGAAATCAGGTCCGTAAAATGAATGAATACACAAGAAAAAATTCTTAATGAATGATTCACGCTAAGCCAAATGTAGGATCCTAGCCCCATACTCTCTTTGACTTAAGACCATTCTTTAATGCACAGTGTGGACAGCACACGATGCCAGGGAGAGTGGAGAGAACTAGACTCACTTCCCACCAAATGAGCTTGGTTTCCTCAGAGATTAGGTCTTGCATTATTTGCTCTATAAACAAGAGTAATCAACAGAGTGCTAATTTTTTTTTTTTTTTAAGACAAAGTCTCACTCTTGCCCAGGCTGGAGTGCAGTGACACGATCTTGGCTCACTGCAACCTCCATCTCCCGGATTCAAGCAATTCTCTGCCTCAGCCTCCCGAGTAGCTGGGATTACTGGTGCACGCCACCACGCCTGGCTAATTTTTGTATTTTTAGTAGAAACGGGGTTTGACCATGTTGGTCAGGCTCATCTTGAACTCCTGACCTTGGGATCTCCCCGCCTCGGCCTCCCAAAGTGCTGGGATTACAGGCATAAGCCACCATGCCCGGCCTCAGAGTGCTAATATTAAAAAGCTAATATTAAGAGTGGAATTCAGTATCTGTCGTTTTTAATGAACTTTTTTTTAGTGAACATATTTTTAGTGAATGTTCCAATCTTATTAGTTAATGAAATATGTACAGTAAAATAATACAGTGTTTCAGATTTACCTCAGAATAACCAGTGGAAAGGAGAATGAGGCATAGAGGTAGAGTTGAAACAAAATTAACCAGGAGTTGACAGCTTTTGAAGCTGGTTGATGGTCATATGGGGGGTTCATTCTATTATTTTCTCTGCTTTGGCTTAAGTTTGAAATTGTTCAAAATAAAATGTTTTAAAAAGTAAAAAAAATTAGTTAAAATAGTAATGATCATCCTTAAAAAACAAAAAGAAATTGGTGGAAGAAAGTCGTTCTCAGCATTGCCACTTGATTCAATCAGTGAAAAAAAAAAAAAAATCCAAAACCAGCCATACATCGTCTGGAGCCAGCTTGGTCTTGGCTAGTTGAAAAACAGGAATGTTCTCCAAGGTTAGTAAACTGTAATGAGTTCCACATAGTTTTCAGGCATCAGAGTTTACAAATCACTGCAGTTTGATTTGTAACACCATTCACATGTCCGCAAGAAATACAGCCTGTGCCGATTTTCCCCATTATTTGCTTAGCCAAACAATACTTTTCCACAGCACAGTCCTGCCAATCTCAAAAACCACCCAGGGACGCCATTTTACGACCCTTGGCACCACATGCCCCCTCCATCGTGTTTTCACAACTCCAACGTTCCTCCTTTTAAAGTTGGCAGAAATCAGCAGCCCTGCGTTTCTTTTTATTACTCCCAACGTTTGTCGCTTCCAATGGGGAACGTTTTCTGCTCTGAGAGGCTTTCACCTCCGCCAGGCCTGTGCCTCCGCGGCCCAAGCACCCTTCCCTTCCAGCCCTTTCCCCTTTCTCTCCACACCCTTTGCCTGCTCTGCTCCCACGGAGCCCACGCAGCCTTTTCTGCCCTGGCAGCGCGCATTTTTCAGCCCCTTCCATCGGGCCTGGCCGAGCTGGCCGCTAGCGTTCCCACGGCCTGGCGGGGTGCCTGCGGTTTCCCCAGACAAGGGGTCCCCCGAGACAGGGCCTGGACCTTTCTTGCTGCCCTTTGACTGGACCCCCTCATAAGAAAAATTCCCTGGGTAGGGTTCCTCTTGTGCTGGGTGGAATCCAGGCCTTCCTCAGCTTTTCGTCTCCTCTGGTCTTGGTGGAGGCCGCCTGAAGAGTCCACTTCTCCCCACTGCCTCTCCCGCCCGGACGCCCAGGCGGCCTCTAGGTTATTCGTGGGGCCAGCTCTGCTAGTGCTCGCTTCAGGTCTCCCTCCTGCTCTTCTCTTTGCAGCTTTTTTCCATTTTAACTACATTGGAAGTGAAGATGCCTCATTGCATCCACACCCGAGGTTGTTTTTTGTTCTTGGTTTTTGCATCTTAAAAACCATTTAAATGACACTTCTCTCCTATTTTTAGAAAGGTCTATAAACAATGCACTTCCAGGATTGTTCCTTTTTCTCCTTAAATCCTGTGCCTTAGCACTTGCAGTCTTTTAAGAGCTTCTTTTATAGAAATGTTTGTTGGCCGGCTTGGAATACTTTCTATTGCGGTGCATTGTTTGAGTTCACCATGAGCACGCTGGATTTCCTCATCAACCCTGAGAAAAAGGTAAAGTTATTTTATAAAACAAAGTGAGACTTAATTAAAAAAAAAAAAATGGAGACAGAGAAGTCGATTCACCTAGATTACAGCTAGTAACTAGCCAAACCCCATTCTCATTCAGCACTCCTCAGTCCTGATTCCTTTACACATTCACTCCGTATAGGTTTATTAATCACTCATTCATTGGATGTTGCAAGCATACATCCAAGTGTAGACCTGAAAATGAGAGTTTATCTAAAAATTAAGAAACAGGATTTTTAAAAGAACAAAATACCTACTTTTCCTGTCTTACTGAAGTGACAAGATCACTGATACTGACTTATTTCGGTGTAGGTGCTTGGATTTCATTGTAAAATCCTCACTCCACAAATATATTGCAGAAATAAAACTCTAGACCATAAGCTTTCATTCGATATTGGTAATTCTTTTCATTCCGATCGTTGTAAGGGAGGCCTCTTTAGGACCAGACAGACTGTGTACAAATCCCCCAATGCTGCTTAACTAGTTGGGCAAGTTAATCATCTTTTTGAGCCTATTTCTTCATCTTTAAAATGACGATAATGGGTTTGTTACATATATAAAGTACTAAGGATGGTACAAGGCATCTGGAAAGCACTTAATATAGCTCCCTTTTCTTCCCCTGTCAATTGGAAATTTATCATGCTATTAAGAGTGAAGAGTAAAATGTTTTAATAATAGGCAAACAAATCTCATTCTTTTTCATCCTGTATCAAATTGTCCTGGAAACACTACAAGTAAGTGACTAAGCATATTTTAGTTTCAAGCCTACTGTTTGATTGATGTGTCAGTGAGAAATGAATGACTAGGTGGCATGCAGTGAAAGAATCCCAGAAAGGTTGTAATCCACACCCTGGATAATCACAGGCAATTCATGGAAAGTTGGATAAAATGCTAGCTCAAAAATATTTATTGAATTTTAGAAAATAACCCTACCATAATTACTTGCTTTCCTCTTTGCACTTACTACCTTCAGAGTAGGGTAACATGAGTTTTTAAACATGATTTTAAAATATGAGCTTTAAAATTATCTTTAAAAGATTTTTATTGAAACAAAAATTCACATGCTTTTCTTTTGGGGGAGAGAGGGAAGTAGCTTTCCTACTTGTTTGTTTGTTGTATTTTAAGAGGGGTGAAATTATTGATTTATCATTACACCTGCCCCACTTCAACCTATGATTAGAAAATGTATAATTTGAAAATCATCTTCAGAGCAACAAAATGATGTTCTTCCAAATCAGAGAGAGATTTGTTAGGAGATCAGCAAAAGCTTTTCGTTAAAAAATGGAGCCGTTTGCCTGCCCACACAATGTTAATGAAAGTACAATGTACCTTTTGGTACAGCAACTGATTTCTAGTTTGTAAATTCTATTCTCTGATGTGGAATGCTTGCATGTCATTACCCAGCCCTCTATGTTTTCACAGTATAGATATGACCACCTTCTATTAACTGAATATATACTAATGTGTATAGGTTCAGCCTTTATTAGTGGGATAAATGATGATAGATGCAAAACACTTTAACTGTAGCACACCATACAAATGTTCATTCCAAAATTGGGAAAAGCATATTGTGGATCCTTGTTATTAAGCATAGCTACTCATGTTCCGGAACAGGTCATATTTTGGGGGTGGCCAAATATTTTTTTGTAATGATGCCTGGCTGTTAAAAATGCTTTTTGCTGAGACCTAAGAAACTGTAGTGTATATTGTTATTGGAAAACATATTCTCCTAGATGAGTGATATTTTAAATTATTTTTTATATAATTAAATGTAGATGTCAACATATAGGCTCTGCCTTATTTTTAGAAAGTTTGGGATTCGTGGTTGGGGAAAACTCAGAAAACGATTTCTTAAAAACAAAATTGCTTTTTTAGTAGAATCTGTTTCAAAGATGCTTTGGAGCAATAACATTTTTTAAGTAGCAGAGACGCTTGTTTTAAGTAACACGGGGAAAGATGTGATCTTCCATTACAGTGACAGCACTTAGCCGTAATCACCATGTCAGGAACATTTTCTTTGCAGGTGAAAGACAGTGAATAAAAGAATTTATTTGACAAAGCCTAGGACTATTTTGAATGGTCTCATCCTGAGATATTTATCAAGCGGGGACCAACACTTTGCAGACAATCGTAATTTTTCCCTACTGCCATCTTAAAAAGTGCTACCTTTGACAGTGATAAAAGACACCTCTTAGTCCTAGTGGCTGAACAATTGATCTAATTGTCTTCACTGTTCCCTCTTTTCTATCACAGAATCGGAAGACTTTTTGATGGTACAGAGCCCATTGTTTTGGACAGTCTCAAACAGCACTATTTCATTGACAGAGATGGACAGATGTTCAGATATATCTTGAATTTTCTACGAACATCCAAACTCCTCATTCCTGATGATTTCAAGGTGAGGGATCCATGTTAAATCACCAATAGCATAAATATGTGATTTTTTATGTGCTCCAAAAAAATATTTCTAGTTCTACATTATTAACATACACCAACTCGAAAGGTGCCAGAGTTCTCTTTGACATGGTTCACTATTCATGAAATAGTGGTTATGGTCATTAAACTTCTACATGACTAAAAGAGGATCGCTTTTCATTTAAAGAATTGAATTATAATTCACTTGAACAAATTGAAAAGGAGTTGATTAAATTCAAAGCTCATTTCTGATATGTCTTAGAGAGCTAGAGAATAAAAGGAAACCTCCTTAGCTTAATGAAGACTTCCCCCTCCCCACTCCCAGAAATCAAAAGCAAACATGAACAGTAAAATTTTAGAATTGTTCCCTTTACAGTTAGTAACAAGTGTTAAGGTTAGTCACGCTGAGATAGTCCACATTGTGCTGGTAACTCTAGGCAATGCAGTCAGACAAGGAGAACAAATATAAAGTGTTAATATTAGAAGGGAATTCACGAAAATCTAATTTTTGCAGCTGATAATATTTCTTCAAATGGATGATTCTAAAGAGTCAACTTAATGCTATTAGAACTTATAAAGAACTCATTAAAGCAGCTCAATTCAGGATCAATATATAGCTTTTTTTGTTTGTTTGTTTGTTTTTTGAGACGGAGTTTTGCTCTTGTCTCCCAGGCTGGAGTGCAGTGGCGTGATCTTGGCTCACCGCAACCTCTGCCTCCTGGGTTCAAGCAATTGTCCTGCTTCAGCCTCCCGAGTAGCTGGGATTACAGGTGCCCACCACCACGCCTAGCTTATTTTTCATATTTTTAGTAGAGACGGGGTTTCACCATGTTGGGCAGGCTGGTCTCAAACTCCTGACCTCAGGTGATCCACCTGCCTCAGCCTCCCAAAGTTCTGGGATTACAGGCATGCGCCACTGTGCCCGGCCAGTCAATAGCCTTTTTAGAGAATAGCAAGAGCCAATCATAAGCTGTAATAGAAAAATATACAACAAAAATTATAACACCTAGGAATAAACCTAACAAGAAACAAGCAAAAGCTGATTAAGAAAACCACAGATCTCTACACACAAGTGTAAAAGAGTTGAATAAATGAAGGAAGATTCTAGGTTCCTGGATGGGAAACCTCAATATTGTTAAGATGTCAGTTATCCTCAAATTATTCTATATAGTCAGTGCAAACCCACTTAAGTAATAGATTTTTCAAAATGAAATTTGAACGATTTATAAAGTTTATGTAGAAGAAAAAAAGTGTAACGATAGCTAAAAAAAGTATTTCTGGTCATAGTAATGGTGTAAAGGTGGGTAATGGTGGATGTGTCCTATCAACGTCAAAACCGACTTTCGAGCTATAATTTAAAGGTGTCATTCTGACAGCGCTGAAATATACAAATCAATGGAGAAGAACAGGGTCCAGAGATAGATGTACAGGCGCATAGGAATTTGATGTACTATAAAGGTGGCATTTCACATCAGTGGGAAAAGAAAGCAATAGTCAGTAATAGGCGCTGAGACGATCAGCACTGAGACATTTGAGGGAATTGTAAAGCCAGAGCCCTATCCTACATCATAAATTCACAAAAATTTCAGAAAAAATACAAAAACGAGGGCAATAAAAGTATTATGAAAAAATACAAAGAAATTTCTAAAAGTATAATTTTGAGGCAGACGGGGCCTGTCTAAATGAGACTTCATACCCAGAAGCTATCTTTTAAAAAAGATAGTTGAATTGAAGACATCATATACAAATACAAGTGTCAGACCATAAGAAACATTTGCAACAAAAGATGAATACCCATCATAAAAGATCTATCTTAAAAATCTATAAGAAACATACAAACAACCCACGAGAAAAAGTTTTTTAGCTATGAACAAAATTTTCCCAAAGGAAAAAACAGAAATTGGCAATAAACATTTGAAAAGACATTCAGTTTCTTTTGTATCAAATAAAAATAAAATGAGATACTCCCTTTTATCCATTAGATGGGCAAAAAATTGAAAAGATGTATAATATACAGTGTTAGGGAATATACAGTGTGGTTGGAAGTCAAAATCATTAAACATTTTTGGAGGACAATTCAGCAGTAAATGTTAAAGTTTCAAATATACATACTCGTTGATCTGCTAGAAATATTCAGGTAAATCTGTAAAGATATTTATATATAGGATGTTTATTATAGTCATGTTTATAATAGCAAAAACTGGACTTTCTAAAAAAGAAAGTTCATTGGCAGATGGTTACAAATATTATAGACTATACATACTATGGACTAGTTTAAAAGATGTGGTAGATCTATATCTGTTGATATGTGAGGGGAAAATCCCGTAATTCCATGATTCAGTGAAAATATTAAGTTGCAGAACCATATGTATAGTATGTTTCTGTTTATGTAAAAGATCAGGTATGTACGCATATATAAATGCATAGAAAAAGATCCAGAAGAGTAGATCCCAAATTAATAAGAAGCTCAGGGCCCCCTTATTTATCTTCTCCTTCAGGGCTTTGAACAGTGGGGCACATGCCAAGGATTATTAGCCAAATGTAAAAGAGAGCACGGAGGAGTTGTATCATGTGCACATTTATTTTACATGGCAACTATATGCAATTGGCAAGAAAATAGAGAGTGTAATAACTGCAGCCAGTGAATGAGCCTCCCGTAGCCCTGGAATGAGCCTGAGGAAGGCACAGGAGCCCGCTGCTCCCAGCCAAGGGCAGTTCCCAAGGCCCCCTCAATGGCGTGCATCTCACCGCACTGAGCTTGATTCCAGGGTTTGAAGACATGCGGGCTTGGTTTGTGCAACATGGCTCCTAAGCGAAAGCCGCTTCATCAGTAGTGATCTCTTCCAGCTCAGGAAAGGAAGCATATTGAGGAGCAATTTCTTTTTTATTATTATTGTTATTATTATTTTATTTTAAGTTCTGGGGTGCATGTGCAGGACGTGCAGGTTTGTTACACAGGAAAACATGTGCTATGGTGATTTGCTGCACCTATCAACCTATCACCTAGGTATTAAGCCCTGCATGCATTAGTTATTTATCCTGATGCTCTCCCTCCCCCATCCCTGCTACAGGCCCCAGTGTGTGATGTTCCCCTCCCTTTGTCCATGTGTTCTCATTGTTCAGCTCCCACTTATAAGTGAGAACATGCAGTGTTTGGTTTTCTGTTCCTGTGTTAGTTTGCTGAGGATAATGGCTTCCAGCTTCATCCATATCCCTGCAAGGACATGATCTCATTCCTTTTTATGGCTGCATGGTATTCCAAGGAGCGATTTCTAATATGGTAGCTTCCTAGAGGCTTTTCAAGGATAATTTTCAATATAGTATATACAGTTTTTTCTTGGCATGACAACTTTTGAACCTCTTTCCTGCCTTTTTCTCCATGCTACTTTATTAATTTGGGCAAAAATTTTATCCAGGGCTCTCAGATAATAGCTGGATTAGACAACACTCTGCAGGCCCAAGGCCAAAGTGCAGTCTCTACCTCCAGCACTCAGTCTGCACCTGGGGTCACACACTCTCAGACATGATCAAGGGAACTGACTGGGTTTAGACAGCAGCCCCATGTCTTTGAGGCCACAGCTGATGAATAGCATAGTTGAAGAGAGCAGGCCAGCTTCCCACAGCAGCTGCAGGTGAAACAGAGAGACCTAGGGAGAGAACCAGGACTGTTCTAGAAAGCAGGTGCTTGCCACATGTGGAGACAGGAAGAGGAGTCAGGAAGCTGGGTCCCTGCTCAGGGCACAGATTCCAGCAGTGACTGGCCACTAGTCCAACCTGGTGCCACCAACATCAGGCGCTCCCCAGTCAGCTCTGGACCCTTTCCCACTTTAGGGAGTAAGTAAGCTCATGTAGAGAGAAGGGCCGAAGCATGATGTGGAGAGGTGGGGGAACGATTTCTTACTCTCTCATATTTTCCTAGAGGAAAGGCAGTAGAATTGGAAATGGGTGAGGGAGGATATTTCACTTTTAGTTCCGTATGCTTTAGTATGAATTTTATCATTAGTTTTTACAGTGAACAGGCATTCACATATGACTTAAGTCATTAAAATAAAACAATAAAATAATTTTTAAATAAAGTTGTCAAAAAAGAAGTCAAGTTATCACAGCTACAGACATGTATACTAGTAAGGAAAAACTGCCATAGGATTTCATTATATTTTTCGCTAAGTTATGTATAGCCTGGACTTCATCAGGAGAAGGTTTGGTTAGTGCAACATGAAAATCACCTCATGTTTAGGTGATTGTATTTCCAAATGCCGACCCAGAATCCCTGCCTGGATAGTTCATTCGCTCTTTAAACTTTAGATGCCCAAAAATGAGCTCACTCTGCCTGCCTCCCCCTCTGCCACCACCACCACCAAGAACAAAATCTGCTCCTCTTCCTTTGTATCCTATCTGAGTAAAAGATGCCAGAATCCACCTACTTGCTCAAGGCAGGAACCTGCAGTACTTCTGGACTTTTTCCTCTTCTTCGCCTCCCACATGTGATCTGTCAGTGCATCCGTCATCTTAACCTCCTGGACGCATCGCGAATCAATCCATTACCCTCATCCCACCTCCCTAGCCCAAGGCCCAGCAGCTCTCTGGACTCCTTGGAGTGGCTTCATAATTGGTCTCCCCTCTCCCACTCTTACCCCTTTTTGACTTGTTCTCTGCATTGAAACTATGAGACACTTGTAAAAAATTCAACTTTTAATTTTGACATCATTATAGATTTGCATACAGTTGTAAGACATAATAGAGATGCTGTGTTACCCAGTTCCCCCCAATAATAACATCTTGCAAAATACTAGGATCACAACCAGGATATTGACACTGATACAGTCAAGGTTCCGAACAGTTCCATCACCACAAGGATCCCTCCTTTAGTCATTTGACAGTTACACCCACCCCTCTCTCTCCCTGCCACCATCCTACGCCATCCCTGACCATGTGACACTTTTTAAAAAGGATACTGTATCATGAGTTGCTCCTGCTTGAAATTCTGCAGGGACGTTCTCTTGTTCCTGAAACTGTCGAATGAAGAAGATAAACCAAGCTTTTCAAGAATTAAAGTTAGTTTTACTCAGAAGACTTACTGAGGTCCCACACAGGATTTCAGCCCACAGCTTGTTATACAGGCGGTGGAGGTTCAGTATATGGAAAATCACATCACACTTGCTCAGATGCTACAAGCAGAATACATCGAGCTTTGGGTATAAGAGTACAGCGTGTTATAGATTACAGAAGCGTCATCACCAACCTGTCAGACTTTATCTCATATGGAAGAAAAGGCAAGGACTAGGGTCATGTATCTCTTAAGGAATGTAGTGACTCAGGCAGAGGACCTGCGGGGGCCGTATGCTCGGCTCTGTTGTGTCTTCAAGGCATTCTCCTGGAGACCTGCACGTCCTCCCAGAGTCAGAGGGTCAAGCAGAAATGAGCAGCCATGGCTTCTTCCATTCATTTCTCTGTCTCATAGAGCAAAGCACCACATGCCTGTCAGAGCCCACAAGGCCCAGAAAGCTCTGGCCCCTGCCCACCTCACCCACTGTCACCCTCCACATGTCCCTACAGGACTTCTCTTGGTCCCTCAGACACACCCTCCTCTTGCCCCCTGACAACTGCCCCTCTGTGCACCTATGCAGCCATTCCCCTGGCCTTTACTGGAATTCAGGACTCATATTTTTCACCACATCCCCCAGCAAACCCACCTGGGCCTAGTGTAGCTTAGGCTCACCTGTACCCCTGACTCTCCGTGGTCACACGCAGTGCATCTGTCACTCACTGTGCAGCACCATCTGCGCAGCTGTGAGGTAGGGATGCTTCCAGCTACGAGAGTGGGAACAGCCAGTTAACAGCGGCTTACACTATTGGAGATTTGTTTTTCTCACGTGAGAAGTCAGAGGCCTGTGGTTGTTGGCAGAAGTATCTGCCCAGCAATGTTATCGAGGACCAGGAGGCTTTCTGTCTTTCTGTTTTGCTATCCTCAGTGTTGACGTTCTGGCCTCATGCCTGTCACCTCAAGATCTTATGGTGACTGCATCACAGCACCAGGCATCACCATTCCAGGCGTTACATCCTCAGTCAAGGCAGGATAAAGGGACAGACAGCTTTTCAACTCACAAGACTCTGTCCTTGTCAGACGATCCCACAGAAGACTTTCCCTTTGTGGCTCATTGGCCAGAACGGAGCCTCCCCTTGGTGGCTGAGAAAGGGATTTTTTTTTCTTTACTTATTTTTAGCCTCTGTAGTAAGAGAAATAGGCAAGGGAAAGAGGTTGAAATAGCTGTTGGGGAAGCTAGCCAGCAGCCTCTGTCCTACACCCTCAGCACCTGCCACATATTAAGCATGTAAATATTTGTGGTGTGAGTGAATGAACACGTGGATGGGTAAATAGATGAATGGAGTGAGGCTCACATTCAAACTAGGCTGTTGTTCCCGCCAGTTCATCTGAAACCTGCTGATCTACTTCCTGATGTTTGGACTCTGGATATTTTGTGTATATATCTTCACTTCCTTGCTGCATTATAAGGTTCTTGCAGGCAGGGCCTTTTTTTTTTTTTTTTTTTTTTGAGATAGGCAGTGGCACGATCTTGCCTCACTGCAACCTCTGCCTCCCAGGTTCAAGCGATTCTCCAGGCAGGGACATTTTTATGTTTTTCCAGAGGACATTGTGTGTTCGGCACATAATCAATGCTTAGTATTAATTCACTGAAATACAACAGAAAAGGGTTAAAAGAGATGCAGGAAGCCACAATCTAAATATGAGTAGGCAATGCACTTCCTTTCAAAATTATATAGGACGAAGTAGAAAATACAAAACGTGTATATAATATCATCATTGTGTGCTGCTTATCAGAATAATATTAATTTATAATTCCCATTATTAAAAAGGATGCAGGCTGCAGGGAGTCACAAAAGAATATATTCAGAATTACAGTTAGAAATGATAGTAGCCATTCATTTTTAGTTGCAGTATGTTCCAGAAACTGAGCCAGGTATTTTAGCCATGTACTTTGGTTTAACCCGCAGCACATAAACCTACCTAGCAGGCATTATTCTTCCTCCAGGAGCATTCAGGTTAGGTGCTGGGGAGGGAAAAACTTCCACACGGAGTTCAACTGTGGCCAGTTTCCTTAAGGACTCGCCCACCCACCTGCCTAGGATTGGCACAGCTGCTTCTCTGCACCTTTTGCATGCTTCCTGAGGATTCCAGAGCTCTTAAAGACCTGCTATTTATCAATTCTAAGTACCAAACACACCCTTTAATTGGCTAAGGATTTAGCTGTAACCCACGCTTCAGGAAAAAAAAACAAAAGCATGTCAAATGAAACTCACGTATCCCAGGGCCTTAAAACATTTCCCACAGAACCTCTGGTGACAGGCTGTAAATTACAGTACAGGGTGTTCTGGAACCTGGGAGGGGCAGCAGAAGCTGAAGGGGTCCTTCCGCTCTGGTGGCTGGTGATGGAATTGCATCAGCAGGAGCAGTGCAGTTTACAGGAGTCACAAATACAGGTACACATAGGAGCTTTCAGTCTGCGCGTCCCGAACAGTACTATTGGTGCTTTCTTCCTCGTCAGAGTTTTCTCTTGAACCTGGGAGGGACATGGTTTTTGGGGTTTTTTTGGTTTCTTTGAGACAAAGTCTTGCTCTGTCGCCCAGGCTGGAGTGCAGTGGCACGATCTCAGCTCACTGCAACCTCTGCCTCCCGGGTTCAAGCAGTTCTCTTTCCTCAGCCTCCCAAGTAGCTGGACTACAGGCACGCGCCACCACACCCAGCTAATTTTTATATTTTTAGTACAGATGGGGTTTCACCATGTTGGCCAGGCTGGTCTCAAAGTCCTGACCTCAAGTGATCCGCCCACCTCAGCCTCCCAAAGTGCTGGGATTATAGGTGTGAGCCACCATGCCCAGCCAGGACATGGTTTTTTGCATGAGGAGAGAATCTCTTTCACTAAGTTTGCTAGAGAGAATGTTTATTGATTACCTGCTTCTTTCCCTAGCCATTTAATACTGGGTGAACAAGTGCATTCAATCCTGAAGTCACAAGATCCTCCACGCCTAAAATCTCATTCTGCAAATGTGCTGTCCGAGCTGGATACCCATTTCATCTTTGAGATAATTTCATATTTCAGAACACCATTTAAGTGGCAGTTGCTTGTGTCCTGGCTTCCATGGAAAGCTATTGAGATCTGTTCTCTGCATAAGTGATTGCAGAACTTTTCTGCAGTGCTTTATTATGGATATGACTGTCCCTCTTCCCTTAATTTTCCCCTCCCTCCAACTTTACTGATTTGCTCATTGTTTTATGCTCTGCACATGAACGTGTACGCATACATAGGCACACACACACACACGTGGTTGCAACTCTCAGCACACCAAGAGTCTAGAGCTTCGGCCCCATTTTTTATGGAGAACCATACAATTCTCTCTCTCTCTTTCTGTAGCCTTTTATCTTTAACATCATCTTTGGTAAGTGTCCCCCATGTTGCTCACATCTTTCATGGTCTGTCTGTATATCCACCATTCCTAGACATAGACAAATTTGCTGGCACGCAGCTCCCAACTTACCTAGCCCTGGATATGTTCAAAAGTCTATTGGGTATTTTTTCAATTAATTAATTTAAAAAAAATTTTTTTTTTTGAGACAGAGTCTTGCTCTGTCACCCAGGCTGGACTGCAATGGCGCAATCTCGGCTCACTGCAACCTTCGCCTCCTGGGTTCAAGTGATTCTCCTGTCTCAGCCTCCCAAGTAGCTGAGATTACAGGCACCCGCCACCATGCCCAGCTAACTTTTGTATTTTTAGTAGAGACGGGTTTTCACCATATTGATAGGCTGATCTTGAACTTCTGACCTCAGGTGATCCACCCACCTTGGCCTCCCAAAGTGCTGGGATAATAGGCATGAGCCATTGTTCCCGGCCTTAAAAAATTTTTTTTGAGACAGGGTCTTGTGCTGTCACCCAGGCTGGAATGCAGTGGTGCAATCATAGCTCACTGCAGTCTCAGCCTCCCAGGTTCAAGCAGTCCTCCCCGCTCAGCACCCCCAAAGTAGCTGGGGCTGCAGGCATGCACCACCACACTCAGCTAATTTTTCATTTTTTGTAGAGACGGTCTCACTATGCTGCCATAGGTTGATCTCAAACTCCTGGGCTCAAGCAATCCTCCTGCCTTGGCCTCCCAAAGTGCTGGGATTACAGGTGTGAGCCACCACCACAACCAACCTCTATTGTTTATTTTTAATAACATTTTAATATTATAGAAGAAGTGCATGTACATTGTAGAAAATTTAAAAATATAGACAAACTAAAAAAAAAAAAAAACTATACCGTATGTTCCCACCACTCAGATTGCCAATGTTAAAACATTAGTGAGTAGCCTTCTGGATCTTTTCCTGTGCTTATTTTGGACAATAACTTTACCTTTCCATTTTCCAAAAAAAAAAAAAACAATTATTTCCTCCAATTCTGCAACTATATTTGAGTTTCCCTGCTTGACCCCACAATGCCCTTTACAGCTTGCTGGAGACTGGGCTAGCTGTCCTGCAAAATGTCCTGCCATCTCGATTTGTGTGGTTGCCTTGTCATGTGTAGTTTAGTTCATGAATCTATCCCCTAATTTCCTGTAAACTGGAAGTCATCTCTAAAGACATGATGGGTTTAAGTTAGACATGTTGGGGAGAATACATCACAGTGATGCTGTTTGCTTCATACTACATCACAGTAGCAAAGGCATGTGGTTGAGCCACCATTAATGATGCTAGGAATGAACTGATCATTGGATCAAGGTGAGTTGCATGCTCCTTAGGCTGCAATAAAAACGATCTCTGTCAAGCTCAAAGTAACATTTGGGGCCAAACAATTCTTTGTGGTGGGGCTGTCCTGTGCAATATAGGGTTTTCAGCAGCATCCCTCCCTACCCATCAAATTCCAGTAGCACCCCCTTCCCGGTTACAACAACCAAGAGCGTCTCCAGACATTGCTAAATGCCCTCTAGTGTCAAAATTACTCCTGCTCGAGAACCAGTCGTCCAGCTTAAGGAAGAGTTAAAGGGAGTATTGACAGGAAGCGCTTACTAGTTTATCTCATAGAATTAGTGGAAGCTTTCTCTCAGGGGTGGAAACACCAGGACCGCCCTGAAGACTTAAATTGCAGGAGCTGCCATTAACATGTGCCAGTACAGCAAGCCCAGGGCCTCTTTCCCCTCCCTTGGTCCTACAGAGACACCATCTGATTGGCTCAGCTTGGCTCCATGCCTGTCCTTTAGCCAATCAGCTGTGGCGACATACACATTGCTTCTAGGTCCTCATTCCTGCGGGTAGAACTTTCTCAGAGAAGGCAGAGTGGCGACTTGGATAAGCCCCCACTCGCCGGAGTTTCTTCACTGGTACCTGCGGGAGTGCCCACTCAGGACATGCCCCAGACCACGGCCTCAGCTACCGCCACCGAGGCTGTATCCGTGGTCTGGTGACTGGCGCTGTCTAGTACTGCCCATGACCTCTTTTCTCCTCCCAAGGATATTTTCCCAGAGGCAGGACTGGGAGGATGGGAGAGCAGCCAGCCCTACCCCGACACCATCTCTGATGGTGTCTCTGGCCCCCGCCCTCAGCACGCCCTAGACATCAGGCCTAGCTCCTGTGGTGTGCCGTCCTCGTGACTTTCCAAGCCAGGGTTTTGTTTCAGAATGCTGGTGGGCCTGCCTTCCATCCCGCCGTCAGCACCCTGGCACGGTCACCTGTGTGTGCTTCTGTCTGTAAGATGGGAGTGGAGACAGTGGCAGGGCATAGACGGGACACTGCTGCTGCTTCCATTTCTTTCAACAGCTATCAAGACTAATCCTAGTCTGGGTATCCTTGACCCAGGAAAACAAGAGTAGTCGGGAGAAGCTGGGAGTCAATGCCCCTGCATGAGGAGGGGACCGCCTGGTGAGAACTTTCAAGTAGTGGCAGGAGAAAAGGGGCACGTGGGCCAGGCCCTCCAGGCTTTGAAGAAAAGAAAGAATGGGCTGGGCACGGTGGCTCACACCTGTAATCCCAGCACTATGGGAGGCTGAGGTGAGCAGATCACCTGAGGTTGGGAGTTCAAGACCAGCCTGGCCAACATGGCAAAACCCCATCTCTACTAAAAATACAAAAATTAGCCGGGTGTTGTGGCAGGCGCCTGTAATCCCAGCTACTCTGGAGGCTGAGGCAGGAGAATCTCTTGAACCTGGGAGGCAGAGGTTGCACTGAGCTGAGATCATGCCATTGCACTCCAGCCTGGACAAGGAGAGAGAAACTCCGTTAAAAAAAAAAATTATTCCAGCCCAAAGGAGTATTACAAGCCAGGGCAATTAAGAGCTTTAGTACCCTAAACACTGAAAAAACTGCAGTGGCCACTCCCCCAACCTCCCGTCCCCGACAGGAAAAACAAAATCTTTAAAACAAAAGCAAAGTAAGTGCTGCAGAGATCTGTCTTTTCTTATCATCACCACTACTTGGTTGCTGTTTTGGAAATGGAAAAGGTAAAATCCTTTCATTTTCTTGGCACCCCTGCTTTGCTGGTGGTACCCCTGATACATAGGTGCCCTGCCTGCTAGGGAACCACCCACTGCCGAGGGTCCCAAGAGCAGGATCCCACTGCTCTGAGCCTGGGGGTGAGGAGAGCTAGAGCTCCTGGGAGGTATTGGAGACATTCCTCAGAGAAAAATCCTTTTTGTGCTCACGGTGCCTTCCATGGCATCTGGCATCTACACAGTTTTTAAAATGAAGTGGGTGAACAGTTGAGTTGCCTTTTGAATGTAAGGACCTGTCAGCTACTGGGTAAAGCCTCAGGTACATTCAGAAAATAAACCTTTCAACTGTTTTGCGGAACCATTGACTGTGAGGGGAAGCTTGCCCCAGTTCTCAGAACCTGTGAATACGATGCTTTACATGGCAAAGGGGACTTTGCAGATGTGATTAAGTTAAGGGTCTTGAGATGGGGGGATTAGCCTGGATAATCCAAGTGGGCCCTGTATAATCACAGGGGTCCTTATTTAAGGGAGGCAGGAGGGCCGGGGTTAGAGAAGATGGGATGAGAGAAGTGATGTGCTTGCTGGCCATGGGCCAAGGAATTCTCGCAGCCTCTGGACGCTGGAAAAGATGAGGAAGTGGATTTGTCCCCAGAGCCTCCAGAGGGAAGGCATCCCTGCTGGCACCATGACTTCAGCCCAGTGAGATCCATTTCCGACTTCTGACCTGGAGAACTGTAAGGGAATAAATCTGTGTTGTTTTAAGCCACCAAATTTGTGGTAATTTCTCACAGCAGCAGTAGGAACCTAATACACTGAATATATCGTTTTCCTCCCTCTAGGGAGGATGTTTTCTGAATTCCAATTATCAAACCCTGGCCTGTTTGCATTTTGGAGTCCACCACCCATGTCTGTTTTCTTGTCCCATGTACCTGTCCTCAGGATCTTAGGGAAGCTCATATGTAAAATGTGATCTTGATCTTCCTGCCTCAAAAAAAATCATTGTAAATCTTAAGTTATTTAAAAATATGTGTTCAGGCCGGGCGTGGTGGCTCACGCCTGTAATCCCAGCATTTCAGGAGGCCGAGGCAGGTGGATCACCTGAGGTCAGAAGTTCAAGACCAGCCTGGCCAACATGGCGAAACCCTGTCTCTACTAAAAATACAAAAATTAGC
Source organism: Pongo pygmaeus (assembly GCF_028885625.2). NCBI lineage: Eukaryota > Metazoa > Chordata > Mammalia > Primates > Hominidae > Pongo > Pongo pygmaeus. Next base: position 40,912,493 of record NC_072390.2, on the reverse strand, counting down.
CGGGCGTAGTGGTGGGCACCTGTAATCCCACCTACTCAGAAGGCTGAGGAGGGAGAATTGCTTGAACCCAGGAGGCAGAGGTTGCAGTGAGCTGAGATCACAACACTGTACTCCAGCCTGGATGACAAGAGCGAAACTCCATCTCAAGGAAAAAAAAAAAAAAGTATTCTAAGATTTTGAAATGATTTAAACATGATAATAGGTCTGTGAGTAACTGCTTTCCCTTTAAATGTATATGGGGCTAAGCAAGAAATATGGATGGTGCCTTTTTTTTTTTTTTTGAGATGGGTCTTTCTCAGTCTTCTAGGCTGGAGTGCAGTGATGCAAACATAGCTCACTGCAGCCTCAACTTAGCTGGGACCACAGGCCCGGGCCACCACACCCAGCTAATATTTTTACTTTTTATAGAAACAGGGTCTCCCTATGTTGCCCAGGCTGGTCTTGAACTCCTGGCCTCAAGTAATCCTCCTGCCTCCACCTTCTAAAGTGCTGGAATTACAGGTGCGAGCCACTGTGCCTGGCCAGATGGTGCTTCTTAATCAGAGAAGATAAAATGGACATAGGACAGGGCAGAAGAGTGCTAGCATCTAGCACACTCTTGAGTGGCTTTGCTGAAAGCTCATTGCTCAGAAGGGAGGAAAAGTGGATGTTGTGAATTCATTTCCTTCAGAAAAACAGGTGCTGAACCTGCTGCTGCACCATAAACCCCTGCCTATTTCCACCAAGAACCTTGGAAACAAGAGACCAGTCATCTCGAGTTTGTAAAAGCCCCAGAAAGGACATTGCCAGATTAGAACAAAGGCTTAAGGAAAGATTTTGGAAAATTCAGAGGCCTGAAGGAAATAAGCACAAGGCCAGAGAACCTAACAGAAACACACTAAACTTTAAAAACCATGGTATTTAGAGAGTAAAGTTAAATGATCCCATCTAAGGAAGGAAAGGAGGTTTCTAAAGACAGCAGCCAGTGGGACTGACGCTGCTTTGCAGGTTCATTTCTGATGAGCTGAGACTGTAAGCGGGTGTTAGGCAGGATAGAAAGACACAAAGGAACCTGCCAAGAAAATGAATGGCCAATGTGCACTTCACCATGTGCAGAAAATGGTAACACAGCAAGAAGGACCATTTCAGTTCTCTGGCCGGCCAGTGCTTAGAGGCAAGGCAGCACGGTGAGCAGTCACCGGAGAGAAGCATGAGTGCTCGGCTGTTCTCTGTCATCTGCTCCCCATGACATAGCAGTGGCTTTACTCTGGAGACCAGATAGAACAGCATAGTAAAGGAAAAAATGGAGCCAGGATGATCAAGAGAGAGTAAAAGAACACCTGGTGGCTTAAAGCAGTTCAAGGCTAGGCCCATGAGACTCTAACCCAGGGGCAACACGACCTTCATAGGAGCGCTTCTGACTCTCGCTTTAATAAAACCTAGCAGGATCCCAGAGTGGTCACTGAGCACGACCAAAAATCTGAAAAGGGCCAGTGTTTCTCGACTTTTCCAAGAGTGGGTAACAATGAATTGGAGCAACATTATGTTGTAAGCCTCACTGCCCATCCAGGGCCAGACCTCAGAGTGGATTATTAAACAAGTGGCTTGTGAACCTAGAAGGAAGAAAAGATGGTGAGAACTCAGGGTCAGTGTGGGGAGGACTTCTAACCCCAAATCCTGTTAGCTTCATTCACTTCATTCACTTTGGACACACTGGGAGATCAGGGCTTTGTCCGCCACCATGCCCGGCTAATTTTTTGTATTTTTAGTAGAGACGTGGTTTCGTCATGTTGGCCAGGCTGGTCTCAGACTCCTGACCTCAGATAATCTACCTGCCTCCACCTCCCAAAGTGCTGGGATTACAGGCGTGAACCACCACGCCCAGCCTATAAGTGATATTTTCACTGGAGTCTAGATCCTTCCTTGTGCTAAGTTTTGTAATTAAATCTCACAAAAAAATAAAAAGCAATAGCATAAGTTCTCGCTTCTCTCGCTTGTGTAACTCTCATTGCTGTTTTAAAATCTCCTTGAGAGCTGTCCTGTTGGTAAATAAGTATTTAGGTCAGTATCTTACAGTTGGTGTGATGCCAAGATGACAAAGCCCCGGAGTGGGGATCCCAGGTAGAACCAGGAGGAACCTGCAGAGGCTTCCCCACTCCTACCCCTCAGGCTGGTCTAGGGGCCCCAGTTCTGCCCTGTCTTAAGAGTGGCCACACCTCAGCCTAGCTTTCAGCTCCTTAAAGCAAAACAGTATCTCCTCTGGGTCAGGAGCCTAAGCGGGTAGAACATGTGCAAGGAAGATTTTCAGAGCAATGGGCTCCTTTCCTTCAGGGAACCAAGACTCCTGTGGTAAGGGGGTTGCCAGGAAAAGGACAGAATAAAGCTGCAGCCCATTCCACTGAGATGAGTGTTGTCATCAGCATCTTCTACCGGATCCGAGTTTCTTTATATGGAAAGTGGATTACCCAGCTCAAGACCCCCAAGTACTCTCATCTCTCCATGCTGTTTTCTCTGGAAGTGTTGAATAATGCCGCTACTGCTGCTGCTGCTATTGCTTGATTTGCAAGAGAAAGAGCAAAGTGCAAAATAAAAATAATTATCCCATGGTCATCTTCTGCTTCTTGTGCTCTAGCCCATCTGGACATCAGGGGCCTCTTTGAGGCACTCGGACCACATATTTGCAACATTGGCTGTCATGCAGGCACCGGGCATCCCCTGCCAGCTCTTGCCCATGGACGGAAGGCACAAATGCCTGTGTCAGCTGATTAAAGTGTTCTCAGTCAACATGTCTAGACAAGTATCCACTTATCTTACACCCAGAAATGATTGTGGCCATAGCTACGTTTAGCCATAACATTGACCTGCTTGTTAACATTGTTCCTGAGTTGCTGCCTCCCCCTCATTCTCTTTTGTCTTCCCATTCAGTGGCTTATGTGTGTGTTTTAATACCTGTTTTGTTAGATTTCTGTTTCAATTCAACAGATTATTTTAAGGCTGGAGGAAAGGAAACCATGCCAAAAGACCAGGTGTTCATGCTTTCAGAAATGCAGAAATGGACAGGTTTTCTTTATTGCACATCTTGCAGGAGTCGAGGCCTAATGTTGTTTATGTCTCTGACTCTATGATGGCAGCTCCAACAGGTGGCACAGGGCAGTACACTAGCCTTCCAGGTCTCCACCAGCCTCCCCCGAACCATCACAAATCAACACCCAAGTTCAAGTAAAAGTAACATGCCTGCCCTCCAGGTGCCCATCCCCGCCTGTCTCTAGCCCTCTTATCTCTGTCCCACACCCTCCTATGGCCACCAAAGGTGACCCGGAGCTTCTGATGAAGGGTACCCATTGGCAAGGTTGTGCCTCCCCTTGGTCAATATATGCGTTCCATCCAAGAGGACAGAAATTGGGTTCTCACCGACACACTCAAACTTGAAATACCCAGAGACATTTTTTCTACTAAAAGAAACAAGTCTTGGGTGAATCCTTTCACATCTCAGTTTTCTCATCTGCAAAATGGGAATAATAATGGTTCCTAATTCACTGAGCAATGACAAGGGTTACAGGATTTAAATCATGTAACGCACTTAGAAGAGGCCTGACCAGCCCTAATCTACTCAGATCCTTTTATCTTCACTGAATGAATGAATGAATGAATGCAAACTGAGCCTCTACAAACATGCCGTAAGTGAAAAACACGCATGCAGATTTGATCACTGACATAATAAGAAGTGGAAAAATTCACCTCTTAGATGTGGACATGTTTAGTACTTTATGTTTGCAGTTTGCACTGTGAAATACCTTTTTTTTTTTTTTCCAGGACTACACTTTGTTATATGAAGAGGCAAAATATTTTCAGCTTCAGCCCATGTTGTTGGAGATGGAAAGATGGAAGCAGGACAGAGAAACTGGTCGCTTTTCAAGGCCCTGTGAGTGCCTCGTCGTGCGTGTGGCCCCAGACCTCGGAGAAAGGATCACGCTAAGTGGTGACAAATCCTTGATAGAAGAAGTATTTCCAGAGATCGGCGACGTGATGTGTAATTCTGTCAATGCAGGCTGGAATCACGACTCGACGCACGTCATCAGGTTTCCACTAAATGGCTACTGTCACCTCAACTCAGTCCAGGTATAGCATTGTTACACACTGTGTGGCATCAAATGTCACTCGTACTGTTGTCACTTAACCTTGCCCTCACATGGTGCCTTTCCTCCAAAGAGCTGAGAAACTCACTCAGTGACACTTCTGTTGGGTAGGTGAATTATCACCCTCTACAGCAGTCATTCTGTAAGTCTTGTGATTGTGCCAGGTGCTGGGATGAGCACTGGAGATACAGAAGAGACAGATATAGAACACAACAGCTGGGCATGGTGGCACACGCCTGTAGTCCCAGCCACTCCAGAGGCTAAGGCAGGAGGATCACTTGAGCCCAGGAGTTCAGGTTCAGCGTCAGCAACATAGTGAGACAAACAGACAGAGAACACGATGGACAGCTCTGTGTTCATGGAACTGCATTATGGGAGTGGAGTGGGAGGCAAACAGTCAACATAAATATATTGCCCAGGAGGTGGTAAGTGGATTTCTGGGGTAGAGTATGCTGGCATATTGAGGACTATCAGGAAAGCCAGTTTGGCTTGAAGAAAGTGACTCAGGGAGAGAGAGTACCCAGACAGGAGGCCCGGAAAAATCAGGGACAGATCACGGAGAGCCTCGTTAGGAGGTGGCAAGTGCCCTAGGATTGTTTATTTTGGCATCTTTTGGTTTTGGTTCGTTTGTGTACGTGAGCCAAATGGAAATCCATTGGAGGGTTTTGAGCAGAAGGGAGAACTGACAGAACTCGTATTTTAAAGTGAACATTGCCACAGCAGCTAGAGAATAGGAGAAACAAAGAGACCAGGCAGCAAGCTGTGGTTCAAGCAGTTGAGAAGTGTCCAGTTGTGTGTGTCTGGAGGGTAGAGCTAATAAGGTTTTCTGACGATGGCTGTGGGTTGTGAGACATAAGCCCGGGATGACTAAGATTTTTGACAGAGGAACTGGGTGAGTGGAACTGCCATTTCCTGAGATGGAGAAGTGTAGGGGAGCAGGAGATGTGGGGGTGGAATTGAGAACTCAGAGGCTAACGTGTGCTGAGCACCGACTCTCTGCCCTACCCTGGGCCATGGCCTGAACATGTGTTGTCTTCTTACAACCCTAACAGGTAAGCACTGTTAATCCTCTCTGTCTTGCTGATGGGAAGGCAGAAGCGCACCTGGGTCTTGATTTCAGCTCTGTGTGACACAAAACTGTTTGAAGTCAATGGAGTGAGGGTTCTGGTTTTTTCCCTCTTTCTTTTTAACTGGAATGGGCCCATGACTTTGTTCAGTATTTAGTCAGCAGAACCCTTCCCAAAGCACAGAGACTAGAAGCACCCACTCTTCTGTGCTGCCTCTTGAGGATTGTTCCACTACTATTTATAACTCTTTAAATATATGAACAGATGTCTGAGAACAGAAGAGCAGAAAACTGGCAGAAAATGTTCCCTAAGCATGCTAGCGGAAGGCACATGCTCCCAGGCGGCAGGGTGGCTGCTGGGTCGCAGGGTTCCGGAGGACGAGATTCGCGTTCTCACCTGTGCGGAGAGCGCCCCCTGGAGGTGTGTGGCGCTCCCGCATGGCCCTGCACAGCGTTCCTGAGACCGCCTCAGCAGTTTAAGCCTCTTTAAAGCCCAGAAAGCCTGTCCCCTTCCACACAACAGCCTGCCCTGGCTGCCACTGGAGCAGACAGAGGGGCAGAACCATTCAGAGCCAGCACAGGAAGGCCTCGGCCACACCCTCGGGCCGGTGAATAACGATCATCAATTCATATGCTTGACAGTTTCCCACATCAGATGTGGAAATTTTCATCTGGATTAACATGGTCGTATGACACAGCCATGACCTACCCTTGTGTCCTGCTGCACCGACCAAGAAATAGGCACCAGCCTATGGGCACGCAGAGACTCTGGGATAAGGCTTACAACACCCAATACCTCACTAAGTTGTTATGTGATCACTGTTTCAGGAACTTTGCTGTGAACGTGTTGTTGTTTCCAAAGTAATGGCTCCATCAGCTGTTTGCATTACATTGAAATAAGCTTTTGACCATATCCAAGGTAACATTGGATCACATTGAATAATTATCACATGATGCCTATCGGACTCCGAAGAAGAGCTTAGCGATTTCCTCCTGTTAGCATTTAGTGACCTTAAGACTCAAAGAAAAATGGTCATCAGGGTTAGGTTCTCTGCTGTTCATGGCTTCCTCCCCTTTGGATTTCCTCTCCTAATCATGGCAAGGAATCCTTTCCAGGGTGCTGGTTTGGCCAAGCAAGCTGGGGTGCCTCTTGCTGAGGGCTGCATTCCTCCCTCTGCTGGGGAATCCATGGAGGGAGCTGTTCTTCGTCTTTGTATTTACCTGCCACCAAAGCACACCTTGATTTTGAATTTAGGGACTGTTTTCTTCCTGTCCTTATGCTGACAGGTATGCATATGCATTGTGCATTTACCTACAGAAATACAGCACTGCTGGGTAGAATGTTAATTTTGTTTTCATAAGGACTTGTGTGTGTTTTTTTTAATTTGCCAGCACTTGAGGTTTTAATTTTTAGAAAACATACTCTCTTGCTTTCCAATCTCATCTAGTAAGCTGTTTTGCAACATAGCAGACTATATTCTATATTGAAGTAGGCAACTAAAAAATAATACTTTTTTAAAAAGTAAGGATTCACTTTACATTGACTACATTTCACTTCATTCCAATAAAAGTTTTTTTGAGGTGGGTGTTTTTTTGTGTTTTGTTTTGTTTTTTTAAGTTATGATTGAATCACTTTGCCTTTAAGGTGGTGTGGAAGTAATTTAATTATATTCAGAACTCGGGCAGGAAACATTTGCAAGTCTAATATTTGTTGGATTCTTAAAGAAACAGAATGCTCCAGATCAGTTTCCTGTATTTTTGTCTATCTAAGAGTCACAGGTACTGTTTCCTGCATTTGAGAGTGTCAGACATGTAGTGCCAAACCCAGGAATCTTGCTGGCGTTAGGTATTTGACTTCAAAATTAAGGAACAGATTCTATGGCTTACATTTGTATAAGAAGTTTAGAATATCTTTATTTTTCATACATTTTCTAATATGTAATCATTGTGCTGATTCTTGTCTCCTTGAATGCATGCAGGGCATAAATCTGTTTCAAATGCTACAAACTTGAAAACCTGTAGATAATCCTCTAGTGTCTTCAGTAATCCCTTTGTTCTGCTATTGAAATTACATCAATCTTCCAGGCCAAAACATATATATCAACTCGGTATTAGGAAACTTGAACAAAGGCGGAGTTGAGAGTACGAATGAATCACTGGCTAAGTAAACTCTGCCATCACTGTCCTTTCCAGATTCTTTATCATCTCATAGGATGTATTTTAGTGATAAATGAGCTTTGAAATGTGAATCCTCATTTTTGACAGAGAGGGCAGCATTGCATATACAAAAACAGGAGATTTGAGGCCAAACAGACCCGAGTTGGAAACCTAGTCCCATCACTGACTAGCCATGAACCTTAGTTTTCTCATCTATAAAATGGGCCTACCACCACCAAGTGTTGTAGCTGGTGTGTGTAAAGCAAGCATGTAAAGGCACATTTTAGGCATTAGAAATGCTTGCTTCCTCTCTCCTGCCTGTTAATCCATGGCCTTCCTTTGAGAGGAGCAGCTCACAGGGACATGGGTGCTGGATGAGATGAACCAGAGTGCGCATAATCTCAAACTTTGGGGTGTTTATGTAGCCATAGGACTTACCTCACCCCTAACTGGATGCTTGTCTTGTTCCCTCACAGGTCCTCGAGAGGTTGCAGCAAAGAGGATTTGAAATCGTGGGCTCCTGTGGGGGAGGAGTGGACTCGTCCCAGTTCAGCGAATATGTCCTTCGGCGGGAACTGAGGCGGACGCCCCGCGTACCCTCCGTCATCCGGATAAAGCAAGAGCCTCTGGACTAAACGGACATATTTCCTATGCAAAAAGGAAGACACACACAACCAATAACTCAAACAAAAAAGGGACATTTATGTGCAGTTGGGACAGCAAACCAAGTCCTGGACCTAAAATCGAATAAAAGACACATTTATATCCAATAGAGACCACACCTGTATTCATATGGGAACAATTGGAATAGTGATATCCTCAAGGTGTAAAAAATATATAAATATATATATATATGTCAAAAGGTAGGAAATGCAAAAAAGAAAAAAAAAAAAAGGTGATAGCCGCAGTTGGTGCTGTGATGGCCGTGAAGTGTCCTGGGCCTCCCGAGGCCTCTGACAAATAAACAAGCCATGAGTGGTGAGGACACAGTCTCCTTACAGTTTCCATTGCCAACAGCCATCCATATTTCTTTTTCCTTTGTCTTTCTTTTTCCTTTTTTTTTAAAAAACAAAACAGACAAAACACCTTGAATCAAGTTTGTTTGTATATGGAGGTTCCACGTCTCTCTTTAGGCAGGGACCAGGCAGGACTTCAGAAAAACCCTCATGAGCACATTGCAAAGATGTTAGACATGAAATTTTAAATGTAGTTTGTACAGAAGTCACACTTTTTTGTCCACCTCACAGATGTGAACTTTACTTTGTTTTAAAACTGATCAGTTTTGCCAAGGGGCCAGAATTATTCCTTGTTAGAATTGCTCCAGTTCAAGTCTGCTGCTTTCCTACAATTTTTCAAATTTTATAATGTATTAAATACAATAAACTCTGTTTAAAAAATAAGGTCTGTGTGAAACACACATGTGGGGGTGAGGCTGGATTAAAGTGAAATTTTTTCTTTTTGAAATTGTCCGTGTTGAGCATCAAAAAGAGGCTTGAAAGCCGGGGTCAGTTTTGAAGTCAAAACCTACCAAAGGCTAAGAATGTCATCACCTGTTCCAGACAGTTGTCTTCCGACTCAGCAAATGTTATTTCCTGTGCTTTGTTATTCTGCATTGGTTAGCAAGGTAAATCTTCCTTCTTACGGACTTTTCGGTTACACCTATTTCAGTTGTCTCTGGCTGCAGAGCAAGTCACACCAAAATTTAATGGCTTAAAACATTTTGTTCTGGCCTGTGATACTGGCCTTCGCTGGGCTGCGTCTGCTCCATGTCTGCTCCACTTCTCCAATCCAGGGGTCTGATTGGCGTGGAATGTCCTAGATGGCTCACCCAGATGGCTGCAAATACTTGGCTGTTGGCCTCTATGTGGCTTGGGCCTCTCTCAACATGGTAAGTGGATTCCAAGAAGGAGGCAGAGAAAGCCACAGTTCTCTAAAAGCCTGGGCCCCAGACTGCACAGTACACTTCTGCTGCTTTCTGTTGGTTGAACAGCCACACGGCCAGCCCAGACTCAAGGAGGGGGAAATAAGAACCTCCTGTTGGGGAAAGTAACAAAGCATTTGTGACCAACTTCAGTCTACCATAACACCTGTCCAAAGCATCTTAAAAGTAGGGCATTATGGCTTTGGAAGAAGTAGGGAACATCTCAGAGCCAGAACTATCATTTTATTATTAGCCAGAGAAGTAAAAAACCTGAGATTTCAACAGCACTTTAGAATGAAGTCCTCAGCTTTTCCAAGGTATTAGTGACCCTGATTCCTCCATCAGCCCTACACCCACCTTTCTTCCCTCCTCTTCCTCATTCCAGACACTCAAATCTGGCATGCTGGAAAGATTGACAGGTAAACTAGAATGTGTTTCTGGTGCAGAGATATTCCTGTGGTGATGGGTTATTTCCATCCTGAGCTTACTTTCTTTTTTTAAATTAAAAAGTGTATGCCTGAGGACACTAGTAATGAAAATATCTCTGGCTTCTGAAACTAAAAGTGAGCTGTTAATGGCTATCACTGCCTGAAACACAGGCGGCCCAAACACTGAATTACTTTAATGACGGCTAGCCAGGCTTCCACATTGCTGTGTAATTTCCCTATTTGAGACTAATACACCACTCTCTCAGATGGGGACAGACAGGGCTGCTCCCACCAGCTGCTCAGTCATCCATGTCTTACTGAAAGGAGAATAAAATTGCTCTATGATTTACTAGCAATCCATTCTCATTAGGCAGAATTTCCTCAAATCAATAATGCAAGGGCATCACTTTGGGACTCTGCTGGTTATTGTCATCAGTTAATGTTTACCCAGGACTGCCCATGTGCAGTTAGCATTGTCCCAGCCAAATACTGCACAGAATGGTGTGCATTGGCTACTGGCATCCACTTTGTTCTTTTCTAAGTTCTTCGGTCCATTTATATGACTGCATCCCAGTTGCCCATTGTTTCTACAAAAACTCTGATCCAGTTCAATGGAGCAAACATTTCACTTGTAATGTTCACCTTTTTAGGTCTTGAAACATGTAGATTCCCAGATACCAAAATACTTTAGGAAAGAGTAGGTCAATCAAAATGTCAAAATATAATTGAATCACGACTTTTTTCTTTTCTTTTCCTTTTTTTTTTTTTTTTTTGAGACAGAATCTCACTCTGTCACCTAGGCTGGAATGCAGTGGCACAATCTTGGCTCACTACAACCTCCACCTCCTGGGTTCAAGTGATTCTCCCACCTTAGCCTCCCAAATAGCTGGGACTACAGGCATGTGCCACCACACCCAGCTAATTATTATTATTATTATTATTTTTGGTAGAGACGGGTTTCGCCATGTTGGCCAGGCTGATCTTGAACACTTGAACTCAAGTGATCCACCCCTGTCGGCCTCCCAAAGTGCTGGGATTACAGGCGTGAATGAATCACAATCTTATTTTTCACTACTTTTTATTATTCAATATAAAGTTCATATTCAAACTTTGCCAGTGTTCCCAAAAGGATCTTTATAGCTGTGCTTTTCACCTAGAGGATCTGATCAAGGATTATGCATTGTATTTATTAATAATACCCCCCACCCCTTCCTTTTTTTTTGGAGGCGGAGGAGTCTTTCCATGACATCGACTTACTGGAAGAGTCTAGGTCAACTGTTTTGTAGATTGTTGCACAATTTGGATTTGTCTGATTTGTCCCTCACTGGTAGAGTCAGGTTTTTTGGTTTCAAGAATACCACATAGGTGATATCATGTTCTCAGTGCATCATATCACAAGACTCAGTTTGACCCATATTAGTAATGGCAGTTTTGGCCTCTTGGTTAAAGTAACATTCACCAAATTATCCAGTGTAAAGGTAGCTTTTTCTTTTTGTAATTAATGATTACCTGTGGGATGACGCTATGAGACTATAAATATCCTGTTTCTCAACACACTGTCACCAAATGGTTTTAACATCCATTGGTAATCCTTTCCTGAATCAATCATTACCTTGGTAGCTATAAAAGTTTGCTTTTTAAGAAGCCACTGTTGGCCGTGCGCGGTGGCTCACGCCTGTAATCCCAGCACTTTGGGAGGCCGAGGTGGGTGGATCATGAGGTCCAGAGATCGAGACCATCCTGACCAACAGGGTGAAACCCCGTCTCTACTAAAAATACACAAATTAGCTGGGCGTGGTGGCGCGTGCCTGTAGTCCCAGCTACTTGAGAGGCTGAGGCAGGAGAATCACTTGAACCCAGGAGGTGGAGGTTGCAGTGAGCCGAGATCACGTCGCTGCACTCCAGCCCAGGCGACACTGCAAGACTATCTCAAAAAAAGCCACTGTTGCCTGAATCTTTGATAGTTGAAATAATCTCTCTTTTTTTTTTAAGCAAAATATATTTCTTTAGCCTAGGGCAGACAAGCTACACTATTTGACCTGCTCTTTTCTAAGAAGTATTTTAGAAAACTAGAATAAGGCAAGCCACTTATAAACTGGTTCCAAATATTAGATGAGTTTCTCCATAATAATAATAGTCATCCATTTAGTGTTTGCTGTGTGCCAGACCCGTACTGAGCACTTTACCTGTTAACTCATTCAATCCTTATGACCACACTGGAGGTTGTATTATCCATCCCTATTTCTTGGTTAAAGTAACTAAGACCCTGAGACATCAAATAAAGGATATGATAAAGGCTAATGTTCGATTAAGTTTTATAAAGAGGACCCAAAACAACTATTTAAGAAAAAGTAAGTTTTACGTTTCAATAGGAGGAAGGAGTAGATTATTAGTTAACAGCATTTTCTCCTTATAACGGAAATGCACTCCTGTAAAGTATTTTGACCATCTTCTTCAGTATGTTGGGCACTTGGCTTTGCTGATACTAGGGCGACCATGACATGGTTTCCGCTGTGGGTTTCTGGGGAGTGAGAGGAGCGGGGCTCTCTGCACATCTAGAGGTGAATTAAGGTATGTGCATACCTAACTACTGTCCAAGGCACAATGGAATATGTCGTTTCATATTTACAAACCAAGGATTCTAGAAATGCCCAATCATATGGGATCATATCTAGTCTGGGAAATTAGAAAAACCATCCTTTGGGGAGGTGGCGCTTGAAAGATGGGTAGGCTTTGCAAGGAAGGAGTATTTGGGGGTGGGGCAGAGGCTCTGAGCTGGAGAAGCACAAGGCAGGGTCAGCACATGGTGTGGGACGAGGGAAGCATGGGCTAGAAAAGGAAGGTGGAATTGGATTTTGGGAGTGTGAGAGGGGAGCTGATCTTGACTGCCAGACAAGGATTCGGACTTTATTTAGGAACCACTGGAGAATCACAGAAGGTGGGCAGATACTCATTTAGGGAGTCTGCAGGCTTGACTGTCTGGGAACAGTCTGTTGGTGGGAGGGGCAGTTAAGTGGCTGTTTTCCCCATTCATCCATTCATGATGAATGAAGCAGGCTAAGAGCTGATGACATAAAGTTGTATGAGAAAATAAGACATCACCTTAGTGTTAGCACAGCAAACTCAGATGTCTCCAAGGGCTGGGCAAGTTACATGAATCAGTAAGAGATAGCCAAACTGGAACATTTGAAGGAGCAGCCCCTACTCAACCCCAGCAGGTTGCAGCTACAGGAGAACGGTGTCCTTCTACATAAACATCTCATTTTTCTAGAAAACCTGGGAATCCAGACTTTTGTGTGAAATCTCTAGATGTGTAAATATTGGGGCTAACTCATTTTTTTTTCAAATGTACAGCCCAAACAAGACATCTGCAGACTACAAGTTTGCAACTCTGAGAGTTATGAAATAAAACAATTTTAGACACTCTAGAAAAATTCCATTTGGGTGGGACTGCATGTGAGATCACAAAAACTAAGTTGATCAAGGACATACTTTATAAAAAAGGAAAATTTGATGCAAATTTTTAGTTTGATTTGATAATATCTTCTGATCACAAAGAACAACACTTATTCACATACACATACACCAGGTCTGAATAATACTTTGAACTCAACAATTTCTCCTTTTCCAACGCATGCAAAAAATGAGCTTGCTGTCATTGGCAGCTGCAGTGTGCTCCATTGTAAGACACTAGACAAAAATGCCATTGCAGTAACTATTAGTAGGAATCTACTGGTAGGAATTACTCATAACATTTGTGACTGACTAATATTCATATATAGGACTAAAACCCTGAGAATATGCATTGTGTCTGACTTTGTCACTGTCAGGCAGCTCTTTTCCATAAAAGTTGATCATGGGTTCTATCAGTGATTTCCAAACTTGCCTGTTCTTAAGACACACAAAAGGCATTTTTTAAGTTATAATTCCAGCCCAGCACCACCCCTCCACCCCATCTCCCCATAGATTTCTGAATTCCACTTTTTTTTTTGAGATGGAATCTCACTCTGTCACCCAGGCTGGAGTGCAGTGGCATGATCTCAGCTCACTGCAACCTCCGCCTCCTGGGTTCAAGTGATTCTCCTGCCTCAGCCTCCTGAGTAGCTGGGATTACAAGCGCCCGCCACCATGCCCAGCTAATTTTTTTGTATTTTTAGACGGGTTTTTGCCATGTTGGCCAGGCTGGTCTCGAACTTCTGACCTCATATGATCTGCCCACCACGGCCTCCCAAAGTGCTGGGATTACAGGCGCGAGCCAGCATGCCCAGCCTGAATTCCACTTTGTAAATGAAGAGCCTGGGATTCAATATTTTAATAATGCCCAATACAGTGACTCTTCAGACAAGTATTAAAAACACTGGGTAACGTCATTGTGCTCCCCAGCGTAGCCTAAGAACAGTAAATAAGGATCTTCTGAGTGTGCTTTTGTTATGTGCCTTTTTATGATTTCACTGATGTAAACAATAGTTGGCATCTGCTATTCTTTTGAAGTTCAGACTGAATACTTCCAAATGGAGTTAATGGAGGAGGTAGGGGATGTGTGTTGGGGGCGTTGCAGGGAAGTACTTTAGTGACATTTAATCCAAGGGCCTTCATCCTTTCCTAATTAGGCAGAAAACTGCCCAATCCTGTGGAAATAGCCCACCAGCTACGGAATTCTTATACCTCCTCTTAAAAAGCTGTCAGAGGCTTAAGTGAACAGAAACCAGCACAGGAAGTAATTACCATAGCATCTACCACCTGTAACAATAGCCTACTGTAGGTGTATAGGTCCGTCTTTTCCCTTGTGTTTTAATCTAGGTGAGTTTCTTTGAAACTTAATGATTTCAAAACTTCCCCATTTGAAGGGGAATGTAAATCGATAACCCTAACCACTGACCACAAAGCTCCCTTGCATGTGCTAAAACGTTCGCGTCAGAGAGCTCAATCTGACTGCATTTCATGTGACTCCAGGTTCATTCTCTCTGTCTCTCCTTTTCCCCTCATTCCCAGTGTGAATCACACAGTGCTGCACTGCTCCTCCCAATCTGTTTATCAGATTGTGCTTGTCAGAAAAGGGAACAGATAGTACAAGTATTAAATTATGCTGTTGATCAGGACTAAAAAAGCCACAGAAACATGTATTGTGCGTTCCATTCAAACTTTGGAACTTGACTCGGAAAGCCTGTCCCAAAAGCTGAAGATCAAATCCTTGTCACAGAGGATCACACTCGTTGGAAAAGAGGCAAGATCAGTTGGTTAAATCCAGTTTGAGGAGGCCTTACAGGATCATCTGAAGGTCTGCAACTTGAGCAATCTGACGCAGCTGGGTTTTTAAGTTAATTAGCAGTAATGGGAAACTGGCTTGGGAAGGGGCAATGGTGGGAGCCAGATGGCTTATGTGCCCCTAAAATTTAAATTTTCATCCATTATTGCTCTTTATTTGAAATTTTTAAAAATTATTTAAGATGTTGTTCTTCTATAAGTCATATCCTTAAATGTTTGGTCTCTTACATACATAAATACCAGAAAATTTGAAATTCTAAGTAGAATGCATATTCATGAAAATAATTCAGTTATAGCTCTTAGTTTAAGCATGGTAGACGTGTTTCTAAAACAGAATATTGACCTGTATAATCTTTTCCCTACTGCCATTATAATATCAAAATCAGAGTTATTTTCCTCTAGGTAGGAAAGGAATGGGAGAAAAACTACACGCACACCCCAAATTCTTCCTTCCAATAGCTTCCTGCCTCTGTCCAGTCTGCAATAACACCCCTCCTCCACCATCCACTCCCCACTTTTCTTCCAAAGTTAGTCAAGTGATGGATGGAGATGACTTCTGCACAATCACTAGAAGCCTTCGTGTAGATATTAAAAGCATACAAAGAGAATGACTTGCCTGGACACGGACAGGGCTGCAGGCCTGCATTGAGGTGGCCTTTCACAGGGCCCATGGAAGAGCCACAGACAATGCAAGGCCACCAGGCCACTTACTTCTCAAATTCTCACCCCAGGTGTGAGTGTCTTTTTCTTGCATGTCACTGCTTTTCTCAGTCTCCTCTACTCTCCCTGCGAGATCTCAACCATCGATGGCTTTCCTGTCACCTGTGCTGCAGGCAGACCTCTCCCAGAGCTTGGGTGGGGTAGCCAGCCCTGAGGATACAGGACGAATAAGACATGACCTTGCCATTTGACTTTTAGGCAGGAGGTTAAGCCATGTAAACCCATTGATTCAATATATTTTGTCATAAGCAATGATAGATGTAGGATCTGCCAAACATTCCCATTGGACTATCAAGAACTGAGCTTATTTTGGCCCCTGGGCCTTTCCTTTCTCCTTTTAGATTTCCTATCTCAGTTCAGGATGCTCCTTTCTGTTCACACCAGGGAGCCATTTCTGCAATCCCCATACTTACATGGTCACCAAATTCTACAGAAAGTATCATTTAAATATTTCTTAAATTGGTCTTTTCCTTTCCACCCCTACCTCCACTTACCAATGTCATATTATCAATTCCTCCTATATGGACCATTTCCATAGGATCTTAACTGCTTTTTCTGTTGAGAATTGAGATTGTCACCCCTTAAAATCCATCCTCCACATTGCAGCCTGGTTACTCCCCTGTTAAAAGCCTGACAGTGTTTCCTTGTTGTTTTTAGAATCATATTCTCTCCTTAGTGTGGCATCCAAGCCTCCTTAATCTAACTCTACCTACCCCTCAGCCTCATCTGGGGCCACCCCTGGCCTCCTACAAAATACTTTTAGTGTCATATTAGTTTTTTTTGTTTGTTTGCTGTTTTTTGTTTTGTCTCGTTTGTTTTGGAGACAGGGTCTCACTCTGTCGCCCAAGCTGGAGTGCAGCAGTAGCACAATCATGGTTCCCTGCAGCCTTGACCTCCCAGGTTCAAGTGATCCTCTCACCTCAGCCTCTGAGTAGCTAGGACTTTAGGCACCCGCCACCATGCTTGTCTAATTTTGTGTGTGTGTGTGTGTGTGTGTGTGTGTGTGTGTGTAGAAATGGGGTCTCACTGCCAGGCGCGGTGGCTCACGCCTATAATCCCAGCACTTTGGGAGGCCAAGGCAGGTGGATCACAAGGTCAAGAGATCGAGACCATCCTGGCCAATATGGTGAAATCCCATCTCTACTAAAAATACAAAAATTAGCCGGGCGTGGTGACGTGTGCCTGTAATCTCAGCTACTCAGGAGGCTGAGGCAGGAGAATCGCTTGAACCCAGGAGGCGGAGGTTGCCGTGAGCCAGGATTACACCACTGCACTCCAGCCTGGCAACAGAATAAGACTCCGTCTCAAAAAAAAGAAAGAAAGAAATGGGGTCTCACTATGTTGCCCAGGCTGGTCTCAAACTCCTGGATTTAAGCAATCCTCCTGCCACAGCCTCCCAAAATGCTGAAATTACAGGCATGAGCCACCATGCCCTGTATGTCATATTGTTCTGAGTCTCCCTGCTTTGTAATACATTTATCCTGTTATTTGTTTAATCACTTGCCACTCATCCTTCAAGACCTTCTTTACCCATCACCACTTTTTCATGTGCTCCTCAGATGGGTGACCCATCTCTATGGTCCTAAAGCACCCGATTTGTACTTTTATTATCATACTTACAACTTAATATTGAAATACCTACATGTATATGTTTACTAATCTAATGGCCATCCTTAAGATCTTCAGTGGAAGAAATCTGACTTATTTATGTCCTAGCACTTAGTAAGTGCTAACTAAATGATTGTCGATGACAGATGAAATGCACATCTGAAGTCTATTATTTGTAGAACTAGGCAGAGTATGGGTTTCATGTTCCTCACTCCAACTCTTAGAGAACTTATTTCTACTCATAAGCACTCAATTAAATAAGAATTAATGTAAAGTATAATAACTGACATACAATAGAGAATCAATTACTAGTAATATTAAATCCCTCAAGCACTTTGGTTCTTTTAATGTTTACTTTGGATTTTGCCTAATCTAAAGTCATTCAAGAGTTCCACATTTGGCCAATATGAAGTAACAGATTACTCTCCCTCCTGAAACAACTCACAAACTGGACAGATTATATGAAACAATGATTTTCAAGACATTGAATATGAGGCAGCAGAGGACAGTGATCCCTGAGAGGTGGAGAGCAAACAAGGTGAGCCCTATGATTGCCCTGGCTAACTGCCTTGAGGAAGTTTCCAGGCCATGTTGCAGGGAGGGGTAACCCATTCAGAGGCTAATGCTTTGCCTGAGTTGAAGAGATGGAGATGGTAGTGCGGGGAAGCCAAGGCAGCTAGAATTCATAGGGCAGAGCAATGGACATGGGAGAGATACATGCAGAAAGAGAAGACTGAAGAACAGAAGAGACTATTCAGCTGAGTACTGATCAGTGCATGTGTTGGAAGAAATCACTCAAGCCTAGGGGAAAAGCTACATAGAAGAATGAGAGAAAGCAATCGCCATAGCCCACCCAGGACCAGAAACAGTTCCTGCTCTCAGCAGACAGAGTGGAAAGCCTCATAATGAATGGGGCATTGGTTAGAGTACTCAGAATGCCAGAGTGCTGGAGGGAAATGAGCCCTAGACTAAACACAGCTCTGATCTTACCTAACAAAGCTTAAAAGCAAATCCCAAAAGGATCAAAGTGTTTCCAAGTAACTCTACTTCATTCTAAAACAAAGTCAAAAAATATTGATAGAGATACACAAATATTCAGCACCCAATAAGGTAAAATTCACAATAACTGGTCTCTAATTTTTAAAATTACCAGGCATTCAAAGAAGCAGGAAAATATAACTCATAGTAAAAAATAAAATAAAATAAATAAATCTAAACCAACCCAGAGGCCGACCCAGGTGGCTCATGCCTGTAATCCCAGCACTTTGGGAGGCCAAGGTGGGTGGATCACTTAAGGCCAGGAGTTCAAGACCAGCCTGGCCAACATGGTAAAACTCTATCTCTACTAAAAATACAAAAATTAGCTGGACATGATGGTGTGTGTCTGTAATCCCAGCTACTCAGGAGGCTGAGGCAGGAGAATTGCTTGAACCCAGGAGGAGGAGGTTGCAGTGAGCTAAGATCATGCCACTGCACTCCAGCCTGGGCAACAGAGCAAGACTCTGTCTCAAAAAAAATAATAAAAATAAAAATAAATAAACCAACCTAGAAATGAGGAGACATTACACAATCGGTAGATAAAAACACTAAAACAGTTAATAAACTTTATTCTATATGTTCAAGGAGCTAAAGACTTAACATGTAAAATGGTGACATGGAAAATATAAAGAAGAACAATATCAAATTTCTAGAAATAAAAATTATGATGTCTGAAACACACACCTGATGGGATTAGCAGCAGATTACAAAAGATTAGTGAACCTGAAGATATATTAAATAGCAATAGAAATTTCCTAAGATGAAACACAGAGTCTTGTCTTTAAAATGCTGAAACAAAATGAACAGAGCATATTGAACTGTGAAATAACTTCAAGCAGCCTAATACACACGTAATTGCAGTCTCCCTCAAGGGGTCAAGGGGGCAAACAGAAAAATATTTGAAGAAATAATGGCTGTTTTCCAAATTTGATGACAACTACAGTATAAACCCACAGATCCAAGAACCTTAATGAACTCTGCAAAAGAAGCATAAAGAAAAACACACCAAGACACATCATAAACAAATTGCTTAAAACCAATGATAAGGAAAAAAAATCTTAAAAGCTGCTAGTGGGGGAGGGAGAAGATACTTTATGGACAAAGGTGGAAAGATAAGGATGATGGCAGATTTCTTATCAGAAACATGCAAGCCAGAGACATTGGAACAACAAAGTAAAATTACCTTTCAAAAACAATGGTAAAATAAAAACATTTTTGGGAAGACAAAATCTAACAGAATATATCACCAGCGGATTTCTCTACAAAAAATGCTAAAAGAAGTCCTTCAGGCAGAAGGAAAATGATGCCAAATGGAAATCAGCTTCTATACAAAGAATGGAGGGCACCAAAAATGGTAACTATGTGGGCAAACATAAAGGGCTTTATTCTTTATTGTTAACATTTTTATAAAAATAACTGTTTAAAGGAAAAATAATAACACATCGTGGGTTTATAGCTTATGTAGAAGTAACATTCATAACAACAATAATGGAAGGGACAAATGAAATTATAAGATGCCTATATGTTAAGTGATATCAAATCATTTGACAAATAAGACTGTGATAAGTTAAAGATACTACAAACCTTGCAACTACTAAAATAATGCAACAGAAGCCAATAAAGTGAAATTATTTTTTAAAGTACTCATTTTATCCAAAGAAGGCAGAAAAAGAAGAAAAACAAAACAAAGTGCAGATTGGAAAAGTAAAAATTAGCAAAAGGATATAATTAAACAAAACCATATCAATAACCACATTAAATGTAAATGGCCTAACACCTCGATTGAGACAAGATCGTCAGGCTGGCTAAAAAATATGACACCCAACTATATGCTGCCTAAAAGAAATCAATTTTCTATTTTTTTAAAAAATAGGTTAAAAGTAAGAGCATAGAAAAACGTATCCCAAACTAACACTAATCTAAAGAAAGCTGGAGTTGCTATATTAATATCAGGCAAAGTGGACTTCAGAGCAAAGAGTATTACCAGAAATAAAAAGATCATTTCATACAATAAAGGGGTCAACAGGACATACTTCTAGGCTTTTTATTTCACATAATAACAGGACTTTAGAATACAGAAACTAATAATTAGTATAAATTACAGGTAAATATAGGCAAATCAGATGTATAGTCAGAGATCTGAACACCATTCTGTCAAGAAGTGATAGGAAAAATAGAAATTCAGTAAAAATACAGACTTGAACAACTCTAAAAACATAAAACAAATCTCAATGGATTTAAAAGAAGTTATACAAAAGAAATTATCTAACCACAATGGAATTAAAGAACTGGAAAATCCACAAATATTTGAAAATTAAATGTGTTTTTAAATAGCCCATCGAAGAAGAAATCAAAGGGCAATTAGAAAGTATTTGAACTGAATGAAAATGTAAATATAACATACCAAAATGTGTGGGATTCTGCTGAAGCAGTACTTAGGGGGAAATTTATAGCACTAAACATCTACATGAGGAAAGAAGAAAACTTTCAAATCAACAACTCCGGCTTCCACCTTAAGAAACTAGAAAAAGAAGAACAAAGAAAATCCAAAGTAAGCAAAAGAACAAAAATAATAAAGATCAGAATAGAAATCAATAGAATAGAAAAAGAAAAAATAATAGAGAAAACCAATAAAATGAAAATCTGGGTTATTAATAGAAAATTAATAATATTGATAAACCTCTAACCAAACTAATGGGCGAAAAGCAAGAGGACACAGATAGTCAGTATCAGGAATAAGTAAATTACTGGAGTCCAGATTCTAACCCAGACCTGGCCAACTATCAGGTCCACACCAAGTTGACTCCTGGGAGTTGAGTGAGGCATACCAGATGGACAATCGGGTTGGGCTTATATAAGGTTTTCCTTGATCCATAAATGGGTCTCTAACAAGCTGAATAACCTTCCAGATTACATGCTGACCACCCAAACGCTTTCTGGCAGCACTTATTTGTAAAGAATTTCATATTTTGTTGCTCTTAGATGAACTGTAATAAATTTGTAATGAATTAGAAAAGCAAACATTACTTTTTTATTTGGTAAATTATCTGACTTTTCAACCTTAAAATATTTTTTTAAAATAGATTCTTAAATTCTGTACTTCCTTCAAACAAAAAGCATTTGCCAGAAAAACAAAAGTCATTATGGCTCATATTTCAAAGATGTTTTACGCCTGGCTGCATGCTTGAATCTTGGCTATACCCAAGTTTTGGATAGGGCTGCCTCCTTGATAACCACTGTGAAGTAACGACAGGGTTAATCAGAGTGATGGGATGGGGTGGAGAAAAGAAACTTCAACAGGCTGATCTCTCCCTCTGCCTTTCTAGTCTGAATGCAGCTGATAAATGAGTTCATCTATCACACAAAATAGCCTTTGTTTCATTCTGTAGCTTTCTGGCTTTCCACTGCTAGGAAAAGAAAAGAGGCAGTATGGTTTGCCTCAACTTGCTACTTACCACTGGAGCTTTTCATTTTTAGACTTACTATACAGTAAAACTATTTCCTGAAATTTGCCTTTATTTCAGTGTTAACCATTTCCCCCCAGCTTTCATTTTAAAATATTCAAACCTGCAGAAAAGTTGAAACAACAGTACAAATAAGGCCATGCACTCTTCACTTAGATTCATCAGTTGTTAACGTTTCACCAGGTCTGCTCTCTCCTTGTCCCTGTGTATCGTTTTTGCTGAGCTATTTGAAAGTAAATTGCAAGCAGCGCAGCAATCACCCCAAGTACTTCAGCACGAAATCGCCTAAGAACAAGAACATGCTCCTACTTAACTCTCAGTGTGATAATACACACACACACAGAGTCAATATTCAAATTTCCCCAACTGTCCCAATAATTTTTTTTTTTTTTTTTGAAACGGAGTCTCACTCTGTCACCCAGGCTGGAGTGCAGCCACACGATCTTGGCTCACTGCAACCTCCGTCTCCCAGGTTCAAGCGATTCTCACCCCCTCAGACTCCCAAGTAGCTGGGACTACAGACAGGCACCATCACACCTGGCTAATTTTTGTATTTTTAGTAGAGACGGGGTTTCGCCATGTTGGCCAGGCTGGTCTCAAACTCCTGACCTCAAGTGATCCACTCGCCTCAGCCTCCCAGTGTTGGGATTACAGGCGTGAGCCCAATAATTCTTTTAAAAGCTGTTTTGTTTTGTTTGCTGACTCGACCCAGTCCAGTATTACACGTTGGATTTAGTTGTTATAATGCCAAGTGCTTTTTAGCCCACATTAAACGTGTGTCTGATTTGTCACTCCCACTGATTAAGAAATCTCAGATAAGTGAAAGCTTGATTCTGCAATTAATCCGGAAGTTACAACTCTTGAAGTACAGCCATGAGTATCAGAACATACTGTTCCACACAGCGGAAGTGGCTACATCATTAAATTATCCTGTTGAATAAATGACATAACTCATTCAGAAATGGTGCAGGGCATACAGGCAGGAAAAATGTTAACTGCTCACCACCTCTCATCGTCTGTAGTCAGGGACACAGACAGTTTGCAGCAGAGGCTGACATTCGACCTTGTCAAAGTCACAGACACTAGGAGCTGGGCATCTTTCAAGGTAGCTCTTCTCCCTTCCATGGAAGGCATCCCACGGAAGACCCCACCACGGTCTTCCAGCTTCGCCTTCAATGCTTATCATGGGTAGCCTGGAAACCAGAATGCCTGGGTTCCAGCTTAGCTATGTGACATTGAGCGGGTCACTTAAACACTCTTTAGTGGCCCAGCTTCTTTAGCTAATGAGAGCACACTGCCATCTGCCTCAACTGCACCTGAAGACTGTTGTGGAGAGCAAACAAGAAAGAATGTGGGAAGGCACCACCCTTCACCAGGTCAGCCATCACTGCCTTGACAAGGAGCTTGCTACTGTCATGCTGGGTGCCTTTGCTGCCCTGCAAAGGCTCTTCCCCTGGGTCCACTGTCCTCCACTAAGGAAGAAAGGCATTGAATCAGTCCTTACTGCTTTCTTCACCAGATTAAGCAGCCCCATTTTCTTCAACTAAAACGCCCTTGATTTGGACACTGTACTCAACTTAGTGCAGCCTAAGAAGAAGACACCACCCGGACCTTGGGTTTGATCAAGCCAGATATCCCCCATCCCTTGAGCAATTGATCATTTATAACCAAAGAAAGAACTGGCCCTTATTCCCCATGAAATTTCACAGGATTAGTGTTTTGGATGCTTTGGGGTTCTTCCATCTGTCCTCCAGGAAGCTATTCACTCCTTCAAGTCTTGACTCATCTGAGAATTCTCTGAGAATGGCCTGTCCATCTTCACCCAAGCCACAGACATCACTGTTGACTTGAAGCACACCATCAAAGTTCTCCCTCTAGGATAATGCCAGCCTCTTCACCAGCATTATTTGGGTACGGGTGTTCCCAACAGCTGTGAACCCACAGGACTAGGCTATCATTCATTCATTCGTTCATTCATTCATTCATGTATTCAGAGCTGCCGAGCACCCACTGTGAGCCACCCTGCACTTGGCACTAGCTCTGCAAGAAAAAGAGGAGGAAGCTGGCGCACTTACGGCTTTTCCACTCAGATCCTCCTGATTACAAATCCCTGCATCTTCCTTTTCTATCCCTTTAGTATGTCCGTCAAGAAGGAAATTATTTCTTTGGAAGGACATGGGCATCTGCTTTCTTTGATACACTATTCATAAACATTCAGGGCACAATTTATCAAGAAACTTGGGTGTCAGCTTAGACAACACTGCATCTGAGAACAGTTCCCTATCCCCTGCCCAAATTTCTGAACAGAACACACACACACACACACATACACCTTTTCCTCCACTGCACCATAGGTGGAGAAGCTACATTTACCCAGGACACCACCACCCTCATTGATCGGCCCAGAGGGAATACCTGTGTCAACCAGGTCTCTTACCTGCAAATATATAATTCAGTCTAGGAGACTCATCTCTGTCTGGCTGTGCTGTCAAAAAGAGGAACTATCAGCCGTAGCTCTGTGGGCTGCCAAGTTCGCGGGCAAGAGAAAATTCAGAGGCCGGGGTACTGCAGAAGCAGCAACAACAGCAGTTGATTTCTTGGTTCTGGTTGACTCCTGAGGCCTGATGGGTCCCTGCTGTCACTTTTGTGAGACAGCTCTGTACTGTCAGAGTAAGCTCCACTTTCTTTAAGCTACATAAATTGGTTTATATTATTTGCAATTAAAAAATTCCACCCAGCAGGGCACGGTGGTTCATGCCTGTAATCTCAGCACTTTGGGAGGCCCAGGTGGGTGGATCGCTTAAGTCCAGAAGTTTGCGAGCAGCCTGGCCAACATGTCAAAACCCCGTCTCTAGAAAAAATACAAAAATTAGCTGGGTGTGTTGGCATATGCCTGTAATCCCAGCTACTTGGGAGGCTGAGGCACAAAGATCACTTGAACCAGGAGGTGGAGGTTGCAGTGAGCCAAGATCACACCACTGTACTCCAGCCTGGGTGACAGAGCAAGCTTCTGTCTAAAAATAAAAATAAAAATTCCACCTAACACATAATGCAGAAAAGGTGCCATTAATAGTTGATTTTAGATGTTTTTGTACCCTTTTAGATAACTAGGAACATTATTGATTTTGTTCCTAGTTACTGATTTTTTATTGTTAATGATATTCCATTGCTACCCTTCCACTTTCTCCAGGAAATCTCACTAGTTAACACATCTACAGGTCTGTCCTTATCTGGAAATGTATTTCATCTAAACCAAGAAGCTCCAATTCAGGTAAGCTACCAGGGGCCAGTCCACACTCTGCCCCTGTCCTGAGGTCCAGTTCCTTCCACACTTTGTTCCACCCTTTCCAATTTGAAGTCCATTCTCTGAGATGGGGAAGGCAGAAATAAAACAGCAGTGACATGTGTCTGCCTTGTCTTGGCCACCAGTCACATTACACTGACTGCTCTAAGCTGTGGCGCCATGGCTACCAGTGTCGGTTCAGATCCCCGTCCCCTGCTTACTGGCTGTGTGACCTTGGGAAAGTTAGGGAACCTCTCTGTCCCTCACAGTCCTCATCTCAAAACTGGGAATCACATCAGTGCCTACCTCACAGAGCTCCTGCGAGGATTTGAGCAAATGAATTAACAAAAGTAGAAGACAGGGCCTGGCTCAATAAATGTTCACTTTTATTTTGTTCTTTTCCTATCCTGACTAAAACTAAAAGAACCCTCTTCTGTGTGTGCAAAGTTCCTAGAAGCTTCTGTTGTAGTCTTCTTGTCATTTTTCATGCTGCTTCTTTTTCCTTGGGCTCTTCCTGCTTCCTTGTGAGCGGGAAAATAAAATCAAGGTCAACTACAAATTTATTTATTTATTTATTTATTTATTTTGTTTTATTTTTTGAGGCAGAGTCTCATGCTGTCGCCCAAGCTGGAGTGCAGTAGCATGATCTCAGCTCACTGCAACCTCTGCCTCCCAAGCTCAAGCAATACTCCTACCTCAGCCTCCTGAGCAGCTGGGATTACAGGTACACACCCCCATGTCCAGCTAATTTTTGTATTTTTAGTAGAGACAGTTTCTCCATGTTGGCCAGGATGGTCTCTAACTGCTGACCTCAAGTGATCCAC
The DNA here is from genome assembly GCF_028885625.2 of Pongo pygmaeus. Lineage (NCBI taxonomy): Eukaryota > Metazoa > Chordata > Mammalia > Primates > Hominidae > Pongo > Pongo pygmaeus. Next base: position 40,886,604 of record NC_072390.2, on the reverse strand, counting down.
CTGCCTCAGCCTCCCAAAGTGCTGGAATTACAGATGTGAGCCACTGTGCCCAGCTCCAACTACTAATTGAAAAGGCATAGCCCCTGATAAGAAATGTTCACTCCTGGCTTGTCCCACCACACTCTCCAAAGGGGCACTTGACCCTGCCATTGTCTTTCCAGACAGCTCTTCTCTTCCAGACATCACCTTTCCCAGACAGTGAGGCTTCCCCAGGCTACAAAGATCAGGCAGGCTGCAGCGCCCGGCTAGTTGAAGAAATGAATGTTATCTCCTAGAAACCAGGAGGACTACCTCAGTGAGGCTTTTCAACTTGGAAGTTCCTTACAGTGAAATAGGGAAGTTTCTCATTATGCCCAGGTAATACAGCACTGATGGGCACAGGGTTGAGAAGGCACCCAAGGGAGGTTCTGAATTCTCCTTCCTGTTGCCCCTCCTCAACCCCTCCTTAATTTTCTTCTACTGAAACAAAAAAGTAAGTGAAATAAAATGTTCCAAAACTGACTCAGAGAAGCTAGAGGTCCTAACTAAAGCAACATTTGCAAAACAACACACTTACTATTAGCTCTGCCCATCACACTAGCTGACAAGTAGTGCTTAAAATAAGACAGAAAGAAGCAGGGAGGCTCATTCATGTACTACCTGGCTGCGGGAGGCAGCCAGGAGACAGTGCCCTGCCTTGGAGGGGCGCGCTCCCAGCAAGGGGAGGCCAGTGGGAAACAACCACAGCAGAGTTGATAGAGGCCCTGCCTGACACAGCTGTTCAGCCTGCTCTGGGAACATGAGGCAGGAACAAACTACTAGCTCATCCTGGGGAAGCCAGGGAAGGTCTCACAGAGCTGGGGCAGGGGCAGAATCTTACAGGATGAGCCCACCAGGAAGACAAGAGGAGGAAAGTGGGAAGCAAAGGGTGTTTCAGGCAGGGACAGTAGCCTGTGCAAAGACAGACACCTGAAAAGCATGACGCTGAGTATAGGAAGAATAGCCAAGTTCCCTGTGGGGCAGGGGCAGGCAAGGAAAAGAGCAGGGAGACCCAGCATCAGGAGAAGTTAGGATGGGGGCCCTCCTGAATGCCACTTTTCAAGCCCCACAGACTGATTCAGAGTCCTTAGGGTGGGACCCAAAAGTCTACATCCAGGTGGCCCTGAGGACCCAGTGTGGGAATGAGTCATAGACAACAAGGAATCATTGGCATTTTCAAACAGCAGTGTGATGCAACCAGATTTGCTTTTAAGAAACACTATATTTGTGGGAAAGTGGAGAAGGAAGTGGAGCTTGCAGAGCCTGAAGAGATCAATCAGGAGATGATTCCAGCTGTCCTGTGGAGCCGCGATAAATGAAAGCAATTGGGAGGGAGGAGAGGGGGTAAATATCATGAGATATTTCCAAGGTACAGACAACAGAACTTGATGAGCAATTACATGTGGGTGGTGAAGGAGAGAAAACAGTCAAAATGATTCCAAATTTTCCACCTCAGGCTCCCCAAGGGTTGAGAGCCCTTAAGAAAAAGAGGGAATGGAGGTCAAGAGGAAGCTTGCATTTGTGGGGCAGGCAGTGAGAACTCTCCACGGAGTTTAGTTGGGGTGTGTGGCCCAGGAGATGGCTGTGGATAACTGCATGTCCAGAGATGGGGGCAGGAAGCCACAGGCACTGCAGGGAGGAGCCGAGATTAAACATGGGGCTTTGGAGTGATAACTGACAAGGAAAGGCTGAGGACGCCCAGGGAGAGTGGACAGAGTGGACGCACACCTGGAGATGCCTCCAACAGGAGAGGTGGGTGGAGACCCAGAAGGAACAGCAAAGAAGGAGGAGGAAAACCTACCTAAAATAGTGTGGGAAATTGGAAAGGAGAGAGTTTCAAGGAAAGAATGAGAATGTCCAACACCCAAGAAAGGTCAGATAGGGATAGAGAGGAAACACGCAGATTAGGTGTGGCAATTCCAAAGCCACTGCCAACCCTAGAGAAGGCGACCGTGGTGTGCTGGGATCCGGAGCCAGACTGCAGCAGGCTGAGAAGTAAATCAAAGCCAGGAGGAGAAGACGGCAATTGCAGACTCTTCTTTTATTGTGAAGGAAAAGAGACAGGACAGTCACCAGAGGGAATGGCAGAGTGAGATATATGGAGCCTTTCCCCTCTTTTTAAACTTTTCACTTTATTAAAATAGCATGCCTTAACACAAGTCATTGAATATAATGATTATTTCCTACATTCTATAGATATCCAAAATGATTAGAAGTATTTTCTACTCCAGCACTTCCTAACAGTGTATTTGCAGAGGGTACAATCTCAGCAAGTTAGGGTGAGAATTTTTTTTTCAGTTTGAGTATTTGAAAATGGCCATATGGATTCATATCATCTCATATTCTTGCAGTAAAAAACATGAACACCAGGGTTACAAGGGAGTTTGCATGATGTTTGTAAGAAGGGATGTAAGCAATAAGAATGAGGTTCAAACTCCATGCTCCTTGGGTAACCCTTGCATCACAGATGTGTTGGTATTAATAGTGTGTGACCCATTTAATCCTCACAACAGTTCAGTTGTTCTTCCTAAATAATAGCAAACCTTTATAGAGTGCTTATTATATTCCAGGCAATATCCTAAGTGCTTCAATATGTAATCCCACCTGATACTCAAAACAATCTTATGAAAAAGATACTATTATTATACCATTTTACAAATGAGAAAACCGTAATTCAGAGGGCCTAAAGTAACCTGCTCAATATCATATAGCTAGTAAGTAGGGATGAATTTCCAAATGATGTTATTAAATTTAGAAATTAAGGGGAAATGGCTAAATGTAAAAGAAGTTAAAAATACAAAGGGGGCCAAAACCAGAAACAACTCAATGTCCTCCAACAAGAGTATCAATAAACAAATTGTAGTTTATTTAAACAACAAAATACAACTCAGAATCAACTACAGATATATACAGTGACATGAATGAGTCTCAAAAATTATGTTGAAGTATATGAAAAAGAGCTCAACATCACTGATCATTAGAGAAATGGAAATTAAAACCACAATGAGGTACTATCTCACACCAGTCAGAATGGCTATTATTAAAAAGTCAAAAAATAACAGATGCTGGAGAGGTTGCAGAGAAAAAGGAACACTTACACACTGTTGGTGGGAGTGTAAATTAGTTCAACCATTGTATAAAACAGTGTGGCGATTCCTCAAGGACCTAAAAACAGAAATACCATTCGACCCAGCAATTCCATTACTGGGTATATATCCAAAGGTGTATATAAATTGTTCTATCAGAAAGGCATGCTGGACATGGTGGCTCACACCTGTAATCCCAACACTTTGGGAGGCCGAGGTAGGTGGATCAGCCTGGCTAAACCAGCCTGGCCAACATGGTGAAACCCTGTCTCTACTAAAAACACAAAAATTAGCCAGGAGTGGTGGCGCATGCCTGTAGTCCCAGCTACTCAGGAGGCTGAGCAGGGAGAATCGCTTGAACCTGGGAGGTGGAGGTTGCAGTAAGTCGAGATTGTGCCACTGCACACTCCAGCCTGGGTGAGAGAGCAAGACTCCATCTCAAAAAAAAAAGAAAAAGAAAAAGAGAAAGAAAGAAAGAGAAAGAAAGAAAGAAGGCAAAAAGGGAAAGAAAGGCAGGCAAGCACATGCACACATATGTTTATTGCAGCACTATTCACAATAGCAAAGAGATGAAATCAACCTAAATGTCCATCAATGACAGATAGGATAAAGGAAATGTGGTACATAGACACCATGAAATACTATGCAGCCATATAAAAGAACAAGATCATGTCCTTTGAAGGAACATTAATGGAGCTGGAGGCCATTATTCTTAGCAAACTAATGCAGAGACAGAAAACCAAATACTGCATGTTCTCACCTATAAGTGGGAGCTAAATGATGAGAACACATGGACACATAGAGGGGAACAACATACACTGGGGCCTATTGGAGGGTGAAGGGTGGGAGGAGGGAGAGGATCAAGAAAAATAGCTAATAGGTACTAGGCTTAATACCTGGGGGATGAAATAATCTGTACAACAAACCCCCATGACAGAAGTTTACCTATGTAACAAACCTGCACATGAACCCCTGAACTTAAAATAAAAGTTAAAAGTAAAATAACTTTTATTTAGTAAAACAAATTACATTGAATGAAAAATCAAACAACCAAAGAAACATATACTGTACAGTTCCATTTATATAAAGTTTCAGAAGTACTAATTTCCAATAATAGAAGTCAGAATAGATATTACTAGGGTACAGGAGTGAGAGCGTGGTGGGCTCGTGAAAGGGGTTAGGGGAATTTTCTGAGGTGAGGAAAGTGTCTTATATGAGGGTGGTAGTCCAAAATAAAGTCATATGTAAATGAACTTTAGAAAACAAGAAAGAGTCAGAGGTACGATGGAGGAAGGCCAAGGAGCAGGTTGAGGGGCTCAGTTAACAAACACAGATGCAGGCTTAGCTCCAGAGAAGCCCCTAAGCCCTAATGCCTGAGAAGGAGGGAGAGCCAGTTCCGTGGCCAGCAGAAGGATGGCAGTAGCCAGCCAAGGGAGCTGACATCAGAAGGCTCGTCCATCATTTCAGCTGGAGGAGTAAGAATATAAAAGAATACTTTTCCAATGGTAGATGTTCTTGGGTCAAGGATGTTAGATCTGGGACAACCCCCTTTTATAGATGAGGACACAGTGTTAGTGACTTATTCATGGTTACATGGCTAATTAGTCACAGAGCTGGAATCAGCACATAGTTCTCTTACATCAATAGAATAAGTCAACTGGGGCGGTGTCAGAGCCTCCTCAAATGCATGACCCTGCATCACTTCCCACCATTGACTCCCATCACCGCTAATGAAGGCTCTGACCCTTGCTTACTCAAAACAAATGAATGACTTCCAGTTGTATCTTCATTTAACAAACATTCATCAATCACTTATCACTGGCCAGGTGCTGCTAGGTGCTGAAAATCCAAAAAGAAAAAGCCACTATCCCTGTTTTCAGATAACTTAAGGTTGGTGAGGTGAGACTCACATGAGTAGATGACACACTAGAGATGAGTACCAGAGTACGAAAGAGGGGAGAAGGTTTACTGATGGCACAAGCAGAACTCAAGCAATCCTGCTAAGGTGAGGAGTTGAGAAGTCTTCCTTAAGCCTCTGAGAGAATGGGGCAGGCTGAGGTCAGAGAACTGAAGAGAAGGGTTTAGGGACAGAATCACACCCCTGAAAGTACAGGCAAGCACATGCATAGAGACGCAAGAAACTCTCTCCCCCTGCTCCCCATCCAAGATGGGGAGCTCGGGGTACAAGTCTGGCTCCCCTTAGTGAAGAGCACCAGCCAAATGGACCTGTAAAAACAATCAATGTCAAAAGTATCCATGAAGAGTTTGGCTTCAATACACTCCTGAAGATAAATACGATGCAATCTCAACACGTACTTAGTCTACAAACAGAATTTCCACAACAGAATATGGACTAGGCTTTGGTGAGTGGAAACATTATGCTTTTAAGCACATTTTAACAAACACAGTGATCTTTAAACAGTCACCTACACAGCATGGTGCTGGCATAAGAACAGATGCATAGACCAATAGAACAGAATAAACCCACAAATAAATCCATGTATCTACAATGAACTCATTTTTGGCAACAGTGCCAAGAAGATACATCGGGGAAGGGACAGTCTCTTCAATAACTGTGCTGGGAAAACTGGATATCCATATGCCGATGAGTGAAACTAGACCCCTATCTCTCACCATATACAAAAATCAAATCGAAATGGACTAAAGACTTAAATCTAAGACCTCAGACTATGAAACTACTACAAGAAAACATCAGAGAAACTCTCCAGGATGTTGGACTGGAGAAAGATTTCTTGAGTAATACCCTACAAGCACAGGCACCAAAGCAAAAATGGACAAATAGGATCATATCAAGTTAAAAAGTTTCTGCACAGCAAAGGAAACAATCAATGAAGTGAAGAGACAGCCCACAGAATGAGAGAAAATATTTGCAGGCTACCCATCTGACAAGAGATTAATAACCAGAATATATAAGGAGCTCAAACAACTCAATAGGAAAAAAATCTAATAATCTGATTTAAAAATGGGCAAAAGGTTTGAATAGACATTTCTCAAAAGAAGGCATACAAATGGCACACAGGTATATGAAAGGGTACTCAACATCACTGATCATCAGAGAGATGCGAATCAAAACTACAATAAAATCTGTACTACAATTACTGCAGTAAAACTGGCTTTTACCCAAAAGACAGGAAATAACAAGTGCTGGGGAGGATGTAGAGAAAGGGGAACCCTCATACACGCCCCTTAGTACAATCACTATGGAGAACAGTAGGAGATTCCTCGAAAAACTACCGTATGAGCTACCATATGATCCAGCAATCTCACTGCTGGGTATACCCGAAAGAAAGGAGATCAGTATATTGAACAGAGATAATCTGCACTCCCATGTTTATTGTAGCACTATATACAATAGCAAAGATTTGGAAGCAACCTAAGTGTCCAGCAACAGACAAATAGACAAAGAAAATGTGTTATGGGCAGGGTGCGGTGGCTCATGCCTGTAATCCAAGCACTTTGGGAGGCTGAGGCAGGAGGATCACTTGAGCTCAGGAGTTTAAGGCCAGCCTGGGCAACATGGTAAAATGCTGTATCTACACTACATTAAAAAAAAAAAATTAGCCAGTGCACGCCTGTAGTCTCAGCTACTTGGGAGGCTGACGTAGGGGGATCACTTGAGCCTGAGAGGTGGAAGCTGCAGTGATCCATGATCATACCACTGCACTTCAGCCTGGGAGACAGAGCAAGACTCTGTCTCAAAAACAACAAAAAAAGTGTATGTGTTACATACACAAAATGGTGTACTATTAAGCCATTAAAAAGAATGAGATCCTGTCAACAACATGGATGGAACTAGAAGATGTTATGTTAAGTGACATAATTCAGGCACAGAAAGAAAGAAATTTAGCATGTTCTCACTCATTTGTGGGAACTAAAAATTAAAACAATTGAACTCATGGAGATAGAGAGTAAAAAGATGGTTAGCAGAGACTGGGAAGGATAGTGGGGAGAGAGGGGTGGGAAATGGGGATGGCTAATAGGTAGAAAAATATAGTTAGACACCATGAATAAGATTTAGTATTTGTAGCACAAAAGGGTAACTATAATCAGCAATAATTTGCTGCACATTTTAAAATAACTGAGTGAATACAACTGGAATGTTCATAACACAAAGAAATGATGAATGCCTGAGGTGACGGAAACCCCATTTACCCTGATGAGATTATGACACGTTGTATGCCTGTATCAAAATATCTCATGTGCCCCATAAATACCTACATTGACTATGTACCTATAAAACTTAATAATTAAAAATATTTTTAAAAACCAGTCGCCTAAACCTGTTCCACAATCAGTAGTCATGAACATTAAACTGCTGGCTTTATCAACCAGGATCTCCTGAATCCAAGAAACACGCACACTAACTGAAATGCAGGCCACAGCTCTGCCAGTGATGGATAGCAAAACAAAGGCAGCACTAATGAAAAATTAATGAAAACACTTACTTCCATAAGAAAAATGATCTGTTTTCTCCCACCTTCGTATTGATTTTTAACCAGCCCTGTAATTGGAAATGTATACGTTATCCTAAGGTAAAGGCAGGCAGAGGGGAGCAGAGTGTGTAAACCACTCCATTGTGGGCAGGCTGTCAGCCACACAACGAAGCTTTAGCCTGGGAAGCATAGCCTCTCCCTCTCATATTCTCTCCACCCAGCCTGAAACCTGATCCTCCCAGGCTCTGAGTCCTGAGTCATTCCAAGGTTATGAATACTGATGACACCCTAATGTTCCTATGTCCATCAGGGAACCCACTTTTGGGATCATCTTCTCCTATAGCATTCAATTGAAATAAATACAACCCCAATCTTCACAGTGCAGGAAGTCCCGTCTCTCCCCCAAGTTCTGAGGAATTCCCTGGAGATTTATCTTTCCCCATAGTCACTTTTCTTTTTTTTGAGACGGAGTCTTGCTCTGTTGCCCAGGCTGTGCAGTGGCGCGATCTCAGCTCACTGCAACCTCCGCCCAGGTTCAAGCGATTCTCATGCCTCAGCCTTCTGAGTAGCTGGGATTACAGGTGCATGCCATCATGCCTGGCTGATTTTTGTATTTTTAGTAGAGACGGAGTTTCACCATGTTGGTCAGGCTGGTCTCAAACTCTTGACCTCATGATCCACCTGCCTCAGCCTTCCAAAGTGCTGGGATTACAGGCGTGAGCCACTGCGCCAGGACCATAGTCACTTTTTATATCTCACTCAATTCCAGCCTCAACTCTCCCATCCCCTCTTCTCTCATCTGCTGTGGCTCTCACCGAATCTACCACATTTTGTCACAAGCTTGGATATAGCCCACCTCCTTGCCTCTCCAAAGACTAACCTAAAGCAGTACTAGGTTAGGCTAGTTAAAGTTAGTTAAAGCAGACGAGGCATGGTGGCTCACACCTGTAATCCAGCACTTTGGAAGGCCGAGGTGGGCGGATCACCTGAGGCCAGGAGTTCAAGGCCAGCTGGGCCAACATGGAGAAACCCCATCTCTACTAAAAAATACAAAAATTAGCCAGGCGTGGTGGCGTGCACCTGTAGTCCCAGCTACTCAGAGGTTGAGGCACGAGAATTATTTGAACCTGGGAGGCAAAGGTTGCAGTGAGCCGAGTTTGCGCCACTGCACTCCAGCCTGGGCAGCAGAGAAAGACTCCGTTTCAAAAAAACAAAAAACATAAAGTTAGTTAAAGCAGACTGAGGCAGGTTGGAGGGTAGAATCCTCATTTGCTTTGCTCACCACTGAATCCTAAATGCCAAAGCTCTACTTGGAGCATCATAGGAGCTTAAAACTAATAATAGGCCTAGAATATAGACACAGACCTTGAACAACCAAATTCATAGAGACAGAAAGTAGACAGGTGGTTGCCAGGGGCTGAGGCAAGGGAAGTATGGGGACTACTTCTGTACAGAGTACAAAGTTTCAGTTTAGAAGATAAAAAAGTTCTGGAGAGGCCAGACGCGGTGGCTCATGCCTGTAATCCCAACACTTTGGGAGGCCGAGCCAGACAGATCACTTGAGACCACGAGTTCAAGACCAGCCTAGCCAACATGGTGAAACCCCATCTCTACTAAAAATACAAAAACTAGCCAGGCATGGAGGCACACACCTGTAATTGCAGCTACTCGGGAGGCTGAGGCACGAGAATCGCTTGAACCCAGGAGGCAGAGGTTGCAGTGAGCCAAGATTGCGCCACTGCACTCCAGCCTGGGTGACAGAGTGAGACTCTGTCTCAAAAAAAAAAAAAAAAAAGTTCTGGAGAGGCATGGTGGTGATGGTTGCATAACATCGTGAATATTCTCTGTGTCACTGAACTGTCCACTTAAATATAGTTAAAATGGTAAAGTCTACATTATGTGTATTTTACAATTTTTAAAATTCAATGAAGCAATGATAGAAGAAAAGAGGAGTGGAGCTCAGTTCTCTTTTATCCTAAAACTAAACATCTGTTCTCAGGACTCCTTAATGTCCCAGTTCGTGGCGTGGCTGCCTAGTCCAGAGCTCTCCAAAGTGAGTGCTCCAGACCTATTTATAACACAGTCCAACTGGAGAGAGGAAAGCAAATTACAACTTCTATTTATATATATAAATATTTTCTATTTTGGGGGTATATTTAAACATATATAATACTATAGAAGCACATGTAGATAATTTAGAAACAATTAGATTCACATTGGAGGAATGTTGTCAAAAACTTTACACTCCTGGATTGCATAATCAACAAACCTTGAAGACCATTATTATTATTAATTTGTATAGCTTTAAGTGGTACAAGTACAGTTTTGTTACACAGACATATTGCTTTTGGTGAAGTCTGGGCTTTTCATGTAACCATCATCTGAATAATATACCTTGTATCCATTAAGCAATTTCTCTTATTATGATTTATTTATTTATTTAGAGACAAGGTCTTGCTCTGTCCCCCAGGCTGGAGTGCAGTGGCACCATCTTGGCTTACTGCAGCCTCTACCACCTAGGCTCCAGTGATCCTCCCACCTCAGCCTCCTAAATAGCTGGGACTACAGGCACACACCACCATGCCCAGCTAATTTTTTTATTATTTGTAGAGACGAGGTCTCACCATGTCACCCAGATTGGTCTTAAACTCCTGGGCTCACGCCATCCTCCCACCTTGGCCTCCCAAAGTATTGGGATTACAGGTGTGAGCCACTGCTCTGGGACTCGTATTATTATTTTTTGATGTCTAGCTCACCTTACTAGCCGTGGGCTCCACAGGGACAGGGATCTTCGTATGTTTTGTTTTTTTGTCTTATTTTTGTTTTTATTTTTCTTTAATTTTTATAGATGGAGGGTCTCGCTATGTTGTCCCGGCTGGTCTCGAACTCCTGGCCTCAATGATCCTCCCATCTCAGCCTCCCAAAGTGCTGGGATTACAGCGTGAGCCACCAAGCACCCCAGCCATACGTTTTGTTTATCCAGTATCCCATACCCCCAGTACAGTATCTGTCATACAGTTAAGTTCTCATGGATAGTTGCTGATGAATGAGTTGTGGCTGCTGTTACCACTACTCTCTCCAAAGCAGGTGCTCTTAGCCCATGACCATGCCATGCTGCTGGGGGCTTCTGCTCCACTGGGACATGCTCTCTTCCTCTTTCTCCTCCTTTTCTTTTGCTACACCATCCTACAGTTTTCTAATCTGTAAAATGACATTGGACAGAATGCTTCCAAAGTTCCTAACTTTCTTTCTTTCTTTTTTTTTTTTTTTTTTTTTGAGGCGGAGTTTCACTCTTGTTGCCAGGCTGGAGTGCAATGGTGCGATCTCGGCTCACCGCAAACTCCGCCTCCCAGGTTCAAGCGATTCTCCTGCCTCAGCCTCCCGAGTAGCTGAGATTACAGGCATGCGTCACCACGCCCGGCTAATTTTGTATTTTTAGTAGAGATGGGGTTTCTCCATGTTGGTCAGGCTGGTCTTGAACTCCCGACCTCAAGTGATCCGCCTGCCTCGGCCTCCCAAAGTGCTGGGATTACAGGCGTGAGCCATTGCGCCCAGCCCAAAGTTCCTAACTTTCTATGATGCTGATTTTCCTGCCTAAATGCCAGCTACTAGGTTGAAGTCATTTCTAAGCCACAACATGAATCTGAATCAGGGATAGATGCATGCAGCTTCAAGGTGACTTTGGGGACTTGGCCTGACTTTTTTTCTCAATGAGGGCAAACTGCCGACATCTCCTCTAGGATACCAAAAGCCACACACATTACAGAATCTCACCAGTCAAGGCCCTTCTGCTGTTCAAAGTAGGTGTCAAGGAAAGGTGGCTCTTTTAGAGGTAGAAAAACACATTTACGTTGAGTTTCCATTAAGCTCGTATTTTCACAGAACCCAGGTTTGATGGGAAATCTGTGTTTTCTGACTTGGCCCTGTGTTGGTCTTGCAGCCGAACAATCCCAGGTGGACCTCCCTTGTCCATGCACACATTCCCGGAGTGACTTGGAGCAATTTTCTCAACCTGCCTGCACCTCACATTTCTCTTCTGATAATCCAAGAATATAACACTCATTTTGTGGGGCTGCTGTTAGAATAAAAAGACGCATACACAGTGAGACCTCCATAAAATATAACCTTGATCGCTATTATTATATTTTGTTTTCTCAAATGGGAAATGAGAGACTAAATCAGTAGTTTCCAGAGGAATTCCAGAATTCTCAAGAGCTGCCAGAATGGGGCTCCAGGTAGTCCATCCTCCAAGATGCCCCCACTTTTTTTCCAGCTCTGCTTTTTCTCAGATTTATGTATGTTTATTTCTTTTGAAAAAAAAGCGGGGGGGGATGGGATTCTGCAGATTTTTTGACGTGCTTTAAAACTATTGGACTAGATAAGCAGAAAATTTTTAATCCTATGAATCTAACTAAAAGAAAGTAAGGTGCCTGAATTCAAACCACTGCGCAGGTGATCTCACCTGACAGAGAAAGTGGGATTGCCCTGCCCCCGAATTTCCTGGTTCCCTTCACTGGGCTCTGCCAGGAAGAGTTCCCTGTTACAATCATCTCTGGGACATGTTGCCCATCTCCTAGACAGGTGGTGGTTAAACACCCACTCTTTGGTGAAATATCTCATGCTGCCATCTCTGCCTACAACCGCTCATCCCTAACCACTCACTTTCAAGAAAGGGAGGAGGGAGGAGAGAGTGAGTTATTAGGAAATAATCCTGAATACACCCAGGCCTGCCGTCTCTCCCATCTTTCCAATCCAAGTTCAGCCTTGGGCATAGATTTAAAACGACATTGTTCTGGAGGTGGTCTTCAAATGCAACAGGCTGTGATTAATGCTCACACTGTCCTCTAAGGCTATGGGCAGCCTTCTGGACTATTCTCCATGGGCTGGTGCTAATCTGAGTTCAGGTTATGGTGGAAATAGCCTGGTTCACAGGTGTGGAGCAGACTCAGCTTCTTCATTTGTGGCTGAAAATCCTTGGGCAAATAATTTGCATGCTTTAAGCCTTGGTTTTCACACCTGAAAAATGAAGGTAAACAGCATTCACCTTGCTTATCTCACAAGACTTTTGTGAGAAGCTCATTGAAGACTGGATGTCAGAACCAGATAGAACCACACAGAAGGGAGGCCCAAGGTTACCAGAGACCATCTGAGCCTGCCCCTCACTGAGGAGGCTGGTGTGGCAGGAAGGGGCCGGGCCATTCTCTGGACACATCCATGGGTCCTCTGGCATGAAGTCATTTGGAGAAGGAGAGGACATGGGGCTGCAGGTTCCTACATGATCCATCCTCGTGTCTGATCCTAAAGCTCACTTTCACAGCTTGCCCAATGCCGGGCAGGGAGGATGAAAGTGTCCTGGCTGAGATTCCATCCAGATACCACTGGCTCTTCCAAGATTAAACAGACAGTGCATCTCACTCCCACAGCATCTCAAAGCAGAACTGGCCTTTGGTTCAACAGGGCCCAAGGCAGGAACGGGTGGGGCCCTGCCTTCTCCTGCCACTCAAGGTGGGCATGAGGGATCTGCAGGCATAGCCACTTGTTTTGAGGACATCTAGGGTGTGGAAAGCCAGAGAAAGCCCATAGAAGAGAGCTAATGACACGGGCCAGGGAGCGTGTGTGGCTGAACCAACTGGGCAGGTCCAGTACACGTGGAGGTGCACCTCACTGTCCTGGACTGGGACTCAGGAAACCTGGCTCTTCTTCCTACTCTGTGTGGCCTTGGGCAAGTCACACCACCTTCTCAGGTTTCTATAGATTAATGGAGTTGGACCAGAATCTTGCTTTTCAGATGGGTGCATTTAGGCCCATTACTCAGTGGCAAAAAGCTACAAGTTACTCATCTTCCTAGAATGCCAATTTTACTTGGAGATTGGAAGAAACAGTTTTTCATTTTCTTAAACAGCTTTATGAGACATAATTCACATCTCATACAATTCACCCATTGAAAATGTACAATTCAGTGCTTTTTAGTGTATTCATAGGGCTGTCCCAGCATCCCCACCATCAATTTTAGATCATTTCCATCACCCCAAACGGGAGAAACCCATTCCCTTTGGCCACCACCTCCCACCACCCAGTCCTTCCAGCTCCTGCAACCACGAATCTACTTTCCATCTCTACAGGTTTGCCTGTTTGGGACATTTCATATAAATAGAATCATACACTGTGTGTTCTTGGAAGGCTGATTTTTATATTAAAACAAACAGTTGTGTTATGAAAAGCATGCCAAAATTACATTAATTTCTAAATCAAAAAAGACATTTCAGAGAAATCTCCCGTGTGTCTGGCAGCTTCATGCTCAGTCTGAATCTCCTCTGGGGACAGTAATTCACTCTCCTCTGCCTCCGGGCCACTTGGTGGAAATTCTGGACGGCACTGGACTTAAGGATCTAGATCCAACCTTTGAAAGACCCCAAGGCTCAGCTAGATAAACCAACAGAGTGATTTTCCAGGAGAAAAAGTCACTAATCATGACTTTCTGTTACCATTTTCCTCCTCATCCCCTCATCTTTCCATCTTATCTCACCTCCACACAGAGGTCTACATTTAGAATAACTGAAAAAAAATAAGAGAATGATCTCACTACTTCAGATTTCCATGTGAGAGAATAACAGGTTGCGGCTGCCCTCTCTGCCCACTCACCTTGTACCATTCTTCCAGTCTCTGGGAGGAGCTTCTTCATCTGTTCTATTCATTGCAGCCTCCCTGTGCCCAGTACAGAGCCTTGGAATATGATAGTGAAGCCTAGTTCCAGCTCCACAAATATTTGATGGAAGAAAGAAATGGAAGAAAGGCTGAAGGAAGAAAAGGAGGAAGCAAGGGAGAGGGAGAGAAAAATTAAGAAATCGGGATCCTACCAACGCTCTATCTCCCCATCTCCACACCATGCTGCAATGCAACCCCCGAGGGGCTTTGAATTTACCCATATCAATCACCTGCTTCACAGAAATCATTACTGCCCCAAATCAAGACAACGAAACCAACTGCTCACTAAGGAATTTGAAAATGAAGAGCTATGAGTGGGTTGGGGAGGGTTATTAGACCAGGTAGCAGAGCACTTTTCACTGACAGAGTGCTTTTGCATACATTATCTCATTTGACCTTCCCAGAAGTCTGGTGAGAAAGCCAAGGCCAGGATTCTGTAGGCTGTTTTGGATGAAAAACAAAAAACAAAAACGCTGCATTTAGGTAGAATGTAGTGCTTTGGCACATATGGGTTCTAGAATCACTCAGCTTTGTTTAAATCTGAGCTCTGGTCCTGTGTGACCTTGGGACCAGTGCCTGACCTTGGTTATGCTAAGGGGCACAGGCAACTGCACAGTGTCATGTGGGGCAGGTGGGACCTCACAGGGAGGAGGGTCTGCAGGTGCCTAGGTCTGTCCTGCACTCTCTCAGCATCCTGCTCAGAGCCTGCACAGCGGGCTGTGCTATGCTTGCGCTGGAGGGGAGGGGTCCTGTCCCTCTTGTCCTTCCTTTGTATTGGGCGTAAGGGGAGTCTTGAGAGGGAGGGACAAATGGCGCAGGAGTGCAGGGCAGTCTGAGCATAGATGTGGGCTGTTTCAGGAGGTGCTGGGAATGCCAGCTGCCCAGGACATGGAGACAGCAAGCAGGAAGCCACCAGGCCATTTGAGGGTCACCCATTGAACGATTCGGCATGCCTCTCTGCAACCTCTCAAAAGATCAGTTTCCTTATCTGCCTTCTCAGAGAATTGTGGTGAGGGTCAAAATGAAAAGTATATGAAGATCTGTTGCCCAGAACCTGGCCTCCAGACACTACTTGGAAAGGGTCCTGTACCCACAGCTAGAAAAGCTGGAGCAGAGACCTTGATCCATGGCCTAGGTGCTTGTCCAGGGCCCCTGCAGGGACAAGGGGCTGCCTCCCTGTGCCCAGTGCACCATCTGCTCCATGCGCTTGGCCTCAGAGCGGTTTAATGACATCTGTCCCAAGGCACCTGCCACCCTAGGATACAGAGGCGCCAATGTATTCATGAGGCACAGAGAACCTTTTCTGTTTAATACACACTTCTCAGGACTTCACAAATCCAGAGGTTAAAAGGAATTTTCCTGAAAAAATAAATGCACAAACTAAGCTTGTCTGATAGGAATCCACTCCAGCAAAGACTCCTCCTAAGAGTTGCCTGGGTCCCCAGGCTATGAGAGGGCATTTGTCCCATGGAAGAGGCATATGCACCCCACTCTATGCTTCACCTGGAGGGCTGGGGCAGCTCCAATGAATAAACCCAAAGGAAATGGCACCCAGGCTGGGCTGAGCGCTGACCTGACCCTGACCACCTCAGGCTTTTCTGAAGACACTCTGCCCTCATGGTATTGGCAGTCAGAGCAGCCCCGTGTCCCTGAAGCCACTATCATAACGTGGTGTTCTCTTGCGGGGCTGCTCTGGGGGATGGGAAATCACAGAGCACTTTTCCCACCCACTGTCACCAAACCTTCAAAACTGGCTTACCACCAGATGCAGTTGCTGATGCCTTTAATCCCAGCACTTTGGGAGGCTGAGGTGGGCAGATCACCTGAGGCCAGGAGTTCAAGACCAGCCTGGCCAACAAGATGAAACCCCATCTCTACTAAAAAAATACAAAAATTAGCCGGCCATGGTGGTGGGCACCTGTAATTGCAGCTACTCAAGAGGCTGAGGTAGGAGAATCACTTGAACCCGGGAGGCCGAGGTTGCAGTGAGCCAAGATCGTGCCATTGCACTCCAGCCTGGACAACAAGAGTGAAACTCTATCTCAAACAAACAAACAAACAAAATAACTGGCTTACCTTCTTGCTGTGGATAGAGCCAGAGGGCAGAAGCTGTGAGGGGTCCAGTAACATAGGTAATGCTGACCACACAGAGCTGCATGGTGACTTCTAGGGGCCCAAGGCATCTTTGCCTTCATAAGGCCTTTCTTCCAAAAAATATTACAAATATATTTTGCGATTGCATTGATATGAAGATGTCTTAGTTTGTTTTCTGTTGCTTATATCAGCGTACCTGAAACTGGGTCATTTATAAAGAAAAGGAATTTATTTCTTTCAGTTACGGAGACTGAGAAGTGCCAGGTTGAGGAACCACATCTGGTGAAGGCCCTCTTGCTAGTGGGGATGCTGCAGAGTTGCTGCAGGACATCACGCCACGAGGTGGCTGAGTGGGCTAACACGCTAGCTCAGGTCTCTCTTCCTCTTCTTATAAGGTCACCAGTCCCACTCCCGTGATAATCCATTAACCCATTAATCCTTGAATGGATTAATCCACTCATGAGAGCAGAGCTCTTGTGACCTAATCACCCCTTAAAGGCTCCACCCCTCAATCCTGCCACACTGGGGATTAAGTTTCAACATGAGTTTTGGTGGGGACATTCACAGCAGAGCAGGAGACAAATATAATCCAGGCTGGGTTTACATGTTACATATTATATATATGAATCAAATTTATTGCTTCTTCTGATTTCAAAAGAATTTTAAGTTAAAACATTT
This sequence comes from Pongo pygmaeus, assembly GCF_028885625.2. NCBI lineage: Eukaryota > Metazoa > Chordata > Mammalia > Primates > Hominidae > Pongo > Pongo pygmaeus. The sequence goes on along the minus strand of NC_072390.2, from coordinate 40,869,569 downwards.
TTGTAGGCCGTAGGCCCTGTGTTTGCTCTTGCTGGAAAAGTTGTCCTGAGACCAGGACAATTCAAGAGCCTACAGCCCATCCTCCTTAGGCTGGGCCAGCCACTTACCCTGGGGTGTTCAGTTAGTCAATTAAAAGAAACTTGTGCTGAAACAGTACATTAGAGACAGGCTTCCTTTAACAAAAACTGAAGCTCCACTGTAAGAGTAACACAAAAAGAAATGAAAGAAGTCAGATTTGAAAGAAGGTGTTTTAAGTTTATGGGTGGCCTTAATAAACACCCACGTGTACAACCAAGAGGTGAGCCTGGTGTTTGATAATGGCTTTTAGCTAGGAGATGAGTTTGGTTTGAAAAAGGGATATTTTGAGAGGATAGAAAGAGCTTCCGTTTTACCTGGATAGAGAACAAGCCCCTTTATGGTGTTTTACAAAATTTCCTTTAGTCCTCAGATGCTGGCTGAGTCCTACTAGGCACCGTGCCAGACCTCAGGGTGAGGACGGCTGGGCCATGTTGTCTGCCTAGAGGGGCTCACCCAGCAGTGGGGATGGACGTGGAGGGCATCTGGATTTCATTCTGCAGGGAACAGGGAACCAGCAGAGCAGGACCAGCTATGCCATTCATGGGGTCTAGAGCAAAATGAAAGCGAAGGTCCCCTTGTTCAAAAAGTGTTCAGAATGTCACAGCGGCAACATGAGAGCATTAAACCAAGTGCAGGGTGCTGATGGGGGGCCCGGTGTCACTGTATGGGCTGCTGGCCTGGGAAGCTGCTTGCCTGGTGCAGTTCGGGTTATGAATCTTGCCTGAAGCAACTGCAACCTCCAGTCTAACCTAGCATACTTGGATTGTACTTGGAGTATCTTTATATTATTGCTATATTACTTTTTATTCAAATGTAAGATTTTAAAATATATATTTTGATCTTTTGTGGGATATTGACAAGGTTGTTTCTTTGAAAAAAAAAAAAAGTTTTATGTCATTAAATACACAAATTATCCAACTAAACAGAAACTCACTCCAGAGACAACTTCTCCAGAATCTCTTCTCCAGATGGTGAGGCCCGGTCAATGATCCAGGGTCCCTCCCTGCAGCCAGGAAAAGAAGGCACGGAACTTACCGCTGGGGTCAGGAGCTGGCACTGCCCTTACAAACAGAACAGCAACACAGAAGGTTTAAGTCCGGCCAACAAAGAAGTTTTTAAATTCTCCTTCTACATATTCTACAGCGAAAGTGGCCAAATTCATCCCAAAACTTCCTAAGAAATTCTTTTACTGGCCTGGCGCAGTGGCTAACACCTGAAATCTCAGCACTTTGGGAGGGCCTGGCCTGCAAATCGTTTGAGCCCAGGAGTTCAAGACCAGCCTGGGTAACATGGAGAGACCTCATCTCTATAAAAATACAAAAAAAAAAAAAAAAAATTAGCTGGGCATGGTGACACACACCTGTAGTCCTGGCTACTTGGGAGGCTGAGGTGGGAGGATTGCTTGAGCCTGGGAAGTCAAGGCTGCAGTGAGTGGTGATTGTGCCACTGCACTCCAACCTGCATGACAGAGTGAAACCCTCTCTCAAAAGAAAAAAGAAATTCTCTTACCCCATACCTAGGAGAAAGCAGAAGCTGGGGAGAAGAAAACAAACCTATTTTAAAATGATAGGCGAGGACCTATATTTTAGGAGCACTCGAAGCTCCCCTTTGCCCTGAACTCTGGGTTCTTCCAGCACTGCAGATCCTGTGATCTGCAGGATCGGTCATGAGTTGAGTTGCACAGGAGGGCCTGCAGCAGGACAGAGTCTTCCCTCCTCCAAGCAGCCCTGGAAAGAAAAAGGGTCTGCTGTGCTCATGGTGCTGAGAAGCTAGCCAGGCCCTCTCCACAAGGCAGCAGGGAAGGTGGCAGTCTTGCAAAGGTAGTTGCGATTTCTTAGGTTATTTCTCTAGTGCTTACATTTCCACTGGAATGTGTAGAAGACTCCATGGAAGACTCAAAACTACCCTGAGGCAGAACAGGCAGAAAGGGGGAGCCTGGGCTCTGGAGGCACACGGCTTCACGGAGGGCTAAGCCTTGATTTGCTCATCTGTAAAATGGGCATTATACTCCATTGCCACGAGTCACAGCAGTGCCATGATTGGGAAAATGGACATGAAGGCTTTTTAAAAACATGTCTGGCACACTGGGAAGGTCTAACAAATATGGGCTAACTCCTGTCATTTCTGCCCAGTTCCCTAAAACAAATATTCTAAAATTGAAATATTCAGAGATGGCAAGGGGTTAGCAATGATTGGGGAGGAAGGCTGATTTTTCATACAATTATTGTTTTCATTTCCCCCAAAACCCCATAGGAGATCCTGCCCAGTGGCACCAGGTGTCTCCTGTGAACTCACTGCCATGGATTTTATCTGTGTCCTTTGGCCTCTAGCAATGGGCCTGGATGGGGGCCTCAGAGATTCTCCTGAGCACAACGGCCCATCCCTGCGGCCCCTGCCCTGTTTAAGTCAGCAAGTGTCTTCAGGGGCCATAACAATGGAAGCTACTCCCAAGAACACTGCCTCAGGTTTGACATCCCTCAACCATACTATACCTAAATTAGCAACCGCACATCTGTCAAGGCACGAAAGTGGATTTTCTCCCTGCTATCATATAGAAGAATGAATGGAGAGGAAATTATGTAATGGGTTTTTAGATCTGAACAACTGAGCCTTCTTGGGTCCCGAGCAGGTTGGAAATGAGAGTCTCTGGAGATAGGTGTGTGGGTAACTTCATAAGCTCCACTCTTACTGGACATGACCTGGGCCCTGGGAACAACCAAGGACCCCTGGGTCCAAGCAGCTGGCTCTGCTGGCTGTTTGCTTAAAAAAAAAAAAAAAAAAGTCTTTATCAAAACTGCTGATACTCACTGGGAATCTCCAGAAGGGGAAAATAACCTGCAGCGTTCCCCAAACAAAATTTACCACAAAATACTCTTATTGAGGGAGTTCTGAATGAATGGCCACCGAGAGCCATTCATCTGAGGGCGTGAGGTGAAGGGAGAGCCACAGTTCTGGCCACAAGGAGAGTGCAGCAAGTGGGCCGGGGCCACGCAGCCGCCATGTTGGACAAGCTGGACACGTGACCCCAACTAACAACGCGCAGGGCGGGTGTCATGAACTGGGGTGCATCCTCCTTCCTTTTTCTCTACTGTCTTTCTGAAAGTTTATGCTACCGGTTGTTCTCATTGCTCCACAGTGGCATCAGTCAGAGAGGCTTTCCTGAGATTCTAGCCCCTCACACGGCTCCGAATGCCTAACCCCAGCCCACATTCAGGCCTGAGGCAAAAAAGGGGATCCCGAATTTTATGTGAGTATTTTCCACGACCAAACTTCTCATCATCAAATGGGATTTTTCAAAGGGATCATTCTCATTTTTTTAAAGGATAAGATTTATGGTTTGAAAGTAATGGCCGCCAACCTCATAAAATGAGGTTTAATATCACCAGAAACATTCTCACAATTGGCCAAATCCCCAAGACATTCATGAAGAGTGAACAGCCCTAGGCAGAAAAGGATTAAATCCGCTCAACGTCATAAAAATACACAATGAGCTCCACATCCTTTCTCATTTTCCAGTGATAGCCATGCTGGGCAGGGCATCTTGGGACGCCCTCTTCTCTCCTCACCGTTTCCCCTCCTGGCCTCCATGCTAAGCCGCATGCCTTCTCTTCCAGTGCTGGTCTCAGCCCTTGACACTGACCTGGAGCTGCTCCAGCCCCCTCAGGATCAGTATCTTCTCTTGGGTCCTGAAGAACTGAGTGAATGTAGGATTTGTTACTAGGCATTAGGAATATGGATTCATTAATTAATACAGACAAATTTAAAGCTTATATTCACCTTGCCTTGTGAGATAGGTGAAAAACCCTGCTCTGCTTTATAGACTGTGACCTTGGGGAAATGACCTAATTGCTCTGAAAATGCTTACTGATCTGTTAAAAATAAAAACATATAGAAAGGTAATTTTATTATTAATAGATTGCCTTACTTAATATTCACTAAAATCCTATGCGATGAGTGACATTCCTCTCACAGAAATGAAGGAAACTGACACCTCACAGCCAGTAAGTAGTGAAGTCGGGATTCAAATCCTGACTTGTCGGATTCTCTAATCCATCATCTTTTTCCATAGACCTCCATCAGACCTTGAATGGAATTTTTAGAATACTAGGCAATGATATGCAAGAGGACTGAGAAAGGAAAAAACCTGATAGCAGAGGCATAGCCAGGGAGCCTGGTGCACTCATCCAGGGATGAGTCCCAAACCAAAGTAAAGACAGCTGGAATCGAGAGAGATTTTGTGGAGGCTGAGCCACCTTCATAGGGGGTGAGAAAGAGAGGAGTAAGAAATTGGGAAAGATCAAACAAAACTGAGATTGTTGAGCCTAAAGGAACCAGGAAGTGATGGAAGAGATGAACATATTGAGGAAAGGGAACCTTCTTGAGCAGAGGGGCATCACATGAAAATGTCTGGAAAGAATTTAAGAATTTAGATTTTGGTTTTCGAAGAAATTAGGGAAGGAGAATGAAGATGCGAAAAGCAGCCCCATCCATAATAGCTAAAGTCACAAACGTGGGGCGGGGGTCCCTCAGTATAGGAAGGAAAGCTGTGAGCTGAGAACAGGCTTGGGTGGAGGGGAGGAAGAGTGGTCAGAGGGCAGGAGACCCTGGCAGCACCCCAGGGCCACACTGGGCAGAGGTCACTCTCCCACTAGGGGTGCTCAGAGTATCAAACAGAAGCTGCAGATAGGACATGGCTGTGGTAATCGGAAGGAAACTCGTTTTTAAGAGTGTAGTCTAAGTAGAGTGGTGAGAGTGGAGGTCAGATTACAGACGGTTAAAGAAAGATGCAGGGTAAAGGAAGAAGACAGAAGTCAGAGACCATATGTTTAAGATATTTAGAAAAAGAAAGATAAAAAGGCAAACAGCAGGATTAAGCAGAGATTTTTTTCTTTCAAGTTCCAAAATACTTGAATGTGTCTGACCATAGAAAGGAGGGATCTAGTGAAAATGAAGACAGAGTAAAGAAAAGAGATTGTTGAAGAGACTGATTTCTAAGGAAGGCAAGAAGCATTTACAATGAGCCACTATATGCAAAGTTATTATGTTCCGCACAGTAAGAAATAATGCAGAAAATGGTGTCTTCTCTAAGGAGCTCACAATTTAGAAGGAGAAATGACAGTTATGCAAATAATTCCCTTTTACAACAGTGTAAGTCCTGTGTTAATATTATGTTAACAATAAAGTGCTCTTGGAGTCCGGAGAGGAAATTTGGGATGAAGGGGGAAGGGACATTTCAAAAGGCATCACAGGAGAGAAAGTACTAAACTCAGCCTTGAACGATTAGTAAGAATATAATTGGCAAAAGATGATGAGCAAGGAAAGAGGAATTTTGGCCACAAAAATGGAATTCATAGCAAGGGTAGAGGATTTGGCCTTAGAAAGGAGGGGCAATTCTCCAAGGGAGACTTGGGGGGAAGAATAAGTAGGAAAGATTAAGTGGATAAAGAGGTATTGCAAAGTAGAGAGGATAGGAGAGGAGAGAACTCATACCTGATGGTCTCTCCATACTTGTAGGAAAGCAGAGGGCCAGGGGTCAAGGCCAAGAGGAAAAAGATTTTAAATAGCAGTGAACATTCAGGTGAATGAAGTTAGAAACTCCCAAAACTTTGCCTAGCAAGAATTGGCACTCTGGGAATAGGAACTAGAATAGTAACTGTCGAGAGGAGTGTAGCTTCTGGAAGTCTGATGGAGAAGATACTCTGGCCTATCCTCATGTGGAAAATAATGGACAATGCTGATATACAGAAAGTATTGATGAGTTTGGCAAAAAAAAAAAAAAAAAGTAAGTGACTGAAAACTGAGCAAAGGTGAGAGTGAAAGCCCAGAAAAATAAGCAGAATTCTAATGCCACCTTATATCTTAATAACATTTACTCTAAAAGTAAATTTGAATTTTTATTTTCACAACCTTGCTGGGTGAAAAAAACAGGGCCCGGTCAAGGTGGGGAGGCTAATAGAAGAGCCCCCTCCATAAATCTAGAACCCTAATGGGTTATATCTTCCAGCTAATTAACTAGGAAATAGATTCACCTACTCCCTCCCTGAAGGGGATGCAAGGAATTTGCCTCTTTCAACCTTGAACCCGAGTAGAAGAAAAAAACCTCAAGTTGAATATTTAGTTAAAAGATGCCTATGACTGGTGGTTCCCCCAGATGCCTGGAAGAGGTAAGTACAAACCTTCCCAAGAGAAACTTACTCAACCTAGCATCAAATAATTCCTACAGATATGAGCTCACAGTCAAAAATCACGAAATAGGCCAGGCATGGTGGCTCATGCCTGCAATCCCAGCACTTTGGGAGGCCTAGACAGGAAGATCACTTGAGTCCAGGAGTTCGAGACCAGCCTGGGCAACACAGGGAGACCTCAGCTCTACAAAAAATCAGAAAAATAAAAAAATTAGCCAGGTGTGATGGTGCGCACCTCTAGTCCCAGCTACATGGGAGGCTGGCACAGGAGAATTGCTTGAGCCCAGGAGGTTGAGGCTGCAGTGAGCCAAGATTACACGATTGTACTCCAGCGTGGGTGACAGAGTGAGACCTGTCTCAAAAAAAAAAAAAAAAAAAAGTAATAATAATGTCTTATAGAGTTAAAAATTAGAACCAAAATATAAGACACCAATAGCACATGATCTAAGATTAGGGAAGGGGTTTGTTGATAGGATTTAAAGTATTCTGAACTATACACTATTTAGAGAGAAAAAATACTGATTAACTTCAGACTGATAAGTTAGAATTTTTAGAATAATAATAAAGAATAAAGTGTATCATTGCCAAGCTAGTAAGAATAAAATTACACAAGAAAAATAATGTTTATTCTAAAAAGAAGAAAGAAATAGGTAGACCTTGTTGGATCCAATTCAGATAATCCAAGAGAAAAAAACAAAACAAAAAAAATTTTGTGTGTGTGTGTGTGTGAGACAGGAAAATTTGAACACTCACTGCATATTTAATGATATTAAAGAACTGCTATTTTTAAAGATGTAATAATAGTAATGTAGTTTTGTTTCATGAAAGACTTCTTAAATATTACACACATACTGAAGAATTTATGAATAAAATAATATGATGGCTTGGTTTTGCTTAAAAACAATCCAGTGTTGGGTAATGGGGAAGGTATAGAGGATAGATAAAATGAAATTTGTTGATCATTGCCGAAGCTGAGAGATATTTCTCCACTTTTGTTATGTGTGTCAATTACCTATAATGAAAAGTTAAAATAAGAAAATAAATATTGAAAAAATAAAAGAAGACAAGAAAAGAAAGATGAACAGAGAAGGTAAGATAAATAGAAAGCTTTTAATAAAATGGTAAATGTAAGTGCGAATATTTTAGTGATCACAATTAATATAAATTGTTTCAGCTTTAAAAATCCACCTATATGCTATTTATAGGAAACACATTTAAAACATAAAAGTTTAAAAGTAAAAAGAATAGAAAATAATATTTCAGGCAAATACTAATCCAAGAAGCTGGTATACCTAAATTAATAGCAGACAAGGTAGACTCTAATGTAAGAAGCATTACTAGGAAGAAACAGGATAACTACACAATGATTAAAGTTTTAGTTCCCTGGGAAAATATAACAATTTTAAACATGTATATACCTAATAACATAGCCTCTAACATATAAAGCAAAGATATATGCAATTACAAGAAGAAATTTGCTTTTATGGTAGAAGAGTTTATTATAACTGTCCCAGTAACTAAAATATCAAGAATACTAAAAATAAAACCCAAAACTGTACAAATATAGAAGATTTGAACACTACAAAGTTGACTCTATATATTTACAGAAAATTGTACCCAACAACTATAGGAGACATTATTTTCAATGACAACTGAGCCAAAACAAGTTTCAACAATGTTTAAAGTATTGGTATTATACAGACCACACTGTCTGATGACAAGGCAGTTAAATGAGAAATTAATAGCAAAAAGATGATTTCCCAATGATTGAAAGGTTTTAAATGTGCTTATAAATAACGAATGCCTCAAATAAGCTAAAGCATACAGTTTATTTTTTACTTATTTATTTATTTTGCAACAGAGTCTTGTTCTGTCACCCAGGATGGAGTGCAATGGTGCGATCTCACTCACTGCAACCTCTGCCTCCCAGGTTCAAGCAATTCTCATGCCTCAGCCTCCTGAATAGCTGGGACTACAGGTGTGCACCACCACACCTGGCTATTTTTTTTTTTTTTTTTTTTTTTTAGTAGAGATGGGGCTTCACCATGTTGGTCAGGCTGGTCTCAAACTCTTGACCTCAAGTGATCTGCCTGCCTCAGCCTCCCAAAATGCTGGGATTATAGGCATGAGCCACCACACCTGGCCATAAAGCATACAATTTATAATAGAATTAATCATCTAAGCATATGATTTAAGATAGAAAAAGAATTGGATAATCCCAAAGAAAGCTAAAAGAAAGAGACTGATGAAATAAAAGGCAAAAATATAATAGAATCAACACAACCAAAAATCATTTATTTGACAAAACTAATAAAATTGATAAATTTCTGGCAAGATTGATCAAGAAAAAGAGAAGACACAAGTAACAATGTCAGAAACAAAAAATGAGATATAAATACCGATGCTTCAGACATTACAAAGATTTAAGAGGTTATTATAAACATTATACCAGTAAATTTGAAAATGTAGATGAAACAAATTACTAGATAAATATGACTTTTCATAACAAACTCAAACTCAAGAGAACATAGAAAACTCAAATAGCCACAATCAATACAAAAATTGAATCAACAGTTTAAAAATCTTCCTGCAAAGGAAACATCAGGCTCAGATGCTTTTAGCCACAAGTTCTACCAACATTCAAGAAATGGGCACAGTGGTTCATGCCTGCAATCCCAGCACTTTGAAAGGCCAAGGTGGAAGGATCGCTTGAGACCAGGAGTTTGAGACCAGCCTGGACAACATAGTGAGACTCTGTCTCTAAAAACAAAACAAAACAAAACAAAAAAAGAAAGAAGGAAAACTAGTCTTAAATTATTTCAGAATAGAGAAAAGGAGGTAAGACTCACCATCTCATTTTAATGAGGCTTGCATAACTTTGGTAGCAAAACCAGATAAGAACAGTAGCTGAAAAGAAGTTTGCAATCTCACTTATGAAATGTAGATGTAAAAATCATAAACTACTAGCTACCTATGGAAAATGTAAGATGCCCACATTTTTTTTTTTTTTTTTGCTACTCTTTCCACTGAGACATACAGTCTAATTTATTTCCTCTTGAATCTGGGTTGGCTCTAGGAAAGTACTTAATAATAGAATATGGCAGAAGTGGCACTGAATGACTTCTAAGGCTAGTGAGCAGAAGCTTGTGGCTTTCACCTTAGTCTCAGAACACTCTGTCGAGGAGCCCTGAGCTGTCACGTAAGACATAAGACTGCCCTGAGAACGCCAGCTAGAGAGGCATCGTGAAAGCACTGCAGTGACAATCCCAGGCAATTCCAGTTTTTCTACCAATGGGCCAGAAATGTGAATGAGGCTCTCTTGAACCCGCCAGACCAGCCCATCTGCCAGCTTAATACCACCAAGTGACCTCAACGAGTCCATAGGGAACAGGAATATTCCTGAGCTGAATCCTGCCCAGATTCCTAACCTGCAAAATGGTAGGTATAATAAAGTGGATATTGTTTTATTTTTTATTTTTTTTGAGACAGTCTTCTTCTGTCACCTGGGCTGGAGTGCGGTGGTGTGATCACGGCTCACTGCAACCTCTGCCCTCCCCCTACCACTTCCCCGGTCTCAAGCAATCCTCCTACCTCAGCCTCCTGAGTAGTTGGGACCACAGGCATGCACTACCATACCCAGCTACTTCTTTTATAGAGATGCCTCACCACGTTGCCCAGGCTGGTCTCAAACTCCTGGGCTCAAGGGATCTGCCTATTTTGGCCTCCCAAAGTGCTAGGATTACATGTGTGAGCCACTATGCCCAGCCTGGATGTTTTTTAAATAACTAAGTTTTGAGGGTAATCTGTTGTGCAGCAATAGACAACCAGAACACTCACGAACTCCAGCATTATATAAAATCATTATAGGCCAGGCACAGTGGCTCAGGCCTGTAATCCCAGCACTTTGGGAGGCAGAGCTGGGAGTTTGAGACCAGCCTGGGCAACATAGAGAGACCTTGTCACTACTAAAAATTAAAAAAGAGCCAGGTGTGTTTACATGAACCTGCAGTCCCAGCTACCTGAGAGGCTGAGTCAGGAGGGTTGCTTGAACTCAGGAGGTTGAGGCTGCAGTGAGCCATGATTGTGCCACTGCACTCCAGCCTAAGCAACAGAAAGACCCTGTCACAAAACAAACAAACAAGCAAATTTCAGGTGGGCAAAGGAGCTAAATGTGAAAAACAAAACTATAAAACTTTTAAAAGACATTAGAGGAAACTATGTTTATGAATTTGTATGTAGAAGGGGAAGATTTCTGAAACCAGACACAATTATACAAACTATAAAGGGAAAGATTAAAGAATGTAACTGTTAAAATTAATAACTTCTATTCAGCAAAAGCCACCATAACAAAAAAATAAGCCAAAATTGGGAGAATATATTTGCAATGCACATAAGTGACTCAAGATTGGTATCCAAAACATATAAAGAACACCCACCTATTAATCTGTCAAGAAAAATAGGCAAAAGATTTGAATAGGTGTGTCACCATGGCCAATTTGCATGTGAAAAAACCCATCCTCATTAACCAACAGGGAAATTCAAATAGAAACCACAGTGAGCTATCACTTCATACCTACCAGGCTGGCAAATATTAAAAACGATATCAAGTGTTGGTAAGGATGTGAAATGAGTGGTAGGGCTATACTCCACCTGTCGGAATGTAGACTGACCTAGCTACTTGGAAAACTGAAGATGTACAAATCGTATCATCCAGCAACTTTACTTCTAGGGAAAGTCCTGAACAAGGAGCCGTGTCTAGAGTGTACATAGCATAGCAAGGGAGTCTGGGAGAGTAAAAACCTGAAAACAACCTAAGTGTCCATCACAATCAATGTATCCATCCAATCAATGTGTCCATCACAGTCAATGTCTCCACACAACAGGACTCAAGGCAGCAGTGAAACTGAACAACTCACAGCTGTGGCCAAATGATGCTTTTCGGGAGCCTGGTGTCCAGCAGAAAGAAGCACGTCGCAGAAGGCTATGTCCTGTATCATTCCATCATGTAAAGCCCAAAGATATGCAAACAGAAAGTTCTAGTTAGATGAAGAAAGGCGAGAGAATGGTGAATACACAACTCAGGATAATTAATTACTTTTAGTGTAGAGACAAGAGGACAGGAACAGGGTGGAGGCCACACAGGAAACTCCAAAGTTAGGAGCAGTAGCCTTTTATGAAAGGAGGGTGTGGGGTGCATGAATGCTCCCAGGATCATTATTCTTTTATTCTATTCAATATTATTATTTAACACTGTTGGGGAGCCCCGACGCCCGCCACCCGCCCCAGGATTGGCGACTGGCATGGTCCAAGGTGCCGCTACAGAATAGCTCTTCCCACTGTGACCAGAGCATCGAGTCAGATGGCCTCCAGGGCAACATGCTGCCGGATTCTTCAGTCACCTCCCAGGAATAAGAAAAGGCTTCTCTTTTCCTTTCCAAGCAGGTTTTCCACCTGAGCTACATCCAGGGAAATCTCTGACTCTACTGGATAAAGGGTAATGTATGTGTGAACTGTGCGTGTGGCAGAGGAGGAGTGGAGAAGGACAACCAGAGGTGAAGAAAGAGTGCTGGTTAGGGCCAAAGACAAGCTGCAAAATAGGAGAGGTTATGGGAAAGCTCCTCACGGCACCCAAGGAACACGAGGATCAACGCTGACTGCACCAATTACCGCACATTGCGTCTACACTCAGGGCCTGATGAAACCAGTTTGATTCTGGCCAACAGCCAGGGGAAGAAACCCCACTGGGCCCACTTTCACAATGCCCTTGAGGATGGGCCTGGTAAATGGGCACCTTGGAAGGAAGAATAAAGGGTTCTGTCCATTCCTGCCAACTTCTTATCCATGCAAGGTCCTAGCATCAATTAAAAATGCCCCATCCTGTTTGGCCTGTCTGCCAGGGGGCAGGGTGGAATACGCTTGCCTCATCTAATACCAGGGATTGCTCTGCCTTCATTTCTCCTAAAGCAAAACTTGGCACTGGCCCCCAGCGTGGCAGAAAGACAAGCCCGTCCCTCCCAGGTCATTCATTCTTGGCCTCAGCTTGGGGCGGGAAGGTAGGAGACACATGAAGCACCTCGGGAAAGGAGCCCACGGAGCTGGCCCAACTTCTCCAACCTCAGGGTTGGTATCAGAGGGCTGGGGGAACCACTGTGGCTCCAGTTTGCCTGACTTCAGAACTCCAGCGGTTGGGACTTTTTGGTTTTTATCCCATTTGTCTTTTTTTTTTTTTTTTTTTAAGTTTCTAATCAGCAAGAATCAGCAAAGCAGCCTTTATGGTGCAATAATTCTGCATGTCTTGTTATAAATATCCCCAGGCAAAGTTAGGGTTATTTCATATGACTATCAAAGTAACACGCCCGCTTCGGTTGCAACAAGGAATCTGTGAGGACTAGCAAGCAGGAAGCTTACCAGCTGCATTGTAAGAAGCCTTTCTTTTAATAAAATGGGCACATATTTACCTATAAAAGAGACTGACCAGCTGGGCACATTCAGAGCCCATGTGATATAAAGATACAGAGAGAGAAGCCACACTATTTATGGAATTTAAAAAAAAAAAAGAAAAATTCGCCCATCCACCCACTTCCCAGGAACAGCCCTCAGTTGTGGGTTTTGGCGACATTGATGTTTACAATAAACTCCCAGAGCTCAAAGGCTCCAGGTCCAGTACCAGAGGTCTTGGATCTAAAGAAGATGCTGTGGTCTGGTTTTCTTAAATGGAGAATGAAGACCCTCCTCCCCTTCCTCTGAACAAACCTCTGATGAAAGTTTGAAATTGTTAAATCCACGATGAAACGATACTCCTATGGTTCTGTTTCATTTACTGCATTTGATCTTGGTTATTTAGACCCTGATGAGGTTCAGCAGGGACACAAGTGAGCTCACAGAGGGGCAGGACAGAGGCAAAAAACCCCCGCACTCTGTTGTTTCCTGTGCAAACTTGCTGCTTGGCCTCTTAAGATTTCCAAACTGCAGGCTCCCTACCAGGGAGGACAGCACAACTTTTTTTTTCCCTTAAACTTCCCCAAAGCTGCAAGTTTGTTCTGGCTAAGAGGGAAATGTCTGTGAGGGGTCCGATTTGGTAAGAAGCTTATTTGTTCACTTATGTTTTTAGTTCACTAAGCACTTCACCTGCCCTAGCCTCTGTGAGGACATTTGCATATTGAATCATCCCAGTTTGCATATACAGCAGGCACCTTTCCTCTTCGGACAGATCACCCCACTGAGGCTGGACAGGGGAGTAACTGCCCAACAGCACATGCTGCCCAGTCACTGGGGACTTGGGAGGCTGCCTATGCTTGTCCCTAATCTTTCCCATCAGAACCCTTCCTGCTCCCCTTCCTCAGGACTCTCCACCATCCAGGTGGGGGAGAAACAGGTGCGCCCGTGAGCTGTGACATGGACCCACCTGGAGGCGGCTCCTCAGGTTCTTGGTCTATGGATATAGCAGCTGTGGGTCCTCCAGTCAAATCACAGATCTAGATTTTGAGTAGGGAAATATGGGCCCTGGCTGTAGGGCCACAGGGACCCTCCCTCTGCCCTTTTAACGTCAAACCCTCTGCCTCTATCTGGAGCCCCAAGTTTTATATCCCCCACATGCTAATTAAAGGCCTCCCTTGGAGACCTTCGTGGAGTGCATTTCAGGGCAGCTCCCCCACTCCCATCCCACGCTGAGGTGGAGAATGAATGTATTTATCCTCCTGATCTCCATGGCCACATTTCTGAGCTGTGAGAAGATGTGGCCTGACACGTGGCCTGTGCACCAGGGTGGAAACAGGAGAGGTGGTGTGGGGAGCGGGGCACAGGCAGCTGCTCCTGTGCTGGGTTCTGCCCTGCATCTGCCCCCTGAGTGGTGTCCATGGACCAGGTGAAATCCAGACCTCCTCTTCCAGCCTGGACCGTGACTGCCACACCAGCAGCCCTGTGCAGGCTTGGGGAGAGAGAACTAATTTCCTTCGCACGCGAAGTGCAGACCCAGTGAAGGCATAACCTCCTTGGGGCTCAACCAGGCACCCATAGCTATACTTGGAAGGGATTTCTTCTCTCAAATCCCTTCCTATAACAGACAGACTAGCCTAGTAGATAACAAACTAGTTCTAGCAAAATGACTAGGGAGCCAGTTGCTGGTTAATGGGCCTTTAGTTGGTGCAGGGGTATAAAACTTGGGTCTCCAGTTAGAGGCAGAGGGTTGGAGGTAAAACAAGTCTATCTGTCTTGATTGTAGAGCCGGAGGCTTCATCCCCCCCGGACAATAGGATAATGAAAGGGGAGACACCGATCTTCCTCGAGTTTCTAGCTTGAGAGACAACAGGGAATCCTTTTGGGGAGTGATGGCTGGGATACCAGACTTCCATCAACCTGCAGGAGGAGAAGGGTCTCAGCAGGTGAGGAGATGCAGGGAGCTCTCTGGTCAGAACTGCATGTGAATAAGAAGGGCTTTCAGGAGGCCCATTGACAGATGCCTAGAAAGCTTGGGGCAGGATGCATTTGAAAATGCTTAACCCAGGTTTAGGACTGAAACAGCACAAGCAAACTTGCTGCCTGTGGCTTTCACAAGGCCAGTTTAAAGGGTCTCCTGTACTCAGTTTCCATCTGGCCCCTCTGGGGAAGCCCAGAGGAACATGCCTGTGACTCAAAGGGTGGCCTGTGCTGCCACCAACTGTCGGGAGGACACTGCCAGGCTCTGCCAAGCTGCTTGGGGTCCCGCTGACTTCCAGACTTTCCGCTCCAGAGGAGCTAAAACAAGATGATAAAATCCCTAATTATGGCCTCTGTAGGTATTTCTACCCTCAGGCCCATGCTAGCTGCCAGGCAGCTAAGAGGCTCCCTAGGTGCTGAGTGCCCAGAGAGGAGGCCCTGCTGGCTGAGACCTCTGATCGAGCCTGGGCCCACAACCCTTCCATCTCCAAACCTCTCACCAGTCATGACTTTTCCCCCAAGTGAGGCTGCAGTCAAGGGGCACTTGTTGCCTGTTACCAAAAACACAAATCCCAAAAGTGGTACCTTAGTGGATACGTGTGAGGCTGTCTATAGATAACCCAGAGCTGTCCCTGCCCTCACCCACCCCCACCATCCCTACCAAGGAGGAGGAGAGGATGGGATTGGGGTGGAGGAGACCCCAGAATGGGGAGCGGCAAGGATTCTCTTCAAATACTGATTTGGCAGCAAGGCAGTGACCTCTCACTGGCTGTTCCCTCGGTGGTGGTACCTGGCAGGTAGGCAGGGCCACCCCGAGATGTTTTATCATTAGATCTGCGACCTGTGAAAGACGAAATCAGGTGGACGAAGGTGGTTGTGTACGTGCATGAATGGGGGGCCAAGTGGAAACTACGTGAAAGCCGAGACCACCCATACTTACATTTGAATAGGCACTAACTTTCAGGAGCACCAATTTATTATGATTTAAAGAGCTCCCAAATCAAGGGAGTTTGAGATACATGTTCTGTGCAAAACCACCAGCAGGGTCTGACAAGACAGTCTAGTCAACTCCTGTACTCCTTAGCTTAGCTCACAAAAGCTGTCACTCTGCACTCTGAACCAGACATGCCCCAGCCTTAGTTAACAAACAATTCTCCAAATAAGACATGGCATGACACCTTCAGCCTTTGCCTAGAAAACCTTCCTGCTCAGCCTAAGTCACTCCTATTTATTCTCCAGGTCTCATGTAAAAAACACCCCAGTCCCTGTCTCTTCCAGAGTAGGCCTTCCTCCTGCATGGCCCACAGGACCTGGCACATGCCGTCACAGCACCCAGCATGCCCCATGTCATTATTTAGTGATAGATGTGTCTCCCTGATTTGGCTCATCTCTGTGTACCCATCACAGTGCTGGGGGGTACAATGGACATGTGACAAAATAAGGGTATCACTAACTGTAAGCTATTCGATAAACACTCTTTTCAAGAAGACAAGGAAACAGAAAGGCAGAATGTGAAAGAAATAGAAGTTGAGGCAAACAACAAATCTCCCACAGCTCTCGGGCCATACACTACCTGTACCGTCACCTGCTGTGTGTGCCTCACAAAGGCATTCTGATGTGAATCAAAACGGAAATTCAGAATATGAAAGATGTGTGAAGCTGGGCATGGTGGTGCACACTTGCAGTCCCAGCTTCTTGGAAGACTGAAGTTGGGGGGATCACTTGAGCCTAGGAGTTCAAGACCAGCCTGGGCAACATAGCCAGATCCTGCATCTTTAAAAAAAAAAAAAAAGTGTGAGAATTTGCTTAGAAATGTTAGAGACAGGACAGACTTTAATAATCTCTCCTTTGAAAGTAAGACCAGATAGAGTGAACTGTGGGGTGTTAGCCCCTCTAACTGGAAGAATGGTGGTGTTTCTGTCTAGCAGACAGTGTGGATTTCTTCCAACCCCTCATTGCACTAACCCCTTTAAATGCAGTTAATGTATGTAGTCAGCTAATTTGTCCATTACTTTAGGTTCAGACCCAGTTCTTACATTTATCTGGCTCAAAAACTGACTGACATTGCCAGGGTGCATATGAAAAATTTTTTAAATACTACCAGTGTTCCTAGAAATTGTGCATAAATCAAAATGAATTCTAGTGCTGTGTCCTCAGGCAAACTACCTCATCTCTCTGGGCTTCAAGTCTTCATTCTGAAATCTGACTCTATGGCTAGAGTTCAATCCAGTTTTAAAATTCCTAAGCCTGGATTGGATCTGATCCTTAGGCGATGCAGTTTTAAGCAAATCTAATATACAGAAAAGTCCAGGTTTACTAAAAATCAATGAAGGGGTTGGGAGTACAGCACTTCTCAAAGTTATAATGCCAATCACCTAGCGATCTTGTTAAAATGCAGATTCTCACTGAGTGGCTCTGAGGTGGGGCCAGGGTTAGCATTTCTAATAAGCTCCCAGGTGATGCCTAAGCTGCTGGTCCACGGACCATACTTTGAGTAACATGCCTGCTATGATAAAACCTCAGATTATCTTGCCAAGGCCAGGATGACCAATTTCACCAAAAAGCAATAGTGGAAGAGAGGAGGGGATGGTGTATTCATTTGCTAGGGCTGCCATAACAAAGCACCACAGACTGGGTGGCTTAAACAACAGAAATTAATCTTCTCACTGTTCTGAAGGGCCAAAAATCCAAGATCAAGGTGTTGGCAGGGGGCAGTTGCTTCTGAGGACTGTGAGGCAAGACTGGTCCATCCAGGCCTTTCTCCTTGACTTGGAAATGGCTAACTTCTCCCTCTTTCTTCACATGAAGTAAGGACACAAACTCCCTATGTGTGTGTCTGTGTCCTTATCTCCTCCTCTTATAAGGACACCAGTCATTGGATTATGGCCCATCCTGATTCTGTCACTGTGACTTACCTCTTTAAAGGCCTTACCTTGGAATGCAGTCACCTTCTGAGGTGCTGGGGGTTAGGGCTTCAATGCATAAATTTGGGGAGGTCACAATTCAGCCCATCACAGATGGGGATCTTCCACCCATTGTCCTGCTCTTCTTTGAGATGGCTGCTAGACGGGTTAACCTCATGCTAGGTAGTGCTTAGAACCAAGCAACTTGTTCTTCAGAGTTGCTCATAAACCCTGTGGACTCTGCAATAGTACCGTCAGTTACAGTCACAGCTGACCGTAGAGTGATATCAGTGCTAATTAATAGATTGATGTTGCAGGGCAGCAACATGCTTCATGGTTTTATTGCTGGCCCTGTCTTGCTCAACACGTTTATGTACAAGTTGAATGAATACAGAAAGCATGCTTATGAAATTTGTGGATGACACAAGGTTGAGAGGGAAAACCAATTGTACAGTTGATTGAAGAACTTAAACTCAAATGTTCTCAGTAAGTGACAGAATCAAAATGATTATGACCAGCTAAGAATAACAGGCCTAAACAAACAAAATGAAGTATAACCAGATATATTTAAACTTTCCTCTTTAGGTTGATCAAGGCAACTATCAGAAAGGCGCATCCCAAACTTCAGCGAGCATCACAATCCCCGGGGGATCTTGCTAGAAAGAAGCATCTCATTCAAAAGTTCTGGGGTGGAGGCTGGGCGTGGTGGCTCATGCCTGTAATTCCAACACTTTGGGAGGCCGAGACAGGAGGATCGCTTTATCTCAGGAGTTTAAGACCAGCCTGGGAAACATGGCGAAATCCCATCTCTACAAAAAACCCAAAAATTAGCTGGATGTGGCCGGGCACAGTGACTCACGCCTATAATCCTAGCACTTTGGGAGGCTGAGGTGGGAGGATTGCCTGAGCTCAGGAGTTTGAGACCAGCCTTGGAAACATGGTGAAACCCCATCTCTACTAAAATACAAAAAAATTAGCTGGGTGTGGTGGTGGGCGCCTGTAATCCCAGCTACTCAGAAGGCTGAGGCGGGAGAATTGCTTGAACCCAGGAGGCAGAGACTGCAGTGAGCTGAGATTGCATCACTGCACTCCAGCCTGGACAACAGAGCGAGACTCTGTCTCAAAAATAAATAAATTTAAAAATAAAATAAAATAAATTAGCAGGATATGGTGGCACATACCTGTGGTCCCAGCTACTTGGGAGGCTGAGACAGGGAGATCACTTGAGGTCAGGAGTCAAGACCAGCCTGGACAATGTGGAGAAACTCCATCTCTACTAAAAAAAAAAAATATATATATATATATATATATATATATATACACATACACACATATATATACACATACACATATATGCGTATGTACACGTACGCATATCTGTGTACGTATACGTATGCGTATATATCTATGTACGTATATGTACGCGTATATATCTATGTATGTATACGTATGCGTATATATATCTGTATGTATACGTACACAGATATATCTATGTATGTATACGTACACAGATATATCTATGTACGTATACATACATACACATATATATAAATTAGCCGGGTATGGTGGCACACACTGGTAGTCCCAGCTACTCCGGAGGCTGAGGCAGGAGAATCGCCTGAACCCAGGAGGCAGAGGTTGCAGTGAGCCAAGATTGCACCATTGCACTCCAGCCTGGGTGACAGAGCAAGACCCCATCTCAAAAAAAAAAAAAAAAGTCTGGGGTGGGGCTTGAATCCTGCATTTCTTGCAAGTTCCCAGTTGATACCAATGCTGCTGGTCCATGGGCCACACTGAATAGTGAGAGTGAAAAGCGCTAGGATGATTAATCACAGTCTTACTTTGTACCTACAGAATAATGGAATTCTAAGTAGTAAATGGACACACTGTCTTTCCTACTCCCCAAACCCCCACCTGCTGTGCTGCATTTAGTGTGGGGAGCCATATTTTAATGTGGCCTTTATGATATTAGAATACAACCAAGAAAACAATAAAAATACAGAGAAATCTAGAATCTCCACTGTGAGAACTGAAAGAGCTGGGATCCATCAGCCTGCAGAAGGGAATAGTGTAGGAAAGAAAACGGGTAGCTTTCCTTAGATTTTTAAAATACTTTTAGGTGGGAGAGAGTAGCCCTAAGCATTTAAAGAAAATCTCAGTGTAGGGTGTAGGGATCAAGAGTCCAGGCTCTGAGGTTAGACAGATCTGCATTCAAATCTTAACACCACTTTCTGTGTGACTTCCAGTAAATTACCTAGTCTCTTGACACACCAGTGTCTTTATCATATAATAAAAATATTAATAGCAGTAGCCATCTGTATCAGTTAATTCGGCTGTTAACTGCCATCACAGAAATATTGTGTTAGTGGCTCACACGAGAGGCTTATTTCTCACTTGTGTGTAGTCCAGAATGGGTGTTCTGGATTAGCAGGCAGTTTTGCGCTAAATGAAGATTCAGTGACATAGGGCTCCTTCCCTCTGGTGGCTCTGCCATTTTCATCACCAGCCTTCCAAGGTCACCGTGAAAGGGAGAGAGCACGCAAGATCATGCATGCAGGCTGGGCGCAGTGGCTCATGCCTGTAATCCCAGCACTTTGGGAGGCTGAGGGGGTAAGATCGCTTGAGCTTAGAGTTCAAGGCCAGCCTGGGCAACATAGCGAAACCTCGTCTCTACTAAAAATACAAAAATTAGCTGGACATGGTGCTATGTGCCTGTAGTCTCAGTGACTCGGGAGCCTGAGGTGGGAGAATCACTTGAGCCTGGGAAGTCAAGGCTGCAGTGAGCCAAGATCGTGTCACTGCATTCCAGCCTGAGTGAGAGAGCAAGACCCTGTCTCAAATAAATAAATAAAAAGAGCAAGACCCTGTCTCAAATAAATAAATAAAAAGCGCATGCATGGCAGGTTATCATGAGCCATATCTGAAAGTGTCACACATCCCTTCTGCCTACATGTCATTGGCTGGACCTCAGGCACCAGGCCACATTTAACTATGAAGAGGTTTAAAAATGTGGTCTAGTTGCACAGCCAAGGGAAAACGAGTTCAGTGAACAGCTAGCTCCTCTCTGCCACTCTCTATCACAAGGCTGTTGTGAGGATTAAGTTAGATAATGCAGGTAAAATGCTTAGTTTGACACAGTATCTGATACATTGGGATCAGCAAATTGCTACTGTTATGTGCTTTTGGAGGAAAAAAGTCAATCCCAAATATTAAATTGTAGGAAGACAGATTTCAAAATCAAACCAAGACAGAACATAAAGAGTAACAGGACAGTTCAATTGTGAATTCTAGGATAAGGCAGAACTATTCAAGTAGAAGGCTCGTTGCAGGGATGCTGAAGGGAATTCCTTTAGTAGATGGAATGCTGAGCTGGGTAACCTTTAGATATGCTCAGGAATATCAAGAACCTTGGGTTTCACACATGTGGCTTGATTCTAAGTGGATTTATGCTTAAATGTGGTAGACTAGACCACATCAGCATTGTCATTCTTTGTAACCTAGTCTGCGTCTTAATAGTCAATATCACTCAGTAACCTTGAAATAGACTTAAGCAGATAGAGGTTACAAAACTCTATCTTTTGCTCGGTTTGACATCTTTCTCTCCTTATCTCCATGCCTACCTCTGCATCTTTCCAAAAGATGAATTAAAACTTAATCTTGGGTACCTCAGATCTGAGTACTCCCTAGAGATAACTGAAGAGACTGGGTCATGAAAGAAATGTGAGAATCTAGTAGCTGATTTTTCCTATGTTAACATCTTAGGCCAAGCCTGCTGTTTTCGGATCTTTACAGACTGAATTAGATAGATTTTTCTGCAAGATTCTCCCTACAGTATATGGAAACTTCTAAGGGCCTTTTCCCCAAACCCCTGCCAACTATTGGTCTAGTTATTCAATACATTCATACATAGTAGACAGAGGATGGCTTTTTAAAATTACAGTAGGCAAAACACATATTCTTTTAAAAATTAGTTAAGATCTGTTTAATATTCTAGGCACAAAAGAAATCTGATAAGAATCTGCATTGTCTATAGTGATCTTCAATTTACAACTTGCCACCAACTCGCAGTTCCAGAGGCCAATGCCCAATGGTGGCATCTGCGGTTAAGTCAATAAAGCTACTCTTGATATTTTTCTAATTTCCAAGTCTCCTCGGTGATGCATCTCTCCCCAGTCATTCTGAGTTTTGCTCCCTCCTACCCATCTCCAATAACACAGGTCTCCACCTGAAAAGCAAGCCTGCCAGTGTCAGATCAATTAACTTGTTTGGTTTAGTGGTACCAGACCCCTAGCTGTTTTTGGAAGCAGACAGAGGACAGTTACTGACATTTTCCAAATATTAGCATGTTCTCATTTTAGAAGAACTAGAGTCTCCTGAAGTTCTTGGAGATAGAACCTTGGTATATTTATATTTAAAATGTTCTAATACTTGGTATCTGTTAAAGTCAACACTTCCACATGAAATAAATTTATGATTTGCTCACAGTGTGGAGAATTTCCTTAACTGTTAACATGTAAATAGTGTGCAAAATCTCAAGTCTTCTGAATACATTCACTTGACTATATGGTACTACTCTAAACACCAGGATGACACTGTCTTAACCACACCAAAGATATTTCTCAGGACAGTCACCTACTAGGAACTTCCCAACCTTGCCTGAAGTGGAAGAGAAGTGAAAAAAGGTGAAAACCAGTCTCTTGACAGACCTCAAGATTCTGTTTCCAGTGTAAAGAGACACAAAATCAACCCCTACACATCTTAGCCATAAGATTTTCGCTATTATTAAAACCAGGGATAGAAAGTAGAAGAGCTATCGGGAATATAAAGTCACAAGGCGTATGCTCCTGTGGTGCGGTGAACAGTATCCTCCCAAAATTCACATTGACCCAGAACTTCAAAAGGGGACCTTATTTGGAAACAGGGTCTTTGCAGATGTAACTAGTTAAATGTGAAGATGAGATTGTACACTTGTGTGTAGTCCAAGTGACGGCCCTCAGGGAGGAGGGCCCTCCAACTGGTGTTTTTATAAGAGGAGGAGAGGACACAGAAAGACACAGAGAAGACTATGTGAAGACAGATGCAGACACTGGCATTTTGTTCCCACAACCAGCAGCTTCCAGAGGCCGGAAGAGGCAAGGAAGATTCTCCCCTAGAGCCTTTAGAGCGAGGGCGGCCCTGCCGACCTTGGATTTGGGCTTCTAGCCTCCAGAACTGTGAGAATAAATTTCTGTTGCCTTAAGTCACCCAGTTTGTGTCATTTGTTACAGCAGCCCTAGAAAACGGATGCAGCCAATATAGGTCAATGGCAATGCTTGTATTCTTAATTGGGTCTGGCCCAGCAGCACACACACACTTTTCGATAATGGCAGAAAGTACAGAAGACACAAAACACTATTTGTTCAATTTTCTTCCTTCCCTTAGCATTAAAGGCAACCAGTATCACTTTTATAAGAATTAAGATTGTGAAGAAGTACCCAGTGAGATTAAACTATTGAGAGTTGAAAGTTTAAAGGACCCATGGAGACACCCAGCACAACTTCCCACGTGTATTTAGGGAATTGGAGGCCTCAGCCATAAGATGTCGTCAAGAAGCCAAACATCAAGTCCTGACCTTTCCTTCATTCTCAGGCAAAGCCTCCATTAATATCACAAATAGGAAAAGTTATCAGTCCTATAGCCTAAACCTCAAAAGTTACATTTCTATACTAGCTTTGAATCTAAATAATTTGCATAGAGTTATGGCAATTTTTCTTCCACAATACCTTAACATGTAGAGAACCCTGCAAGCAATGACGAGACTAAATGGGTACTTTCATTTCACCCGTAACGACAGCAAATTGAAACACCTTAAGCAAATCCATATGCTCTTTGAGGAAATGAGAAACATGGCCTCAACATCACTTTGAGGGACAGAATTCCAAAGCGATGCTTCATTCTCCTAGTTGTTTTTCTTCTCATTTCCCCCAGCATTTCCAAAAGTACATCAGTAAGACACAATGCTGGCTCAACAGTGTGATCTAAAACATCTACAGAGTTAGCACAGGAAAAAAGGCTAGAAAGAAATGCATCAAGATATTAACAGTGCCACGTGTGTTTTCATTTTCCTTACATTTTTATTTTCCAAATTTTCTGCACTGAGAATATATCACTCATAATCAAGGAAAAGTCTTTGAGGAAGATGAAAGGTTTACAGGCAACCCTCTAACTCCTTTTCTAAAATTTCTTAGAAAGAGAAACTGTGAACAATTTACCTAGACAACAAAGGTGGGGGACTCTACTGTATCTTCTTTTGTACCTTTTGAATTTGGACAGTGTATATATATTAATTGTCCCCATCTTACATTTCTAAAATTTGCCTTTTCTCCCCTATATGAACATATCATAACTAGTCAAAGTAAATATTTTCTTTACTAAACATATTTTCTCTTTTTGGGCCTCTCAATCTTTTGCCTTAGAAGGCCCTAGAATATAAGACTTAAGAGTATTTTGGGTATCAGGCATCCGATCAGGGATCACTCCCAGGAATCTCAGATTTAGATCATCCCTATTCTGATCTATTAATTAATTTTTAATCAGAAATATGAATCTTACAGAAAAGAGGTTGGAGCGATCCTAAATTCAGGTTGGTTTCCAGGATACTAGTGGTTCATGGTGGGAGGATGCTGTCAGAGAAACTTTATAATTACAACTGGAATACTCAATCCTTCCCTTAAATGACTTTTCTTCTTTCCCTCTCCCCACCTCCTCATCTTAGGAAATCTCTACTCCCCTTATGATGCTTGCCTCTTTGGTAAAGAAACACTGCGATTTACAAAATAGTAAGAAAACTTGTGACTAAACCCCTTGAGGAAACATTCATGTGTTGTCTTCCCAAAGATTACAGCAAGATTCTACCAAGACTCCTGACCTGGAACACAGCATAAATTGAATTAAGAATAACAGGGTTTTGAAAATGGCAAAGGACAGATCAGTGCTGTCATATGCAAATAAGAGGGAATATATAACTATGGGCTTATATATATATTGACTATGCTGGAAAGATTTATGAAATTGGCAAAAGTGGGTGAATCTAGGGAGGGGAGCAGGGGAGCTGGGAAGGTCTGAGTAAGATAGTTATTTTGCTATGCTTTTTTATACTGTTTGAATATTCACCATGTATCTATAGTGTTTTCGAGTAATGACATGGCTTCTTCACTGCTTCCAATTCCACAGGAAACTTATTAGGCAAAGCCACAGACATAAGAATTATTCTGCCAATGGCTCCACTGTATTATTGTACTTTCTCCTTCTAGCCTCCCCATTACCCAATCCCCAATGCAATATATAACAATCTCACATGATCTTAGACTATCTATAAATAAGACACTAAGGTGCATGCATTCAGCCAGTGACTTTCATCAATATAATATGGTACTGGAGGCCAGGCATGGTGGCTCACGCCTGTAATCCCAGCACTTTGGGAGGCCAAGGCAGGAGGATCACCTGAGGTCAGGAGTTCGAGACCAGCCTGGCCAACATGGAGAAACCCCATCTCTACTAAAAATACAAAAATTAGCTGGGTATGGTGGCACATACCTGTAAACCCAGCTACTCGGGAGGCTGAGGCAGGAGAATCGCTTGAACTTGGGAGGCAGAGGTTGCAGTGAGCCAAGATGGTGCCACTGCACTCCAGCCCGGGCAACAGAGTGAGACTCTTTCTCAAAAAAAAAAAAAAGGTACTAGAGGCAGACAGGAAGTAGAACTATGCCATTCAAAATCTATAAAATAGTAATAACCAACATACATAGCCATATGCCACATAATACTGTATTTTCATAGTACCTTGTCTATGTTTAGGTATATTTAGAAACACAAATAGCATTGTATTACAATTGCTGTATTCAGTACAGTAACAGGCTGTACAGGTTTATAGCCTAGGAGAAATAGGCTACACCATATAGCCTAGGTGTGTAGTAGGCTACACCATCCAGGTTTAAGTATACTCTATGATATTTGCATGACAAAACTGCCTGATGCTTTCTTAGAACATATGCCCATGGTCTCTGTGATTAAGTGATGCAGGACTGTATACTGTTCACTACATGTTCTAGCACTGTTCACATATAAAGCACTTAGAACAGTGCTTTACATATGACAATGCATTAAAGTCCCCCAACCACCTCACAGGTGGTTCCTATTATATACACACAAGAAAACCAAAGCACAGAAAAGTTGAATAATTTGCCAAGGTCACACGCTGGAAAGAGGCAGGACTAAGATGGGAAGCCAGGGTACTCTCACCCATAGCAATACTGCTTCAGTACCACCCATGGTAAAAGAACTTGGAGAGATGGCAACCTAACATTATTTTAAGAGTTGCCATTAAAATTGCTCTCATTGTGGTTTACCAACAAAGCCAAAAGTCTTTAAATGAGTTCCTCAGGAATATTTTCTTCCTACAAATATTCAACGTGGCAAGGTCTACATAGGCTGTGATGCTTCTACTTTATGTATCTGCATTATTTTCTATATCTATATACAGTGTATAGTAATATACTCTATTACTTTATATTTCTGTATCTCACCTAACCAGCCAGTGTTCAGCTATATGATGATCAACACTTTCGGTTTCTTGTTTGGTACAGCACAGTCTCTCAATTGTTTACCAGAAGAAAAATAACAAAAATATCTACTGAAGACCAACTTCCAACTGGTGAAACAATTTCGGCAAAAAAGCAAATGCACCAATGTGATATGACTGAAATGCATATGAAAATACTAAGCAGTATTAAAAAGTCAGAAAAAGATGCTGGTATCAGCTATAAATCATGTCCACATGTAAAAAAAAAAACAGTTCAGAGAGGCATATGAAAGTGTTTAAAAAGATATAAAAACTGACTACTAGGTCATGTATAAACATGTGACACATTATAGTTTTATCTCTGCACAATCACTGAGTCTTGCTGAGGAAAGTTTTATAAACAGTTGGTTGACAGTACAGCTAGGCAAAGAGATAAAGTCCAACCTAATCAGCTTGAGAACTTGGTTCCATATTTTTCTAAAGAATATGCCTTAACACTGCTTGTGTTCTCTGCTGTAACCACGACTAACTAGTATAAATATTCTTAATTCTAAATAAAGTTTTTCCAAAATTCTTACAAAATTTACATCAAATGCATGTCTTGAGAAATATTAAACTTTACTTTTTTAAGAGAAGAATCACAGATGTTCAGCAGGAGACCATTTAAAAGATCGTTCAGTCATATTTAAAGTAAACGGGGGCTAGGCACAGTGGCTCACGCCTGTAATCCCAGCACTTTGGGAGGCAAAGGCGGGTGGATCACTTGGGGTCAGGAGTTCGAGACCAGCCTGACCAATGTGGTGAAACCCTGCCTCTACTAAAAATATAAAATTAGACAGTGTGGTGGCACAACCCTGTAATCCCAGCTACTTGGGAGGCTGAGGCAGGAGAATCGCTTGAACCCAGGAGGCAGAGTTTGCAGTGAGCCAAAATCGCACCACGCACTCCAGCCTGGGCGACAGAGCAAGACTCCGTCTCAAAAAAAAAAAAAAAAGAAAAGTAAATGGGTTTGGGCATGGTGGTTACACCTGTAATCTTAGCACTTTGGGAGGCTGAGGCAGGAGAATCACTTGAGCCCAGGAGTTCAATACCAGCCTGTGCAACACAGCAATGATCCATCTCCACAAAAAATTACAAAATTAGCTGGGCAAGGTGGTACTCATCAGTAGTTCCAGCTACTTGGGAGGCTGAGGTGGGAGGACCGCCTGAGCCCAAGAGTTCAAGGTTACAGTGAGCCATCATCACACAACTGCACTCCAGCTTTGGGTGACAGATTGAGACCCTGGATCTAAAGAGTAAGATCCTGTATCTAAAATATAGAAACAAATCAAAGTAAATAGATGAAATGGGTAGATTTTTTCAATGTAAAATACACCTCAGTAGAGTTTCTTTAAAAAAGTAAACAGATGGAGAATTTCTGGTACTTTTTAACTGTTTATCACCCAAGATAAATACATGTATATGTGTGTATATAAATATACACACACACACACATTTTTTTGAGATGGAGTCTCGCTCTTGTCACCCAGGCTGGAGTGCAATGACATGATCTCAGCTCACTGCAACCTCCGCCTCCCGAGTTCAAATGATTCTCCTGCCTCAGCCTCCCAAGTAGACGGGATTACAGGCGCCTGACACCCCACCTGGCTAATTTTTATATTTTTAGTAGAGACAGGGTTTTGCCATGTTGACCAGGTTAGTTTTGAACTGCTGACCTTGTGATCCACCCACCTCAGCCTACCAAAGTGCTGGGATTACAGGCGTGAGCCACTGTGCCAGGCCACATTTTGTTTTGAGATGGGGTCTTGCTCTGTCGTCCAGGCTGGAGTGCAGTGGTGTGATCATAGCTCACTGCAGCTTCAATCTCCTGGGCTCAAGCAATTCTCCTGCCTCACCCTTCTGAGTTGCTGGGACTACAGGTGCACATCACCACACCCAGCTAATTTTTCATTTTTAGTAGAGGTGGGCCTTGCTATGTTGCCCAGCCTGTCTCAAGCCCTTAGCCTCAAGCAATTCTCCCACCTCGGCCTCCCTAAATGCTGGGGATTACAGGTGTGAGGCCCAGCTGCAAAATAAATATTGAAGGCAGAGGGTCATGAACTCCAATGCCTAAATGAATCAGGCAAGGGAAGGTAAACTTATGCCTGTATATCTCAAGTAGACAGCTGCTGGTTAGCTCTGGTGGATTGTTGCCACACAAAAGGATATAGGTAGGGATTCCAGATCTTCTAATTTCTCAAAAGAAACGGAAATATAGATTCTTATGAACCTATATTTGCAATATTGCAAATATATTGCAAAAAATATATATTGCAAAAAACATTTGCAATACCGTGTGAGCCAAGGAGAATGTATTTGTAGATGAAATCTACTCCAAGCCCACCATTTTGCAAACTGCACAGAAGAATATCTTGGATACACTTATTTTTTCTTTCTTGTGTAAGATATATTTCACAAGACAAAGTTTAAAAATGAATATTAAAAATAAATTTTGAAAAATACCTTAATTAAAAAACCGTGATAGGCAAGAAAAGCTTTTGTAATGAGTATGCTTAGCTTTCTTTGTGAATCAAATAGCATGCAAATTTACAACTATTTCAAAGAAAGTGATACAACAACTTGGATCTGAAGTGACTTTCTGGAACCAAAATGCCCATACTCCAAAGTAACTCACAATCCGAGCTAGGAAAAATTCACAGCCCAGCAATTTGAGCATATCAGGGGCTAACTACTAAGGACAATGGTTTTCAAAGTCAGTGACTGAGCAAAGTTATTCTTATAATAAAATAATTATTTTAATGAAGTATTTGAAATAATTTTAAACATCTGATCAGTAAGATTATACACAAATGAGTAGGCTGCACTTTACAAAAAATAAAGGTAAGCATTTAAATATACAAAAACAACTTTGGATAAAGATCTCTTCTTAAAGTACTCCTTTAACATACACATAATTTATAGCATTTTACATAACTTGCTGAAACAAAAAAAAGTGGCCAAGTTAAAATTTACTATACTGTAGAATATGGCCATAAGAGTCCCAATGGGAAGAACAGGATGAAGAATAACATACGTGAGGTGGGTTTTTTTTTCCTCCAAATTCTTATAAGTATAGCATTTCCCATTTTTGAAATACCTTCTTGGAGGATTCAATCATTTTTTTCTGTATGTGATTCTAACTACAGTGATTATTTTTCACCAGCTGTACTCCACACACGTGGAATTTTTTTTTTTTTTTTTTTTTAAGAGGGTTTGCTTTGTCCGTCAGATTCTTCCTCAGGTGAACACATATAACTTGCTTCTCATATTTAGAGCTCATATCCCCAAGAGTGAGATATTGACAGTACCTTTTAAGTACAGAATCCAACATAAAGTCCTATTGTTAAAAATTTCTCATCATCAATTAGGATTTTTTAAATGTGCCAACACACTTAAAAATTAGGATAACTAAAAGATATTATGACAGAAGGAACTATAAAAACTATCCTTCTTGGGATTTAAAACAATACAAAACAAAAAATAACATTTTCCTTTTGAAATACTCTAATTTGAAAACATCTGGTACATTCTCCTTTCTGGTTGTGCTGTGATTTTTTTTTGCCCATCAACAAAACATGTACCAGTTGTTTTGGAGTTCCGATTCTACCTCTTCCCCTCTTGTGCGTATGAAGCACATTTCCTGTTTTATGATACCATTTTCACATTCCCCTCAACAGTTTGAAAGCAACGCCCTAACGTTCCTTCTAATACTTTGCACCTTTTCCATTTGTTCAACAAGATATATCAGTAGATTCAATTTTAAGGTTCCCTGACAAGGATGTCCCCTCACTTGGTACCAGAAACAGCATATGGTGATATGCAGCAGAGAATTAGCAACCCCAGGCACAATCTATCCCCATTTGTCTTGTTTTGACAACACTGGAACTCAGCCAACCAAAGTCACCACAGGCCCTACTCTGTGGCCTGTCATGTACAGGTTACTGTCATAGTTAGCTAAGCAACTTCTGATTCCAGCCCAGAAAACCTACCACTTTGGGACAGGTTCAACATAGAATGAAATAGTCATTCTTGTATTTTCTTATGCCTCTTCCTTTCTCCTGCATCTCAATGCATACTGTATTAGGGAAGGACACCTCACCTGCTACAATTTGGCAAATGAGGCAGGTAGTAACAAACAGGGCCTTAACTTGCTTTAATTTAATGCACAGATGGGCAGATGCCTAATTCTGTGCAAAGTGTATTTCATAACTGATTTTCAGAAGACAAAGATGAATTTGAGTCTGTAAGAGCCCCATGAGATGGATAGGTAAGAGTTAATAAAGTTTCTAACTGTAAACAATGCTCTTTCATGTTGGTGATTATTTTCCAGAAATTTGAAACTTCAGGACAGTGCAACAATGCTCTTTGTGTCTTCTTTGGCAGTTAACAGCAAGGATCTGGATGGAAGAGTGGAGTGGTCACTTCAGAAGGGCCAGGTATAGAGCTCGAGAATACTTCATCTCCCGTTCCTGTTCCATACAAAATATCAAGTCCCTGAGGCAGATTCTCGTGATTCTTGGACGATGCAACTGTTTGGTGGCTGTCAGGCTGGATGTCCCAGAAGCAAGAAGGTTGTCTTTTAAGCCCTAAAAATAATAAAAGGAAAAGCAATTTGAAATAAAAATCTTGCATAAAGGGAAAGCTGGTCAATTCTAGCATGTAAGAGCCCACTACCCTCTGGTCACTGGGTTAGGTACTGGAGATAATGTATTGATGAAGACCTAACCCTGTCCTCCAGCAGCCAGTCTCAAATGGCCATTAAACCTATCACCTGACCTCATTCATTCTTTCCTGCTTACCTGCAGCATGGCAATAGCCTCTGAACTGGTTTCTCCATTTCCAAGCTCTACTTTGCTCCATTCTTTCCAGTGCATTGCAGGCCAGACTTTCCCTCTTTAAAGGTCTTACACAAATCTTTTGAGAGTGAAAGATGTGTTTATCACTTCGATTGTGGTGATGATTTTAAAGCTGTATGCATACATAAAAATCCATCAAATGTATACTTTAAATGTATGCAATCTTTTGTATGTCAATAATAAAAATTAACAATGAAGGCCTTTCATGGTTCAGATCCCACCAGGCCACGGTTCCAAAATCTTCAATGGTTCCCATTGCTCAGAGCAGCTTCTTGAGAACCACGCTGAGCACTTTCCATATATTATCTCTTTTCTATCATACAAAATTGCAGCCAGTTATATAAGTGCTGCCCCCATTTATCAAATGAGGAAACTTAGCTGAGATAGGTTAAGCAATCTGTTCAAGGTCACACAGCAAAGTTGAGCTGTTACTCAGTTTCTAATTTGATCTAAAGTAAGTGCTCTGGTTGGGCACAGTAGCTTACGTCTGTAATCCCAGCACTTTGGGAGGTCAAGGTGGGTGGATCACCTGAGGTCAGGAGTTTGAGACCAGCCTGGCCAATATGGTGAAACCCCGTCTCTACTAAAAATAAAAAAATTAGCTGGGTGTGGTGGCGCATGCCTGTAATCCCAGCTACTAGGGAGGCTGAGGCAGGAGAACTGAACCCGGGAGGCGGAGGTTGCAGTGAGCTGAGATCACGCCACTGCATTCCTGCCTGGGCAACAGAGCAAGACTCTGTTTCAAAAAAATGAAAATAATAAAAATAAAGTAAGCGCTCTTAACCACTGTGCTATATTATCCACCATATCACCTATAAACCCATCACTCTGGCTTCCTTCGCTCTAGCCTCACTTCCCATTGCTCCTTTACAAGACATCTTAACTGCAGCCACATGGCTCCTCTGCCAATAGGCAGAGATTAGCAAAGAGGCCATTCTAGGCCAATCTACTCATCTTTTAAGACCCATTTCAAATGGGTCTACCTGTCCTTCATCCAAGGAGATCTCACTGTGGCAATTACCTTACGTTGTATTATAGTAATTTGTATATGCTCCCACCGCCACTACATACCCACTAGACCATAAGCTTTCTGAGGACAAGGACTATGGTTTCTGTCTCCTCTAGGGCTTAGCAGAGTTCACAGAACAACATAGGTTATCCGCAATATTTTCTAAACTGAATGTACTGGTTTAAAACAGAACAACATGAATTCTAAATGTCATTTTAAAATGACAAAAACACAACACTCCTGTAATTAAGACAGTTTTCCGAATATGTTTACCAATATGAATTAGCAATATGTCTACATACTATTACTTTTAATTGGAAGAAAAGAAAAACAGAAATCTCAAAAGATAATTTTGTAAAAATGAAATCCTTTAATTCTTTTTACCTTTGTTTCAAAACAAAATCCTTTGTTTCAAAAAACGTCTCAACAGGATTGGCATCTCTTTTATCCACCCAAAAGACATACATAAGGAAAGATAACATACGAAGAAAATCTGGTTCTGTTACTGTCCTTTTATAACAATTAAATTTTAATTACTCCTTCCACCTTTTTGGGTTTCTTGTTTTGTTTTGACGGAGGGGAAGGAAATCCCTTAAGGTCTCCAAAACACCATGTCAAACTTAATCAGTCAAACTTAATTCCATGCATGTTCACAGCATGACTTAGGGGTACTTTATCTGATGGACAAATAAAAGTTCTTTAAGAGATACTACCCAGTTTTTGAGGGACATGATATCACAGTCATATTTTTATACTCATTAAGTTAAACTTGTTCATAAGTATCCATGGAAAAAATTTTGGGAGGTCCACATTCTAAAAGAGGGAAAATAATTGATCTCAGCTGCACAATTGTTTGGCTACTTATCCCAGAGCCCATCTACAATATAGAGCCAGTCTCTCGCCACTTCTGCAGGGTTCTTGGTAATGAATGCAATTTGTACAAGTGTAAGCCTCTGGAACTTCAGCTAAGCCTGGCAGTGAAGCACTAGCATGTCACTCTGCTAGCATCAACACTCAGAGATGGTGTAACTCAGATGTAATTTTAACTACTGTAAATTATTACCATCAAAATATCTTCATAAGATTTTTGCGGAATGGGACCAAAAGCTCAGTTTTGTTTGGAAAATTGAATAAAAAGTACATATTAAGAAGAAAGTTACTAAAACATGTAATTGGCAGTGAGTGGCAATTTTGTTGTTTACAGGAGTAACCCGTTTAAAACTACAATATATTTAGCCCAAGGCAAGCAAATCACTTGAGGTCAGGAGTTCGAGACCAGCCTGGCTAACATGGTGAAACCCCATCTCTAACAAAAAAAAAATTAAAAATGAGCCAGGTATGGTGGTGTGTGTCTGTAAGCTCACTTACTCGGGAGACTGAGGTGGAAGAACTGCTTGAACCGGGGAGGCAGAGGTTGAAGTGAGCCAAGATCACGCCACTGCACTCCAGCCTGGGTGACAGTGAGACTCTGTCTTAACAAAAAACAACTACAATACATTTAACTAGAGGCAATTTCTTTAGCCATAAATTAGTATATTATGCTAAAACTGTATCTACATGTTTATAAATCTTCTAAGAGTTTTCCTAAAATCAGTACTTTGGTGTTTTATATGAAATTTTAAAATAACTGGCTAGACAGACACAATGTCTTGGCAATTCCACATCTATGTAAATACCCAGAAATATGCCATGGGTTCATCAAAAGATATGTATAAGGATGACTACTATTCACAAGAGCCCTAAGCTAGAAACAATCCGGGTGAGTACATTAAGAGTACAATAAATTGTGGAATAGTCATACTATGGAATAATACACAGCAATAATGACTGGGTAACATGAAAGAGTATCACAAAAATGTTCAATGAAAGGAACCAGACACAAAGGAATTCATACTGTATGATTCAATTTCTACCAAGTCCCAAAACAGGCAAAGCTAAAAAAAAGTCAGGAGAGTGAGTTCCCATGGGGGAGATGAGAAGTGATTAGAAAGAGAGTGAAGTTTTCTGGAGTTCTGGTGATGTTTCCTTCTTGATCTAACTACTGCCTACATGAATGTGTTCATGCTGTGAAAACTGTGGTGAGCTTATGACTTGTGTACTTTCTATATTGATGCTATATTTCAATAAAAAAATTAAATTGCTACCCCCAAAACCTTGCCTCAGGAGGAAATTAACATGGAAGCAAAGAGAGGGGGGAAAGGAAAGACAATAAGGCAAAATTGTCAAACAGAAAAAAAAAAATAAAGAGACCTAATCATCTGAGTAAGGAACAAAAGGGTCACAGTTCATGTTTGTCATGTGACAAGCCTAAAGGATTCAGGAAAAAGAACCATATTACAGCTGCCAGCACAGAGTTGAAAAGAAGGTCATTCCAACAGGATGCAGCAGAGGGCCTGAGGCAATGTTATAAATGAAAAAAACCCCAAGGGACATTCAGTAACCCAACAGAAATACCTTTCATAATTCACAACTTCACGAAGGTGATAGCATTCTCTTCCCCCAAATAGCAGCTAACTTAGAACGTCAATCTTTCTTGAATCTGAATACAAAATATATAGCATTTTTATTCCTGAGCTTATGATTTGGCAAAGTCCACAATTGTAACTTGTCAATCACAATGACCTGGCCAGAATAACCAGCTACTCTCAGTTATCCACAGTCGAGGGGGTAGAGAGTGCACAGATAACTTACAGCCATAAAAACCAAACCTGCTTTTTCACCATCAGTTTTAATTTTCCTCTGCCTCACCAAGTCCTTTCCCCAGAGTTGACTAGGACTGATTTCTGGTCACATTAGAAATCACAAAGAATACTAATGTAGTTAAGGGCCCAGAGTTTGTAAGAAGGAAAAAAAAAACAACGCTGTTTATTCTTCTCACTGTTAGTGTACTGTCCATTTCGGAAATAGAAGGTTTTCCCATGTAACTTTCTACATGAGGATATTCCTTAATCTGGATTCTTCGCCTGGATGAAAATGAAAGATGAAACGAACAATTCATCTCCCAGGTGCACAAAAGAAGCCGACTCAAACCTAAATGTTAACATCTTCTAAAATTGCCAGATCAATTATGTTAGCCTTCATAATTATTACTCATTAAATGTTACCCAGCCCACTAACAACTTATCTCACCTAATTTGTTTTTTTATACCACTAAACTAAGTTTCTTGTTTTTATAATGAAACTTTTGAGGAACTCTATTGCTCTAACAAGAAAAAATGGAAAATCATCAGTTACCAATTTTAGATAAATAACACCATTTTAATAATGATACTAAATAACTCAAAATAACTAGTAATCCAATTTTTATCCCTTCAACTTAATAGAGCAGTGTTGTGAAATAAAACCTTTAACGGTTTTTCTACTTCTTTTTCCACATTTCCTCAAATTAGATGACTGCTCTACTAAGTCAGAAGCAGAAAGGACATCTTTATGAACCCAGTGGCTTCAGGAATCCTGTTGTTTGCAGTGACTCCATATGGGCCTCTCCTCCCAAGAGCCACCATCCACGGTAATGTAGCTTCATCCTAGTCCATGTTCTGATTCCATTCAAAATTATCTGGGTTACTGGGTACCTACTATGGGCAAGAACTGTGCTAGGCGGCATAAGATATACAGAACTGAACGGTGGCAAACACTCGTTGTCTCCTCCATAGGCAATCTCAAATTACTTAATTTCTCTGTGCCTCAGTTTCCCAATCTGCAAAATAGGGATAGTAATACTAATTATCTCATATGGCTGGTTTGAAGATTAAATGAGAATGACATACGCTCTATAAATGTTGGCCCTATTCTCATAATGAATTCCCTAGTCAGTAGGAATGCACTGAAGGTTTACAAACAGGAAACAGTGTAATTCTAGCTCCAGACCTTTTTTCCCATTCCATAGTTAAAAATAGTTAAAACTTTTCTTACCTAGGTCCTATTCTCTCAAGTCTTCACTAAATCACTGGTTACCGAATTCAAGAGAAATAATTTGTGCTGCCATACTTACCTTGTCCCTCTCAGTGAAATTTCTGAATTTTAAGGGAGCCCTGAATGCCTAAAGCTCCAAAGTAGACTGATGGGCATTTCAGACATGTGACAGGTAGACAGTAAGTTTTTCTTACACCCCTCAAATTAAATAGTGGAAGAGCCTGCTGCTGTACAGAATCAACTAAGCTTATCAATATTGTCTCTAGAAACTAAAAGTCAATCTCTTTCATTCAATTCTCTGAATCTTATGACTAATAAAAGCAAAATTTGTGTCCCTGAATCTGAATAGTTAACCAAACACAAAAACTGAGAATTTCTTAATAGAGGAATCAAGAGGCAAAGATTCATGACATTCTCAGATTCTACCTGATTTATACTAAGTCCCAACCTCATGCCACCATGGCAGCTCTTAAGGGATGGCTCAAGTCTTTTCAGCTTTAAGGAGGAAACAAGGTCCAAACGTGAGAAATAGGGAGTAGAATGAAGACCTGGCTCCAGAAAAAAAAAAAAAAATGAACATCTTCTAAGTCTCAGAAACAAAAATAAATAAATGTGCCCTGGATACCTGACCCAGTGTAACAAGAACACTGAAAATCTATATTCACAATACCCAAGCTTCTAGGCCTTAAAGGGGAACATGGGACAGAAAAATACTGAGCTTCAAAATTGACTGCCCTCTGCTGGTCAACAAGCAGAACTTCTGAAGCAACAGATCTCTCATCTTTATCACCTTCATTTTATTCCTTTCTAGTTATTTCAGAATACAGACAACACTGCATGTTAACTTCTGCCCCATTTTATCACTCCTAAATGTCTATGTTTCAATAGTACTTTACAGAAGAAAACACTGATGTGACATGGAATCACTGGCTTCAAATTACAATTCTAGCTCTGTAATTATGAGCTCTATAAAGATAATATACTGCCTGTCATAGCTAATGATCAACCCCATCTTTATCTCCAACAGAACGCTCTCTCATTTTCCGGATGCCACTGTTCAATTTCTTAATGATTTCCAATTGAATGTATTATAAGTATCCCAAATTCTACATGTTTCAAAAATTCCTTCCCTTCCTCCTCTTCTTTATTTCAAGGAATGCCTAAGCCAGAAAACTGGATGTCATCCTCAACTCTTTCTCTATAGTCCATCTGCCACTTATCTATTCTACCCCCTTAATAGTTTCTAAGCCATCTACTTTTACATTTTCACTTCCATTATCTTCTGTCTAGATTACTTCAACAGCCTTCTAAGAAACCTCCCTATTTCCAGTGTTAACATTGCTTACACTGCAGTGAGAATGATCTTTCAAAAATAAATAATCTGACAGTACTGTTTTCTTGCTTGAAATGCTCCAGTGGCTAAGATTTTCCTACAAGAACCAAGTCTAAACATCTAAGCATGACATATATGGCCATCCATGACCACACCAAAGTTTCTCTCCCTAGTCTCATCTCTCATTCCTGTCTCAAACTATTGATTATGAACAAAATATTTTTCCTCTTTGATACAGACAATTAATTGCACATAGCATTCTCTCTTCACTGAACTCCACTGATCCTATCCTTATTGTCACATCATCTAAGTTCTTTAGGATTCAGCTAGGATATCATGTCTCCCCAGTGCCTACAAACACAAACTTAGCCCAGGTCTAGCCTAGGTGCAACTCCTATGCACTTTAGTAGTACTTTTTATTTCCCTCTACCGTCATACGTCTTCAGTGCAATGTAATTATCTCTTTAACTTATCACTTACTAGAATAAAAAGATTTTGTGCCTGTGAATACTTTACAGTGTTTGGCATTTAGGTGATAACATTTGTAGGAGAACCATGTGTTTGGAGTCACCCAATAACATCACTTATATGAATAAACAGTGAAAATAAACCACGCTATGAGCTTTGGACCTTCTAATTCAAGATCCTGCTGTCATTCTTAGCTTTAAGCCAAACCAATCTGGGGTGAAAGGTGGGGTATGTAAAGTCCTTTGATGGTTTATTCACAACTATTACCGAGCCCTCTAACATCTTAGCTCACCTACTCATCCCACCAAACTGCCACTAGATGGAATTTGTTCAAAAGACTATTTTCTGCCATTTTCTCCAAACATTAAGAAAGTGCTTCAGCCCACCAAGGAATTCGACACACAAGAACAGCAAAAAGCCAAATAAACAGTGAATTCTGAAAGGCAGTAAACTGATTACTTCCTATGGCCAAGCTGACAACCTCATGTCAAGACTTTCCTACTTATACTATGGTTATTTTCTTCAAATTTTTACTAAGACACTTGCAAAGACCTCTGAAAACTCACATAAACTATGCCCAGAGATCGGTTTTACCTATTATTTTCTTAAAATTTCTTCAAAGGACTGCTAAACATTTTTCTTTAAGAATTTGCTTTGATTTTTCCTTGGAGAATTGTGAATATATGTAAGAGCTACAATATAATAAGGGTTGCTGTGCCTCAAAACTAAAGGTGAATTTATCAATATCTTTAAATGCATTAATAGTAGTTTTGTTTAAAACTCTAGTAATTCTAGAGTTGGTGAGTTGCATACAGGCTGATAGAAAAATAACTCTAGAATGAATTATGAATTTATAGAAAAAAAGAAAAACCATTAGAAATTAGAAACATTAAAAAACCATTTTTATTTTCATAAATTCTTTAAAAGATATATGACCATTAATAACAACATACCAGGGAGGTTAGAACATACGTAGCAGTAAAGTAGGTGACAACAATAGCACAAAGGATGGAAGGGTGTGTATAATCAACTATTTGGTTTGGATTTATTTATTTATTTATTTATTTATTTAGAGGCGGAGTTTCGCTCATTGCCCAGGCTGGAGTGCAACGGCGCAATCTCGGCTTACCGCAACCTCTGCCTCCCAGGTTCAAGTGATTCCCCTGCCTCAGCCTCCCGAGTAGCTGGGATTACAAGGACCTGCCACCAAGCCTGGCTAACTTTTGTAGTTTTAGTAGAGACGGGGTTTCTCCATGTTGGTCAGGCTGGTCTCGAACTCCTGACCTCAGATGATCCGCCTGCCTTGGCCTCCCAAAGTGCTGGGATTACAGGCATGAGCCACCATGCCCAGCCAAATTACTTGGTTTTAAAAGACTCTTCCATTTTGTGTGAAGTGGTATTAATTCAAAGCCAAGTGTAGTCAGTTAAGGATGCACATTGTACCTCTGAACAGAGTCACAGCAACCATTAAAAAAAATAAAAGGGCCAGACACAGTGGCTCACGCCTGTTACCCCAGCACTTTGGGAGGCCGAGGCAGGCAGGTCCCTTGAGCCCAGGAGTTCAAGATCAGCCTGGGCAACATGGTGAACCCCTACCTCTACTAAAAATGCTAAAATTAGCCAGGCGTGGTGGTGTGTGCCTGTGGTCCCAGTTATTCCAGAGGCTGAGGTGGGAGGATCGCTTGAACCTGGGAGGTCGAGGCTGTAATGAGCAATGATTGTGCCACTGCACTCCAGCCTGGGCTACAGAGCAAGACTCTGTCTCAAAAGATAAGTAAGTATATAAATAAGACTATTAACTAAAAAGGAAACAGACAGCGTAGCATAGAATACTAAAATAGTGCTTGATTAACTGAAAAGATGGCAGAAAAGGAGAAAAAAACTGGGAAAATTAAAAATGAACAGCAAGATGATGGACTTAAATCCAGTCAT
Source organism: Pongo pygmaeus (assembly GCF_028885625.2). NCBI lineage: Eukaryota > Metazoa > Chordata > Mammalia > Primates > Hominidae > Pongo > Pongo pygmaeus. Next base: position 40,829,879 of record NC_072390.2, on the reverse strand, counting down.
AGCAGTATTTACATTAACTATTGAACCAAACACTCCGAATGAATTTTCATTCTGGTAAAAAAAAATCAAAACTCAATAATATGTTATTTATAAGAGACCTGCTTTAAATAAAGACACAGATAAGGTGGAAGTAAACCAAAGGAGAAAAGATAAACTATGTAAATACTAAGGGTGAGAAAGCTGACATGGCTATAATAGTATCAAGCAAAGCACTAAAATAAAACTTTTAAAAAAACAAAGCAGACTTCAAGACAAGGAATATTACTAGAAAGGAAGATCAATTCGCAAGCACAAAAGGAGGCAATTCACGAGAAAGACATTCAGTATTCATCAAGATAAACCATGCAAGCCCAAGTCGTAGTAAACTTAAAGGACTAAAATCAGGCTATGTTCTCTGACCACAATGAAAACACCAAACATTTGGAAATTAAACAACATACTTCTAAATAATCTGTAGGTCAAAAAAGATACCAGGATGTAAGTTAGGAAATATCTTCAAAGTTGATAATAAAAACACAACATATCTAAATTTGTAGGGTTGAGGCTAAAGTAGAAAATGTAGAAAAGAAATGTGTAAGGTCTATTACAGGCTTCCACCTTAAGAGGCTGGAAAAAGAACTCAATATAAATAGAAGAAAGGAAAATAATAGAAATAATAGGAGTGGAAATCAATACAATAGGAAACAGACAAATTTTTTGAAAAAATTAAAGCTGTAAGTTAGTATTTGGAAAGGATTAATAAAATTTGTAAACCCTTACCTAGACTGATCAGGAAAAAGGGAAAAAACACAAATTATCAATATCAGAAACGAAAGAAAGGATAACATCACTACAGACATTAAAAGGAGACATGGTTAATCATTTCAAGTAAACAATTCCAGCAACTTAGATGAGTGTAAAAATTATTTGAAAAACACAATTTTCAAAAGCTGATACCAAAAGAAAGAAAATCCAATATTGAGTTTTCCCAGCCTAGAAAATTCCTGGTCCAGATGGCTTCACTGATAAATTCTATCACACATTTAAAGAGAAAGTAACTCCATTTCTACATAAACTTTTTCAAACAAAAATGGCAGGAAGAAGGGATACTTCCCAGCACATTGTATGAGCACGATTCAAAGCAAGCTAACAAAGATATTACAACCAAAGAAAATTACAGATCAATATTATTCATGAACATAGATGCAAAAATCCTCAACAGACTAAATGAATAGCAAAATTGAATCTAGTAACATGTAAAATCAATTGTATATTATGACCAAGTGGGATTTATCCCAGGATTAAAAGGTTAGTTAAAATTTTTTGAGTGCGGTGGCTCAGGCCTGTAATCCCAGCACTTTGGGAGGCTGAGGTGGGTGGATCACCTGAGGTCAGGAGTTCAAGACCAGCCTGGCCAACATGGTGAAATCCCATCTCTACTAAAAATACAAAAATTAGCTGGGTGTGGTAGTGCATGCCTGTAATCCCAGCTACTCGGGAAGCTGAAGCATGAGAATTGCTTGAACCTGGGAGGCGGAGGTTGCAGTGAGCTGAGATCGCGCCACTGCACTCCAGCCTGGGTGACAAGAGTGAAACTCCATCTCCAAAAAAAAAAAAAAAAAAAAAAAAAGTTAGTTAAAATTAAAATATCAATGTAAGAGAATAAATTGAAAGAAAGAGAAAACTAAGATAATTTAAATTTAATTTAAAACCCAAATTAAGAGAATAAGAGAAAACTCATATGAAAATTAAATAATCAAATAAATTTGTATAAGCCTTGACAATATTCAATACCCACTACAGTAAAAGCTTTCAGTCAGCTAGGAAGAAAAGAAATTTCCTCTATGTAAAACCTATAGCTAATGTCATATTGAGAGTAAAATACTGGATGCTTTCCCTCTAAGATCAGGAATAAAGGCATGGATGTCTGCTCTCACCACTTCTATTAAACATAGTAATGGGGATGTTAGCCAGTGCTCTAAGGCAAGAAAAGAAAATAAAAAGCATAAAGATTGGAAAGGAAGAAGTACTCTTATTTTTATTTGTGGCCAGCATGATTTGCTTAGCAAATCCTAAGACATTTATTCCAAAAAACCTCTAGAACAATTAAGTGAATTTAGTAGAATGGAGGATACAAGATCTATGTCAAAATCAACTTTACTTTTATATGTTAGCAACAAACAATTGGAAAGTATATAATTTTAAAATACTACTTTCAATAGCATCAAAAAATTATACTTATGTATAAATGGATAAAAGATGTCAAAGACTTGTACATGGAAAACTAAAACATTGAGATAAAGATGACAGAAGTAAATGGAACAATACTGGAAGCCTCAATATTGCTAAGATGTAAATTCTCTGCAAATTGATCTATAGATTCAATGCCACCCTAATAAAGAATACCTAGACATTTTTGTAAGAATGACAAGATGATTCTAAAAATTCATACGAAGATACAAAGGACACAGAATAGCCAAAAATAACCTTGTTTTAAAAAAGGACAAAGCTGGAACACTCACACTATCTGATTTCTAAACTGTTACAGTAATCAAGAGAGATTGTAGTATCGCATAAATAGAGAAAAATAAACAAATAGAATAGAGTATGTGTATAGATATGTCCACTTAGATAGTTAATTGATTTTCAACATAAGCTATAAGGTGATGCAATGGGGAAAGCCTTTTTTAATAAATGGGGTAGAGTAACAGGATACCTGTATGTGAAAAAATAAACTTTCAACCCCCACTTCACAGCAGACACAAATATTAAATCAAGATAGATCAAAGACCTATAATATAAAAGTTAAAACTATAAAGCTTCTAGGAAAACACAGGGTAAATCTTCACAACATGGGGTACAAAAGATTTTTTTAGGATACAGCAAGTATTAATTATAAAAGAAGACAATGATAAATTGGACTTTGTCAAAATTAAAACCTTCTGCTCCTCCAAAAGGCACCATTATGAAAATAAAACTACATTGCTAAAGGGAGTATGAAATGGTACAACCATCTGAAAAACAGTTTAGAGTCTCTTATAAATATACACCTCTGATCCAACAGTAGTACTCCTAAGTATTTATCAAAGAGGAATGAAAACATAGGCCACAAAATGACTTTTACAAGAATGTAGCTTTATATGGATAAAGCACCTTTATCCATACTAGCCAAATATTGAAAACAGTCCAGTAACACTGAATAAACAAATTATGGAGTATTTATACAACAGAAGACAACTCAGCACTAAAAAGAATGTACTACTGATATGTATTATGTGAATAAATCTCAAAAACATTATGAGTGAAATAATTCAGAAACAAGACTACATTATCATATGGTTTCCAATTCTACAAAGTTCTGAAACAGGAAAGATTAAGCTATGGTAACAGAAATTAGATCAGTAATTGCAGAGGAGGTTGCAGGTGGTAAAAGGCATAATAGAACTTTCTGGGGATCATAGAAATGTTTTATATCTTGATCTGGGATAATGGTTACAATTAAAACCAATACATTCTATTGTATATAAATTATACCTCAATCTGAAAAGCAAACGCAAAGTTAATTTAAATTTTTAACTTAAAATTGAGATTTCAAAGTCAACCCTTCCTGAAGACTTCCCCAAAGGAACATGGTTACTCTTTGCTATGATCTGGTGTACTCTGGTATAGAAGTATGAGAAGTTTGTCAAGCTGGAATTCTACATCCACAAACATTATGATAGCTACAGAAATGTTTACTCCAACACTTATGTGAAAAGATGTTTGTAAATTTTAAAAGTTACCTGAAAGATACTGTAAGATCCTAGAGTATGGTAACTCAATATTATAAATATTACTGAAATGCTTGAGAAATTTATGTATCAGTGTTCCTCAATGGGGATATTATTAGAATTCTGGGTAAACTAAATTAAGTGAATTTGCCCCCTCACGCTGTGCAATGTTTAGTACCGCTGGCTCCAAGCCACAAAATGCCAACAGCACACAACCCACCCCACCCTTCACTGAATCACTGTGTCAAAACACCACCACTTCACACATTTCCAAACACTCCATAGGAGTACAGTTGAGAACAGTCTATAAGCTAATGGTCAAAAACACATATACTCTCCCTCTCCCTCTCCCTCTCCCTCTCCCTCTCCCCTCTTTTTTCGGTCTCCCTCTCCTTCTTTTTTCGGTCTCCCTCTGTTGCCGAAGCTGGACTGTACTGCCGGGATCTCGGCTTGCTGCAACCTCCCTGCCTCGGGCTCCTGTGACTCTCCTGCCTTGGCCTGCCGAGTGCCTGGGATTGCAGGCGCGCGCCGCCACGCCTGAATGGTTTTTGTATTTTTGGTGGAGACGGGGTTTCGCCGTGTTGACCGGGCTGGTCTCCAGCTCCTGGCCTCCAGTGATCTGCCTGCCTCGGCCTCCCGAGGTGCTGGGATTGCAGACGGAGTCTCGCTAACTCAATGCTCAATGGTGCTCAGGCTGGAGTGCAGTGGTGTGATCTCGGCTCTCTGCAACCTCCACCTACCAGCCTCCTGCCTTGGCCTCTTAAAGTGCTAAGATTACAGCCTCTGCCCCACCGCCACCCCGTCTAGGAAGTGAGGAGCGTCTCTGCCTGGCCGCCCATCGTCTGGGATGTGAGGAGCCCCTCTGCCCGGCCGCCCTATCTGGGAAGTGAGGAGCGCCTCTGCCTGGCCGCCCATCATCTGGGATGTGAGGAGCGCCTCTGCCCGGCTGCCACCCCGTCTGGGAGGAAGTGAGGAGCGCCTCTGCCTGGCTGCCCCGTCTGGGAGATGAGGAGCACCTCTGCCCGGCCGCCCCGTCTGGGAGGAAGTGAGGAGCGCCTCTGCCCTGTTGCCCTATCTGGGAAGTGAGGAGCGCCTCTACCTGGCCGCCACCCTGTCTGGGAAGTGAGGAGCGCCTCTGCCCGGCTGCCACCCCATATGGGCAGTGAGGAGCGCCTCTGCCCAGCCGCCCCTTCTGGGAGGTGAGGAGCGCCTCTGCCCAGCCGCCCCGTCTGGGAGGTGAGGAGTGCCTCTGCCCGGCCGCCCCGTCTGGGAGGTGAGGAGCGCCTCTGCCTGGCCGCCACCCCGTCTGGGAGGAAGTGAGGAGCACCTCTGCCCAGCTGCCCCATCTGGGAAGTGAGGAGCGCCTCTGCCCGGCTGCCGCCCCCTATGGGAAGTGAGGAGCGCCTCTGCCCGGCCGCCCACTCTGGGAAGTGAGGAGCGCCTCTGCCTGGCCGCCCACTCTGGGAAGTGAGGAGCGCCTCTGCCCGGCCGCCCACTCTAGGAGGTGAGGAGTGCCTCTGCCTGGCCGCCACCCCGTCTGGGAGGAAGTGAGGAGCACCTCTGCCCGGCCGCCCCGTCTGGGAGGTGAGGAGCGCCTCTGCCTGGCCGCCACCCCGTCTGGGAGGAAGTGAGGAGCACCTCTGCCCGGCCGCCCCGTCTGGGAGGTGAGGAGCGCCTCTGCCTGGCCGCCACCCCGTCTGGGAGGAAGTGAGGAGCACCTCTGCCCGGCCGCCCACTCTGGGAGGTGAGGAGCGCCTCTGCCTGGCCACTCCGTCTGGGAAGGGAGGAGCGCCTCTGCCCGGCCACCCCGTCTGGGAGGTGAGGAGCGCCTCTGCCCGGCTGCCACCCCGTCTGGGAGGAAGTGAGGAGCACCTCTGCCCGGCTGCCCCATCTGGGAAGTGAGGAGCGCCTCTGCCCGGCCGCCACCCCATATGGGAAGTGAGGAGCGCCTCTGCCTGACCACTCCGTCTGGGAGGTGAGGAGCGCCTCTGCCCGGCCGCCCCGTCTGGGAGGTGAGGAGTGCCTCTGCCCGGCCGTCACCCCGTCTGGGAGGAAGTGAGGAGCACCTCTGCCCGGCTGCCCCGTCTGGGAGATGAGGAGCACCTCTGCCCGGCCGCCCCGTCTGGGAGATGAGGAGCACCTCTGCCCGGCCGCCCCGTCTGGGAGGTGAGGAGTGCCTCTGCCCGGCTGCCACCCCGTCTGGGAGGAAGTGAGGAGCACCTCTGCCCGGCCGCCCCCTCTGGGAAGTGAGGAGTGCCTCTGCCTGGCCGCCACCCCTTCTGGGAGGAAGTGAGGAGCGCCTCTGCCTGGCTGCCCCATCTGGGAAGGGAGGAGCACCTCTGCCCGGCCGCCACACCGTCTGGGAAGTGAGGAGCGCCTCTGCCTGGCTGCCCCATCTGGGAACGGAGGAGCACCTCTGCCCGGCCGCCCCAGTGAGGAGCGCCTCTGATCGGCCGCCCCGTCAGGGAAGTGAGGAGCGCCTCTGCCCGGCCGCCCCGTCTGGGAGGTGAGGAGCGCCTCTGCCCGGCTGCCACCCGGTCTGGGAGGAACTGAGGAGCGCCTCTGCCCGGGCGGCCCCGTCTGGGAAGCGAGGAGCGCCTCTGCCCGGGCGGCCCCGTCGGGGAAGTGAGGAGCGCCTCTGCCCGGCCGCCCCGTCTGGGAGGAGAGGAGCGCCTCTGCCCGGGCGGCCCCGTCTGGGAAGCGAGGGGCGCCTCTGCCCAGCCGCCCTGTCTGGGAGGTGAGGAGCGCCTCTGCCCGGCTGCCCTGTCTGGGAGGTGTACCCAACAGCTCCGAAGAGACAGCGACCATCGGGAGCGGGCCATGAGGACGATGGCAGTTTTGTTGAAGAGAAGGGGAGGAAGTGTGGGGAAAGGAAGGAGAGATCAGATTGTTGCTGTGTCTGTGTAGAAAGGGGTGGGCATAGGAGACTCCATTTTGTTCTGACTAGGAGAAATTCTTCTGCCTTGGGATGCTGTTGATCTATGGCCTTTCCCCCAGCCCCCTGCTCTCTGAAACATGTGCTGTGTCAACTCAGGGTTAAATGGATTAAGGGTGGTGCAAGATGTGCTTTGTTAAACAGATGCTTGAAGGCAGCATGCTCTTTAAGAGTCATCACCACTCCCTAATCTCAAGTACTCAGGGGCACAAACACTGCAGAAGGCCGCAGGGTCCTCTGCCTAGGAAAACCAGAGACCTTTGTTCATGTGTTTATCTCCTGACCTTCTCTCCACTATTATCCTATGACCCTGCCATATCCCCCTCTCCGAGAAACACCCAAGAATGATCAATAAATACTTCAGAAATTAAAAAAATAAAATAAAAAAAAAAAAAAGAAAAAAAAAAAAAAAAAAAAAAACACATATAAGCAGCATTTTAAAAAACATCTAATTACTAGACTTAATCTAGCTTGCCATTTTATTTCCAAAACTAATAATTTAACTAACAATTACCTTTACTTACTTAACTTCCAAGGACAAATGTACATACTTTTATTTGCTATATGTAATACTAGTTTGGGACAATGAAGAATAACTGATTTTGTTGAAATCCCTAATGAGGGAAGCCAAATACAGCCACTGAAAGCATGTCAACAGCAACAAACTGTAACACACAATAACATTAGCAAACTACTGAGAGGAGTAATAAATCCAGAAGATGAACTGTCATGAACAGACCTGGTGAATGGCCCATTTACGTATAATACTGGGTTAAAACAACAAAACACCTGGGTATTCCCATGGTGTTCTTTGTGCCAGAAGAGTAGTAGCAAACAACTAAATCTCCTTGATAACACATTCAAGTTAAAGCAAGCAGATACTAATTAATCTACTTCACGGTTTTAATATTTAAACTTGTTACAATCAAAACACAAACATAACCATTTAATGACAAGGTTTGCTAGGCTTCTAGCATCTACTCATATATGCAGAGTTAAGAAGGAACACTGAGGAACAAAGAATAAAAAAGGATACAAGACCACATACATGCCTAGTGCTAAGAAGCAAAAGATGAATTAAACTGGCACATGATCCTAGAGGAAGAGATTGAATCGTAATCAATAAAGTTTTCCCAAAGAAGAGCACAGGGCCAGATGGCTTCACTATTGAAATCTATCAAACATTTAAAGAAGAATTAACACCAATACTTCACAAACTCTTCTAAAAAATAGGAGAGGAGGGAACACTTTCTAATCCATTCTCCAAGAATGGTATTACTCTGATACCTAAACAAGCTAAAGACATCATGAAAAAACCACTGCAGACCATTATTCTTTATGAACATGGATACAAAACTCTTCAATGAAATACTAGCAAGCAGAAACTAACAGTATATAAAAAGTGCTATACACCAATAACCAAGTGGGATTTATCCCAGGAATACAAAGCGGGTTCAATACATAAAAATCAATCAATGTAATACACCTTCTTTAGATAGAGTAAAGGAAAAAAAAAAAAAAGCACTATCATCTCAAAAGAGGCAGAAAAAGCATTTGAAAAAACCTAACATACTTTCATGATAAAAAGACTAAACAACCATAAATATAGAAGGGAAACCTCCTCAACCTTAAAAAAAAGCATCTATGAGAAACCCACTGCTAACATCACACTTACTGGTGAAAGACTGAACTCTTTTCCCCTAAATTCTGAAATAAAAAAGGATGTCTGCTCCACCATTTCTACTCAACTAGTACTGGAGGTTCTAGCCAGGACAATTAGGCAAGCAAATGAAATAACAAGGCATCCAGAAGTGAAAGAAATACAACTACCACTATTTGCAGATGACATGATCTTGTATATAGAAAATCCCAAGAAACTCGCAAAAAATTATTAGAACTAATAAACGAGTTCAGCAAGGCTGCAGGATAAAAAAAAATCAATGTACAAAACTACATAGTAGTTCTATACACTGACAATGCACAATCCAAAAATAAAATGAAGAAACCAATGCTATGTACAACAGCATCAAAAATAATAAAATATTTAGGAAAAAACTTAACTAGTGGTACAAGACTTGTTCACTGAAAACTATAAACATTGTTGAAAGAAACTGAGGAATATCAATGAAAAGACTATTTAATATTGCTGAGTTGGCAATACTACCGAAATTTGTCTATATATATTCAATGCAATTCCTATCAAAATACTGTCTACCTTTTTTTTTTTTTGGTTGAAATTAACAAGCTGATCCTAAAATACATATGAAAATATAAAGGACCCATAATAGTTAAAATGATCTTGAAAACAGACTCACACTTCCCAATTTCAAAACTTACTACAAAGTTATAGTAATCAAGACAGTGTGGTACTGGTGTAAGAACAGATACATAGATTGATGAAATAGAATCGAGAGTCTAGAAATAATTCTATATATCTACTATCAACTGAGTTTTGACAAGGCTGTTGAGATCATGCAATGGGGAAAGAATAATGTTTTCAAAAAATGATGCCTGGACAACTGGATAGCCACACGCAAAAGAATGAATTTGGGCCCCTACCTCACACCATATACAAAAATTAACTCAAAATGGATCAAAGATATAAATGTAAGAGCTAAAACTATAAAACTCCTAGAAGAAAACATAGATATAAATTATTGTGACACTGGATTAAGTAATGGTTTTTTTGGATATGACAACTAAATACAAGTAACCAAAGAAAAAAATGATAAATTGAACTTATTTCTAGAAAGTCGATGTACAAATGGTCTACAAGCACATGAAAAGATGCTCAACATCATTAGTCTTCAGGAAAATGCAAAGTAAAACCACAATGAGATACTACTTCTACACACATTAGAATGGCAATAATAAAAATTTTAAAAGGCAATTAACAAGTGTTGGCAAGGATGTGGAGAAAGTGGAACCCTTGTGCATTGTGGATGGAAAAGTCAAATCATGCAGTTGCTATGGAAAGCAGTTTGGCAGTTCCCAAAAACATCAAACATAGTCACCATATGACCTAGACATTCTACTCTTAGGGATATACCCAAGAGAAATGAAAATATATGACCACCTAAGAAGTTATATATGAATGTACATAGCAGCATTACTTATAATAGCAAAAAGTATAAACAGCCAAGTGTCCTTCAGCTGATGAATGAACAAAATACACATTCATATAACGGAATATTATTCAATCAAAAACAAGGATGAAGTACTGATACATGCTACAATACAGGCAGACTATGAAAACATTATGCTAAGTGAAAGAAGCCAGACACAAAAGGCCACATGTTCTATGATTCCGTTTATATGAATGCCTAGAATAGGTGAATCCTTACAGACAGAAAAGTAGATTAGCAGTTGTCAGGAACTGAGAGGATGACTGCTAATGGCTAAACAAGCTATTTCTTTGTAGGGTGATGAAAATGTTCTGGGATTAAATAGTGGGGATGATTACACAGTCTTCTGAATATACTAAAAAGAGCTGGACTGGACACTTTACAGAAGTGAATTTATTGTACATAAATTATATCTCAATGAAAAAAGAAGTTGGCACACACCTGATAAGCCAAAACAAGTTCAAATAAACACCTCAAAATCAACCTATGTTTACTTTTCCTTCAATATTCCATGGAATTGTTGAGAAAAATGCATACATAAACAGAAGCTAAATAGGGTACACTAAACATTATTATAAGGTATACCTAAGCAGATTCATTGTTTTTCATGTAAACTCGGTATTGCGGATAACGTTAATTGAAAATCTGAACATCTAACTGGGACAAATTTCACAGAGAAATTAACCATCATTTAAACTATGAAAAGGTAATACATTTACCAACCACTTTTCCCATAAACATTGGTTTGTTGTTAATCAACACTCATCGAACACTTTGGAAAACCCTCTAAGACCTGACTAATACTTATTACAGGCAATCCTATATAACAGGCAATTCATGCTTCTCATAGTCACTGAAGTGTAAACCAAACAGCTGCATAAACGCAGAAAGAGACAGGTACAACATTATGGAATAATAACAATATAACTGGTCCTGTGAGAATACTACAATTTAAGGAGAGTAATAGTACTCCAGATTATAGAAGAAGCAGGCAGACAGACAGAGTTTTCCAAAAACTGTTTCCTGGGAGCCTGAAAACTCATAGAAATTATCTTAAAGCTGGACAGCCTTTAAAAAAAAAAAACTTTCTTAGCATAAGCTCATGATTAGGCTAACTATAATTAAAATGATATGAAGAAAAAAATACCATGTAAATCCTCAAATATTACATATAAAACACCATCAACACACAATTTGCCCTGGGAAGAACAGTAACTGGAATACTTAATGGGACAGTGGAATGAAACACTAAAAATACTTCAGGAAAAGACATGGGAATCTTAAATTCTGTGAGCTCAATATTTTGCTAATAATAAACTGATAATTTTCAGTTTAACAAGTATCTATGGCTGGCTATCACGGCCACCATGCTAACAAGGTGCATTATGGGCTCCCCTCGTACATCCCTAATCATGCTTTGTGTTATGGCAGAAAAGGCCATAGCGGCATAAATCCAGCACTGCTATGATAAAGAAAGCTAACTTTTTGGATTACTAAATTCCAAGCAAGCTGAGACCTAGCCATTGTACTTAGTAACACTGGGTGAACAGAGGGAGGGAGGGAGGAATGAATAAATGAATGAATGAATGAATGAATACAAATGCCATCTCAACAAGTATATTACAACTCCTAAATAAAGGATGGAAAGAAGATTACCAATTCAATTCAAAAGACTGAGAGATGACAAATGCCACCATGGATTATTTTTTAAAATATTAATATCCAGTATTGATGAGATGCTAATAAACACTTTCATACAACACTGGTAGGAATGTAAACTAGTTCACTTTAAAAGGAAAGCAATTGGCAATATTTTTTTTTTAGATAACCTTTAATTTCTTTTTATATTTCCTACAATATACATATATTGATTTTGATTAATATAAACATTTTAAATTTAAAAATTAACATTAAAGAGGAAGGCAGGAGCTAAAAGAAATCACCAGTCTGAGGAATCAAAAGGTATGAGTGACAATAACAGGAAAGGAACCTGGGAAGAGCTGACAGTGAAAAGCCCACTGGAGATAAAACACTAGAGAAAGTGGGAAGATAGATTCCACACACTAAATCTAAGAGAAGAGGGCAAGCTTTGGAGCTCCTGACTAGGGCAGTAAGGTGGAGCAAGGCTCATAGAAAGGGCAGATTAAATGAGGTGCATGTTGCCTTTAAAATCCAAATGTGTCTCTCTCTTCGTGAAGGGAGAGGGCTGACACAAGTTGTCTTACCTTGGAAAGGGTTTCTCAACAAGGTCCAAACTACTGAAGCCCTAGAAAGTTCACCAAGACAGTAGGCTCCTACATTTCTGTGGGACTCATTGTTCACCCTCTGGTATGAAAGCACCTTACTAAACTGTCAAGAGGTGGTGTTACTTTTTTTTTTTTTTTTTTGAGACAGAGTCTAGCTCTTTCACCCAGGCTGGAGTGCAGTGGCACGATCTTGGCTCACTGCAAGCTCCGCCTCCCGGGTTCACGCCATTCTCCTGCCTCAGCCTCCCGAGTAGCTGGGACTACAGGCGCCCGCCACTACGCCCGGCTATTTTTTTGTATTTTTAGTAGAGACGGGGTTTCACTGTGTTAGCCAGGACGGTCTCGATCTCCCGACCTCGTGATCCACCCGCCTCGGCCTCCCAAAGTGCTAGGATTACAGGCGTGAGCCGCCGCGCCCAGCTGGTGTTGTTACTTTTTGATCACCAGGTCAATCAGCATGGTATTAATATAATGGATAGGCAAAATATGTGGAAGGAAGAGGCTAGCCAGGTCCTTTGCATAAGACTTGATACGTCATAACACTTAATATAGCCCTGACATAGGTTAGTAAGAGTGTAATGCAAACCTTGCCAGTCAAAAGTAAACTGATTCTGATGGTCTTTACTAATAGGTATACAGAAAAGAAGTGTATGCCAGATCAATATCTGTATACCAAAAGTCAAGGGTTGTATAGATTTGCTCCAGCAACAAAAGCACATCTGGAAAAAATACCTGCAATTGAAATCACCTTGATTAAGTTTATGGTAATCCACTGTCACTCTCCAAAGCCAAATAGGCAAGGTGAATGGGAATGTAATAAGAATCACCACTCTTGGGTTTTTCAAATCCTTTATGGTGGCTCTGCAATTCCTCCAGGAAACAGTTTACTATTTTGGTAGGTAGACACCATTCTAGTGGCTTCCATTTTACTTTCTCTCACTTCCATGGGTCAGGAAACCAATGTGGGAACTCTGTTAGTTGCTGAGTTTATCCATTCCAATTCTCCATTCCAGGAATGTGGAAATAACCATGTTGTGGGTTCAGGGTCCATTGTGAGGCAGATCTATGCCAAAACTCCATTAACTAATGGAAAACAATGGTGTTTTGGGTCTCCTAGATTTCCTATACATTGAGCCCCAGTGTCTACCAATCCCTAAAGTGTCTAATTATTTCCCCTTCCCCAGTGCACAATCACTCTGGCAAATGGCTGCAGGCCCTTTGAGGAAAGGCTAGAAAGAAATTTACAGTAGAATTTCTCACTGTGAGGCAGGGTCTTTCCTCAAGAGGACCTGGCTTTTCCTTCATTCAAAGGTCTTGGGGTCTGTAAACTGGCTTAAATCTGGGGACTGGATGCGGGGGTATAATTATTTATTGAGATCATCGAAGTCACCCATCTGTTCACCAGACCTACAGCTTATATGTTTATACAAATCAAGGAAGACTAAATAGATTGCCCATCTATTTCCATTCTAGGGATATCATGATCACCTAGCCAGTATCAAAGATCTCTGCAGCTCAGACTATTCTGATTACTGCACTGACTTTGCTGACCATTACAGTAACCACATTCACCTTGTCTTTAGCAATTAAATGACACTCCTGCCTCTGCCACCTGGGAACCTATCATTCCCAGTGAATTCCAGGACTTAGTTTGATGTCAGCAGTTCCCCTGTCATTACTAATTTAAAGTAAATAGCCAACAGAGCTCCTCAAGGGTGGTGAGGCTCCCCTCATGAATAGAGAAATAAGGAAATGGTAAGAATTAGGGGCACAGGTCTTTACCTCCATTCTCTTCTACCGGGCTACAGGGGACCATAGTTTTCTGAAGTGTTCCTTATTTACTTATTATAGCTGAGTTATTAAATGTTTAAACAGATTTATTGTCATCTAACACTTTTTATAAATATGATGTTGATTCAGTAGAATTTAGAGCATGCTGTTACTTTAGATGAAGTAGCTCCTTATATTTTAAGATTTTTTTTTTAACATTCTGTTTTGTTCACGCTTCATGAACAAATCTGCCTCACTTATTCATAAATGACCTAAACATAAATCTGAATTTTAGTTGGGTCTTTTTTGATAATTCCTAATTTCTCATAGCTTTGATAAAATGAATATCCTCTGGACCCACATGTGTGATCAGGACCTACACGATAAATCCACTCTAGCATCCCAATTTCCCCAAGCCTTTGGATACAAATATTTATAATATACAAATAAAGTTATATCATCTATCTCAATTTCACTTTCAGGCCACCTTCTGATCTAGCTTTAAGTCAACCAACTGAATTAACTGTTAAAGCCACTCCTAGCCTTCTCTCTGATCTAATGTCTTCTGTCTATTATCTCTATTGGTGAGTCCATATCAATAACTTCAGCCTGATCCAACTTTATATTCCTTCTACTCTGAACCTACACCCTTAGGATCCATTCCCACATCATCCCCTCAGGTAACTGCAGGCAAAATCAGGTGCTTCGTACCTCATTCTCTGGGGGCTGCTGGAACTTGAGGCTGATTATAGGTATAGAAGCAATGAGAGGTGGTGAGGATAGGTCCTGAGGAAGATCAGTAGTCCGATGTAAGGCAACTTCCTTAAGGGAAGCCAATACAGGTGCTACAGGAGACTAACCTCCTTCAGACAGACAGGGGTAGAAGGACTGGCAAGGGCGGTTCAATAGAAATAGAACTGAGGAGTTCAAGATACCCAGTTTCATCGGAATCTGCTCATATCTCTCATGCAATTTTTAATTTTCCACTCTTTCCCAATAAATGTTGTACACTTTAACCCAAGAGATCTTACAAGATTGGAAGTTCAATTTGCACTGTAATTCAGCCACCTGCAGGAACAGACTTTGGGTTTGGTGTCCAGAAATCTCTGCCTTTGGCTACAAGACATAAGGATTTCTTTTAGGGCAATCACAGATGATTTCACTCCCATATGTGGACTCTGAGCTCAGAATTTACAGCCCTTTTCTTCCTTAAGTTCTCCAGTGTACTTTGAAGGAACCAATCTATCTCACTATTATTGTCACAAAAATGTTCTGTGGTAATAAACACTTGTTCTCCCAAAGCCTTGCCTTCTAAGGGCATTTAATTTCTACTGTCTACAAGTTTTGCCACCGCATGCCACAGACCACCAGTGTCCCTTTTACCACTAGAGACAGGATCATTATTGCTGTTAGATCTGATTAGACCAGAGAACCGATTCTGGAAAACCCAGAACTAATTCAGGAACCCATCTTTTAAGGTGCTACTCCTCTGCAGCTACCAATGGTATAAAGCCCAGTATTAGTTAGCATTTGACAAGAGAAGACTAGAAATGATACAAAATATGGCATTACCAGAGATTTGGCCATGTATAATTGTTAACCTAGTTAAACAGTTCATGTTCAGCTGTAACTCTGCATCTGGTGCTAGGTCTGGCCCAGGGTTCAGAGGAGCCAAAAGAGAAGAGGAGCTAAGGAGCCCAGCTGCTGGGCAATGCCTATGCCAGCCCATGCCAGCAACGCCTTTGAGCTGCAACAGCATCTGTTGTCCTCACCCTGATCTTCTAAGCAAAAGAATATGGCTGCAGTTTCACATTTACCTTTCAAAGTCAAAATGCTTCATGGCCCTTGCTAAGAACGCAAAAGAAAAAAGAAATCTGGGAAACAGTTCCAGCTTAGCTAGTTTGACACAATACAAGTCCAGCACACCATCTTTGTCTTAAAAACAGGTAACTTTCTTGGAGCAGTCCTGAGTTTTAACTTCTAACTCTTCTATCATTGCTTATTTCTTTCAGTACACCTTACATTTCCAAAGGGGTATTTCATTTTCCCCAACTGCTTTTCTTTCAAATAGCCTTCTAGTCTAGTGTAACGGTTGCAAGATATTCCATTTCCTTTCTTTTCCCTTTTTTTAGTTTCCTTCTGCTTCATGCCTTGTTTTTCTTCCATATTCTCCCTTTTATCTTTCACATAAAGGTTTTTCCTCATATATCTGGTGATCCTTGCCAATCTGTTGTTATTTAAAAGTAATGCACCTGACTATTAGTATTTCAGGCTTCCTCTTTCCTCTCTTAGGCTAGTTATTTTTCTCAGAAAGAATGCCTCTATAGTCACTAGTTTGAATCAACTTTCAAATTCTACTGAATACCCTTACTGCCACTTTTCTCCTTTCTTCTTTGTTCTTGTTAATATGTTTTCAGCCTCTCTCATTTATGTGGGACTTGTGAAAAAACGATAAGCCAATAATATGCAATTTAACATATTTCACAGTAAGTCCATAAAGATAGCTGAGAAAGAGTCAACTTTCAAGCCTTTGGAAAATTTTAAAGACCAAACCAAAAATTCAGATTTATGTTTAGGTCATTTATGAATAGCAAGGCAGATTTGTTCATGACGTGTGAACAAAACAGAATGTAAAAAAAAAAAAATCTTAAAATATAAGGAGCTGCTTTGTCTAAGGTAACAGCATGTTCTAAATTCTACTGAATCTATAAATTTATAAAAAGAGTTAGATGACAATAAATCTGTTTAAACATCTAACAAGTCAGCTATAATAAATAAATAAGGAACCCTTCAGAAAACTGTGGTCCCCTGTAGCCTGGTAGAAGAGAATGGAGGTAAAGAGTGACTGCTATCTGTGCCCCTTAAGGAAATGCAAATTAAAGTTGGGCCTTTCATGTGAATAGACTTTTAGTTAAATTACTTATGTACCTTTTCAGAGTGAAGAATCACCTGTAACAGCAACCAGAAACAGACAATTATCTTTAAGAAATACTGTTTGTCCCCAAAAGGTTTTAAGCCTTTGGGTTTTCCAAAATAATTTCAGGCTTAGTATTTCAATTATAATCTAACCCTATCCTCAAATGATGAAAACTAGCAAATATGGTAAAGAAAATGACACCTACTTAAGATCATTTAAATATCCATAAGAATTCCACCTGGTTCTCTATTTGAAAATGTACACATTTCTAAGTTATAAAAAAAACTATCCCTAAATGATTTTAATACTTAAATAAATGTTTTATACTCTAAGTATTTTTCACATAGGGTATTTTAGAGGTTGTTCAACACTTCTACACCATGTTTCCATGTAAAAACAGAACTTTGATCTTTGAAGAGAGCACAAAGGAATGGTAGAGATGCAATAAATAAAAAATTGCAGTGACAAACATTTTTAAATGATTGATCATATCTACTGCTAGCAAGAAAATGGAGAAATGGGCACTCAATCAGCAGTGGAAACTTTTGGAATGCTTTTGGTAAGCATTATGAGCGTCTATTAAATTTTGTGCATATCCATGGACCCAAAAGTTCCACTTCTAGAAATCAATTCTATAAAACAAATGATTACATGAAGATAAAACAGGATGCTCATTATTTATAATAAACAAATGAAAATATTCTAAATGTCTATCAGTGGATATGTAACAGTGTGGGAAAATGTCTATGATGGTTAATTTTATGTGCCAACTTGACTGGGCTAAGGGTTACCCAGATAGCTGGTAAAACATTGTTTCTGTGTGTCTATAAGAGTGTTTTGGGAAGAGATTAGCATTTGAATCAGTAGACTGAATAAAGAAGAACCACCCTTACCAATGTAAGGATGCATGACCCAGTCAGTTGAGGGCCTGGATAGAACAAAAAGGTAAAGAAAGGGCAAACTCACTCTCTCTTCTAGAGCTCGTACATGCATTTTCTGCCTTCAGACATCAGAGCTCCAGGTTCTCATTCCCGTATTTACACCAGTGACCCACCTCTAGTTAATTCCCCACCCCCATTCTCAGGCCTTCTGCCTTGGACTGAGAGTTACACCACACCACTGGCTCCCCTGTTTCTCAGGACTTCACATTCAGACTGAATTATACCACCAACTTACCTGGGTCTCCAGGTTGCAGACAGCATAGCGTGAGACTTCTCAGCTTCCATAATCATGTGAGCCAATTCTCATTTTTAATATCCCTGTACATACATGTATATATGTATATCCTACTGGTATGCTCTTCTGGAGAATCCTATTAATGTCCAAGACACACTGTCCCACAAATCATAGAATAGCGCTTTTAGGATGATCCTATTATAGTACTTAAAAGCACACATTTCTTTGGACATGTACTTGGGTTCTTCTACTTACTTATTATAGAACTTTGGGGAAGCAACTAATCCTCTCTATACCACAATTTTTTCATTTGAGGAAAACAATAGTATGATCTTACAGAGGAATTGTGAGGACTAATGAAGATAATACATTCTAATTGCTTGATAAAGCTCAACTGTGATTATTACATATATATTTTAAAAGCACATGCATATATAATGATTGTATTAGGTTGAACTATCTGAAACTGCCAATACTTAATTAACAACTGCTCACCTAAAAAAATGGCAAGTTTGTATGGTTTAACCTAACACATGCATGGAAATTTTCAGAAAGAATATCCAAGGAAAAGCTGTTTTAAATATTCTTCTATTGTTTCCTTACAAGGGAAAAATACTCTTCTCTACCATTTGGACATTTTAAATGTGAACATAGTTAAACATTCCCTCCTCTCAAATAAAAAGCTATCTATACCCCTTGCTTTAAGCAGTACTATCTTAAAAGCATGGCAGACATAGGAGATCCCCCTTCCCTTCCCCCTAAATCAATAATCATTTGTTGACCGAGCAATCTACCTTCTTTTATTACTCTTCTAGGGAGATTCCACTTCATTTTAGAGAAACTTAAAGAATGCTGGCATGCTCACTTTGGCAGCACATATACTAAAACTGGAATGATACAGAAAAGATTAGCATGGCCCCTGCACAAGATAACAAGCAAATTCATGAAGCATTCCACATTTTTATATATATTTCATAAAATGTTGGCATTGGAAAACATGTTAGAGATTGTACACTGAGGTAAATTCATGCTAGTTTAAACACTGTCAGGAAGTTATTCATCAAATCTAATCTAAATATTACAATCCGAAGAGATCTGGTTTTAAAAAATTCTATAACTCTTCCTTTATAAAATGAGTGGAAATAAAGAAGTCAAGAAATAAAAAAAAATAATAGGCCAGGCGCAGTGGCTCACACCTGTAATCCCAGTACTTTAGGAGGCCGAGGCCGCGGATCACCTGAGTTCAGGAATTTGAGACCAGTCTGGGTAACATGGTGAAACCTGGTCACAACTAAAAATACAAAAAATTAGTCAGGCGAGGTGGCATGTGCCTGTGGTCCCAGTTACTCAGGAGGCTGAGGTGGAAGGATGGCGTGAGCCTGGGAGGTGGAGGTTGCAGTGAGCTGAGATCGCACCACTGCTCTCCAGCCTGGGTGATAAAGCAAGACCCCATCTCAAAACAAAAAACAAAACCAAAAACATTCTATCAGGTACAGTCAAAGAACTATGTACAGCACTGAATTTGAGAAGACCACCACAAGTCTGTTGCTTTGGAAGCCCTATCTTGCTACATACTGAAGTGATTCACGAAAAGACAATAGTGTAGAAAATAATTAAGTCCACAAATCGCTACTACCACCTTCTCTGAAGATGACAAAGCCACAGACTCCGCCTCACTCTGCCACCCGCTTTTTCCTCTTACCTGGTATAGACACACGTCAACCATCAGAGTTCCTACGGTTCACGGACAGACCCCTCTCCAGTACCATCCCTCCTCTCCAAGACACTCCCATCTAGCTTTCCAGACTTTCTTTTTGGCTACAAGCCGGAAGCTTCTGCTGCCTGCTGAAAATCAGATTCATGTAATTCTGATTTTCAATCAAATATTCTAATGTATTGCTAACTGAAGTTTCAAAAAAGTCCTTTCTACTTTTATCCTCAAGAACAGAATTATAGGCCAGGTGCGGTGGCTCACGTCTGTAATCCCAGCACTTTGGGAGGCTGAGGAGGGCAGATCACCTGAGGTCAGGAGTTCAAGACCAGCTTGGCCAACATAGTGAAATCCCATCTCTACTAAAAATACAAAAATTAGCCGGGTGTGGTGGCATGTGCCTGTAGTTCCAGCTACTTGGGAGGCTGAGGCAGGAGAATCGCTTGAATCCAGGAGGTAGAGGTTGCAGTGAGCCGAGATTACGACACTGCACTCCGCCTGGGTGCCAAAGTGAGACTCTACCTCAAAAAAAAAAAAAAAGAATAGAATTATAGAGTAGCACTTTAACCTGCTTCTAGAAAGAAAGGACATATTAGTATATTGTATAATACATATTGCAATTTCTTTATTTTGGTTAGCAAATTCTATTTTAAGTAAAATGATACTATAAGCACCATGTAGCTAATTTGGTGCTGTAAACCTGATTGTTACAGAAATATCAGCATTATGAAATCAACTGAATAATTACATGATCTTGGGAAGCTTCATTTATTTGTTAGTAAAAAAGCATTCAAAGTAAAATAGTATGCTGAAATTCCTTAATATATACTTTCATAGCTCCAAGAATTGATTTTGTATAATTTTTTAGATATGTTATTATGTAAGGTTAAAATATAACTTATCTTTGTGTTTAAAAAAACATTGTTATTCATGTTGGATCATTAATAAGGCATGCAAAATATTTGAAAGTATAGCTAATGGGGGAAAAGAGAACCTTTCTAATCCAAGGATCTCTAATTAACACAGGAAGTAAAGTGATTAATGTTTTAAAATTCCAAAGAACCCCAAACACATCACCGATGTAATATACATACACAGTACACACATACAAATACTCTAAATCTTAAAGTAGGTTTTATTTTACTGTATCAATATCTGTACGGCCTACATTAATTTAAAAACTAATTTCATATATATAACTTCAAACCATAGCAGTAAAAGGAAAGGACACATTTCAAAGTACTCCCAAATAGTACATTTTAACTATTTCTCCACCTTCCTGCGACCCACTAGCCAATAAGCTTATGGTATAAATATCTTATTCAAAATTGTAATTGGTACTTGCTGCTCTTTGTCAGGATAACATAAGGAGATAGCGGCTGATGCTATTCAATTTTACCAAGACTTCAGAGAATATCAAGTGTAAATTTCCAAAGGCTAGGTTAATATATAAATTATCCAAATAGATCATGTTTAATGAGAAAAGTTTTGCTTTATCATAACAAAAAATACTCAAGGACAAAGGTCTAAAACTAATTTCTCCAATTTCTTAGCAACAATAAAGGTAATCTTCGAATGTTAAAGCGCTATGTTTTTGAATGTTACATTTTTTTTAAAAACTACCATCATTCTATTCAATCTTCCCAACTGAGAGTGCTCCCTTTTAGTAGGAAAAAACCTGCATTCAAACTAAAGAGTTACCCTCTGAAGAACTAGATTCTACTCCCACTTCTCTCTGGGATTATATGCTGATTCTAAAAAATTTAACTCAAACATGTTAAGATTTCAGGTTCCCATCGATAAAGAAAGAAGCAAACAAAAAGTAAAGCCTTTGTTTCCAGAGTACAGAATATTGAAAGTAAAAATGGTTTCATACATCATTTTTGTGTTATTTGTGAAGAAATAAAGTGAATAAAGGGTTTTTAACAATTGTAACTAATGCAAATCAGCAGTATACCTAAACATTGAAGGAGCACGCAATAGGGCTCTCTCCTCTCTCTCCTTTTTTTCTTTTATTTTTTTCTTAGGCAGGGTCTTGCTGTGTCACCCAGGCTGGAGTGCAGTGGCCTGATCACAGCTCACTGCAGCCTTGACCTCCTGGGCCAAGCTATCCTCCCTCCTAAGCCCTCCAAGTTGCTGGAACTACAGGCGCACACCACCACGTGCTGCTTTTTTTTTTTTTTTTTTTTTTTTTTTCTGTAGAGACAGGGTTTTGTGAACCACCCTCCTCAGCCTCTCAAAATGCTGGGATTACAGGCTGGAGCCACTGCACCCAGCCTGTCTCTCATTTTGAAAAGAAAAATGCCTTTAAAGTTAAAACACCATGAATAAAAATCAACAACAAGGAAACTAGTGTTCAGCTAATTTCAAAATAATAATTGTACTAAAAATGTCACCAGCTGATTAAAGAAATACATATTTTCAATTCAAGTTGACATTATAGTCATCCCTTGGTATCCTCGGGGGACTGGCACCAAGATGTAGATACCAAAAACCAAAGACGCTCAAGTCCCTGATATAAAATGGCATAGTATTTGCGTGTAACCTACGCACATCTTCCCGTATACTTGAAATCACCTCTGGATTACTTATACTACATAATACAATGTAAATGCTATATAAATAGTGTAATACTGTATTTTTTAATTTAGTATAGCTTTTAATTGTTGTAGTGTTATTTTTTATTATGTGATGTTTTTTCCTCCGAATAATTTTGATCTGCAGTTGGTTGAATACACAGATGTGGAAAGAACCCACAGATACAAAGGACTGATTATATGACTATTATCTCAGTTTAAAGTCCAGGAAGTACAGGGGAAAATATGCATGCCTGAGTTCTCAAAACCAAAGAAGCACCAAGTGACAGACAATTCAATATGTTTATATCCAAGTTAGTAAACATTTGTTTTGAAACTGAAAGTTAAATAATTTTGCATTTCATTGTAGATAAATCACATAATGGTTTTTATCATTGTTTTGAACACAAACAGCACATTCGGTTTTCTCCCTAACCAATGGATTTTCTCAGATTCAAACATATAATAAATAAAAACACCTAAAAATCTCTGTTTATTATAAATTAGAAAGTATTCTCTAAAATTTGTGACAAATTCAAAGGAGAATAAGAATTGATGCTCAGGAGAGATTAATGATTAACATTTCAAATTCACTATGCCATTAATGCTACTGATAAAATACTACTAAAAGGTGAAATCATGGAATTATTACTATTATTACAAATATGACAATTCATTAAGCACTTACTTGAGGCCAGACACTAATTAAGTACTTCACATAGACCAATCCTTAAAACATAAGACAGGCGATATGCCCATTTTACAGGTGGGGATAATTTAGGTATGCGGTTTAAAGAACTCATCCAAGGTTACAAAGCTTAACAGAGTCAAGAAGCAAACCCAGATTTTTCTGAGTCCAAAGCACATATACTTATCCCATGTGCTCTGATGATTTCTCACAAAGCAAAAAATTTAACAGAATTTGTATAATGTTACTATAGTAGAAAAGTCAGGAACTTAGACATGCCTATAACACATTCTCAAAGGAATTAAAAGTCACAAATAACTACTCTTGCCACAAAATAAAATGTATGCTAACATGTATGCTAACAAAGCATATTTATAGGAATATACTTAATGATGAAACAGCAAACCCCAATTTAAATAAAATATTTACACATATCATATACAAATGGACCAAAAACAAACAGCAGTGAGTTGTTCTGTACTAGAACAACTCAGTAGAGTTGTTTCTAGCAGAAAGATAAATTCTACGCTAAACTAGTTTTTCCATACTTTTTTTTTTTTTTTTTTGAGACGGAGTCTCACTCTGTCGCCCAGGCTGGAGGGGAGTGGCGCGATCTCAGCTCACAGCAACCTCCACCTCCCGGGTTCAAGTGATTCTCCTGCCTCAACCCCCCACATAGCCGGGACTACAGGCACGTGCCACCATGCCCAGCTAATTTTTGTATTTTTAGTAGAGACAGGGTTTCACATATTGGCTAGGCTGGTCTTGAACTCCTGACCTCAAGCAATCTGCCCACCTCAGCCTCCCAATGTGCTGGGATTACAGGTGTGAGCCATCATGCTCAGCCAGTTTTTCCATACTTTCAAACATATTATATTAAGATTTGGGGCCAAGAGTGTGGCTCATGCCTATAATCCCAGCACTCTGGGAGGCAGAAGTGGGAGGACTGCTTGGGGCCAGGAGTTCAAGGCCAGCCTGGGCAACATAGTGAGACCCTTGTCTCTACAAAAAAAAAAAAAAAATTAAAATTAATCTGAGGTACTTAAGTAGTCAAACTCATAGAAACAGAAAGTAGAATGATGGTTACTAGGGGCTGGCGGAGAAATGGAGAAATTGTTTACCGGGTATAGAATTTTAGTTTTACAAGATGAAAAGGTTTTGGAGGTTTTTTCAACAATGTGAATGTGTTTAACACTACTTAATTATACACGTAAAAATAAGATGGTTAAAAAAAGGTTTGATATTAATATATAAATAGTCATAAATAGAACTATATTGGGCTACTATATTGGGCAGTCCTGCAGTGCTGCCCAATATAGTGGCCACTAGCAGCATATGACTATTAAAATTTGTATTAAACTAAAAAAATTAAAAATTTATTTTAGTCACACTAGCCACATTTCAAGATCTCAACAGCCATATGTGGCTATTCAGGACATTGCAGACACAAACATTTTCAAAACCATACAAAGTTCTATTAGATAACACTGGTTCAGAGTGTACAGAAACAGACCCAAATACATACAAGAATTTGTATTTTTGATATACAATTGTGTGTGATAAAGATAGCATTTAAAATCAGCAGGGAAAGAATTACTGAGTAAATGGTGTTGGGACAATTATCTAGCCTAAGGGAGAATGACAGAGGACTGAGGGACTAAAGCTAAATACACACGTCAACTCTTACTCGAGTCCAGTATGAATCAAAGATGTATGCTTAAAAAGTGAAATGATAAAAGTAGTAACACATAATTCTAATTAAGAAAGGGCCTTCTAAATAGAACATAAACCCAAAAGACAAAAATAAAAATGAAAGACTGGCATTTTTTAAAGGAAAAATAAAAACATTTAGATGAATAAAGCCCAGACAAACTGAAAGAAAATGGGGCTAGGGAAAATGGGTTGTTCTATTTCCTTAATGGATTGAAAAAGAAAAAGAAAAATTGAAAATGCCTGTTTATACATGAAAAGTTGCTCAACTTACTCATAACTTAAACACTCTATTAAAACTTGCATTTTCAGTCATGAGATGGCAAAGATAGTTCCCAGTGTTAATGGGAGTGTGGTGAGATAGGCACACTAATGAATATAAAAACTGATACAACTTGGAGGGTAATTTTTAAATAGTTAATAAAAATCATGAGCAACAAATAATATTTATGTATTAAATAATACTGAGTGTGGGAACAACTTTAAAATAATCTGAGGGATGAAAATTTTAACCTAAGAAAGTTGGTGCAAATATAAATGAAACAAGATTAAGCATATATTGATGGTCCTGTCCAGGTGAGGTGGCTTACACCTGCAATCCTAGCACTTTGGGAGGCCAAGGCGGGTGAACTGCTTGAGCTCAGAAGTTCGAGACCAAGCTGGGCAACATGGCAAAACTCCGTCTCTACCAAAAAAAAAAAAAAAAATTAGCCAGGCATGGTGGTGTGTGCCTGTAGCTCCGCTACTCGGGTGGATGAGAGGTGACAGGATTGCTTGAGCCCAGGAAGTTGAGGCTGCAGTGAGCCAAGATTGTGCCACTCCATCCTGGGTGACAGAGCAAGACCTATCTCTACATAAATAAATAAGTAAATAAATAAAATTAAATTGATGGTCGCTGGAGCAGGGCGGTGCTATATAACAGTATAAGCACAGATAAGAAATACCTGAAGAATAAGTTGAATAGTATGAGAGAGATTGGTCAAGCTATAGTCAACCATTTCAGATATAAAGAAAATTACTTTAAAATAAAGGCAGTTTTTTGTACATTATATAGGACACAGTTCTACTATGCTATATAATTTACAAAGCCCTTTCTTAACTTTCACAAACATATGAGGGTTCATTATACTGTTCTCTCCACCTCTCTATATATTTGAATTTTTTCCCATAGAGTTTTTCCTAATGTTCATACCCTTTAAGTCAGGAATTCCATTTCTATGAATTTTGCCTGTACTTACATTGTACAAGCACACAACAATGTAAGTGCAAAAATGTTATCTGAGGCAATAAAGGCAAAAACCTGGAAACAACCTAAATGTCCATTGGAGGATTGGTTGAATAAATTATGGTTTACTTAAATACAGTATGTCATACACCCTTAAAAAGTATGGAAGTAAATTATATGAGGTAGACTGTGGAAAGGGGGAAAATATTGAGGGCATAATAGTAGGTACAGTTTGATCATATTTAACTAAAAACAAAACCACACATGTAGATTTGTGAATGCATGTCATATATGTGCCCACATATATCCTGGAAGGATATGTGAAAAACTTAATAGTGGTTACATCTGGTTGGGCAGGAGAGGGGGAGAATATTTCATATGTTACATTTAAAATGAAAAGAATTAGAATTTTTAAATCTTTCATCTATTAAGGTGAGTGGCGTTCATTTAGAAACTACCAATGTTCAGGATCAACAATGGTAGGAAGTTTGCCTCAAAGCAGATTTAAATTCTATAGAGAAGTATGAGCTATGGCTCTTTTATTGCTGACCTTATCTCAGAGCCCTTAGCATACCTCTCTCTCAGCCCTGATGATTGCTCCTAAAGCCAAAATGCTAATATTATCTTTTTTTTTTTTTTGAGACAGAGTCTCACTCTGTCACCCAGGCTGGAGTGCAGTGGTGCGATCTTGGCAAACTGTAACCTCCGCCTCCTGGGTTCACGCCATTCTCCTGCCTCAGCCTCCCGAGTAGCTGGGACTACAGGCGCCCGCCACCACGTCTGGCTAATTTTTCATATTTTTAGTAGAGACGGGTTTTCACTGTGTTAACCAGGATGGTCTCGATCTCCTGACCTTGTGATCCGCCCATCTCGGCCTCCCAAATTGCTGGGATTACAGGCGTGAGCCACCGCGCCCAGCCCTAATATTATCTTAAATAATTACTCTGAAGATGTAAGTAAGATCTTTTCTTGGTGTTAACCAAACAATTAAGGTCATTTATTGGGTATACATGTGCCTATTCTATGGGGAATACAAAAGACTATTATTATAGTGCTTGCTCAAAAAGTTTATAATCTAACAGAAGAGAAAATGTTCATACAAGGAAACAATGCCATGCAAACACATATACTCAGAAAAAGAGAAGCTGGTATGGGAATGAATAGTCAGGGTTTATGAAAGAAATAAGAGGGCAGATTCAGTCTTACAAGATTAGCCAGATTTACACAGAGGGAACAGGATTGCATAAAAACACTAGAAACAATGTACAGAAATAAAAAATTTAAATACTGGAAGACTCGATATGACTAGGGATGGGGGAAAGAAAAAGTATGAAATAAGTAACAAGTAGTATGAAATAAGTAACAAGTTCAAGGTGATAAACATCTTTAAAATCTGGCAAAAATTAAGATTTTATAAAATTGGCAAAGATGAATTTTAAGAGGTGTCTGGCAGCAACAGCGTGCATAACAGGGTAAACCATTTTTAAGTCTTTGCTTCTTTTTGGCTTGCTTTCTTGACATTAAAAATAAAATAATGAACATTTCAATACCTCAATTCCAGATTCTAGTGTTCTCTTCTTCCTTGGTCCAATAGCTGCAAGAGCTGTGAGATTAGCATCTCTATGCTGTATCTGTGCAAGTTCCAATTGCTGTAACTAGAAGACGGAAGAAAAAAAAATCAATGTTTACACACATTCATGCTCAGAGGGAAAAAGAAACTGATTACTAAGCCTATTTCTGCATTCACCAAATAAAGTTACAATATAAAATAAACATTAGATTCCCATAACAGCCAAGGGCACATTTTCTGATTCTTTTACACCAACAAACTCTTTAGTTCTTAATCTCTATATGGAAGAGGCAGAACTCAGGTAAAGAAGAAGTACAGAAAAGAAGAAAGGCATCTAAAGCTTAATTTCTCCCAGTATAACCACAGATAAGAAATGCCTGAAGAATTAAGTTGAACAGTAAGTCAGAGAGAGATTGGTCAAACTATAGTCAACCATTTCAGATTAAATTCACTTTAAAATAAAGACAGTTTTTGTACATTATTGTACACAGTTCTACTATGCTATATAATTTACAAAGCACTTTCTTAATTCTCACAACCATATTGAAAGGTGATTGCTATAATATAAAAATTATACATCATCCTCTTTTTATTAATGGAGACAGTAAGGCTCTAAGAGGTTAGGGTAACTTCATAAAAGGCACCACACAAGTAGTAAGCGGTGGAGACAGCAAGTGGAGCAAAATGCTCTCATTAAAAACCTCTTTAGTACATCACACTTTCTCATTTGCAAATAAAAGTCTTAGATTTACTCTATAATCTTCATGGCAAAATTCCAAAGTAATTTAGTACTGTTTTGTTGCACAGCTTTCATCATACTTAATCAAGAATGCCCACATCTACAGGGTATAATGTTTTTTTCTATGTGGGCAAAACTATACACGGGTATGCATGAAAGATGTCCTATTAAAAGGCAGAAACTGCATTATTTCATTGAGGCAACTAAGTGTCAAATTAGGTATTCTGTTTAAAAAAAAAAAAACACAAAGTAAGAAAGTCAAAATAGAACACCACTAGACAAATCCCTAAGCTTTTTCAGAGAGAGGAATAATGTTCAATTCCCATCAAAATCTTATTATTAATATTAATACTATGGAGGGAAAAGAGGAAAGAACCTGGGGCCAGTTGACAGTCACATATTCAAACAAGATCAAGACAGTCAACTGAAAGTAACCTGTTGAGAAACCCTATATGTGTACTGAGAATATTCTTTCAAAAGAGTACTAACCAAAATCTTTTAACACATGTTTAAAAATAGAGCAGGTTGAAAACAAAAAGTAGTTTGTGGTGAAACGGTCAGTCTTAAGGAGATACCAAGTACCTAAATTCCACTTTAAGATTACTTTGGATTATTTTAATATTAGGGGAAAGAATGAATAACTGAATAGGTAACTGAATCTTTAGTAAAGCAGAAAATAATTGCTATGTTCTGAACGTCTGTATCCCTCCAAACTTCTAATGTTGAAATCCTAACACCCAGGGTGACTGGTATTAGGAGATGGGGCCTCTGGGAGATGATTAAGTCATGAGGGTGGAGACTTGGTGCCCTTATAAAAGAGGCTTAAGAGAAACCCCTCGCCCCTTCCACCAAGTGAGAACATAGTGAGCAAGTAGGCTCTAACCAGACACCAAATCTGCTGGCACCTTGATCTTGGACTTCCTAGCCTCTATAACTGTGAGAAATAAAATTCTATTGTGTATTAGCTACCCAGTCTAAGATATTTCATTATAGCAGCCCAAATGAACTAAGACAACAATTAATTAAAGAAGATGAACTAAGAACCATTTTCCACTTGCTTCACAAATTATAGGACAGAAATCCTTTTAAACTGTGTGTTTACGTATAAATAAATTGTTAGAAAAGTGTTTTCAGAAGTTACAAAATATCTCTTGTAGCTGCTGGCCTTTTTAATAAAAAATATAGTTTTAGAGTCTAATGCTGCCACAATTCAGAACTTCTAGGGGACAAAATAATGATTTTAGTTAATCTACCCTGCAGTACAAATCAAACAACAAGCTGTATTTTAAAGTCCTTCCCTGTAGAGAAATGGCATCTGCAAGACAGTCAAACCAAATAAAAGGTTTTTAAACTGACCACTGTCTTCAAATTCCCCTATGTGTAGTGTAACATTTTCTCCCATTCTGCAAATTATACTTTGGTTTTCTGAAGTCTCTCACACAAAATTTTAGAAAATTTCACAAAAATCTAACAAAAATGGAAACTGACCATAGTTTTCATTGGCCCTGTATTTATAACAAGCTTTCTCAAAACCAATGCATCTTGGCAAGCACAAAAGAGTAAAACCAGGCACTTTTAACCAGAAAAGGAGGAAGTTCTGAGCATTAATGCAAATATGGCATTTATCAAGGATAAAGACTACAATAAGTAACCTCAGTTCAATAAAAATAGCCATTGAGTTAGAGGCTTGCCTGTGGAAACAGGATTGCAAATGATACGATTATCTATGCAGAAAACCCCAAGTTATCTACATATAAAAAAAAAATCCTCCTAAGACTGATAAGTGAGTTTAGCAATATTACAAGATGCAAGGTTGACACATGCAATAAGTGAGTTCTAAATATCATTAAGGTACAATTGGAAACTTAAAATTTGTAAATGTCATTTATAATTGCTCTCTCCCAAATGAAATACTGAGATATAAATCTAACACATACAGGTATTTCTACACTATAAATCACGAAATGCCTATGAAAGAAATAAAAAATAAATAAACAAATGGAGAGAGACATGCTGTGTCCAGGCTTGTAAGACTCAACAAAGATTTCAATTCTCTCCAAATTCATCCACAGACTTAACACAATTCTAATAAAATTTTGTTGTGGATATGGATAAGTTGATTCTAAAGTTTATATAGAAAGAAAAACGAACTAGAATAGCTACAACCATTTCTTTAAGAAGGATAAAATTGGAAGAATCATACCATGCAATTTTAAGACTTCTTGTAAGGCTACAGTAATCAAAATAATGTAATACTGGCAAAGGGACAGACACATAGGTTAATAGAACAAAACAGAGAATCCACAAATAAGATGCATATAAATATGGCCAATTGATTTTTGGCCAGGTTAGAAAGGAATGCAGTTGAGAAATGACAAAAATTCTCTCCTTGACCAAACTTCTGAGCCCTCTTTTCAACCAGGCCTGAACCTTGGCCTAAAAAACATTAACACAGTTTCTAACAGCTCAAGCCGTAGGATGGCCTTAACTTCCTTAAAGAGCCTAACTGAAAAAACTCAAGACTGCTAGAATAATTTACTATTTGTTCCATCCAACATCTGACGATAAGGCCCCATCTTCCAGCCTCTATGGAAAGGCAGGAGCTGATTAAAGTCTATTCTTACCACTTTAGTGTCTGGCACAGTCTTTTACACAAAAGTTGTGGGGCTGAGCGCTGCACTCAAACCTGTAATCCCAGTATTTTGAGAGTTCAAGGTGGGCAGATCACTTGAGGTCAGGAGTTTGCAACAGCCTGGCCAACATGATGAAACCCTGTCTCTACTAAAAATACAAAAAGTAGCTGGGCATGGTGGGGACGCCTATAATCCCAGCTACTTGGGAGGCTGAGGCAGGAGAATTGCTTGAACCCAAGAAGCGGAGGCTGCAGTCAGCCAAGATCATGCCACTGCACTCCAGCTTGGGCAACAGAGTGAGACTCCATCTCAAACAAACAAACATCAAATGTTGTTGGAACAACTGAACATCCATGTGCAAAAATTTTTAAAACATCAATCTGGATCCAAACCTCACCCTTATACAAAAAATAAATCAAAATATAAATGTAAAACTATAAAAATGTATAGGAAAAAACTACAGGAGAACATGACTTGGGGTCCAGCAAAGAGTCCTTGAACATGACACCTAATGCTTATCTATAAGAGAAAAAACTGGCAAATTGGACTGCATCAAAATTTAAAACCTTTGCTCTATGGAAGACACACTTAAAAGAATTAAAGGACAAGCTACTTTATTTCCATGTCTCCAATCTATTTGTCTTTCTTGATTCATTGTACTGATAAGGACTTAAACTATAATGCTGAATAATACTGGTAAAAGCAAGTTTCTTTGCCTTTTTCCTAATCATTGGAAGAAAGCATTCAGTCACCATTAAGAACGATATTAGGAGGGTTTTTAAAGCTATCCTTTATCAGCCTGAGGAAGTCTCTTCATTTTTAAAATTTCTTACTTTAATAGAGACAGGAATCTCGCTATGTTGCCCAGGCTGGTCTTGAATTCCTGGTCTCAAGCTATCCACTGGCCTTGGTCTCCCAAAGTGCCGGGATTACAGGCATGAGCCATCAAGCCCAGCCAAGGAAGTCTCTTCTATTCTTAGATTCCTGAGAGTTTTTAATCATTAATGGATTTTAAATTTTATCAAACATATTTCTAAATTAATTGATAGGATCACATGGTGTTTCTCAGACTATTAAGATGATAGATTATATTGACTGATTTTCAAATATTAAAGCAGCTTTTCATTTCTGGAGTATAATATACATAGTCATGGTATATTATTCTTTCATATGTTAAGTATCAATACATTCTTTTTATATCAAATCTAAACTAGATTTGATTTGCTAACATTTTGTTTGAGATGTTTATATCTATGTTCATTATTAGCCTGTAGTTTTCTTGTTTCGTAACATCTTTGTGGGTTTAACTATTAGGGCAACAATGGCCTCATAAAATGAACGGGAAGTGTTTCTATCTCTTCTATTTTCTGGAAGAGGCTGTGTAGAAGTGGTATTAATTCTTCTGTAAATGTTTGGTAGAATTTACTAAAAATCTGTGCTGGTATCTCTCTTAGAAGGTTTTAATTACAAATTCAATTTGTTTAATAATTACAGAACTAAAAAAATAAAAAAAGAACACAGAACCATATCATCTTGGGTAAGTTTTGATAGTTTGTGCTTTTTAAGGTATTGGTCATTTAATCTATCTAAGTTGCCAAACTTATGCATAGTTATTTGTTATATTTGCTTTGGGAGGGAGGGGTGTGGCGGGGGGACAGGGTCTCACTCTGTTGTCTAGGCTGGAGTGCAGTGATGCGATCTCATCTTACTGCAACCTTCACCTCCTGGGCTTATGGGATCCTAACTCTGGAGGATGGGATCTGGGGGTAAGATTCCATGAGTCCAAGAGGCAGAGGTTGCAGTGAGCTGAGATCTCACCACTGCATTACAACCTGGGCAACAGAGCAATATTAGTGATTTCTCTTCTTTGTTTTTTCCTTTCTCAGTCTTATGAAAAGTTCTCGATATTGTTGATCAAAGAACCAGCTTTTGGGAACTTTTTTCCAAAGTCATTGATTAGTACTCAAAGATATGTGCTTCCTTCTGCTTGCTTTGGATCTATATTGCTCTTCCTATTCCAGTTTCTCAAGGAAGAAGTTTAAATTATTGATTTGAGGCCTTTCTTCTTTTCTAATGTAAACATTTTCTCCCATCTCTTTACTTTAGCTTACCTATATCATTACGTGTGATTTGAGTTGCTTAAAGATATAGTTCCATTACAGATTTTTAATCCATCCTGAGAGTCTCTATCTTTTAATTGGTATATTTGAATCATTTACACTTCATGTAATAATTATGATTAGATTTAGGTCTATCATTTTGTTTTCTGTATGTTCCCTCTGTTTTTCATTTCTCTGTTTCCCTTTTTCTACTTGGAATTATTTGAACTTTTTAACATTTTAATTTATCTACTGTATTTTGTATTAACTCTAAATGTTTTATACTAATTTTAGTGGTGGCTCTAGGGATTACAATATACATACTTAAATTTTCAATCTGCTCAGCATCAATATTTTATCACTTCAAGTGGAATATAAAAACCTTGGCCACACATATGGCTCTTTATCCTCCACATTTTGCTGTAGTTGTCTTATATATTACATGTACATACAGTGAAAATCTCTGGTGTTAATTTTTCTAATCCATGCATATGGTAAATTTCAACTTATCCTTAATGAATTTCACCAATCATCATTTTTTACATCAGTCATATATATTTCATTAAACCTTTATTTGCATATGTTAGATTTATGATCCTTTAATATCTTATTTATTTTATTTTCTGTTTGTTGCTGGTGTTTAAAACTATAACTGATTATTATTAATTTTTATGAAGTCTGACATATAATTGTACATATTTATGGGTACTTAGTGATGTTGCAATACATATACAGTGATCAGATGAGGGTAATTAGTATACCCATCATCTCAGATATTTATCATATTTTTATATTAAGAACATTCACTAGCCTCCTTGTAGCTACTTGAAACTATGCATTATTAACTATAGTCATCCTATAGTGCTATAGAACTTACTTCTCCTATCTAGCTGTAATTTTGTATCCTTTAACAAATCTTTCCCTATCCCCTTTTCCCCCAGACCCTTTTCATCCTCTACTATTCTCTGTTCTCCTTTTTACTTCTATGAGACTAACTTTGTTTTAGCTTTCACAGATCAGTGAAAACATAGTGTTTGACTTTTTTTTTTTCCAGGAATACTTTACTCAACATATGTCCTCCAGGTTCCATCCATGTTGTCATAAATGACAAGATTTCATTCTTTTTTATGGCTGAATAGTATTCCACTGTGTGTATATGGCACATTTTCTTTATCCGTTTATCTGTAGTTGAGCACCTGGGTTGATTCCACATATTGGCAATTATTAATATGTATAGTGCTGAAATGAACATGGGGGTACAGATGTCTCTGTGATATACTGATTTCTTTTCCTTTCTCAGTACTGGGATTGCTGGATCATACAGTAGTTCTATTTGTAATTTTAAGAGGAATCTCCATGCCATTCTTCACAGTGGCTATAATAGTTTACATTTTCACCGACAGTGTTTAAGAATTCCATTTTCCCTGAATCCTCGATAACATTACTCATTTTTTGTCTTTTTGGTAATAGCCATCTTCACTGGGGTCGAATGATATCTAGTTGTGCTTTTAATTTTCATTTCTCTGATGATTAGTGACATAGAACATTTCTTCCTATACCTGTTGGCTGTTTGCATGTCTTCTTTTGAGAAATGTCCATTCTGATCATTTGCCCATTTGTTTGTTTTTAATTTTCTTTTTCTAGAAACAGGGTCTCACTCTATTACTCATGATAGTATGTAGTACCATGATCATGGCTCACAGCAGCCTCAACCTCCTGGGCT
The DNA here is from genome assembly GCF_028885625.2 of Pongo pygmaeus. Lineage (NCBI taxonomy): Eukaryota > Metazoa > Chordata > Mammalia > Primates > Hominidae > Pongo > Pongo pygmaeus. The sequence continues at coordinate 40,795,287 of NC_072390.2, read as the reverse complement.
CAAGTGATCACACTACTTCGGCCTCCCAAGTAGCTAGGACTACAGGCCTATGCCACCATACCTGGCTAACTTTCAGTTTTAAATTTTTTGTAGAGATGGGGTCTTGCTATGTTGCCCAGGCTGATCTCAAACTCCTGGCCCCAAGTGATCTTCCTACGTCTTCCTTCCCAAGTGTTGAGCGTATAGGCATAAGCCATTGCACCTGGCTCATTTGCCAATCTGTTAATCAGACTGCTTTTTTTGCTGTTGAGATGCTTGAGTTATTTGTATATTCTGGATATTAATCCACTATCAGATGAATAGTTTGCAAATATTTCCCCCCATTCTGTAGTCTATTTTTTTTACTCTGTGGATTGTTTCCTTTGCTATGCAAAAGTTTTTCATTTAATATAATCCCGTTTATTTTTGCTTTTGCTACATGCGCTTTTGAAGTCTTATTCATAAAATATTTTCCTGACATAAAGTATGTCCTGAAGCATTTCCTCTGTTTTCTTCTAGTAGCTTCATAGTTTGAGGTTTTACACTTAGATCTTTGAACCATTTGACTTGATTTTTTAATAGGGTAGGAGGTGGAGGTCTACATTTATTCTTCTGCATATGGATATCCGTTTTCCCAGCACCATATTTTTTGAGGAGAACATGCTTTTCCCGGTGTATGTTCCCGGCACCTTTTTCAAAAAATATGTTGGCTGTAGACACCTTGATTAACTTCTGGATTCCCTATTCTGTTCCGTTGGTCTATGTTTATGTTTTTGTTTTTATGCCAGTCACATGCTATTTTGGCGACTACAGTTTTGTAGCATATTTTGAAGTCTGGTAGTGTCATGCCTCCAGCTTTGTTCTTTTTGCTCCGGATGGCTTTGGCTATTTGAGGTCTTTTGCAGTTCCATATGAATTTTCAAATTTATTTTTCCTATTTCTGTGAAGAATGTCCTTGGTATTTTGACAGAGATTGCATTGAATCTGTTGATTGCTTTGGGTAGTATGGTCATTGTAACAATATTAATTCTTCTGATCCATGAGCATGAGACGTTTGTACATTTGCTTGTATCTTCTTCAGTTTCTTTCATTAGTGTTGTATAATTTTTCTTGCAGAGTTCTTTCATCTCCTGGGTTAAATTATTTCCAGGTGGTTTTGTTTGTTTGTTTGTTTGTTTGGCAGGGATTTTAACTGGGATTGCCTTCTTGATTTTGTTTTTTCAGCTAGTTCATTATGTAAGGAATACTACTGATTTGTTTTTTTTTAAACAAAGAGCTGTATGCATTTATTGCATTGGTAGTCAATAAGAATCCTTTGAGATGGCAACAATAGACACTGGGGACTTTCGGAAGGGGAAAGAAGGAACAGAGGAAAAAGTGTTGAAAAACTAACTACTGGGTACTATGCTCACTACCTGGGAGCTGGGATCAGTCGTACCCCAAACTTCAGCAACATGCAATATAATCATGTTACAAACCTGTATGTGTACCCCTGAATCTAAAATTAAAGTTAAATTTATTTTTAATAAAATCCTTTGTTATTAAACAGTTTTGATCCTTGGGTCAAGGTCTTAGCATGCACATTGTTTATTTGGTTAATTCAAAGACATATATATAGGTGCCTAGAGTTTTGAGGCCTAGAAGAAGCCACTGCCACATATATTACAGTTATTGGGTTTCTCTTTAGTATGGCCGCTCTGAGGTAGATTAATGCTTAAACAAATGATTAAGGATTTACCAAACTCATTGCATTCGGAAGCTTTCTCTCAAGTGTAAGTTCTCTGATGTGCATGGTATAAATTTTGACTGAAGATCTTGCCACATTCATTGCAGTTGTAAGGTTTCTCTACAATATGGATTATCTGACGTCTGGTGAAGTTTGGTTGCCAAGACAAGGACTTATCACTTTCATTATATTTGTAAGGTTTCTCTCCCCTATGGATTACCTGATATTTAGTAATGCTTGAATGCTCACTAAAGGCACTGACATACTTATTACATTTGTAAGGTGTGTCTCCAGTATGGATGGAGGTATGACTACAGTAGACAAAATTTCCCACAGTCACTACATTTGTAAAGTTTCTCTCCAGATGGATTATATGATGTTTAGTATGGCTTGCACACTCAGTAAAGGCTTTGTCACAGTTACTATATCTGTAAGGGCTTCTCTCCAGTATGATTTCTCAGATGCCTTTCAAAGATATGAGATAACTAGAGACCTTGTCACATTCATTCTATTCATAAGGTTTCTCTCTAACATGGATTACCTGATGGTTAGTAAGGCTTGGACAATTTTTCCCTTCACCCATTGGTTGTCCAGGAGACTGTTGTTTAATTGTACAGTTTTGAATATTCCTCTTATTATTGATTTCTACTTTTATTCCATGGTGGTCAGGTAAGATACTTAGGATATGATTTTGATATTTTAAAATGTTTGAGGCTTGTTTTATGTCCTAACATATGGTCAATACTGGAAAATGTTCCATGTACTTCTGGAAAGAATATGTATTCTGCAGCTGTTGGGTAAAATGTTCCATAAATGCCTGCTAGGTCCAGTTGGTCTATAGTACAGTTTAAATCCAATGTTTCTTCATTGATTTTCTGTCTACATGATCTGTCCAATGCTAAGAATGGAGTGTTGAAGTCTCCAACTATTATTGTATTGGGGTCTATCTTTCCCTTTAGATCTAATAATATTTACTTTATATATCTGAGTGGTCCAGTGTTGGGTACACATATATATTCACAATTGTTATATGTTCTTGCCAAATTAACCCCTTATTGCATAATGTCCCTCTTTGTCTCTTTACCGTTTTGTCTTGAAGTCTGTTTTGTCTCATGTAAGTATAGCTACTCCTGCTAGCTTTTGGTTTCTGTTTGTGGAAATGTCTTTTTCTATTCTTCACTTTCAGTCTATGTGTGTCTTTACAGCTGAAGTGAATTTACTGCCGGCAGCATACAGTTGAGTCTTGTTTATTTAACCATTTGGCTAGTCTGTATCTTTTAAATGGAGAACTTAATCTGTTTACACACAGGATTATTATTGATAGGTGCGGACTTATTACTGTCATTTTATTGATTGTTTTCTGGTTGTTTTCTATATTCATTGTTCCTTTCTTCATCTTTTAGTGGTTATTTGTGTAGGTGGACCTTTTCCTGCAAAGAAAAATTTGTTTGATTCCTTTCTATTTCTCTTTTCTGTATTGGTTCCACCAGTGAGTTTTATAGCTTCACATCCTTTCATGATGGTGGTTGTCATTTTTTCACTTTCAGACGTAAAACTCCCTTGAGTATCTCTTGTAGGCCTTGTCTAATGGTGATGAATTACCTTATGTTTTGATTGTGAGACATTTTATTTCTCCTTCATTTCTGAAGGACAGTTTTGCTGGGTATAATATTCTTGGCTGGGCCAGGCGCAGTGACTCACGCCTGTAATCCCAACACTTTGGGAGGCCGAGGCAGGCAGATCACAAGGTCAGGAGATCCAGACCATCCTGGCTAACACGGTGAAACCCTGTCTCTACTGAAAATACAAAAAATTAGCCAGGCGTGGTGGTGGGCACCTGTAGTCCCAGCTACTCGGGAGGCTGAGGCGGAGGTTGCAGTGAGCCAAGATCATGCCACTACACTCCAGCCTGGGCGACAGAGCAAGACTCTGTCAAAAAACAAACAAACAAACAACAAACGACAACAACAAAAAACTATATATATATTTATATTCTTGGCTGGCAGTTTTTTAAAATTTTCCCATTCAGTATTTTGAATATATTATCCCATTCTCTCCTAGCCTGTATAGTTTCTGCTGAGAAATCTACTGTTAATCTGATAAGAATACCTTTATTTGTGAATTGACATTTTTCTTTTGCTGCTTTTAGAATTGACTTTGACTTCACAATTTGACTATACTGTGCCTAGGAGAGGACTTTTTTGGGATGAATCTACTTGGGGTTCTTCCAGCTTCCTGAACCTGGATGTCTCTCTCCAAATACTTGAGAAATTTTCAGCTATTATTTCATTAAATATGTTTTCTACATCTTTCCACTTCTTTTCTCCTTCCAGAATGCCCATAATGTGAATATTTGTTTGCTTCATGGTGTCCCATAAATCCTGTAGCTTTCTTCATTCTTTTTTTTGGGGGGGTAGGGGGGTCTGCCTGTGTTGCTTCAAACTCTTCAAGTTCAAAAATTATTTTTTCTGCTTGGTGTAGTGTATTGTTGAAGGTCTCAACCATATTTTTTATTTCATTCATTGAATTCTACAGCTGTAGGATTTCTGTTTGGTTCTTTATTATGATATCTATCTCATTATTAGATTTCTCATTCACTTAGCTGGGCATGGTGGCACATGCTTCTAGTCTCAGATACTCAGGAGGCTGAGGTGGGAGGATGGCTTGAGACCAGAACTTCAAAGTTACAGTGAGCTATGCTCCAAATACTGCACTCCAGCCTGGGTGACAGAGTAAATAAAACCTTGTCTCTAAAAAAGACAAATAAAAATAAAATTTTCTCTGTTCAAATTGTGAATTGTTTTCCTGATTTCACTGAATGTCCATCAGTATTCTGTATCTCACAGTTTACTTAAGATTATTATTCTGAATTCTTTTTCTGGCATTTTATGTACTTCCTTATGATTAGCCTCTGTTATTAGAAAATTATTGTATTCCTTTTCATGGATATTTATCTGTGGTTTTTTCATGTTTGATGTATCCCTACACTGATTTCCATTCACGTGGTAGAAAAGTCGCCTCTTCCAATTTTACGGAGGAGGTTTCACAGACAAAAATTTACTCATATGAACGGGTGTTGGGGTGTCAGTCTGTTGAGTTCTAGGTGGACACAGTAGTGTAGTTTCTTCAGCTGTAATCCGTACTAGTGACATATGCAAATGTCTCAGTGGCCTGGGCTGAGTTTGTGGTGGAGGTGGTGCAGTTTTGCTGGGTGTGGGCTCACTGAGCTGTTTCTCAGGTCAGAGGCATATACATACAAATGGTGGGTCCACCAACTTGGTGTGTGGATTTGGGCTACAGGGCTCTTATTCTTGGCAGGAGGACATACACATGGTTGCTCAGCCGGCCCGAGGACATGCCTGCAAGGAGCAGCCCACAGCGCTGTTACTCTTGCTGAAAACACACGTGCACAGGTGCCCGACTGGCCTAAAGACATGTCTGGTGAGGATGGCTCGGTCTCTCAGGCCCGAGATGTGGGCTCATGGTTGTTCAGCAGGCCTTGGAGTGTGGCTGCCAGTGGAGTGGCTTTTCAGATCCTGACTGTGGGTGCAGGGCTATTGGGCAGACCAGGGGCTTATCTGTGGAGGGTAGGACACTGGAGGGCTGTCTCTCAGGCTCTGAGCACAGGCAGGTAGCCACACCACTAGCACAGAAGCCTGTCAGCTGCTCAGAGGCTTGAAGGCCTCTCCCACTAAGGGGTGGGCATGCAGCAGTTTGGCCAGCTCAAGAACAGGTTCGCCTTGGGTGGGACTGCCAGACTATTCCTGTAGCTGGAAGTAAGGGCAGCATTAGTTGGCTTCTCTTCTGTGCAGGACCAGTCACAGCCAATCCTGGGCCCAGGCTCCATGCTGCTGGGGTTTCGGCACTCAGTCACGAGTGTCGGCTTGGTGGAATGAAGATGGAGCCCCAGTGCTGGAGAGGTGCAATGCCTACTGACTCCTTGAGGAGACCATACTCCAGAAGTGGCTCTATTCTCAAGATGGTGCTGTGCTGCAGCACATCGGCTCACAGTGGGTGGATGGAAGTTTGGGAGTACACACCTTGGTGTTCCTAATCCAGGGCAATGCAGCTGTGTGAATTCATGGTAGCTCTCCAATCTGGGTTCAGGGCTTTTGAGGACTGTGGGATTCTCCTGTAGTAAGGACTGTATGTGTTTGCAGTGGCAACAGGGGCTGGGTGGGTTATTCTGATTGCCTTTTCCCTGCAATGGGAAGTTTCTCTTGACTCCAGATTCAGTCCAGGTGGGGAAGACAGGACTGCAGATGCTAGGTACCCTCATGCTGCCCTCCTGGATTTCTAATCATTTACAGGTGTGTCTCCATTCCCCAACTGCACTCCAGCGCTCTCTCTGACATCCTAGTCAAATCCTATCTGTTTATTCATTGCCTCAGTCCTTTTTTGTGGAAGAGACAAGCACCAGGCATTTCTAGTCAGCCATCTTGCCAATGTCAGTCCTCAAATCTGCTTTCACTTAAACATACTTTAATTCAAAAGCAGAATAGCCTATTATGTTTTCCATTTCTGTTGTGCTTTTTTCATTCCTGAAGTTCAGTTTCCCTTTGGTATCATCTGACTTCATTGTGAATAATTTCCTTAATTGTCTTACAGCAACTGTGTTGGCAATGAATTTTCTTCTTTTTCCTTCACCAGAAAATGTCTATTTCACCTTCATTTCTGCAGGATATTTTCATGATATATAGAATTTAAAGTTGACAGTTCCTTTTAAAAATGTTTTGCCACTTTCTTCTGATCTCCACAGGTTTTTTTTCCCTTTTTTTTTTAAAAAAAATAGTTTTTCCATTTGCTTTCTAATGAGAAATCTAGTCATTGTAATTATTGTTCTTCTATTGACATGTGTCCTTTTCTTCAGTTATTTTCAAAATTTTTATTTTCTACATCTATATAGTTTTCAGAGATTGATTATGATGTGAGTTGAACCTGGGTTTATTGACTGGGTGCATTTTTATAGTGATGTAAGTGTCAGATAATTCCAACATCTATGTTATCTTGGGGCTGATATCTGTTGATTCTCTCTTCCCATGGGAGTTGAGATATTCCTGGTTCTTCATGTCAAGTGATTCTGTATTGTATCCTGAATATTTTGAATACAGTCGTCCCTTGGTATACACGGGGGATTGATTCCAGGATGCTGAGGTACACCAAAATCCGTGTATATTCAGTTCTCAGTCAGTCCTGCAGAACTCGTGTATATGAAAAGTCAGCCCTCCACGTATGTGGGTTTCACATCCTGCAAATAGTGTATTTTCCATCCACAAGTGGTTGAAAAAAATCCACATATAAGTGGACCTGTACACTTCAAACCTGTGTCAACTGTATTATGAAACTCTGGGTATTCTAGAAATCCTTTGGAGAATGTTAATACCTTTGTTTTAGCATGCAATCAACACAGGTTCAAGCCACGGGTTCCTATGTGACTTCTGTGATCTGTGGCTACAACGTCAGCTCAGTTTTCAAAGCTTTCACAATGTTATTTGGATCTGCCCTGTGCATCCCCCAGTGGTCAATCTGGGATCTGGTGGTGGTTTGTTGGTCCAGTTCTTGGTATGATCATTAGAATAAGATCCACATATGGCAAATGTGTAGTTCAGGAGTAGGTCTAGGAGTTTAACACAATCACATGGAGTTGCTTTCCTGAGCACCTCCCTCTCTGTTATCTTCCCAGTAATTTCTGGTTCCCTGGAGCTCCTCCTGGCCAGAAAGCTGGGGATTTAGCCCACTTTCCCACCCACGTCTGTGATTGCATCCAGGTCTAGAATCAAGCAGTAGGAAGAATGGGGGTAGGGGATGGAGGGTGGCAACACCACCAGTTCAAGTAGTATTTTGAATTCTTATCTTCTTCCCCAATCTGTTTACTATTTACCTTTCAATGTCCTCAAACAGCTGGCTCCATGCATCTGTTCAGGTTTTATAGTTGTATTCAGTGGGAGAGAAAATATGAAGTGTTTTTACTCTATCTTAACTGGAACTCTTTAATAGCCAGAATTCTGACAATTGGTTTCTGTTATATTATATACCAACTAGCCTTTGTTTAATAAAATGTAAGACTGCTTGCTTACCAACACCAGCAACAAACACCTTGCTCCAAAGAGACCAAACGGGTTTGGGAGGTTCTCTTTTAAGAATATGCTGTTTCCTTTATGGCTAATGAAAAAGGCAGAAGCCTTCATTTCTCTTTTCAGTCTCTATGATAGGAAGTAGAAGTCTCTAAAATTCAAGATAGTGCCCTAGAAGGCAACTAAGCAACAGTAATTGAAGATTATTTTATTTCTGGTGTTAAGTACTCATCTCTTCATTTATAAGTACAACTCATGGTAGTACAGCCTTTAATCAAGACCCAAAAAACATTAAGAAATTACTTTGAAGATCACACAAGTTCTCAGAGGTAAAGTTCAACAGAGGTACTTCTTGATGCTAAGCACATAATTTTCAAGAATAAAAGGAAAATTAAAAACTATTGAAAACAGAAACCAAAAGATTAAGCAGAATCAGAGGCACTAGCTGAAGAACGAATAAACCAAGTTTCACATTAGCTAACAGCCTGGAGAGGAACAGGGGCACATTTAACAGGAAGAACCAAATTTATCTAGATAGTTATGACATAGACAATATGGGAAATAAAAAAATGTTTTTCTTTCTCATGCTTAAGGAAAGTGTTAGTAGCAATGAAAATAATCACACCACCAAATAGGAATGTATGAAAAAATCTAAAGAAATAAGAGAAACAAAGTGTATCACACCAGGTTTTGAACTGAGGATAAAAGAACTAAGAATAATGTCCTGCTTAGATTTCACAATTAAAGTTAAGTACACATAAAGGTAACAACAAAACCCTAACACCAAACAATGGAAATGTTTTAAATAGTAAAAATTTAAATTGAATTAGATATACTTTGGAAAATTTCATGGATCAAACTCTAAAATTCTTAACAATGCTTATAATTACATCTGAATGATTACTTAAAAGATCAAGTTTACCAGGGAATGCAAGGTTAAATGCTAAAATAAACAAAACAAACGAACAGGAAAAAAAAAACTACTAAACATTAACAGCTGAATCTTAAGTCAAGGGAACCAAAAAGCAAGTTGCGAATTTTTTTTTTTTTTGAGCCGGAGTCTCGCTCTGTCAACCAGGCTGGAGTGCAGTGGCGCGATCTCGGCTCACTGCAAGCTCCGCCTCCCAGGTTCACACCATTCTCCTGCCTCAGCCTCCCGAGTAGCTGGGACTACAGGCAGTTGCGAATTTTTAAAAAATCACCACTCCACCTTATCTTAACTTCAAGGATACCACAACCGAAATACAAGATCTTTTTTAAGCCCTCAAAGACAATTATTAGCAGTCATTCCACCAAATCAAACAGTTTAGAATCTATCTTTTTTCTCCCAACCACTAAGGCTGGTTATTATGATACCAGGACACTGTCCAGAACATCTGAGATTCCTGGAATTTGATATGTAAACTCTGATGCCTTGCTGGTCAACCCTACTCATCCATCCCTACCTTCCTGAAAAAAATGGTATATTCCTCATAATCTCAATTAGACACCTTCTCTCTTTAACTTAAACCAATGACATTTGATTTATAAATTGTGTAAAATATAAATGTGCTACAGTTATTCTGTATTACAAAAAAATTTTTTTTTCAGTTGTCACCCTTACACTCTTTTTTCTTCTCATTTTCTTTCCAGTCCTCTGGAAGGAAAGAAATAACATATTCATGGTCTATCTCAAACCTAAATCTAAGAGCTCAATGACATCTATCTTAAATGTTCCTACAGTTAATGTTTATAAGCTACTGGTTTTTTCTTTTATGCCTCGCCTTCCCCTAAATTATGACAATCTTGTAATATAAGCAGAGTAGGAATCGTTAAGTTCATTTAAATACAAGGAAACAGAGGTAAGTTCAAAGAATTAAAGTAACTTTCCCCAAAGCAAACTCTTGATAATGGCAGGCTGAATCTAGAATCCAAGATACTTTACTTCCAGTTCAATGCTATATTTTTTTAAATAGACATCTTTCTACTAAGAGAGTAATAAGTCTCTCAAAACACATAGATCCTACACATCAAAATAAAGTATGCATGCAATCTTCTTATGAATCTCTAATATTTTCTTTTCCATTTAAGGCATACCAGTAAAGAAATACTACCATTAAAGTTATCTTGTAAAAATATCCATGAAGGAAACCTAGTGAAGCTTTCATGGTTCCAAGAGAACCTAATGAATGATAATTGGATGATAAATGAACTATGACAGTTCAAGAGGCCAAATCTCAGATTCCCAAATCACAGTATTTTGACCATTTAGTTAGTGGGAAAATAAAAGTGATGAATTTTAAAACCCCCCTTCTTTCTCATCCTAGATCAATGGTTCTCAGTGTGATCTGCAGAGCAGCAGCAGCAATAGCAGCAACATCTGGTAATTTATTGGAAATCCCATTTTCAGGTCCTACCCTAGACCTACTACAGTATTATAAACTCTGGTTGTGGGACCTAGTAATCTGTATTTTAACAAGCTCTCCAGATAATTTTATGCATGTCAACATTTGAGAACCACTGTCCTAGACTATCAATGCTTTGAAACCTTTCAATCTGTTTCTCTGCTGTCATACACAAGTTATTTATAACTTGTCATTTTAAGAATGTCTTCCTCTTGCTATATTAATTTGATTGCTAGAATGTACTTTTTATGACAAGTTTCATTTGTCCCTGTCCAGTACTCCATGAGTTTTGGCGATGTAGAACTTGCATGAAGTTTAAATACAAATTGATATAATTTAATAGTTTACCTATCACCTTTCATTGACTTCATATATTTTCAAATTTCATTTTAAAAATATACTGTGTTGTTCTCATACCTAAATATTTTCTAATCAGTAATGAGCCTTATGATTCAGTATTTTATTTCTTGTACAATGTTTTATGAAGAATTGTACCAACAGTTTTTATAACCTATATTTTCTATAAACAAAAATCCCAAAAACTTTAGGATACATGGCTTCTAATTTGGTCTACATTTTAATCATTTAGTATTTATTCTTTTTCCCAGTTCCTACAGGTTGCATTGTGAAGCAAATATACCAGCAGGTCTTGATTTCCTTTTTCTCCCTCACCATCCGATAACAAATCAAAGTGGAATGCTAGGAATTGGTAAAAAGAAAGTAAATGAATTCTTTGTCTCACTCTGCACAGATGCATTGAACTCACATTTCCCAAAGGAGAAAGAAGAAATTCAAAAGGAAATAAGGGTCACAAAATATATAACAATCAAATCAGAATGTTTCAACTGTAAAGTCAGACAAATAGCTCTACAAAATTCTGGATGATGTGCTAAGAAAAGAAAATACTAGGACACATAACACACATATCATAGAAGTTTGCAGCTGCATTAAATAAAGATATGCCTGCTTGTCTGAAGTTAGAGTTTAGCAATTAGTAATCTATTTATTAAAAAAAAATTCAGCGGGGCAGTGTCTCACGCCTGTAATCCCAGAACTTATGGAAGCTGAGGCAGAAGGATCACTTCAGGCCACGAGATCAAGATCAGCCTAGATAACACTGGGAGACCCCGACTCTCCAAAAAATTTAAAAAATTAGCCAGGTGTGGTAGCATGTGCCTGTGGTCCCAACCACTTGGTGGGCTGAGGTAGGAGCCCAGGAGGTCAAAGCTGCAGCGAGCTCAGATCGCGTCACTGCACTCCAGCCTGGGTGACAGAGTGAGACCCTTCTCGAAAACAAAAACAAAAAACCCAACTAAAACAAAACTTTCACAAAGAGATGGTAAAATGAAAAAATGCAGGTACTTACATTTTAGGAAAAGTATCTAGAAAAATCATAAACATTTCAGAATTTGAAAGGGCTAGTATAAAAAATATAAAGTTATAATAGCGAGAAAAAGAGAGAGGATGCTTATAATGTTTTTTCAGGCAACAGAGAAAGGGAAAGAAGACAGCCCGTAAGCTGAAAATAAAACGTTTGAATTACAGGACTATCCACAGACATATCAGCTGGTTTTCAAATAGACAGAAAACCTGTCAAGTCAATAAGAACACTATGCAGCAGGAACTTCTTCAATGGAATAAGACTAGGCTGGAGGCCAACCCAAAGGCAGTCTGTTTTTAAGTGCCAAAAGAGAATGACAAAATTGGTAGAAGTCGATAGGAAGAATGAAAAATTATTTGACACTTTTATAAAAACCTGTCCAGTTTAACACAATTTGTCCTTACATCTGGAATGCAAAGATGAACAGCCTCTAAAACTTTATTAGAGGAAAGAAAAACTGCAGGAGAAATGATCCAGGCGCAGTGGCTCATGCCTGTAATCCCAGCACTTTGGGAGGCCAAGGCAGGAGGATCACCTGAGGTCGGGAGTTCAAAACTAGCCTGACCAACATGGAGAAACCCCATCTCTACTAAAAATACAAAATTAGCCGGGCATGGTGGCACATGCCTGTAATCTCAGCTACTCGGGAGGCTGAGGCAGGAGAATCTCTTGAACCCGGGAGGCAGAGGTTGAGGTGAGCCGAGATCGTGCCATTGCACTCCAGCCTGGGCAACAAGAGCAAAATTCCGTCTCACAAAAAAAAAAAAAAAAAATTCTAGTTCTGTTTTTCTGAGACAGAGTCTCACTCTGTCACCCAGGCTGGAGTCAGTCCAGTGGCACCATGTCGGCTCACTGCAACCTCTGCCACCCAGATTCAAGCGATTCTCATGTCTCAGACTCCTGAGTAACTGGGATTACAGGTGTGCACCACCACACCCAGCTAATTTTTTGTATTTTTAGTAGAGACAGGGTTTCATCATGTTGCCCAGGCTGGTCTCGAACTCCTAAGCTCAGGTGATCCACCCACCTCAGTCTCCCAAAGTGCTAGGATTACAGGTGTAAGCCACTACACCTGGCTTAAGAATTCTAGTCCTTAACAGTTGAAAGCAAATATGGATAAGATTATGAATGAAGGGGATTCAGATTGTGATTTAATATTTATACGAGAAATATCACTGCTGAAACATTTCTCAGCATAAATAAAGCCTACAGCTTCTGTAAACAGTTCTTCGAAGTTCTGCATTTATAAGATAGCCAGTAATCTTTTTTCTATGACAAGCCTGGTAGGTAGGTTTGAAAGGGAAAACAGATCAGTTCTAAATCAAGCAAGCATAAGGCATCTGTGCTAAATAAAAAATTCATGAGTGAACAAAGAAAACTTCTCAGACAGCCAAATACCAAAAATTCACAAACCAAAGCATCACAGTTTATACCAGCATGATAGTGATTAGTGCATCCTAAATGCTAACCTCACAAATTACCATACAAGCAAGCAATCCAACTCTCTATTAAGATATGGTCAGCCAGGCACGGTTGCTCACGCCTGTAATTCCAGCACTTTGGGAGGCTGAGGCAGGTAGATCACCTGAGGTCGGGAGTTTGAGACCATCCTGGCCAACGTAGTGAAACCCCATCTCTACTAAAAATGCAAAAATTAGCTGGATGCGGTGGTACGCGCCTGTAATCCCAGCTACTCGGGAGGCTGAGGCAGGTAGATCACCTGAGGTCAGGAGTTTGAGACCAGCCTGGCCAACGTAGTGAAACCCCATCTCTACTAAAAATGCAAAAATTAGCTGGATGCGGTGGTACGCGCCTGTAATCCCAGCTACTCGGGAGGCTGAAGCTGGAAAATTGCTTGAACCTGGGAGGTGGAGGCTGCCTGAGCTGAGATCATGCCACTGGACTCCAGCCTGGGCGACAGAGTGAGACTCCACCTCAAAAAAAAAAAAAAAAAAAAAAAGAAAGAAAGAAAGAAAGAAAAGAAAAAAAGATATGGTCAATATTTATGCAATCAAACAAAATACACTACCACTGTGTATTTGATTCTGAACTACAGCCCCTTAGAACACTCAAGTTATTAAGAACTCTAGGGGGCAGGAGAATGACAAAAATGACAATATTTGACTTTCACCAAACATTTGCAAAACAGAGTGGCTCTGTTCTTGTAAAGGGGCCAATGTATTTGATTCCTTTTTTTGATCAAAGAGGATTTATGATAGGAAGCAACTAGAAAACTTTCAAAATATTTTGGAAAGAAGTTGTATTGAGTTCCTTTAACCTTGTTTGGAAAAAGAAATACATGGAGGTGCAAAGGAAGAGAAAAACACAGGTTTGCTACCACCTGTTCTCATTAACAGAGGCATTTTTTTGGTACATTTCCTCTCACAGATTTCTTTGAAAAATGTTGTCCACCTATTCATCCCTTAGGGAATTATTAAACAACATACTAAAATAAAATGCAAACAAAAACAAAATCATCCTATACAAAGCTGAAGGAAGAATTAATCTAAGATTCAGATGCTTATGAAGGTTTATGAAGGAGGAACAGACAGGGTAAGGTTAAAAGGGTAAGCTTTCTGTTGCACATTTTCCAAAAAGGGAATGCAATTAGAAGATAAGCATCTAGTCAGTCCTTAATTAAAACAAGGTGGGATACCCATGATTCAGAGCAACAGTAGGTTGCCCATCCCTAAATAATCTATCCTCATGCCAGGTTTGCTTAAAGAGAATTATAGGTACAGTTGTCACACTAATAATTTTAGATACATTTTCCACTGGAAAGACATCGGTATAAGGAATATTTTGTTGCTGAAAATAAAATGTTTCTGCTTTCAACTTTTTTTTTAAAGTGTTCTCCCTTTCCAGCGTTCCATGTCCCAATCCTGAAATCCCTCTACCCAGAGTTCATGTATTTTCCTTCTCTATGTTAATGAAAACACACCACATTGATTGTAAGAATCTTACTAGATTTCCACTTGTTTTGCCCCAATTCCTACATTAATCCAAACAATAAGGGCCTTTAAAACATTCATAAATAACCTGCTGCTGCTGGCACCTAGGAGCCAACTGCAGCAATGTTAAGCAACAACAAATTTCATAGTTCAAGAGGCACAGTTAAGGGAAAAGGTTGCTCAGAAAATCACTCTTATTTACCACAAAGATCCTTAAAAATTGCATGAAATCAGTGAAGTAACTATAGAAACCAATTTCTTCAGCTCCATATCACACATCTCACACCTCAATTGTCTTTATTATCATCTGCTGTCAGATCCTTAATCAGAAATGTGAACAGGCTTGATGATTTATTCAGGAGGGAAAAGAATCTGTAGGTCAAGTGAAAAATTTCACACACACCCATACACACACCGCATCTTCAACCTTAGGTACTTTCATTTCATTCTGTTCTCAGCAGCTCTGGGGGCAACTCCAGTGAGATCCAATATTAAGGCTCAATTAAAATAAGCTCCAATTAGTGGAGCTTTTTTCTCTAGGGCTAGAAAAGTCAGGAAATGGATATTGGGAAATGTAAAAAGTCAGCTACTGAGAGGAGGCTGCAGACATAAATGAACTTATTTGTTGATTTCTACAGTTGCTATGCAGAGGCCTCTGGGAGTAAAAGCTTAACCAGTCTAAGCTATAAACTAAAACCCCTGCAGCTAAACATGAACTGTGTGAAACAAGGGCTCCATTCCAGAGCAGAAAACTGCTGGGCCCAGAAAATTAAAAGCCAGAGGCATTTTCCATTTAAAACTAAATCCCAGTACCGCCTCCCAGCCAAAGAATTATAAGCAGTATCAGATTTACAAAACGAACAATTACCCTGGAAAAATGTAGCCTATTGTACAGTCCCAGATGCTAAATCTCAAAAGTTTCTTTTTTTTTTAAATCTCACATTATATTCCTCCAAGTATGCTGCTGTAGTTTACAAAGACCCATTTCGAGACAGGCCTAAGCCTTGAAAATAAATTTTAAAAAGAGAGCACATAACTCATTGACCTCATTTGAAGTACTGCCCTTGCCTTTAGCAGTTCCTGTCCTTCCCCAAGGCTTCTGCAAATGGTATGCAACAGCAAAATAAACCCTGACCTAATTGCCAGGAGAGAGCTGCCAACCTTCCCTCAAACACAAAGACAAGCATGGTAACTTGAAAGTCCTACCTCTTTGGCTTTCTGCTTTAATCTCAGCTGTTCTGGATCTTCTTTATTAGAACGACTCTATCAAAGGAAAAGAAAATTTTAATAGAAATTACTAGCATCTAAACACCATAGTTGCCATTAAATATTTAATAAATGACAATTTTCTCTTGTGATTGAATATCTTAGCTCCAGGGGAAAATGCCTCAATCCAGTCTAGCTGCACTCCCACCCTGGTTTCCTCCACCCCCTCATCATCTGGGCTGGCTGCTGCAGTTCTAGCCTGGAGGAAGCTTATACTGAAAATGATGCTAACAATGTCAGTCAGGTCCAGTTGAGGCATGACGTTTTTCTTGTAGGAACACTGAAAACTAAAAAATTGATGGTACAGATGAAGGAAAAAAAAAAGAATAATTGTTGGTTTAAATGAATAAAAACAATCAATACTGGTTGATCTTCAGGTGAAGCCATTTGGGAAAACATAGGTATTTCAAGGACTATTAAAATCAAGAACCTGACTAACCTTGAACCAAATCTCTCTATTTAAAGGTATAATTTCTAAAATTATAAGTAGAAAATACATCTCAGTATTTTAATTAGAATGTCTTATCATCTTTGGGTCCTCTATAGCACTTAATGGAATGCTGTGCACCATGTTCAATAATTGTTTATTGGATGTCGCCTTCCATAGTACGGGACTGCCATAAGAAGAGAGCTGTTTTCTATGTATCAAGCTATGATGGAACAAAGGGTAAGGAACTTTATTTCTGACACCATGAACATCTGTCCACTGGAAAACATGTTTGGGATATGTATATCCTTTTTTCTCACCACGACAAAGTTATTTAACTGCTTATAAATCTGAATATTTGTTCTATAAAATGCAACCTTAGCTAACTAAGCTAATATCTAGATAGCTAACTAAATAAAAGCTAAAAGTATTTTCATATTTAATAAGTTTACCTGATACATTTATTGATTTACCAGAACCTTTGGTTAAAGGAAAATATAAGAGATAGTCTTTAAATTTGAGTGCCTACTAATTTCAAACATCTTAAATATCTACACAAAATTCAACCCAAAGCTGGTAAAATTTTTCTTCATTTTAGTCCCCAATCTACTAAGAAAATTTCATTTCAAGCGAAAGATAAACTCTTTTGTTACTCTAGCTATAGTATCACCAGAGAGTGAGTCTGTGTATATATGTATTTATATTAAAATATGCATTATATATATACATATATATGTCGGTGTGTATATAATATTTTGCCCCAATATAAAATGGGCACATTTCAGTATCAAGTCTTTGTCAGTCATCCAATATTTATTGGTCATCCATAGTACAGATTCTACTCTGTGTCCTACTGTTCTAGTCTTTGGAGACAGATGATATAAGGAGACAAAGTAACTGTAATAACTCAAGTAACTTACATTTTGAGAAGAGAAAAATAAACAATTTTATAAAAATGAAACACATTTATGATATGTAAAATATTAATGATGGGTAAAAATACAAAACAAATAATTGCTGACACTGTTAAGTGCTACAAAATGAAATTAAATAGGCCAGAGGCAGTGGCTCATACCTGTAATCCCAGTACTTTGGGAGGCCAAGGTGGGAGAATTATTTGAGCTCAAGTTCGAGACCAGCCTGTCTAATGCAGCAAGACCCCACTTCTACTAAAAATTTTAAAAATTAGCCAGGCATAGTGACACGTGCCTATAGTCCCAGCTACTCAGCAAGCTGAGGTGGGTAGGTAGACTGCTTGAGCCTGGGAGATCAAGGCCTGTTAGAGAGCTATTATCATGCCACTGCACTCCAGCCTGGGCAACTGAATGAGACCCTGTTTCAAAATAAAATAAATTTAATTTGGGCGTGGTGGCATGCACCTGTAGTCCCAACTACTTGGGAGGCTGAGACCCAAGAATCATTTGAACCCGGGAGGCAGAGGTTGCAGTGAGCTGAGATGGGGCCACTGCACTCCAGCCTGGGCAACACAGCAAGACCCTGTCTCCAAAAAAAATAATAATAATAACAATTTAAAAATAAAATATATATAATTTAAAAATTAAATTAAAAACAAAAATAGAAATAAAGAAAATAAATAGAATAATGTGATAGAAAGAGAAGTGTGGTATGTACTTCTCTAGCTAGGATAGTAGGGAAGACATCTCTGAGAAGTGATATTTGAGTAGAGATCTAAACAACAAAAAAGATGCAGTCATGCCAAGATCTGGAGGAAAACATTCCAAGCAGAAGGGACAGTAATTGCTAACACCTTAAAATGGGAACATACTCGAGGAAAGAAAGATGGCCCATGTGGTTGAAGCATAGAAAAAAGGTGAAAGAGAAAGGCTGGAGATCATGTGTTGCCTTGTAGGCCATGACAAGGAATTGGGGGTTTAATTCTAGCTATAAAAACAATCCACTGGGCTGGGCACAGTGGCTCATGCCTGTAATCCCAGCACTTTGGGAGGCTGAGGTGGGCGGATCACCAAAGGTCAGGAGTTCGAGACCACGCTGGCCAACATGGTGAAACCCCGTCTCTACTAAAAATACAAAAAGTAGCCAGGCATGGTGGCAGGCACCTGTAATCCCAGCTACTTAGGAGGCTGAGGCAGGAGAAATGCTTGAACTTGGGAGGCGGAGGTTGCAGTGAGCTGAGACCACGCCATCGCACTCCAGCCTGGACAACCACAAAACTCCGTCTCAAAAACAATAACAACAACAAAAATCCACTGGCGTGTTTGGAGCACAGGGGTGAGATGCTACTGATGTAACACTTTAAAAAAAAAAACCCCAAAAAAAGGCTCTGGCCACTCTGTAGAGGGTGCACTGTAGGGATCCAAGATTGAACGCAACAGCACGCAGAACAATTTGTAGACTACTCTAACACAACTGTTGTGAAGAAGAGACTGACTGGAAAGAAGATAAGGGCAGTGTGGACTAGTATCAAAGCACCGAAGATGATAAATGGTTGCATTCAAAACATATCTTTGCAGGTAAAGTGGATCAGACTTGTTGACGGGCTGGACGTCGGTTATGAAGTAAAGAGAGGAATCAAGGATGACACCTGGGATTTTGTCCCAAGCATCTTGGAGGATGGTAATTGCAACTTTCTAAGAGAGTAGAGATCTAAGAAAAAGCAGACTTAGGGGAAGGGAACTCAATGGTCAGTTCAAGATGCCTAGTTAGAAGTCTAATATCCTAAGTTGGGCACATTCAAGGAACAGAAAGGTCAGTGTGCCTGGAGCAGAGTAGGTGACAAGGCAAGCTCAAAGAGGTAGATGGGTGCCAAATAACATAAGGCCTTTTAAAATTTGGTAAGAAGTTTACATTTTAAGTGCAACAGGAAGCCACTGAAGGCTTTTAAGCAAAAGAGACACACGTGATTTGTTATAAAAACATTATTCTGACCATAGTAGGAGAAATAGAGGAATGGACTGTAGAAGGAAAAGAAGGCTACTTAGAAGTTAGTATGAAAGTCCAAGTGAAAGATGAATTAGACTAGAGTAATGACAATAGTGATGAAGAAAAGTTGGATACATTTTAGAAATAAGATAGGAGGTGGTTTGGATGCGGGGAGAGAGGAGACACAGAATGGAGTTAAAGATGATGCCTATGTTTTTCAGCTTCAACATCTGGGAAGATGGTGGTGTAATTTATTGAGTCAAGAAAATCTGTAAGAGTAAAAGGTATTTAGAGGGGAGAGGAATAACAGGAGCTGTTTTGGACATATTAATTTTGAAATAACTATTAGCCAATGAAGTCATGTCAAGTAGGGAGTTAATGGTATGAGTCCAGATTTTCATAATGCAGGCTGAAATGGAGATACAAACTTAAAAGGGAATGAAGACAGAGAAGGTGGCATAGGATTCAAAACTATTAAATCCAACATTTAGACGTCTGGTAAAGAAGGAAAAGCCAAAGGAGATAAAGAGCAAGTATAATACATTATTATATTCAATAATAACTAAACTATTATTTAATAGTTTATGACCTTGTTTACAGCACAGTAAGTGGAAATAAAATACCAATAAACCACCTCATTACAATGACTAAGTGCTTACTTATAACACTTGAGGGCTCAAGAAAGAGCATCTTTCTGTCCCACCTTCCTGCTCCTCCCAGTGCAGTGGGTGTCAATGTGGGGACTGAGACTGTGGGACAGCAGGAAGCAGCACAGTGACAAGGCTGTGGTGCTCCATATCCTTATGGGGAGTTGGGGCATATGAATGTATAGGCCAGTGGTGAAGAATACAAGGTGGTGAAGGAGTGGGGGTCTCATCAAGGAATGGGTCTGTGAGCGTGGTGGCCAATTACACAGACAATGAAATGGGGTGGGGAAATTAGTAGTAGCAGACAGAGGAGTCAGCCAGCATGGCTAGTTGAGAGATTAGTTACATTGATTAAATAACTGATAGAGGACATAAGTTAAATATATCAAGGATAATGGGAGCCAAGTTTCTCAAGACTGGAGAATGTTTTTACAAACATGGAGAGATTAAGGGTAGAAGGAACTCTGAGGCACTGGATTGGAGTTGCAGGTATCCATATGAACTCACGGTTTTATAATATATACACAGATATAGAAATAGTTACAGATGGATATTTGTGTGTATATATACAAACATGTGTACATATACACATACCATATATACATTTCCTAGATCTGTCCATTGAGAAGGCCTACATGTAATGACACCCTTTTAGCAATGAGTATACTGTATGACCTAAGCTCAGTTTCTGAATGTCATCCTTAACAGAAAAGAAGGCAGGCTTCTTAGAAAAATGGCTGATTTTGGGGCTAGAGCACGAAAAGTATAAGCTGGGCCTGGAGTGCCTTGTGCCTGAAAGTGAGGACATGCTCAGTGAGTGATGGATGGACACATGACTAAGGGACAGAAGGGCCAGCTGGAAGGGTCTTCCACTCAGGGGCAATTTGAGCAACAAAATAAATGATAGTAATGAATTACAACCTATTGAGATAAAGAGAAATCATGAGCCCATACTAATATGAATAAAGAAGGACAGCTCTTCCACATGGTAGTGTGCTAATAAAAGGAGGAGAGTTGATGGGAATAAAGAATTCACATTTTGCAACCATGACAGAGGTAGCTGATTTAGGCAGACATCACAACAGATGCTATGGTTAACACATGGAGGTTTGATGAGGAATTGGATATTGGTATGATCTTAGAATGCCATCCTATGAAAAACTAATTGATTACAAAGGGAAAAATGAGCCTGGGCAATATAGTGAGACTCTATCTCTAAAAAATTTAAAAAATTATCCAGGTGTGGTGGCATGTGCCTGTAGTCCCAACTACTTGGGAGCTGAGGTGGGAGGATTGCTTAAGCCCAAGAGGCCAAGGCTGCAGTGAGCAGTGATCACACCACTACACTCTAGTCTGTGCAATGAAGCAAGATCTTGTCTCAAAAAAATAAAAATCAAAACAAAAAGCGGGGGAGATGGCAAGTTTAAAATGGAGAGAACTAGTAGGTACCAATATGACCCTTTTGATATGATCAGCTGAGAAGAGTGCAGCATCATTTCTGTGCATTCCTGCCAAGCATGCTTGACCTAAGTCTAATCATAAGGAAAGATCAGATGAGCCCTGGTTGAAGGTCATCCTACAGAAGGTAAGGCTTATACTCTTGGAAACTGTCAAGGGCATAGAAGAGAAAGACTGAGAAACCCTAAAAGAATCTGAAAAGAAATGACAACTACATGAAATACAAATTCCTGAATGGGAAAACGGACCATGAAAGAGAGACGTGGTTAAGCCAGCTAGTGAAATCAGAATGGGTGCTGTGCATTAGATGATAGTGTTACATACGAAAATGCTCAGGAGTGGTGGAACATCATGTCTGAAGACTACTTTCAAAAAGGTTAAGAAAAGAAAAATGGCTGGGCACAGTGTCTCATGCCTGTAATCCCAGCACTTTGGGAGGCTGAAGCAGGAGGACTGCTTGAGTCTAGGAATTTGAGACCAGCCTGAACACTGGTAGGGAGATCCTGTCTCTACAAAAAATCAAAATTTAGCCAGGCATAGTGGTGTGTGCGTGTAGTCTCAGCTACTTAAGAAGCTGAGGTGGGAGAATTGCTTGAGCCTAAGAGGTGAAGGCTGCAGTGAGCCACGATCACATCACTGTACTCCAGCCTAGTGACAGAGTGAAACTCTGTCTCAAAAAGGAAAAAAAAAAAAGAAAGAAAAGGAAAGAGAAAGAGGAAAGAAAGGTAGGAGGGGAGAGGAAGAAAAAAGGGAGGAAGAGAGGAAGTGGGGAAGGCAAGAAGGGAGGAAGACAGGGAGGGGATTAATGATTGTATGTGTAGAAAGGGTAATGAAAAGGGTACAGATAAGGCCGGACACGGTGGCTCAGTCCTGTAATCCCAGCACTTTGGGAGGCTAAAGTGGGCGGATCAAGCTCAGGAGTTCGAGATCACCCTGGGCAACATGGTGAAACCCCATCTCTACTAAAATACAAAAAATTCGCCGGGTGTGGTGGTGAGCGCCTGTAGTCCCAGCTACTCAGGAGGCTAAGACAGGAGAATTGCTGGAACCTGGGAGGCAGAGGTTGCAGTGAGCCAGGACTGTGCCACTGCACTCTAGCTTGAGCTACAGAGAGACTGCTCAAAAAACAAAAAATAAAACAAAAATGGTAGAGATGAAGCAAATGCAGTAAAATGTTAAAATTGGGGGAATCTGGGAAAGGGGGCTGAGAGTACTTTGTACAGTTTTGGCAACTTTTCTGTATTAAATAATTTCAAAATAAATTAGGTTTTTTTGTTTTGTTTTTATTTATTTATTTATTTTTTTGAAGATGGAGTCTTGCTCTGTCGCCAGGCTGTAGTGTAGTGGCACGATTTCAGCTCACTGCAACCTCCGCCTCCCAGGGTTCAAGAGGTTCCCCTGCCTCAGCCTCCTGAGTACCTGAGACTACAAGCGTGCACCACCACACCCAGCTAATATTTGTATTTTTAGTTGAGATGGGGTTTCACCATGTTGGCCAGGATGGTCTCGATCTCCTGACTTCATGATCCGCCCACCTCAGCCTCCCAAAGTGCTGGGATTACAGGCATGAGCCACTGTGCCCGGCCTCAAAATAAATTAGTTTTTAAAAAAGTAATTGCTATGTGATTAGGAACAAATACTCTATAAAGGGAAGCTATCAAGAACACTAGAAATTAAGACAAATGTGCTTAAAACAAAAATTAAGACTCCAGTGCTCAGCCTTTTAAGATTTCTCACAAGGGCCCCAAGCCTACGAAGAAATATGGAGCTTCAAAATGGAAACTGTAGTGGAATTAGCTTTTACCTCATGTGACACTAATAGCCCAGGAAAACGTTTAAATAAGAGAGAAGGGAAATAAATAAATAGCCTTGGCCTGGCGGGTGGCTCACGCCTGTAATCGCAAAACTTTGGGAGGCCAAGGCAGGCGGATCACCCAAGGTCAGGAGTTCCAAGACCAACCTGGCCAACATGGTGAAACCCTGTCTCTACTAAAAAATACAAAAAAAAAAAAAAAAAAAAAATTAGCCAGGCGTGGTGGCAGGCACCTGTAGTCCCAGCTACTCAGGAGTCTGAGGCAGAGAACTGCTTAAACCCAGGAGGCAGAGGTTGCAGTAAGCCGAGATCATGCCACTGCATTCCAGCCTGGGTGACAGTGCAAGACTCTGTCTCCAAAAATAAAATTAAATAAAGAAGCCTCACTATTCTTTTACTCTATTTCCACCCAGCCTGTATTTTGTTCCACAAAATCCGAATTACTAATTTTACCCATAACCTTCCTGTCTACTTTCGAAATTTTCCCTATCAACTTCAACTTGGCATGTATCAAACTGGATTCCTAAAAAGACCCTGAAATTTTACGAAATATTTTACCTGGGTTTGAGGATGGGGAGAACACACAGGAAAAGTGAGAAGACAAAAGATTATGACTCATTAAACTAAATTAACTGAAAGCCACCACACCATCCTGGCTGTGAGACATCCTATTAGTAATTTCATTTTAGGAAATCCTCTGGAGAAATCTAAAGGCCTAATAAAACCAAGACAGTCAACCAACGATAAAGCCACCTCTGAACACATTGCCAGGCCACGTTCACTCATAAATCACACTGGCCCTTACCTTGGCTGCCTTAAGTAACATTTCTCTTTCTTCTAAATCCTTTCTCTGCTTCTCCAATTGATCCAGCTTTTCAAGAAATTTCAGCTGTGACCTGGTATCACTACACAGGATGTAATTTTCACTTGCCTGGGAAAAAAAAGAAAACAGAAAGTGTTATAACGATCCTGGGCCGCACATTCTACATTAGGTATTGTATAAACCAGCTAAAGGCAGGAATACCAACATAAATAGGAAGCTAAACTTTCAGAAGGTAATGATTTTGTTTCTATTAAGCAAACATCACCCCACATCCACTCCACCAGAAAAGAAACTTTGATCATCCTTAAAATTTGAGAGGTGATTAACCAGTTATGTTTCAAAGAACTTTGCTAGTAAACATCATTGTGGGGTGCAGGGAGAGGAATTAAGCCAAGCAGATCCTTCCAACAATAGGAAGGAGAAACTAAAGAGTGCCCCATTCACCAATAACCTAAATCTTTTTAGATTATTATCTACCTCAGCAGACATTAATATAAGTAATTAAATCTTAGTTTTGTGAAAGACAAAAAGCAAGAAACAATCACCTCACTAAAAAATATACCAAAGATGAAAGTTATCACCTTGGTTACCACAGTTAGATTGGTTTAACCTTGACAACTGAATATAACTTCTATCAAAATACAATCTAAGTTAAGATGGCAAACATTAAAATCTTGAAATGCTATTTTGAGGATACTCAGGGGTGTGAATTTGGACAGAAACTGTGGTCAAAGAAATTTAGTATACAATTTATAAATGAGAGCCATAACAGAAGTATAAACTGTCTTAATTGTTCCATAAAATGATAAAATGCAAATTGCTCAATCTATTCTGTGGATGTAAAACAGTGCTTTCCCACCTACATATTTTCTAATTTTCTTCACCTATACAGCTGCCTCTTTCTCCTCTATGAGTGTGTATAGGCAGGAGTGGGGGACAGGGTTGGGGGAGGCAATGGGACAGGGAGAGCTTTCTAATCAATGTTTAAGACATCTTGCCATCTACTCATCTCAGTAATTCGGATATTCAAGAGAAATTGTATAGCAGAAAAACCGAATGTCTTTAAACAACAGTCAGTGCCTGGCCTGGAAATCATGAGTACTGTACCACTCCCATCTTTATTTTATCCCCCTGCTTATGGCTGATTCAATTAACTGGGACTGAGGGATTTCATATGCCCAAGATTCTTTCTAAATTAAATTTTTATTGTTAGTATTTAACTAGATCAAAAGAGTATTACATAGTTTAAGGAACAAGGATATATTAGTGCTACTTATTTTACTTCATGTTTAATACAAAAAGAATTCTCAACTGTTTTTAAAGTTAAATAACACAAGATAGAATATGGAATACATTATAGGCTAACCATAGAGATTAAATATAATAACCACTGGTTTCTTAAATACTTAATCTTTACCATTTTTTGTGTTTAGATACTCTGGAAATAGTTTAATGATGGGATTTAATTTAAAAGGGACAGCAAATACTAAATTAAAAAGGGTCACAGACTTTTTAAATTTTAGCCCAATCATATTCCCATGCTAAGATTCCTTCCTCTCTCTCCCCCAACTCATAAACAACAACCTCTGACATTCGCATCCTTTTTTCTTCCATATCACTAAACAAATGAGTGCCTTCCCTATTTATATTAAGTCTATAACCTTATTTAAACAACAGTAACCCCAATCTTATGTTCCTTCCTATATACCCAGCTGGCCTAACTGAAGACTTCATGCACCAACAGAGTAGGGCTTTACAATGTTAAGGCCACTGCATATTAAATGGTTTAGCCAAGAAAATGTAATGACCCAGACCAAATGATATCAACACCATCAAATGAATCCCATCTAAAGCAACCCAAATAGCACCTTTCAACTGGAAAACATTGAATGAAGCTTCTCCAGGGCCATAGGCATATAGGCGACTATAACATATCTTCAGTGGGAACATCTGGTAGCCAGATCAAAAGCTCTGTACTACATGTCACTTTCTACTTATTTACTTAGATCTCAGTTTATGACTAATGATTAAAGAATTATATCAAACCAGGTGAAAGATTATCAAAAGTAAATGGATGTTCAGGAGTGGAAAGAGATGGGGGATTTCACTTTTTTAAAAAGAGTAACTCACTTTTATAAAATCTATGGAGTAGAATTTCCTACACTGTATAGATAAAAATAAATCCTATCAGGGATGAACCAACATATAAGGACAGGGCTAAAGCTGTGACATAAAGATTATTACAAACAAAGGCTACAAAATAATGGTGATTTCAAACTGAATCCAAATATAACCAAATGATAATTATTTTGACTTAAAAGGGCTGATAATCTTTTGTTATTTTCTATATATGCAAATGTAGACAGTGGCATTAGCTGTATTAACAAATGAGTGTAGGAAAAGGAAAGCTCGTGAAAATCAGTCAGAATAGGTAGTATACAAGACAGCAGGTAAAGGAAGTGTTAGCTTCAAGCTAACTTAGTGAGGCCTTCTAGGTGGGGGAGATACCATCCATTTTGCCTAGTGCAACTAAATGTTTGGAAATATGCTACTGATACACAACAAAAGAATTCCAGCTGAAAGCTATACACAATAGAGCTTTGAATGCCATTCAATAAATATTACTTTAAAAATTCTATTCCATGGTAAAGTATACTTATTATGTTTTATACAGAAACTGCCTACTATAAATCAAGATGTACTCACATGGCCAGGCACAGTGACTCACACTTGTAATCCCAACACTTTGGGAGGCCGAGGCGGGTGGATTGCTTGAGGCCAGGAGTTTGAGACCAGCCTGGCCAACATGGCGAAACCCCATCTCTACTAAAAAGGGTATTCATGTATCTCTGAAACAACAGTGTGATTAAGGCAGAAGTAGGGAGAATCCAAGTTTGAAAAACTGTAAGATACTTTAAAGAGTTATAGTAAAAAGCCAACAATATGTCTATAATTTTCCCACACCACAAAATTAAAAGTAAGCTGATAACAACCCAAACTAGATTGTAGATTTAGGATGTTAATTGTAATCTCTATGGTAACTGCTAAGAAGAGATCTAAATATATCCAAAACGAAAGGAGAAGGGGATCAAAATGGAACAAAACAAAAACAATCAATTAAATATAAGAAGCAGAGGAAGTGAGGAACACAAAACTTATAAGGCATATAGAAAACAAATGGCAAAATAGAATTTATTTCTTATCAGTAATTACATTTTAAATGTAAATGGATTAAGCTCTTCAAAGAGACTAGCAGAATGAATTTTAAAAAATGATCAAACTATATGCTGTTTACACTTTAGTTGAAACCATACCAATACGTTGAAAGTGAAAGGATGGAAAAAGATATTCCATGCAAGTAACAAACAAAAGAAAGTAATATCAGACAGTATAGACTTTAAGTACAAAACTGTTAAAAGAGACAAACAAGGACATTATTATATATTGATAAAAAGGTTAATTCATCAAGAAGATATACACATCAAACCAGAGTTCTCAAATATATGAAGCAAACACACATTGACAGAATTTTGTTTAAAAAACAATTACACAGCATGGGCAACATAGTGAGCCCCTGTCTCAAAAAAAAAAAAAAAAAAATTAGTTGGGTGTGGTGGCACACGCCTGTTAGTCTTAGCTACTGGAGAGGCTGAGGTGGAAGGGTGGCTTGAGGTGGGAAGGTGCTTGAGTCCAGGAGTTCAAGGTTGCAATGAGCTATGATTGCACCACTGTACTCCAGCCTGGATGACAGAGTGAGACCCTGTCTCTAAAACAAAAAAGAAAAATAGAGCTCCACAATAGTTGAAGATTTTAATTCTGCACTTTCAATATCTATGAATAGAACATCCAGATGGATAATCAATAAGGAAACAGAGGACTTAACATTATAAACCAACTATATCTATCAGACATCTATGAAACAAGAGCAGAACACACATTCTTCTCAAGTGCACATGAAACATTCTCCAGGATACAATGTATGTTAAGTCATAAAACAAGCCTCAATACATTTTAAATGAATGATTCATACAAAGTATCTTCTCTGACCACAACGGAATGCAGCTAGAAACCAACAACAGAAGGAATACTGGAAAATTCCCAAATATTTGGAAATTAAACAACATACTCTTAAACAGTCACAAAGAATCAAATAAATCTCAAAAGAAATGAGAAAATATTTAAAGATAAATGAAAACGACAACACAACATACCAAAACTTATGGAATGCAGTGAAAGCAGTACTCAGAGGGAAATGTATAGCAGTAAATGCCTACATTGTAAAAGGAAGATCTCAAATAAAAAACCTAATTTTACATCTTATGAAACTAAAAAAACAAAGGAGAGCAAACTAAGCCTGAAGCTTAGAAGGAAAATAATATAAAAACTAGAGTGGAGATATACGATATCAAAAATAGAAAAACAGAAAATTAATAAAACCAAAAGTTGGTTCTTGAAAAGCTCAACAAAATCAACACACCTTTCGCTTTACTAGCAAAGAAGAAAAAGAGAGAAGATGCAAATAACAAAAATCAGTAATGTAAGGGGGATCATTACCATTGACCTTACAGAAATAAAAGGTTACAAGACAGTATTATTAACAGTCCTATGCCAACAAATTAGATAACCCAGGAGAAATGAAAAAATTCCTAGAAACACAAAATTACTATCTTTATTTATTTTTGTATGTTTCTAGGAATTATAAAATACTGATATTAATTTTTTGTTTTTTTCATAGCTTTTTCTCCTGTTGATCACATATTCCTAAGTCAGTCCAGCAAATTCTCACAAAGATTTATGCAAGTGAGGACCTCAGCAATCATATGTAGTTTTTCCAAAGTTCTAAATGAAGCAGAAAGGAAAAAAAATAAAATAATATGATTCCTCCAGGGAACTTACTGGTGGTGTAGTAGCTGACAATTTCCTAGTTTCCTTTAACTTCTGACTAGGATATCACGGCAATGACCAGTCTTCCTAATTCAAAATCTCTTAAGGTTATCTACATACCATCTTGTTCAAAATCTAGCTATAAACATTTCTTGAAAAGAGGGAAACAGTTATTTATTTATTTATTTTTAGCTCAGGTTACCTTCTCTTTTCATCCCTAATCACCCAATATATTCGCCCTCCTCCAAAACTACATGAAGTTCTTTTACCTTGATAACAGCAAGTCATTTGGTTCATACCACTAGGGATACAAGCTATTCCTGTATTTAGTTTTTTTAATAAAAGTAGCCAATAACACTAAGTAGCATCACTATGAGCACTCAATGCAATCATTTAACTTATTAAAAGGAACAGAGGATGAACAAGTGGAAAGATCTAATGTAGAACATAAGGACTATGGTTAGTAATATATTGTTTTCACGATTTCTGCTAAATGAGTAGATTATTGCTGCTCTTGCCACAGGGGAGAAAATGGGTAGATTTGAGATAATGAAAATGTTAATTTATTCAACTAAATAGTAATAATTTTACTATACATGTGTATCTTTAACACGTTGTATACCTTAAATATTAATATATACAATAAAATTTATTTTAAAATAAATTAAATCTCTGCAAAACTGAAAGGCAAAAAAAAAAAGGAACACGAATGTGAGGAGAGTGCAGAACACTGAAGAGAATACAAGTAGCCAATATTCCATTCTAACATATCTTTCCTTCCCCATCAAAAGCTTAAGAAAGAGAAGCCTCAGGCAGAACAGATACATATTTCAATCTACAGTGACATAGAAGCTTTTAATACATTTTAAACTCCATTTTAATTTTATTTGTCATGTAAGCATATCTAAATAAGAATGAGACTTTGATTTTCTACTAATATGAAATATAAGCCTCAACCATTCCTTTAAAAATATGTTTAGAATATCAATCCACGCCCAAAAGACTGCCTATAACACTCGATAGTTTATACTTCTTTAACGATTTCCTTTACCTTGTAAGTAGTCATTCGATGCTGAGCAATTGCAGTCAGTTTTTCTAGAAGGCCTCGTAGTCGTTCCTGTGTTGCTTGGGAGATCAAGTTCACAGCATCAGAGTTAAGTTCTGTAATGTCATGCTTTTTACCTGCAGAAGCAGAGAAAATCCATTACGTGTTTTAGAAGTGGCTGATAATTGAAATAATTAGCACAGCAGGTATTCTGTTCCCCCTGGAAGTCATTTCCATTATGAATAAAGGTTTGGAGATTATGATTTTCCTAGTAAAGTCACAACTTCAAAGATCTTAGACATTACATTAATAAAACCTAGCCTGAAGCCTCAGAAAATATAGACATTGTTTCACTTAGCCTCTAGAATCATTCTCCTTGCAAGGTCATTTATAGGACAAAGTTAATAAGAACACAAATCAAGTCTACTGTTCAGGGAGGAAAATGGTAACTGCAGAAATTAGTGCCATATTCTGTTAATTTTAGTAATTAAAAAAAATAGAAAATTACATTTTGCCCTGTTTGACACTGTTAACAATTTATGACATTTATTTAAATGAATTCAGATTGTGAGTCTCTGTTAATGCCTTGTCTACAAGACATACCTATATTCCTTTTGTCTATTACCAATCATGTTTACTTTACACTAACTGATGTTCTGATATATTCACTTAGTAGTCAATTTACAAGTTCAAATGGGTTCAAAACCTCATCGTTTCACCTACCTATCTGAATAACTTCTCTCTTACTAGATTTCCTTTCCATAAAAAAACCAAACTTCTTCCTTCTGCTAACTAGCAAGAAAGTTTCAGGAAAACAATTTGGACCATATACTCAGAGTCAGAAGTTCATTTATAAATCAACCTTGTCTGTATTTAAATAATATTTCTCAGCCCCAGTGAAATCACTTACATCAACAGAGGCTTAAATCTAAAGATACCGGCAATTAGGTAATCTATTTTAAATAGGCTTTTTAAAAAGCACTACTGTGATTGTTTTTAACATATACACATGAATTTTTAAAATATTATAGCTTGATTTTATATTCTAATTTATCTGAAATGTACTCTTATAGTCTCATCAAAGGGTGAACTATAGAAAAAATATGCTTGAATTAAAAGTCAACAACTCAAATTCTTTGATATTATATAAGTATATATTATATAATGAAAGCAAATAGGAAGATACAAAATTAATCAACTTCTCCTAAACCAACCCTTCAAAATGTAATTCATTACTTGTAACAAAGCTGAAATCCTCTCTAATCTCAGATTCAGGCAGGGAAAAAATTCTACAAAGTCAACTCTACTTTAATAAAACCCTCAACATAGGCCAGGCATGGTGGCACACGCCTATAATTCCAGCACTTTGGGAGGCCAAGGCAGGTGGATCACCTGAGGTCAGGAGTTCGAGACCAGCTGACTAACATGGTGAAACCCCGTCTCTACTAAATACAAAAAAAATAGCTGGGGGTGGTGGTGCATGCCCGTAATCCGAGCTACATGAGAGGCTGAGACAGGAGAATCGCTTGTACCTGGGAGGCGGAAGTTGCGGTGCGCTGAGATCGCACCATTGCGCTCCAGCCTGGGGGACATGAGCAAAACTGCATCTCAAAAAAAAAAAAAATTAAACTAAAACCCTCAGCATAAACAAATAGTGGGGACTTCTATAAAAGAAAAAGTACAATTTTATTTCTTATTTTTATTTTTATTTTCTTGAGATAGAGTCTTGCTCTGTCATCCAGGCTGGAGTACAGTGGTGCAATCTCCACTCACTGCAACCTCTGCCTGCCAGGTTCAAGCAACATTCCTGCCTCAGCCTCCCAAGTAGCTGGGATTACTTACAGGCAAGTGCCACCACACCTGGCTGATTTTTTTTTGTATTTTTAGTAGAGATGGCATTTCACCATGTCGGCCAGGCTAGTCTCAAACTCCTGACCTCAAGTGACCTGCCCACCTCAGCTTCCCGAAGTGCTGGGATTACAGGTGTAAGCCACCACGCCTGGCCTATTATTATTATTTTTGAGACAGGGTCTCACTCTGTCACCCAGGCTGGAATGCAGTGGAGCAATCATAGCCCACTGCAACTTCGACCTGCCAGGCTCAAGCAATCCTCCCATCTCAGCCTGCTGAGTAGCTAGAAGTATAGGCATGAGCCAACAGGCCCAGCTAATTTTTTAAATTTTTTGTAGAGATTGGGTCTCACTATGTTGCCCAGGCTGGTCTCTAGCTTCTGGGCTCAAGCAATCCTCCTGCCTCAGCCTCCCAAAGTGCTGGGATTACAGGTGCAAAGCACCTTAGTGTTTGAAGAAGAACCTCTGAAAATAATTTCATATGTATTCATAAAACAGAGGTAATTCATCCAACATAAAAATATACATATCTTTTAAATATTGGAAATAAGTGCTGAGATTAAACAAATTCCAGGGTTTAGGGAACAACCAAATGTTGTAATGTCTTCACTAAATTGGTAATAAAATACAACCTAAAAATTACAAAGTAAAATACTGTAGAAAAATTCCCATTTTAAAACAAAACACCCTTTTTAACAAAATCAACAAAACTGATTAAGATCTAGTTGGTGCTTGCATACTAGTTATGTGATTTTACTGAATGTGCAATTTAATTTAGGTAATTAGGAAAAAAAGAACACTGGCATTTTATCTGTTAACATTATTCAAGTAGAAAAATCCTTTTTCCAAAAAGAAAATCTTTGGGTAAATTTGTAATTTCTATTTTTAAGAAATAGCCTTGGTTCTGACCTATTCTACAAGGACGGAATTTTATTATAAATGGAAAGCATTCCTAGAAATATGTAACTTCATTCACTCTATGATCTTACTTTAAAAAAAAAAGCTTAGATAATTCAGAAGTAAGAATTCTTGAAGTTTTCCATATTATTCGACAGGTTTGTACTTCATCACTAAGAACTGAAAATGATTTAAGCCCAGGAGTTCAAGAACAACTTGGGCAACATAGTGAGACCCTGTCTCTACAGAAAAATACAAAAATTAGCCAGATTTAGTAGTGCGCGCCTGTAGTCCCAGCTACTTCAAAAGGTTGAGGCAGGAGGATCGCTTGAACCTGGGAAGTTGAGGCTGCAGTAAGCTGTGATAGCACCACTGCACTCCAGCCTGGGCAACAGAGCAAGACCACATCCCAAAAATAAATATTTTTTTAAAAAAGAAGTAAAAATGCAAATAGTTGTTCCCTTATTGTGCTAAACTAAAGGTTATCAAACTATGGCCAACAAGCCAAATCTGATCACTCTTTGTAAGTGAAGTTTTACGGGGATACAGTTGCATGGACTAAATGTTTGCATGTCCCCAAAAGTCATTCATGTTGAAGCTCTAATGCCAGTGAGATGGTATTTGGAGTTGGGGCCTTTGGGAGACAATTAGGTCATAAAAGTACTGCCTTCACCATAAGAAGAGACCAGAGAGCTAGCTAGTTATCTTTCTGCCACATGAAAACACAGCAGGAAGATGGCTGTCTGAATACCAGAAAGAAGGCCTTCACCAAGAATCTGACCGTGCTGGCAACCTAATCTCAAATGGCCAACCTCTGGAACTATGAGAAATAAACATTTGTTGTTTAAGCCATCCAATTTATGGTATTTTGTTACAGCAATCCAAGATGACTAAGACAATAACCGTGCCCATTTGTTTACATATTGTCTATGGCTGCTTTGTACTATGACAGCCGAATTGAGCAATTGTGACAGAAACCATATAACCTACAAAAGTGGCAAATATTATCTGCCCTTTGAAGGAAAAAGTTGCTTATCCCTGTCCTAAGTGATCAAAAATGCTTTTAATGCCAAAAAGTTTTCTATCATATAATCAAGGTTTAAACCACACTGGAAATAGAATTTGGAAGGAGGCTGGGCACAGTGGCTCACGACTGTAACTCCAGCATTTCGGGAGGCCAAGGCGGGTGGATGACTTGACGTCAGGAGTTCAAGACCAGCCTGGCCAACATGGTGAAACCCCATCTCTACTAAAAATACAAAAAATTAGCTGGGCATGGTAGTGGGTGCCTGTAATGCCAGCTACTCGGGAGGTCGAGGCAGGAGAATCGCTTGAACCCGGGAGGCGGAGGTTATAGTGAGCCGAGATCGCGCCACTGCACTGCAGCCTGGGCGACAAGAACAAAACTCAGTCTCAAAAAAAAAAAAAAAAAAAATCGGAAGGGAGGGTGACCAATAAAACTAAGTATCTACTTATATTTTACCAAAGCACTGGATAATTATATGGCAATAAGGAGTTAAGCTACCAATAGACTTCCCAAGCCATCACAGGAAGGTTCAGTGCTGAGACTTGCTCCCAAATTAAGGAACTGGTTTCTGTATAATACAAAATACATATGCAAAGAAGAAAATGGAAGAAGTGAAGGAATGAAGGAAGACAGGGAGGGAGGGAAACACAAGCAAACAGAAAACAAACACATTTTACAACCAGCTCTTCTGGACTTGAAAGCTCTAGTTTTTCATAATAATGTATTTTCGATTTAAATTAGAAATGTAGGCCAGGCACGATGGCTCACGCCTGTAATCCCAGCACTTTGGGAGGCGGGTGGATCACCTGAGGTGAGGAGCTCAAGATCAGCCTGGCTAACATGGTAAAACCCTGTCTCTACTAAAAATTCCAAAATTAGCTGGGCGTGGTGGTGGGTGCCTGTAATCCCAGTTACTCAGGAGGCTGAGGCAGGAGAATCAATTGAACCTGGGAGGCAGAGGCTGCAGTGAGCCAAGATGGCACCACTGCACTCCAGCCTGGGTGACAGAGTGAGACTCCATCTTGAGGGGGAAAAAAAAAAAAAAAAAGAAGAAAACCCTGGTCATTTATATAGCATACAGCAGCTAAAACATTTATTTACTGAGTACCTGTGAAGTAGACCTAAAAATTGTGATAATAATGAACTTTGTAATCCTTAAATATACCATAGGTCTATAAAAATCAGAAACGTTCACGTTTTTGTATCAAGCCTTCGTTATAAAATATAAAGGTCTTACTTAAGTATATTTGAAGCTCATTAGTACTGGCCCCAAAAATTTGACATAGGTGAAGAAGCCCCCTGGGTTCAAGCGATTCTCATGCCTCAGTCTCCCGAGTAGCTAAGACTACAGGCATACCCCCACCACACCTGGCTAATTTTCTGTATTTTTAGTACAGACAGGGTTTCACCATGTTGCCCAGGCTAGTTTCAAACTCCTGAACTCATGTGATCGGCCCACCTCGGCCTTCGAAAGTGCTAGGATTACAGGCATGAGACACCGTGTCTGGCCGTGTTTTCTTACATTTTCTTTCACACTGCAGCCATCTAACAACTACTCCTGGACCTAGAGAGGACCCTAAGACTCTAATCTAGTTTTTTAAATTAAGAATGGGTTTAAATTTCAAGGTTAAGAAAAGGGAAAGGGAGTTACTTTCTCTGGATGTCCCTGTATTTCATAAACACAAACATGTAACATAAGTGTGCATTTGTACATATATATGCCAAAAGTCCAACTATGGAAGGAACAGGATGGAAAAAAAAAGTATATTATATATTCATGCAAAAATATATTCAACTATTCCTCCATTAAGAAATATGAGTAAAATATTAACCAAACCCAAAACCATGTTATATTAATAATTTTTAAAATAAACTTCTTCTTTCTGTAATGCCCATGAAATCTTGATTATTTCTAGAATCTTATTTAAGCCTCAGAGTTCCAGGACAACCAACCCAGGTTGTCTCTTTTGATAATATTTTCCCTCAAACAGACATTTCTATCAGGACAATAATCATAACTCTACACTTACCAATGTCTAAAATTCTCTTTTGTAGAGCTCCAATAAAAAGAAATGGTTCATCTTTACATGACTGAATGAGTGTGCCAACCAATTCAGAGTTTGTTGCTAAGATGCAGGCATTTTCTTCATTAAGGTTGACCCCTGCCATAGAAGTCACATCATTGATGTCATCTTCATCTCTAATAGAAAAAAAAAAAAATTATACATTTTAGGTTGTGTGTGTGTGTGTGTGTGTGTGTGTGAGAGAGACAGAGAGAGACAGAGACAGAGACAGAGAGAGACAGAGAGAGTTTCAGAGAGCAAAAGAATCAGAGGTCTCTCCTTGTAACTAATGGCATTATTTTACTTAATTCATCCAATCAAGAGAAGTAAAGAATGGCTACCTTTCCCTGTAAGCTTTTGAAAGTAATTAGTGTCTCTAACCACCAATGTATATTTAACAGAAGGATGAATCAGAAGTAACTTTGTCTTCTAGGTCCCAACTTTCCCTCTCTCAGTCTGGCAAATGAGAAACACCAAGAGGCATTTGGAGTTACACCAAGTCATCCATAAATCCTCTGCAATGAAAGACAAAGAAATGAAAATAGACATCTTTCTTTTCATCCAAGATGGTTAAAAGTCCATCAGCTGTCCCCAGTGTACTCTACCATTCATTCCACTTAAGGGCAGTAGAAATTCCCTGGTCCTGAAAGGTCCACATCCATATAAAGACCCTTGGGAGGAAGCTTACTAGACTAGCCATTCTAAAACCAAATGGTATAAAACTAGTTTTGTTTTTCTGTTTCAGACTTTTGGTGTGCTCCATCTATACCAACTGAATTCGTTAAACCACATCCTCAGCAATTATCTGAAAATGGCCTATATATAAAATATAAAACACATTCATGTACATATACATACACACATACATACATGTGCATAAAAAATACAAAAGATGTTCAGGCTCCTTGCTTTGTATCAGCAAAATTAAACAGTTGTTTTTATCTAATGGAATTGTTACCTGGCCACAGCACTAAGATGAGTATATATATTTAAGGGTAGAGAAGAGGGAGAGGAAAGAAATACTAAAATTCCCTCATAGCATCCTTATCACTACATGTAATAAGAAGCATCTTACCAGTGTTACAACTTATATGACAATGTATAACATAAGTTACAATAATGTGATTATATAAAAAGATGTTGCTTCTCTTTATTGCATGGGCCAGATGGTATATAATATGGTCTTTTGTCAATAGGATTTAAATTACAAATTTCTCTGTGGTAATGCATTTGTGCACAGAAAAAGGAAATAAAGTATAAGTGTAAATGCTCAAAAAATGAAGGCCTCTGGTGTTCAACTTTTAAAAAACAACACACTAGGGAGGATGGGGAAAAGAACTCATACTCAAACATATATAAGAGATGCAAGCAAAATAAAAGAAAGTAGGCCAGGAGCAGTGGCTACCATCTGTAATTCCAGTACTCTGGGAGGCCGAGGTGGGAAGATTGCTTGAAGTGAGGAGCTCGAGATCAGCCTGGGCAACATAGGGAGATACCACCTCTACAGAAAACAAAAAAAATTAGCCAGGCATGGCTGTATATGCCTGTGGTTCCAGCTACTTGAGAGGCAGAGGTGGGAGGATCACTTGAGCCTGGGAGGTAGAGGCTGCAGTGAGCTGTGATCAGACCACTGCACTGCAGCCTGGGTGACAGAGTGAGACCCTGTGTTTAAAAAAAAAACCTCAAGGAAAGTAAACTGCTAAACACAGCAATTGAAAAAATGAAGAGAAGTAACAATGGTCTTACATGAACAGTATACCAAAAGCTCAACATTAAAAGGCATATCTCTGTAATGGGGAAAGAAAACAGTAAAAACTTAATTTCTCAAACCACCAAATGAAATATGCAGAGCAAAGAAATGTCACAAAGGTATCCTCAGAGATATGGGATGCTAAGAACGATTTTAAGAATCACTCTGCCACCTATATAAATAAATCAATGTGTCCAGATTTAAACATCTAAACATTTAAGCATCGAAAGCATTAAGAATGGAAGGAATCATAAGCCTAAAGATGGACCAAAATCTGAGTAAAAAAATTTTAATGGGACTATGTAAAATTTATTTTCAAAAGAACACGTGAACATAAATGAAAAGTCAGATCACTGTAAAACAGAATCCTAACCAGTTATTTAACATCTCTGGGACTCAGTTTCCTCCTCCAAAAAACACATAACTCAGATTAGGTGCTTTCTAAGGTCCCTCTCAACCACTTAAAAAAATGATGCAGCTGTCTTTGGACTGACATGGAACAAAGAGACTGCACCTTGAAAATAAATATGCTTACACAGGCATAATATATTTTTGGAAAGATACATAAGAAATTATCTGGAGAGGGAAATACAAAACCAGGGATAGGAAGAAGGCTTACTTTATACCAATTATACCCTTTTCTATCTTTTGAATGTTGTACTATATATATGGATTGCCCAATCAAAATAATTGGTGATATTGAAAGTAACATAAGTAAACACTCAGATAAAGAAAACTAAAGATAGAAAAATTGAGGTGTAGAGATATAACCTCATCCTTGCTTTAAAGTAAAAGTGGAGTTTTAATGTGGAGGTAACTCCACATGAACTTTACACATATACATACAACACTGAGTGCCTGTCAACTAAGATGTGCACCAGGTACACAGGCCCCTGGAAACTGCACCTTGCTTCTCTAGCAAGGTCCCTGTACAGCCCTTGTTGACATCTCACACACGGGCTGGTGAGACCAGTGCCAGGCCTACTTACTACCAATACCTAGCATAGTATTAGCACTGAAGAGAATTCAGTCAATGAGGAGACAGTCCCATGTCTTTTAGAATCTTGCAGCCTTTCCCTGCAAATAAGCAGGAAACTAACTACTCAATAAGATTTGTTCTTGCCTGCCATCCTTCCTTCTATCTAGCCCCAAGCTGAACACAACTCCCTCTAGTTACCATGGTTACAGATGGTGGCAGGCATAGAGGAGGACCCCTACTGAGGGAAGAGGAAAAGGTGCCACAAAAAACAGCACCCAAGCTATTTAAAACTTCCTTCAGTCAAGGAGGCAGACTGAAGGAAAACAATGTTCTAGCAGCATATCAGTAAGGCTAGATAAGAGGTCAGGACACTAGCAAAGGCTTTCATGTTTAGAGATATTTGTGATTCTGGTTTGGTTTTAATTTTCAAGAAGAAAGAAAGAATCACCAAACCAAGTCTTCAGGTCTTCTGGTCTGATGCGGTGTCTTTCGAAGAAGGTGCTGTGAAAGACAATCTGTTTTGTTTTAAAAGATACTCAGAAAAACAAACTTAATAGTGCCTCCATAGAAAAAGCCTTCCAACTCAAGATTCTATGGAGTGTTACAGGGAACTAGGCAAATATTACAAAAATATCACTAATTTATCATAAATGCTTTGCATTCTAGCTTCTGAAACTGATTTAATTCTTAGCTTTTGAGAATGCCTGCTCATGCCTGCCTTCTTACAATGTCTTCTTCTATCCCCTTAACTTCTCTAACAACAGCAGACTACTTCTTCTAAAGTAAAGTCAGTCACGTTATTTTCCTGTTCAAAAATCTTTCACATTACCCTGAACTCAACTTGACATCCAAGGTCTTCCAGGTAACGATCGCAGTTAGCACTCTTCCCCCTTCCTTCCATTACTCACTATAGAATAGCTCCTCCTGATTCTGGACTTTGCTTAGACTATTCCCTTCCTGTTCTAGTCTTCAACTTCCTTTGCTTGTTTTTTGTTTTTTTTTTGAGACTGAGTCTCGTTCTGTCGCCCAGGCTGGAGTGCAGTGGCACGATCTCGGCTCACTGCAACCTCCGCCACCTGGGTTCAAGCGATTCTCATGCCTCAGCCTCCTGAGTAGCACCACCACACCTGGCTAATTTTTGTTATTTTTTTAGTAGAGACAGGATTTTGCCACGTTGGCCAGGCTGGTCTCAAACTCCTAACCTCAGGTGATCTGCCTGCCTCGGCCTCCCAAAATGCTGGGATTATAGGTGTGAGCCACCGCGCCCAGCCCCTTTGCTTTTTTCTTATTTTCAAAGCTTTCAAAGCCTTATCTATGTCCCAGATCCACTTTGAATGCCTACTTTAGAAATGCTAGTTTTACACTTTTAAATCATTTGTCCAACTGCTACAATGCAGAACTCCTGAGAGCACATGTTTGTCTCTGTTATGGTAGTTCTTACTCTGTCTTCTTTTCTAATCAATGTATTTGCCTTAAATTCCAACTAATTTTATTGATCATATTAATCATCTTCATTACATATCACTGCAGCTTTTTTCCTAGTATGAAACAATGGAAACAACCTAAATGTCCATCATTATGGAACTTTGTTAAAAATATCAAAATCACAGTGAATATGTACTGATGAGACAATCTCCGAGATTACTATTAAGTGGTAAAAAAAAAAAAAAAAAAAGCAAAACATTATGTATGTATTATATATTACCATCTGTGTTGAATACTATATCTAGGGAGCTCCATCTTGTCATGTACCGTCAATAAAGTATACTGTACCCAAGAAAAAAAAAATACTATACTTAGAACAATACACAAGAAACTGAAAAAAAGTGGTAACTGGTTGGCTCTAGGCTGGGAACCTGGGTAATAGGGGGATAAAGAAGTCAGGGGAACCCTTACTTTTCCCATTGCATACCTTTTTGTACCTTATAAATTTTGTGTACAATGTTCACATTACCTAGTCATATAAATGAGTTTTAAAAATATAAACACTTTTAAGATCTAGTTATTTCCTTAGATTACTAAATCCGTAATAAGTTTGCCTTCAATATTCTTTTTTCACCTCTCTCAAGCAGAGCCTCTCTATCACAGTGAGTCAGTAAATTCACACAATATCCTGCTTATTCCTTCTTCTATGCTTTAAAGTTGTTTTTCTCACAGGAATTTCCCTCTCTTCTTATTAACTCAAATGTAGCGTAGCATACTGCAGTACTTCTCAAGCAATAGTGTTTTTAGGAAACACCTAGGAAGTACATTTAAAATGCAGGTCTCAATGTCAAACACACATCCACACAGTACCCATGATTCTCATTTGGTAGGCCTATGATGGAGACCAGGGATTTGGAGTTTTCTAACAGGCACACTTAAATGATCATGATACAAATGATCTAAGGACCACACTAAGAAAAATACTGAGTTA
The DNA here is from genome assembly GCF_028885625.2 of Pongo pygmaeus. Classification (NCBI taxonomy): domain Eukaryota; kingdom Metazoa; phylum Chordata; class Mammalia; order Primates; family Hominidae; genus Pongo; species Pongo pygmaeus. The sequence goes on along the minus strand of NC_072390.2, from coordinate 40,754,546 downwards.
CAAAAATTAAGAGTACTGATTCTAAAGAGGTCAAGGTTTCAGTCCCTGTTCTGACCATTATTAATAGGATGGCTGGGTGCAGTGGCTCACACCTGTAATCCCAACACTTTTGGAGCCCGAGGTGGGCGTGTCTCCTGAGGTCAGGGGTTCAGCACCAACCTGGCCAATATGGTGAAACCCCATCTCTACTAAAAACACAAAAATGAGCTGGGTGTGGTTGCATGCCTCTAATCCCAGCTACTCGGGAGGCTGAGGCAGGAGAATCACTTGAACCCGGGAGGCAGAGTTTGCAGTGAACTGAGATTGTGCCACTGCACTCCAGCTTGGGTGACAGAGTGAGACTTCATCTCAAAAATAAAAAATAAAAAATAAATATTAATGGATGACCATGGACAAGTTTCTTCCCACCTCTATTCATTGATCCCCCTATCTGTAAAATGGGAGTGAAAATGACCCTCTCATGTAATTTTGTGTGAAAACCGTATTAGAAACTAAAACTGCATCAGAAACTAAAAATTGGTATTATTCATTGAAAAATAGCAAATATATATTACCATAAATAACATACTTTAACGAAAATTAACATCAAAATTTAAAAATAGAACAAGAGTGGTACTGCCTTCTATATTTACAAATCTTTTTAAAATCCACGGGTCCTCTTGCATTTTGAATGGGATCTGTTACTTCAGACATGGTTTTGCAACATCATCCATTGGTAATATGGAAAATACTAGTTCACTGAGTTATACAGTTCTTCCAAATTTAGATTCTAACACATAATCCAAAATTACATGTATCTCCACCAATCAAATCAGAAAATATAACTATTGGAAAGCTGTCAAACTCATGGTAATAGATACAAGTTTTGCAAAATTTTCATTTTTGCTTGATAGCTCAAACTTTATCATTGGCAAAAAAAAAAAAAAAAAAAAAAAAAAAAATACTGTCAGGTTTTTTTCCCTAAAGTGACAGACTCACTTCATTCATTTTCATGAAAATGTCTGTCAAATGCTGGTCTATATATACTTACAGTTCCTAAATTTATAATGAACATCAGAAATATGATAAGGATTTTTAAAATACAAGTTCCTGCCATACCCAATCTCCAGAGATTTTATTCTAGATTAGATCAGCTCCAGAAACCAAAATTTTAACAAATTCCCTGGATAACTCTGAGACTGCTGATCTATAGTATACTAGCAAACATTTAGTTATCAATTGCTTCCTAAAGTATGTACTAGCTCTTTCCTATATTCATGTTCTAAATTCAATTATTAATTTTGTTTTTTTTTCTCTTATTTTTTTTTTTTTGACACGGAGTCTCACTCTGTTGCCCAGGCTGCCAGGCTGAAGTGAAATGGCGCAGTCTCGGCTCACTGCAAACTCCGCCTCCCAGGTTCCAGCGATTCCCCTGTCCCAGCCTCCCAAGTAGCTGGGACTACAGGCATGCACCACCATACCCAGCTAATTTTGTGTTTTTAGTAGAGACGGGGTTTCACCATGTTGGCCAGGCTGATCTCGAACTCCAGACCTCAGATGATCCGCCCACCTCGGCCTCCCAAAGTGCTCGGATTACAGGCGTGAGCCACTGTGCCTGGCCTAATTTAATTTCTTAACAAGAAATTTTTAGATTTTTCACACCACAGCATTATAATTGTCTCTTGGCTTTGATCATTCTTGAGAATGCTCGTGACAAATAAATAAGATATGCCCTATCTCCCGCCTATATAACTTCAACCTTCACTTCATGGTGTACCTACCTCTAACGTCCTCCTTCTCAGTTTATTCTGCACTAAAGTACACAGATAAATTTTCCTGAACATTAACTTTACTACGACAAAATACGACTAAAAACTTTGAAAGACTTCACAAAATAATTTCCAAGTCTTCACTCATATACTCATATAATTCACTTGGAATGTTCAACAACCTCATTTCTTTTTTCTCTCTCTCTTTTTTATTAAGACACCCAGGCTGGAGTGCAGTGGTGCAATCTCACCTTTCTGCAGCCTTCACTTCCAGAGTTCAGGTTATTCTCCCGCCTCAGCCTCCCGAGTAGCTAGGATTACAGGCATGAGCCACCATGCCCAGCTAATTTTGGGGGGTTTTTTGTTTTTGGCTTGAGTGCAATGGCTCCATCTTGGCTCACTGCAACCTCTGCCTCCCAGGTTCAAGCAATTCTCCCTGCCTCAGCCTCCCAAGTAGCTGAGACTACAGGCGCACCACCACACCTGGCTCATTTTTGTATTTTTAGTAGAGATGGACTTTCGCCACGTTGGTCAGGCTGGTCTCGAACTCCTGACCTCAGGTGATCTTCCCACCTCAGCCTCCCAAAGTGCTGGGATTACAGGCGTGAGCATACACAAGGACAAATAGACTCGTAATACATGAAACAATGAATTATATATGATGAAAGTTAAACATAAGTTAATATACACTAGAGAATCTAATTCCTGCAGTATGGAAAAAATGGACATTAAAATTGGTAGAGTAATACCATCTATGCAAATAGCACATAATCTGGTCCTATATTATTTTCCAAGAGTGTCTTTTTAAGGTAATAAAAATCACACTAAAACCCCTAGTTGTTAAAACACCTTCACTACCAGATATAGTATATAGATATTATCCATATTTTATTATGTATCTCTAAAATATAAGGACTTTCAATAAATTATCACATAAAAATATTGATATTAATTCCTTATTATCATCACATCTTCAGTTGAAATAGGGTTATGCAAACATGCAGAGGTACTATCCTGTTTGCCACTTCTGATTCTGAAGTATGATGGAAAGAACTTGAATCTCTGGCACCCTCTGGTGTTTAAGCACAATACAGCTTCCCATATTCACCCCAGCTATACTGACAAGCAGAATAGAAAACACAATCTTCTTAGCAGAAAAAGTCACAAATGAATCCCCCGAAAAAGTGTAAGTTAACCAAATAGTTTTAAAAAACTATAAAAATATCATTCTATATTATTAAATGTCATACAGTTTGGTCAAGACAAGAGCTAATACTATTCGCTACTATTTCTTCTTATTTAACAAAAGAGCCAACATCGAGGGTCTATTATCAGTTTCATTTAAAAAGTAACTGAAGTAGGGCTGGGCACGGTGGCTCCTGCCTGTAATTCCAGCACTTTGGGAGGCCAAGGCAGCTGGATCACGAGGTCAGGAGATCGAGACCATCCTGGCTAACACGGTGAAACTGCGTCACTACTAAAAAAATACAAAAAAATTAGCCGGGTGTGGTGGCGGGTGCCTGTAGTCCCAGCTACTCAGGAGGCTGAGGCAGGAGAATGGCGTGAACCCAGGAGGCAGAGCTTGCAGTGAGCCGAGATTGTGCCACTGCACTCCAGCCTGGGAGACAGAGTGAGACTCCGTCTTAAAATAAATAAATAAATAAATAAATAACTGAAGTGATGTAAGTATCCAGGGAAGCAAAATTAAATTTAAAAAGACATCACTATGAAAAGATATGCATAAAGCCATGTGTGACTGTGAATTACTAGAAAGTACTGTACAAAAATGAAAAGTGCATCTTTGTACAAAAATATCTAAGAAATAGCTGAGATTATAAATACTCCTTTTTCAAAACTCACCATTTCAACAAATATTTGAATGCCTATTATGAAACAGGCAGTGTTCTAAACACTCGGTATACATACAATGGTAAACAATCATTGTAAGCTTTCATAGACAATTAAGAAGAAGTGGGAAATACATGGAAGCAAGGGTAAACAAATAAATGAACAAAATAATTTTAGATAGTACCTCAAGACAGCAGATATCACTGTGGAAGCTACTTTATATTGGTTGGCCAAGCAAAATTTACCTCTCTAAGGAGGTAGATTTGAAATATGAAAGACCATGTCATAAGAAGACTGAGGGACAGCTTTCAGTGCATACCACATTGAAAACTGTACAGTGGGTTTTATCAAAATCTCACGTAACCCACAAATAAACACCTATGTACCCCCCAAAACTAAACATTAAAAACGTTAAAGAAAATAATAAATAAATAAAATTGTACAGCGGGACCATGACTACTAGTGTGTCTGAAGAACAGAAAGGAGGCAAACATGGAGCACGGATCCCTAACACCACGGACTGTGATCCTTGCAATTCAGTTTTTCTGAATATGAGAGATAAATTGCTTATGCAATGGCTTTTCAGTTTTTCTGTTACCTACAACCTTACCAAATTCTAACAAATATAACCATGGTTTCAGATGGGAATCTTCTATATCATAAAAAGAAAATTCTTTAACCCAATTCTCTGCCCCCACCACTCAAATTAACCTAATCACACAATTCTATACAAACTTCATGGAACTGCCGTGCTGATTCTAAAATTCATGCACGAGAGAAAAATAACGAGTAAAATTAAGATACCTTCGATAAAAAGGAATATAGAAAAAGGACTTACTTTAACTATGGGCTAGAAAAATAAAGATGTTATAACAATCGAAAACACCAAAATAGTAATATCAAAATAAAACAAATATTTGGGAGGCCGAGGCAGGTGGATCACCTGAGGTCAGGAGTTTGACACTGGCCTGGCCAACATGGTGAAACCTCGTCTCTACTAAAAATACAAAAATAAGCTGGGAGTGGTGGCACGTGCCTGTAGTTCACAGCTACTCAGGAGGCTGAGGCACGAGAATCGTTTGAATCCGGCAGGTGGAGGTTGTGGTGAGCCGAGATCTCGCCACTGCACTCTAGCCTGGGCAACAGAGTGAAACTGTATCTCAAAAAAAATAAAATAAAATAAAACAAAAATATATCACTAAAATGAAATTTGCCCTTTTATAAATGGGAATTTACTATAAGATAAAGGTGGCATTGCAAATAAGAAAGTTAAAGATGATGAACTCTTTACTAACTATTGCTGAGACAATTCATTTGAGGAAAATTTAATCTCTGCCTCATACATTTACAAAAATAAAATCAAGAATTATTGAAGATATAAAGGTAAATATCTATATTTGAGGTAAGTGCATACAGGTATCTTAGAAGAAGATACAGAAGCACATCATTCTGGGCTCATAATACGAAAGGATACATTAGAATTCAAAAGCCATAAAGGAAGAGACTGCTAAACTTTATACTGTAATTTAAAATTTCCATATATGAAACACTAAAAACAAATTTCCAAGTTAAACAAAAAACTAGGAGAAAAATACTTACAATATATACATCAAAGAATTACTACTGTCCAGCATATGTACATAAGTCTGGAAAGCAATAAGTAGTCAACAGATAAATGGGCGAAAGTAATAAGCCAGAAATTTCTCAAAGAAAATACTTATAGTGACATTTTTCCTTCAGGCAGTAAGTGGATTAGATTTACTGAGGAGCAATTACACAGCATAAGACATTTTCATTCCATTGTTTGGTTCACAGGACCTGTCAAAAAAAAAGGTGTCAGTAAAAATAAGCAATAAGCATAGCCTAAAGGAAGAATTGCCTCAAGGGCAAATGACTGTGGCTAGCACTAGATCTTGATTACAGTGGGAAAACTGTATCTGAGACTCCTGGGTAAGTCAAGTTACCTGGAACAAGACTAAAGTGGTTCCAAGTCAACAGTAATCCCTGGGTCTACTAGAAACAGTCACAAATCCTCTCTGGAAGAAAGCAAACTCAGTTTAGACCCCCAGGTTTAATCTGATTTACCTGTCCAACAAAGTTTTACATTTATTGACTATATTTTTTACTTCTAAAAGTCCTATTTGGTTCTTTTTCAAGTATTTGCAGTCATTTTTAAAAATAAATTGTTTCTTCCTCATTCTTGAGATTCCGTATTTTATTTTTAAATACTTTATACTATTTTTTAACATTTACTATTTAATCATCCTATGTTTGAAGTCACAGGAATTCCAAATGTATTACTGTTTCCCTGTAGCTTGACTCAAGGATACTTCCTTGCATGTTTATCTTTAAATGTGAACATATATTTTATATGAACACCCAAAAACAATGGAATAACATCTTCAAAGCAAAAAAACAAAACAGTCAACCTATCTTGACATTGTCTATATAAATAATCTAAAATCATCTAGAAATTATTAGAAATAATAACAAGGCTGTTGGTATATGATTTTTCTTAAGTCCTGAATTTCTCTATGCCAGTAAAAGAAAAGGCAGTTACCAAAAATATTACTTATAATAACAACAAGAAAGATAAGATATCTAGGAATAAATCTAACAGATAAATGCAACAAATCATGCAGAATCTGTATAAATAAAATTATACTACTTTATTGAAAGATATTTAAAAAGGTACATATAATGGAGATATAAATCATGTTCATATAGAAGGATACAAATTATAATAAATCAGCTGGAAGACAGTGGGCCTATGGACTCAGGCCATGCCAATTCAAATTCTAACAGATTACTGGTAGAATTTAACAAGTTGATTGTTAAATGTATAGGGAACAGCAAAAGCCCAAGTAGAGCCAAGGAGTATGAAAGTGGAGGGAGTATGAAAGTGGAGGGGGTATGAAAGTGGAGGGGGTATGAAAGTGGAGGGGGTATGAAAGTGGAGGGGGTATGAAAGTGGAGGGGGTATGAAAGTGGAGGGGGTATGAAAGTGGAGGGGGTATGAAAGTGGAGGGGGTATGAAAGTGGAGGGGGTATGAAAGTGGAGGGAGTATGAAAGTGAAGGAAGAAAAGGAAATAAGAAGGAGAAGTAGGTAGAAAATATGCATTACCAAATATAAAACTTCTTTTGAAATTATAGTAAATTAAACTGTATGCTATTGGTAATTTTAAAATTAACCAATAAAATGAAATAGAGATAAAAAAGATTAACTATTGATTAGAGGCATTTAAAAAAAAGAAAGATTAAAAAAAGAGAAGACCCATATATATATGACATAGGAGACATTACAGATCACTGACGAAGGACAAATTATTCAATAATGCTGCTAGAACAAGTGGTTTCCTATATAGGGAAAAATGAATTAGGATCTCTAAACCTCCAAACCATAGGAAAAAGCAAAAACCAAATTTTAACTCCTGAAGACAAAAAGATATTCAAATAGGCTGGGCATGATGGCTCACACCTGTAATCCCAGCACTTTGGGAGGATGTGGCAGGAGGATCACTTGAGGCCACCAGTTTGAGACCAGCCTGGACAACAAAGTGAGACCCTCATCTCTACAAAAAATTTAAAAACTAGCCGATTGTTGTGGCGTGGCGTGTACCTGTTGTCTTAGCTACTCTGGAGGCTTGTTTGAGTCCAGGAATTTGAGGTTGCAGTGAGGCATGACAGTGCCACTCAATGCACTCCAGCCTAGGTGACAGAGACCATTTCTCAAAAAAAAGAAAAAACAAAACAAAACAAAACAAAAAAAATTTAATATGAAACTTCAAAACTTTTAGAAGACAATATAGGAGACTATCTTTGTGATCTCCAGAAGGATCTCTAAAATAAGGCATAAGTATTAATCATAAAACTGCCAAATTCAACAACTTTAAAATTAAGAATTTCTGTTCATCAAAATATACCGTAAAAGAAAGTAAATTGCAAAACACTAACTCTAGTAGATATTTGTAACACAAAAAAAGTATGAAGAATTAAAAAGGACTCCTGCTTCTGTTACAGACCATTACTCATATCAGACAATTGTTTTGAGGACAAGAAACTAATAAAGCCAGAACAATTTTAAGTTTATTTGAAGGCATCAGAGAGCTGCCGAGGGAGCCACGTCTTGAAGGACGACAGCCCTGAGAGAAGAGAACCTCACTGAAGTAACCCCAATTTTCTCCATGTTGTTTTTCCTCTGGGCACATGCTGACTCTTGATGTGGAAAAAGACACTAAGAAGCCACAGAGACAGCAGCTGCTAAGAGGCAGAAAAGCCAACAGAGCATTAGGGAATCTCACGAGGAGAGAGAGACAAGAAGTTGAAGTCCAAGGCTGCCAGAAATTGAGGGATGAATGGACCATGATCCTATAAATAAGTGAGGCATTTACCAATTTTTTTCATACAAATCTGACATTTAATTAAACATTACCAAGTGCAGCAAAGAAACAGGATTAAAAAGCCAGATAATAGAAATAGTCACAGGTAACCCGGACATTGGAAACATTAAGCATTTGACTTTAACCACAAGTGGCAGGGTGTGGTGGCTCATGTCTATAATCCCAGCACTTTGGAAGGCTGAGTCAGGAGGATCACTCAAGGCCTGGAGTTCAAGACCAGCCTGGGAGACACAGCAAGACCCCACCTCTACAGAAATAAATTAAAAAACAAGTTAGCTAGGCGTGGTGGCACATGCCTGTAGCCCCAGCTACTTGGGAGGCTGAGACAGGAGCATCACTGGAGCCTAGGAGTTCAAGGCTGCAGTGAGCTATGATTGTGCCACTGTACTTCAGCCTGGGCAACAGAGCCAGACTGTCTCAAAAAAAACAAACAAACAAACAAAAAAAAACACCACAACAACCAAAGAAAACCACACATGCACACAATAAAATAACTACAATTAATTGTTCAAGAACATAGAGGCAAACAACTATACCACAGGACAATAATCCATTAAAAAAGAAATGATGGTCGTGGTTTCTAGTAATGCTACAATAGTTTGATCGATAACAATTACAAAATCTACAAACAGTTTTTAAAAGGCAATCATTTGGAGACTTAATAAAAGCAGGCAGAAAACAGGGGTAAGTCAACCTTGGATGATGGGAACAGTAATGGGTAAAATCTGTGAGTTTATGTCTTTTGGTCTGAAAGCACTCCCTAGTCTATGCAGCCACATGACTAGTGGCTTGAGATGTCCCAATGACAGAGCTTCAAATACATAATATAAAAATTGACAGAACTAAAGGAAAAAACAAGCAAAGGGAAAAAAACAATCAGAGTGGGAGATTTTAATACCCACTCTAAATAAGTGATGGAAACAGTCTGAAAAATAAAACCAAAAAAAGCCCGGGATATAGAAGATGTGAACACTGTCACCCACCTTCACCAAACTGATGTAGACAACAAAAAACTACTTACCCAAACTGAATAATACGTAATTTCTCCCAAGTGCTCATGAGCTATTAATCAAAATTAGCCACACTGAGAAGTCTCAATAAATCTAATAAAATTGAAATTATATGTTCAAGAATATGTTCTCTGATCACAAAACTGTATTAGAAAACAAACAAAATATTCCAGAAAAGCACCAAATATTTGTACCAATAAATTAAAAAAAGGAAATTATCTTGACATGAATGGAAAGGCAAAAAAAAAGAAAAAACAAAAAAAAAAACACACCCTATAATCAGTTGGGTGCTAAATCAGTATTTAGGGAGAAATTGATAGGATTTTTTGTTTTTTATTTTTTATCTTGTAGCCTCAGCTCAAATGAGGAAATGTATAATTTTAAATGCTTACATTAATAATAATAATAATAATAATAATAATAATAATAATAATAATAAATGCCTACATTAGAAAACAAGCCAGGCGGGGTGGCTCATGCCTGTAATCCCAGCACTTTGGGAGGCCAAGACGGGAGGACTGCTTGGGCCCAAGAGTTCAAGACCAGCATGGGCAACATAGTGAAACCTCAGTTACAAAAAATAAAAATTAAAAAAATTAGCCGGGCATGGTGATGCGCACCTGTAGTCCCAGCTGCTCATAAGGCTGAGCTGGGAAGATGGCTTGAGCCCAGGAGTTTGAAGTGGCAGTAGCCATGACTGTGCCACTGCACTCTAATCTGGGCAACAGAGTGAGACTCTGTCTCAACAACAAAAAAATTAACAAAACTGATAAAAGCCTACTAATAAAAAGAGGGAGACTACATATTTTATAGACATTAAAAGGATAAAGAAATAAAATTAATTTAATGCCTGAAAAAGTCAACTACAAAAATGAAATCCTTGAAAAATGTATATACTATACTACCATTAAAGCATCTATACACATTCAAAAGAAAAGTATTAGGAGCAATTTCTTGTTGATAAATCTGAAAATCAATATGAAATGTATAAAAACCTTAAAAAAATACAGCTTCATGAAATTGGCATTAAAATGAAATAGAAAATCTAAATACCTTTATATCTATCAATGAAATTGACTTTGTCAAAAAACATTCTCCCAAAGAAAACAACAGACCTATCTAGTTTCAATGGTAAATTCATTCATACATTTAAGGAAGAAATCATAACAATTCTACACAGAAGCTTAAAACAAAGGAGGGAGAAAGACTATGACTCATTTTTTTAAGCCAATATAATCACAGATACCAAATCCTAGCAAACACACTGTAAGAACAAAAAACTATAGACCAAATCCCTCATGAATATCAACACAAAACCCTTACAAAACATTAATCAATGCAGCAATAAATAAAAAGGCTAATACCCCAGGAATGCAAGAACATTCAGAAATTTAAAAATCAATGTAATTCACGATCCTAGAATAATAAGAAAAATCAATGACCACCTTAAATAGATGCAGAAAAAGTTCATGACAAAAACACTCATTTTAAAAACAGGCAATAGGAAGACTATACTTTCAGGGATCATTTCTATAGTTCTTTACCAGAGAAGTTTCTCTGAACACGTAGAGAGAGCACTGTGCCTTGGGGAAAAAAAAAAAAAAAAAAAGGGGCCGGGCATGGTGGCTCACACCTGTACTCCCAGCACTTTGGGAGGCCGAGGCAGGCAGATCACCTGAGGTCATGAGTTCGAGACCAACCTGACTAACGTGGAGAAACCCCGTCTCTACTAAAAATGCAAATTAGCCATGCATGGTGACACATGCCTGTAATCCCAGCTACTCAGGAGGCTGAGGCAGGAGAATCGCTTGAACCTGGGAGGCAGAGGTTGCAGTGAGCTGAGATCATACCATTGCACTCTAGCCTGGGCAACAAGAGCAAAACTCCATCTCAAAAAAAGAAAAAAAAAAAGGCAATAGGCTAGGCATGGTGGCTCATGCCTGTAATCCCAGCACTTCGGGAGGCTGAGGCGGGAGGATCTCATGAGGCCAGGAGTTCAAGACCAGCCTGGGAGACATAGTGAAATCCCTGTCTCTACAATAAATGGGAAATTTAAAAAAAAAAATTACTTGGGCATGGTAATGTACACCTGTAGTCCTAGCTACTTGAGAGCCTGAGGCAGATGGGTCGCTTAATCTCAGGAGTCTGAGGCTGCAGTGAGCTAGGATTGCACCTCTGCACCCCAGCCTAGGCAACAGAGCAAGACCTTGTTTCTTAAAATAAAACAAAAACAGGCCGGGCACGGTGGCTCACGCCTGTAATCCCAGCACTTTGGGAGGCCGAGAAGGGCGGATCACAAGGTCAGGAGATTGAGACTATCCTGGCTAACACGGTGAAAACCCGTCTCTACTAAAAATACAAAAACAAAATTAGCAGAGTGTGGTGGCAGGCACCTATAGTCCCAGCTACCCAGGAGGCTGAGGCAGCAGAATGGCATAAACCCGGGAAGCGGAGCTTGCAGTGAGCCGAGATCGCACCACTGAACTCCAGCCTGGCAGCCTGCGTGACAGAGCAAGACTCTGTCTCAAAATTAATTAATTAATTAATTAATTAGAACAAAAACAGTCAAAATATTTGAACAGATATTTCACAAAAGAAGTTACATAAATGGGCAATAAGGACAAATGCACTCAACATCATTAGTCACTAGGGAAATGCAAATTAAAGTCACAGTGAGCTACAACTACATACCAAACCAGAATGGCTAAAATTGGGGGGGGCGCAGGGAGAGACAAAGTAAAACTGCAGTATCAATTGTTAGCAAGGATGCGGAGCAACTAGAACAAAATCTCTTACTTTGTTGGTGGGAATGGAAAAATGGTATAGCCATTTAGGAAACTAGTGTGGTGTCTTCCCATAGAGTTAAACATATGCTTACACACCTACCATACGACTCAGCAATTCTCTTCTATGTATTTATAGAAAAGAAAATCTATGTCCATACAAAGATATAGACACAAGTGTTCCCAGCAAGCTTTCTCATTGCCAAAAACTGTAAACAACCCAAATATCCATCAACAGATAAAGTGATAATTCAGTGCAAACAAAAGCAATATACCTGTATAATAAAATATTACTCAGCAATAAAAAATGCAACTACTGATACATACAACAACATGGTGTATATAAAACACATTATGCTACCAAAAGAAGCCAGACACAACATGAACTGTATGATGTGTGAATATTGATGACATGAATTGGGTCACTCATGTCATACCCAACTAAAACAGAATAGAGAAGCCAGGGGGAAAAGCATGCAGGGCACGAAACACTGCTCTAGAAATGTAATTCTCTGCGAGTCCAGCTGCTGAAACTGCCTGTTGTAATCTGAGACCAGTTTATTCTATAACTGCTGAGACAACTTGCCGCAACTCTAGAACTATTTTGCCTACCACCTTCACATGTCAATCAGAGCTGACCAGCTTCCCAGAACCTTAACAGTGCCAATGGATTTTCTTGAAGAGCATTTCATGTCATGTCTCTTTATTAATCTCCAGCCTTCTCTTTGTTCTTCGGACATACCAGAGATGATCTGGTCTGTGTGTATGCTTTGAACTGCAATTCTTTCTTCCCAAATAAAATGTTAAATTTAGAGATTCACTTCTACTTTTTTTTTTTTTTAATGAGACAGAGTCTCACTCTGTCACCCAGGCTGGAGTGCAATGGCGCAATCTCAGCTCACTGCAACCTCCCAGGGTTCAACTGATTCTCCTGCCTCAGCATCCCAAGTAGCTGAGACTACAGACATGCACCACCATGCCCTGCTAATTTTTATATTTTCAGTAGAGACAGGGTTTCACTATGTTAGCCAGGCTGGTCTCGAACTCTTGACATCAAGTGATCCACCTGCCTCGGCCTCCCAAAGTGCTGGGATTACAGGCATGAGCCACTGTGTCCAGCCTACCTCTACATTTTTAATTTGACTTTGACAGAAGCCACTCATGCAAAACTCTAGAAAGGACAAATCCAAATCCAATCTACAATGATAGAAAGCAGATCAATGGTTGTGCAGAACCTGAGGTGTAATGTGGGGACAGGCTGGTAAGAAGTGCAAAGGAATCTTTTTGGGGTATTGAAAATATTCCATGTATCCTGACAGTGATACTTGGTACTTGGGTCTAGCTTTTTGTCAAGAGTCATTAAACTGAAAGATGATGATGACTGCCTGGATTACTGTCTTCCAGAATACCCAAACTCCAAACTCCAAAGGAAAAAAAACAAATCCCATGAAAACTTTTTCATCTTCTCAATCTCATCTACCCCTCCCCATCCCACCCCATGCCTCAAGGCTTGCTATAGGCAAAAAGAGATGGAAAAAAAAACTGCAGAAAAGAGAGACAGGGCAGAGTCATTGGTGGGCATAAGACTAAATACATCCCAAGTCAGAAAATGCTAAAAAGGTGTTCCCATAAATCAAAGCATGACTACATGCAATTTAAATTGGCAGACTGAAATGTGTAGATTCTTGGAAGGAATAAAAGGCAAAAAGGAGAGGGAGAAGCACCATTTGGAAGCGGAGAAAATGCAAAAGGGGAAAATTAAGTGTTGCAAGACAAAAAAGGACCAAACAGGTTTCCCAGGGCAAATAGATACAAACAAAACTCTAATAGAAGAGGCATTGAAGAAAGGTGGAAAAACAAGGGAAAAACTGACATAAATAAAGGGTAAAAAAAGGGTCAGAGACAAAGTAATGGGAATGAAAGAGAGGCAAAAGGACTAAAATCCATACTATTACAGTCCCTGAAACACACACACACACACAAAATCGTGAACAAGAACTAATATTTAAAACTATAATCCAAGAATGCTTTCCAAAAATTACAAAAGACCAGAATCTACATACTGAAAGGGCCAAATAGGAATTGAGGAACCACACCTTCACAACATATCCTAAGGCAAAACTATGAGATTTCAAAAATGAAAAATCCTGAAGTTCTTCAGACAAAAAGATCAAATAAGAATAAGACAATGATGGGGCAACATTTAAAAAAAGGTAATACAAAAAGTGTTGATTTCACAGCCAGCCAAGCTGTTCTTCAAGTATCAAAAGACACTGAAAAATAGTTTTAACATACAACAACTTAGGACAGGGGTCCCCAGCCCCCAGGCCATGGACCGGTAGCAGTCCGTGGCCTGTTAGAACCTGGACTGCACAGGAAGAGGTGAGAGGTGTGCAAGCGAGCATTACTGCCCGAGCTCCACCTCCTGTCAGATCAGTGGTAGCATTAGAGTCTCATAGGAGCACAAACCCTACTGTGAACTGCACATACGAGAGATCTAGGTTGTGTGCTCCTTATGAGAATCTAATGCCTTATTATCTGAAGTGGAAACTATCCCCTCCCCCTCAATCCTGGTCTGTGGAAAAATTGTCTTCCATGAAATCAGTCCCTGGTGCCAAAAATGTTAGGGACCAATGACTTAGGGAATTCTACACCTATGAGCCTTTCCTGAGGAATTTACCAGCAGATGAACTTTATCCAACCAAGAGATGACAGAACACGACAGAAAAAAAGACCGACGGTGAACATTTTAATATATGCATATAAAAGCAGACATACAAATAAAATGTACATAGGGGGGATGAGGAAGGAAGACTAAGGTACAAATTTTATACAAATGTTATATTGAAATATATATAAATTATGCAATTAAAATATATATATTTAATATATATATAATATATATTATATATATTTAAGATCCAAACGTTTGCCAGATAAACAATTTGGAAATATTTTCCTTGTGGCATGTTTATTCATTTCCTGGACAGTGTCTTCCACAGAGCAAAAGTTTTTTAATTTTCTGAATTCCAGTTCATTAATTTTTCCTCTTGTAGATCGCTCTTTTCATGTGTTATCTAAGAAATGTGTGTAACCCAAGGTTACAAAGATTTTCTCCTATGCTTTGTTCCAGAACATCTCCAGTTTCAGGCTTGCCCTTTTTCTTAATCGTCATCCTTTAATTCCCATCTATTACCTATGTAAAAACTATTGTGTACATGTTCTATTTTCTCTGCTTTCCCCCACTTTATCTGCATAATTTCTATATATACAAATGTTATATTTCTGTATATATACATATTTTTAATATAAATATTCATAAATATGTATGATACAAATATATATACAAATGTTATATGTTTGTTTATATATTTGTATATACAAAAATGCAAAAGGGAGAAATATATAAAAATTTATTTTATATATTTGTATATACAAATATAACATTTGTTTATACATATATAAACTCTTAAAAACCCTTGATCGTAAGAAACCAATGCAAGAAACAACAATGGGCCAAAAATTTGAACACACACTTCACCAAAGATATACAAGTAACAAATAAGCACAAAAATAGATGATCAACATCTTTAGCCATTAGAAAAATGCAAACTAAAACCACAACAATAACCACTTATACACCTATTAAAATGGATTTTAAAAAATCAAAAGAACTGAGAATTACCAATTGCTCACAACGTTGGACAGGAAATGAAACTCTCATCATCAATGACAGAAATGCAAAATGATACAGTCATTTTGATAAACAGTTTGGTAGCTTCCTTACCAAAATTCACACTTACCTAATGACTCATCAATCACATTTCTAGATAGCAAAAGCATATGTTCACACAAAATTCTGTACATGAAGCTTTATTATATAATCATCAGAAAAACTGGAAACCACCCAAATGTCCACCAATAGCAAAAAAGATCAAATTTAATTTCATAAAATAAAATGCTTCTCAGCAATGCAAAAGAACCATCGTCTAATATTCCAAATGACACAGATGATCTAAAAAACATGCTGAGTAAAAAAGTCTGATACAAAAGGGTACATAATAATGTAAAACTCCATTTATGTGAAGTTCAAGAATAAACAAAAATGATCTATCGTGATGGACGTAAGAACAGTAGCTGCCAAAGGCAGGGGATAAGGGTAATTGATTTCAAAGGTGCATAAAGGTGATGAATATGTTCAGTATCTTGATCAGCATGATGATTACACAGGTATATATATTTGACAAAATTCACTGAGCTATACATTTAATAGTTGTGCATTTTATTGTTTATAAATTATACTCAATAAAGTACTGTTAGCTTTGTAAAAAGGCATCAGCATATCTATTTTATTATGGTATTATTCTGTCATCTCTCCTTTTTTAAAAAAATATTACTTCCTTAAACCAAATTTAACTATTTATTTTCTTACCGGAAGCATGATGTTCCATTCCCTTTTATTTTATTTTTCTGAGTAGGAGATGCTTGAAGCGACAGAATTTTATTTCCAGGCAGAGTAATTTGCTTTAGAATGGAAGCTATAAAAACAAAACAAGAAAAAATAGAATACAAAAAAAGCAATCATGCCACATTAGGAAAAATCCAGGACAACAGTTTTTTATATATATAGAATTATCAAAGAAAATTCCAAGCTGCCCTAGAACTATGCTTAAATTCAAACATGACAATGAATTTATTCCCTGAATAAGAAATACTCTTATAAAATAAGAATCTTTCCATTTCTTTTTAGATAGTCTATGTTAGCAGTATTATAAAAATATCATGAGTAAAAGGCACCTGAAACATGTTAATAATACATTGCTTATATTGGTGTTTTTTAAAAATACATAAAGCTCTACCTGACATTGGTAAGACTGATTTCCCAGTCTACCTGACTTGGGTAAGACTGATTTCCATACATATGCATGCATGTACATGCATACAAGTGTGTACATAGAGAAAGAACTACATTTTAAGAAGAAAAAAATCTATAGCAAATTTTATAAGTTAAATAAGTTCTTATTTACTAACAGGTTGTTTTATCAAATTACAGAATACCATGAATAGTTGCTTTTTTTATTCCAAAACAACATATAACCCTAAAAAGTTTCTACGTATGTAAAAAGAAATGTGATCATAGCTGGGCGCAGTGGCTCACACCTGTAATCGCAGCACTTTGGGAGGCCAAGGTGGGTGGATCGACCACTTGAGGTCAGGAGTTTGAGACCAGCCTGGCCAACATGGTAAAACCCAGTCTCTACTATAAAAATACAAAAATTAGCCAGCTGTGGTGGTGCACGCCTGTAATCCCAGCTACTGGGGAGGCTGAGAACATGAGAATTGCTTAAACCTGGGAGGTGGAGGTTGCAGTGAGCTGAGATCGTGCCACTATACTCCAGCCTGGGCAACAGAGCAAGACTCCGTCTCGGGAGAGAAATCTAATCATTATCTTTCTGTTTTCTCTCAATGGGTGCCAACTTTAAAAGACCAAACCTCTCTTCTCTTAACACAGCAACAAAAAACTTATACAAAACCCCTTCATGTTCTAACCCAGCGTGATGGGACTGAGATGGACCACCATCTACCTGGAGGAAACTGACTAGTAGGTATTACGGTGTTCACTGGCATCGTCTTCTGTCCACATTTCTGAATGGTCAATGTTGAGGAATGTGAAATTGTGGTCACTTGTTTTTCATTGCCTCCTGAAGGCTGCTGAACTACCTGAAACAAGGAGAACTATCAATATAGTCGTTCAACTTAAGGCTTTAGAAAAGGGTAAGATTTCAGTTTTAAACAACAGATTGTGTTCACCCAACCGTAAATATACCTTTATCTTAACATAACAAGAATGCCTACTTTAAATTTGTACGAAGCAAAATTATCTTGTTCAAAAGTGAAAAACATTACTATCTCACATACATTATTTTTAGAGTGGAATTTAAATTTTATTTCACCATACTCAATTTAAATCTCCCTATAAATCCGATTTCCAATTGTTAACTTATAGTGAAAAATTTAAAGTATGTATAAAAACAGACAGGATAAAACAAAACCATCTATACCATTACCCAGCTTCAACAATGATTAATTCTTGATCAATCTTGTTTCCATCTATACCCCTACCCACTTCCCTGCCACCTTCAATTATTTTAAGGCAAATCTCAGATATATCGTTGTATCCATAAATATTTCAAAATATATCTTTAAAAGATAAGGACTTTTTATGTGCCATTTTAACAAAGTATTTTCTTTTTTCTTTTCTTTTCTTTTTTTTTTTTGAGACAGAGTCTTCCTTTGTCACCCAGGCTGGAGTGCAGTGGTGCCATCTCGGCTCACTACAACCTCTGCCTCCCAGGTTCAAGCAATTCTCATGCCTCAGCCTCCTGAGTAGCTGGGATTTCAGACACGCACCACCACGCCTGGCTAATTTTTGTATTTTTAGTAGAGACTAGGTTTCACTGTGTTGGCCAGGCTGGTCTCGAACTCCTGACCTCAAGTGATCCGCCCACCTCAGCCTCCCAAAGTGCTGGGATTACAGATGTAATCCCAGCGGGGATCACACGGGGCGTGAGCCACCACGCCCGGTCTAAAGTATTTTCTTAGACCATCGCTTGAAAGCAGGAGGCAGAGGCTGCAGTGAGCCGAGATTGCACCACTGCACTCCAGCCTGGGTGACAGAGTGAGACCCTGTCTCAAAAAAACAAGACAAAACAAAACAAAACAGGTAGAAAAACAGTCATCATGTATTTGAGCCAGCTATTGATAGTGAACTTTAACTCACATATGGCAAATATAAATGTGCCATGGTCTTGCCAAAAGACAGACTTCTAAACAGAATTTTTGGAGTTCAATTTATTCAACTAATGTGTATTACTTTAAAAAAGTAACAAGAAACACAACATGTCCTGGTAAGTAATCCTATAGCAACTAATGCCCCTAGAGAAGAAATGTTAGTTAGAATAATTCAATTGCCCTTATTCTTTGAGAATAGACAAGAACTCTTTCAAAAATGATACATTTCAATGAAGCTGAGATCATATTCATGTACTGTAGTTCTAGGGATCAGGCTTACATTATACAAAGTAATACATAGGTCTCATTTTATGCATTCAGACTGCAACTCAAGAGAAACACTCCCAGCTTACTTCCTTATTATCTGCACTGTCCCCTCCTTGATGCTCCTTATTAGGTATTCCTGTCAGTATTTTAATTATGAAAGACAGTAATATTCAAAAATTGTTTACCAGTGTGAAAGTTGTCAGAATCAAAATGAAGTCACTTGTGTTTGAAAGAAAACCAAAAACAAAACTCTAACAAATAGAGCTAGGGAAGACTAAGATGAGAGGGTTCTCATGCTTGTATGCCTAATCCCAAAAACTATCCCAATAGACCGCCAAACCTTGCACAAACCACAACCTAGCACAAAGGCCATAGCAACAGTACACAAAAAATACTTCTGCAAGGACATCATCTGCTCAGCAACTGCCTGTTTAAACTCGGACTGGTGTTGCCCTTGTTACTGAGCTTTGCAGTCAAGGATAATCATTTCAAAACAACTATGTAATTCTCATTTTTCCTTTTAAAACCCGTCCTCCTTTACTCAGGAAGACTGCTTGAGGCCAGGATTTTGAGACCTGACTGGGCAATATAGCAAGACCCTGTCTCTAACCAAAATAAGAAGTTTTTTAATTAGCCAGGCATGATGGCATGCACCTGTAGTCCTAGCTACTCAGGAGGCTGAGGCAGGAGGATTGCTTGAGCCCAGGAGATCGAGGCTGCAGTGAGCCATGATGGCACCACTGCACTCCAGGCTAGGCAACAAAACGAAACCCTGAGTCTTTAAAAATTAAAAATAAAAAAACTTTTGTCTTCCTTTACCTCCCTGAATACGCATAATTTACTACGGCACCTGTATTCCCATTGCAATGCTCCATTACCAATTAAATGTCTTATTCTTTTAAAAAGCCTTTCTGTTATTTAGGCTGACACCAGTTAGTCTTCATACCATTTTTGATGGGTACACAAAAATATAACACAGTTTTATTTTATAACACAGTTTTGAGTTGGGACTTAACAACCTTCAATCCCCATCACTTCTCATCTTAATGACTCTAACACCTGGAACAATGTATGTGTCTAGTCTAACAAAAATATGGGAGGCATACTCCTGAACATCTGCTGAGAAAAACAAAATGAGTGATAATGTGAGAGAATTCATTAATCT
Organism: Pongo pygmaeus; assembly: GCF_028885625.2. Lineage (NCBI taxonomy): Eukaryota > Metazoa > Chordata > Mammalia > Primates > Hominidae > Pongo > Pongo pygmaeus. The sequence goes on along the minus strand of NC_072390.2, from coordinate 40,734,532 downwards.
TCTTTCAAAGAAACCACCAAATAAAACCATAGTACTAAGCGGATCACTTGAGCTCAGGCGTTCAAGACTAGCCTGGGCAACACAGCGAAACCCCGTCTCTACTAAAAACACAAAAAAATTAGCCGGGTGTGATGGCCTGCACCTGCAGTCACAGCTAGTCAGGAGGCAGAGGTGGGAGGATCATCTGAGCCCAGAAAGTCAAGACTGCAATGAGCCATGTTCATGCCACTGCACTCTAACCTGGGTGACAGAAGTAAGACATTGTCTAAAAACAAAACAAAACAAAACAAAACAAAAACAAATGCAAATGAGAAATAAACATTAAAAAGGAATTTTTAAATCCATGATTATTAAAGGAAATAAGTGTGTATTCTTCAGACCATATGGAGTTAGATGAACCTCAGATTTGATACAGTGCAGTAATTCTTATACTTTAAATGATTATTTGCCGTATTTCTTATAAGCTGCATGGAATACGTTATCTTATAGCACCTTGAGCGTTCTCCTCCTCACTTAGAACTAGGATTAAATTGGACTATGGTTTATAATGGATTCACTGATGGTATTCTTTAATTACTTTCAAACTCAAGTAATATTAATTTTCTAACGTAGTTTATTTGAAAGAATGCCCTAGTTCAATCTTCTCTATGGCATTACCATATAGAATGGTTTATGTTGTTTTGCTCCAGGTAAATCTGTTGTGAAATAAATTACAATCTATCTTCAGGGTCTGGCCACTCTGGCTCTTGCCACTTTAAATAGGTAGGTGTAAATACTAACATCAAATTTATTGGCTAAACTTGAAACAAAGGACAAACAAGAAAGCAGAATTCACAGGGAAAATGAAATTATTAAAAATGAAGGTAGGAAGTAAAAAAACCCTAAAATTTACCATCAGATTTTGTTGCATTATTTCTTTATTGAAATGATTTATAATGTATAACAAGTCAAACCTACAAAACAAAAATGCTGTCAAGATATTATCATGAGACAGCTTCCTGCTTCAGGACATTCCAGAAACCTAGAAGTTCTTTCTAAGAGCACCATACCCTAATGGAAAAGTCAGCTGGGTTCTAGTCTGAGATCCATTACTTGACTGTTTTTTGTTTTGTTTTTTGTTCTTTTGATATGGAGTTTCGCTCTTGTCATCCAGGCTGTAGTGCTGTGGTGCAATCTTGGCTCACCGCAACCTCTGCCTCCCGGGTTCAAGCCATTCTCCTGCCTCAGCCTCCCAAGTAGCTGGGATTACAGGTGCCCACCACCACACCTGGCTAATTTTTGTATTTTTAGTAGAGACAGGGCTTTGACATGTTGGGCAGGCTGGTCTCAAACTCCTGACCTCAGGTGATCCGCCTGCCTCGGCCTCCCAAAGTGCTGAGATTACAGGCATGAACCACCGCGCCCGGCCACTTGACTGTTACTGGATGAGTCAGCTCAGAATTTCTGGATTCTTAGTTTTCTCCCTACCTTTTTATCATAAAATTATTTTAAAATCCATAGCACATAATGACATGCTTTTAAAACTATGTAGCTATAAAGTATTATTTCACCCCAGGGACCTATATGCTATAGATGCTCAATAAAGATTAGTGTTGATTCAAGAAACAACTATGACACATAAAGAGGATTTCAATTCTGTTCAGTGCTACCAAAAAGAGGCCTTTCCTTGGGGCAATTCCTCTACTCCAGTGGTTCTCAAACCTGGCTGCCCAGAACAATGTTTAAGAATCACTGCTTTTAAAAATGTTGTTTCATCTCCGAGATTAAATTCAGTTACCCAAGAGAAATCCTGCAAGGCAGTTACATTTCTCCATTTGAAAATGAGATGCAGAGTGGGAAGGGATGAGAGAAGATTAGTGCCCAGGAAATGACCATCATTTATCTGCTCAAGAGTTTGACTACTCTCCAATTCTGGTCACGGATCAACCCCTTTCATTCTATGTCCAAAGCTGCCCTGTTGCCTCAGACGACAGTCACTCAGATACCTCTTATTCTGATAACACAAACTGGGCTGGAAAGGCTAAACAAGAAGCAGAATGAACCAAAACAGAGATTTAAAACACAGCCTCTAATGCAAAGCATTACAAAAGAGAACAAGGACATTCACCAAAAGAACAGAAAGCTCTGTTATCGTAGAAGACAGGGAAGAACTTTACTAAAAACGTTATGATTTTTAATTAATGCACCATGTAGTATCTCCCATGAGTTAACAATACTTTCATAGTTTTCTGGTAAAACTTACCTTTTCTTAAATAAAGAAGAACATTCTAAACACTAATCAACAAACAGCTAAAATTTCCTTCTTTCACCCAAGAACCTCCCAACCTACCAAGTTTAGCAAAAAAACACAACAATCAGACAAAACAAAAGACTATTCTGCAAATATTCTGGACACTGAAAACTTTACACTATAATAAACAACCATAAAAAGCTAGAGAAGTATTCTAGATTAAATGAGCCAGGTACAGTGGCTCATGCCTGTAATCCTAACACTTTGGGAGGTCTAAGTCAAGAGGAACACTTGAGGCCAAGAGTTTGAGACCAGCTTGGGCAACATAGCAAGACCCTCTCTCTACAAAAAAAATAAAAATAAAAAGACATTATTGGGACAACTACAGAAATACTGTACCAATATTAATTTCCTGTGTGTGACAACAGGTATGTTGTGGTTATGTTTTACAAAAAAAACCTTTTAGGAGATACATACACCTTGCATTGTCATAATTCTTGCAACCACTCTCAGATGGTTCAGTAAAGACTTATGTGTGTGTTTGCTGCTGGGCGTGGTGGCTCATGCCTGTCTGTAATCCCAGTGCTTTGGGAGGCCAAGGCGGGTGGATCATTTAAGGCCAGGAGTCCAAGACTAGCCTGGCCAACATGGAGAAACTCCATCTCTAACAAAAATACAAAAATTAGAAAGGCGTGGTAGTGCACACCTGTAATTCCAGCTACTCAGGAGGGTAAGGCATGAGAAATGCTTGAACCTGGGAGGTGGAGGTTACAGTGAGCCGAGATCATGCCACTGCACTCCAGCCTGGGCGACAGAGTGAGACTCTGTCTTTAAAAAAAAAAGGACTTATATGTGTGTTTGTAGGTGTGAGCAGAAAGAGGAAAACAAAGCAAATGAGGTAAAAAAAAAAATTAATTGGTCAAACCCATAAACATTATATAGCCTTACTAGTTTTCTACTAGTCTTACCAGTTTTCTGAATCTTCAAAATTTTCAAAATAAGTAACTGGGGAAGAAACAAAATGTTACTCACTAGTTGCTTGACTTGAACTGCCTGTGGAATCCCAGCTGGTTGTGAAAGGACAGGGCCCGGCTGGGCAAGTTTGATTTGAATTGGAGTCCCAATAACAGGCTTGTCAGATGTGGTCCCAGCAGAAGTAACAATAGGTTTCACAGATGGAAGACAAATAGCTGCACTTGAAGTTTCTCCAAAAGTTACTGCTGGAAGGGACAGTGTTACTGCTGTTCCAGAGACAACTGGCTTTTCAGGTTGCAGTGAGACCGTGGTCATTGTGTTTGCTACAGATGTCACAAGTGGTTTTGAAGTCTGAAGCAAAACAGTTCCAGCTGTTGTTCCTCCTGTTGCAGCAGTTGGGCCCACAGAATGAAGTGTCACAACTCCAGCTTTTGCTCCCACTGGACCAGCAAGTGGGTTCAAAGTTTGCACTGACACAGTTCTGGGTGCTGTTGCTCCAGAAACAATAATTGACTTTTCAGACTGGCTTGAGGACACTGTAGTTGTCACCACAGGAGAAGCTGTTACTGTTGTAGTACAGGTAGCAATGACTATGTCACTAGAAGTCTGCTGAACACATTGCTGGATGAAGCTCTGGGAGTTAGGCAGAAGTTGTCGTAAGGCAACCACGCTTTTCTGGAAACGTAGAGGAATGGAAAAAAACACTGCTAACAAATCAGCTACTTGTGAAACAAAATGTGGTATTTCATACCTTTACAACTTAAAACCAATCAAAAGTGTATCAAGTATTTCAGTTGAAGACAGCTGGTATCACTTACATATATCCTGCCAATATCCAGGATACAATCAATTTGAAGCCCAAAAGTGCTTGTTTACCAATATGAAATTACTATATCTCAGTATTAAACTTATTTGTATTCCCTCAATATCAATTTGGTAAACACTATATTATACTTTTCTATAATCATCTAAACCCTATAACATCATTAATAACTTCAGTATCTGTTAAGTTTATTTAAACCACAGCAGAATCTAGGTCTCTTCATTAAGTAACTTTCAAACTCTGGATAGTAGGTGCAGTGGCTCATGCCTGTAATCCCAGCACTCTGGGAGGCCAAAGCAAACAATCACTTGAGGCCAGGAGTTTGAGACCAGCCTAGGCAACATGGCAAAACCCCATCTATACAGAAAATACAAAAATTAGTCAGGTGTGGTGGCACACACCTGTAGTCCCAGCTACTCGGGAGGCAGAGGTTGCAGTGAGCTGAGATCATGCCACTGCATTCTAGCCTGGGTGACAGAGCAAGTCCCTATCTCAAAAAAAAAAAGGAAAAGAAGAAATAGTCTTTAAAAGCCTGGGCAACATGGTAAAACTCCGTCTCTACAAAAAATACAAAAATTAAATTAGCAGGGCATGGTGGTGCATTCCTATAGTCTCAGCTACCACAGGGGCTGAGGTGGAAGGATCACTTGGACCCAGGAAGTTGAGGTTGCAGTGAGCTGTGATCGCACCACTACACCCCAGCCTGGGTGACAGAGCAAAACCTCATCTCAAAAAAAATTTTTTTAAATAAAAATAAAGAAATATCTTTACATCAAAACAAAATTAAATACAAAGTGAATTTTACGATCTGAAAGAACTGAGCTAGCATATTTTCTTTTTTTTTTATTGAGACGGAGTCTCACTCTGTTGCCCAGGCTGGAATGCAGCGGTGTGATCTCGGCTCTCTGCAACCTCTGCCTCCTGAGTTCAAGAGATTCTCCTGCCTCAGCCTCCTGAGTAGCTGGGACTACAGGCACATGCCACCACTGGCTAATTTTTGTATTTTTTAGTAGAGACAGCCATGTTGGCCAGGCTGGTCTCCATCTCCTCACCTCAGGTGATCCGCCAACCTCGGCCTCCCAAAGTGCTGGGATTACAGGCGTGAGCTACCACGCCCAGCCAAGCATACTTTCTGACTGTCAGCGTCTATCTTTGTATCCTACTTAAAGAGTAAAGGCAGTTCAAACTAAAAACTAGTAGGTTGTGCCTTTTCATTCCTGGAGTTTTCGTTTGTTTAGCCAACAGAGATGGAAAGCTAGGGCTCTTGTGCCAAACAGCCAAGTTGTGAATACAAAGGAAAAATTCTTGAAGGAACTTCAAAGGGCTACTCCATGTGACACATAAATGATAAGAAAACGAAACAGTCTTATTGCTGACATGGAGAAAGTTTGAGTGGTGTGGACAGAAGATCAAACCAGCTACAACATTCCCTTAAGCAAAAGTCTAAACCAGAGTATAGCACTAACTCTTCAATTTTATGAAGGCTGAAAAGTGACGAAGCTGTAGAAGAAAAGTATGAAGTTAGGAGAGGTTGGCTCATGAAGTTTAAGGGAAGAAGCTCTCTTGATAACTAACATAAAAGTGCAAGGTAAAGCTGCAAGTACTGATGTAGAAACTGCAGCAAATCATACAGAAGATATAGCCAAGATTTTTTTTTGAGATGGAGTCTCGCTCTTGTCACCCAGGCTACAGTGCAATGCACGATCTTGGCTCACTGCAACCTCTGCCTCCCAGGTTCAAGCAATTCTCCTGCCTCAGCCTCCCAAGTAGCTGGGACTATAGGCGTGCACCACCACGCCCAGCTAACTTTTTTATTTTTTTTAGTAGAGTCAGGGTTTCTCCCTGTTGGCCAGGCTGGTCTCGAACTCCCGACCCCAGGTGATCTGCCCGACTCGGCCTCCTAAAGTGCTGAGATTACAGGCGTGAGCCACCATGCCTGGCCAACAACAGATTTTCAATGGAGACAAAACAACCTTCTATTGGAGGAAGCTAGGTCTTTCATAGCTTTTGGCTGAGGAAAAGTCAACGCATGGCTTCAAGGCTTCAAAGCACAGGCTGACTTTCTTGTTAGGGGCTAATGTAGGTGGTGACTTCAAGTGGAAGCCAATGCTCATTTACTATTCCAAAAATCCTAGGGCTCTTAAGAATTATGCTAAATCTACTCTGCCTGTGCTCTATCAATGAACAAAGCATGGATGACAGCACATCTGTTCACAACATGGTTTACTGAATATTTTAAGCCCACTGTTGAGAACTACTGCTCAGAGGAAAAAAAAAAAAAAAAGTTTCTTTTCAAAATATTACCACTCATTGACAATACACCTCATCACCCAAAAGTTCTGATAGAGATGTACAAGGAGATCAATATTGTCTTCCTGTCTGCTAACACAACATCCATTCTGCAGCCCATATATATCAAGGAGTAATTCTTACTTTCAATTATTATCTAAGAAATAGATTTTGTAAGACTACAGCTGCCATAGACAGTGATTCCTCTGATGAATCTGGGGGCAAAGTCAACTGAAAACCTTCTGGAAAAGATTCACCATTCTAAATGCCATTAAGTATATTTGTGAGTCGGGCAGGAAATCAAAATATCAACACTAACAGGAGTTCATAAGAAGTGGATCCCCATCCTCATGGATGACTTTGAGGGGTTCAGAACTTCAGTGGAGGAAGTCACTGCAGATATGGTAGAAACAGCAAGAGAACCACAGTTAAAAGTGGAGCCTGAAGATGTGACCGAATTGCTGCAATCTCATGATAAAACTGGAAGAGATGAGGAGTTGCTTCTTACAGATGAGCAAAGAAAGTGGTTTCTTGAGATGGAGTCTACTCCTGGTCAAATGCTATAAATGTTGTTAGAATGGTAACAAAGAATTTAGAATATAACAACAACTTATTTAACAAAGTAATGGCAGGGTATGAGAGAACTGACTCCAATTTTGAAAGAAGTTCTGCTGTGTGTGAAATGCTATCAGACAGCACTGCGTGCTACAGAGAAATATTTTGTGAAGGGAAGAATCAACTGATGACACAAATTGCACTGTTGTCTTAATTTAAGACATTGCCACAGCTGGGTGTGACCACCTTCAGTGACCACCACCTTGACCAGCAAAAAGCCATCAACATTGAGGTAAGACTCTTTACCATCAAAAATATTATAACTTGCTGAAGTTCAGATGATTGTCAGCACTTTTTAGCAATAAAATATTTTTAATTAACATGTGTAACTGTTTTTTCAAATATAATGCTATTGTATACCTAAATAAAGTATACCATAAAAAGTTTTATATGCATTTGGAAACCAAAAATTTCATGTGACTCACTTTATTGTGACATTAGCTTTCTTATGGTGGTCTAAAACCAAACCTGTAATACCTCTGTGGTATGTCTGTATATTCTTATACAAGCATTAAACAATATAATCATGAACTTACGTTCATGAATAAAATGTTACTTCTCTTTTTTCAAAGTGTCCAAATAAAATAATATTATGAACATGCTTTATAGCTTACAAAAGCACTCAGAGGTTTCTTCCACGCTGTCAGTATCTTCACATTCAATTGCTGTCATATTGAAATATTCCAGTTTTTAATTATTTTAATCTAATCCAAATTATTTCTTCTAAGTGACACATAACTCTACCTTAAGAAAAGGAACCAGGTGAGGCTGAGGTGAAGACTTGAGTTCAACATACAGTTTCCTAGTAAATTCTTCTGCTTCGATTTTTGCATCCTGAGGGATGGGAGAAATAGAAACAATTTTAAGTCTACAAATATTTTAAAAGAGACAAAGTATATAATTCATGATTGTAGACATAGCAAACTTTTCACAAATGATAAAGTCAATTAAATATAGGCTTTTTTTCATGCCAGCTATGAAATGTGTAAGCATAAATGATAGAGATGTTTATTCATAGAGAATACAATGAAGGGGTGATTTTTTTTCTTTTAAAGATCCCAGGAAGCAAAGAGAAGAACTGATGGGCTGAGTAATACTACATTATTACAATCTGTTAAGAACAATTAAGAAGTGAAGGCACAGGTGTCTTAAATTTCTTAGGGTGGGGAACAGGAAGTTACTCAGTTTGGAGACCTTGGTGTTTAAGTTCTCTAAAACAATTTGGAAATTAATCTGCTAGCCTGCTGCTGTTCTTTGCACACAAGAGCCAGGGACAACATTTCCAGAATTAGTAGAAGTATTTCCAAAATAACTTGATGCCAGTGATAATGTGTAAGATGTAGCTGATTGAATTATCTTATTCTTTTCAAATGTATAAAATATAGTTCTTAAAATTTTGCCTAATAGGACATATTACATACTTAATAAAGATTATAATTGTGCGGTGACAGAAAACATCTGGTTTTTTCTTCATGAAGTTGTGGAAGAAGCATTCAAGGAAAGGTAAGTATGACCTCAGATTAAAAAAAAAAAAAAAAATCAGCTTTTATTTTAGATTCAGCAGGTACAAGTTTGGGGTACAGATTATCTCATCACCCAGGTAGTGAGCACAGTTATCTAGGAGGTAGTTTTTCAGCCCACACACCCCCTCACTCCCACTTTCTAGTAGTTCTCAGTGTCTATTGTTCCCATCTTTACATCCGTGTGTACTTAATGTTTAGCTTCCACTTGTAAGTGAGAACATGTAGTATCTGGTTTTCTATTCCTGCATCAATTTGCTTAGGATAATGGCCATTCACATTGCTACAAAAAACATGATCTTGTTCTTTTTTATGGTTGTGTAGTATTCCATGGTATATATGTACCACTTTTTATTTATCCAACCCACTGTCAATTAACACCTCTGCTGATTCCATGTCTTGGCTGTTTTGAGTAGTGCTGCGATAAAACATACAAGTGCATGTGTCTTTTTTATAGAATGATTTATTTTCCCTTGGATATATACCCAGTAATGGCACTGCTGGGTCAAATGGTAGGTCTATTTTTCGTTCTTTAAGAAATCTTCAAACTGCTTTCCACAGTAGCTAAACTAATTTACATGCCCACCAACAGCGTATAAGTGTTCGCTTCTCTTTGCAGCCCCACCAGCATCTGTTTTCTGACTTCTTAATAACAGACATTTTGACTAGTATGAGATGGTATCTCATTGTGGTTCTGATTTGCATTTCTCTGATGATTAGTGATGATGAGCATCTTTTCATGTTTGTTGGCTGCTTGTATGTCTTCTTTTCAGAAGTGTCTGTTCATGTCGTTTACCTATTTTTTAATGGGGTATTTTTCTTGCTGATTTTTAAGTTCCTTATTGATTCTGTATATTAGATCTTTGTCAGATATATAGTTCGCAAATATCTTCTTCCATTCTGTAGGTGGTCTGTTTACTCTGTTGATTGTATCTTCTGCTGTGCAGAAGCCCTTAGTTTAGTTAGGTTCCACTTGTCAATTTTTGTTTTTGTTGCAATTGCTTTTGGAGAGTTCGCCATAAATTCTTTGCCAAGGCCGATGTCAAGAAGGGTATTTCCTGGGTTTTCTTCTAGGACTTTTACAGTTTGAGGTCTTACATTTAAATCTTTAATCCATCTCAAGTTAATTTTTATATACGGTGAAAAGTAGGGGTCCAGTTTCATTCTTCCGCACATAGATAATGAGTTATCCCAGCACCATGTGTAGAATGAGTCCTTTCCCCACTACTTTTTTTTTGAGATAGAGTCTCACTGTGTCACCTAGGCTGTAGTGCAGTGGCATGATCTTGGCCCACTGCAACCTCCCCCACCCGGGTTCAGGCAATTCCCCTGCCTCGGCCTCCTGAGTAGCTGGGACTACAGGCATATGCCACCACACCTGGCTAATTTTTGTATTTTTTTAGTAGAGATGTGGTTTCACTATGTTGACCATACTGGTCTCAATCTCCTGACTGCAAGTGATCCACCTGCCTCAGCCTCCCAAAGTGCTAGGATTATAAAAGGCGTGAGCCACTGTGGCCAGGCCCCATTACTTATTTTTGTCGACAACGTCAAAGATCAGATAGTTGTAGGTGTGCAGCTTTATTTCTGGGTTCTCTATTCTGTTCAATTGGTCTATGTGTCTGTTTTTGTATCAGTGCCATGCTGTTTGGGTCACTGTAGCCTTATAGTATAGTCTGAAGTAAGGGAATGTGATGCCACTTGGCTTTGTTTTGTTTTGTTTTTTGCTTAGAATTGTTTTGGCTATTCAGGCTCTTTTTTGGTCCTATATGAATTTTAAAATAGTTTTCTCTAATTCTGTGAAAAATGACATTGGTAGTTTGACAGGAACAACATTGAATCTGTAAACTGCTTTGGGCAGTACGGCTATTTTAATGATATCAATTCTTTCAGTCCATAAGCATGAATTTTCAACAGTGTTTCGTATTTCTCCTTGTAGACATCTTTCACCTCCTTGGTTAGCTGTATTCCTAGGTACTTCATTTTTGTGTGTGTGGCTAATGTAAATGGGACTGTGCTCTTGATTTGGCTGTTAGCTAGAACGTTTTTGGTGTATAGAAATGCTGATTTTTGAACACTGATTTTGTACCCTGAAACTTTACTAAAGTTGTTTATCAGTTCTAGAAGCCTTTTGGCAGAGTCTTTAAGATTTTCTAGGCATAGAATCATATCATCAGTGAAGACAGAGTTTTACTCCTTTTTTTCCCATTTGGAGGCCTTTTATTTCTTTCTCTTGCCTGACTGCTCTGGCTACAACCTCCAGTATTATGTTAAATAGGAATGGTGAGACCTTGTCTTGTTCCAATTCTCAAGGGAAATGGTTCGAGCTTTTGCCCATTCAATATGATGTTGGCTATGGATCTGCAAGACTACTTTCAGAATGACACTGTAAATCCATAACAGCAGTTCCAAAGAAGTGAGGAACCTTTACACATTGCTTACACTATTAAGCATTTCAGGGGTATGTGTGATCTAAAGTATTTTCCATTAATACTAACATCTTGGAGAGAAAGCCTTTTTCACTAAGCTAATGTTTGCACACATGTTGCAAAGGCAACAATGGGTAAAACGACTGGTAAGAAAGGCTAATGGCAAAGTGAAACAGCCGTCATCACATTCTACAGTGCTATGTGCTTGGAGGAAAAAAAAAACAACAACAGAAGGCCAAGCACAGTGGCTCACACCTGTAATCCCAGTACTTTGGCGGGCCAAGGGTGCAGATCGCTTGAGGCCAGGAGTTGGGAGACTAGCTTGGGCAACATAGTGAGACCCTGTCACTACAAAAAAATATTTTAAAACTAGCTGGGCATGGTGGCACACACCTCTAGTCCTAGCTACTTGGAGGGTGAAGTGGAAGGAGCTAGTATCATGCCACTGCACTCCAGCCTGAACAAGAGAGCAAGACTCTTACTCTAAAAAATAAAAATAAAAAAACGGACCCAATTTCACTTTGAAACATCCTTGGATGAAGCAGTAAAAATTAACTTTACTAAATCTCAACTCTTCAGTAGATACCTCTTTAATATTGTGTATAACAAAATAGGAACCATACACAGAGCATTTTTGTTGCAGATCAAAGTCAAGAGGGTCTAGGAAAAGCACTGTAATTGAGTCGCTAAACTAGTCACTTTTTTCCATTTTTACTGAAAAGAATGGCAAAGCAATTGTGGTTATTCAGACTTGGGTATTTGTTAGATATTTTCTCAAAAACAAACTAAACCTCTAACAGTAAGGAAAACAATGGATAGTATTTGTTGCTAATGATAAAAATTAAAGCTCTCAAGCCAAAATTACGATTGTGAAAAATGTGTAACAACTATTCTGAGCTTGATAGCTTCCTGGTACAAGAATTTTCTAATAAGGTTGGTGAATTTAATAAGCATGTTATTTTGATATCTTAAATAATAAATCTGGAAACATTTGAAAGATCTGCATAACTCAGTGAACCAGTATTTTCCCAATGAACAATGAATGTCATCACAAAAATCATAAGTGGGTAAAAGATCCATCCAGCATGCAGGATAAACCAGTAGACTCTAAAGAATATCCACCATGATCTGGAGAAAAGCTATTTTTAAAAAAATAATCACTATTCCAACCACCTCTCTTCACAAGACCAGATATTCTCCAAATACTCCCAAAAAAATAACATATCACAAAACAGATTAAATGCAGAAGATGATATGAGAATCCAGCTGTTTTCCATCAGGTCGGCCACTAAGGAGATTTGCAAAATTGGTACAGCAATGCTACTCTTCTCATTCAATTTTGTTGTTGTTTTGAAACTCGGTTTTCACTTAAATGTCAGTTATGTTAACATTTAATGGGTTTACTGTTATTTTTTAATAAACAAGCTGGGCACGGTAGCTCATGCCTGTAATCCTAGCACTTCGCCAGGCCAAGGTGGGACGATTACTTGAGCTCAGGAGTTTGAGATCAGCCTGAGCAACATAGCAAGACCCTGTCTCTACAAAAAAATCAAAAAATTAGCCAGGTGTGGTGGCATATGTCAGTGGTCCCAGTTACCTGGGAGGCTGAGGCAGGAGGACTGCTTGATCCCAGGAGGGTCAAGAAAGCAGGGAGCCTTGTTCACACCACTGCACTCCAGCCTGGGTGACAGAGTAAGACCCTACCTCAAAAAAATTTTTTTTCAATAAAAAAATGTTAAATATTTTTCAGTTTTAATGTTAACCCCACAAAAACAAAATGCCTTGGGGAGTCCTCAAGTTTTAGGAATTTAAAGGTATCCTAAAACCAAAATATTTTAGAACTGCTGTTTGTCATTCTAAAGTAAACAGATCTTAAAACTAGAGACAATATTTGATTAATTCCTAACTGCTTCTATCTGTCCATAAAATTCACACATATGTTTTGTGGTTAAGAAGTCTTTAATGTTTTATGGGATATGTGTTCCTTTCCAACGGGTCTCTTCATCTAGAGTATTCCATTTCAGAGAAACAAGTCATCATATCCCCTTTCAAAACTAGCATACCTTGAAAAGGGAAGATCAAAAGCTCAATGTTTACTTTTAAAAAGACACCCAAAAGTTGAATTAAAAATTTGTTAGTATGAGGTATTTTAGACATCTGAAATAAAAACATCTTCCCAAATGAAAAACTAACCATTTAAAGTGTGCTCTAACATCTTACAGGCAGCATTAAACAGTAGTAAAGAAGGTATTTTAATATTTGTAAACTATGCTTGTTTTTGCTGTATAATAGTTGAAATATACACATTTTATACTGGGAAAAAGTGACAATTTTTATGTGAAAAATATAATTCTAATTATGTGGTGAGAGAAATCTGTATATTATAGTAGTTCAAAAAATCCAAATCCATTTGTCTGTTATATCCTCAGCATGTCTTAAGCATATAATATGAAATGTTTGCTAACTTCTACCTTCACTCTTTTTAGTGCACCTACATATTTTACCTGAAAGAGGATGTAAGAAACCAAAGGCATATAATTTGGTAGCTAAAAGACACAGCATCTTGGCACTCATAGAAACATCAACGATCATCATGTTTAACCATTCTCATCTGTAAGATGAGAATCTTATAGATAAGGAAAGTGAGGCCTAAGAGCATTAACTAACTTCTGTGGTCCCAAAGCTTGGTGTCTATCTGGACATATGAGAACTGAATTTCATTATCCATTGATAGCCTGGCTTTCTGAGATTTCATAATTCTTTTTTTTTTTTTTTTTGAGACAGAGTCTTGCTCTGTTGCCCGGACTAGAGCACAGTGGTGCAATCTCAGCTTACTGCAACCTCCGCCTCCCAGGTTCAAGCCATTCTCCTGCCTTACCCTTCCAAGTAGCTGGGATTACAGGCGTGCGCCACTACACCTGGCTAATTTTTATATTTTTAGTAGAGAAGAGATTTCACCATGTTGGCCAGGCTGGTCTCAAACTCCTGACCTCAGGTCTCAAACTCCTGACTCTGCCTCGGCCTCCCAAAGTGCTGGGATTACAGGCATAAGCCACTGCGCCCAGCCGAGATTTCATAATTCTAATAACAATTTCCTATTGACTAAATAATAAGCCTTCTCTCCAAGGCCCTTTGTAGAGTAAGGGAGGCAAGACTGATGTACAGAAATAATATATATATATCAAAACATCACGTTGCATACCTTAAACACATACAATTTTTTAAAAAAAGGTAAATTTTCAAAATAAATATACAATAAGTCTTTCTAGCCAAGATTTATAGTCTTTACAAAGTTTTCAAGAAGCAAAAAACAAAATTTATCAAGAACTACATTTAAAATAAATCTCAGGCCGGGCTTCGTGGCTCACGCCTGTAATCCCAACACTTTGGGAGGTCAGGGCAAGTGCATCACTTGAGGCCAGGAGTTTGAGACCAGCCTGGCCAACATGGCAAAACCCCGTCTCTACTAAAAATACAAAAATTAGCCGAGCGTGGTGGTGCACACCTGTAATCCCAGCTACTCGGGAAGCTGAGGCATGAGAATCATTTGAACCCAGGAGGCAGAGGTTGCAGTCAGCCTAGATCACGCCACTGCACTCCAGCTTGGGCAACAGAGCGAGACTCTGTCTCAAAACATAAATTAATTAAATAAATAAATAAAATAAATCTCACTTAAAAATATGCATTTCCCAATTAAAACATGTTATATGGATTCCTCCAGAATTTGCAGGATTTTATAGTACTACTTACCAAAAGTTGTTCCACCAGCTTCTTCACATTTTGCCCCATTTCTGGGGACTGTGATCCACTACATGCTAGTTTTATTAACATTGCAAGGAAGTTCTTGCATTTCTTCACATTTTCTAGCATTGTCTAAATATGAAAATGTAAATATAAGCAAACACAAGTGTTAGTGAGCAAACAATTCAAAAGAACTTGCAAGGAACAAGATTTATATAAGGTGCAAGTAAGAGCTTACCGGAGAAAGATTAATCTGAACAGCCGCTGAGTTCTCTGCTTTAAGATTGGGCTCATTTGAGGGAGTGGATAATGCTCCCAAACTTGAAGCCTTCAGGGTAGTTACAGTATTCAATGGCTTTCCAGGAGTAACTGTGACGACACTGGTTGGCACAGCCACAGACTGAAATTAAAGGTATTAAATATTTAGGCATGTATTACTATGATATATTAGTGGGTGCCTCATTTCACACTCATCAGACAAGTTAATTTTGACATCTGTGGTTTTATGTTATGCTCTACTAGTCTAAGGCAATATAATTCAGTTCTAGGAACTCTTGAGTCTAGCAGATCTGGGTTTCATTCTCACCCCATCTATCTACTATTTCATTACCACCTACCTAGTGTTGACTGCAGGCAAGTTACTTAATCTTGCTAATCCTGATTACTCTCTGCAAAAACAGGGATTGCAACGGTACCTGCTGTCCTAGGATTTTTTGTGAAAAACAGTGCTAAAGCAAATAAGTCCTCTAAAAATATTAATACTCCAAGAAGTATCTGAAAGTCTTTATGAGAACACAGAATATTCTGCTGTTTCTTAAGAACAAAGCAGAGCAATCTACTTATTATCTAACATTAAGATAAACTGCTTTTATGTAGACCATTAAAGTAAGCATGAAGAATATTATAAAATGTGGTATCTTATTTTCACACTGAAAAGAATTTCAGTTCTCTACCTTCTATCAAAATGAGGTGTGACTCTAGCACCACCTACAGGACAAAAACCTCATACAAGCAATCACAAGTCAGGCAGTAATGTAGAAAATCACATTGAGATAAAGCAACAATCTTATTTTAAAGACAAACACTAAAAGTTATAGAACATAATAAAAGTTTGGGGATCAGGGATAAGGAATAGTATTTACATACAATTCACACAGAAAACTGAACAATGCACCATCATTTAATTTAAATGTCTATGTTCTACAAGCATGCAACACAAAAAGGTCAAGTTGCTATCACCTTCAAGAAAATCTCCTATAATAGTCAAGATAGGTGAATTTGAATGTACAAGAAAATCTCCCACATTAGAGAGACTGGAACATATATTAGACAAGAATGTTCTGAGGGTAAAAAATGGGAAGAAGGACAAGTGCAGTGGCTCACACTTACAATACCAGCACTTTGGAAGGCTGAGCCAGGAGGATTGCTTGAGGACAGAAGTTCGAGACCAGTCTGGGTAACATAACAAGACCCTGTCTCCAGAAAAAAATTTTCTTTACAAACAGGAAGAACATTTAAAATGCTGAGAATTGATAGAAGGAGAGGAGTGGGGACACACGGTGGCCCTAACATGGGTTTGGGGTATATGGGCCTTCATTTTACTATTATTTTTTTCAACAGCAGACATATTACATATGTGTACATATTACATGTAGTCTTTTTTTGCATGTATATTTCATAATGCATAATAAAAATATTAAATACCATATGCTAATACATTTGAAACAAAACCAAAAGGGTTTTTGGAAAAACATGAAATGACAAAATTAGCACAAAACACAGAAACTAGAATAGACAAATTAAAGATACTGAAATGATACCCAAAAAGACCTCCCTCCCTCAAGTCTCCAGGCTCAGATACTTTCCATGTGATTTTTCCACACTTTTGCATAACTCCTGTCTTATACAACATGTTCTAGAAAAACAGAATAGGGAAAGCTGTTCAGTTCATTTTATGAGAAAGGCTGTAACATATTTCAATATTAAATAAGGATAATAGAAGAAAAGTAAACTAAAGGCTCACCTGGAAAAACTTTAATAAGATTTTAAAATTACTGATTAATGATGAGGACTAGAACAATAAAGTTTTTAACAAAAGAGATAAAATTAAAAATTACACCTAAGTTAGTACAATTTTGTTAAATATAGATAGAGCTTCAAAGGCAACATTCAAAAGGAAGTCTCCCTCCTTTTCATATCCTTAGTCCTGCTCTCCAACCTACCACTCAGTTTCTTCTGAATTCTTGTGGAGATTTTCTAATAAATTTTTAGTTTTCTATACAGTAAATAAGCCTCTTTCGTCTATCTTATAATCAGTCATTAACTCTCTGTACTGCTATATTTAAGAAAGTGTAATCTGGAATTTTAACTGGTGGTTATGATCACCTCTGAGGACTGATGGGAGAGGTTCCTTGGGGGCGTACCGTCCCCCTCCCTCAGGAAGCAAACTAAGGTCCAACTGAAATGTGAGTTTAGGAAAAACGTCCTATCGTTTATAAGTAGAGGGGGCATTTATGGAATTCTATTTTCCTTGTCAATGTTTTATCCTGTCTCCAGTTAAAAAAATCTGTCCTTCATAACACTTTCTAGTATAGCTACTACTTGTATCTTACCACAGGGGTCCCCAATCCCCGTGCCGCGGGCGGTTATAGGTCTGTGGCCTGTTAGGAATAGCGACACACAGAGGAGGCAAGTCAGCATTACTGCCTGAGCTTTACCTCCTGTCAGATCAGTGGTGCCATTAGTCTCATAGCAGCGTGAACCTTCTCGTGAACTGCGCATGCAGGGGATTTAAGCTGCACTCTCCTCGTGAGAATCTAATGCCTGATGATCTTGATAGACGCAACCGGAAGATTAGGGGAAAGGTTCCAGAAGAATCCCCCACGCGCCTGCCCACTGGGAGGAGGAGGGGTGGAGCCTCGGGAAGATCAGGCCCTTTGCAAGGGGGAGGAGCCTGGCCTCTCCTGTTCCTGTGTGGTGACCCGAGATTCAATTTGTGAGATGGGGGCCTGCTAAAGGGAACCCCTCTGGCTTTGCTGAGTTTTTTTTTTCCTTTTCACCTAATAAATTCCATTCTCCCTCACCCTTCAAAGTGTCTTTTTTTTTTTTTTGAGACGGAGTCTCGCTCTGTCACCCAGGCTGGAGTGCAGTGGTGCGATCTCAGCTCACTGCAATCTCCGCCTCCTGGGTTCAAGTGATTCTCCTGCCTCAGCCTCCTGAGTGGCTGGGATGACAGGTGCCCACCACACCACCCGGCTCATTTTTGAATGTTTAATAGAGACAGGGTTTCACCATGTTGGCCAAGCTGGTCTCAAACTCCTGACCTCGGGTGATCCACCCGCCTAGGCTTCCCAAAGTGCTGGGATTACAGGTGTGACTCACCATGCCTGGCCCAAAGTGTCTTAAACTCAATCACAACTCTGCCTTTGACTCAACAGACCAGCCAATGGTAACTTCAATGCTTTAAAAGGCTGCACTGACTGACTAGGCATGTCTTGAGGACAGAAGGAAAACGGACTGAAGTATATGTGAAATAAATGTGTGAAAACCAATTGTACACAGAACCAATAAAATGAGTTGTATGGAAATTTAGAAGATGAAACAGCATTTCAAGGAGGGTCATTTTCTGTACCTGTCTGAAACAGCAATTGCTTTAGGTTTATTCATATTTAATTAGAAATACTAGTCATTTGCACATTAGATTCCAATCTAACAATGGGCCAAACTACATCTTCATCAAATGCAACATAAAAGTGAACACAAGATTTCTAACTAGTTCTTGTGTTATATTTCAGACTAAGCCTAATAGGAAAATACTTTCAAAATTTCTTAACACACAACATTTGCATTTACAGTCTGACAATCAAGTACAAGGAGTTGTATCTTCTCTCATTTTTAAGTTCTAGCTCCTTATTTCCATGCCTAAAACTGAGACGCTTATCCCTTAAAGCGGACAGATATCATTAACTTCATTCTTTACTAATTTCCACTGTTCTAGGCTACCACTAAGGAGTAGCCCAACTTAAAATATGCATCAACCTAAACTAGCTAAGAAAAATAAATGGTCCACACAAAAATATCAATGACAGATTAACATGAGCATTTTAAGATAACTACAAACATGAGGAAACATACAAATTTCAATTATTTCTATTGTGACAAAGTCACAGATATGTACTAACACAATGTAATACTCCATGGTTCTGTAGTTTGAAGCCTAGATTTGTAGCTGAAAGGAATTCTAAGTTTTAGTTTAAGCTTAGTAAAGATTTTCCCCATCAAAATGGTTCCATAGTTTGAAGCCTACATTCATAATTGAAAGAAACTCTAAGTTTTAGTTTAAGCTTAGTAAAGATTTTCCCCCTCATCTAAATTCACAGGCTCCAGGTTGTCTCTTTTATAAAAACTACTAATATAGGCTGGGTGCAATGGCTGATGCCTATAATCCCAGCATTTTGCAAGGCAGAGGCGGGAGGATTTGCTTGAGCCCCAGGAGTTCAAGAACAGCCTGGGCAACAGAGTAAGACCTCATCTCTATTTTTTAAATAAAGTAATTTTTTAAAAAACTACAAATATAATTAGTGTTCACTGGCTGTGATTACTAAGTAAATGAACACAAGCTTTCATGTTCTAGAACTATTAAGACTTCAACGAATATTCAGAGAACACAGAAACAGAATTGTGGCTGTAGCTGGCAGGGGACAAATTAAAGTCCATGGATGTGGAGAATCCCTGATACCCTCTAAGAAGTAATATCCAAGAAACTCACTTTACCACTAAACTGGCTCCCAAAAGGGCCCTGAAGTAGTAGTGCAGTGGAGTTCCTTCAGTTATCCCAGCACAACATAATTTGCTCTCTGTGTCCTGAAGAGCCATAATGTACAAATGGCAGTCTTAAGTATCTAAGATCATGTTGCTAAGTATGTTTTCTCTCCGCAATATATTTTTTTAACCTGTGGTTTTATTTATGTACTCAATCTTTAAGAATTATATCCAATGAAAAACTGATATACTCGAAGTACTGATAGTCTAAAGTGGTTAACTTCTTCATAAAACAATATGATAGTAGCTATCAATAGGCCTAAATTTATATTCTTTGGCCCAATAATCTCCTTAGAATTTATCCTAAGGAAAAAAATACAGTAGGTTTTGAGATAATCAGTACATAGGTCATTAAGAACAGTTTCCAGAGTCAGATAAAGGCTCAAATCCTCACTCTGCCACATACCAGCAGAAATCAGGCAAGCTTCTTAACCTCTCATATAAAATAGAGATAACACTTCCTTATAGTATAGTCACAAGGATGAAACGAGATGATGAATGTAAAGCACCTAAAAAAGTGTCAAGCATGTTAAGTGCCAACAAATGGTATTAGTAGAAAAACATTATGTTTAAAATCAGATTCATGACTCATCATTTCTGTTAGATGAAAAGAATGTGAGCAGTATGGTTCAAGTTTGGAACACCAAAAGAGGGTCTGAGCCACTAGCATGGGATTCCACATAGCATGCTCCAAGAAGATGCGTAGTCCCAGGACTATCGGATCCACTGGTTTTATCACATATGTCTTGACTCAGAAACTAGGAGTCTAGTAAAATATTAGACCAGCCAGCAAGAGGTATAGGTGAAGTACAAATATAGAGGCAATACTCTATGAGTATGGGATTCCATCCTCCAAGACTCAGCATATTCATTGAATCAAAAGTTTCCATATGGTATTATGTCCCCAACAGGACAAACCCATAGATCAAGGAATCAAGGAGAAGAAGCATGAATGGCCCCACTTACCATCACTCACAACAAACACTCACTGGAGGACTTTGTGTTTCCCATTTCTGCCCACAGGAAGCAAACACCTCTACCAGAGGACAAAGCAAGAGTTCCTATAAATAGACACTAAGAACAGACACTAAAGTCGGGTGCGGTGGCTCATGCCTGTAATCCCAGGACTTTGGGAGGCTGAGGTAGGCGGATTACTAGGTCAAGAGTTCGAGACCAGCCTGGCCAACATGGTGAAATCCCATCCCTACTAAAAATACAAAAAATCAGCTAGGCATGGTGGCACATGCCTATAATCCCAGCTACTTGGGAGGCTGAGGCAGGACAATCACTGGAACCCAGGGAGTAGGGGTTGTAGTGAGCCAAGATCGCACCACGGCGCTCCAGCCTAGGTGATAGAGTGAGACTCCATCTTCAAAAATAAAATAAAATAAAATAAAATAAAACAAAACAAAACAAAATAAAAAATAAATAAAATAAAATAGACACTATAGCTGCACTCTGGTTCCTTGTAACCACGATCCAGCAGGAAAGACAGGAGTAATTATCTTAGGAAGAGTAATCGACTCCCATCATCTGGAGGAGGTAGGGTTGCTATTACACAATGGAGGCAAAAAGAAGTATGTGTGGCAAATCCACGTGATTCGGGTGATTCATTTAAATGCCTCCTTGTATTTCCTTGCCCAACTGTGATGATAAATAGACAAGCGTAGCAACTCTGACCTCAAATGAACATGGTTATTAAGACCACAGATCCCTCAGGGATGAGGGTCTGGTCATGTTATCATTTAAGTTAACAAGGACCAGTATAGTTGGTAGTTGAGGGGAAGGGAATCTAGGAAGGCACAGTGGAAGAGGAAAATAATTAATATCAGGTGCCACCAGAAACCAGCTGCAGCAGTGGGGACCGTAGTTCATCGTATTAACCTCCTCTTTGTTTCCCCAAAGAAGAAAACCATGAGAATCCCAGAACAGCTGATCTCCAACATGTATGAGGAAACAGATCCAAGTGATGCAAGGAGTAGCCTGTGATGAACCATGACAAGGAGTGATATGTACTGTCCTAGCTAGCTGCTAGGAATGATATTAGACAGCCTCTATTTATCAGTTCCATCAGGCTTCCCTCAGCTGCAGAGGATCACCTTCCCCAAAGGTAATTTTCCCAGGGAAGTCCACATCGAATGACTGAACAGAGGGTAGGAATTAAGGCCCAGCCAACCATGTTAACCCATAGTGGGACAATGCTGACAGGCCATATATGCTCCAAAGTTCTCCACTAGGGTGGCTAAGGCTTTACTGGGCCTACATCTAGTTCAAACCCTTATCTACTCTCCTTTCCTTCCATGGGTATTTATCCCTACATATCCCAAATTTTATCTCAGCACCTGTTTCCAGATACTGCAACACATGGCTATTAGGCGGATTTGTATTAATTTAATGCACTGAAGTAAAACTGGTATTCCAAGAATGTACACCATGTTTATCTTGTTTCCCATACCTCCAACAGTTCCCAGTTTGATAAGTGCCATCATATATCACTGAATTGCTATCTTCAATGTCACACAGTAACTTATATATCTAACAGGAGATAGCTAAATGATTTTTTAAAAAGTTAAGAGAACAACCAGTGCACGAATGGCCAGCACAACTTACTTGTACTGAGGAAGGCTTCAGAACAGTGGTTACCACAGTAGTTCCTATTTGTGCCAATTTTTTAACAGGTGTCACTGCCACTTTCTTGATTAATTGTGAGCTAGAGTTCTTGGAGGTGGAGGGGAGCAAGACAACACAAAGTCATTAGCGTTAGTAATTTGAAGTCAGTACTACAGTGAACATTAGAACACTTTATGACAGCAAATGTATTTGTCATGACTGGAATTATAACCTAATGTGTTTTACGCACATTCTATACTATAAACCTAACTGGTCAGCTGCCCAGATGACACTCATTTCATATTTCTAAGGTGGCAACTGATTCAATAAATAACCCATTTATCTGAAATTTCAAACTAAATAAATATTACAGTATTCAACATTAAAATCTTAATCTTGACTCTTTGGTTCATACAGAAAAAATAGATTCTTATGTAATATTTAATTATAAACAAAAACCTGCTAACCTACATTCTCAACCCACAGCAGTTAAACCAAACTAGAAAGGGAAGGAGTGGCTATTATTGATAGATATGGTAACATAAAATGACTGTTTCAGGACCTAGAATCAAATTAGTAGGGCACAAAAATGAAAAACACTGGCAGAGAATGATTATTACAAAAAACAATGCAATCTGTCATTACAATGAGCCTGAGTCATCAAGAAAACGCTAAACTACATTCAGCATTTTTATTTAAATAAAATACCCATTAAAAAATATACATATATAATTTTTGTGTTTTTTTTTGTTTTGTTTTGTTTTTGTTTTGTTTTGAGACAGAGTCTCGCTCTGTCGCCCATTCTGGAGTGAGGTGGCGCGATCTCAGCTCACTGCAAGCTCCACTTGCTAGGTTCATGCCATTCTCCTGCCTCAGCCTCCCGAGTAGCTGGGACTACAGGCGCCTGCTACCACACCAGGCTAATTTTTTTGTATTTTTAGTAGAGACAGGGTTTCACCGTGTTAGCCAGGATGGTCTCGATCTCCTGATCTCGTGATCCACCCACCTCAGCCTCCCAAAGTGCTGGGATTACAGGCGTGAGTCACTGTGCACAGCCCCATAAAAATATTTTTAACTCTATCAAACAAGATAAGCTTCAGTTATCTAGAAAGATCACCGTGGATGTAAAATAAGTCATTCTACCAATGCCAAGTTAATGAAATGCAGCAGATTTCTGTATTTCTTAAAGATAATTTCTGTATAAAAATGAATACTATAGGCCAGGTACAGTGACTCACGCCTGTAATCCCAGCACTTTGGGAGGCCAAGGTGGGCGGATCACCTGAGGTCAAGAGTTCAAGACCAGCCTGACCAACATGGAGAAACCCCATCTCTACTAAAAATACAAAATGAGCCAGGCGTGGCAGCACATGCCTGTAATCCCAGCTACTCAGGAGGCTGAGGCAGGAGAATCACTTGAACCTGGGAGGCAGAGGTTGAGGTGAGCCAAGATCATACCATTGCACTCCGGCCTGGGTAACAAGAGTGAAACTCCGTCTCAAAAACAAAAAACAAAAAACAAAAAAAACCAGAATATTACTATTTTACCAAAAATTAAAATTAAAGCAGAACTGGTCAAGTGCAGTGGCTCACACCTGTAATCCCAACACCTCGAGAGGCGGAGGCGGGCAGATCACCTGAGGTCAGGAGTTGAAAACCAGCCTGGCTAGCATGGCAAAACCGTGTCTCTACTAAATAAACACAAAAATTAGCTAGGTATGGTGGTGGGCGCCTGTAATCCCAGCTACTCAGGAGGCAGAATTATTATATTCTTTCCATTTAAGATGCAAATAGGCCAGGTGCGGTGGCTCACACCTATAATCCCAGCACTTTGGGAGGCCAAGACAAGAGGATTGTCATGAGCCCAAGAATTCAAGACCAGTGTGAGCAACAAAGAGACATGCTATCTGTGCAAAAAATAAAATTAGTCGCGCATGGTGGTATGCAGTTGTGGTCCCAGCTACATGGCAGCCTAAGGCAGGAGGATTACCTGAGCTCGGGAGCTTGAGGCTGCAGTGAACCAAGTGAGCCATGTTCACGCAATTCTACTCCAGCCCGGGAGATAGAGTGAGATCCTGTCTCAAAAAAGATGCAGATAGCCCTCTGAACATTCCTTTGAGGACATAAAATCTGAATATGAAGACTGAATTTACTATTTTGGCAATTAGCAGAGGACAAAACCAAAAATCTTTATTAAATTGACATATTCAAGGGAAGCTGACCTAAAAAGCTGAGCATTATTTTTTACTAGCAAACATATACACAACATTTATATGAAAATTATAGCTGAGAAACAAAGAAAGATGAAAAATATTTAAGGTATATTACCGGCACTGTACAAATTTTGACTGCTTGAGGATTCGCTGGTACTCCTGGCCTTGAGGTTATGTTACCTGTGGTCTCGGCTCTTGTTACAGTTTGCTGAGGAGATACCAACATCAACTGACCACTGTTACTTTTAATCAAAACGGTTCCTATATTTAAAAAAGAAAAAAAAAGTGACCTCTGAGCCACTAAATACAGCATAACCATCACATATCTTCTTCTCCCATTTCTTTCAACACTTTAAAATGATGTCTTCAATACATACTGAATTTCATGTCTGCTACTTATATACAAAGATGAACAAATGTTTTTACTCCAAGCTATTTAAAAATTTAAAATCTATGAATATAATGAGATGCTCCTGAAGAAAGCAAAACACTTTTCCTTCATGACATCAACACTATAAAGCTACAGTAATTAAGATGGTGTGGTTAACAGCATAAGACTGAATAAGCTGACCAGTGGAATAGAATAGAGAACCCCCAAATCAACTCATGCAGATATATCATATCACATTTTCCTAAAAGGCTCTGTAGACTTATGAGGAGAGACTATTCAGTAAATGGGGCTGGTCAATTAGCTATCTATACAGAAAAGATAAAATTTGAGAAAGAAAAATATATATAAATGTGAGCCCTTTAAAATTATCTCCCCCAGAGAGGCATTAAAATGAGACAGCAATTAGGTCTTACTCCCCTTTGCTATGTAATCAATCCTCTCTTGAAACTGCTTGCTATAGCCACAAGTAGCTCTAAAGTAACCTAACAATGCCACAACGCCAGATAACATAAACCACACTCTATAGTTCAACAATGTATAACCAATCAATGTTATTTCTGTAAACCAATGAGGATTCCTGACAAATAACTTTTTTTTCATTTTTGAGACAGAGTCTCGCTCTGTCGCCCAGACAATCTTGGCTCACTGCAACCTCCACCTCCTGGGTTCAAGAGATTCTCCTGCCTCACCCTCCCCAGTAGTTGGGATTACAGGCGCGCACCACCATGCCCAGCTGATTTTTTTTTTGTATTTTTAGTAGAGATGAGGTTTTGCCATGTTGGCCAGGCTGGTCTCAAACCCCTGATCTCAGGTGATCCTCCCACCTCAGCCTCCCAAAGTGCTGGGATTACAGGTGTGAACCACTGCACCCAGCTGACAAATAATATTTTAATCAACCCACTCTTTATCCCTTTTTCTGCTTTTAAAAACCTGTTTGTTACAAACGCACTCCCCAAGGCAATTTGTGTGTCCTGGGCAGCTGTACTCAACCTTGGCCCAAATAAACTCTCTATATTAATTCTGCCTCAGCTTCTTTCTTTTAGGTTGACCTTTCAGATGCCTATTTCACACACATTCACAAAAACCAGGTGTATTAGAATATAAAAGTAAAAGGGAAAAATTTTTAAACTCTTAGACAATGTAGAAAATTATCTTTCTGCATGCCTGTAGCCTGTAGTCCCAGCTACTTGGGACAACTGCTGAGGCAGGAGGACAGCTTGAGCCCACAAGCTCGAGGCTGCAATGAGCTAAGATTGCGTCTACACTCCAGCCTGGGACACAGAGCAAGACCCTGTCTCAAAAAAGAGAAAGAGAGAGAGAGAAAGACAGAAAGAGCGAAAGAAAGGACTTTCTGAACTTGGGATAGGGAAGAATTTCTTAAAGTTCGATAAACTCAACTACATTAAAAGTAAAAACTGTTATTTAGCAAAAGACACCATCAGGTAATAGGACACGCCACAAAATGAAGCGAAATTTTGGTTCACATATATTCAAAGGATGAGTATCCAAAATGCACAAAAGAAACACAGAGGCCAAGGACAGGGAAAGGTAAATTAAGACCACAGTGAAGTATCACTTCATATCTACATAGACAAGCAAAGATGAAGATGACCAATGACAATACCAAGGGTTAGAGAAAAGTGTATCAACAGGAATTCTAACACCTTGTTGGTGGTAGTGCAATTTGGTACAACTAACTACTTTCTTCAAGTTTACATCAAATTTATTTCCATTTGCATATCCTGTAACTCAGTATTTCTAACCTAAAGTAATTCTTGGCCAGGCATGGTGGCTCATGCCTGTAATCCCAACACTTTGGCAGGCTAAGGCAGGAGGATCTCTTGAGACCTGGGGTTTGAGACTACCCTCAGCAACAAGTGAGACCCTGTCTCTACAAAAACAATTTTTTAATTAGCCAAATGCAGTGGACGTGTGCCTGTAGCCCTACTCAAGAGACTGAGGTGGGAGGCTCACTTGAGCCCAAAAGTTCAAGGCTGTAGTGAGCTATGATGGTGCCACTGCACTTCCACCTAGGTGACAGAGCACAACACTGTCTCTAAAAATAAATAAAATCTTTTAAAGAAAAAAAAGTCTTTTGTGTCAAAAGGAGGCACAAACAAAAATATTCACAGCTGGAGTTCCACTTTCAGAATGGTGGCAAGAGGATCTCTACAACCCTGTTCCCCAGTAAAATAGGCATAACTGGTGAAAATTATTTTTATAAAACAACCATTCAAAGTTTTTGGAAACTGGTCAGGTATGGTAGCTCACACTTGTAAACCCAGCACTTTGGGAGGCCAAGGTAGGCGGATCACTTGAGGCCAGGAGTTTGAGACCAGCCTGGCCAATAGGGTGAATCCCCGTATCTACTAAAAAATACAAAAATTAGCGGAGTGTGGTGGCAGGCACCTGTAATCCCAGCTACTACTCAGGAGGCTGAAGCACAAGAATCGCTTGAACCTGGGAGGCGGTGGTTACAGTGAGCCGAGATCACGCCACTGCACTCCAGCCTAGGCAACACGGAGAGATTCTGTCTCAAAAAAAGTGTTTGGAAACTGTCCTAAGGCATGCAGAAAATGACTACAGTTATTGGAGACCTGCTAAAACTCAGTAAGAATAGCAAGAATATGTGGCATTTGCTGCAATCAACTCCCCTCTCTTTCCCTTCTCAGCTCAACATGACAGAAATTCCATTCCAGGGAGTGTGGCCAAGAACACAGGGCTCCCTCTCTCCTAACCTCCCAGTCTAAGGCTATGGTATCTTCCCAGGAGGAGGAAGTCACTTGCATTTCTCATCTACCCCCAATCCTCACCCCCATCCCAGCTACATATTGAAGAGGATAAACTTGAGACAGGTGCATCTTAGAGGTTCAAGTCTCCCTTCTTTCACCCATTCCCATTCATAAAAGGAAATCTGTATGTCAAGGACAGCACACTGGGAACACTTGGACCTCAAGTGTCTCACCCCAGCTCTTTCACAGGGTGGAGGTGTTCCATGTTGGGAGAGGTAAGCAGAAAAGACCTGAGTACTGCCCACACCCAGTACCCTGTTCCTAGAGCAGGGATATCACTCAGAGAGAAGAAAGCCACAGTCCCGATCTCTGCTCCCAATATCTCCCTAACTGAAATGTCTTTACGTTAAACAGAGTGGAGAAGTTCAAGGCTAAAGGCACCCTCAAATACAAAACAGCAATTAAGAGGAGGCTGGTAGCTTCATGAGAGATACAAGCTAAACCATAAGTCTACTAGTTTACCAAAGAAAACCAAAGAGACAACTAAGAAGGGTCCTCCTTGGGTCAGAACAAACCTCAAACACTCGCCTAAAAAATTATCTCTGTAAAGGAGCCCAAATTTAATTGGATCAGACTGTGGAACAAGTTAGGCTCTAGGGCATTGTTGAAAACAATAGGGCGGATCAGCTGGCAATGAGTGGATCCTAACAGCCAGGTGTGATACCAGCATAAGCAGACAGCTTAACAGAGAGATGAGGCAAAGAGACAGAGTCCTGCTAAAGATGACAGTGCTCATGTTCAAGGATGTGCCCTCTAAAAAGCAACATCAGCAGCTGCTTATTGGACCAAAAGGAGACCTCACTAAAACAGTCTAGCCAAACATTTTTTAAAAATCAAAAAACAGTAACACACCCAAGGGAGTGGGGACCAGTATTAAGAGTTGCTACTCTATAGTTAACAACAAACTATGACATGTAAAGAAACAGAAAAGTGAGACAATAAACCCGGGGGAAAAGCAAGCAACAGAAACCACCTGTGAGACAGACTAGATGTCAGATTTCATAAATGTCAGAGTAACAATTGTAAGCATGTTCAAAGGAATAAAAGGAACCATACTTAAAGAAGGAAGGTGTGATATATCTAGAATATCACTAGAGATAGATATTATTTTTAAAAAACGGAACTTCTGTCATTACAGTAACAAATTCACAAGAGATTCAAAAGTAAACCTAAACTGGCAAAAGAAAGATCAGCAAACTTGGAGATAAATCTATAGAAATTATGCAATCCAAAGAACAAAAAGAATGATGAAAAATATAGACCAACGGAACAGAACAGAGCCCTCAGAAATAGTACCACACATCTACAACCATCTGATCTTTGACAAACCTGATAAAAACAAGAAATGGGGAAAGGAGTCCCTATTTAATAAATGGTGCTGGGAAAACTGGCTAGCCATATGCAGAAAGCTGAAACTGGATCCCTTCCTTACACTTACACCTTACACAAAAATTAATTCAAGATGGATTAAAGACTTAAATGTTAGACCTAAAACCAGAAAAACCCTAGAAGAAAACCTAGGTGATACCATTCAGGACATAGGCAGGGGCAAGGACTTCCTGTCTAAAACACCAAAAGCAATGACAACAAAAGCCAAAATTGACAAATGGGATCTAATTAAACTAAAGAGCTTTTGCACAGCAAAAGAAACCACCATCAGAGTGAACAGGCAACCTACAGAATGGGAGAAAATTTTTGCAATCTACTCATCTCACAAAGGGCTAATATCCAGAATCTACAGAGAACTCAAACAAATTTACAAGAAAAAAACAACCCCATCAAAAAGTGGGCAAAGGATACGAACAGACACTTCTCAAAAGAAGACATTTATGCAGCCAACAGACACATGAAAAAATGCTCATTATCACTGGCCACCAGAGAAATGCAAATCAAAACCACTATGAAATACCATCTCACACCAGTTAGAATGGCAATCATTAAAAAGTTAGGAAAACAACAGGTGCTGGAGAGGATGTGGAGAAACAGGAACACTTTTACACTGTTGGGAATGTAAACTAGTTCAACCATTGTGGAAGACAGTGTGGCAATTCCTCAAGGATCTAGAACTAGAAATACTATTTAACCCAGCCATCCCATTACTGGGTATATACTCAAAGGATTATAAATCATGCTGCTATAAAGACACATGCACACGTATGTTTATTGCGGCACTATTCACAATAGCAAAGATTTGGAACCAACCCAAATGTCCATCAATGATAGACTGGATTAAGAAAATGTGGCACATATACATCATGGAATACTATGCAGCCATAAAAAAGGATGAGATAATGTCCTTTGTAGGGACACAGATGAAGCTGGAAACCATCATTCTCAGCAAACTATCCTAAGGACAAAAAAACCAAACACTGCATGTTCTCACTCACAGGTGGGAATTGAACAATGAGAACACTTGGACACAGGGTGGGGAACATCACACACCGGGGCCTGTCATAGGGGGGGAGGAGAGGGGAGGGATAGCATTAGGAGATATACCTAATGTAAATGATGAGTTAATGGGTGCAGGACACCAACATGGCACATGTATACATATGTAACAAACCTGCACGTTGTGCCCATGTACCCTAGAACTTAAAGTATAATAAAAAAAAAAAAAAAAGAAAAATAAACAGATTCTCAGAAAACATGGAACACCATTAAAGACACCAAAACAGGCATAATGTGAGTACCAGAAAGAGAGGGGAGAGAGAAAGGAACAGGAAAAAAAAAAACAAAGAAATAACAGCTGAAAGCTTCCCAAATTTGGAGGAAAATAATCCAGACATCAAAGTAGCTCAAGAAACCCCAAGTAAGGTAAATGCAAAGAGAGCCCCACACCAAGACACATGGTAATAAAAATGTTCAAAAACAAAGAAAAAAGGAAGGCAAAGACATTTAAAATTTAAAAACAGGCTGGCACAGTGACTTGTAAT
This sequence comes from Pongo pygmaeus, assembly GCF_028885625.2. Taxonomy (NCBI): domain Eukaryota; kingdom Metazoa; phylum Chordata; class Mammalia; order Primates; family Hominidae; genus Pongo; species Pongo pygmaeus. Next base: position 40,704,150 of record NC_072390.2, on the reverse strand, counting down.
CCCAGCACTTTGGGAGGCTGAAGCAGGAGGACTGCTTGAGTCCAGGACAAAGCAAGACCCCACCTCTACAAAAAAAAAAAAAAAAAAAAAAATTTTAAAAGGTAGCCCATTGTGGTGGCACACACCTGTAATTCCAGCTACTGGAAAGGTTGAGGTGGATCACTCAAGCCCAAGAATTCAAGGTTGCAGTGAGCTATAATCACACCACAGCACTCCAGCACAGGCGACAGAGCAAGACCTTGTCTCTAAAAAAAATTTTTTTTTAATTTAAACTGAGAAGATTCATTAGCAGCAGAAACGCCATACAAAAAACACTAAATGAAGTTCTTCAGGCTGAAAACAAGTGACCAAGGCAGTAATTCAAATTCACGTGGAAAAAACAAAGAGCACTGGTAATTATGTAATTTGGCAGTATAAATGTATTATTACTTCTTCTTTCATAACTGGTTTTAAAAAACTATTGTACAGAACAATATATATAGAATTATGTCTTTGGAAATTTAACATATAGGAATGTAAAATTTTTACAAATAGAAGCACAGAGGAAATGGGTGGAAGCAAAGCTGTATTGTACTAAAAGTACTTCAGATGGTAAGTCAGAAGCAAAGGAACAAATGAAGAAAATCCAGAAAAGACAAATAAGGTAATATAACAAATGACATAAACACGTCCTTGCTCTCTTCTTCCCTCAGCTTTTTTTTTTTTTTTTTTTTTTGAGATGGAGTCTCGCTCTGTCACCAGGCTTGAGTGCAGTGGTGCGATCTCGGCTCACTGCAACCTCCGACTCCCTGGTTCAAGCAATTCTCCTGCCTCAGCCTCCTGAGTAGCTGGGATTACAGGCACATGCCACCACGCCCAGCTAATTTTTGTATTTTTAGTAGAGACGGTGTTTCACCATGTTGGCCAGGATGGTCTCAATCTCCTGACCTCGTGATCTGCCTGCCTCGGCCTCCCAAAGTGCTGGGATTACAGGCATGAGCCACCGCACCCAGCCTCGGCTTCTTTAAAAGACATAAAATTATGTAACATAATAATTGTTGAGTCTGTAATATAACTAGATGCAAGGTATAAAGCAATAATTACACACACACACGCACGCAAAGGAAAGCCAGAAATGAACTATATAAAAGAAAGGGCTTCTTTGTCTCACTGAAATAAGTTAATATACACGAAGGAGATTCCAATGAGATTCATATTGTAAGCCCTAAAGCAACCTCTAAGAAAAACACTCAAAAACATGTTGAAAAAATTACAAAGGATAAGTGTTACCCTAGAAAATATTTGCTTAATACAAAAGAAAGCAGGAAAAGTATAGAGGAAAAAGTAAAAGAAACATATAGGAAACAAAAGTAAATGGCAGGCCTAAGTCCAACTATAGTAACATTAAATGCAAATGTGAATGTACAAAATAATCCAATCAAAAGGCAGAAAGTGCTGGGTTGGATAAAAAACAAAATTCAACTATATGCTCCCTACAAGAGACATACGTTAGACTCAAAGATATAAAAGAGTTGAAAATAAAAGACATCATACAAACAGAACCACAAGAAAGCTGTAGTGGCCATACTAATATCAAAATAGACTTTAAACAAGAGATAAAGAAGGGCATTTTGTAATGATGGGGCTAACAGATCAACACGATGCAACATTTTAAGCACATATACCTCACACAGAGCCTAAAATATATGAAGCAAAAAGTGATAAAAGGAAAAGTAATTCAACAATTGCATGGACACTGCAATACCCCGCTTTCAATGAAGAATAGAACTAAACAGAAAAGCACCAAGGAAATCAAACACTTGAAAAAACTATAAACCAACTAAACCTAACTCACATCTATGGAGTACTTCACCTAACAATAGCATTCTTAAGTGTATGAGAAACATTCCGCAAGATAGACCATATACTAGGACACAAAACAAACCTCAATAAACTTTCAAAAATTGAAATTATATTAGGTTGGTGCAAAAGTAATCACGGTTTTCGCCATTGAAAGTAATGGCAAAAAAACACAATTACTTTTGCACCAACCTAATACAATGTATGGTCTCCACCTACAATGGAATGAAATTAGAAAACAGTGACAGAAAAAAAAAAAAGGTGGGGTAACTCACAAATATGTGCATAATAAACACACTTCTAAGTAACCAATGGGTCAATGAAGAAATCACAAAGGAAACTAGAAAATACTTTTGAGATGAATGAAAATGAAGATACAGCATACCAAAATCTATGTGATGCAACTAAAGCAATATTCAGAGAAAAATGTACAGCTATAAATGCCTGTCTTAAAAAGGAAGAAATATCTCAAATCACTAACAACTTTTTACCTTAAGACACTGGAAAAAGAAGAGCAAAATGAAAACTAAAGCAAGCAGAAGAAAAGAAATAATAAAGATTAAGAGCAGGGGTAAATAGAGGATAGAAAACAACTGAGAAAAATCAACAAAACTGGAGCAGGGAGCACTTGAGGGGGACTGGCCTGGCGTGCACTCCGCACCTCGGGGACGTTATTGCGTGTGGAACGGCTGCTTTTGGAAGACTTTTGCCCAGAAGAAAAGATGTTTGGTTTTCACAAGCCAAAGATGTACCGAAGTATAGAGGGCTGCTGTATTTGCAGAGCTAAGTCCTCCAGTTCTCGATTCACTGACAGTAAACGCTATGAAAAGGACTTCCAGAGCTGTTCTGGATTGCATGAGACTCCTTCAGGAGACATTTGCAATGCCTGTGTCCTGCTTGTGAAAAGATGGAAGAAGTTGCCAGCAGGATCAAAAAAAAAACTGGAATCATGTGGTAGATGCAAGGGCTGGACCCAGTCTAAAGACTACATTGAAACCAAAGAAAGTGAAAACTCCATCTGGGAACAGGATAAAGAGCAACCGTATCAGTAAACTGCAGAAGGAATTTATACGTAATAATTCTGATGCTCACAGTACCACCTCCAGTGCCTCCCCAGCTCAATTTCCTTGTTACAGTAACCAGTCAGATGACGGCTCAGATACAGAGATGGCTTCCGGTTCTAACAGAACACCAGTTTTTTCCTTTTGAGACCTCACATACTGGAAAAGACAGAAAGCATGTTGTGGGATCATCTATAAAGGCCGTTTTGGGGAAGTCCTCATTGACACACATCTCTTCAAGCCTTGCTGCAGCAATAAGAAAGCAGCTGCCGAGAAGCCATAGGAGCAGGGGCCAGAGCCTCTGCCCATCTCCACTCAGGAGTGGTGACTGAGGTTGTTATGTAGAAGGGGAACAAAAAAAACCATCTAAATTTTGAAAAGACCACAAAGCAACAAACTGACCCTCTTTTTTTTTTTTTTTTTTTTTTTGAGACAGAGTTTTTGCTCTTGTTGCCCAGGCTGGAGTGCAGTGGCGTGATCTTGACTCACTGCAACTTCCTCTCCCGGGTTCAAGTGATTCTCCTGCCTCAGCCTCCCGAGTAGCTGGGTTTATAGGTGCCCACCACCAGATCCGGCTAATTTTTTAGTTTTAGTAGAGACAGGGTTTCACCACGTTGGCCAGGCTGGTCTCAAATGACCCTCCTATTTTTAACTTGGATACCTGCTATTCTGCCAAAAGACAATTTCTAGAGTAGTTTTGAATGGGTTGACTTCCCCCAGTCCCACAAACTCTGAAGCCAGTGTCTAACTTACTAAAAAAAGAGTTGTACATAATATTTAAGATGCTGAGTATTTCATAGGAAAGCTGAATGCTGCTGTAAAGTGCTCTTCAAGTCTTTTTTTTTTAATCCCCTTCTAATGAATGAAACTAGGGGAATTTCAGGGGACAGAGATGGGATTTGTTGTATGATAAACTGTATGTAGTTTTTAGTCTTTCTGTATTGAGAAGCAGTGGTTGGGGCATTTTTAAGATGGCTGGCTACTCTTGTTTACCCTCACGATAATAAACTTGTCATAACTCAGTAACATGAACTTGCCCCTAGAGGTAGTTGTTAATAATTTTGAAATATTAAGGTCTTGCCAAGCTTCTGATGATTCAAACCTGTACTACTGATTATTAAGCAGGACAGACTGAGCTTTCTGTTGCAAATCCCTTGGAGGAGAAAGTAATTTCTAAATATACAGAGAGGTAACTTGACTATATATGTTGCATCCTGTGCCTCCCTTCATATTAATATTTGATAAAGATTTTAATTTATATAAAACTTCTAAAGCAGAATCAAAGCTCCTCTTGGGGAAATGGCAAGTCTTTAGGACAGGCGAGACCCTGTATGAATAGTACCAAAGCATTATCGCATGGTAGAAAACACACTCTATTAAAAATGTTAAGCTATCTGAAAAATAAAATGTGCAAGTCTTTGGGATGGCACAAAACAAAGGCTAATGCTTCTTGGGGCACATTTCTTAGAGGGCTTGCTGAGTGTGTAAATATAATCGACTTTTGTGTTACATGACTTTGATGACTTCATTGAAAATCTGCACAATTCAGTTTCAGCTATGGATTACTTCAGTTGACCTTTGTGAAGGTTTTTATCTGTGTAGAATGGGTGTCTGACTTGTTTTAGCCTATTAAGCTTTTATTTTCTTTCACTCTGTATTAAAACTAAAATTTACTAAAAGAGAAAAAAAAGAAAAATCAACAAAACCAAAAGATTGTTCTTTGGAAAAAAAAATAAACAAAACTGACAAACCTTTATCTAGAATAACTAAGAACAAAGGAAAGACTCAAACTATTAAAATCAGGTGTGAGGCCAGGCATGGTGGCTCAGGCCTGTAATCCCAGCGCTTTGGGAGGCCAACGTAGGTAGATCATTTGAGGTCATGAGCTCGAGACCAGTCTGGCCAACATGGTGAAACCCTGTCTCCCCTAAAAATACAAAAAAATTAGCCGGGCATGGTGGCACATGCCTGTAGTCCCAGCTACTCAGGAGGCTGAGGCAGAAGAATCACTTGAACCCGGGAGGCAGAGGTTGTAGTGAGCCAAGATCATGCCACTGCACTCCAGCCTGGGCAACAGAGCAAAACTCCGTCTCAAAAAAATAAATTAATTAACAAAATAAAATCGGGGGGTGGGGGGGTGGGGGGGCATAAGTATTATACAAGTAAGGATTATAAGGGAAGACTATAAACAATTATAAACTAATAAATTAGACAATTTAGATGAAACAAATTCCTAGAAACACATAAACTACTGAAATTGACTCAAGAAAAAATAGACAACCTGAATAGGCCTTTAAGAAATGAAGATATTGAATCAAAAGAGTATCTGTAAGCAAAGCCCAGGACCAGATGACTTCACTGGTCAATTCTACCAAACATGTAAAAGAAAATTTAATGTTAATCTTTCACAAAGTATTCCAAAAAATAAAAAAGCAGGGAACATGTCTCAACTCATTCTATAAGGTCAGTATTAACGATACCAAAAACAGACAAGGACATCACAAGAAAACCACAGGCCAATATCCCTTATAGATATAGACACAAAAATTCTTGACCAAGTACTAGCAAACTGAATCCAACAATGGTTTGTATGCATTATATACCATGACCAAGTGATAGTTATCTCAAGAATGCAAGGGTGGTTTAGTATCCAAACATTAACTACTATAAAACACTCTATCGATAGAATGAAAGACAAAAACCACATGATCATCTCAACAGATGCGGAATAAGCATTTGACAAAATTCAACAAGTCTTTCTTTCAGATAAAAAGACCCAAAAAAAGAGAAACAGAAATTTTCTCAACCTGATAAATGGATTTACAGAAGACCCACAGACAACATCATACTTTTGGTGAAAGTCTGAATTTCCCCCTAAGATCAGGAATAAGACAAGGATATCTAAGATGAAGGATGAGACAAGGATGCCTACAATCACTACTTTTGTTCAACATTATATTCAGAGTTCCACCAAGGGGAACTAGGCAAGAAAATGAAATAAAAGGCATCCAAATCAGAAGGGAATGAGTAAAATTATTTACAGATGGCATGATCTCATAAGGTCCCACAATCTCAGTGGATGCCTAAAACCTCAGACAGTGCTGAACCCCACATACTATGTTTTTTCTATACATACATACCTATGATAAAATTTAATTTATAAATTACACACAGTAACATATTGGCAACAATAATAATAAAATAAATACATAAAATAACTAATAATAAAATAAATAAAAATAAAAATAGAATAGAACAAAAAAAAATGCCACCAGCATCACCACTCTTGTAAGCTTTGGGGCCCTTATTAATTAAAATAGGGTTACCTGAACACAACGCTGTAATACTGTGTACTATAACAGTCAAGAGGGCTACTAAGTAACTAATAGGTAGGTAAGTGTACAGAGTGTCAATATACTGGACAAAGGGATGATTCACATTTCAGGCAGGATGCAGCGGAATGGAGGGAGATTTTGTCACGATACTCAGAATGGCACACAATTTAAAACAAATTGTTTATTTCTGGAATTTTCCACTTAATATTTTTGGAGGCAGTTGACCATGGGTAAATGAAAACATTAGATAAGGGAAGAGGAACTACTATATATAGAAAATCCTAATGAACCCTCTAAAAAACTATTAGAATTAATCAATTTAGCATGGTAGCAGGATACAAGACCAATATTCAGTAATCAACTGTATTTTTATACACTTGCAATGAATAACCATAAATGAAATTAAGAAAATCATTCTATTCACAATAGCACCAAAAAGAATAATATACTTTAAGGATAAATTTAACAAAGTACAAAACTAACACTATGAAAACTACGAAATGTCTTCATACTTTAATTACTTTCAACATGTAAAAAACACATTGAAAAACGTATGTTGAAAGTAATTACAGAAGATCTAAATAAATGGAAGATATCCATGTTCATGGATGGGTAAACCTCAGACCTACCTCACTGGATTGTTAAAGGAACCAAATGAGACAATATATGTGAGAGGATTTTTGAATTTTTGAGCAGGTAGCTATTAATGCCAAGAGATCCACAATTCAAACTTTTCTTCAACTAAGTACTCAAAACACCAGTAGGAGGCAATATTAGAATAGCTGTAGACAGGCAATGCTGAGAATAAAATAACCAGCTCATCTTCAGACCAAAGTGTTTTCAAGATGCAAAACACTCCTTTTGCAACCTTAACCAATTATTTATCTCAAAGGCCCAATTTCAATGAGAAGCAATAATATAATAGAAAGTGCTTAAAAACAAAGGGAAACTGAATGTTAGTCTCTTCTCTGAAGACCAGTGACCAAGTTTCTTTGAATCCAATCCTGATAAATATCTGAGACTCACTTTTTCCAATCATAAAAGAATGGCCTGTTTATTCTACAAGCATATTGACAGAATGTAATCATGTATTAGGTTACATAGCACCGTTCCTCTATAAATATTAAGATATTAAAGTGTATCGTGGTCCAGTGTCCACTCTCTAGTTGGTACATGATTTACATACTCTACCCTTCAGCCCAGCGAACTGCTACATCCCAACATCCCAAAATGCCAATTTCTTGGTGTCAAGCTGATCTGAATGGAGGTTCTCTGATTTCTCCACATTCACAGCATTTGTAAATACTGCCCCTGAAAAAATAGCAGATCCTTACAAATCTAAGAGCCTTAAAGATGCTAGAATTCATCTATCACAATTTAATACATATACAAAATGCCTCACTAGTCACCTTTTAGCCTCTTTTCAAATAGTCCAGGGTTAGGAAAACGGAGATTTGTTTGTGTCTACTCTTTCACAAACAGATCACAAATATAAGTCCTTCCTTAATATGGAACCAAACATGCCTCCCATTAATATCCAGAGATGCGAGGGTACCTTCTGCAACCACACAAAATAAGCCCACTCTCATTTCCATGGGACTGGAAACACTTAGATGCTAATTTGTTTCCTTCCTCAGGCACTAGAGGCCAATTTTCTTCCATTTTTCACATCACAGTTTTCCTTACAAAGAACTTAAAGTCACTTAAATTTCCCTCATTTCCTGAACTGAATAAATAAAAGAAAAAATTAAAGCAATCAAGAAGTTTATATCCCAGGTCATGCTATTAGTTATGGTATATCTCCCCTATCCTCCATTTACACAGCTGATTTGCCAAAATTGAGCTTCTATTTATCTCTATTAAATTTCATTTTTTAAGGATAGGTTGTTAGATTTCAGGTGATTTTTACTTTCTTCTTCTTACTTTCCATATTTGATTTTTTTATATGTACATATTATTTTACAAAAATAAGTTTGTTAGACAAAAACTAAACCCACAGAATATCTACCCTATTTACTACTGCATCTATGGCACTTAGCGTAGAATCCAGGATATAGTTAGCACTGACCACATTGGTAATCTCAGCACTCTGGGAGGCTGAGATGGGTGGATCGCTTCAGCTCAGGAGTTCAAAACCAGCCTGGGCGAAATGGTGAAACGCCATCTCTACAAAAAAAAATTTTTTTTTTTTTAAGATGGAGTCTCGCTCTGTCGCCCAGGCTGGAGTGCAGTGGCGCGATCTCGGCTCACTGCAAGCTCCGCCTCCCGGGTTCACACTATTCTCCTGCCTCAGCCTCTCGAGTAGCTGGGACTACAGGCGCCCGCTACCATACCCGGCTAATTTTTTGTATTTTTAGTAGAGACGGGGTTTCACAGTGTTAGCCAGGACAGTCTCGATCTCCTGACCTCGTGATCCGCCTGCCTCGGCCTCCCAAAGTGCTGGGATTAGAGGCGTGAGCCACCACGCCTGGCCCAAAAATTTGTATAATTAGCTAAGCCTGGTGGTGCCCGCCTGTGGTGCCAGCTATTTGGGAGGCTGTGGCAAGGAACACTTGAGCTCAGGAGTTTGAGGTTGCAGTGAGCTATGTTCAAGCCACTCCAGTCCAGCCTGGGAGACAGAGTGAAACAGTTTTGACCCTGTTTCAAAAACAAACAAACAACAACAAAAAAAACTGGACGGCTGCAGTGGCTCATGCCTGTAATTCCAGCACTATGGGAGACGAAGGCAGGTGGATCACATAAGGCCAGGGGTTTGAGACCAGCCTGGCCAACATGGTGAAACCCTGTCTCTATCAAAAATACAAAAATTAGCTGGGCATGGTGGCACGCACCTGTAATCCCAGCTACTCAGGAGGCTGGGGCAGGAGAAGTGCTTGAACCCAGAAGGTGGAGGCTGTAATGAACTGAGGTCATGCCACTGCACTCCAGCCTAGGCGAAAGAAAGAATGAGATTTTGTCTCCAAAAAAAAAAAAAATTAAAGTGTTGAGTTCATAATACAGAAAATTGTCACCATATAATGATAAGTGAAAATCAGGATATAAAAGTGATATCACAGAATCCCAATTATGTGAAAAATAGAGAAGGTATGCATAACATTTTTATTTCCAAAGAGACAAAAAACTTTTGGGAATGAAATGCTCTATATCTTAATTTCATTGGTGCTACACCTTTATTAAATGTTTCAGCACTCAATTCACCGTAAATGGGCTCCTTTTTTTTTTTTGAGAGAGTTTTGCTCTGTCTCCCAGGCTGGAGTGCAGTGGCGCAATCTTGGATCACTGCAACCTCTGCTCCCGGGTTCAAGCGATTCTCACGCCTCAGCCTCCCAAGTAGCTCAGACTACAGGCATGCACCACAATACCCTGGCTAATTTTTGTGTATTTTTAGTAGAGACCGGGTTTTGCCATGTTGGCCTGGCTGGTCTTGAACTCCTGGCCTCAAGTAATCCACCTGCCTTGGCCTCCCAAAGTGGTAGGATTACAGGCATGAGCCACCGCACCCAGCCAGGTTCCTCATTTTTTTTTTTTTTTTTTTTTTTTTTTTTGATATGGAGTCTCGTTCTGTCACCAGGTTGGAGTGCAGTGGCGCAATCTCGGCTCACCGTAACCTCCAGCTCCCTGGTTCAAGTGATCCTCTTGCCTCAGCCTCCAGAGTAGCTGGGATTACAGGCACATACCACCACGCCCAGCTAATTTTTGTATTTTTAGTAAAGACAGTGTTTCACCATGTTGGCCAGGATGGTCTTGATCTCCTGACGTCATGATCCACCCGTCTCGGCCTCCCAAAGTGCTGGGATTACAGGTGTGAGCCACTGCGCCCAGCCTAGGTTCCCCTTTTTTAATAACAAAAATTTTACCTCAATAAAGATGACATTTAAAAAGGAGATTAGGGGCCAGGTGCAGTGGCTCACGCCTGTAATCCCAGCACTTTGGGAGGCCGAGGCAGGAAGATCGCTCGAGCCCAGGAGTTCAAGGCCAGCCTGGGAAACAGTGAGATCCCAAATGTACCAAAAAAAAAAAAAAAATTAGCTGGGCATAGTGAGGCACACCTGTAGTCCCAGTTACTCAGTAGGGTGACGTGGGAGAATTGCCTTTGCTAGGGAGGTCAGTCTGAAGTGAGCCCTGATTGTACTAATACACTCCAGCCTGGGTGATACAGCAAGACACTGTCTCAATTTTTTAATTTTTCTTTGAGACAGAGTCTTGTTCTGTTGCCCAGGCTGGAGTGCAGTGGCACGATCTCAGCTCACTGCATACATCTGGGCTCAAGTGATTCTCGTGCCTCAGCCTCCCAAGTACCTGGGATTAGAAGTATGCACCACAACACCTGGCTAGTTTTTGTACTTTCAGTAGAGACAGGATTTTGCTATGTTGGCGAGGCTGGTCTCGAACTCATGACCACAAGTGATCTGCCTGCCTCGGCCTCCCAAAGTGCTGGGATTGCAAGATGTGAGTCATCATGCCCAACCCTGTCTCAATTTTTTTTAAAAGAAGGTTTTTAAAATACACTCAAAACTTTAGGGGGAGGGTAATATTTTTGTGTAATTTTTCTGTTTTCCAAATTTTCTACAATAAGTATCATCTTTTTAATTTAAAAAATAGGGAAAGGTAGGCACTGAGATAACTTAAAGACCCATACTTTCAGACGGCTGAGAATTTGGAGGGTCCTCATACATGTTAGCTAAATAGCAACCACAGAGTACCTATCGACAAATGCTGCATAAGTACCTTAAATATTCATGACACTTCTGCTGTGCAACATTGTATTCCACATAAATGGTGTTCCCCAGAGTTCTGTGATATGCAGACTCTGTATACTTATTCTATTTAACCCTTATGATATTTTTAAGACGGTATTAACCACATTTTAGAGACAATATAGCTGACATTAAGAATGAGATTGGGACAGGCGTGGTGGCTCATGCCTGTAATCCCAGCACTTTGGGAGGCTGAGGCGGGTGGATCACCTAAGATCAGGAGTTCGAGACCAGCCTGACCAACATGGAGAAACCCCATCTCTACTAAAAATATAAAATTAACCAGGCATGGTGGCACATGCCTGTAATCCCAGCTACTCGGGAGGCTGAGGCAGGAGAATTGCTTGAACCCGGGTGGGGTCAGTGGTTGGGGGGGGGGTTGCAGTGAGGTGAAATCACGCCATTGCACTCCAACCTGGGCAACAAGAGCGAAACTCTATCTCAGAAAACAAAAAAGAGAAAAAAAGAATGAGATTAGGCCGGGTGCGGTGGCTCACTCCTGTAATGCCAGCACTTTGGGAGGCCGAGGCAGGTGGATCACCTGAGGTCAGGAGTTCGAGACCAGCCTGGCCAACATTGTGAAGCCCCATCTCTACTAAAAATAAAAAATTAGCCGGCAGTGGTGGCACACACCTGTTGTCCCAGCTAATCGGGAGGCTGAGGCAGGAGAATGGCTTGAACCTGGGAGGTGGAGGTTGCAGTGAGCTGAGATCGTGCCACTGCACTCCAGCCTGGGCAACAGAGTGAGACTCCATCCAAAAAAAAAAAAAAAAACACACAAAAACAATGAGATTAATAACTTGCCTAGATTACAAAGCTATCAAGTGGTAGAGCTGGGATTCAAACTCCAGGACCAATGTTCTCTCCTATGTTGCTACACTCTATTACATTCCACAAAAAGCCAACCCTCCAAGCCCATTATTATCTGCAAACTTGATTGGCATACCATCTAGGCCTTATTCTGTGGTCTTGGACTGAACCTTCTAGACAACTACGTATCATATACCTAGTTTACTACAAGGTAACAAGAGCCTTCTTAGCCATAGTCATTCAGTAAGTAACAAACCCATACACTGGTATTATCATCCAGCCTACATTTCTCTATATTGAAATTCTACCTTCCCCCTCAATTACAATGCTCATATATTCTTACCATTAATTAATGTCTGGAAAATGACTTCTTAGATTCCAGGGGTAGTTTTCTAAAATTAAGTATTAATACTGTTGATTACATATTTAAACAATTTTTGGGGAGTAAAATTTAGCAATGCCTATTGAAATATTACCATTTGAACTATCAATTCCACTTCTAGCAATTTATCCTGTAAAAATCAACGTTTCCAAACTGCACAAAAATACACATGCAAAGATGTTAATCCAGCATCATTTTTAACAGCAGAAAGTAGTGCAAACAGTATCAATGCCTGCAAATAGGCAAGTGGTCAAAAAACAATGTTATGTCAATATAGTGGACTACTATGCAGTTGAAAAAATGAAGCAGTTATAGGTACTAATGAGAAGTGAAGCCAGCTGGACTTCCTGGGTCGAGTGTGGACTTGGAGAACTTTTCTGTCTTACAAGAGGATTGTAAAATGCAACCATCAGTGCTCTGTAGAAACACACCAATCAGCGCTCTGTAGATAGCAAGAGGATTCTAAAATGCACCAATCAGCGCTCTGTAAAATGCACCAATCAGCATTTTGTAAAATGTACCAATCAGTGCTCTGTAAAATGCAGATCCAATCAGCAGGATCCTAAAAGTGGCCAATCGCAGGGAAGACTGAAAAAAGAGCACTCTGATAGGACAGAAATGGAACATGTGAGGGGCCAATAAGGGAACAAAAGCTGGCCACCCCAGCCAGCAGCGACAACCCGCTTGGGTCCCCTTCCACACCGTGGAAGCTTTGTTCTTTCATTCTTCATAGTAAACCTTGCTGCCACTCACTCTTTGGGTCCGTGCCATCTGTAAGAGCTGTAACACTCACCGCAAAGGTCTGCAGCTTCATTCTTGAAGTCAGCGAGACCACAAACCTGCTGGAAGGAACCAACTCTGGACACATATTGGGGGCTCGTTCAGGATATCGCCATGCGGTACCATCAGACCCCTTTTGCTTGCTATTCTGTCCTATTTTTCCTTAGAATTTGGGGGCTAAACACTGGGCACCTGTCGGCCAGTTAAAAGTGACTAGCATGGCCGCCAGACTAAAGACACGGGTGTCAGGCTTTCTGGGAAAGGGCTCTCTAACAACCCCAGACTCTTTGGAGTTGGGAGCGTTGGTTTGCCTGGAACCAGCTTCCACTTTTCCTATACTTCTGGGCTGAGCCAAGGGTCGACAGAGAGGAAAGATATTCAGCTCTGGGGTCCCGACAAAAAGTTGGTTGACCCTGCAGCAGTGAGCGGAACTCTCAAAGTTACGTCGCCCAAGCGAGACTCACCCATCTATCCTATCTATCCTGACACTTGCCTCCTGCATCCTATTGCCTGTCAGACAAACTTCCTCCCACCTCTCTTCTCCAAGGCTAGTCCCACTTCTAAAAACCACTCCCTGTCCCTGGTGCTCTTCTAGTTTCTCTTATAAGAATGATTTCTAGTATATATTTCGGGGGGAGGTTCCAAGATGGCCGAATAGGAACAGCTCCAGTCTACAGCTCCCAACATGAGTGACACAGAATACCAGTGATTGCTGCATCCCCAACTGAGGTACTGGGTTCATCTAACTGGGGCTTGTTGGACAGTGGGTGCAGCCCACAGAGTGTAAGCCAAAGCTGCGGGGGCATCGCCTCACCCGGGAAGCACAAGGGGTCAGGGAATTACCTTTACTAGCCAAGGGAAGCCGTGACAGACGGTACCCAGAAAATCGGGACACTCCCATCCTAATACTGCACTTTTCCAATGGTCTTAGCAAATGGCACACAAGGAGATTATATCCCGTGCCTGGCTCAGAGGGTCCCACACCCACAGAACCACACTCACTGCTAGCACAGCAGTCTGAGATCAAACTGCAAGGCGGCAGCGAGGCTGGGGGAGGGACATCCGCCATTGCTGAGGCTTGAATAGGTAAACAAAGTGGCGGGAAGGTCGAACTGGGTGGAGCCCACCGCAGCTCAAGAAGGCCTGCCTGTCTCTGTAGACTCCACCTCTGGGGGCAGGGCATAACTGAACAAAAGGCAGCAGAAACTTCTGCAGACATAAACATCCCTGTCTGACAGCTTTGAAGAGAGTAGTGATTCTCCCAGCACAGAGTTTGAGATCGGACAGACTGCCTCCTCAAGTGGGTCCCTGACGCCCGAGCAGACTAACTGGGAGGCATCTCCCAGTAGGGACCAACTGACACCTCATATAGCTGGGTGCCCCTCTGAGATGAAGCTTCCAGAAGAAGGATCAGGAAGCAACATTTGCCATTCTGCAATATTTGCTGTACTGCAGCATCCACTGGTGATACCCAGGCAAACAGGGTCTGGAGTGGACCTCCAGCAAACTCCAACAGACCTGCAGCTGAGGGTCCTGTTAGAAGGAAAACTAACAGAAAGGACACCCACACCAAAACACCATCTGTACATCACCATCATCAAAGACCAAAGGTAGACAAAACCACAAAGATGGAAAGAAACCAGAGCAGAAAAGCTGAAAATTCTAAAATTCAGAGCACCTCTTCTACTCCAAAGGAATGCAGCTCCTCGCCAGCAACGGAACAAAGCTGGACAGAGAATGACTTTGACGAGTTGAGAGAAGAAGGCTTCAGACGACCGGTAATAACACACTTCTCTGAGTTAAAGGATGATGTTTGAACACATCGCAAAGAAGCTAAAAACTTGAAAAAAGATTAGACGAATGACTAACTAGAATAAACAGTGTAGAAAAGACCTTAAATGACCTGAGGGAGCTGAAAACCATGGCACGAGAACTACATGATGCATGCACAAGCTTCAGTAGCTGATTTGATCACCTGGAAGAAAGGGTCTCAGTGACTGAAGATCAAATGAATTAAATGAAGCAAGAAGAGAAGTTTAGAGAAAAAAGAGTTAAAAAAAAAAATGAATAAAGCCTCCAGGAAATATGGTACTATGTAAAAAGACCAAATCTACGTCTGATTGGTGTACCTGAAAGTGACGGGGAGAATGGAAACAAGTTGGAAAACACTCTGCAGGATATTAATCAGGAGAACTTACCCAACCTAGCAAGGCAGGCCAACATTCAAATTCAGGAAATACAGAGAACACCACAAAGATACTCCTCGAGAAGAGCAACTCCAAGACACATAATTGTCAGATACACCAAAGTTGAAATGAAGGAAAAAATGTTAAGGGCAGCCAGAGAGAAAGGTCAGGTTACCTACAAGGGGAAGCCCATCAGACTAACAGCAGATCTCTTGGCAGAAACTCTACAAGCCAGAAGAGAGTGGGGACCAATATTCAACATTCTTGAAGAAAAGAATTTTCAACCCAGAATTCCATATCCAGCCAAATTAAGCTTCATAAGTGAATGAGAAATAAAATCCTTTACAGACAAACAAATGCTGAGAGATTTTGTCCCCACCAGGCCTGCCTTACAAGAGCTCCTGAAGGAAGCACTAAACACGGCAAGGAACAACCAGTATCAGCCACTGCAAAAACATGTCAAACTGTAAAGACCATCGATGCTAAGAAGAAACTGCATCAACTAACATGCAAAATAACCAGCTAACATCATAATGACAGGATCAAATTCACACATAACAATATTAACCTTAAATGTAAGTGGGCTAAATGCTCCAATTAAAAGACACAGACTGGCAAATTGGATAAAGAGGCAAGACTCATCAGTGTGCTGTATTCAGAAAACCCATCTCACACACAGAGACACACATAGGCTCAAAATAAAGGGATGGAGGAAGATCTACCAAGCAAATGGAAAACAAAAAAAGGCAAGGGTTGCAATCCTAGTCTCTGATAAAACAGACTTTAAACCAACAAAGATCAAAAGAGACAAAGAAAGCCATTACATAATGGTAAAGGGATCAATTCAATAAGAAGAGCTAACTATCCTAAATATATATGCACCCAATACAGGAGCACCCAGATTCATAAAGCAAGTCCTTAGAGACCTACAAAGAGACTTAGAATCCCACACAATAATAATGGGAGACTTTAACACCCCACTGTCAACATTAGACAGATCAATGAGACACAAAGTTAACAAGGACATCCAGGACTTGAACTCAGCTCTGCACCAAGCAGACCTAATAGACATCTACAGAACTCTCCACCCCAAATCAACAGAATATACATTCTTCTCAGCACCACATTGCACTTATTCCAAAATTGACCACATAGTTTAAAGTAAAGCACTCCTCAGCAAATGTAAAAGAACAGAAATCATAACAAACTGTCTCTCAGACCACAGGGCAATCAAACTAGAACTCAGGATTAAGAAACTCACTCAAAACCACTCAAGTACATGGAAACTGAACAACCTGCTCCTGAATGACTACTGGGTACATAACGAAATGAAGGCAGAAATAAAGATGTTCTTTGAAACTAACGAGAACAAAGACACAACATACCAGAATCTCTGGAAACATTTAAAGCAGTGTGTAGAGGGAAATTTATAGCACTAAATGCCCATAAGAGAAAGCAAGAAAGATCTAAAATTGACACCCTAACATCACAATTAAAAGAACTAGAGAAGCAAGAGCAAACACATTCAAAAGCTAGCAGAAGGCAAGAAATAACTAAGATCAGAGCAGAATTGAAGGAAATAGAGACACAAAAAACCCTACAAAAAAATCAAAGAATCCAGGAGCTGGTTTTCCGAAAAGATCAACAAAATTGATAGACTGCTAGCAAGTCTATCAATAATAAAGCAAGTCTATCAAGTAATAAAGAAGAAAAGAGAGAAGAATCAAATAGACGTAATAAAAAATGATAAAGGGGATATCACCACTGATCCCACAGAAATACAAACTACCATCAGAGAATACTATAAACACCTCTACGCAAATAAACTAAAAAATCTAGAAGAAATGGATAAATTCCTGGACACATACACCCTCCCAAGACTAAACCATGAAGAAGCTGAATCCCTGAATAGACCAATAACAGGCTCTGAAACTGAGGCAATAATTAATAGCCTACCAACCAAAAATAGTCCAGGACCAGGTAGATTCACAGCCAAATTCTACCAGAGGTACAAAGGGGAGCTGGTACCATTCCTTCTGAAACTATTCCGATCAATAGAAAAAGAGGGAATCCTCCCTAACTCATTTTATGAGGCCAACATCATCCTGATACCAAAGCCTGGCAGAGACACAACCAAAAAAGAGAATTTTAGACCAATATCCTTGATGAACATTGATACAAAAATCCTCAATAAAATACTGGCAAACTGAATCCAGCAGCACATCAAAAAGCTTTTCCAACATGATCAAGTTGGCTTCATCCCTGTGATGCAAGGGTGGTTCAACATACGAAAATCAATAAACTTAATCCAGCACATAAACAGAACCAAAGACAAAAACCACATGATTATCTCAATAGATGCAGAAAAGGCCTTTGACAAACTTCAACAGCGC
Source organism: Pongo pygmaeus (assembly GCF_028885625.2). NCBI lineage: Eukaryota > Metazoa > Chordata > Mammalia > Primates > Hominidae > Pongo > Pongo pygmaeus. The sequence continues at coordinate 40,686,607 of NC_072390.2, read as the reverse complement.
TTCATGCTAAAAACTCTCAATAAGTTAAGTATTGATGTGATGTATCTCAAAATAATAAGAGCTATTTATGACAAACCCACAGCCAATATCATACTGAATGGGCAAAAACTGGAAGCATTCCCTTTGAAAACTGGCACAAGACAGGGATGCCCTCTCTCACCATTCCTATTCAACATAGTGTTGGAAGTTCTGGCCAGGGCAATCAGGCAGGAGAAAGAAATAAAGGGTAATCAATTAGGAAAAGAGGAAGTGAAATTGTCCCTGTTTGCATATGACATGATTATATATTTAGAAAACCCCATCATCTCAGCCCAAAATCTCCTTAAGCGGATAAGCAACTTCAGCAAAGTCTTAGGATACAAAACCAATGTGCAAAAATCACAAGCATTCCTATACACCAATAACAGACAAACAGAGAGCCAAATCATGAAGGAACTCCCATTCACAATTGCTTCAAAGAGAATAAAATACCTAGGAATCCAACTTACAAGGGATGTGAAGGACCTCTTCAAAGAGAACTACAAATCACTGCTCAACGAAATAAAAGAGGACACAAACAAATGGAAGAACATTCCATGCTCATGTACAGGAAGAATCAATATCATGAAAATGGCCATACTGCCCAAGGTAACTTATAGATTCAATGCCATCCCCATCAAGCTACCAATGACTTTCTTCACAGAATTGGAAAAAACTACTTTAAAGTAGTTTAAAACTTTAAAGTTTTAAAAGTAGTTAAAAAAACTAAAGTTCATATGGAGCCAAAAAAGAGCAAGCATTGCCAAGACAATCCTAAGCCAAAAGAACAAAGCTGGAGGCATCACGCTACCTGACTTCAAACTATACTACAAGGCTATAGTAACCAAACAGCATGGTGCTGGTACCAAAACAGAGATATAGACCAATGGAACAGAACAGAGCCCTCAGAAATAGTACCACACATCTACAACCATCTGATCTTTGACAAACCTGACAAAAACAAGAAATGGGGAAAAGAGTCCCTATTTAAGAAATGGTGCTGGGAAAACTGGCTAGCCATATGTAGAAAGCTGAAACTGGATCCCTTCCTTACACCTTATATAAAACTTAATTCAAGATGGATTAAAGACTTAAATGTTAGACCTAAAACCATGAAAACCCTAAAAGAAAACCTAGGCAATACCATTCAGGACATAGGCATGGGCAAGGACTTCATGTCTAAAACACCAAAAGCCAAAATTGACAAATGGGATCTAATTAAACTAACGAGCTTCTGCACAGCATAAGAAACTACCATCAGAGTGAACAGGCAACCTACAGAGTGGGAGAAAATTTTTACAATCTACCCATCTGACAAAGGGCTAATATCCAGAATCTATAGAGAACTTAAACAAATTTACAAGAAAAAACCCCATCAAAAAGTGGGCAAAGGATATGAACAGACTCTTCTCAAAAGAAGACACTTATGCAGCCAACAGACACATGAAAAAATGCTCATCATCACTGGCCACTAATCACTGATTTGCAGAGAAATGCAAATCAAAACCACAATGAGATACCATCTCACACCAGTTAGAATGGCAATCATTCAAAAGTCAGGAAACAACAGGTGCTGGAGAGGATGTGGAGAAATAGGAACACTTTTACACCGTTGGTGGGAATGTAAACTAGTTCAACCATTGTGGAAGACAGTGTGGCAATTCCTCAAGGGTCTAGAACTAGAAATACCATTTGACCCAGCCATCCCATTACTGGGTATATACCCAAAGGATTATAAATCATGCTGCTATAAAGACACATGCACACGTATGTTTATTGCGGCACTATTCACAATAGCAAAGACTTGGAACCAACCCAAATGTCCAACAATGATAGACTGGATTAAGAAAATGTGGCACATATACACCATGGAATACTATGAAGCCATAAAAAAGGATAAGATCATGTCCCTTGTAGAGACATGGATGAAGCTGGAAACCATCATTCTTAGCAAACTACTGCAAGGACCGAAAACCAAACACCGCATGTTCTACCTCATAGGTGGGAATTGAACAATGAGAACACTTGGACACAGGGTGGGGAACATTACACACTGGGGCCTGTCGTGGGGTGGGGGGAGGGGGAAGGGATAGCATTAGGAGATATACCTAATGTAAATGACGAGTTAATGGGTGCAGCACACCAACATGGCACATGTATACATATGTAACAAACCTGCACATTGTGCACATGTACCCTAGAACTTAAAGTATAATTAAACAAATAAATAAGGTATAAATATTAGTTCATTACTTATAAAAAATAAATATATAAATTTCAGGACTCTGTTCCCTTCTTTAGGCACCCGGGCTCACCAATCAGACATAATTTTTGCCCAAAGCCCCGTCACAGAGTAGGGACTATCTGGAATTTTAGGATCCCTCCTCAGACTAGCAGGCCTAACAAAAGCTATTCCCGAAGCTAGGATATGGGGAGCCTCAGAAATTATATCCTTCCTATTCATATGATAAGAAGTGAGGACAAAAGGCATCACTCTTCCAACCCTGGAGATCCCTTCCCTTCCTCAGGGTATGGCCCTCTACTCCATTTGGAGGCACATCATCTTTATAGGCCAAGAGTAAGGTCCCAATACCAATAGGAGAAAATGCTTAGGACTCTAATAGGCTTTCAAAAATGCGTCAATAAGGCCCACTAAATCCGATTTTTCTTGGTCCCCTTTGTGGGCTAAGAGGAAAGGCAAAGGTACAGGTTTTCGAGAATGCGTCAGTAAGGGCCACTAAATCTGACATTCCTTGGTCCTCTTTGTGGTCTAGGAGGAAAACTATTGTTTCTGCTGCTGCTTCGGTGAGCACACCTATTCCGAACAGCAGGGTCCAGGGACTGTTGCAGGTCCTTCGGCAGGGGGAAAAAACCACAGGCGGTTTTCTCTTTCTGATGGGAAACGCTCAGGCATCAACAGGCTCACCCTTGAAATGTATCCTAAGCCATTGGGACCAATTTGACCCAAAAAACCTGAAAAAGCAGCAGCTTATTTTTTCTGCACTACGGCCTGGCCCCAATATTCTCTCTCCGATGGGGAAAAATGGCCAACTGCGGGAAGTATAAATTACAATACTATCCTGCAGTTTGACCTTTTCTGTAAGAGGGAAGGCAAATGGAGTGAAATATCTTATGTCCAAGCTTTCTTTTCATTGAAGGATAATTCACAACTATGCAAAGCTTGCAATCTACATCCCACAGGAGGACCTCTCAGCTTACCTGCATATCCTAGCTTCCCTACAGCCCCCATTCCTATTAATGATAAGCCTCCTCTAATCTCCCCCACCCAGAAGGAAACAAGCAAGAAATCTCCAAGGGACCACAAAAAAATGCCAGGCTATCGGTTATGTCCCCTTCAAGCTATAGGGGAACGGAAATTTGGCCCAACCCGGATACATGTCCCTTCTCCCTCTCTGATTTAAAGCAGATCAAGGTAGACCTGGAGAAGTTTTCAGATAATCCTGATAGGTATATAGATGTCCTACAGGGTCTAGGGCAAACCTTCAACCTCACTTGGAGAGATGTCTTGCTATTGTTAGATCAAATCCTGGCCTTTAATGAGAAGAATGTGGCTTTAGCTGCAGCCCAAGAATTTGGAGATACCTGGTCTCTTAGTCAAGTAAATGACAGAATAACAGCCAAAGAAAGGGACAAATTCACTACCGGTCAGTAAGCCATCTCCAGTATGGATCCCCACTGGGACCCATACTCAGATCATGGGGACTGGAGTCACAAACATCTGTCGACCTGTGTTCTAGAAGGACTAAGGAGAATTAGGAAAAAGCCTATGAATTATTCAATGATGTCCACCATAACTCAGGGAAAGGAAGAAAATCTTACTGCCTTCCTCGAGCGGCTACGGGAGGCCTTAAGAAAATATACTCCCCTGTCACCCGACTCCCTTGAAGGTTAACTGATCCTCAAAGATAAGTTTATTATGCAATCAGCTGCAGATATCAGGAGAAAGCTCTAAAAGTGAGCCCTGGGCCCTGAACAAAATCTGGAGGCATTATTAAACCTGGCAACCTCAGTGTTCTATAATAGGGACCAAGAGGAACAGGACGAAAAGGAAAAGCAAGATAAGAGAAAGGCCGCAGCCTTAATCATGGCCCTCAGACAAACAAACCTTGATGGTCAGAGAGGACAGAAAATGGAGCAGGGAAATAACCCGGTAGGGCTTGTTATCAGTGTGGTTTGCAAGGACACTTTAAAAAAGATTGTCCAATGAGAAACAAGCTGCCCCCTCACCCATGTCCGCTATGCCAAGGCAATCCTTGGAAGGCACACTGCCCTAGAAAACAATGGTTCTCTGAGCCAGAGGCCCCCAACCAGATGATCCAACAACAGGACTGAGGGTGCTCAGGGAAAGCATCAGCTCATGTCATCATCCTCACTGAGCCCCGGGTAAGTTTAACCATTGAGAGCCAGAAAATTGACTTCCTCCTGGTCACCAGCGCGGCCTTCTCAGTGTTAATCTCCTGCCCCAGACAGCCGTCCTCAAGGTCCGTTACCATCCGCGGAATCCTGGGACAGCCTGTGACCAGGTATTTCTCCCACCTTCTCAGTTGTAATTGGGAGACTTTGCTCTTTTCACATGCCTTTCTTGTTATGCCTGAAAGTCCCACACCCTTATTAGGGAGGGAGATATTAGCCAAAGCTGGAGTTATTATTTGCATGAATATTGGGAACAAGTTACCCATTTGTTGTCCCCTAGTTGAGGAGAGAATCAACCCTGAAGTCTGGGCATTGGAAGGACAAAAAATGCCCACCCAGTCCAAATCAGGCTAAAAGACCCCACCACTTTTCCTTATCAAAGGCAATATCCCTTAAGGCCTGAAGCTCTTAAAGGATTACAGGATATTGTTAGACATTTAAAAGCTCAAGGCTTAGTAAGAAAATGCAGCAGTCCCTGCAACACCCCAATTCTAGGTGTACAAAAACCGAACAGTCAGTGCAGACTGGTGCAAGATCTTAGACTCATCAATGAGGCAGTACTTCCTCTATATCCAGTTGTACCCAACCCCTATACCATGCTGTCTCAAATACCAGAAGCAGCAGAATGGTTCACTGCTCTGGACCTCAAGGATGCCTTCTTCTGCATTCCCCTGCACTCTGACTCCCAGTTTCTCTTTGCCTTTGAGGATCCCACAGACCACACATCCCACATCAACAGTCTTGCCTCAAGGGTTTAGGGATAACCCTCATCTGTTTGATCAGCCACTGGCCCAAGATCTAGGCCACTTCTCAAGTCCAGGCACTCTGGTCCTTCAGTATGTGGATGATTTACTTTTGGATACCAGTTTGGAAGCCTCATGCCAGCAGGCTACTCTAGATCTCTTGAACTTTCTAGCTAATCAAGGGTACAAGGCATCTAAATTGAAGGCCCAGCTCTGCCTACAACAAGTCAAATATCTACGCCTAATCTTAGCCAGAGGAACCAGGGCCCTCAACCAGGAACAAATACAACCTATACTGGCTTATCCTTGCCCTATGACATTAAACAGTTGTGGGGGTTCCTTGGGATCACCAGCTTTTGCCAACTACGGATGCCCGGCTACAGCAAGATGGCCAGGCCACTCTATACACTAATCAAGGAGACCCAGAGGGCAAATACTGTATCTAGTAGAATGGGAACCAGAGGCAAAAACAGCCTTCAAAACCTTAAAGCAGGCCCTAGTACAAGCTCCAGCCTTAAGCCTTCCCACAGGACAAAACTTCTCTTTATATGCCACAGAGAGTGGGAATAGCTCTTGGAGCACTTACTCAAACTCGTGGGACAACCCCATAACCAGTGGCATACCTAAGTAAGGAAATTGATGTAGTAGTAAAAGACTGGCCTCACTGTTTATGGGTAGTTGTGGCGGTGGCCATCTTAGTATCAGAGGCTATCAAAATAACACAAGGAAAGGATCTCACTGTCTGGACTACTCATGATGTAAATGGCATACTAGGTGCCAAAGGAAGTTTATGGCTATCAGACAACCGCCTGCTTAGATACCAGGCGCTACGCCTTAAGGGACCGGTACTTCAAATATGTAAGTATGCAGCCCTCAACCCTGCTACTTTTCTCCCAGAGGATGGAGAACAAATTGAGCATAACTGCCAACAAATTGTGGCCCAGACTTACGCTGCCCAAGAGGATCTCTTAGAAGTCCCCTTAGCTAATCCTGACCTTAACCTATATATCGACGGAAGTCCATTTGTGGAGAATGGGATACAAAGGGCAGGTTATGCCATAGTTAGTGATGTAACAGTACTTGAAAGTAAGCCTCTTCCCCCAGGGACCAGCATCCAGTTAGCAGAACTAGTGGCACTTACCCGAGCCTTAGAACTGGGAAATGAAAAAAGAATAAATGTGTATACAGATAGCAAGTATGCTTATCTAAATCCTACATGCCGATGCTGCACTATGGAAAGAAAGGGAGTTCCTAACCTCTGGGAGAACCCCCACTAAATACCTCAAGGAAATCATGAAGTTATTGCACACAGTGCAAAAACCCAAGGAGGTGGCAGTCTTACACTGCCAAAGCCATCAAAAAGGTGAAGGAGAGAAAAGGCAGAAGGAAACCGTCGGGCAGACGCTGAAGCCAAAATTGCTGCCAGGCGGAACCTCCCATTAGGAATACCTATGGAAGAACCCTTGGTATGGAACAACCCTCTCCAAGAGATTAACCCCCAGTATTCCCTGACTGAAACAGAATGGGGACTTTCACGGGGGTACATTTTTCTCCCCTCGGGGTGGTTAACAACAGAAGAGGGAAAGGTACTCATACCCAAAGTCAGCCAGTGGAAAATACTTAAGACCCTCCACCAAACTTTTCATATAGGTATTGAGAACTCTCATCAAATGGCCATATCCCTATTTACAGGGCCAAATCTCCTCCAGACCATCCAGCAAGTAGTCAAAGCCTGTGAAGTGTGCCAAAGGAATAATCCCTTGGTCCATCGTAAGGCCCCTCTGGAGGAACAAAGAATAGGGCACTATCCCGGAGAGGACTGGCAGTTAGACTTCACCCATATGCCTAAGTCAAGGGGATTTCAATACTTGTTGGTCTGTGTTCATACCTTTATAAATTGGATAGAAGCCTTCCCCTGCAAGACAGAGAAGTCTGAGGAAGTGGTTAAAGTCCTAATTCATGAAATAATTCATGAGCAATGAAAAGCCCATACACAGCCCTGTAACCACGAATACTGTCTTAACTTTCCAAGCCCCTTTATGCATCCAGCGCAACCTGTTATCAGGCCTGCCCCTGGGGCACCTACTATCCCATCAGCGTAATTACACCCTACAACTTCAAGCCCCAGCTAATCATAGTAACTTCTGAGTCACCCAAACAGCTCCATTCAGATGGCTTGTCTGCTTCTCAGGGCCTCCAAAAATCATCACTTCCTCCCTGCTTAACGAACAGTCTGGGTTTTTCAATGGCAAACATACTCCCAGCATGACCATTCACCTCTGGACCCCCTGCAGCAGCGCCCCCACCGCTAGTGAATGCCTTCTCATCCCTTCTTTCAATTACTTTCTTGAATGCTTCCTAGTAGATACAAAACGGTTTTTTCTCCAATGGGAAAATAGAACACAGAAAGCCACTCAGTTTGCTCCCAACACCCCTCTCCAGCCGCTCACCAGAGCTACCTTGGCAAGTACTTTAGGAGTATGGGAAAATGAAAACAACAAATTCACACACCTTTTTAACATACACAACCAATTCTGCCTACCCAGCCAAGCCATATTCTTCTTATGTGGAACATCAACCTATATCTGCCTCCCCACCAACTAGACAGGCACCTGCACCTTGGTCTTCCTAAGTTCCAACACTGACATTGCCCCAGGAAATCAGACCCTATCAGTGCCCCTCAAAGCTCAAGTCCATCAGTGCAGGGCCATACAACTAATACCACTACTTATAGGGTTAGGAATGGCCACCGCTACAGGAACCAGAATAGCCAGTTTATCTACTTCATTATCCTACTACCACACACTCTCAAAGATTTCTCAGACAGTTTGCAAGAAATAACAAAATCTATCCTTACTCTACAATCCCAAATAGACTGTTTGGCAGCAGTGACTCTCCAAAACCGCCGAGGCCTAGACCTCCTCACTGCTGAGAAACGAGGACTTTGCACCTTCTTAGGGGAAGAATGTTGCTTTTATACTAACCAGTCAGGGATAGTGCGAGATGCCACCAGGTGTTTATAGGAAAAGGCTTCTGAAATCAGACAATGCCTTTCAAACTCATCCCAACCTCTGGAGTCGGGCGACATGGCTTCACCCCTTTCTAGGTCCTGTGATAGCCATCTTGCTATTACTCGCCTTCGGGCCCTGTGTTTTTAACCTCCTTGTCAAATTTGTTTCCTTCAGGATCGAGGCCACCAAGCTACAGATGGTCTTATAAATGGCACCCCAAATGAGCTCAACTCACAACTTCTACTGAGGACCCCTGGACCAACCCACTGGCCCTTTGACTGGCCTAGAGAGTTCACCTCCGGAGGACACTACAACTGCAGGGCTCCTTCTTCGCCCCTATCCAGCAAGAAGTAACTAGAGCGGTCATCACCCAACTCCCAACAGCAGCTGGGATGTCCTGTTTAGAAGGGGGCGGGGAGAGATTGAGAGGTGAAGCCAGCTGAACTTCCTGGGTTGAGGGCCGACTTGGAGAACTTTTCTGTCTTACAAGAGGATTGTAAAATGCACCAATCAGCGCTCTGTAAAATGCACCAATCGGCAGGATCCTAAAAGTAGCCAATCGCAGGGAGAACTGAAAAAAGCGCATTCGGATAGGAAAGAAACAGAACATGGGAGGGGCCAATAAGGGGATAAAAGGTGGCCACTCCAGCCAGCAGCGGCAACCCGCTCAGGTCCCCTTCCACACTGTGGAAGCTTTGTTCTTTCGCTCTTCACAATAAACCGTGCTACCGCTCACTCTTTGGGTCTGTGCCATCTTTAAGAGCTGTAACATTCACCTCCAAGGTCACGGCTTCATTCTTGAAGTTAGCAAGACCACAACCCACCAGAAGGAACCAACTCTGGACACACTAACACTTAAAAGACACAATAGGTGGGGCACAGTGGCTCATGCCTGTAGTCTCAGCACTTTGGGAGGCTGAGATCAGCAGATCACTTGAGGCCAGGAGTTCAAAGATCAGCCTGGCCAACACAGCAAAACCCTGTCTCTACTAAAAAGAAAAAAATTAGCCTGGTGTGGTGGCACACACCTGTCATCTCAGCTACTTGGAGGCTGAGACATGAGAATTGCTTGAACCCAGGAGGCAGAGGTTGCAGTGAGCTGAGATCGTGCCACTGTACTCCAACCTGGGCAACAGAGTGAGACTCTGCCTCCAAAAAAAAAAAAAAAACAAGCAGCTGGGTGGCTCACATTTGTAATCCCAGCATTTTGGGAGGCCAAGGCAGGCGGATCACCTGAGGTCAGGAGTTCAAGACCAGCCTGACAAACATGGAGAAACCTCATCTCTACTAAAAATACAACAAAAATTAGCCAAGGGTGATGGCGCATGCCTGTAATCCCAGGTACTCAGGAGGCTGAGACAGGACAATTGCTTGAATCCGGGAGGCAGAGGTTGTGGTGAGCCAAGATTGCACCGTTGCACTCCAGCCTGGGCAACAAGAGCAAAACCCATCAAAAAAAAAAAAAAAAAAAAAAAAGCAAAACAACACACCACAAGTTTGTTAATTACTTTGAAGTGGAAATTACATTTTAGTGATTTTCACATGAACATATACTGCTTTTGTAAGTAGAATAACCAAAGAAATCAAAACTCACACTGATATGTGTGATGACCCTCAGAATCCCTTAGGGGCTGCAGTCCTATTGCCCCCTACTCTCTCCATATATGCCTATATTCAAATACTTAAGCGCCTTCGTGCGCAACTTACTAGGCCCTGAGGATAATAGTGACATAGAGTCCCTGCTTACAGAAGCAGGGACTTGTCATCAAAAAGGATCTTGTAATCAAAAAGAAAACAAAGTGTGGGAGTACTATGAGGGTTAAAGCACGGCACCCAAATGGAAACACGTAACAGGAGAACCTAACCTTGCCTTGAGGAAGAGCCGCAGGAGAGGAGCACCAGCACTTTCTCCTGTGGGCTGACTACTGACAGAATAACGCCATGGCCACTATCACTATACGCTGACTCTACAGTCTGAAAATCAAACAGTGGATGGTGTATGGTGAGCACTGAAAAGAATACCCCTCATTTCACGAAGCACTGTGACAACTGTGGAAGTGATGATCATGTACACTGTATCCCTTTGATAAAGCCAGAGTGGAAACAAAGAACTTATCCAAGGACTGGATCAAGAAGTTGGGAAAGGAGATGCAAATTCTATGCCCTGTCTCAGCATGAAAACAGGCTGATGAAAAGGGACCTCACTGCTTCATAAGTAACTTTCACACTTTTGTACAGTATGACTGTCATGCAGAATTTATCCCAGTTTATGACCTAAAAGAAGGAATCAAGTCCTTGCTTATCATTCTCAAACAGGTGATAGACAAGATGAAGAATATCAAGAAGAGAAAGAACCACAGTTCAGCCTAAAACTCCACATGTTCACAAAAGACTGAAGAAATTACTGAAAACCTTTTATTACTATTTCCTCAAATACCCTCTTGTGCATTCTTTTTATTTCGAGCTCCTGCTCCCTAGAAAAACCTGTGGTGCATATATATATATATATTTTTTTAAACCAGTTCTGTTCATAGATGAAACTCTGAAGTAAAGAGAATCAAATACTTAAAGTATTCATTATCTTCAAAAATGAAGAACTGACATATATAAGCACCCTTGTGTAATCAAGTGCTAATTCTTGGTATGCAAAGGAAATAGTACAAGATTCAGGCCAGCGCAGTGGCTAACGCCTGTAATCCCAGCACTCTGAGAGGCCGAAGCAGGCGGATCACTTGAGGTCAGGAGTTCGAGACCAGCCTGGCCAACATGGTGAAACCCCATCTCTACTAAAAATACAAAAATTAGCCGAGCGTGGTGGCGTGTGCCTGTAATCCTAGCTACTAGGGAGGCAGAGACGGGAGAACTGCTTGAACCCGGGAGGCGGAGGTTGCAGTGAGCCGAGATCATGCCACTGCACTCCAGCCTGGGCAAAAGAGTGACCCTCCGTCTCAGAGGGGGAAAAAAAAAAAAGAAAGAAAGAAAAGAAATAGTACAAGATTCATAACCTTTTTAAAAAGTTACTTTAATCAGTGTTTCCATTTCATTCTTCAACTATTGGTTATCTTATTCTGCCCAATAAGAGCACAGATGTAGTTAGTACACCCTTCTGCCACACGTCAGCAGAAAATTCCCAAAAGCAAATCCCCACTTCCTCTATAACAACCAGTTCCTAAAGACAAATTATCTTCTCTCTCTCTTTTGTAGGGGTTTCTCAGAGGTAAATAGCATGCAATGTTTTTAATAAAGTGCTATGAACATAATTAGACTATGGTCCTAGTTTGCTATTATTTAACTCTGCCAAGTTTCAATTTTGGTTCCTTGGTATATAAAATGAAAGACTGGAATCTAAAGTTCTCTGAATCACCTTTCAGTACTGACACTCAATGAGGCATACCGTACACATACAAGTAAAAAAATAAGCATAGCGTTGTGGAAAGAATAAACAGACCTGAGCTAAAACTCCCCCGACACCTATGGGTTGCCTGGCATTGGACAAATTATTTACTCTTAGAGACCTCTTTCCTTATTTGCTACCTACCTATTATGACCAACAAATAAAAGAATATAAATAATTTGTTAAAAGTGCTTAGCATGATAAGGCCCCAATCCTCCAGTAAGTGATTCATTCTCACTTACCAGCAAGTTTTCACTCTTGACGGTTCTTTCTTTAGGGGGTTGGGGAGGGATGGAGAGGGACAGAGTCTCACTCTGTTGCCCAGGCTGGAGTGCAGTGGCAAGATATCTCGGCTTACTGCAACCTCCACCTCCCGGGTTCAAGCGATTCTCGTGCCTTAGCCTCTCGGACAGTTCTTTCTTAATACTTTTTTTTTTTTTTTTTGACTATTTATAAACAAACTTCAGTGACTAGACAGGATTTACAGTTTAACAAATTAGGGGGTAATTTCATTCTAACACATTCAGAACTACTTTATAAACATATTTGCAGAATAACAACTCAGAATAACAATTTAGAACTGCCAAATAATGTATTCGGTGCTGCACACTGCCGTAACACTGCCTTAACAATTTTACATACCTTGTATACCATATAAAACTGAAACAGAACTTCATAAAAAGTGAAATCTATCCACAACGTGTATGACTAACTATAACATTAGATACAAAAAGGGCCCCTGTCATTTTATTAGGGGATATAGAATCTTTTGAATCAATGCTTCCCCTCTTTTACCATCTTTGCAGTTCAGAGTTCCAATTACTGCTAAACAAAATTAACAGAAGGCAAATTCCAAGAGACTTTCAGTAAAGAAAGGCTGAACACCCCAAAATCATTCAGCATATTTACAATATGTAAATTATCACAAAGCAAAACCTTTATACAAATCATGAAATACAGCCCAATAGAGTAAAAAGCCCTAGGATAGAAAGTAGTGAAAGACTCATTAACAGTAGCGTTGACACATGGCTTCAATTGCAACTGTAACAATTGCATGACTGATCTGTTTGTCAACTGTGGCACGTGTTCCCAGTCAGGGGTTCTGCTAATTGAAAGTTAGAATCGTAAGACATTTAAAGATTGTGCAGGTACAGCATTATTCGTACTTGGTACTAGAAAGCAGTAAACCTATTCTGACTTGGTTAAATTTAAAAATCTCTTTCAGTTGTAATACACAAGAACTTCACTGTTAGGCCGTGAGCGGTGGCTCACGCCTGTAATCCCAGCAATTTGGGAGGCCGAGGCAGGAGGATCGACTGGGCCCAGGAGTTCGAGGTTCCAGTGAGCCGTGATCGTGTCACCGCACTCGACTGGGCGACAGAGCGAAAACATACCTCATTCGTTCATTCATTCATTCATAATTAATAAAATAAGTACAACGCACTTCTACATAATCTAAGCGTATGGAAATCCACGGTATAAACTGGTCCATCCTCCACATGGAAATTAACTTCGGCTATATTATCTCCCCCACCTAAGAGCCAGTGCCTGAAAGCCCCCCCGAATACGCTGATGTAGCTTTTTACTGTGTCACTTAGGTGAAAAGATTCTTTCCTTAAATATGAAAAGAAAAACTATGCAGTAATGACACAAAAAGAATATGTTAACTGTAAAGTCAAGATTATAAAAGGTTCCCGTGGCTCAGAGTTTTTTTAGGGGCAATCTGGGGCTGCGACTTTTCCCGTCGCTGCCAGCTGGACCGACAGACGAGGCTGGAAAGGGTGATCAACATACCCGGAGGAAGCTGCAAATTAGCAGGAAACTGGATTGTCGTGGTGTTGGGGGCTTTCACGGCGACTATCTGAGGAGCGGGCAGCCTAGGGCCGCTGCTGAGTTGAGGAGGGGCGCTGACCGGAGCCACTTTGGTCACCAGGGTCCCCACGGGGGACCGCAGGGGCTGGGACGCCGTGGGCTCCACGCAGACGCTGACAGGAGCCTTAGTCACGGCGCCCAGGGCCACCGGAGTGCTCTCCACCCGCACCGGCAGCGACCCGGCCGGGGCCATGGTCACGGTCCCCGAGGCACTCACAGCAGCCGAGGAAGCGGCGCCGGCGGGTTCGGTGAGGCCGGCGGGCATCCCCCAGGGGCTCAGCGGCAGCTGCGGCGCTGCGGTTCCGGGAGCAGAAGTGAGGGGAGGCTTGGCGCGCGGCAGCCGACTCCGGTGCTGTTCGGGCTCCACAGCATCGCTGGGGAGAGGCGCGGGGGCCGCAGCAGCGAAGTCAGTGACGGGCGCCGGCTGCACGGCAGGACACGCGCGTCCCGGACCTTCCTCCCGTCCGCGCGAGCCTGGGCTGCCCCCGGAGCGACACCCGCCCGACCTCTCGCAGCTTCCTCAGCGGCGCTCACACGTGCGCTGCCTCAGCCCTGCGCCTCAGGCTCGGGTCCCGCTGCGGGGAAGCCTGGACGTGCGGCTCCCGGAAGGTCGTCGCTCCCACCTCGAGCCTAACTGCGCAGCTGCTCCCCCGCCAGAAATTTCAAAACTACGAACCCGCAGCTCCCAGAGCCCCCTACGCGCGCCTAGCACGGCCCCGCCGCGCGGCCACGCCAGCCATGTTTATATAGCCACGCGGAGACCTCGCGCACGCGCCCGGGCCGCCGCCGCCGCCCCGGGTTTCCCCGGGATCCGGCCGCATGATTGGCCAAGGAGCGGAGCCGCGCCCGTGACGTCACTGGGGACGGCTCCAGGGAGCGTTAAAATCTTCCCCAGAATCGCCAGCAAGGAGGGGCGATACCAGAAACCTATCACGTGGGAGGTGCAAGCTGTACTTGGAAAACTGCGGCATCCGTGTACCTCTCCTTGTGTCCCCTGTAGTGTGTTCCTCGAAAAGCCAGGACTAGACTATCTCCAGGATTCTATTTTTTAAGGAGAAAATGGGGAGGACTGATTTCCGAGAAGAGGGACTCAATAAGAATTCAATCACGCATTTTCATTGTTTTTCTCTGCTGTCTTCACACTGAAGTGTTGCTAAAATTAGCAGTTAGAATTGACATTGTAAAAATTAAAATGTATAGTTTTATAGTCTGTGAGATGTATAGTTTTATAGTCTGTGAGATGTGCCTGTTTTCATATTTTAGAGTTAAACTGCCTAAAATCTTAAATGGAAAATCGTTTCTTCTTTGGTGCTGCTATAGGTGTCTCTATCACCTCTAAACATTAAAATTGTATGTCTGTCTTCTTCAAAACTTAATGCCTTTTGATATCTATATAATTAGATTCTAGCACTTAGATATTAAGTGCGATCCTAGATATTATCTGGATAAATAAAAGCTGTTGAGTGAATCGATATGAAAAAACTTGCCTCTTTGTAATGCAGTCAGAGAAGATGCCTTAATTTCAAGCTAAAGTCATAACATTGTATGTTTGTAGGAACCAACACTGCACTGAAAGGCGATTTTACAAGTAGGCAGATGCTATGATCTGAATGTTGTGGTGTTTTGTTTTGTTTTGGAAACAGGATCTAACTCTGTCACCCAGGCGGGAGTGCAGTGGCACCATTGGCTCATTGCAGCCTCCACCTCCTGGGCTCAAGTGATCCTCCTACCCTCCTACCTCAGACTCCCGAGTAGCTGGAACTACAGGGGAGCGGCACTATGCCTAGCAAAAACGGGATCTCGTTATATTGTCCAGGCTGGTCTCCAATTCCTGAGCTCCTGCCTGGGCCTCCCAAAGTGCTAGGATTATACCCCCAACTGAGTGTTAAAATGCTAAAGCTGAAGTTGATAGTATTAGAAGGTGGGGCCTTTGAAAGGTGATTAGATCATAAGGGTGGAGCTCTCATGAATGGGATTCCGTTCAGGACAAATCATGTTAAAGTGATGAATATGTTAACTTGATTTAATTATTTCATGACACATGAAAACATAACATGATACCTCATAAATACATACAATTATTATTTGTCAGTTAAATACATTAAATAAATAATTTTTTTAAAAAAAAGAAACCTCAGAAAGATCCCTCACCCCTTCCAGCATGTGAGGTTATAGTAAAAAGACTGCTGTCTAGGAAGTAGACTCTCATCAGCTACCACATCTGCCTTGATGTTGAACTTCCCAACCTCTGGAATTATGGGACATAAATTTCTCTGTTTATAAGCTACCCAGTTTATGATATTTCATTATAGAAGCCCAAGTGGACTAAAATAGCAGGCAACCTGATGGTTACAGCTCCTGCTTTTCCACCTCTCTGTAAACGTGTGCCGGCACGTTTAGATAAGATCTACTCACAAGATCTAGTAAAGTCCACACACTTACTACCTTTACTGTCTCTCACTTCTTGACCAGTCTAAATCCATCTCATGACCTAAATCAATCACACTCCCTCCCTTTCTATGGTGAATTCCCTGATCACTTACCTTCTAGCAAATGCCTTAAAGTGGAGTTGGGGAGAGAAAAACTCAATTTATTGAGCACCTCCTGTGTGCTGGTCACCAAGAGATGCATTTCCTTTTTCTAACTGCTTCATTTTACAAACTTAAAAACTGCAGTTAAAAGAGTAATGTTTCCAAGAAGCTGGAATTCAAACTCGTCAGTATGATGCCAAAGTACATCTCTTTCCATTACTCCAAAAATGTCTGATTAATCATGTATCCCACAGTGCCCTTGGCAAAATGCCTTGAGCATAAAAGGCATTTAATAAATATTTGCTAAGGTAATGAATTGAATGAAGCTATGCAACATTTTCAGTGAAGCAAAATGGTGTAGTGTATTTGAATCTTAGATATGTTCTTCACTAACTGGCCGAATTATCCCTGATTTTTCTTCCCTCCATATAGTATGTTTCAATAGATACTTGGGTACGGAAGGATCAAAGTTTGTTTATAGAACTCTCCCTTTCTAAATTTCCACTGAGACCTCCACCCTCAACTCACATACTTTGTTTAGATAGGTAATTAACCTCCACCATCAAATTACAAAGAGACTTGGTTGGGGAACTATATTTTTTCATAAAGTTAACCTTATGCATTTCTCTCTCTCTCTCTCTCTCTCTCTCTCTCTCTCTCTCTCGTGTGTGTGTGTGTGTGTGTGTGTGTTTCGGCAGGGCGGGGCGGGGTGGCGGTGAGGTTGTGCAAGGGAGAACAGGGTATCCCTGTCTCTGTCACCCAGAGTAGTTCAGTGAGGCCATCATGGCTCACTTGCAGCTTCAACCTCCTGGGCTCAAGAAATCCTTTCACCTTAGCCTCCCAACCACAGGCTGTACAGCCATGCCTCGCTAATTTTGTTTGTTTGTTTGTTTGTTTTGCAAAGACAACGGTGTAACTATTAGGTTGGTGCAAAAGTAATTTCGGCAATATGTTGCCAAGGCTGATTTCAAACTCTTGGACTCAAGTAATCCTCCTGCTTCAGCCTCCCAAAGTGCTGGGATTACAGGCATGAGCCACCCATTTATCTTACAATTGTTTATAATATGCAAATGCCTGATGTGGTGGTTCCTGCCTATAATCCTAGCACTTTGAGAGGCCTCAAGCAGGAGGATTGCTTGAGGCCAGGAGTTCAAGACCAGCCTGACCAACATGGCAAAACCCCGTCTCTATTAAAAATATAAAAACTAGCTGGGCGTGGTGGTGCACACCTGTAATCCCAGCTACTCCGGAGGCTGAGGTAGGCGAATTTCTTGAACCTGAAAGACGGAAGTTGCAGTGAGCTGAGATCGTAACACTGCACTCCAGCCTAGGTGACAGAGCAAGACTCCATCTCAAAAGAAAAAATTATTAACCAATAAACAGATACTCATAAAAAATTAGACTACACACAAAACTATTAATGGAAGATATTTCTATTTAGAGACATTCTAAGTGATAATTTTTGTCTCTCTGCATTTTCTAATTTTCCTACAGTGACTGTGTCTTATTTGCATAATCCAAAATTAAAACAAGCTTTTTCTTAAAATATATATTCTTAGTGACAATTGAAATCTGTAAGCACAGCTAAATACTCTCCAGTCTCCTCAACATAGCATCCAAGTACCTTTAATGGATCTCATGAACCTGGACAAATATGGTAGCTTGCTGAAGCTATGCCAAGCACAATCTTATTACAAATACTGCCTTAACTTAAGAAGACAGGCTGTTTTCTCAGTGAGAGTAATCATTTCTTTTCACTTCACATTAAGTGTGGAAAAAGTAATAAGACTGTTCAAGAAGCCAAAAATCCCAAAAATAGTATTTATTTTGTAAAAGATTCTGCAAACACAGAACTTTATACTTTGTATTATAACACCAATTTTCTTGAATTATATTATTTTCAAAAGCCTCTCCTCCCTACCTACCTTCAGTCATTCATCTATGTAATATGTATTGAGTGCTTACTATGAGCTTGGCAATAAAGAATACATTAGTCAGGCTGGGCACAGTGGCTCATGCCTGTAATACCAACACTTTGGGAGGCTGAGGTGGGTGGGTCACTTGAGGCCAGGAGTTTGAGATGAGCCTGGCCAACATGGCGAAACTCCATGTTTACAAAAAATACAAAAATTAGCCCGGTGTGGTGGCACGTGCCTGTAGTCCCAGCTACCTGGGAGGCTGAGGCACAAGAATCGCTTGAACCCGGGAGGCAGAGGTTGCAGTGAGCCGAGATCACGCCACTGCATTCCAGCCTGTAACAGAGTAAGACTCTGTCTCAAAAAAAAAAAAAAAAAAAAATTAGCTTTAGAGAAGAGAGTGATCGACTGTATCAAATGCAGCAGGTAGGTCAAATAAAATGAGGACTGGGGAGTGCCTGTTCGATAGAGCAACACAACGTGGGCGTCACTGGTAACTTTGACAACAGTAGTCCTGTGGAATGTGGGCGTGAAAGCCTATTTAGAGTACGTTCATGAACGAATGGATGGAAATGTAAAGTTATAATGCAAAGTAAGGGAGAAAAAAATGGGGCCATGGGGGAAGGGACGAAGTCAAGAAAGAGATTTTCTTTGTAATAACTGCGTGTTTGTATGCTGATGGCAGTGTTCCAGTAGGGAGGGAAAATTGCTGATAGAGAAATAAAGAGGAATATTTGAATTGTTGGAGCCATGTCCTTGAAGGCAAAAAAAGGGATAAAATCTAGTGCACAAGTGTGCGCCTGTAGTCCCAGCTCCTTGGGAAGCTGAGGCAGGAGGATCACTTGAGGACTTTGAGGTTGTACTACACTATAATCCTGCCTGTGATTAGCAACTGTACTGTAGCTGGTGCAACATAGTAAGACCCCCATCTCTAAAAAAAATTTTTTTTTAATCTAGTGCACAAGTGGAGGGATTGAGCTTTGATGAGAGCCATAGACCATTCATCTATGGCAAGAGAAGGGAAGGCAGAGTTCTTGGCTATAGACACTGGTAGATGGATATTTGTGGTGGTGGGAACTTGTGTAAATTCCTTTCTAATCATTCTCCCTTTCTCCAGTCCAATCTATGTCTCCCACTGTTTCTAGGACAATCTTCCTAAAATGCAAATTTAATTATACAGCTCTCCTACTTACCACTTCTTAACATCCACCCGTTACCCACAGGATAAAATCTCAAGAAGCATGGCGTACAACATTCATTATGATCTGGCACGTATTAAATTGTCCAATCAATTCTACTCTGCCATATAGCCATGGGCACCTTGTAATGGCAGCATAGAGAACTACAGGAATTTTGCAAATATTCCAAGGTCTCTCTCGACTTCATGACTTTGCATACATTATTTTACTTTTCTTCAAAGACCTTCCCCATGTTCTACCTGGCCAATTCCTATCTGGCTTCAAAAGTCAATAATCTAAGCCTCTCTTCCCCCTCCCATAGCACATTATCATAGCACCCATTATATTGTTATTCAGGTTTTTCTTGCCTATCCTCTCCCGTAGCTTAGTGGGCTGTGTCATGTTAATTTGAGAACAAGAAGAGAGAACCGAATACTTAGTAGATACCTGACAAAAAGCACTTGTCTGACCCTTTCCTATCGCACTCCCAAGCTTTAGCACCTCAGAGACAGAAATTTTGTCCTGTCTGTGTACCCGTGGTGCCTCCTACAATTCTTCATATAGTAATAGGGGCTTAAATATTTCAGCTTTCTTTTCTCAGTCTATATTTTTATTGGGTGATGACTTTACCTCCATGACTTAATTTCTATCTGTATGTTTTTGACTTCCTGTATCTTTGACCCCTGATATCTCTCCTGGCCTCAAAACCTATACAAACAACTGCCTAGTGTCTTCACCTAGGTGTCCCATAAGTTAAAGCTAAACTTATTACGGTCAGCAGTTGCCTTTCCATATATGCAGATTTCAACCTGCACTTGGTTGAATCTGCAGATATGCAACCCAAGGATACAGAAAACCGGCTGTATCTCATCTTCAAACCTGCTTTTTCTCCAGTGGTCCCTATATCAGTGAACCAGATCAACCTCCCTCCAGTGACCCAAAATGTAAAATTAGGAATTGACCTTAAGCTAGGTGTGGTGGCTCACGCCTGTAATTCCAGCACTTTGGGAGGCCCAGGAGGGCAGATCACCTGAGGTCAGGAGTTGAAGACTGGCCTAGCCAACATGGCGAAACCCCGGCTCTACCAAATATACAAAATTTAGCCGGATGTGGTGGCAGGCACCTGTAATCCCAGCTACTCGGGAGGCTGAGGCAGGGAGAGTTGCTTGAACCCAGGAGGCAGAGGTTGCAGTGAGCTGAGATCGAGCCACTGCACTCCAGCCTGGGCAACAGAGGGAAACTATCTCAAAAAAAAAAAAAACCTTGAGTTTTTCCCATTCTTCACTTGTTTCAATCAGTCATTAGATCCTGTCAATCTCGTAATCAATTCTGTAATAGCCCTAGAATCCATCAGTCTCTCTCATTCCCACTGTCACTCTCTTGATTCATACCTAAGAATGCTCACCTGAATTATTCTAACTGGGTTCCCTCCACACCTCCAGCCTTGCTCCTTCTTCATTCTATACTCTATTATTTATTTTATTTTATTTTTTAGATACAGAGTCTTTCTCTGTCTCATAGGCTGGAGAACAGTAGTGCCATGATAGCTAACTGTAGCCTCAAAATCCTGGGTTCAAGCAATCACCCATCTCAGCCTCCCAAGTAGCTGGGACTACAGAGCTCACACCACCACATCCACCTAATTTTTTAGTTTGTTTTGTAGACACAGTATTTCATGTTACCCAGGCTGGTCTCGAATTTCTGGCCTCAAACAATCCTCCTGCCTCGACCTCCCAAAGTGTTGGGATTACAGGGCCAAACCACCATGGCTGGCCAGAGATTTTTATTCAAAATATTTGTTTAGCATTAATATTGTAATTAGTCAGTCTTTGAAGTGGTATTATTTTTCTTTCTTACTAAAAGCAGCCTAAAAAACTTACTAATTTTCATCTGTTTATAATTCCATCATTATTCCTGAATTCTCATTTTTGCATATTACTTCATTTATTTTTATTATTTTTGTACAGGCAGTGGGGCTCTTGCTTTGTTGCCCAAGCTGGTCTCGAACTCCTGGCCTCAAGCAGTCCTCCTGTTTGAGGCCTCTCAAAGTGCTAGGATTATAGGCATGAACCACCACATCAGGCATTTGCATATTATTTCTAATTCTTGTCCATTTTATGTTTGCTACTATGTGCAGTGTGTGAATAATTTTGTATGTAATGTAGAACTTAACTTTGCCTAAATAATTTTCCATGCCTAAACATTTAAATCAGGTCACTTCAATAATTCCCCATTTCTAAAATGTCTTCATAATTATTATTTTATACATAACATTTATTAAACAAGAACACATAATTGTTTGCATGTATAATTACAAATTTTGATAAATGCTGTGCTTTGAAAGAGAATAATAAACAGAATCCAATTTAGATAGGGAGCTAGGGAAGTGTTCCAGGAATTAAAAGAAAGCCTCTGAGACTGGCCAGAGTAAGCTGGAGGGACAGTGGCCTGAATTATGTTGGAGAGGCAGATAGGGGCCTGACTCTTCAGGGTCTTAAAGGATGTGTGGTGTGCACATAAAAGCAATTTAAATATTTTAAGCTGAGGAGTAATATGAATTTATTGAATTTTTAAACTTTTCATTTCAAATAATTTCAAATTTAGAGAAGAGTTGCAAGAAGTCCTACTTGCAGCTGGGCACAATGGCTCACACCTGTAATCCCAGCACTTTGAGTGGCTAAGTCAAGAAGATTGCTTGAACCCAGGAGTTTGAGACCAGCCTGGGCAACATTGCAAAACATTTTAAAAACTAGCTGGATGTGGTGGCATGTACCTGTAGCTCCAGCTACTTGGGAGGCTGAGTTGGAAGGATCACTTGAGCCCAGGAGGTCGAGGCTGCAGTGAGCCCTGATCGTACTACTGCACTCCAGCCTGGATGACAAAGTGAGACCCTGCAAACAAGTGTCCTTTTTTGCAGTCTATTTAGTGCCATGTTCTTCATATTTTTGTCTCACAAAAAATAAATGCTACTTACAACTCTCATATATCCTTCACCCAGGTTCACTAATGTTTAACATTTTGATTTGTTACCATTTGCTCTTGCTCTCTCTTTCCATGTGTATATATGTGTTTGTGTGTACATGTATACACACACACAAACACACACACTTTCCGTCCTCATTATTTGCAGATTCTGTATTTTGAATTTGTCTACTTGCCAAAATGTATTCATAACCCCCAAATCAATCATCGATCAAAGGACTTTTGCTGTCTTTTGTAGATATGCACAGAGCAACACAAATTTGAGTTGCCTGATCCGCATATTTCCAGCTGAGACTGAAAAAGGTGACACTCTGCCTCTTATTTTCACTCTTATACTGTAAACAAGCATCCTTTTTTTGTAGTCTAGTTAGTGCCATGTTTTTCATATTTTTGTGCTTTCTATTGGTGATTTTGCTGTATAAAACAGCCCCCAGGCAAAGTGTTGAAGAGCTGTTTAGTGTTCCTAAGAGCAAAGAAGCTGCACTTACAGAGAAATAACACACACGTTAGAGAAGCTTCTTCAAGCGTGAGTTGTAGTGCTGTTGACTGTTAGTTCAATGTTAATGAATCAACAATCTACATTGAATAAGATGTCTTTAAACAGAAACACACATGAAATAAGGTCATGTATTGGTCAGTGGTCAAAAATGTCATGACTAGAGGCTCGAAGGAGCTTAACTATATTTCCTCTAGGAGCAGCAGTTCAGTGCTTGCTAATTCAGTGTTGGTTGTGCCTTTACAGAACATAACTACCTTAAATAATGAGAACCAATTTTATACACACCTTTTATCCTGAACTACTTTTAAATAAGTCGTGACATGCCCCTTCCCTTACCCCTAAATACTTCAATATATACATCTTTTTTTATTTTATATTTTGTGTGTATATATGTATTTTATGGAATTTCGCTCTGTCACCCAGGCTGAAGTGCAGCGGCACAATCTCAGCTCACTGCAGCCTCCGCCTCCTGTGTTCAAGTGATTCTCCTGCCTCAGCCTTCTGAGTAGCTGGGATTACAGGAGTGCACCACAACACCCAGCTAATTTTTTATATTTTTGGTAGAGACGGGGTTTTACCATGTTGGACAGGCTGATCTCGAACTCCTGACCTCAGGTTATCTGCCCACCTCAGTCTCCCAAAGTGCTAGGATTTACAGGCAGAAGCCACCTGCCTGGCCTTTTTTTTTTTTTTTTTTTTTAAGAGACAGGATCTCGCTCGCTCTGTCTTTCAGGCTGGAGTAGAGTGGCACAATAATGGCTTACTGCAGCATTGATCTCCCAGGTTCGAGCAATCCTCCTACCTCAGCCACCCAAGTAGCTGGGACCATTCTTGTGCACCACCATGCCCAGCTAATTTTTTTTTTTTTTTTTTTTTTTTTGAGATGGGGTTTTGCTATGTTGCGCAGGCTGTTCCCAAACTCCTGGTCTCAAGTGATCCTCCTGCCTCAGCCTCCTAAGGTGCTGTGATTATTGGCGTGAGTCACCATGCCCAGCTGAAGTTATGCATTTTGACAGGATACTATATAAATGATGTTATGACTTTTGTACTACATTAGGAGACATAAGATGTAGGTCTGTCTTACCATTGTTTACACTAAATGTGGCTATTTGTTTATGATGATATCTGCCAGAATTTTTATGTAAAGTTATTATTTTTCCTCTCTGTAATTAATAATAAACATGAGAAACATATTTGCAATTATGTAAATATCCTGTTCTCCATTAAGATTTTACCTATTAATTTTAGCATCCATTCATGACTCTTGGCTGAATTAATTATCACTATGATGGCTGCAAAATAGTGATTTTTCTAACTCATTTCTTTTACATTGTCAGTTACCATTCTACTAGAAGAAATGGTTTTCAGTGGAGTGCGGTGGCTTATGTCTGCATTCTCAGCATTTTAGGAGGCCAAGGTGGGCGGATCACTTGAGCTCAGGAGTTCGAGATCAGCCTGGGCAATATGGTAAAATCCCATCTCTACAAAAAATTTTAGAAAGTTATCCAGGTGTGGTGGCATGTGTCTGTAGTCCCAACTACTGAGGAAGCTGAGGCAGGAGGATCGTTTGAGTCAGGGAGGTTGTGGCTTCAGTGAGCCAAGATCACACCACTGCACTCCAGCCTGGGCAACAGGGTGAGAATCTGACTCAAAAAAAAATTTTTTTTTTTTTTTGAGATGGAGTCTTGCTCTGTCATCCAGGCTGGAGTGCAGCGGCATGATCTCGGCTCACTGCAACCTCCGCCTCCCAGGTTCAAGTGATTCTCCTGTCTCAGCCTCCTGAGTAGCTGAGATTACAGGCATGCACCACCACACCTGGCTAATTTTTGTATTTTTAGTAGAGATGGGATTTTGCCATGTTGTCCAGGCTGGTCTCAAACTCCTGGCCTCAAATGATTCACCAGACTCAGCTTCCCAAAGTGCTGGGATTACAGGTGTGAGCCACCGCACCTGACTCAGATGGCAAATTCAACAATGCAAAACCACAGTGCAAAAAGCACAATCCATAGAGGTAAAACCTATGGATCTTAGCGGTAGATTAAATAAAGTAGCCGAGGGAGTGAATGGTTATGAATGTCTCCAACATTTCCAGCTTAAGAACTTGGGTGGCGGGTGATTTCATGATTTTATTCATAGTGATGGGGAAGACTAGAGGTGAAACAGCTCTGATGGGAAAGATCAAACAGAACTTGAAAGTGAAATGCAGTCTAGGTTTTACGTTACCCCAGTGCCTGCACTTCCTGGCACAGTATAGATGTTACTTGAAGTGATGGGACTGAATGTTATCACTAACAAAGAGAAGGTACTGGGAAGAGAGAAGAACCCACATCAAACCTCAGCATTTAGCAGTAACATAAAAAAAGAAGTCAATAAAGGGAACTAGTAAAGTAGGAGAGGCTGCAGAGGCGGGTGAAAACAAGCAAAAGGAGTGAAGTCAGGAAGCCAAGATGAAAGTGTTTTACTAGATAAAATGCTGACAGACCAGTAGGATTTCAACTTTTTCTCTTCCAGAATGATTCTTTCTGAAGCTAGGGATCTTCTTACTGTTGTTCATCGCTGTATTCTTACAGTGCCTGTCCCATAGTAAGTGCTTAATAAATATTTGCTGACTGACTGATTTTTTTTTTTTTTTTTTTTGAGATGAAGTTTTGCCGTTGTTCCCCAGGCTGGAGTGCAATGGCGCCATCTCAGCTCACTGCAACCTCCACCTCCTGGGATAAAGTGATTCTCCTGCCTCAGCCTCTGGAGTAGCTGGGATTACAGGCATGTGGCAACACGCCTGGCTAATTTTGTATTTTCAGTAGAGATGGGGTTTCGCCATGTTGGTTAGGCTGGTATCGAACTCCTGACCTCAGGTGATCCACCCGCCTCAGCCTCCCAAAGTGCTGAGATTACAGGCATAAGCCACCATGCCCAGCCTTGAATGAATAAATTTGTAGATCATGTGTTTTTGTGGTATTATTGCATTGATTAGTTATAGCTCCAGAAAAATGTTGAATAATAACAATATCATGCTTCCTAGTCTTGTTCTTGATACATTAGTTTCTCAAGTGATTTAATTGTTTGTTTGCCTCTCTAAAAGAAACATTTAATTGTTCTTCCATAGGTAAAAACTTTCTGGCTAGGCATCATGGTGCATGCCTGTAATTCTAGCACTTTGGGAGGCCGAGGCAGAAAGATTACTTGAGCCCAGGAGGTGGAGACCAGCCTGGGCAACATAGCAAGACCCCGTCTCTACAAAGAAAAAAAACCTTTCTATGGCCCCCTCAGACACCCTACCATACCCTCCCAGTGCCTCAGGAGTAAAATCCTAATATAGAATAGAAGTTCCGTCCTGAGGTATGACCTCTGCTTGGCGTCACTCTAGCTACCCCTGTCTTCCCACACTGATCTCCTCGTGACACCGTGCTCCTCCTGCCAGGCAAGGAGGTAGCTGAAGAGCTTTTCCCAAGGAAGTCTTCCTTGACACTCATCCCAACAAACGTCCTTCATTGTGCTTCTCTTTCCTCCTGGTATATTCATTACTTCCCTGTCTTCCCAGGACACTTTAAGTTCCTTAACAAAAGGGCCTGGGTTATTTTACTGTTTAACTTGCAGTTTCCGACACACTACTGTGAGATTTTGTTGTAACTGGGCTAAAACCTCTCACCTACCATCACCTCTCTTTTATTTTTTCCCAGGTACTGCTCTCCAGAGACACTTCATCTTCTAAGTATCAACAAGTGTTCCATTATATCTTCCCTTTACTGTCAACTAATTCCAGCAAATATACTACATTTTAATTACATTGTTAGTTGATAAAGTGTGACCTCTTTCTTCTATTTTTTATAGAGGAACTTCTGAATGAGGAAAAAGAAAGATTTCAAGTTTTCAAGACTTAAGAGTTGTCAACCTCCCTGCCTCATACAGCTTTATATATATTAGACTTAGGTTTAAATTCAGATTTGCAATGTGCTTTAATGTATCAAAGACTCGCAGAAGACTTGCAGTAAAGCAGCAGTTCTCAACATTTTTATTTTTTATTATTATTTTTAATAGAGACAAGGTCTCACCATGTTGCCCAGGCTGGTCTTGAACTCCTTGGCTTAAGTGAGGCTCCCACCTTGGCTTCCCAAAGTGTTGGGATTACAGGCATGAGCTACTGGACTTGCCCCTCAAACCTTTTCATCTCGTGAAAATTTTACACTTTTGTTTATTTATTTTTATACGTATTTATTTATTTTGAGGTGGAGTCTTGCTCTGTCACCCAGGCTGGAGTGCAGTGGCGCGATCTTGGCTCACTGCAACCTCCGCCTCCCAGGTTCAAGCAATTCTCCTGCTTCAGCCTCCCGAGTAGCTGGTATTACAGGCATGAGCCACCACGCCTTGTTATTTTTTTTTTGTATTTTTAGTAGAGATGGGGTTTCACCATGTTGGCCCGGCTGGTCTGGAACTCCTGACCTAATCCGCCTGTCTTGGCCTCCCAAAGTGCTGGGATTACAGGCATGAGCCACCACACCAGGCCTATTTTTACACTTTTAAAAGAGTTAAATATTTTCTTTATATGGACTATATCTACCACTATTTACTATGTTAGAAATTAAAACTGAGAAAAGTATAAATTTTTAATTAGTTCATTTTAAAATAACAATACAAGCCTCATTACATGTTCTATAGCTAGGATCCAGTCAGGAGACAGTTATTGCATTAGTTATCTAAAGAGTCATATTTTAATATAAAGAAGTGTTAGCTGGTGGCTGGGCGCGGTGGCTCACGCCTATAATCTCAGCAATTTGGGATGCCAAGGTGGGTTGATCACTTGAGGTCAGGAGTTCAAGACCAGCCTGTCCAACATGGCAAAACCCCATCTCTACTAAAAATACAAAAATTAGCTGGGCATAGTGGCACATACCTGTAATCCCAGCTACTCGGGAGGCTGAAGCACAAGAATCAGTTGAACCCAGGAGGCGGAGGTTGCAGTGAGCTGAGATCACGCCACTACACTCCAGCCTGGGCAACAGAGTGAGACTTTGTATTTAAAAAGAAAAAGAAAGATTGGCTAGTAGATGACAGTTAACTCCAAAAAGGGTAGAAGAGGAGCCCCATGGCATCAAGAAGTGGCAGGTGCAAAAAGGCACATACTCCTTCCAGAAGACAGCCTGGAACACTAGCTGGCTGGCTGAAGAAACTTGCCAGACATAATGGCCTGTTGCAGGTCTATAAAGCCATTGAAGATGGAAAGAGCTGGCTGGAAGGAGTAAGTGGAGTTCATGTGCACTAAATAATAAATAATAATGGAGTACCAGAATCCAGAAGCCAAGTAGCTACCTACTGCTCTAGCTCTGTGAAACGCTTCAGTGACTTCTGTTGACGCAGCTTCACATTTTACCAGTGGGCAAAGAAATGTTTTCAGGACAGGATCTAGGCTCCACTATCACAAAGGAGAGCAAAGGAAGGTGGCTTTATAGCTGAGAGACAAGAAATTGAAAACTAGCACACACATTACCAATATTTTATAACATTTCATAAAAAATATTTTTAAGGTTTTTTGTTTGTGTGTTTGTTTTTCAGACGGAGTCTTGCAGTGTCACCCAGGCTGGAGTGCAATGGCGTGATCTCGGTTCACTGCAACCTCCACCTCCTGGGTTCACCCGATTCTCCTGCCTCAGCCTCCCGAGTAGCTGGGATTACAGGCACACACCACCACACCCGGCTAATTTTTTGTAGTTTTAGTAGAGATGGGGTTTCACTATGCTGGCCAGACTGGTCTTGAACTCCTGAATTTGTGACCCACCCACCTTGGCCTCCCAAAGTGCTGGGATTACAGGAGTGAGCCACCGTGCCCAGCCTTAAGTTTTTTTTTCATCTGTTTTGTTTGTTTGTTTGTTTGTTTTTTGAGACAAGGTCTTTACCTAGGCTGGAATGCAGTGGTGCAATCACAGATTACTGCAGCCTCTAACTCCTGGACTGAAGTGATTCTCCTTCCTCAGCCTCCCAAGTAGCTGGGACTACAGGTGTGTGCCACCACGCCTGACTAATTTTTTTCTTTTTTTTCGTATTTTTTGTAGAGATGGGGTTTCACTATGTTGCCCAGGCTGGTCTCGAACTATTGAACTGAAGCAATCCTCTCGCCTCTGCCTCTCAAAGTGTTGCGATTACAGGCGTGAGCCACCACAACCAGCCTTATAAATATTTTTAATTAAATATAACTATAATTTTCAAAAAAAAAGTGAAAGAGTGACATTGTTTTACATTGTTGCAAATATCTTTAACGTCTGGCTTCGTAGAAGACAGCTGGATTGTGTATCTTGATTCTGCATTCACTCTGTTGCAATATATTATTTTAGTTCAAGTATTTGAAGATAATATGGCCTCACACAAATAGGTAGTTGGAAAAAGGAAGAGTATTTTAATAGCCTTTTCAGATCATTGTGGATGATATTCTTCCTTATGTTACACCAAAGCTTTACAAAGTGGTAGTTTCTTCAAGGTGAATTCCAGTGTAGAAATTGAAATCCTATCTATTAACTTTTCATACTTTGTCACATCGGAGTCCATTGATTACATTAGACCTCTGACTGGATCTTTTACTCATGCATGGTTTTATTGAATTGTGCATGTCTTTGGAAAATATTGATTCACTGATTTATTCAGATCTTCCAAAGGTTGACATATTTCATTATACAATATCAAAAATTTATTTTTCTCAATAACACCATCAATCTCATCAGCTTTATGTATTGGGAAGCTGTCAGTCTCACCGTAGTATACAGAAGTCTCCCAAAATTCTAAATTTTGCTTAAAATCTTGAACCTTGTCATTGGCAATAAATGCCGTCAGTTGTTAACAGTGAGTTCTTAACAGTGAGTGACAGTTTTATTATTTTCATTTTTGAGTAAATGTTTGCCACATAACCAAGTCTGAGCAAAAATAGTTTGTTGGTTGTTCTTTCAAGTAAGAAACAGTGGTTCATGAAAAAGTGGTTAGTTCAGCTGGCAATTCACACAATCACACAAGGGCCTTTCCTTATATCAATCATCTTATTGTGGTAAAGAGAACTATTTTATGTGTGCTCCCCACTATATTGCACAGAATATTTAAAAGACATGATTTTTTACTGTTTCATCAAGAACATTTTAAAGTAAAACTGCCTCTGTTTTTAAACTATGAGTAGTTGGCAGTAAGTAATACAATTACTACTATATATGTACAATATACAGTACTACTGTAAAGTTTGATGTGTGTATTAGGGTTCTGCAGAGAGAAAGAACCAATAGCATATAAATAGCTGGATAGATAGATAGATAGATAGATAGATAGATAGATAGATAGATCATAGATAGATAGGAAGGGATTATTAGGGGAATTGGCTCACACAAGTATGAGAAGTCCCATGATAGCCACCTGCAAGCTGGCCTCAGAATGGGTTAACTCTCCAACTAAGTCTGAAGGCCTGAGAACTTGGGGATGCTGCTGTTGCAAGTCCCAGAGTCCAAAGACCCAATAACTGGGAATTCAGATGTCCAAGTCAGGAGCAGAAGAGTGTCCCAGTTCCAGATGCGAGTGAATTCGTCTTTCCTCTGCCTTTTTGTTCTATCTGATTTGCAGCCCATTGGTGTCCACCCACATTGGTGAGAGCAGATCTTCTTTACTCAATCCACGGATTCAAATCCTAATCTCTTTCCAGAAACAGCTCACAGACACACCCATAAAAAATGGCGTATCAGCTATTTTGGCTTCCCTTCACCCAGCCAAATTGACATCTAAAATTAACCATTGCTGGGCATGGTGGCTCAAGCCTATAATCCCAGCACTTTGGGAGGCCTAGGTGGGAGGATCACTTGAGCCCAGGAGTTGAAGACCAGTCTGAGCAATATAATGAAACCCCGTCTCTACAAAAAATTTTTAAAAATTAGCTGGGTTTGGTGGCACGCACCCGTAGTCACAGCTGTTGTTGAAGGTGGATGTGGGTGGGGGCAGTAGGTGGATGGAGGTGCTGAGGCAGGAGGATGGCTTGAGCCTAGGATGTCAAGGCTACAATGAGTCGTGATTGCACCACTGCACTGCAGCCTGGACAACAAAGCAAGACTCTGTCTCAAAATAATAATAATAGGCCAGGCACAGTGGCTCACACCTGTAATTCCAGCACTTTGGGAGGCCAAGGAGGGCGGATCACGAGGTCAGGAGATCCAGACCATGGTGAAACCCCGTCTCTACTAAAAATACAAAAATAAATTAGCTGGGCGTGGTGGCAGGTGCTGTAGTCCCAGCTATTCTGGAGGCTGAGGCCAGAGAATGACGTGAACCCAGGAGGCGAAGCTTGCAGTGAGCCAAGATCGCGCCACTGCACTCCACTCCACTCCAGCCTGGGGGACAGAGCGAGACTGTCTCAAAAAAAATAATAATAATGAAACTAACCATCACAGTGTCATTGCCTTGACATTCTAATGCTCCAGCAATATAAACCACTATTGCCTTTATACCATCAGTAGAGATGTAATGCCACATAGTGTTTTTTCCACATAGTGAAAAAAGCAAACATCTTAGTATTGTATGAAAATAATTAAGACCCTCATGTACTTCAAGAAATGGACTCAGATACCTGGGGCTAGACAGACCACATCTTGATAACCTCTACAGTAAAGAAAACTGCTTTACTTTGTTTGTTTTGTTTTTTGAGACAAGGTCTCACTCTATGGACCAGGCTGGGTGGCTTAGTGCAGCCTGGAACTCTTGGGCTCAAGCCACCTTCTCACTTTAGCCTTTAGAGTAGCTGGAACTAGAGGCGTGAGCTACCACACCCAGCCTGCTTTACTTTCTTTAAGACAATGTTTCACGAATTTCACCAACCAGGAACATTTGATCAAATGACATTGCACAAGGAGTTTTAGGAAGATAAGCTTTGGGAAACTGCTAAGGCTGCTCCTTTGCCAAATAGCATACATTTTCCCACCAAAGCCAGTTTGTTTTGTTTGTTTTTTGAGACAGAGTCTCACTCTGTTACCCAGGCTGGAGTGCAGTGGCATGATCTCAGTGCACTGCAACCTCCGTCTCCTGGGTTCAAGTGATTCGTCTACCTCAGCCTCCCAGGTAGCTGGGATTACAGGTGTGTGCCACCTCGCCCAGCTAATCTTTGTATTTTAGTAGAGATACTAAATACTGGCCATGTTGGCTAGGCTGGTCTCGAGCTCCTGACCTCAGGTGATCTGCCTGCCTTGGCCTCCCAAAGTGCTGAGATTACAAGTGTGAGCCACTGCGCCTGGCCAAAAAGCCAGTTCTTAATAAGGATAACCTTTTTTTTTTTTTTTTTTTTTTTTTTGAGACAGAGTAGTTTCACTCTTGTCACCCAGGCTGGAGTGCAATGGCACATTCTCGGCTAACTGCAACCTCCAATCCCCAGGTTCAAGCTATTCTCTTGCCTCAGCCTCCCGAGTAGCTGGGATTACAGGCACGCCCCACCACGCCCAGCTAATTTTTGTATTTTTAGTAGAGACGGGGTTCCTTCATGTTGGCTGGGCTGGTCTCGAACTCCCGACCTCTGATGATCCACCCGCCTCAGCCTCCCAAAGTGCTGGGATTACAGGCATGAGCCACTGGGCCCGGTCAGGACAACCTTTTTAATGAGCTGCACACCTTTCCTGTCAAAAAGAATAATCCGTCCCCACTCCCTTCTTTTTCTTCAGGGAGTGAATAATACTCCCTGCCTAATACTTAATCAAGTTAAAGCTTGCTTTTTTAGTAATCATTCACTGAGACCCCGACTGTAAGATTACAGATCTGAGCGTGAGATGCTCAGAATCTAACAGGAGATACAAATATGATAGGATTACTAGACAATGTGATACAGGTTACAATAAAGAGGTCAGGCCTCTAACTGAGCCTGAGAATAGGCACCTTGCAGGAGGATTATTGTGGTGAGTCATGAGACATTTCCACAGTCTGCTTCATAAAAAGGAAGAGAGAGAAAGTCTTTTCAGGGTCAGGCATGGTGGCTCACTCCTGTAATCCCAGCACTTTGGGAGGCCAAGGCAGGGAGATCATTTGAGTCCAGGAGCTTGAGAGGAGCCTGGGCAACATAGTGAAAACTTGTCTCTACAGAAAATAAACAAAATTAGCTGGGCGTGTGGTGCGTGCCTATAGTCCTAGCTATTTGAGAGGCTGAAGCGGGAGGATTGCTTGAACCCAGAAGGTTGAGGCTGCAGTGATGTGTGATCGTGCCACTGCATTCCAACATGGGTGACATAGTGAGAACTTGTCTCAAAAAAAAAAAAAAAACAAACGTATTTTCAATGAGAGAAGCATGTGTGTGTTACACAAGTTAAGTCATGAAGCATGCCCCATCCGCAGTCCCTTGCAAGAGAACTGTTTTAGTGACACAAAGGACATCCCAAGCTGGGACCACTTGACCCTATACTGCTGTCACTGCTGTCTGGACAAACAATAGGATGCAGTCCCAAGGACAGCCAATCCTTTGACTGACCACAGTGACCCTGATACAAAAAATATCAGCCGGTCTAAGCACATTTACTCTTTGTAGAATTGGAACTGGAGACTTTGGAAACAGAAGGAGAGTTAACTATGAAAGGTTGGCTGGGCTTAGTGGCTCACACCTGTAATCTCAGCAATTTGGGAGGCCGAGGTGGGTGGATCACCTGAGGTCAAGAGTTCCACACCAGCCTGTCCAACAAGGTGAAAGCCTGTCTCTACTAAAAATACAAAGAAAACAGCTGACGTGGTGGCAGGCGCCTGTAATCCTGGCTACTCAGAAGCCTGAGGCAGGAGAATCGCTTGAACCTGGGAGGCAGAGGTTGCAGTGAGCCAAGATGGTGCCACTGCACTCCAGACTAGGCAACACAGTGAGATTCTGTCTCAAAAAAAAAAAAAAATGCTGAAGCTACATGATCAAAATTTAATAGAAGCTGAAGAGACCATAATGCATATGTATATGTTAGAAAGTTATAAAAAGAAGAAGCTATGAGTTGGCATAGGCAATAAGTTAAAGAAATAAAATGAGGCTGACAAAGTCAGATACGGTACGGAGAGAAAAACAGAACAGATGTGTAGAAAGGAACTAATCCTGTTATTGCTTCAATATTACAGTTAAGATCCAAAAGCTCTTGATGCTGACATTTCTAGGGTTGCTAGGGTTGCCAGTTCCTAGCAGGCAAAACGATGCCACAGTTTCCAGTTTTGTATTTCTTCACAAGAACCTTTATTTCCTTGTGTCCTTGAGGTCACTTGAGTTAACCTTTGTTTCTTTCAACCAAAAGATCTCAACTGAAATAGGCATAGAGAAAACATGATGCAGCAAAATGCAAGTACCATGCCTGAATTAGACGGCCTTGAATTGTCCCTGAATTCCTAGTGCAGCCAGGCCAACCTCATATGCATGATCGCTTACCTGTTTTATGTATTTTAAAGAAAGGATTGTACTTCACCAAATAAATGTTATTTGGGGAACTTTTTTTTCAATAGAAAATGTGCTACTTTATTAAAATACTGAGTTTATTTCACATGTATATTTTTGTCTCCCCACCATTTCTATGTCTGACCCCCACTACTACTATGTCCTATCATAATATTCCATACATACTTAAAACCAAGTAAAGGCTGGAGTTCCATCTTTAAAAACTAGGCTGGGCATGGTGGCTCACACTTGTAATCCCAACACTTTGGGAGGCTGAGGCGGGCGGATCATGAGGTCAGGAGTTTGAGACCAGCCTTGCCAACATGGTGAAACCTTGTCTCTACTAAAAATACAAAAAGTAGCTGGATGTGGTGGTGAGTGCCTGTAATCCCAGCTACTCAGGAGGCTGAGGCAGGAGAATCGTTTGAACCCGGGAAGCAGAGGTTGCAGTGAGCCAAGATGGCACCATTGCACTCCAGCCTGGGCGACAGGGCTAGACTCCATCTCAAAAAACAAACAAACCAACAACAACAACAAAAAACTAAACAGGCATTTTGGACAACCCATTATTGGCCATGGAACCTGGACAACATTTATTAACGCAGTAGGGAAAGTTCTCATTCTGCATTATAAAAGGACAGCCAAATATCAACTGTTACAGAAGCGAAATAAGATGGAAAACTTATAAAAAACTGTTTAAACTATTTTCTTCAAGAGGCTTCCTCCGCTACCAGAGATCTTGAATAGCCTCCTGGTCAGTCTTCCGGAAGCAATTCTTCACATAATTGATGAACTTGGCTTCGACTTTGGAAAGAGAACCACCTTTTCCTGTACCTGCATTTTTGCTTTAATGTCTTTTACAGAACTAGGTCTTTTGGTGTTTTAGGAGTTTTTTCCTGTTTTTGAAAGATTCTTGTCTTTTTGATCTTCACGTTGATGGTTTTGAGTCTGCCATTCTGGTTTGAATTTTGGGCATTCTCGGCAGAAGTATCTCATATACATTTATTCACTGGCACTTTTTCTTCAGTATCCTCATCATCAAAATCCTCTTCTTCTTCCTCTTCCACCTCCTCCTCTTCCTCCTCAACCTCTTCCTCCTCCTCCTCCTCTTCTTCTTCTCCTCCTTCTTCTTCTTTCTTCTTTCCTCTTCCTCCTCTTCCTTCTCCTCCTCCTCCTCCTTCTTCCTCTTCAGCAGCAGCAAATTTTACTTTTTTGTGTGGAATCTTGCTACCACCTCCAGGGGCAGATTGCTTTCCAGATATATTTAAGAGTTTCACATCCTCCTCTTCTTCATCTTCTGACTCTGCATCTTCCTCCACAGATACGAAGTGCTGTCCACTAATATACACTGGCCCTGAACCACATTTCAACTGAAAGACCATGGGTGGGTTATTTCAAAGTCCATACTTCAACCATAAGACCATGGAGGGGTGTTATTTCAAAGCTCCCAAGGGAAGCCGTTGGCTGTATATACACTTCAAAGTTGCCGGTGTTACTTTAATGGGATTGCCTTCGTAATTCATTGCCTCAGGTTCAAAAATGTGCAATTCAACCTTTGCACCAGCCCCTAAACTGACCATTCTTAAAGATAACTGGTGTTCATTTTCATCATTATCCACCTTAAAGTGATCATCTTCATCGGCCTTTAGTTCACAACTGAAAAGATAGTCCTGGGGCCTCAGGGGGCTTATGTCTATGTCCATCGAATCTTCCGTGGGGTGGAGGCGTGCACTTAGTGGGGAGAGAAGATGGACAGAGATAAACGACTACTGCTCCAGAGAGCAGCTGCTCAGGACAGAATCACCTATTTGGGGAACTTTTCAAAACCTCTTTTCCTATTGTTTTCTCCATTATAAATAAATATAAGTGCTACAATAGGTTAAAAAATAAATCTTCTTAGCCAGTAATTTCATATATTTTTTAAGTGAGAGGCATAAAGCAGCTGGCATCTGATTTTGAATTTTTATTTTTTTTTGAGACGGAGTCTTGCTCTGTCACCCAGGCTGGAGTGTAGAGGCACAATCTTGGTTCACTGCAACCTCCGTCTCCCGGGTTCAAGCAATTCTCATGCCTCAGCCTCCCAAGTAGTTGGGATTGCAGGCACCCACCACCACTCCTGGCTAATTTTTGTATTTTTAGTAGAGATGGGGTTTCACCATATTAGCCAGGTTGGTCTCAAACTCCTGACCTCAGGTGATCCACCCACCTTGGCCTCCAAAGTGCCGGGATTACAGGCATGAGCCACCACACCCAGCCTGATTTTGAATTTTTTAAGTTTTAAGCTAAATGAATGGTTTTCTACTATTTATTCAATGAGTATCTATTAAGTGTCTACTATGTGCTAGGAGCTCTTCCAGGCACTGGCCATATACCAGTGAATAAAATGACATGGAACTTACAGTTCAAATGGGGAGAATAGTCAGTAAACACATGCATACATGTATTTCACAAACACATATTTCAGGTGTTATTAGGTATTGGGGGATGCGAGGTCTATCTTATGTATTGTGGTCAGAAAAATCCTGTCTAATACGGTGATATTTGTGCAACAAGTGAAAGAAAGTCATGCCAGTATGGGGTGAGGCAGACTGATCCAAGCACAGTAGACAGTGCCAAGGCCCTGGGGCAGGAGCATGCCTCAGGGAGCAGGGAACAGCAGGCAGGCCAGTGTGGCTGCAGCTGAGGGAGGGAGAGGAGGAATGGCAAGAGATAAACAAAGGGGTGTGTATGTCAAAGGGGTGGGCAACATCACACAGGCCGAAGTACAGGCTGCATGTAGATTTATCCTAAATACTTAGCTAATGAGATCTAGTAAGTTTGCAGGTGATGCTATTGCATCCTTGGTATCATCCAGGAGCCTAACAGAAAAGACTATTGGGTACATTCCAGGTCTATAGAGTCAGAATCTGCATTTTAAACAAGATCTTCAGACATTTGTACCTACACTAAAGTATAAAAAGCACCAGTTTAGATTACATAAGTTAGCTTTCTTCTACAGAGAAATAGGAAGCCACCATTAGCACTTTTTCTTTTCTTTCTTTCTTTTTTTTTTTGCCACAGGGTCTCACTCTGTCACCCAGGCTAGAGTGCAGTGGTATGATCTTGGCTCACTGCAACCTCCATCTCCCGGATTCAGGCGATTCTCCTGCCTCAGCCTCCTGAGTAGGTGGGATTACAGGCATGTGCCACCATGCCCAGCTAATTTTTATATTTTTAGGAGAGACGGGGTCTTGCCATGTTGCCAGCTGGTCTTGAACTCCTGACCTCAAGTGATCTGCCTGCCTTGGTCTCCCAAAGTGCTAGGATTACAGGCACGAGTCACATGCCCAGCCACTAAATTTGTTTTTAATTTTTATTTGAGACAGGGTCTCACTCTGTTGCCCAGGCTAGAGTGCAGTGGTACAATCACAACTCACTGCAGCCTCAACCTCCCCGGGCTCAAGTGATCCTCCCACCTCGTCCTCCCACCTCAGCTTCTCAAGTAGCTGGGACTACAGGTGCACTTCACCACACCCAGCTAATTTTTGTATTTTTTGTAGAGATAGGGTTTTGCCTTGTTCCCCAGGCTGGTCTCAAACTCCTAGGCTCAGCAATTTGCCTGCTTTGGCCTCCCAAAGTGCTGGAATTACAGGCATGAGTCATCACACTAGGCCGGCACTTTTTCTTAATTTTCAGATTAGAATGGATTTTTTGATTTTTGCAAAAACATCATTGGGATTTTGATAGGGGTGGTATTGAATCTACGATTCAATACCTATGAACACAGTATGTCTTTCTATTTATTTGTGGTTACTTTAATTTCTTTCAGCAATGTTTTGTATTTTTCAGTGGGTAAGTCTTTTGCTTCCTTGGTTAAGTTTATTCCTAAGTATTTTTTTATGCTATTATAAATGGAATTGCTTTTTTTTTTTTTTTTGACAGAATCTCTCTGTCACCCAGGCTGGAGTGCAGTGGCACAATCTAGCCTCACTGCAATCTCTGCCTCCCAGGTTCAAGCAATTCTCCTGCCTTAGCCTCCCAAGTAGGAATTGCTTTCTTAATTTCCTTTTTGGATTGCTCATCGTTAATGTATAGAAATGCAACTAATTTTTGCATGTTGATTTTGTATCCTGTCACTTTGCTGAATTTGTCAATTAGTACTAGAATTAATAAACAAATATCATCTGTAAATAATTTTACTTCCTACTTTCCAATTGGGATGTCTTTTATTTCTTTTCTTGCCTAATTACTTTGGCTAGAACTTACTATACTATTCATCATATGCTATGACGAATATAAGTGGCAAAAGCAGGCATCCTTTATTTTATAGGAAAAGCTTTTAGTTTTTCACCATTGAGTATGATGTTAGTTTTGGGCTTGCCAAAAATGTCCTTTATGATGTTGAGGAAGTTCCGTTCTCTCTTTAACTGGCTGTTGTTGTTGTTGTTTGCTTGTTTGTTTTAAGTCACAATTCATCCTCCAAACTCTTTTCCTATCTGGTGGCTTAATGCACATAGACACAGAAATCTCATGAATGTTTGAAAATGGCAGAGCCACAGCCGGGCGCGATGGCTCATGCCTGTAATCCCAGCACTTTGGGAGGCCGAGGCAGGCAGATCAAGAGGTCAGGAGATCGAGATCATCCTGGCTAACACACTGAAACCCTGTCTCTACTAAAAATACAAAAAATTAGCCAGGCATGGTGGCGGGCGCCTATAGTACCAGCTATTCAGGAGGCTGAGGCAGGAGAATTGCTTGAACCCAGGAGGCGGGGGTTGCAGTGAGCCGAGATCGCGCCACTGCACTCCAGCCTGGGCAACAGAGCAAGACTCCATCTCAAAAAAAAAAAAAAAAAAGAAATAAAAAAGAAAATGGCAGAGCCACAAAATGGAGGGAGAACATTTCCTAGATTTTGGCTTAGAGGATTTCTCTCTACCAGCAATAGGATTTCGTATTGAGAAATAAACTTCCATTGTGTAGGTTAATCTATTACAGTAGCTAGCATTACCTTAATACATAGGCAAAAGGGTAATTTCTCAAATAAATAAAAAGCTCTTACAAAGAAATGGCTTTTTAAAAAAGAAAAGAAAAAAGCTCTTACAAATCAATAAGAAAAAAGACCAAAAACTCACAGGAAAATTAAACAAAGGATATCAATCACTAACAGAAGGAGAATTCAAAGGATTTCACACAAACGTAAAGATGCTCAACATCACCTATAGTAAGAAAAATGAAAAGAAAAACTATATTGGGATTTATTTTATTTTTATTTTTGAGACAGAGGTCTCATTCTGTCACCCGGGCTGTAGTGTAGTAATGAGATCTTGGCTCACTGCAGCCTTCATCTCTTGGGCTCAAGTGATCCTCCCACCTCAGCCTCTAAATTAGGTGCTATGTGTCTGAATGCCTCCTGTTTTATTGTCAAATATTTGGTCTTCATCTCCTTTTCTGGGGTACAACTCCTAAAATCTTTGGAATCTCCACAGTGATATCTTTTTGTATGCTAATGATTAACTGATGGCTAGCAGCTCTTAGGCAGCTTCAGGATGGGAGCTGGTCACCAGAAAGACCTAGGCAGGATTAGAAGATTGGGACTTTCTGATCTACCACATGACCTCCAGGAAGGGGAGGGGGCTGAAGATTAAATTGATCACCAATGGCCAGTCGTTTAATCAATCATGCCTATGTAATGAAGCCTCCATAAAAACCCAAAATAACAGGGTTTGGAGAGCTTCTGGGTAGCTGAACACATGGAGGTTCCCAGATGGTACACGCCCCTTCCCCCAGACCTCATCCTATGTATCTCTCTCTCTTTTTTTTTTTTTTTTTTTGAGATGGAGTCCCGCTTTGTCACCCGGAGGAAGTGCAATCAATGGCGCGATCTCAGCTCACTGCCAGGTTCAAGTGATTCTTCTGCCTCAGCCTCCCGAGTAGCTGAGATTACAGGTGCCCGCCACGATGCCCAGCTGATTTTTGTATTCTTAGTAGAGACATGGTTTCACCCTGTTGGTCAGGCTGGTCTCAAACTCCTGACCTCAGGTAATCCACCTGCCTCAGCCTCCCAAAGTGTTGGGATTACAGGAGTAAGCCCCTGCACTCGGCCTTTTTTTTTTTTTTTTTTTTTTTGAGACAGTTTTGCTCTGTCGCCTAGGCTGGAGTGCAGTGGTGTGATCTCAGCTTACTACAGCCTTGGCCTCCTGGGTTCAAGCGATTGTTGTGCCTCAGCATCCTGAGTAGCTGGGATTACAAGTGTGTGCTACCACTCCCAGTTAATTTTTTGTATTTTCAGTAGAGACGGGGGTTTCCCTGTGTTGCCCAGGCTGGTCACCAACTCCTGACTTCAAGTGATCTGCCTGCCTCAGCCTCCCAAAGTGCTGGGATTACAGCTGTGAGTCACTGTACCTAGCCTTCATCTTATGTATCTCTTCATCTTGTTATTTATCCTTTAAAATATACTTACATATACTTAAAATATACTTAGTAACAAATCGGCAAATGTAAGGAAATGTTTCCCTGAGTTCTGTGAGCCACTCTAGCAAATTAATGGAACCCAAAGAGAGGGCTGCAGAAACCACAAACGACGGGTTGGTCAGAAGTTATGGAGGCCTGGACTTGCAACTGGTATCTGAATGGGGTGGGGGGCAGTCTTGGGGATTGAGCCCTCAACCTGTGGGATCTGACATTGTTTCCAGGTAGATAGTGTAGGAATGGAATTGGAGGACGCCTAACTGATGTTTGCTGCAGAATTGATTGCTTGATTGCTGGTGATGAGAAAATTCCCACATATTTGGGGATCACAAGGAGTCTTTTGTATTACCTGTTGTTGTGTTGTTGTGTGAGATAGTTTGAAAATTTCTGTAGGCTTACATATCTGGGAGCCGGATTGCTAGCTAAAATGCACATACCTCTTTGACTTTGCTAGGTATCACTCATATGCTGCCCAAAGCAGTTGTCTAGTCTACAATTCTAACAGCAGTAGATAAGAGTTCTTTTGGCTCCACATGCTCACAAACACTTTATACAGTCATTTTAATTTTTGTCAGTCTGATGGCTGTAAAAGAGTATCTCACCCTAGTTATAAATATACATTTCCTTTATTAGTCTGGTAGAACATCATTTAATATTTAATAGGATCCTTATAAGAGAAAATCATTTAGGTTTTTTCTTCTCCTGCCTTGGCCTCCAAACATGCTGGGATTACAGGTGTGAGCCACTGCACCTGGCCTTACCTACGCATTTAAAAGGATATTTGTTAGCTCTTATCCAGCATTTCTATACGTGTAGTGAAAGTTTTTTCTACCTACTTAACCATAATCTAATGCTGGAAAGATGAGTTGTTAAGACAATTCCTAAAACCCAATATTTGTGATCATCTCATCTTGGGGATATGAGAGAGAAAAAACATAAAGTACTTGAGTATTGGGGATTTTTCTCTCAGTAAAATAAGTAAAAGTAACATTTTAAATAGGAATAATGTTTGAACTGTTAGAGGTGAACTGTTTACATGCATGATTCATTTTTCTGTTGTATGGTGTATTCCTTTCAATCAACAGCTCTTTATAAATTCCAGACACACATCTTTTGTCATTTATATGTATTACAAACATCTCCTATTTGTAGCCTGTCTTTTCACTTGTGTTATGGTCTCTTTTGATGTAGAAAAATTTACATTAATTTTCAGGTAGTTAAATTATCAATCTTTTCCTTAAGTATTGACACTTTTCATCTTGTCTAGACAATCTGTCCTTACCTCCAGGATCGCAAAGATATTTTTCTATATTGTCTTCTAAAGTTTTAAAGTTTAATTTTTTATAATTAGGTCTTTAATCCACCTGAAATTGATTTTTTAAAATAGTATTAAGTACAGGTTAAATTTTTTTTTTTTTTTTTTTTTTTTTTTGAGAGGGAGTCTCGCTCTGTAACCCAGTCTGGAGTGCAGTGGCGCGGTCTCGGCTCACTGTAAGCTCCGCCTCCAGGGTTCACGCCATTCTCCTGCCTCAGCCCCGCAAATACCTGGGACTACAGGCGGCCGCCACCACGCCCAGCTAAATTTTTTGTATTTTTAGTAGAGACGGGGTTTCACCGCATTAGCCAGGATGGTCTCATCTCCTGATCTCGTGATCCGCCCGCCTCGGCCTCCCAAAGTGCTGGGATTACAGGCATCAGCCACCGCGCCCGGCCCTTTTCTTTTCTTTTCTTTTCTTTTCTTTTTTTTTTTGAGACAGAGTCTCACTCTGTCCCCCAGGCTGGAGTGCAATGGCGCCATCTCGGCTCACTGCAACCTTCGCCTCCCAGGTTCAAGCGCTTCCCCTGCCTCAGTCTCCCGAGTAGCTGGGATTACAAGCACCTGCCACCAAGCCCGGCTAATTTTTGTAGTTTTAGTAGAGATGGGGTTTCGCCAGGCTGGTCTCGAACTCCTGACCTCAGGTGATCCACCCGCCTTGGCCTCCTAAAGTGCTGGGATTATAGGCATGAGCCACTGCACCCGGCCAGAGGTTCAATTTTCTTTCTTTTCAAATGAATAACCAGTCGTCCTATCATTGTTTATTGAAGAGCTTATCCTTTGCCCACTGATGCAATGCTAACTGCCATAAACCAAGCATCCAGTAAGCGTCTGGGTGTTTCTAGTCTCTATTATGCTTATTCCCTGTGCCAACACAACCGTATCCATAGCAGCACCAGCATCTGCTCAGCTGCTTCTCTGATTTTCATATCTTTCTGTTTTCAGTCCCTGATTTCCCATCGCTTCTTGTGAGTTTACCTATGTACATATATATGTATGTACATCTGTATGTATTTACAATTTTTTTGAGACAGGTTCTCGCTCTGTTGCCCAGAACTGGAGTACAGTGGCAGGATCACGGCTCACTGCAGCCACTTCCTGAGCTCAAGTGATCCTCCTGTCTCAGCCTCCCAAGTAGCTGGAGCTACAGATGTGCACCATGACACCCAGCTAATTTTTAAATTTTTTGAGCAGATGGGAGTCTCATCATGTTGCCCAGGCTGGTCTCAAACTCCTGGCCTCAAGCGATCCTCTTGCCTTGGCCTCCCAAAGTGCTGGGATTACAGGTGTGAACCACTGCACCTGGCCTTACCTATGCATTTAAAAGCATATTTTTTAGATGTTATCCAGCATTTCCATACCTATAGTGACAGATTTTTCTGTCTACCTACTTAACCATAATCTAATGCTGGAAAGGTAAGTTGTTTAGGTAATTCCTAAAATCAAATATTTGTGATCATCTCACTGTGGCGACATGAGAGAGAAAAAACATAAAGCACTTGAATATTGGGGTTTTTTTCTCTCAATAAAATAAAAGTAACATTTCATTTAATTAATTAATTTATTTTTGAGACAGAGTCTCACTCTATCGCCCAGGCTGGAGTACAGTGGCACAATCTTGGCTCACTGTAGCCTCTGCCTCCCAGGTTCAAGCAATTATCCTGCCTCAGCCTCCCGAGTAGCTGGGATTACAGGCACCCACCACCGTGCCCAGCTAATTTTTTGAATTTTTAGTAGAGATGGGGTTTCGCTATGTTGGCCAGGCTGGTCTTGAACTTCTGACCTCAGATGATCCACCCATCTCAGCCTCCCAAAGTGCTGGATTACAGGTGTGAGCCACCGCAGTCTGTCTTATTTT
Organism: Pongo pygmaeus; assembly: GCF_028885625.2. Classification (NCBI taxonomy): domain Eukaryota; kingdom Metazoa; phylum Chordata; class Mammalia; order Primates; family Hominidae; genus Pongo; species Pongo pygmaeus. The sequence goes on along the minus strand of NC_072390.2, from coordinate 40,643,023 downwards.
ATTTTATTTTTTTGAGACAGAGTCTCACTTTGTCACCCAGGCTGTAGTGCAGTGGCTCAATCTCGGTTCATTGCAACCTCCGCCTCCTGTGTTCAAGCAATTCTCCTGCCTCAGCTTCCTGAGTAGCTGGGACTACAGGCATGCACCACCATGCCTGGCTGATTTTTTTGTATTTTTAGTAGAGATGAGGTTTCGCCATGTTGGTCAGGCTGGTCTTGAACTCCTGACCTCAAGCGATCTGCCCACCTCAGCCTCTCAAAGTGCTGGGATTATAGGCATGAGCCACTTTGCCCGGCCAGTAAAAGTAACTTTTTTTTTTTTTTTTTTGAGATGGAGTTTCTCTCTTGTTGCCCAGACTGGAGTGCAGTGGTGCAATCTCAGCTCACTGCAACCTCTGTCTCCTGGGTTCAAGCGATTCTCCTGCCTCAGCCTCCTGAGTAGCTGGGATTACAGGCGTGCACCACCAGGTCTGGGTTTTTTTTTTTTTTGAGACAGAGTTTCACTCTTGTTGCCCAGGCTGGAGTGCAATGGCATGATCTTGGCTCACTGCAACCTCCGCCTCCCAGGTTCAAGCAATTCTCCTGCCTCACCCTCCCTAGTAGCTGGGATTACAGGCATGTGCCACCACGCCCAGCTAATTTTGTATTTTTAGTAGAGACAGTAGAGAAGGGGTTTCTTCATGTTGGTCAGGCTGGTCTCAAACTCCTGACCTCAGGTGATCCGCCCGCCTCGGCCTCCCAAAGTGCTGGGATTACAGGCATGAGCCACTGCACCCGGCCAGGGCTAATTTTTTTTTTTTTTTTTTTGTATTTTTAGTAGAGACAGGGTTTCACCATGTTTGTCAGGCTGGTTGCGAACTCCTGACATCAGGTGATCCACCCGCCTTGGCCTCCCAAAATGCCGGGATTATAGGCGTGAGCCACCACGCCCAGCCAAAGTAACATTTTAAATAGCAATAACGTTTGAATTTTTTTTTGGTTCAAACTTCACGTTAGGGCTGGTCACAGTGGCTCATGCCTGTAATCCCAGCACTTTGGGAGGCCGAGTTGGGTGTATCTCTTGACTTCAGGAGTTCGAGTCCAGCCTGTGCAACATGGTAAAACCCTGCCTCTGCTAAAAAATACAAAAAATTAACAGGGTGTGGTGGTGAGCAGCTGTAGTCCCAGCTACTCAGGAGCCTGAGGTGGGAGGCTTGCTTGAACCTGGGAGGCAGAAGTTGCAGTGAGCCAAGGTGGCATCACTACTCCAGCCTGGGCGACAGAGGCCTCATCTAAAAACAAACAAACAAAAAACCAAACAAACAAAAGAACTTCACATTAAATAGAAAATCGTTTTGTATGGATCAGTGAAACCTGACCAAAATAATGCTATGATTTCCAAAGTAGAATAAATCAGTTGAGCTAAAACCAATTAGACTCTGATAACTAAGAACTGAGTCACAGGAGTAATAAAGCTAGTGAGATTCAAAAAAACCTCTTGCCTCTCATGATACATCCTTGTGAGGGAGAGATTGGTGAGCAATGAGAAATGTTTCCATTCTGATGGACACTGGAGGTGGCAAAGCACTATAAGCATCAGCACCATGGGCATACATTATAAAACTTGTCTCAGAGTTGTTAAGATAATTAAATGTTAATATTTGCAAGAAATCTAAACAGTGTCTGGCATGCATTGACTGTGGTATTGTATGAGTACTTGTCAAGTAAAAAAATAAGGGATAGAATTACAACCATATCCCTTAGATCGGGGGTCCCCAACCCCAGGGCTGTGGATCAGTACCGGTTTGTGGCCTGTTAGGAACCCGGCTGCACAGGAGGAGGTGAGTAGGGGGGTCGGGGGAGCGAGCATTACCACCTGAGCTCCGTCTCCTGTGAGATCAGCGGCGGCAGTAACAATTCTCATAGGAGGCCCGACACGGTGGCTCACGCCTGTAATCCCAGCACTTTGGGAGGCCGAGGCGGGTGGTCACCTGAGGCCAGGAGTTCAAGACCAGCCTGGCCAACATGGCGAAACCCCGACTCTACTAAAAATACAAAAATTAGCTGGTCGTGATAGCACATGCCTGTAGTTCCAGCTGCTTGAGAGGCTGAGGCAGGAGAATCACTTGAACCTGAGAGGCGGAGCTTGTAGGGAGCCGAGATTGCGCCACTGCACTCCAGCCTGGGTGACAGAGCGAGACTCATCTCAAAAAAAAAAAAAAAAAAAAGATTCTTATCGGAGTGTGAACCCTGCTGTGAACTGCACATGCAAGGGATTGCGGGCTCCTTATGAGAATCGAATGCCTGATGATCTGAGGTGGAACAGTTTCATCCCAAAACCAACCCAACCCCACTCAGGGTTTCGCCATGTTGGCCAGGCTGGTTCCGAACTCCTGGCCTCAAGTGGTCCGCCCACCTCAGCCTCCCAAAGTGCTGGGATTACAGGCATGAGCCACCACGCCTGGCCTTCCCCTACTATTTTCATTCCTCTGCAAAAACTTAACCTCTCCCCTCGTTTTCAAAAAAGAACATTAAGACCAGGTGCAGTGGCTCAGCCTGTAATCCCAGCACTTCGGGTGGTGGAGGTGGGAGGCTTGCTTGAAGCCAGGAGTTTGAGACCAGCCTGGGCAACATAGTGAGACCTCATCTCTGAAATAAATAATTAATTAAAACAACAGAAAGAATATTTACTAGCTTTTATTTTCAAAAATATAAACTCACTGTAGGAATTAAGCACATTCCTCTTGTGGACCATTTGGATTAAATCCTTTCCATGGGCGGAGATTACTTTTTATATTTTTCTTGTTCCCCCAATAAGCCTTCCATAATATCAATCATAAAATACACACTCAGATATTTCATGGAATATGTAACAAACCGAACACACTGGACATACTTGAGATAAAATAAAAATCTAAACTAAAAGTTATATGTATTAATTTCTTTCCTTATTTTCATGTAGCATCCTGTTAAGATGCCTTAGAAGCTCTTCCCATGCTTTAATTGCATGTTTGAATTCGGCCTATACTTGTTCCATGAACAAAACAATATATTGCAACTTGTAAAATGAAAAAGGTAAAATAAAAATAATGAAATATTGTAAAATGAAGAAGGCTCTGACAAAATTTTAAGAACTCATCAGTATAAGGATGCTTTTGTCATTCTTTGAGAAATGCAGCTCAATATTATATTTAGTTTATTTGGAATAACTATGTCCTTAACTGACAGTCAATACTCAAACATCACCAAATTATTAAATTTTTTTAATTAAAAATTTTTTTAAATTATATTTGCATATATGAAGATAAGTAAGACACTGGACAAATTATAGAGTCTCAGGCTTATGTGGAATTATGACTGCTCTCAACAATTATTAAAATCCCCTTTCAAAGAAAATCTTCACATAAACCTATGTTTGACTATGTAATAGAATGAAGACAGCCACAGATGTGGCATTCTCAAAACATCACACAAGTACTACATGTAATGCTGCAAAATAACTGTTTTCCTCTAAAATTTCACTAAACAACCTCAGGCAGTACAATAAAACAAAACATTAAGACCTCCCAGTGGTCATCCTAAGAATTAGACAGATTTCTTTGATTTTTTCTTCTCTGCTTCTTCCTTTTCCTTTTCTATTTCAGTTACGTATAATTCAACTTCTTTTGCACTAAACATCTGAAAAGAGAAAAAAATTTAAAGATCAAATGTCAGTTATACAAATAATATCTAAATATTTACAATATGAAGAATTCCAATATTTAATAAATTTATACTTTCTATGTGTAACTTTATATTTTGTAACTTCAAATATACAATGAAGCATTTCAAGAGGTCTAAGAGCAATAACAATTATGGGCAAAACCAGATCTCTGACATTTCTACTATCACTGTGCTAAAAAAGAAAGCAGGGCAAAAGGTGATATTGCATTATATATCCTATATATGCATATAACTCCAAAAACATTTTAATGCGAGGCTTAATTTTATTCATGAACAAAGACTCATTATTTAACTCTCCCAACTGCACCCTACTGTGTGGTTCTCTGATAGGGTTTAATAATTTGATCAGTTTATAGAATAGCAAAATGAGATGGGAAAAGATAATTAGGCTACTTGATGTCTAAGTAGAAAGCAAAAAAGGTTTTATTTTTCTAAGAATTTGCAGTGTAGTTTGATTTTCTGTTGTACTGTTCACAAGTAGATCCAAGGTTACATGCTTGCGGCTATAAGACAGCAATTATTGGCCAAACCTGGTGACTCACGCCTGTAATCCCAGCACTTTGGGAGGCCAAGGTGGGTGGATCAGTTGAGGTCAGGGGTTCGAGACCAGGCTGCCATTTTCTTTTTCTTTTTTTTTCAGACAGGGTCTCACCCTGTCGCCCAGGCTGGACTGCAGTGATGCGATTGCAACCTCTGCCTGCCAGGTTCAAGCGATTCTCCCACCTCAGTCTCCTGAGTAGCTGGGACTACAGGCGTGTGCTACCATGCCTGACTGATTTTTGTATTTTTAGTAGAGAGATTTGCATTTTCAGTACAGACAGGGTTTTGCCATGTTGGCCAGGCTGGTCTTGAACTCCTGACCTCAAGTGATCTGCCCGCCTCAGCCTCCCAAAGTGCTGGGATTACAGGCCTGAGCCACCGCGCCTGGCTAAGACAGCAATTATTAACTTCAGTGACGTTAATAAATTTATATACAAAAATCTAAATGTAATGATCTTAATACTGAAAAGAGGTATCTATTAAATTGATAAAAGAATGATCAACTTTATGGAAAGGCAAATTTTCAAAGATGTTAGAGATGTAAAGGATTTTAGCTATTAGTCCATCACTAGAATTTACATATAAGAAAACGTAGATTCACAAAGCTAAATTATATTTGGCCAAAGATTAAAGAAGGATTAAAGATTAGGTCTCTGATTCTTATTTCAACTCCAGAACTCTTTCCATTTCACCTATAAAGACGTGTGTCAGAAAATCTGTATTTGTCAATAATCTACATAAAATATATTATTTGAATGTTTTATGAAATGAATTTACCCATCAAGCAATTACTGGGAGTTCCATGGGCTCTGAAAGTAGAAGAATATAATTCTTACGTGCTATTAAGGAGTCCACAGTTTAGTGGAAAAAAACTGGCATATAAATAGATCATTACAATATAAACCTGAATAAAGTGATGTGGTTATTACTTGGGGAAGAAATAATTTCCTCCTTTGAAAAAGTGTCTTTCATTTTATTTTTCCTTTTTGAGACAGGGTCTTGCTCTGCTGCCTAGAGCTGAAATGATCACAGCTCACTGCAACCTCTGCCTCCTGGGCTCAAGCCATCCTACCGCCTCAGCAACTGGAGTAGCTGGGGCTACAGGTGTGAACCACCATGCCCAGCTAACTTCTGTATTTTTTGTAGAGACAGGGTTTCGCCATGTTGCCTAGGCTGGTCTCAAACTCCTGGGCTCAATCGATCTGCCTGTCTCGGCCTCCCAAAGTGCTGGGATTACAGGCATGAGCCACTGCGCCCAGCCTCAAGAAGCCTTTTCAAAAAATTATTTTTAATTTTTGTGAGTACATAGTAGGTATATATATTATGGGGTACATGAGATATTTTGATACAGGCATGTGATGCATAATAACCACATCATGGAGAACGGGGTATCCATTCTCTCAAGCATTTATCCTTTGTGTTACAAACAATCCAATTATACTTTTAGTTATCTTAAAATGTACAATTAAATTGTTACCCTGTTGTGCTATCAAATACTAGGTCTTCTAAATTCTAATTTTTTGTACCTATTAACCATCCCCACCTGCCCCTGCCCCCCTACCCTTCCCAGCCTCTAGTAACCATCCTTCTACTCTGTATCTCCATGAGTTCAATTGTTTTGATTTTTAGATTCCACAAATGAGTAAAAACATGCAATGTCTGTCTTTCCGTGCCTGCCTTATTTAACAATCTCCAGTTCCATCCATGTTATTGCAAATGACAGTATCTCATTATTTTTTTTTGTGGCAGAACAGTACTTCATTGTGTGTAAGTATCACATTGTCTTCATACATTCATCTGTTGATGGACCCTAAGGTTGCTTCCAAATCTTGGCTATTGTGAACAGTTCTGCAATTAACATGGGAGTGCAGCTATTTCTTCAATATACTGATTTCCTTTCTTTTGGGTATACACCCAGTAGTGGGATTGCTGGACCATATGTACTTTTATTTTATGTTTTTTGAGGAATCTCCAAACTATTCTTCATAGTGGTTGTACTAATTTACATTCCCACCAACAGTGTATGAGGGTTCCCTTTTCTCCATATCCTCGCCAGCATTTGCTGTAGCTTGTCTATTAGATATAAGCCATTTTAACTGGGGTGAGATGATGTTTTATTGTAGTTTTGATTTGCATTTCTCTGATGATCAATGATGTTGATCACCTTTTTTTTTTGGAGATGGGGTCTTGCTCTGTTGCCCAGGATGGAGTACAGTGGCACAATCATGGCTCACTGCTGCCTTGACCTCCCAGGTTCAAGGGATCCTCCTACCTCAGCTTCCCAAGTAGCTGGGACCACAGGAGCACACCACCACACCAGGCTAATTTTTAAATTATTATATTTGTAGAGACAAGGTCTCACTGTGTTGTCCAGGCTGGTCTGAAACTCCTAGGCTCAAGTGATCCTCCCGCCTTGGCCTCCCAAAGTGCTGGGATTACAAGCAAGAGCTCAGCCCAAGCACCTTTTTATATGCCTGTTTGCCATTTGTATGTCTTCCTTTGAGAAAAGTCTATTCAAATCCTTCACCCATTTTTTGATCAGATTATTGTTTTTTCTCTTATAGAGTTGTTTGAGCTCCTTATACATTCTGGTTATTAAACCCTTGTCAGAAGGGTAAATTTGCAAATATTTTCTCCCATTCTGTGGGCTGTCACCTCACTTTGTTGATTGTTTCCTTTGCCGTGCAGAAGTTCTTTAACTTGATGTGATCCTATTCGTCTATTTTTGCTTTGGTTGCCTGTGTTTGTAGGGTACTACTCAAGAATTTTTTGTGCAGACCAATGTCCTGGGAATTTTCTCCCATGTTTTCTTGTAGTAGTTTTATAGATTGAGGTCACAGGCTTCAGTCTTTAATCCATTCTTTTTTGATGTTTTGTATATGGTGAGAGATAGGGGTCTAGTTTCATTCTTCTGCATATGGATATTCAGTTTTCCCAGCACCCTTTATTGAAGAAACTTTTTCCCAGTGTATCTTCTTAGCACCTCTGTCAAAAATGAGTTCACTATAGATATGTGGATTTGTTTCTGGGATCTCTATTTTGTTTAATTAATCTATGTGTCTGTCCTTATGCCAGAACCATGCTGCTTTGGTTACCATAGCTCTGTAGCATAATTTGAAGTCAGGCAATATGATTCCTTCAGTTTTGTCCTTTTTGCTTAGGGCAGCTTTGGCTCTTCTGGGTCTTTTGAGGTTTTATATAGATTTTATGATTTTTTTTAATATTTCTGTGAAGAATATCATTGGTATTTTGGCAGGGATTGCATTGAATCTGTAGATTACTTTGGGTAGTATGGACATTTTAAAAACATTGATTCTTCCAATCCATGAACATGGAACACCTTTCTATTTTTTATTTTTATTTTTGGTGTCCTTTCTTTTTTGATGTGGGCACTTACAGCTATAAACCTCCTTCTTAGTAATGCTTTCACTGTATTCCATATGTTTTGATATGTTACGTTTTCATTATCACTTGTTTCAAGAAAACTTTTAATTTTCTTCTTAATTTCTTCATTGACTCACTGGTCATTCAGGAGCATATTGTTTAATTTCCATGAATTCATATAGTTTCCAAAATTCCTCTAGTTACTGATTTCTAGTATTTTTTTCCACTGTGGTCAGAGAAGATGCTTGATATTATTTCAATTTTTTGAATATTTTAAGGCTTATTTTGTGACCTAAATACGGTCTATCCTTGAAAATGATCCATGTGCTGAGGAGAATAATGCATATTCTGCAGCTGTTGGATGAAATGTTCTGTAAATATCTATTAGATACATTTGGTCTACAGTGCAGTTTAAGTCTGATGTTTCTTTGCTGATTTTCTGTCTGGAAGATTTGTCCAATGCTGAAAATGGTGTGTTGAAGTTTCTAGCTATTATTGTATTGGAATCTATCTGTCTTTTTAGCTCTAATAATGTTTACTTTATATAGCTAGGTTCTACAGTGTTGGGTGCATATATATTTAAGACTGTTATATCTTCTTGCTGAACTGACCCCTTTATCATTATATAGTGACCTTTTTTGTCTCTTCTTATAGTTTTTGCCTTGAAATCTATTTTGTCTGATATAAGTATAGTGACTCTGGCTCTTTTTCGGTTTCCATTGGCATGAAATATCTTTTTCCATCTCTTTTTTTCAGTCTATGTTTGTCTTTATAGGTGAAGTATGTTTTTCGTAGTCAACAGATCATTGGGTCTTTTTTTTTTAAATCCATTCAGTCATTCTATATCTTTTGATTGGAGAGTTTAGTCCACTTACATTCAATGATATTATTGATAAGTAAGGACTTATCCTCCTGCCTCAGTCTCCCCAAATGCTGGTATTACAGGTGTGCACCACTGCTCAGACCTCACTTTTTTTGAAGCAGACTCTTGCTCTGTCACCCAGGCTGGAGGGCTGTGGCATGATCTCAGCTCACTACGACCTCTGCCACCCTAGGCTCAAGCGATTCTCCTGCCTCAGCCCCCTGAGTAGCTGGGACTACAGGCGCACACCACCACATCGGCTAATTTTTTGTATTTTTAGTAGAGATGGGTTTTCACCACATTGGCCAGGCTAATCTCAAACTGCTGACCTCAGGTGATCTGGCCGCCTTGGCCTCCCAAAGTGCTGGGATTACAGGCATGAACCACGGTGCCCAGCCTGGTCCATCCTTTCATGGAAGAATCCTGGCATTAAATGAGAAAATGTTTAAGTTCTACCTTTCTACTGATTCCTGGCCCCAAGTAGGTGTTTATATCTAACTTCCTAGGCTAGGGAGACAAGTATCCTTCTCCAGGGCAGTTTAATTCAAATGTTTACCTCTGGCTTTCAGGGTACTTTTCATTTTGGTCCCTGGGGATTTTCTTTTAGTTCTTGCAGAAGCTCAGCTATGTCTTTAAAAAACTAGTTATATTTCATCTAGAATTGTCCTCATGTTTTACAGCAGAAGAGTTTATATTATCTAATCCAGCATAATGCCAGAAACTGAAGTTGTAGAAGTCTACTTATATACCTTAAGTCAAGCTATTTCCTGTCAAAGTGTTAAAATTTCAGCGCATAGTCAGTGATTTAAGAAGTACATTTGTAAAATTGAGAGATTTTATGTTTTTCATATTTAGTAAATACTATTTACTTCTTAGTAACTTAGATACAACTGGAATTGCCAAGGACAGGTCAGAGAATAACTAGAAAACCAGTCCACCTCTAAAATCAGCTTAAGAATATGGGGTAGAGGCATCAAATAATAAAGGTTTACACTACTCAGTAAATTTCTTATGTCTTATGTGTTTTTCTAATTTAATAATATAGTACTCATCATAACCATGTGTGGAAAGGGGATTTTCTTTTAGTTCTTGCAGAAGCTCAGCTATGTCTTTAAAAAACTAGTTATATTTCATCTAGAATTGTCCTCATGTTTTACAGCAGAAGAGTTTATATTATCTAATCCAGCATAATGCCAGAAACTGAAGTTGTAGAAGTCTACTTATATACCTTAAGTCAAGCTATTTCCTGTCAAAGTGTTAAAATTTCAGCGCATAGTCAGTGATTTAAGAAGTACATTTGTAAAATTGAGAGATTTTATGTTTTTCATATTTAGTAAATACTATTTACTTCTTAGTAACTTAGATACAACTGGAATTGCCAAGGACAGGTCAGAGAATAACTAGAAAACCAGTCCACCTCTAAAATCAGCTTAAGAATACGGGGTAGAGGCATCAAATAATAAAGGTTTACACTACTCAGTAAATTTCTTATGTCTTATGTGTTTTTCTAATTTAATAATATAGTACTCATCATAACCATGTGTGGAAAGGCTATTAATCCACAGATAAGAAAACAGACACAGAGAAGTTATTTGTTTACACTGGGAAATGGTAGAGCTAGAATTTGAACTAGGGTAGCTCTAGAGCCTCACTTTGCTTTTTTTTGTTTGTTTGTTTGTTTGAGACAGAGTCTCGCTGTGTTGCCCAGGCTAGAGTGCAGTGGCGTGATCTCAGCTCACTGCAACCTCTGCCTCCCAGGTTCAAGCAATTCTCCTGCCTCAGCCTCCCAAGTAGCTGGGACTACAGGTGCCCTCCAACACACCCAGCTAATTTTGTGTGTGTGTGTGTATTTTTAGTAGAGACGGGGTTTCACTATGTTGGCCAGGCTGATCTCGAACTCCTGACCTCATGATCCACCCACCTCAGTATCCCAAAGTGCTGGGATTACAAGCGTGAGCCACCACGCCCGGGCTTTTTGTTTGCTTTTTTTGAGACAGAGTCTCGCTCTGTTGCCCCGGCTAGAGTGCGGCGGCATGATCTTGGCTCACTGCAACCTCCACCTCCTGGGTTCAAGCGATTCTCCTGCCTTAGCCTCCTGAGTAGCTGGGATTACAGATTCCCCCCACCACACCCAGCTAATTTTTGTATTTGTGGTAGAGACGGGGTTTCACCATGTTGGCCAGGCTGGTGTTGAACTCCTGATCTCAAGTGATCCGCCCGCCTCCGGCCTCCCAAAGTGCTGGGATTACAGGCATGAGCTACCGTGCCCAGCCAATGTTGGTAGAGACACAGTCTAACTATGTTGCCCAGGCTGATCTCAAACCTCTAGCCTCTAGCAATTCTTCTGCCTTGGCCTCCCAAAGTGTTGAGATTATAGGTGTGAGCCACTATGTCTGGCCACATTTCTTGAATAATAAGACTTGAAAGTCAAAATTACTCCTTGATGCACATGCTGCAGAAAGGATGTGTTAGCAGGCACGAAAACATTAATTTCCTCATACATGTCCATCAGAGCTACTGGGTGACTAGGTGGACTGTGAATAAGCAGTAACATTTTGAAAGGAATCTTCTTTTTTTGAGTGTTAGGTCTCAGTAGTGGGCTTAAAATATTCAGTATACTATGCTATAAATAGATGTGCTGTCATCCATTGATTGTAAATGAGCACTGGCTTCTACTTAAAGTTACCAGCTGCATTATCCGCTAACAAGACAGTCTGTCCCTTGAAGCCAGGCAGTGAGGTGATTTCTCCTATCTCTAGCTATGAAAATTTTAGATGGTGTCTTCTTCCAGCAGAAAGCTGTTTCATCTACATTGAAAATCTGTTGTTTAGTATAACCACCTTCACTGAAGATAAATGTCTTAGCTAGGTCTTCTGGATAACTTGCTGCAGCTTCTCCATCAGTACTTGCTGCTTCACCTTGCCCCTTTATGTTATGAAGGTGGCTTCTTTCCTTAAACCTCATGAACCAACCTCTGTTAGCTCCAACCTTTTCTTCTGCAGCTTCCTCACCCCTCTCAGCCTTCACAGAATTGAAGAAAGTTAGGACTTTGCTCTGGATTAGGCTTTGGCTTAGAGGAACGTTGTGGCTGGTTTGATCTTCCAGCCAGCCCACTAAAACCTCCATATCAGTAACAAGAATGGTTTTTTTTTTTTAGATGGCATCTCACTCTGTTGCCCAGGCTGGAGTGCAGTGGCGCCATCTCAGCTCACTGCAACCTCCACCTCTCAGGTTCAAGCAACTCTCCTGCCTCAGCCTGCCGAGTAGCTGGGATTACAGGTGCGTGCCACCACACGTGGCTAAATTTTGTATTTTTAGTAGAGACAGGTTTTGCCATGTTGGCCAGGTGCGTGCCACCACACCTGGCCTGGCTGTTTCAGTTTCTTATCATTCATGTGTTCACTTGCAATAGCACTTTAAATTTCTTTAAGTACTTTTAATGTTCTTGAGTACTTTCCCTTTGCATTCACAATTTGAATAACTTGCACAAGAGGCCTAGCTTTCCACCTGTCTTGGCTTTCGACTGCCTTCCTCACTAAGCTTAACAATTCTAGTTTTTTTAAATTTAAAACTCATGTGACAGACATGAGACTCTTCCTTTCACTTGAACACTTAGAGGCCCCTTATCGGGTTATTAACTGGCCTATTTTCAATATTGTTATGCCTCAGGCAATAGGAAGCCTGAGGAGAAGGAGAGACACAGGTAAATGGCTGGTCAGTGGAGCAGTCAGAACACACGCAACATTTATTGATTAAGTTCACTCAGTGTTTTATATGGATGCAGTTCATGGCACTCCAAAACAATTAGCACAGTAATATCAAAGATCATTGATCACAGATCACCATTATATAATAATTACATTGTTACTACATTACATATATAATAATAATAATGAAAAAGTCTGAAATATTCTGAGAGTTATCAAAAATGTGACAGAGACACAAAGTAAGCACATGCTGTTGGACAAATGGAATTGACAGACTTGCTCAACACAGGGTTGCCACAAACCTGCAATCTGTAAAACACCAGTTAATGAACACTTACTATAAAAGGATACTACCATCTCACACCATTTCATTTACTTATCACAACAGCCCTTTGATGAAGTTATCGTTAGACTCATTTTATAGGGAAGAAAACTGGAAGCTGAAGATGAGAGCAATTTGCTCAAGGTCATGTTGTTAAACAAATGTATCTGCTGGAACTTAATCCTAGTCTACCAACTCCAAAGCATGTGTTCTGTTCCCTACATAGCCTATCCTAAAGTATCATGTGGAAGACAGTATAACACTGCTGTCAGTAAGCATACCATTCTATCACTCAAAAGCAAAAATATGCATATAACTCTGTGTGTGTGTGTGTGTGTGTTTGTGTGTGTGTGTGTGTGTGTATGTCTATGTGTATATGCATAGGTATATCATGGAGCAGAAGAGGCAAACTCTGGCCTCAGTGGTTTCTGTGCCCCTATGGTGTTGCTGCATCTGTCCCTGGGCTCTTTAGCAGCAGGGGTGACAAAAACCTGGATAATATCCATTTCCACACCCTGTGCTCAGCACTCTGTGATTTATGTGGGGCTCTGCAGGGGCATGCTCCACCATCTTGTCTCCATTTCTCTTATTTATTGAAACTTTGCTGCTGTCTTATCCTCATATCCCATCTGTTAGTTGAATAATAAAGGGTAGGAAATTGATGTCAAAGCAACCATGATGACAAAAACAAAAACAGAAACAAACAAACAAAAAACCCCACTGCTCCAGATGGCACTAATTTTAACACTACTTGAAATATTTTCCTTAAAACCAAAGAAAAGATATATGTAAAACAATCTTCAAAATAATTTTTTTGAGATGGAGTCTCGATCTATTGCCCAGATCACTGGCATAATCTCAGCTCACTGCAACTTCTGCCTCCCGGTTTGAAGTGATTCTCCTGCCTCAGCCTCCCAAGCAGCTGGGATCACAGGTGTCTGCCACCATGCCCAACTTTTTTTTTGTATTTTTAGTAGAGACGGGGTTTCACTATGTTGGCCAGGCTAGTCTTGAACTCCTGACCTCAAGTGATTCATCTGCCTCAGCCTCCCAAAGTGCTGGGATTACAGGTGTGAGCCACCGCGTCTGGCAACAATCCTTTTTTTTTTTAATTTAATTTTTAATTTTTTTTTTTTCATAGAGATGGGGGTCTTGTTACCTTGCCAAGGCTGGTCTTGAACTCCTGACCTCAAGTGATCCTCCCACCTCAGTCTCTCGAGTAGCTGGTATTACAGGCGTACACTGCCATATTTGAGTATAAAACAATCCTTTAAGTATATTTCTAATATAGTTTCCCAAATTTGAGTGCTTTTTTACAATCAGCTAAAGAGAGCTCGTTGGCAAACTATGCTGTACAGTTGGTTCTACCTAATGAACAATAGTGAACTACATTTCAAATGCTCTTTAGCCAGTGGGTCCTCTGTCACAATATCCTGAACATTTTATTTTGTAGTCCAGCAGTTTTAACCCATAATGGCTGACAGACGTTATACATATAATAACATGAGACTTGGCACAAAGAAATATGGAAAGGTTATCGTGCTAGGTATTAAAGTTTAAGTCTCACAGGACGCTCAAGGCACTTTCAAATGTAAAGTAATGGAAATACATAAAAATCAGTAGACAGGACGAGTGCGGTGGCTCACACTTGTAATCCCAGGGGGCCAAGGCAGGCTGATCGCTTGATTCTAGGAGTTAGAGACCAGCCTGGGCAACGTGGTGAAATCCTGTCTCTATTTAAAAAGAAAAAAAAAACACAAAAAACAAACAAAAAAACGGTAGACGGTCAGAAATGAGTGGAGGTTATTTGACATTAATGAAGGATAACGTTATATCGGAAGCCTAGAGGCCAACAACCTTTTAACTTTTGTCAAAATACTTTATACTACAGATACTTTTTCCTCTTTGGTTAATGACTTACCTTCAAAGGTTGATTTCTTCTTATTATAGCAAGTTCAATGTTTTTTCCACCAGACTGGACAACCTAATGTAGAACAAGTACACTATTAGAATTATTTCAGCAAATTTTGTGTTTAATAAACAAAAATGGATGAGGAAAAAAAACTCATGATTTCCTGAATATGCTTTATTAGATCACTTACTTCTAGCAAAGCTTTTATTGCTAACTTGATAGCTTCACTGTCACTTGCTATGGCATCTTCTGTGTAATTCTTTTCTAGAAATTCTCGAACAGTTTTAGCACTTCGGCCTATTGCATTTGCCTTGAAAAATAAAAGTTAATTTATTAATATCATTGCAGTAGGAATGAATTTATGGTTACTAAGTAAAGTTTAGAGGTTTGGAGTTTACTCCAGTATACCTTAATAAAATTACCAAATGAAAATTACAGATTTGAAAACATAGCAAACATTTCAGTAGCTCATTTGGTTACTATCAGAATAGTCTGTAATGGTGGCATGGTTTTTATTTTCCTTTTTTTGTTTGTTTTAGAGATGGGATCTCACTCTGTTGCCCAGGCTAGAGTGCAGTAGTGGCACAATTATAGCTCACTGCAACTTTGATCTTCTGGGCTTAAGTGATTTTCCCACCTGAACCTCCTGAGTAGCTGGGACTACAGGTATGCATCATCACACTCAGCTGATTTTTTTTTGGTAGTCTTGCTATTTTGCCCAGGTGCTCACTTGCCCTGGCCTCAAGTGCCTCCTGTCTCAGCCTCTCAAAGTGTTGGGATTACAGGCGTGAGCCACAACATCTGGCCAACTTTTTCTTTTAAATATACCAATGCTTTGTCCTGGCTAACACTTTTTATTAATATAATGTTTCCCAAATCCTTGATAACCAGAAATTATTTTATTTATATATATTTTTGAAACAGGGTCTCACTTTGTGGCCCAGGCTGGAGTACAGTGGTATGATCACTGCTCACTGTAGCCTTGGCCTTCTGGGCTCAAGTTATCTTCCTACCTCAGACTCCCAAGTAGCCGGGACTATTGGTATGTGGCACCACACTTGGCTAATTTAAAAAAGAATTTTTTTTAGAGACAGGGTCTTGCTATGTTGCCCAGGCGGGTCTTGAACTCCTGGACTCATGTGATCCTCCCAGCTTGACCTCCCAAAGTGCTGAGATTACAGGCATGAGCCACCGTAACTGGCTCAGAAAAGATTTTAAAAAGCTGAAACTTGAAAAGATGTGGAGAGGCAAGGAGCTATAACTTTACAATATGGCACAAAAAGAAGAAAGCAAAGAGAGGGGAAAAAATGACATCAACATGAAGAAAGCTATTTACCTAAGTTGGGCTGAGCACCATTTTTGTAGATTTTATAATAAGTATAGTGGTAACCTAATTGATTCGTTATCTTCTTTGACTCTTAAGCAAGAAGGGCTTCTATTCCTTTCCTCTTTTGTTTGTTCTTTACACATTTTCATCAGATGAAGGAAAAATGCAAATGGATTTTCCTGGCTGCATGGCTATAGGTAGAAGGCCACTTATTCTTTTAATTCAGCCTAAATATCCAGATTAGTACTCGTGATGATAATAAGACTTTAAATTTTATATTAACAGAACACTTATGTGTCAGGCACTAGGTTAGGCATTTTACATGGATTATCTCATTTAACCACCACAAAAATGATTAAATAGGTACTGTTACTAACCCCAATACTTGGATGTAGAAATGGAGGTTTGGAAAGGTTAAAATAGGGTTTCTCAATATCAGCACTGTTCACATTTTGGGCCAGCTAATTCTCTGTTGTGAGGGC
Organism: Pongo pygmaeus; assembly: GCF_028885625.2. Classification (NCBI taxonomy): domain Eukaryota; kingdom Metazoa; phylum Chordata; class Mammalia; order Primates; family Hominidae; genus Pongo; species Pongo pygmaeus. The sequence goes on along the minus strand of NC_072390.2, from coordinate 40,626,786 downwards.
TGTCCTGCGTATTGTGGGATTTTTAGCTGCCTCCACAAACTAAATTCCAGCAGCAACTCCCACCCCAGCTATGACAACCAAACATATCTCTTGTCAAAGACATTGTCAAATGTCTTTTAGGCGGGACAAAATCAGCTGTTTGTGAATTACTAACTCAAGTAATCTTGGCCAAGATCATACAGAGAGTAAGCAGAAGAGCTAAGCTTTGAAACCGTGGTCTGAATCACAAGCCAAGCTTTTACCTTGATACACTATGCTGCCACATGCCCCTTTCCTAGGATGATTACAGAGTAAAAAGAACAAACAGAAAGGCCTATCCTTTCACTGCCATTAAATGGGGGAATGTCTCAGTTATAACTGTTTAGTATTATTATTATTATTTTCTTTTTTGAGACAGAGTCTCGCTCTGTCGCCCAGGCTGGAGTGCAATGGCGTGATCTCGGTTCACTGCAACCTCTGCCTCCTGGGCTCAGGCAATTCTCCTGCCTCAGCTTCCCGAGTAGCTGGGATTATAGGTGTCTGCCACCATGCCCGGCTAATTTTTTTATTTTTAGTAGAGATGGGGTTTCACCATGTTGGCCAGACTGGTCTCAAACTCCCGACTTCAGGTGATCTGCCTGCCTCGGCCTCCCAAAGTGCTGAGATTACAGGTGTGAGCCACTGTGCCTGGCCAACTGTTTAGTATTATGATTATGGGAAAGAGATCTCAAAGGAGATTTTAGGACATAAACATGAAAACACACCATTTATATTACATTATATAACAATATACTATTCTGGTTAGTAAAAGATTCTTTTTACTTCATATAACTTTTTCTATGCCATTATATTTCAGAGGATTAATATAAGTAGCTGTTGAAACTTCTAAATTAAATTTCGTGGCCTTGAAATTTCACCAAGATCAAAGGTAAAGCCTTCAGCCTGGCGTGACTTTGAAATCTATTTGCTACTAGGTTTGTTTGTTTTTTGGTAACTAGTTGCTACCCAGAGAGGAAGTACATAGTTAGTGGCTTCAGGTAGTGGTTTATCCAAAAACTTCATGGGCCTTTAAAGTCACCCTGCACATTTCTGGTGACTTTCCTATCCACTTCTTCCAATTCTTAATGTCAAAATCTTTAACTCTTACCCACCTGACTTGTTTTCTAAAATCTATCCTGTTCTTGCCACACTCAGATCCCCACCCTCCCTTGCCCCATCACCCACCCCAGTCCACTTCAATAATGACTGGTAGTTTTGCAATGCTTTTCCTACCTGCCTCCTCAGATTAATGATGATTTTCTATGGCAAAGACTATTAGCTGACAACCCTAATATCCATTCCTCCTTTGTGACAGAACTCTAGGCAATGTGACTGCTGAAAAATGTCACTTCCTAGCTTGTCTTATAAATAGGTATACACAAGTGGAAGTCACTGGGTGAAGCTCCTAGGAACCTTTGCTGCTTGGAATGCAGACATATTGACTAGAGGTCTAGCAGCTATCTTGAGAGCATGGAAAAAGACTAAGACTAAGAGACAAATACCAGCATCTGCCTACTTTCAGACTTTTCATTATGTGAGAAAAATTAATCTTATGTGTTAAGCATCATCAGGTCTTTGTTGTTAGGAGACAAAAACAATCTCACTGACAGACTTCAGAAGTGCATCCTGTGACACACTGCCCCATACACCTCCAGAAACAAAAACCTTATTCCTGTGGCTACTGGAAGTGGTAATGGCAGACAGCCCTCAGCTCTTAACTCTCTTGGGAAGGTTCCCTGGTTAACAAGAGCTCCCTCAGGTAAGGTCATGTGCTTTTCCAGGTCCAGCCTACACTGACTGAGTGATGAAGACTACCTTCACCCCAACTTAGAACAGCTCTGATGAGCCACTACAGATCCAGAGCACTCCATGGTGTCAACTGAAGCCTTTATTGCGACTACAATGCAGCCCAATGTCTCCCTCTGCCCAATCCTGATCCCTTCCCTTCAACAAATGCTGATACCAATGGCACTTCCTAATATATATCTTATAAAATAATAATCTTCCCATGAAGCTATGTGACCCTAAGGAAGGACAAGGTCTCTGCTGACAAGTGCAAAGCAGCTTTTCTCATCTGAAGGCTTGTTAACTTCCACAGTAAATCTTCGATGTGCTCTCCCACACTAAGAAAAAGAGATGTGGAAATGAGCAAAAAACTCTACTCACAATAAATAAATCACAATTTCCATTATTTTTGAAGTATAAACAACAGAAGGCAAAACTGGTCAAGTGTTGTCAGAAACAATAAATTGGAGGATTATATTAAACAGTCTTTAAAGTCTTTTCAGCCCTGAGGTTCTAAGTTTTTATGGCAGCATTTTCCAAAGTGAATCCCACAAAACATCAGAGCAGAGAAATGATCTATGATCAAAGGGCTCTACGTTCAAGTAATCTTGGGGACTACTATTTTACCTGCTTCTAGAAGATTTAAATGCTTTTTAGCAGATCCAGATGTACTTTGGTAACAAAACTTACTAAATTTCTTTAAATAGCTAAAAAAATTACTTAGCTAGAGAGCTTGTTTACCTAATACCTGTTAACATGAAAAGAAATGCACTTTGAGAAACATTGCTCAGAAGTATATGACATAGTTAACGTTCTCACCATTTTGAAACATTATGGCCCATACTGACAAGAGCAAAACATGCCCCTTAATCATTAACATCATTAATCAGGGTGGGACTTAAGTCTATGCAGGTGGATCTCCTTAAAATGGTATAGAATAGCTTTTAAATTAAGTAACCACTTCAATGCACAGCATATTAGATGCCAGTTTTCATCAATGTTCTTTATGAGCTAATTTTATTTAAAAACTTAAAAAATGCAAGCTTTTCAAGAAATACATAGTAAACTGAAACAAAGTTTTAAATATAAAATTTGAGTGCTAATGGCCAGACTGGCATTCCTACAAATGTACAAGCTATATTGTAAGTGAAAGGAAGAATATTTTTAAAAATGTGTACAACTTCTTAGATACACACTTAAATACCAATATCTTAGAACTAATAAGCAAGAACATATTCAATTCCTGCCACTAAATGTCTATAAAATATTATTTTGAAAAATCAGTAAAATAGGATTATAGTCAAAGTAGGCATTTAGAAGCATCATTTCATGATCTGAATGCTATAAATATTATGTTTTCACTCTAAAATATAGGATTAGTGTTTGCTGTAAAATGAAACTTGAATGCTTAAAACACAAACTTTCCTTACTGAATTGTCAACAGAAGAAATGAAACAATTTTAAAAAGCTGTAAGAATTACTAATGCTTCAAAAGTTCAAAGGGAGAGAACATTTCTAGCTGAGAATCAAGTAGATAGCATTATGTTATTATCTAGTATTCATTTATTTGTTAAATACGTATGACCACCTTGTATATAAGGTTCAATTCTAAGCACTAGTGTGTCAACAGTATAAAAAGTACACAAAAGGCTGGGCGTGGTGGCTCACACTTGTTATCCCAGCACTTTGGGAGGCTGAGGCGGCAGGATCACCTGAGGTCAGGAGTTTGAGACCAGCCTGACCAACATGAAGAAACCCCATCGCTACTAAAATTACAAAATTAGCCAGGTGTGGTGGCACATGCCTGTAATCCCAGCTATTCGGGAGGCTGAGGCAGGAGAATCGCTTGAACCCGGGGGGTGGAGGTTGCAGTCAGCCCAGATTGTGCCATTGCACTCCAGCCCGGGCAACAAGAGCGAAACTCTATCTCAAAAAAAAAAAAAAGTAGACAAAAATCCCTGCACTCATAGACCTTAAAGCTTAGTGGGGGAGAGACAGATAATAAACAAGGTAAACAAGGAAATATGTAAAATAAACAGTACAGTAGTTGTTATGAGAGAAGTAAAGCCAGGATTGGAAATAAAGAGCATTGAGAATGGGCTACAGTGCTAGAAAGGCCAGTTAGGAGGGGCTTCACTCAGAGGGTGAGGATGGTAGCCATGCAGATATCATGCAAGCTCTGGGCAGAGGAAACAATAAGGAAGAACAAAAGATAAAAGCCCTGAGGAAGGTACACATCTGGCCTCTGAATAACAGTAAAGAGGCCAGTATGGCTGAGTAGGAAAGCAATGGAGGAGTTAATAAGCTTCGGGTTGGAGAGTTAAAGTGGGGGCCAGATAAGGTTAGACCACCGTAAGGGCTTTGGTTTTTACTCTGACTTACTTGGGAGGTAAGAGGGGATTTTGAACAGAGGGGTGACCTGATCTGACTTAAATTTTAACAGAATCACACTGTTGACAATTAGAGTGCACATTCTTTCTGGGTGTGCCAAGAACGCATGGCCTTGACCACTCTTGACGGGGCTATTCCTCAGGACTGTATTAGTGGCCAAACCCTGAGGAATAAGGTCACATCTTTCTGCAGAAAAAGAGGAGGCTTGTTCACTGCCTATTACAAAAGTGGTAGATTCCCCAAGTTCCGGGTTTCTTAGCTATTATTAAGAAGACCCATCGTATCTACCTGCTTCCTCTGTGCCACCAATGGCACTTGGCAGACATGAGGAACTGGCACCATCACGAAATGCATGCTGTTTGCTGCAAAATGAGGTGGTAGTTGGAAGCAACGTGTGACCAACAGAGGCTTTTCTTTTTTTTTTTTTTAAGAGAATGTAACAGTACTTTTTAAATTGATTTATTATTAAATAATAATGGATTGGATATCCCAAGTGGCATATGGCTTCTCAACTGGTCTCTAAGACCAATTATTTCCATACACAGCTTAACCCTGTGCTCAGGAAACCTCCTCTATAAGGTTTGTATCACATTGCTACATGCATATAAACCAATGCTATATATAGTCTAGGGGTCAGAAAATTATAGCCTGCAAGTCAGTTCCCTGTTTTTGTAAACAAAGCATTATTGGTACATCACTATGTCCATTTATTTATGTAAATCTATTTCCAGTCTATTTGTAGTTTGTGCTACTATGGTAAAGTTTAGTAGTTGCAACAGAGATTGCAATGCCTACATGGCTAAAATATTTACCATCTGGCCCTATAAGAAGTTTTCTGATCCCTGCTACAGATCGGCAATTTATACTCTTAAAAATTATTGGGAACTCCAAAGTGCTTTTGTTTGTGTCATACTTTTTGGTATTTACTGTATTATTGTTGAGAGATATCATGTGCCTTGGGCTCTCAGACAAGGCTCTGTTTTTCAGGGTTGTCTATGCAGCTAGTAATCTTGAGACAAAGATGTAATTCCTTAGATAAAGGGCAGGCTACCTTATTGCTTGCTATAAAACAAGGAGACTCTCCATGCTTGGTGTTCCTTAGCTGTGAAGCAAACCAACTTTGTTCACAGCATTCAACCAGGTCATATTACATCAACTCTGTGGGTCTTGAGGATAAAGGGAATCTATGCAAATATGCTGATACTCATGCTGTTTGATGTGCCGTGAGTAATAGTCTTTTGTTTCTGACCCAGAGGGTCTTGTGTCTTCTGCCAGTATCCATGAAACAGCAGCAGGCTAATTTTACTAGTGTGTAAGTAGTGTAAAATCAAATTCCAGACCCAATAATTAGAAACTGAAACTAAGAAATTTTTTTTTTTTTTGAGACGGAGTCTCACTCTGTTGCCCAGGCTGGAGTGCGGTGGCACGATCTCAGCTCACTGCAACCACCACTTTCCAGGTTCCAGCAATTCTCCTGCCTCAGCCTCCCAAGTAGCTGGGATTATAAGCGTTTGCCACCACGCCTGGCTAATTCTGGTATTTTTAGTAGAGACGGGGTTTCGCTGTGTTGGCCAGGCTGGTCTCAAACTCCTGACTTCAAGTGATCCACCCGCTTCGGCCTCCCAAAGTGCTGGGATTATAGGCGTGAGCCACCGCACACGGCCGAAACTCAGAAAATTTTTTAAAAATTTAATTCATTTAAAAATAAGCCCATTACACGTTATATTAGTCTCCTTGGTATGTCATAACAAAATACCACAGACCAGGTGGCATAAACCACAGAAATTTATTTTCTCAAAGTTCTAGAGGCTAGAAGTCCAAGCTCAAGGTGCTAGCAATTTTGGTTTGTGGTGAGGGCTCTCTTCCTGGCTTGCAGATGGCTGCTTTCTCATTGTGTCCTCACAAGGCCTTTCTTCTTGTGTGCACACATACATGTTCATGCAAAAGAGAGAGCTCTCTGGTGTCTCTGTCTCTTTTTATAAGGACATCGATCCTATGGGATTAGGGTCCTATCCTTACGACCTCATTTAACTTTAATTATCTCCCTACAGGCCCTATTTTTGGGGGTTAGGGGTTCAATGTATGCATTTTGGGGGACCCAATTCCATCTATAACACATGTTAATATAAACATGTTTTTATGAAATAATTATATTTTCTAAAAGAAAACCTATTTTTTTGAGAAGAGTGGTACAAATATACTTCCTGTCTACAATATATTTGTCTTGCAAATATATTTACTCTCTGGCTTCACAAGAGAAAGCTGAATTCTTTTATCTGTTTTGCATTCAACATACTGCAATATGTTATTATGGCTGAAGTATAACCTTACACAAATATATAGTTAGAAAAGGAAGGAATATTTTAATGCCCTTCTCAGAAAAGTGTGGATATTCCACTCAACAGGTGGTAGTTAATTGCAAATTAAAATCTTCAACCACATAAACTTTTTTACTGTTATATTAAAGTCTCTTGGCTTTTTATAAATTAATATTTTAAAATTTCTCAGTTTTAATTTATAATAGTCAATAGGGATTGGTAAAACCTACATAATGTTTGCTTTGAATAGGTATTTTATTTTGCAAGATTTTGTAATGTCATGCTTGCTCATTTGGAAAACTGGTTTACTGAATTATGCAGATCTTCTAAATGTTGACCCATGTGATTTCTAAAACATTAAATAATCATGCTTATTAATTTTTCACAAAGAAACTGTCAGGCTCATTGTGGCAAATACATGTTTTCCAAAATTATAATTTTTGCTTGAAAACTTGAATTTTATCACTGGCAACAAATCATTGGAAACAACTGTCAGTTGTTTCCTTAAACAGGCTCAGTTTGCTCATCCTTGAGAATATGTCATGCCAAATCTCCAAGTCCTAATAACCATGGTTATTTATTGTTTTGTCAAGTAAAAATGAAGTTCCATAAAAGATGGGCTGTTTTAGCTTGTAATTCAAACAATCACAAAACTGCTTTTCCTTAAGACATTCACTGTACCTGCAGCAAACATGTTTATGAGTACTTCCATTTCATCACACAGAATGTTAAAAAGATGTATACCTGAGTCAAGATTTAATAAAACTAGCAATCTTTATGGTTTCATCAAAGAGAACTCATGTTAAAGTCAAATTTATTGAGTTTTTAATTGCAAATATATGGTGGTAAAGAAAAAAATGAGAGCTTATCCATGATCACTTCTATGCCATCAGTGTATGTGTCCATGCAGTGAAAATGGGAAATATTGTCTCAGTACTATTAGGAAAATAGTTTTTACCTAATAGGTCAGGGATTTGCAGATCACATTTTGAAATCTGCCACTTTTTACTGTATATCATATTTGGCCAAATCCTTTAAGCGTATAAAGCCAAGCAACCCATACACAATAAGGATTCCACACAGACCTACTTGAAAGTTCGTAATGTTGCAGTTTTTCTTTTCTTTTCTTTTTTTCTTTTTCTTTTTGAGACAGAGTCTCACTCTGTTGCCCAGGCTGGAATGCAATGGCAGGACCTTGGCTCACTGCAACCTCTGCCATCTGGGTTCAAGCAATTCTCCCGCCTCAGCCTCCCAAGTAGCTGGGATTACATGCATACACCACCAGGCCCAGCTAATTTTTTTGTATTTTTTTTTAGTAGAGATGGGGTTTCACCATGTTGGCCAGGCTGGTCTCGAACTCCTGACCTCAGATGATTCACCTGCCTCAGCCTCCCAAAGTGCTGGGATTACAGGTGTGAGCCACCACGCCTGGCCATAGTTTTTCAAATTTAAACAATGAGTACCAAATCTGGCAGATCAAATGAATCATCTGGGTAGATTCTAATTCCATCTAAAAACCATACGTTTTGCTTATCTTTCTCTAATCTCTAAAATGTAGAGTTTTTTTTTTTATCACTGCTATCCCCAGTGTCCAGAAGAGTACCTAGTACATAGTAAGAGCTTAATACTGTTGTTGAATGATGGAATCCTATAGTGTTGCCAATCTTGGGGGGAAAAAACTTCCCTTGAACCTATATTCTCCTCTAGCTACTGTTCATTTGTCTGCTCCCGTTTATAGCCAAACTTCTTAAAAGCACTATCTTTACTTCCTATTTCCTTTTCTTCAATTTTTTATTTTGGAAAAATTTAAACTTATGAAAAGTGTAAAGTACAACGAACAACTAACACCACATTCTTTGCTTGGATTCATGAACTATTAACATTTTGAGGTATTTGTTTTAATTCTCTCAATTTAGATACTGGCATGGGTGCATGCATGCACACGCATACACACACATTTTAATGCTGAAGTTGCAGATGTCATTATATTTCATCCTTAAATATTTCAGCATCTATCTCATTAAAACAGAGTTGTTCTTGGCCAGGTGTGGTGGCTCACCCTTGTAATCCCAGCACTTTCGGAAGCTGAGGTGGGTGGATTGCTTGAGGTCTGGAGTTCCAGAGCAGCCTGGCCAACAGCATGAAACCCTGTCTCTCCTAAAAATTAACTTGGCATGGTGGCAGGCACCTGTAATCCCAGCTACTTGGGAGGCTGAGGCAGAAGAATTGCTTGAACCTGGGAGGTGGAGGCTGCAGTGAGCCGAGATGGTACCATTGCACTCCAGCCTGGGTGACAGAGAGAGATTCTGTCTCAAAAAACAAAACAAAACAAAACAAAACAAAAAAACCAAAAACCCCAACAACCCTCCCCCCTCAACAAAAACCCACAAAGTTGTTCTCTTATATAATTATATTATAATCATCACATCCCAAAAATTTAAAACAGACACAACATTATCTAATATACAATCCATATTTAAGTGTCTCTGGTTATCCTAAAAATGTCCTTTGCGTCTGTTTTTCCCACATCCAGTATACAGTCAAAAATCTTGGATTGCATTAATTCTTTACTATCCTTTAAACTAGAAAAGTTTCCATGCCTTTATTTTGTTTTTCATTAACACTAACATTTTTGAAATATCTTGTAGAATGCTTTACAACTGAGATTTAGCTGATTGTTCCCTCAATCAGATTTAGGTTAAATCCAATGGCAATAATACTGCTAAGGTCATGTTATTTCTTTTCCATTGCATCACAGCGGGAGGCATATCATGCCAGTTTATCCTATTATAGGAGATGCTAAGTTTGATGGTGATGGTGGTGTCCGCCACAACTTTGTGATTAACAAGTAATATGTGGCACCACATGAATATCCTTTTCCCAGCCATCTTTCACTTGATGGTTTTAGCACCCCTTAATGATTCTTGATCTTCCCTCTCCCCTTTTCTTTTATTATTTATCTATTTTTAATTTTGTAGAGACAAGGCCTCACTATGTTGCCCAGGCTGGTCTTGAGCTCCTGGCCTCAAGTGATCCTCCCACCTTGGCCTCCCAAAGTGCTGAGATTACAGGTATGAGCCTTTTTCTTATAAATCCACTCCAGTCATGCTTTCATCACCATCACTCCATCCAAGCTGTTCTTGTCAAGGTCACCAATGACCTGCAGATCACTAAATCCATTCACTTCACAGTCCTCTTTTTACTTGATGGAACTGAGTAAATTGATAACTCTTTCTTCAAACAGTTTTCACTTGGGATCCAGAACACTCGTCTCTGAGTTCTCCTCCTTTGTAGACTATGCTGGGTCCTTCCCAACCTTTCCCCAGCCCAATGCCTCTAATCTAAATCAGGTCTTGCCTGGATTATTGAACATAGCCTGTAACTTATCTCCCTGCTTCTACCCTAAGTCCTTTACCATCTATTCTCAATATAGCAGCTAGAGAGACACATTAAAAGTATAAATCAGATTGTGTTATTCCAATATGTAAAAACTTCAATGGCTTTCTACATCACTTTATTTAATATAATAATTTAAGTCCTATCCAAGGCTTTCTAGCCCTGCAAGATCTAGCCCCCTACCTCTGAATACTTCATTTCTTACCACTGTATTTCTTGTTGACTTGCTGTAGCGTAGTCACGTTGGTGCTCAAAGAGTTTGAGATTTTGAAGCATTTCAGATTTCTAATTTTTGGATTATAGATGCTCAGCCTGTATGCTCTAGCATAGAAATCTAGCTATAATAGCCAGTTGCTATTTTTTATAAATATGGAACATGCTACTGCCTTGGGATTTTGCCCTTTTGTTTCTGTGTTTGGAACACCAAAGCAAATAACTGGCTGGCTTGCTCCTTCACTTTCTTCAGGTCTCTGTTCAAATGTCTCCTTTTCAAAGGGACCTTCCCTGACCACCTTGTATATATCAGTCATTCTCTATCCTCCTAACCTTGTTGTCTCATTTTACTCACAGCATATATATATATACATACACACACACACACCACCTTTTATATTGTCATATTTAGATTTTTATATTGTCTGTCCTCCCTTTTTCATATGGGCAGGAATTTTCATCTGTTGAGTTCACCTCTATATTCCCATAACCTAGAACAGTATTTAATATGTAATAAAAATTCAGTATTTATAGACTGAATACTTGTTAAATGATGGGCTGTTTATATATTTTATACTTTTGATGGTGAATAATCTTTAGGAATCCTGCACTATAACATCCCTAAGTACACAGTTATCAACTCACATGCTTATTACTCTGGTATTCAATTCCTTATTTCTGGACCTTTAGGATTTTATTTTATTTTATTTCATTTTTGAGACGGAGTCTCGCTCTGTTGCCCAAGCTGGAGTGCAGTGGCGTGATCTCGGCTCACTGCAAGCTCCGCCTCCCGGGTTCACGCCATTCTCCTGCCTCAGCCTCCCGAGTAGCTGGGACTACAGGTGCCTGCCTCTGTGCCCGGCTAATTTTTTTGTATTTTTAGTAGAGATGGAGTTTCACCATGTTAGCCAGGATGGTCTCAATCTCCTGACCTTGTGATCCGCCCACCTCGGCCTCCCAAAGTGCTGGGATTACAGGCATGAGCCACTTCGCCCAGCCAGGATTTTATTTTTGTATTTAGCTATGCATTAAAAATGTTAATAATCATTCTAGCCCTGCAGATGTTTATAGTAGGAGAGTTTTTAGTTAATTTAATGTAACTGGCCAAGTGCCAGAACCTGTTACTCCACTAAAAAATTTTCTTTTAAGCCAAGTACAGAAAGACAAATACTTTATGATCTCACTTATATGTGGAAACTAAAAAAAAAAAATTAACTCATAGAAGCAGAGAATAGAATGGTGGTTAACAGGAAAGGGCGGAGGAGGGAAAGGGGATGGGAAGTTGTTAGTTCAAGGGTACAAAGTTTCAGTTAGGAGAAATAAATTCTGGAGATCTACTGTACAGCATGGTGACTACAGTTATTAATAACGTACTGTATATTGAAAATTGCTTAAAGAGAGTAGATTTTAAATGTTTTCATCACAAAAATAAGTATGTGAGATGATGGGTATATTAATTAGCTTGATTTAAATCATGCCACAATGTACACACACATTGAAGAATCACATTTACGAACATAAATATATATAATTTTTTCATCTGTCAAAAATTTTCTAAATATCTTCTTCAGTACAAAAATGTACAAAGAAAAAATCTAAAAATGAGTGTTTCCTTACTGTACCCCTGTTTTTTTAATCTGGATACTGGCAGAGCTTCATGGCAACCTGCCAACATGGCTGACTGAGTTTGTTGGACTTTTCTGCCATGGAAAGGGCAGCAGCTTGCCCTCAATGGAAGAGAAACTTACTCAGGATATAAGGTACCCCTACCTGTGCCAACTGCTTCTGTCAGCTCTCCCACCTGTGGACTTAGCTGAATACCTCCTTGCATTTTTTTTAGAAACAGTTTATGTTGTCCAGGCTGCAGTGCAGTGGCTATTTGCAGGCATGATTATAGTGCGCTACAGCCTGGAACTCCTGGGCTCAAGCCATTCTCCTGCCTCAGCTTCTCAAGTAGCTAGGACTACTGCCATGCACCACTTTAGCTGACCCGAATAGCTTTCTTCACCATCACAGTGTCCTAGAAAACATAGCCTCTGAGCAAGGAACTGATTGTGAGAAAGTAGGGGAATTGGCTTATGTTCATGAGATTCATTGGTTTTACTTTGTTCTCTCATCACCTTGAATTAGCCAGCCTGATAGAATTCTAGAACAGACTATGAAGACTCAGTAATAGCAGTAGCTGTGTGACATCTTACAGGGCTAGGGTTCTGTTCTATAAGATCCTGTATGTACCCTGAGCCATAAACTAGTAATTCATTTTTTACATGCCTACAAATTTAGGAACTAAGGAAGAGATGTGTCTCATGAATATCCTTAATGGCCCACTTGTAAATCTTTCTCTCTTGTCCCCACTTGGTTCTGCTAGTTTAAAGGTTCTAGTTCCCAAGAAAAAGAAGGGGAGATAAGTGGGGAGGATGTTTCTATCAGGGGACATAATAATTTCACTGAACTACAAGCTGAGATTGCCACTTGGCCATTTTGGATTCCCCATGTTATTGAACCAACAGGCAAATAAGGGGTTACTGTAATGACAGTATGATTTATTTTCATCATCAATGGGAATAAAGTTACCATTATATAATAAGACCAGAGAGGAGGTATCTAAAATTCAGAGGATTTTCTGGAGGCTTCTCTTAGCATTCCCCTGTAAAGTGAAATAAGTTAATGGAAGGCACTATTACCCATTAGGGCAGGATCATTAAAGGCCCAGTCCTAATAAATAAAATCTGTGTTACATGCCAGGTAGAGAACCTCAAAAAACCAAAGTGCTGGTATTAGCTATTTCTGTTCTCATTTCTGCAACAGGCCATGTGGCGACAGTTTGTTCATAACTTCCTATTTCTCCTACCCATTCTATCTTTTCCTCTACCTATACCTCATAAGCCTACAAAATAGCATTGCAAAATACGGTCAGTACCATAGCTGTGTTCTCAATAGTCCATTGAAACATTTTATCAGGTTACTTGGTATAGTATGTCAGAGTAAAAAACAGACAGACATAAAAAATAAAACACAGATCCAAACAAAACAAAAAAAGAAAAACTTGATCTCATAGCTAAAATGTTATAGTTCCCAGAAGTAGAAATCAAGTCAGAAGATTTTATTCTACCTTCCAAGAATGGATTTTAGAATTTATATAACATACACAGAAAATAATTTGGCCTAAAGGAAGTAGCATGATGTAATGCAAACAACACAGAATGAAATAAATAGAACATCTTGAGTTCTAAATAAGTATTGCTATTAACTAGGAATGTGAACTTTTTTGTTTTGAGACAGGATCTCACTCTGTCACTCAGGTTGGAGTGCAGTGGTATGATCCTAGCTCACTGTAGCTTCAAACTCTTGGGCTGAAGTGATCCTTCCACGTTAGCTTCCAAAGTAGCTGGGACTACAAGTGTGCACCACCAATGCCTGGCTAATATTTAAATTGTTTTTGTAGAAGTGGGGTCTTATTACATTGCCCAGGGTGGTCTCAAACTCCTGCATTCAAGTAATCCTTTTGCCTTGGCTGCCCAAAGTGCTGGGATTACAGAAGTGAGCTACCACACCAGGTTGGGAAGGTAAACTTAAAAACAGCAACAAAAATCACTTAACCTCTAAATCTCAGCTGCCAAATACATAAAATAAAAAAGGTTTTCAAATGTTTTTTGTTAGAGATGATTTTTTTAAAAGCTGCGTAATATTTCCCTCAACCAAAATCCCACAAGAAAGTGCACTACATAAAATGTAATCAGTAGGGTATCCACGTGTATGCAAGTGAGTGCGCCGTGCTTATATCCTCCTGTCCCACCATAAGAACCGAAGACACCAGAGCAGAGCAGAGTTTCAGACCAAGATGATCAACAAAATTCTCAACAACCAAAAAATTCCATAATTTTCCTGACTGAGATAAAATAAAATACTTCTCTGTACGTCCCCAAGAAGCAATCAAATTAAAACAGAAAAATTATGTAAACCTGGAAAATGTTGTGTTACGATATAGAAACAAAGGGTAATGATGTAATGATAAATGCAAACAGAAGACGGCAGCCTTCAAAATATTTAAAGATTGAGTGTGGTAACTTGGTTTGTTTAGGGCACAGATTTAGGAGGCAAGAAATCTAGTACAGGTAAGAGATCTCTAGTTGACAGGAAAAAATGGTCTGATATTTGCAGCATGTAAATCTATACCTTCTGATTACTAATTAGATTACTCAGGCAGATTAAAAGGATATGTGCCACTGACATAAGTATTCTGGTATTTGTTGTAAGAATAATCCACTGCTTTACTGCCTGGTTAATGGTTTACAAAATAGTATCTTATGAGTACGGTCAGTGCAAATCAAATTCTCTATTTAACACAAGCATAAAGACCATGGCAATATTTCTCCATTAATTTATTTGGCTCTTAATAATAGTAAAATCAACTTTGTAGAAAACTATTTAAAATCTGGGTATTTAACTTTTAATAAAGTCAAAATCACTTATATTGGATTCTGTAGTGTAGTCTTATTCTTATACACAGGAATATACAAAAATTCACTCCTGGAAGCTAGGTTTCTCTGGGCTCTAGCAGTGTTTTTTGTTGGGGGCAGGGGGGCGTTGTTTGGTTGGTGTTTTTCAGACAGGGTCTTGCTCTGTCACCTGGGCTGGAGTGCAGAGACACGATTATAGCTCACTGTAACCTCAAAATTCTGGACTCAAGCAATCCCCCTGTCTCAGCCTCCCAGGTATCTGGAACCATGGGTGTGTACTACGGTGCCTGGCTGAGCCCTATACTTTTGTATTGGATTTGAGTGCACCATTAAACAAAGTTATTACTGCGGTTGGGTGTCAAAACAAGAATAACAGCTTATCCAGAAAACAAACTATATGCTAGGAATTATACAGAGATCATTGCTACATACTAGCACATGAGTATAGATTCATAGTTTAGGGTGCTCTGACTCTCCTAAAATGGAGAAGGTGAATTAAATATTTCAGTACGAATTTAAATGTCTATCTAATTCTTTGTTAAAAGAAGAAGGACTATTTCTGCTTGAAGCAAGCATCTATATAGTACAATATTAATTTGGAATAATAAACAATAAATAGGAACTGGATATTTCTCTTACTTGGCCATTTATAAACACTTACTTTGGTCACATCTTTTCAAAAGACTTGTGCTTACAAAATTAAGGTGATTCTTTATCCAACCAAAATCATTGTAGTTTCTGACGAGCTGGATAGTTACATTTTACCAACATCAATATTTAATGCAACATAATTTTGTCATGTCTCTCAAAGCAATAAAGCATTTACACTAAATATTTACTAAACTTCTAAAAAAAGTATTAATAAATTCATGACTCACCTTCCAAGCGTGATAAGTACCAGAAGGATCTGTCTGATACAATCTTGGGATACCATCATCATCAAAACCTACAATTAAGGCAGAAATACCAAAAGGTCTTCGTCCATTGCTTTGGGTATATTTCTAGAAAAATAAAATGTATTTTTAGAATAAAACTATTACTTACAAAATAAAAATTCTAATAATAAAGCATTGCTGCCCAAATGATCCACTTCCCTAATTCTTATTCTACATATATTAATGATCTTTTTCCTAACCCTTTCTGGAGCAACCTCAATTCATGATGAAATTTTAAAAAATTATGCTATACAGTCTATACAATAAAATCATAAGTTTATTTACATATAGTCTTAAAATCACTTTCTTGTTGCTTTGTATACATTTGGTAACATCACTAGACTGTAATTTCTAATATAGCAGAGACCTGTGCCATGCATTTTGGTTCTTAGTAAAGTTGATTTCAATAAGCTGTGCTTTGGAAACATGTCCTCGGCTTACCGTGAGGGACGCTATAAATGTAACTATTATTATCAAGTATTCTTACTTGACACTATTTTTATCAAGGACATTCTGTTCACTATATACTAGGTTATCGCTAATTAAAAACCCAAGTAAAACATTTCTTTCATTCCCAAAACAAGAAAACCTTTGTTTATCCTGAAGAAGAGCATGCTGTTTCCTCACAGACAATGGGTCACTGGAAACCAATTGTATGTCTTTCTACTTTAGTGGCAGGGAACTTCCTGGAATTTGTGCTCTAAGGAGTAGAATTCACACTGAGACTCGTGCCCCAAAAGTCATACAAAGAAGCATTCCTGACAGAAAGCTAAGGACTAATTTTTTTTTTTTTTTTAAGAGACAGGGTTTCACCATGTTGGTTGGCCAGGCTGGTCTCGAACTCCTGACTTCAGGGGATCTGCCTGCCCTGGCCTCCCAAAGGGCTGGGATTACAGGTATAAGCCACCGCGCCCCGTCTAAGGACTAAATTTTTAGGCAACTTCATATACTATAAATAATTCTGTGGCTGTATATAACTGTATGTAACTCTATGGCTTGAAATAGCTTTACATCAGCCTTCTTCCTGGTCTTGCCTATGTATCATATCTATTTTCTTATTTTCCAATTTTATTATATGTATTTTAAAATATATATATTTATTTTTAGGTTGGATGCAGTAGCTCACACCTGTAATCCCAGCACTTTGGGAGGCCAAGGTAGGCAGATCGCTTGAGCCCAGCAGTTCGTGACCAGCCTGGGCAACATAGGGAAACCCTGTCTCTACAAAAATAAAAAATTAGCCAGGCATGGTGGTGCGCATCTGTGGTACCAGCTACTGGCGAGGCTGAGGTGGGAGAATCACTTGAGCCTGGGAGGTTGAGGCTTCAGTGAGATGAGATCATGCCACTGCACTCCAGCCTGGGTGACAGAGGGAGATCCTGTCTCAAAAAAACAAAAACAAAATCTATATAGAGTAGCATACTCTGTATGTGTATATATTATATACAATATATACACACACAATGTGTATATATTGTATATATATTTTATATATAATATATATAAAATATACACACACTATTATATATATAAAATATGTATACACACACAGAGTATGCTATTCTCTATTTCTACAAACACAACTTTTTTAGTGTCCACATATGAATAAGGACATGCAGTATTTGTCTTCCTCTGCATGACTTATTTTACATAACACAATGTCCTCCAGGCTCATTCACATTATAACAAATGACAGAATTTCATTTTTTTATGGCTAAGTAGTATTCAATTGTGTATCTATACCACATTTTCTTTATCCATTTATCTGTTGATGAATGCTTAGGCTGGTTGTATATCTTCCCTATTGTGAATGCTGCTGTGATAAACACAGGGGTGCATACATCTCTTGGATATACTGATTTCTTTACCTTTGGATGATGCATAACCAGTAGTGGGATTGTGGGATTATAGGATAGTTCTACTTCTATAATAGTTTTCTGAGGAACCTCCACACTATTTTCCATAATGTCTGTATTAATTTACATTTCCACCAACAGTGTATAGGAGTTCCCCTTTCTCTGTATCCTTGCCAGCATTTGTTATTTTTTGTCTTTTTGATAATAGCCATTCTGAGGTGAGATGACATCACTCTGGTTTTGATTAGCATTTATCTGATGATTAGTGATGCTGAACATTTTTTCATATACATGTTGGCCATTTGTATTTCTTCTTTCGCGAAATGTCTATTCAGTTCATTTGCCCATTTTTTAGGAAGATTATTTGGGTTTGTTTGGTTTTCAGTTGTTTGAGTTCCTTGTACATTCTAGATATTAATCCCTTGTCAAATGAAAATTTTGCAAATATTTTCTCTCATTTTGCAGATGGACTCTTCACTCTGTTGACTGTTTCCTTGGCTGTGCAGAAGCTTTTTAGTTTGATATAATCTCATTTGTCTAATTTTGCTTTTGGTGCCTGTGCTTTTAAAGTCTTATCCATAAAAATCTTTGCCTAGCCCCAAGGTCCTAAAGCATTTCCTCTATATTCTCTTCTAGTAGATTTATAGTTTTGGATCATACATTAAAGTCTTTAGTCCATTTTAAGTAGATTTTTGTATATGGTGAGAGAGAGACAGAGGTTTCATTTCATTTCTTCTGCATATCCAGTTTTCCCAGCTACATTTATTGAAGTGGCTGTCCATTCTCCAATGTACATTTCTGACATTTCTGCTGAAAATCAGTTGAATGTATGTAGATTTATTTCTGGGTTCTCTATTCTGTTCCATTGGCCTATGTGTCTGCTTTTTACAAAAGCACCATGCTATTTTGGTTACTATATCTCTGAATATATTTTGATTTCAGGTAGTGTGATGCCACCAGCTTTGTTCTTTTTGTTCAAAATTGGTTTGACTATTTCCTAATGTCCTAGTTCACATCTAGGTATAAAGTAGCTGTTGTAAATATACCTTAGAGGGAAGACTCTTTTATTTTATTTCCTTAATGAACCCTTTTCTTTTTTTTGACAGAGTCTCACTCTGTTGCCCAGGCTAGAGTATGGTGGTATGATCTTGGCCTACTGCAACCTCCGTCTCCTGGGTTCAAGCGATTCTCCTGCCTCAGCCTCCCAAGTAGCTGGGGTTACAGGTGCGCACCACCACATCCAGCTATTTTTTTTTTTTTTTTTTTGTAGAGATGAGGTTTCACCATGTTGCCCAGGCTGGTCTTGAACTCCTGGGCTCTGGGATCAAGTGATCTGCCCACCTCGGCCTCCCGAAGTGCTGGGATTACAGGCATAAGCCATCATGCCTAGCCTAATGAATCATTTTCTTAAGATAAAAAAGTAGGCTGGGCGCTGTGGCTCACGCCTGTAATCCCAGTACTTCGGGAGGCTGAGGCGGGTGGATCACGAGGTCAGGAAATCGAGACCATCCTGGCCAACATGGTGAAACTCCGTCTCTACTGAAAATACGAAAATTAGCTGGGCATAGTGGCATGTGCCTGTAATCCCAGCTACTCAGAAGTCTGAGGCAGGAGAATCACTTGAACCAGGAAGTTGGAGGTTGCAGTGAGCCGAGAAGATTGCACCACTGCACTCCAGCCTGGTGACAGAGTGAGACTCCATCTCAAAACAAACAAAAAACAAATAAACAAACAAAAAAAACAAAACTACAAAAGGTGCATATGAGATATCGATCTTCTGCCGGAGAGCCCCAGGCCTTCTCGGTGGTAATTCCATTCTTATGACTATGTTTCCGTAAATACACTCTGCATAGCCTTGATATTTCTGGAAGAAAACCTAAAAACTACAACTGGGACTTCTGTGTATACAATGTTCTGTTCCTTGTATTTGGTGAATGTGTTTTTAATGATTAGGAAAATCGAAGCAAATAAAATAAGTAGAATAATGTAATGTTGGACTTCCTTGCAACCTGCATTAACAAATTTCAAGAAATCAAAATAGGACAATTTTGTTAGAAGCTAATCAGTTAAAACTTACATATATAGGATACATAATGAGTTTATTAAAAATCTCTATAAAAACAAATGGTAAAATTTGACTGGGCGCAGTGGCTCATGCCTGTAATCCCAGCACTTTGGGAGGCTGAGGCGGGCAGATCACTTGAGCTCAGGAGTTCAAGACCAGCCTAGCCAACATGGTGAAACACCATCTGTACAAAAAATAAAAAAGTTAGCCAGGCGTGGTGGCATGTGCCGGTAATCCCAGCCACTCAGGAGGCTGGGGTATAAGCATTGCTTGAACCTGGGAGGCAGAGGTTGCAGGGAGCTGAGATCAGGCCACTGCACTCCAGCCTGGGCAACAGAGCAAGAAAAAAATAAAAAAATAAAAATAAAAATAAAACAAATGGCAAAACTCATGCCAAAAAGTGTTCTAAATACCTAAATTGCCTTAAATCATTTACTCTATAATGCAAGTCAACAAAGTTCATATTATTGTAATGCTCCTTTTACAAATTAAAAAAAATTAAAGGTAAAGTAGGAAAATAGTTTGCCCAAGGCATTAACTAAGAAGTAGCAAAGCCAGGATTTAAACTCCAAAATTCTGGCTCCTGAAAGCACACTCTTAACCACTTGAGTACATGTCAAAAGATAGTTTACAAAAGGAGAAATGAAATCAGCAAACCAACAGGTAGAAAAAAAGTTCAACCTCATCACTAATTATAAGACACAAATTAAAATAACTATTATAGTACTATGTGATACTTATTTGCAAAATAAAAGAACAATGAAAAACCTAATGTTGATGATTCTTCAAGGATACATTTATACATTGCTAGCTGTACAATAAAAATTGTTTCAATCTTTCTAAAGCAATTTAGCTACATATAAAAAGAATCTTAAAACCAATTACAATTTTTAATCTCGTAATCCCATACTAAAAAATAAATTTAACAATATAATTCCAAAAATAAAAACAAAAGCTGTGGGAAAGAGTATTATCATCAGAGTAGCAGAGAGAGAATAAGAGAGAGAAGAAAAATGAAAGAAACCAGGAACAATGTAACTAAATTATGACATAGCAACTAGAAACAGTATTACATTGTTAGAATAATAACTAAAAAGACAATGTTGCATATATAAAATATACTTAAAATTAGTAAAAAAATAGTTGTAGACATCATGATTATACTTAACGTTAAGCTATGTATTTATGCATGGATTGAGGAGAAATCATATCTGATCAGTTATGTTTAGGTTTTGCTTTAGTCCATTTTGTGCTGCTATTCCAGAATACCTGAGAGTAGGTAATTTATAAAGAACAGACATTTGCTTCCTACAGTTCTGGAAATTGAGTAGTCCAAGACTGACAAGGCGACATCTAGCCAGGGCTTTCATGCCATGCCATGTCATTCCATCACAGAAGGTGAAAGGGCAAGAGAGATGAGAGAGAGCAAGAGATTGAGCCCTTTTATAATTGGTATAATTATAAAAGATTAAGCCCTTTTATAATTGGTATTAATCCATTTATGATGGTGGAACCCTAAACTCCTCCCATTAGTCCCCACCTCTCAACACTGTGACATCAGGGATTAAGTTTCTAACCCAAACTTTTGGGGGACACATTCAAACCATAACAAAGTTGCAGGTAAAAGAATAATGCAGGCCAGGCACCATGGCTCATGCCTATAATCCCGGCACTTTGGGAGGTCAAGGTGGGCGGACTGCTTGAGCTCAGGAGTTCAAGACCAACCTGGGCAATATAACAAAACCCCATCTGTACAAAAAATACAAAAATTTGCTGGACATGGTGGCATATGCCTATGGTCACAGCTACTCAGGAGGCTGAGGTGGGAGGATTGCTTGAGCCCAGAAGGTCGAGGCTGCAGTGGGCCAAGATCATACCACTACACTCTAGCCTGGGCAACAAAGTGAGACCCTGTCTCAAAAAAAACAAAAACAAAAACAAAAACAAAACAAAACAAAACAAAAAAGGTACTTCTCTGGAAAACTTTAAATAACACTTTGTATTAATTTCCAGAAGTGTAGAAATCTCCTTAAAAGATCAGACTTACTGTTTTTTTAAATTTGAATATAATTCCCAGAATTAATACTGATCCAGATTTCTAGTGATTAAATCAATCCATTTTACTGGAATAAAAATATGAATATTTTAATAGATTTAATAGACTACGTGGTTAGAGTAACTGTAGTACTTCTATGATAGGACTTATAATGATGAAAAAGGAGAAAGCTTGACAAAGTATGTTAGAATATTAGCTTACCTGCTTTAAAGTTGCTATGAAGCGAGTTATGTATTCTACAGTGACTGGATCCTCAACTGTAAGCTTATGGCTCTGGCACTCCACACGGGCTCTGTTTATTACTACTCTAGCATCAGCAGTAAGTCCTACAAAAATTGTCAAAACTTCACAAAAACCATAAAAACGTATTTTTTACAATACATTTTTCCTTGTCAAATGAGTTTTATTCACAATGAAATCTTTCTTATCCCTTTTTTCTCGATACATGCTCATTTTAAAAGATTTGTAGGATAAAGTGTCACTTGTCCTACATTCTGATTTGTTTCAAGATTTAAGTTGATCCATTCTTATTTGTTTTTTATAGAAGATGTTTTAAAGAATAATAGTTTAAACACTAATAGTAAACTTGATTTCTTCTTATGAAAACAAGAATATTACTTAATTATCAAATATATATTCACTGAATTCAAACTACATTAACACAGCTGTGACATGTCACTTCTCAGTTTTTTGTCTAAAACCAAGAGTTTGAAAATGAAGAATGCTAAAATAGAAAACACTTGACCTTGCTCTTGCAATACCAAACTATCATGTGATTAATTCTCAACACTTCTGTAAGGAGACAGAATGTGTTTTTATCAAAAGAGCAACAAACTGACCATGAACTTTAACTGATGCAATGGTTGCAAACATTTCTATTAAACTTTGGCATTTGACTTTTCCATGTCCACTTTGTTTCCTTCCCTCCTCTCTTAATACTAACTAAACTGCCAAGAAAGTGCATTCACAAAATCTTGGAAGCGTAGTCATTTCTAACAAAATCACCGGTCTTTTGCTGTCACAAATTCTTGTTTCCCTTCCACACCATTTCTAATCCTGTTTCTACAAACCTGGAAGAATCTTCAGTCCCTGAAAATAGTTAATATGAATATGCTACTCTTAACCATTACTCATAGTTGGGTAGAAATTGTAATCAGATACTCAGTTAAATGAAGAGAAACTGATTCTTTTTCCCTTTGCAAATGTTATCTATGAGAAAGAAATGGCGAGAAACTGATTTAGTCTTTCCTATGGATAAAAACATCACTCAATTTGATATATGATCAAACAGAATATGTATTTATAGTCTTTCCTATGGATGAAAACGTCACTCAATCTGAAATATGATCAAACAGAGTATGTATTTCCCCTTTACAATGTAAATATCATCCAAGCCTGAGGAAACAAAAGTAACATACTTAGGAAAGTAGCAATATAATTGATTCAAGGAAAAAATAGTGATAAATTTGTCGAAGTATATGAGCAACATAGTTATGTGTATGTCTGTTTTCAATAAGTAGCAAGATTATTATTAATTGGCTAGCAGAGAACAAATTCTATTTTAACAAGTTACAATTAAAATTTACATTTAATGAGTCAGGAGACTTGCTTGAGGCCAGGTGTTTTAGACTAGCCTGAGCAAGGCAGAGAGACCCCGTTTCTACAAAAAAATCAAAAAGCTAGCAGGCCATGCTGGCACATGCGTTTAGTCCTAGCTACTTGGGAGGCTGAGGCAGGGGGATTGCTTGAGCCCAGGAGTTTAAGGCTGCAGTGAGCTATGATCATGCCACGTACTCCCACTGGGGGTGACAAAGTGAAAACCTGTCTCTGAAAAAAAAAAAAAAAGGAATCAAATTAAAATTAAAATTTAAAATTACAATTTCACTTTGCTTAAAAATAAACAATCTACAGAAAAAATGAGTATTCAGTCTAGTGCTCTGAAATATGTACAGGTTGAGTATCCCTCATCCCTCATCTGAAAATGCTTGGGATCAGAAGTGTTTCAGATGTTTTTCCAGGTTTTGGAATATCCGCGTTATACTTACTGGTTGGGCATCCCTAATCTGAAAATCAAAAGTCCAAAAGGCTCCAATGAGCATTTCCTTTGAGCATCATGTTGGTGCTCAAAAATTTTCAGATTTTGGAACATTTTGGATTTTCCAATTGGGTATGTTTAACCTGTACCACAATTTTATATTGAGGATACAATCATAATGTAAAATTTCTGCTACTAAGTGGAATTCCACATGGTACATGAAATAATTTTTTTGTAGTCCAACTTATTTCTTCACCTGTACTTTTAGTGTCATATTCAAGAAATCATTTCCAAATCTAATCTCATGAAGCTTTCCCACTATGCTTCATATTTTCAGCTCTTATGTTTAGGTCTTCAATTCATTTTGAGTTAATTTTTGTATGTGATGTTAGGTAGAGTCCTACTTCATTCTTTTTATGTGAATATTCAGTTTCCCCTGCACCATTTGTTTAAAAGATTGTCTTTTCCCCCACTGAGTAGTCTTGGCATCCTTGATAAAAGTCATTTAACCATATCATATATGCAAGGATTTATTACTATGCTCTCTATTCAATTCCGTTAGTTACATGTCTTTCATTAAGCCAGTCATGAAACTATTTTGCTTACTGTATCTTTGTAGTAGCTTTCAAAAACAAGACGTGAGACCTCCAAGTTGGCTCTTCTCTTTCAAAATTGTTTTGTCATTCCATATGAATGTTATAATTCTTTTTTACTTAAAAAAATCATTGGAATTTTGTTAGGGATGACATTGAATCTAAACTGCTTTGGATAATATTGACATGTTAATAATCCTGAGTCTTCCAATCTATGAATGGGGGATGTCTTTCCATTTGTGTCTTTTTCAATTTCTTTCAGCAGTGTTTTGCATTTTTCAGAGTACAAATCTTTTACCTCCTTAAATTCATTCCGAATAAGTATTTTATTTTTTTTGATGCTATTGAAACGGAATTGCTTTTCTTAATTTCCTTTCCTGACAGTTCATTGTCAGTACATAGAAATGATTTGGGGCTTGGTGTGGTGACTCACCTTTATTGTAACACTTTGGGAGGCTGAGATAGGAGGTTCACTTGAGGCCAAGAGTTTGAGACCAGCCTGGGCAACATAGTGAGATCCTATCTCTACAAAAATAAAAATTTAAAAAAAATTGCCAGATGCAGTGGCACACACCTGCAGTTCCAACTATTCAGGAGGTTGAGGTGGGAGGGTTGCTTGAGCCCTGGAGTTCAAGGCTGCAGTGAGCTATGATGATGCCACTGTGCTTCAGGCTGAGTGATAGAGTGAGACCCTGTTTCAAATTAAAAAGAAAAAGAAAGAAATTACTCCAGGGTGTTGATTTTGTGTCCTACAACTTTGCTCAATTTCTTTATTATTTGTAACATTTTTGGTGGAATCTTTAGTATTCTATATAAGATCATGTCTTCTGTGAACAGAGATGATTTTTCTTCCCTCCCAATTCGGATACCTTTATTTATTTTTCTTTCCTAACTGCTCTGGCTAAGACTTTCATTACTATGTTGAATAGCAGTGGCAAAAGTGGGCATCCTTATCTTGTTCCTGGTTCTAGAGGGAAAGCTTTCAATCTTTCACCACTGAGTATGATGTCAGCTGTGAATTTTTTCATAGATAGCCTGAATTTTGTTGTGGTGATTTCCTTTTATTTCTAGTTTGTTGGGTGCCATTATCAAGAAACAGTGTTAAATTTTGTCAAATGCATTTTCTATATAATTTATATAATTACATAGTTTTTTTCTTTCCTTCTGTTAATGTGGTATATTACACTGATTGATCTTCATATGTTGAACCATTCTTGCACTCCAGGAATAGATCCAAATTGGTCATGATGTATTATTATTTTAATGTTCTGAATTTGGTTTGCTACTAGTTTGTTGAGGATTTTTGCTCACTGCTCATAAGGGATATTTGTCTATAGTTTTCTTTTCTTGTAATGTCTTTGGCTTTGGCATTATGTTAATATTGGTCTCATAGATTAAACTTGGAAGTGTTTACTCCTTAACTTTTTGGAAGAGTTTCAGAAGGACTGCTATTAATTCTTCATTAAAATGTTTGGTAGAATTCACTGGTGAAGTCGTTAGATCCTAGACTTTCCTTTGTTGGGAGGTTTTTGATAACTCATTCAATGTCTTATTGTGCCTGTTCAGATTTTCTATTAATATATCTTACTGAGCAAGGTGTGTTTCAAGGAATTCTGTCTATGTACAATTGTTCACAGTACTCTCTTAAAATTGTTTTTAAGAATTAAAACTATAAAACTGGCACTAATGCCTCCTTCTTCATTTCTCATTTTACTTGAGTCTTCTCTCTTTTTTTCTTAGTCAATCTAGCTAAAGAGTTGTCAGTTTTGTTTATCTTTTCAAAGAACCAACTCTTGGTTTTGTTATTTTTCTCTTTTGTTTTTCTATTCTGTTATTTATCTATGTTCTGATCTTTATACTTCTTTTTCTCAAATTTAGTACTACAATATTTTATAACAGTAGAAAGCTGAAAACACTACATGCTAACAGACAATATGATATACAATCTAGGGGAAAGAGTCATCAGGGATTTATTACTTCTTTCTACTAGCTTTAAACTTAGTTTAGTCTTATTTTCCTAGTTTTAAGGTATAAAGGCTGGCTGTTGAATTGAAATCTTTCTTTTTTAATGTAAATGTTTATGGCTATAAATTTTCCTATTAGCACTACTTTCAATACATTCCCCAGGTTTTGATATGTTGTGCTTTTATTTGCCTTTCTCTTAAGATATCTGTTCATTTCCCTTGTGATTTTTTTCATTGCCCCATGGGTGATTTAGGAATACATTGCTTAACTTCCATGTGTTTGTGGATTTTCAAGTCTTCCTTCCGCTATTAATTTCTAGTTCCATTCCATTTTGATCAGAAAAAATACTCTGTATGGTTTCAATCTTTTTTTTTTTTTTTTGAGACAGGGTGATATGGTTTGGATCTCTGTACCCACCCAAATCTCAAGTTTAACTGTAATCCCCAATGTTGGAGATGGGGCCTGGTATAAGGTGATTGGCTCATGGGGATGGTTTCTCATGACCAGCTCAGCACTATCCCCCAATGCTGTTCTTGTGATAGAGTGCTAAGGAGATCTGGTTGTTTAAAAGTATTTGGCACCTCTCCCTTCTCTCTCTCTTCTTCCTGCTCTGGCCATGTGAGATGTCTCACTCCCCCTTTGCCTTCTACCATGATTAAAAGCTTCCTGAGGCCACCCAAAAGCAGAAGCTGCTATGCTTCCTGTACAGCCTGTGGAACTGTGAACCAATTAAATATCTTTTCTTTATAAGTTACCCAGTCTCAGGTATTTCTGTTTTGTTGTTGTTGTTTTTCAGGTGTTTCTTTATAGCAATGCAAGAATGGACTAATACACAGGGTCTCACTCTGTTGCCTGGACTGGAATACAGTGGTGTGATCACAGCTCACTGCAGCCTCAATCTGCTGGGTTCAATGGATCTTCCCAGCCCAGCCTCCCAAGTAGCTGGGACTATAGGCACACACCACCATCCCCAGCTAATTTTTGTATTTTTTTGGAGATGAAGTTTCACCATGTTGCTCAGACTGGCTCGAACTTTTGGGCTCAAATGATCTGCCTGCCTCAGCTTTCCAAGATCTTGGGATTACATGTATGAGTCACCATGCCTGGATGCTTCAATGTTTTTATATTTATTAAGACTTGTTTTGTGAAAAGATAATTCCTTTTTAAAGGCAGTACAGTAAAGGCATTTTTGTTTTTCTGAATGAGGTTTTTACTTTTTTTATTTTTTAAGAGATAGTATCTTGCTCAGTTGCCCAGGCCGAACTCAAACTTCTAAGCTCAAGTAATTCTCCTGCCTCGACCTCCTGAGTAGGTGCAATTACAGATGTGCACCATCATGTGTGGCTTGAAAGAGGTTGTTAAACTTCAGTATAAAATTACAGTTAAAAAAAAAAAAACCAATCAGAAGATGAGAAAAAAAACAAAGATAAGAGGCATGTCTTATTTGATGTATAGAGGCAAATAAGCACATAACAATAAGTTCAAAATTATTAGCCATGAGGGAAATAAAAATTAAACTTACAATTAGATATCACTACACATGTATAAGAATATAAAAAAATGAAGAAAAGCAACAATATCAAATGCTGATAACACAGAGCAAATGAATCACTCATATATTGCTAGTTGGAATTTAAAATAGTATAACCACTCTGGACTGTCAGTGTTTCATAAAACTAAGCATGGATTATCATATAATCCAGCAACTATACTCTTAGGAATTTGTCCCAGAGAAATGAAATCCTACTTGCACTCAAAAATCTGTACACAAATATTCATAGAGGCGTTATTTACAACAGTCAAAAATTGGAAATAACCCAAATGTCCCTCAATAGGAGAGTTAACAAACCCACTGGTGACTTTATTCCATGGAATACTACTCAGTAATAAAAAGGAATGGATATATGCAACAACTTACATGAACTGCAAGGGAATTATGCTGAGTAAAAAAGATTAATCTGAAAGGGTTATATATTATATAATTTTATCTATGTAACATTCTCAAAATGACAAAATTATAGAGACACAGAATAGACAGCGGTTTCCAGAAAGTAGAGATGGTGAGAAGAAATAGCATGACATAGCCTTGTGGTGATGGAAGAGTTATGTATCTTGACTGTGGTGATGACTACATGAATCCACATGTGTGGTTAGTGTAATAAAACTGCACACAGAGGCCGGGCGCGGTGGCTCACACCTGTAATCCCAGCACTTTGGGAGACTGGCGGGTGGATCACGCAAGGTCAGGAGTTCAAGACCAGCCTGACCAACATGGAGAAACCCCGTCTACCCTAAAAATACAAAATTAGCAGGGTGTGGTGATGCATGCCTGTAATCCCAGCTACTCGGGAGGCTGAGGCAGGAGAATTGCTTGAACCCGGGAGGCGGAGGTTGCAGTGAGCCGAGATCGTGCCATTGCACTCTAGCCTGGGCAACAAGAGTGAAACTCTGTCTCAAAAATAAAAATAAAAACAAAAACAAAAAACTACATACATGTACATGAACATGCAAGTGAATGCATGTAAAACTGTTAAAATCTGAATACCTTCTCACCAAATGTCAATTTACTGGTTTTGAAGATGTTACCATTTAGGGAAACTGTGTAAAGGGGACTTTCTATGTTTTTGGTAGCTTCTTCTAAATCTGTAATTATTTAAAAATAAAAAGTTTTGAAAAGAAAATAGCTACCTAAATTTTAAAGTAAAGTAATATATATCTTTTAACATTTGTACTTTATCAAAAATCCTGGTTTACAAAGTTAGTATTTGCTTTAAAATATAGGATATATTGTTTGTAGAACAACTCCACACGTTTTATAAATATACAACTGCAGCACTGAGGTTAACTGTGTTGTCCTACTACAGTAAGACACTATGCATCATTACTGTAGATCCATAAGTACCTGCAAAAGCCATGCAGACATGGTCATCAAGGGCACAAATTTTCCTCACAGTTCTTTCATCTTGAAGCTTGGCAACAGATTTTTTTTCTACCCCAAGAACAACTATATTGGTACCTCGAATTCCGACCTGTCAAGTCATTAAAATATATATATATTCAGATGTCAGTTTAAAATATAAAACCAAGTTATTCTAACATATGACTTAGGGGAAATGACTTCTCCTTAAGTATTCAATAAAAACAAGAAAAGTAACTTTCTAGAAAACAGCTTCATAGGTATAGGCTTACTGGAGATCCATTCCCCAGACTCAAAGCAAAGAAGACAAATAGGTAGAAATTGCAAAGAAAATACCACCAGTGCTGAAATTATGAGTGTCCTAATCTCATACAATACACCTGAAAAAAACGCTATCTAAATATGGTAAGTTCTCAATGTCATTGACAGGTTCTTGAAAATTGCAACTATAAGCAAACGATGTATAATGAAACCAATTTTATCACACCCCAATTAATATAAACAGGAGTTAGATTCATATGAAATATTTCTGGTCACAAAAACATCCCCAAACTTCTAAACAAATACCTAAAACACCTCTAATATTAAAAACTGAAATAAATGTGAGCTGTATATATAAGAAACACTAATAAAAACAAGTATGATAAGGCTGGGCGCGGTGGCTCACACCTATAATCCTAGCACTTTGGGAGGCTGAGGCAGGAGGACGACTTGAGGTCTGGAGTTCGAGACCAGCCTGGCCAACATGATGAAACCCTGTCTCTACTAAAAACACAAAAATTAGCCGGGCATGGTGGCAGGCACCTGTAGTCCCAGCAACTCAGGAGGCTGAGCAAGGAGAATCACTGGAACCCAGGAAGCAGAGCTTGCAGTAAGCAGAGATTGCGCCACTGCACTCCAGCCTGGGCAACAGAAACAGACTCAAGCTCAAAAAAAAAAAAAAGAAAGTATGATAATTATTTATCCAATTTTTGGTGAATCCATGAGTGACAGCAGTCATAGTGGTGGTAGGTTAAATCAAAAATAAACGTTTGCAAAGCAAAAATTTTAAAGAGCATCTCCTACCACCATTCAGTTCAAAAACAAACAATAAGGTCTATGACAAGCTCACTAAGTGCTTTCATGCCTCATTGTTTACTGTTGTGCATCTGTATGATTATTATATACTTTATAAATTTTTATTTTACAATAATTTGTATTCATTCATTCATTTTCCAATCTGCTTATCCAAGTTGAGGATCACAGGTGGCTGCAGCCTATCGCAGCAGTTCAGGGTACAAGGCAAGAACCAACCACGGACAGGATGCCATTCCATCATAGGCTTTGCTCATATACACACACACTCACTCAGACTGGGACAATTTAGACACATCAATTAACCTAACACACACATCTTTGGGATGTTGGAGGAAATTGGAGTACATGGAGAAAATCCATGCAGACATGGGGAAACCTAACAAACTCCATATAGAGTGGCCTTCGGTGGGAATCAATTTTTTTTCTCATCAATGTTGTAACAAAAGAATGTTGAACAAAACAATGTTATTTGAGAATCTGCTATATAGTGCAAAATTAAGCAAAATGAAAGAAGATGCCGGGAATTCATGTGGATTCTTTATAAGGGCGGCAGTACCAGTGCTGGTAGTATTAATGGCAGTAAAGAAAGTTAAATAGATAAAATTCTGTAAAAGTTTTCCCGTGTATTTTACAATTTGGAGGGATAGGGATTGAGTTGCTATGGTTTGAATATTTGTATTCCCCCCAAATTCGTATGTTGAAATCCTAACCCCTAAGGTGATACTATCAGGAGGTAGGGCCTTTGACAGGTGATTAGGTCATGACGATGGACTGGGATTCGTGCCCTTATTAAAGAGGCCCAAGAGAGCTTGTTTGCCCTTTCCACCATGTGCGGACACAGCAAGAAAGTTCTAACTATGAACTAGGAAATGGGTACTCTCCAGACACTGAATCGGCCTTGATCTTGGATTTCCCAGTCTTTAGAACTGTGAGAAATAAATTTCTGTTGTTTATAAAGTACCCTGTCTATTGTCTTTTGTTTTAGCAGCCCAAATTATCTAAGACAGGGGCCACAAGCAGCCAAGAGAAAGACCAAATGTGCTTACCCTACATTACTGATAAAGAAAGCCTCTATTCAAACAAGAAGAAAGCAAGTAGGATGACTATTGCTCTTTTTTCTCTCTTCTTTTTTAGAGGAAAGTTTAGAATTTTGGTTCTGTATTACAAGGGTAATCTAAAAATTTTGACATAGGTATTGGTGTTTATAATTGCTTTCTAGTCAAGTATGATATTAATAGTGATTTATACAATATCACTATATAAAAATATGTGTTATAAAGTAGCATTATTGGGGAGGCCGAGGTGGGTGGATCACGAGGTCAGGAGATCGAGACCATCCTGGCTAACACGGTGAAACCCCATCTCTACTAAAAATACAAAAAATAAGCCGGTCATGGTGGCGGGCGCCTGTAGTCCCAGCTACTCAGGAGGCTGAGGTAGGAGAATGGCGTGAACCTGGGAGGAGGAGTTTGCAGTGAGCCAAGATTGTGCCACTGCACTCCAGCCCGGGTGACAGAGAGAGACTCTGTCTCAAAAAAAAAAAAAAAAAAAAAAAAAAAAAATTAGCATTATTGAAGTGAAAATACAGAATAGATGAAATGTAGAACTAGGCCTGGCTGAGCATGGTGGCTCATGCCTGTAATCCCAGCATTTTGGAAGGCTGAGGTGAGATGATCGCTTGATTCCAGGAGTTTCAGACTAGCCTGGGCAACATAGCGGGATTCCATCTCTACAAAATATAAAAAAATTAGCCGAGCATGGTGGTGTGCACCTGCAGTTCCAGCTACTCAGGAGGCTGAGGTGGGAGAATTGCTTGAGCCTGGGAGTTCAAGGCAGTGAACCGTGATCATGCCACTGTCTCTTTCTCAAAAATCAAGTAAGAAAAAATATTAAAAATGAATTAAGAAATCAGTAAGTACAAAAAGGGATAAAAATATTGCAGCTAACGTTAAGAGGAAAAATAAGAAAAAAGCAAAAATTAATGGTTAGGGAGAAAACAATAAAAATGATAAATAATACCAAGAGTTGGTTATTTTAAACAAATAATTAAAATGTATCTCTCAGTTAATCTCATCAAGAAAGGGATGGAGTGAAAGAAATACATACAACTGTGGAAAAGTAACAATTTTAAAATTATAACCTTAAGTTAATAAATTTGAAAATCTGATTGAAAGATATTACAGAGTAGAAAAATTTAAAACTGACCGTATTGATTCAAGAAAAGACAAAAAACTCTGTTTCACTAACAAACATGGAATAATTTCAGAAAAGAACTAATCC
This sequence comes from Pongo pygmaeus, assembly GCF_028885625.2. Classification (NCBI taxonomy): domain Eukaryota; kingdom Metazoa; phylum Chordata; class Mammalia; order Primates; family Hominidae; genus Pongo; species Pongo pygmaeus. Next base: position 40,594,426 of record NC_072390.2, on the reverse strand, counting down.
TCAAAAACAAGTGTCAGACCTAGAGGGTTCATGGATGAATTCTTGCTAATTTTGTTATGAGTAATTCCTGTGCTATTTAAATTATTCTGTGATGCAGATGAAAGCAGATATGTCCCTAACTCTTTAGTAATAATAATTCCTCATTTATGAAAGCTGATGCCAAAATCTCAAAACAATATGACATCAGCAAGATGGCAGAATAGGAGTTTCCCATGCCCATGTCCCAGCAGAAATACCAATTTGTACTACTATGTGTGAAAATACTTCCTAAGAAAAGAATCCAGGTGAGAGACCAAAGCACAGAAATACGAAAAGACGCTTTGAAAAGAGTGGGAAAGACAATTTGACGTTATCCACATCACCTGTCCTTCAAGGCCCAGCAACACAGCACAGACAGAGATACCATCCAAGTGTGGTAAGGAGAGTAACGTGAGTATCTGACTTTACCATGCACCCCATGGATCCAAGCTCCAGGTCTGCTCCTGTGGACTCAGGTTCCAGGCCCACCCCAGTGAGCCCTGGTACAAGGCTGGCACCTGTGGTGCCAAGCCAGCCTGCCTGCTGACCTAGGCATCAGGCCAGCCTGCCAAAGGACTCTAGTGGCAGGCCCACCCCAAATCTCTGGATGGGCTAACTGGTGAAGAACTTTTCCTGCTGAAGCTAATCTGAAGAGGTACTTACTTTTTCAAATGTGCAGACTTCCATGCCAGGCCACAAGAATCATGAACAATCAGAGAAACATGATACTACCAAAGGAAGAAAATAAAGTATGGAGATCTATGAATTTCTTGACAAAGAATTAAAAAGTAACAATCTTTTAAAAGCTCAGTAAGCTACAAGAGTAGAGAGATAAACAAGCGAGGTCAGGAAAACACTATGTGAACAAAGTGAGAAGTTCGACAAACAGACAGAAACCTATGTCAGTCTCTTTATCTTAAAATTTTAAGACCATTCCACTTTAATCCCACCTTTTTTCTTTCAAGCCCTTCAAGCCAAATATTGTCATCATCCCTCAGCCCACAACAACCTGGTTTCTATCCCTCTTCTCTCAGAGTTTAGTCAAGGTAATCACAAAGGTCATTAAGGTCCCTCAAGGTTCAGTTGTAGACTATCCTCTGCTTAGTCTATAGTCTATATTTAGTCTTATTGAACACAGAAGGGTACTCAAGAGTATGCATTTACTTGACCTTCAATATAGGTTTTTAACAGGGGAGAGAAAGAATGCACTTCAAAATTATTATTTCCAGCCAAGATCAATCTCTTAAATTTCAAACATGTACTTTTCAGCTGCCTCACAGTCTCTGTTCAGGAATCAGGACACAGTTTAGCTAAGTCCTCTGGCTCAGGGTCTCTCATAAGGCTGCAATCAAGTTGTCTACCAGCGCTGCACGCATCTCTAGGCTCAATTGGGGAAGGATCCATTTCCAAGCTCACTCACATGGTTGTTGGCAAGATTCAGTTCCCCTGGGTTGTTGGACTAAGGACCTCAGTTCCCTACTAGATTTTGAACAAATGTTTCCCTCAGTTCCTTGCCTCATTGGGCCCTGCAGAGGGCAACTCAACATGGCAGCTGGGTTTCACCAGAGTAAGCAAGCAAAACAGCAAGTAAGGATGAATAAAATGAAGTCACCGTTTCTTAGCAACTTAATCCCTGATGTGACATTCATCACTTTCACCTATTCCATTCCTTAAAAGCAAGTCACTAAGTTCAGCCCACATCCAAGGGAGGAAGGTTATACAAGGGCATGAGCACCAGAAGGTGGGGATCACTGGATGCCATTTTAAAGTCTGTCTGCTACAGTTTCCATAAGCATCTCAACCTCAGCAAGTCCAAAACAGTTATCTTCCCCCAAAACTTAGTGCTTCACATTCTCTAAGTAAATGGCAGTACCATTTACTTAGCAGTCACATCCAGAAACAGGGACACCAACTTTTATTCCTCCTTCTCCTATACCTCTGTCAACACCATCCATAGAACCATCAGATTGTAACAAGTACACTGCTTAATGTTTTTCTGGAATCTGCCTTATTTTCACTTTCCCCCCAAGTCTAGTAAAAGCTAGTTATCATCTTTCATCTAGACTATTTCCACAGAATCCTAACTGGTCTCCCTGTTTCTAGTCTTGATTTCATCCAATTCACTGACCATAGGTAGCCTGAGAAATATTTGGAAAATAAAATGAAGACCAAAAAAGAAGAAGAAGAAGAAGAAAATAAAGTCTGAATGTGGCATTCCTTTACTTAAAGCTTATATACGGACCATCTGTCACTAAGCAAATCAACACAGCACAGAGCTAGACATGAGACAAAAGGATCTAGGGACTTTAATATGTACTCTTTGCATATTGGCTTTTTGATTTCCTAATGTGGAAAGGCTTTCTCTGTACAGTAAAAACATGGCCACCAGGAACCTTGGACCCACATTCCAACAGTTCTCCCAAAGAATAAAAGCTACCACTGTCTCTAGTCAGAAGAGTTGTTAAGGGTGAACTTATCATTGGCTAGATTTGAGTGACATGCTCATCACTGTGGCCAGGAAGATAGAAATTATGAATGATTCTACTTAGGTCATGTGAGTATCTCTGTTGTTGGACAAATGTAGTCTGTTAATAGAATGACAGAAGAGCAATAATCTGGAGACTGACAGTAGCCACATCAAAACACTTCAAGGTCTCTCATTCAGTGTATCCTCACTTACATGGTTTAATGGCATTCCATGATCTGGCACCAGTTTCTAGCTTCATCTATTTCTATTTTTCCATTGCTTCAACAATTCTGAATGCCTTTCAGTTCACAGAACATAGCTATCTTTTTCTACTTGCCTTCCCACAAGCTAATTCCTTTGTCAAAAATACTCTTCACTCTTTCCCCTTCTACTTCTTCACTTGACAACCTCCCATCTTTCAGATGTCCACTTAAGTATTATTTCTTCAGAGGGACCTCCCCAACACCTGGGGTTCCTATAATGCCTCATACCCTAACACTCATTCAGGTTTTGTTAGGACTGTTTATGTAATTATCTAACTTTCCTGATAGATAGTAGAATCTCTAAGGACAGGGATTGAATCTATCTTGTATGTGATGCTATCTATCTTGTAAGTGACCTAGCATCACGTTTAGCATATGTAAGTATTCAACCAAAATGTCTTCAAATAATAAATGAATGTGTGAGAAGCACCACAGACAAAATTGAAAAAAAAGAGAAAACAAAGAATAGTAAATAATAATAACTATAATTTATTAAGTGCTTTCTGTGAACCAGATTCTGTTTAAGATGCTTCACATGCATTATTACCTCATTCAACTTTCGCATCAACTCTATGAAGCAAGTACAATTTTTTTTTTTTTTTTGAGACAGATTCTCACTCTGTCACTCAGGCTGGAGTGCACTGGTGCAAAATCTCGGCTCATGCAACCTCTGTTTCCTCAGTTCAAGCAATTCTCCTGCCTCAGTCTCCCAAGTAGCTGGGAATACAGGCACACACGACCATGCTCAGCTAATTTTTTGTATTTTTAGTAGAGATGGGGTATCACCATGTTGGCCAGGCTGGTCTCGAACTCCTGACCTCCAGTGATCCACTCACCTCAGCCTCCCAAAGTGCTAGGATTACAGGCGTCAGCCACCATGCCCAGCCACAAGTGCTATTTTGAAGCCTCTTTTACTATTACAGAAACTGAAGCTTAGTGAAGTTAATTGCCTTAAGTGATACATATCTGATTTCTACATTCATGATAATGGAAGCTAATTAATATACAAACATTTATTGAACAAATTTCATGCTACAATGCAAGGAGCAGGGGCTTTAGAACTAGAAAAAAATAATTATAAATATGGGTTCCATCACTCTCCAGCTGGGTACTTTCAGCAAGCTATAAATGCTTCTGAATCACAGTTTCACATATAATAAAAGGGGATTAAACACTGTCCCTAATGTTAGATAATGTACACAAAATGCCTGGTCAAAGTATTTCTTAAATGTTAGTTACTGCCTTCCTAGCCCCTCTACTGTATATTGTGTAGTAGAAATAGAAAAAGGAATTATACCATCTAGATTCTCAGAGATCTTACTATCCAGTTGGTGTGAGATTATTAAATATACCTGAAATTAAAGAAAATATCAGGCCAAATAGTAAATACTGTACAATATTCTGTGGTAGAGATTATAAACTCAGAAAAGACAAAGATCCAAGATGACTGGAGTGGATCAGAGAAGGCTTCATTATAGAGGACAAGTGTGCAGAGATTGTTAAAGGATAAATAAGATGCAGAGCAGCAGAAAGAAAGGTGTTTTCCCCTTTCCTCTCTCCCCGTTCTGTCGGCAGAAACACATATTAGTGAAACCAAGAAGCTGCCTCCTAAATTAAGAGGGTGGATAGGATTAGGGAAGACTTTGATGGTTAGATTGTGGAGCTGAGATTTGATAAAGTAGGAAATACAGAGCTAATAACAGTTTGGGGTCACAGAAAGGACAAAATGAGGAATGATAATAATCTTATCATTTTCATGGGAATATTGTGAAGGATTCATTTCTTTTCCCTAAGAAGAAAGGTATTACTTCTCCAAAATGTTATTCAAACAAATTTGCATTTACAGAAAAGGGAACTGAAGCAAAAAGAAAACAAGCCTCTTGTCTCCTTTCATGCTATAAGATAATCATCAACAAGGAAGTAGAACGCAAAGCCTTTAATTGTGGCCCATATAACTTTTATATTACTAAATAATATCACGTTTACATACTGGTCAAAACTGGTCAACGTTGGCTTATTTGTAACTCATAATATCAATTTGCACTTCTAGACAGAATATTTTGTGACATATTTTAATAATCAAGTGCCATTAAAAAACTTTACCCTATGTAAAAGGTCATAGCACCCTCAAGGAAACACAATGAATAATTCCATGCAAACATGCAAATTATAATTTCATAATTCTGAGACAAAAGTGTCTCATTCTTCCAATGTATCTTTAAAAATGCCCACTATAGGTATTTTTATATCCTTACCCTTTTACCACTCATTACAAAGGAACCATCAATCAGTTCTACAGCACTCTTAAAACATGTTAAATGAGCCAATGTGGTTTCTTATTACACCCTAGTCTTCTCCTATTACTCCCTTTATTTTAGGCTCTAAAACTTGGGCATTATTTTCTAACCATATGCTACATGCTATGCTGGGGATTATATAACTTTTCGTTTTTATCAAAATGGCACCCTTTTGGTTTAAGCTACATCAGGCTTTCCTTAAACTTATAATTCTAAAAAAATTACTTGCAAAACAGAAGCAAAACTAGTGGGCCCAATTAAATAGAAAAATACTTTTAAAACGATTCTTCTTCTAGTGTTTTTTTTTTTTTTTACCACTTACATCTGTTAGATTTATAATGAAAGTGAATTATTTCCTTCTTTAACAAAGAAAGTCAGAAAATATAGACATTGCTAGACTTAGAAACGTAACGTGTATTCTCATAGCTACTGTCTCAATTTCCAAAGTACACAACAAACATGCTCATGAAATCGAGAGAATAAAAATATCCGATCCTTTGAATTCATAGGCTAGGCCTTAGAAGATTTGGGGTAATAGATCTTGTGTCACTAGGGCACTTTTGTCCTCTTTAATTTTTATAAATCACTAAAATTATTGAACATAGTTAAAACTTGGCAGCAGTATTACTCCTACCCTGAGTATTTATTAAGTTCTTCAGTAATGTGGATACATAAATCTAAGGTAGGGTATAATCTCTCAAGGAACTCCCAGCATTATTTTTTAAGTGGCCAAAAAAGTGGAAGTTCTTGGGCTTTTGAGCCTCTACAAGGCTTCGAAATGTTGGGACAATTTTGGGATTTTTTTTTTTTCCGAGATGGAGTTTCGCTTTTGTTGCCCAGGCTGGAGTGCAATGGCACGATCTCGGCTCACCGCAACCTCTGCCTCCCGGGTTCAAGCAATTCTCCCGCCTCAGCCTCCCGAGTAGCTGGGATTACAGGCATGCGCCACCACGCCCGGCTTATTTTGTATTTTTAGTAGAGACGGGGTTTCTCCATGTTGGTCAGGCTGGTCTCAAACTCCCGACCTCAGGTGATCCGCCCTCCTGGGCCTTCCAAAGTGCTGGGATTACAGGCGTGAGCCACCGTGCCCAGCAATTTTGGGATATTTTAACGCGTGTGTTTGAACTGTTTTTAATAATTTCTTCATCAACAAAAGTTTAATTTTATATTGATTTAGTCCGTATTTGGGGGGCAGGTGTGGCCAACTTTTATTTTTTATCGTAATTGTTATTAAAAAATAGTTCCCAACATGAAGCAACTGTTAACTTTTCCAGGGGTCTCTGAACCACCAAGGAACTGGACCACGAGCATTCAGGTAGGCTGTTACAGATTAGAAGCTTTCCCTATTGTCAATCACATCATTAACGTCCCTACACACACACACACACACACACACACACACACACACACACACACACACACACCCTAGTTTTGCGTCTGTAGCTACCATTAAACAGGGGCAGTTGAACAGCAGAGAACAGGGAAATCTACAAACTTTTACTCTGCCCACTTCCGGCCCAAATCTCATAAGTCTGTCTCCCTAAATAAAAAGAACAAAGTAATTTTCACAAGTGTGGGAATCTCCTCTCTTGAGCTCCTAGGATGGAGGGGTGGGCTGGGGTAGTAGGGTAACGATGGCCTGACAGGTCAGAGCGGGGAACAGTCCGGGAATAGTTGCTTCCTCACCGCGGTGGATCCTTTCTTCACTGCTTCCTGGGCATATTCAACTTGAAAAAGGTGTCCGTCTGGGGAGAAGACAGTGATCGCCCTGTCGTATCGAGACGCCATCGCACAGGACTACAAGGGCTTGCCACCGAGCTTCCCGCTGCTGCAGCTGAGGCAAGCGGGGAGCCGCCGCCAACACAGCGTGCTACCGCCCGGAAGCGCTTCCACTCGTGCTTCCGCCGCGAAGCAGCTTCCGGCTGCTTCCCGGAAGTCCTTGCTCTTTTGGCTGCCTGCGGATGTCCTCGCGTTTGCCAGCCTTTGTCACCCAAGCAGTGCCTGTGAGTTGACAGCATTCTTCCCTTACCCTTCATGTCTGACGCATATCTCCATTTCCCCACTACCGTGTTGCCCCAGGGATGGTGTCACGGCACTCGAGTTATAAAAATAATATCAAAGATTAGGGCTTAAAAATGAGGTCTTCAAAGATCAGATATTTTTGTTATCGCATACATGTTGGAGAAACTGTGGTAAGTTAAATATCAGTTCCTTCCCTTTGGTTTCAAATTCTAAATTTCCTACTCTTTCTTTCTCTCTCTCAGGTTAACTCATGTTATTTGAACCGAAGGAAAGAAAGCACACTTCAAAATATTGTTGCTTCTGATATTTTCTGCCTTGTGAACAAAATAGAGCAGATGAGCAAATGGTCCATTAAATAAAGCAAATAGTCCATCAAACTAAGCTAATGATGAGAATTAAGATAATATTCTTTTAATTGGAGAAATTTTGTAAAAGCCCAAAGTATGAGACTTAAAAGATGTCTGGAAATTTAGCTATAGCAGAAACTCTTTACAACTGGCTACATTACTAACTATGAAACAACTCTGTCACTTTCTCCTTATCAATAAAATAGGACTATTAAAAAATCTGCAGCAGAGTATTCTGAGCTTAATATGTGTTTATGGGCATAATTACATAAAATGGTGCCTGGTGGGTAGTAATAGCCAGGTAAGTTTAGCTATTATTGCTTTCCATGTGTTGTTTAATATATGCAGTTTTCCGCTGGAGAGGATCTTAAAGTTGGTGAAATCAACTTTAACCAAAAAAAGAAAAAAAGAATAATTTCCTTAAAAGAGGAAAAATTTGATTCCCTGAATTCCAGATACTTAAATCAGAACTTTAATTGACTTAAACAATTTATTTAATTATTAATACTTTTTTTTTTTTTAAACGTAGGGACTTGGTTTCCCTATGTTGCCCAGGCTGGTCTCAAACTCCTGGTCTCAAGCAATCCTCCTGCCTCGGCATCCCAAAGTACTGGGATTACAGGTGTGAGCCACCACATCTGGCCTTTAGTTGACTCTTGAAGCAGTTTGTACTTATTGCCCCTCCATTGCTTTTCTTCAGTATTACAGTCTTGACAAGTTTGGTTTGACTGCAAAAAACCAGTAATTCCTAATGAAAACAATTCACTCTAACTGGTTACTTTACATTATTATGATAAACCAACATTTGTCCAAAGTGGTTTCTTGAGAAGTGTTTTGTGTACTTGTTAAATTACGTTTCCTTTTTATTTTGAAATAGTTATAGATTGACAGGAAGTTTCAAATACGGTAAGAAGAGGTCTCCTATATCCTTCACCCCATTTCCTCCAATGGTAATATTTTACGTACATATAATATGGTAACAAAACCAGGAAATTGACATTGGTGTAATGCACAGAGTTTTTTCAGATTTTGCCAGTTTTATATACACACCTATGTGTATGTGGCGGGGAGGCCTATGCAATTTATCATGTATAGATTGGTATAATGACTATCATAATCAAGATACAGAGCTGTTTCACAACCACAAAGATCTGTGGCGTTGACTTACAAGACATACCCATCTCTCTCTCCCTCTACCATCCCTGGCAACCACTAATCTGTTGTCCATCTCTATAATTTTGCCATTTCAAAGATTTTACATAAATGGAATCACACCCGATGTAAGTTTTTAGTGACTTTTTATTTTCTAAATAATTATAGACTCACAGAAATTTGACAGGACAGTACAGAATGGCCCCTCATACCCTACACTTAGTTTCTGCAATTTGTTACATCTCATACAGTAAAAAACCAGGAAACTGACTTTGGTATAGAGCATGGTTATACCATTAGAAGGCATTTTGTAAATGTCACACTGTATGATAGTATACACTTCAGAAATATGATAGCGTTAAAATGTTGACAAAGTTTAATTAACACATTCAGATTTAACATCCTCACTAAAATATAACAGCTGTGTACCTTTGGGTAGGTATATTTCACTTCACTAAAACTCAGTTTTCTGACCTGCAAAATGGTGATAATACTTATCTTCACAAGATTGTAGTGAAGAACAAATGAAATAGTCCATTAATGCACCCATGGCTGTGCCTGACACAGAGTAACCACTTAAAAAAATGTTAACTATTGTTATTTATCATTAAGTTCACGAAAAAGTAAAGATTACTCTGTAAGAGAGAAATTAGGAAAAGTAAAAATGTAGCATGAACTCATTTATACTTTAAAAATGTGTATTTGTAAAAATATGTGTATCCAAATGTATAAAGAGTGAAAGTACTTACCCCAAATTTATAAAAGTGCATTTCTTTGCAGGAGGCCAGGAATTAGAAAATGGGACGACATGGTAGGGACAGGGAAGTTACCATTTTAAACTTTATATCTGTATTATTTTAATTTTTTTTTTAACCACAAGCATTGTTTATTTTTATAGTTAACAAAAACCATAAGAAACAGTTTAATGCCTAGAAGCTGCAAGCGATTGCAGTTTTGATAGTTTGGACCAAATCTCCCATTGAAAACAACTAGAAATACTAGTCTAAGATATACTTTTTAAATGTATATGCTGACTCTAAAGAGCTAACAAGGAATGAGGGTTTGTGGTGCCAAGATAAAGAAAAGTAGGAAAACCCAGAAGGTTAAGTGAGAAGTAAAGCAGACCTTTCATAGACCTTTGGAATTCAAAGCCTATTAAGGTAGAGGGGTGATGGTAAATGTCTAAGTTTTTGTTTAGAACCCAAAGAGCCACAGCCCAGAAGTAGGATTGAACCAAAAATAGACCTATTCTACACTTGGCTGTGGTCTCTGCACAGATCAGCCTCCACTCACTCATGCACCTTGCTCTGCTTCTTCTCTGACCATGTGTGACAAACCCAATATGGCTGAGATTGATAAATTCAGTAAGTAAAAATTGAAGAGAACAAAAACAAGACTAAAATCCACTGCCTTCCAAAGAAATGATTATACAGGAGAGACAGTTACGCAAATAGTAATGAGGACTGTGCTGCCAATATACACTACATCCCACAAGCATTGCCTTCTTATTTTACTCCTTTTAGCTGTTTTACTTTATAAGATGCAGAGAAGTGGGATTGAGTTTAAATGACTGTGCTACTACTCTTCACATCAAAGAATCAAGAAGTATTGAAAACAAAGTCTATACCTGCCTCTCCTATCTGCCTGTCTGACTAGCAGGGAGCAAAATGAACTTCCTTCAGTATTGGTGAAGGAAGAAGCAGGGTGGGATGACGTTGAAATCTAGAGTAAAAACTGTCCAAGGTGTCCTGTAATGCTGAAAAATGCAGTTTAATCAGAGTGCCTTTAAAAAATGATTTTAGTTATTTGTATACACAATTTCTTAAATAAAATTTAGCCTCTTTGAAAAAAAAATAGACCTATTCTCACAGGGACTAATACCCAGTTTTAAATAATCTCAATCCATAATTGGAATAAAGCCGTAGTTTTCAAACTGTGGCCCACACATTTTTGGAGGTACTCAAAAACCTTTCAAGGGATTGACAATGACAAAATTATAGTAAAAATATTAAGACAGTACTTGCCCTTTTCACTGTGCGGATATTTGCAATGACAGTGCAAAAGCAATGGTGGGTAAAGCTACTGAAACCTTAATATAAATCAAGGCAGTAGCATTAAACTTATTCTATGGGTTCAGTATTCCTTATCCAAAATGCTTGGGACCAGAAATGTTTCAGATTTTGGATTTTTTCCATATTTTGGAATAATTGTATATACATAATTAAATATATTGGGAATAAGACCCAAGTTTAAACACAAAATTCATTTTTTATTATGCTTTATAAACATAGCTTGAAGGTAATTTCATAAAATATTTTAAAATAATTTTGTGCATAAAACAAATGTTGTGTATATTGAGCCACAGGAAAGCAAAGATGTCATTATTTCAGCCACCATTGGACAATCTGGTTGTTTGACACCCCCAGCATTCCTGACTGAATTTATATGCTACTGATGAGCAATCATTTTCTTACACTTATTCACATATAAGTAATTAACAATAAACAATATGACATACCATTAATACAGTGAAAAAATAATGCTTTCAGGGCAATGAATCAGCACAGTATCATTACCAGAATGCCCATTAGTTGTCAAACAAGAGCAACAAGAAACAACAGGCTTTCAGTCTCCACCTGCTATGCTCTGATTTGACTGAAAGGTTACAATGCGCTATAATTTATTTTTTTTAGGTGAGAAGAAATGTCAGAAGCAGTTCAGGGACCATGAAGTGGGTCCTCTAGGAATAAGGAAGCATTCTGCTGGATGCTTTTTAAAAGGTTTCCTCCGGAGTCATCTGCCTCATTAATAACTGTTTTTGTGTTAGAAGTCTCTCTTTGATATTATAAACGGACATGACTTCTTGTTCTGTTATGAATGTGTCTGCTTTAGTTCTTCAATAAGCCCATTACACATTTTTACCATGTTGTCTACAGGCACTTTTTCTTTAGTGTTAACGACATCATCTTCTTCGTCACTGTTATCACAGTCACCTTGATTCAGAACCATTTAGCATTTATCATTAGCCAATGACTGAACATCTGGAGCCTTGTTATCAATGTTAAAAACTTCTTTGATATCCACTTCCTCCAGCTAAGTGACTGTATTAGGCTCTTATTGCATTGCTATAAAGAAATACTGAGCCTGGATAATTTATAAAGAAAAGAGGTTTAATTGGCCTAGGTTCTGTGTAGGAAGCTGTATTAGGATTTTCTAGAGGGACAGAACTAATATATATATTATATATATATATATATATATTACATATATATGTATATGTGTATATATGTATATATGAGTTTATTAAGTATTAACTCACATGATCAAAAGGTCCCACAATAGGCCATCTGCAGGCTGACGAGCAAGGAGAGCCAGTATGAGTTCCAAAACTGAAGAACTTGGAATCTGATGTTCAAGAGCATGAATCATCCAGCATGGGAGAAAGATGTAGGCTGGGAGGCTAGGCCAGTTCCACTTTTCACATTTTTCTGCCTGCTTAGCTTATATTCTAGCTACGCTGGCAGGTGATTAGATTGTACCCACCCAAATTAAAGGTGGGTCTGCCTTTCCCAGCCCACTGACTCAAATGTTAACTTCCTTTGGGAACACCCTCACAGACACACCCAGGATCAATACTTTGTATCCTTCAATCCAATTAAGTTGACACTCAGTATTAACCATCACAGAAGCACAACAGCTTCTGCTTCTGGGGAGGCCTGAGGAAGCTTCCAATCATGGTGGCAGGCAAAGGAGGAGCAGGCATCTCACATAAGAAGAGCAGGGGCAAGAGAGAGTGAGGAGAGAGGTGCCACATACTTTTAAATGACTAGATCTCGTGAGAACTCGCTGTCATGAGAGCAGCACCTAGGGGATGGTGCTAAACTATTCATGAAGGAGCCACCCTCATGATTCAGTCACCTCCCACCAGGCCCCACCTCCAAATTACGATTTAACATGAGATTTGGCTGGGACACAGATCCAAACCATACCAGTGATGGACTCTGAAGATGTATTTTTGCATATCTAAGGAGGGCAGATGTCATTTTTTTCTCACTTGACATATGAAATCCTTCAAAGTCACTATTTTGTTCATCATCATGACTGAACATAGTCATAGGCCACAGGTTGTGCCAGGCATGCACAACTGTGTCTTCGGTTACTGTTCCTAGCATTCGCAACAGCATGTATGGCATCCTTTATGCTAAACTCTTTTGAAAACCTTCTAACCCATGACTCTGTTCACTGTGGCTGGCATGCTGCTCAAGAAAGTGTTTTTAAAATATGTATATTTCACTGGTCTAAGGATACCCTGGTGAAATGGCTGAATTAATGAAGTCACATTTGCAGGAAAATACATAGCATAAATACTATAATTATTACTATGTTTTTTGAGACAGAGTCTCTGTTGTCCAGGCTGGAGTGCAGTGGTGCAATTTCGGCTCACTGCAACCTCCACCTCCCGGGTTCAAGTGATTCTCCTGCTGCCTCAGCCTCTCAAATAGCTGTGATTACAGGCATGCACCACTACGCTGGGCTAATTTTTGTATTTTTAGTAGAGATGAGGTTTCGCCATATTGGCCAGGCTGGTCTTGATCTCCTGACCTCAGGCGATCTACCTGCCTTGGCCTCTCAAAGTGCTGGGATTACAGGTGTGAGCCACTGCGCCTGGCTATACATATTTTTAAAGAGAATTTCAACTGGAGGATGAGCAGAACTGTTGTCAAAGAGTAAAAAAATTTTCAGTTATCATTCAGTGTAGTTTGCCTGCAGTGAGCATGAGCTGCTGGTACAAAATGTTTGTAACACCAATCTGAAGAGATGTTTCTGGTGATCCATAACTTTTTCTTAGCATAATAATGGACTGGTAAGAGTTCACTCCTTGAAAACAGCAAGAATGCAAGTTTTTGTCTATCACATCAAGTTTATATTTATATATGCCTGCTACATTAGCACATCCCAACACAGTTATTCATCCTTGACATCCTTAATTCCTTTAGGGGCTGTTTCATCAGCTATAGTCAGGTTCTTTCTGGTGCAATAATGCCAAAACAATGATGTTTTATTAGCATTATAGACTTGTTCTGGGATAAGATTTTCATCAGCAGTAACTCTGGGATAAGATTTTTATCAGCAATGACTTTGGCAAAGTTGTGAATGATTTTTTTCACTGATTTGTGATCATCAGATACTTTATCACCACAGAGCTTTAAAATTTTAATGCCATGTTGTTTCTTAAATTTCTGCAACCAGCTTGTTGAGTATTCACAGTCCTCAGTTTTCACTTCATCATGATAGATCTTTACTTGTTTCCTGATCAGCATACCATTAAGAGGCATGTGTTTACTGCCACACCAGTGGATCCATTCTTTCAATACATAATTTTGATCCTCATTTTTAGCTTTATGTAGCATTTTTCTATTTTTGTTTAACTTCTGTTAATCATTTTCAGCATAAAACCTCAACAGTTTATTTTTCTGTTTCTTCAGGTCATAGATAGTGGTCATTCCAACACCATACTCTTGTAATTCATTTAACACTTACACAGCTGTCCAGTTTTTCCAACAGTTTGACTTTTTATGCTATAGATAAACATAAATGCTTTCTTTTTTTTAATCAGTTACCCATAGGGGTAGCTGTAGGCTTTTTTTTTTTTTTGACATTTTCTGTAACATTTTTATACCACAGAGGAGAGAATAAGCAAAAAACAAAAATAAAAACCAGTGGGTAATACACATAGATCTTGGCCCATGTAGAGCATGGTGGGGTACCTGGTATTGGCGCATCTGGCCTGCATATGTGCAATTTTATTATTATTTGTGATCATGCTTGGGTGGGGAATCTGGGTGTGTGTGGAAAAAATACAGCTGAAGGGGGCTGAGAGGAACTTTTTTCCATTGGAAACACTGAATAAACTGTATTGTGCACTGTGTTTTGATTGCAACTTGTCATATGAAGCCAGGTGTGGAATTTTCCACTTGTGGCATCACATCAGTACTCAAAATGTTTCAGATTTTGGAGCACTTCAAATTTTGTATTTTTGGATTAGGGTATTCCACCTTTAATACACATTATATTCTTTACCACTTTTTCATTTTCATGAAAAAAGCCAATTTAATTCTAGAAGGTCATTGTATACATAGTAAATTATTAATTATATTCGGTTTTGACTTCAAGTAACTATCTTTTTGATATTCAGAATGACAAAATGAGAAGTACACATAAAGCACTTCTGCTGCTGCCTTCAAAGTAAGATGGTTAGCTTGAAGAAAAAGTAGTTGTGTGAATCTTTGCGTTGCTAGCTGAACCATTTCCCTTTCTCATGGAACACTATTTGTACTTTAAAGAATGATGGACAGGCTGTTCATGGTGGCTCATGCCTGTAATCCCAGCATCTTGGGAGGCCAAGGTGGAGGATTTCCTGAAGCCAGTAGTTTAAGGCCAGCTTGGGCAACAAAGTGAGACCTCATCTCTACATAAAATTTTTTAAAAATTAGGTATGCATCTGTAGTTGCAGCTACTTGGAAAGATTGCTTGATCCCAGGAGTTCAAGGCTGCAGTAAGCTATGATTGTGCCACTGCACTCTGGCCTGTCTGAGAGAGTGAAACCCTATCTCTAAAAAAAATAATAATAATAATTTAAAAAATGAACAAATTTTGGTTATTTAGAGTTAGATACTTATGCAGACATTTGAAAATGAACAAAGTGAGCTTGTCACTTAAAAAAAACCCAAAAAAACAGGTCTCATCAGTTTCCTAGGATAAAATTCAAGTTTTTAGTAAGAAAGTTTTGAAGAGTTTTATTCATCACTATGAGGCTTGACAACTTCTGAATACTTACTTTACTTTAGAGATGAGATTGATAGTGATATAAATGTGATTTTTGATATAGTACATTTAGAAGATATGCATAACTCTGTGAACCAGTATTTTCCAATAACCAAAGCATGATACACACTTATGCATCATAAATTAAAGAGACATTCACATAGATAGAACAATGTATTTTAATTTTTTTTTTTTTTTTTTTTGAGATATAGTCTCACTCTATTGCCCAGGCTGGAATGCAGTGGCGTGATCTCGGCTCGCTGCAACCTCTGCTTCCCAGATTCAAGCAATTCTCCTGCCTCAGCCTCCTGAGTAGCTGGGATTACAGGCACATGCCACCACATCTGGCTAATTTTTGTATTATTTAGTAGAGATGGGGTTTCACCATGTCGGACAGGCTGGTCTTGAACTCCTGACCTCAGGTAATCTGCCTGCCTCGGCCTCTGAAACTGCTGGGATTAGAGGCATGAGTCATCGCACCCAGCCAGAACAATGTATTTTAATGTAAAAAAGTACTAAAAGTTCATTGATATCCTTTTACATTACACATTTCTTTTTTTTTATTATTATTATACTTTAACATTACACATTTCTTTGTATTTCCAACTTTTATTTTAAGTTCAGGGGTATATGTGCTGGATGTGCAGATTTGTTACCTAGGTAAATGTGTGCCGTGTTGGTTTGCTGCACAGATCATCCCATCACCCACATATTAAGCCCAGCATCCACTAGCTGTTCTGATTTTCTCATGATCCTCTCCCTCCTCCCAACCCTCAACCTTCCAATAGGCCCCAGTGTATGTTGTTCCCCGCAATGTGTCCATGTGTTCTCATCATTTAGCTCCCACTTATAAGTGAGAACATGTGGTGTTTGGTTTTCTGTTCCTGCATTAGTTTGCTAAGGATAATGGCCTCTGGCTCCATCCATGTCCCTGTAAAGGACATGATCTCATTCCTTTTTATGGCTGCATAGTATTCCATAGTGTATATATACCACATTTTCTTTATTCAATCTATTATTCTTGGGCATTTAGGTTGATTCCGTGCCTTTCCTATTGTGAATAGTGCTGCAATGAACATACACATGCTTGTGTCTTTATGATAGAATGATTTACATTTCTTTGGGCATATACCCAGTAATGGGATTGCTGGGTTGAATAGTATTTCTGTCTCTAGATCTTTGAGGAATTGCCACACTGTCTTCCACAATGGTTGAATTAATTTACATGTCCCACCAACAGTGTAAAAGCATTCCTTTTTCTAGCTAGCAGTCTATTTTATTAATTTTTTCAAAAAACCAGCTCCTGGATTTCTTGATTTTTTGAAGGTTTTTTGTGTCTGGATGTCCATCAGTTCAGCTCTTACCTTGATTTTTTTTTTTATCTTCTGCTAGCTTTGGGGTTTGTTTGCTCTTGGTTATCTAGTTTTCTTAGTTGCAATGTTAGGTTATCAACTTGAGATCTTTTTAACTTTTTGATGTGGGCATTTAGTCCTATACATTTCCCTCTTAACACTGCTTTAGCTGCGTCCCAGAGATTCTGGTACATTGTATCTTTGTTCTTATTAGTTTCAAAGAACTTGATTTCTGCCTTAATTTCATTACTTACCCAAAAGTCATTCAGGAGCAGCTTGTTTAATTTCCATGTAGTTGTAAGGTTTTGAGTGAATTTCTTAATCTTGAGTTCTAATTTGATTCTGGTATGGTCCAAGAGACTGTTATGATTTCGGTTCTTTTACATTTGCTGAGGAGTGTTTTATTTCCGATTATGTGATCAATTTTAGAGTAAGTGCCATGTGGTGATGAGAAGAATGTATATTCTGTTGTTTTGGGTTAGAGAGTCCTCCAGATATCTATCAGGTCCATTTGATCCAGAGCTGAGATCAGGACCTGAATATCTTTGTAAATTTTCTGTCTTGCTGATCTGTCTAATATTGTCAGCAGGGTGTTAGTGTCCCACTATTATTGTGTGGGAGATAAAGTCTCTGAAGGTCTCTAAGAACTTGCTTTATGAATCTGGGTGCTCTTGTATTAGGTGCATATATATATTTAGGACAGTTAGGTCTTCTTGTTGAATTGAACCATTTATCATTATCTAATGCCGTTGTTTATCTTGTTTGATCTCTAAAGTCTGTTTTGTCAGAAACTAGGATTGCAACCCCTGCTCTTTTTTTTTTTTTCTTTTTTTTTCCTGTCATCATGATGCTAGCTGGTTATTTTGTAGACTTCTTCATGTGGTTGCCTCATGGTGTCACTGGTCTGTATACTTCAGAATGTTTTTGTAGTGGCTGGTAACAGTTTTTCCCTTACATATTTAGTCCTTCGGGGCCTCTTGTAAGGCAGGTCTGGTGGTAATAAATTCCCTCAGCATTTGCTTGTCTGAAAAGGATCTTATTTCTCCTTTGCTTCTAAAGCTTAGTTCAGTCAGATATGAAATTCTGGGCTGGAGTTTTTTTTTGGAGACAGGGTCTCGCTCTGTTGCCCAGGCTAGAGTGCAGTGGCACAATCTCAGCTCACTGCAACCTCCGCCTCCCAGGTTCAAGCAGTTCTCCCACTTCAGCCTCCTGAGTAGTTAGGAGTACAGGCAGTGTGCCACCATGCCCGGCTAATTTTTGTATTTTTTGGTAGAGACAGGCTTTCACCATTTTGGCCAGATTGGTCTCGAACTCCTGGCCTCAAGTGATCTGCCCGCCTCAGCTTCCCAAAGTGCTGGGATTACAGATGTAAGCCACCTCACCTGGCCTGGAATTTCTTTTCTTTAAGAATGTTGAATATTTGCCCCCAATCCCTTCTGGCTTGTAGGATTTGTGCTGAGAGAGGTCCACTGTTAGTCTGATGGGCTTCCCTTTGCAGATGACCCAGCCTTTCTTTCTGGCTGCCCTTAACATTTTTTCTTTCATTTTGACCTTGGAGAATCTGACGATTGTGTGCCTTGGGGATGATCTTCTCATGGAATATCTTACCGAGGGTCTCTGGATTTCCTGAATTTGAATTTTGGCCTGTCTAGCTAGGTTGGGGAAGTTCTCCTGGATGATATCAAAAAATAGGTTTTCCATATTGATTCCATTCTTCCCATCTCTTTCAGGTACCCCAGTCAGTTGTAGATTTGGTCTCTTTACAAGCCCGTATTTCTTGGAGGTTTTGTTCATTGCTTTTTATTCTTTTTTCTCTATTCTTGTCTACCTGTCATTTCAGAAAGACAGTCTTCAAGCTCTGAGATTCTTTTCTCCACTTGGTCTATTCTGCTGTTAATACTTGTAATTGCATTGTGAAGTTCTTGTAGTGTGCTTTTCAGCTCTATCAGGTCAATTATGTTCCTCTCTATTCTGGCTATTTTGGCTGTCAGCTCTTGCATTGTTTTATCATGATTCTTGGCTTCCTTGCCTTGGGTTGCAACATGCTCCTTTAGCTCACTGAAGTTCATTTTCATCCACATTCTGAAGCCTGTTTCTGTCATTTCAGCCATCTCAGCCTCAGCCCAGTTCAGAACCCTTGCTGGAGAGGTGTTGTGGTCATTTGGATGAAAGAGGGCACTCTGGCTTTTTGAGTTTTAAGTGTTTTTTGTGCTGATTCTTTCTCATCTTTGTGGGCTTATTGACCTTCAATATTTAAGTTTGTTGACTTTTGGATGGGATTTTTGTGTTGTTGTTGTTGTTTGTTTATTTTTCTTTTAATAGTCTAGCCCCTCTTCTGTAGGGCTGCTGCAATTTACTGGGGGTCTGCTCCAGACCCTAGTCACCTTGGTTTTCCCAGTACCTGGAGGTATCACCAGTGAAGGCTATGAAACCATTGAGGTAGCAGCCTACCCCTTCCCTCTGGAAGCTCCATTGTAGAGGGGGTACTGACCTGTTGTCCGCCCAAATGCACCTGTAGGAGGTGGCTGGAGACCCCGGTTGGGAGACCTCACCCAGCCAGGTGGAACGAGATCAAGGATCCGTTTAAAGAAGCAGTCTGGCTGCATTTTGGTAGAACAGTTGTGCTGTGTTGGGGGATCCCTTCAGCCCCTGATCAGTTTGGGCTCTCTAAGGACTGCAGGCTGGATCAGCTGAGGTGCCTAAGCAGCAAAGGTAGTGGCCCTCCTTGCCCTCCAGGCACTCCATCCCAGGGAGAAATTAGAACCTCTGTTCACTGTAGAACACTGGTCGGGAGTAGCTGGAGGCCCCAGCTGGGAGGACCTGCCCAGCGAGGAAGAATGGATCAGGGTTTTACTTAAAGAACCAGTCTGGCCATGCACTGAAAAAACAGCCGTGCTGTGCTGGGGAACCACCTATGCCTCAGTTGGCTTGGACCTTCCAAATCCTGCAGGCTGGAATAGCCAAGTTACCCAAACAGCTAAGGTGGCAGCCTGCCCCTCCTCCCAGGCACTCTGTCCCAGGGAGAAATCAAAACTCTGTCCATAGAATACGGGCAAGGGAGGCTGGAGGCCCCAGCTATGAGATCCTGCCCAGTGGGGAGGAATGGATCGGGGTCCCACTTAAGGAAGCAGCCTGGCTATACTTTGGGAAAACAGTTGTGCTGTGCTGGGGGGTCCCTTCCTGTCTGGACCATTTGGACGCCCCAAAGCTGGCAGGCTGTAATGGCTGTGTGGTCCAATCAACAAAGGTGGTGGCCCACCCCTTCCCCCAGGCACTCCATCCTAGCGAGAGATCAGAGCACTGTCTATAGAATATGGGTGGGGGTGGCTGAAGGCCCTGGCTAGGAGATCCTGCCCCATGAGGAGGAATTGGATCGGGGTCCTGCTTTAATAAGCAGTCTGGCCATGTTTTGGTAAAGCAGCTGTGCTGTGTTGGGGGATCTCTTTCTTGTCTGGACCGTTTGGACTCTCCAAAGCCCATAGGCATGCTGGAATGGTTGAGTCTCCAATAGCAAAGATGGCAGTCCGTCCCCAACCCCCTACCCCCGCCCCCACCCAGTCCTGGCTCTGTTCTGTCTCAGGCAGGGGCTACCCTGTTGCCAGTGGCTGGCTGGAATTCCAAGCCAGTCAGTCATATGAAGTGCTGTGGAAGTGAGGGCCCCTGGATTCAGCCCTCTTCCTAGGGATATTTACCGACCTCCTACCTTAAAGTTGCAGTCATTTTTGCTGGAGATCCCAGGGCTGGAATATGTAAAGCTCCTGGGTCTTTGTGAGTGCCTGAGCAGTTGCTTTGCTGAGGCTCTAGACAGCTCTGTGTGTCCGACCCCCAGGCCCTAGTGGAGTGGGTTTACGAGGGGGTCTCCTCATTCAAGGGTTGCAAAGATCCATGGGAGAAGTGTGGTTTCCTGGGGTCACACATTCACTGACCGCTTCCCTTGGCTGGGGCCGGGGGTTCACTTGACTCTGTGTAGCTCCTGGGTAGGCTGTCGCCTTGCCCTGCTTTTCTCTGTTCTCTGTGGGTCGAGTTGTTTCCCTGATCAGTCCCAACGTGAGTACCTGGATGTTTCAGTCGAAGGTGCTGTATTTACTCACCCCTTTCATTCCTCTCTGACAAAGCAGGAGCATTGCCATCTTGGACAAACAGCACCATTTTAAGTTGCCTTTGATTAAAAAACTGCCTAAATCCAGCCCCAAACACATCAGCCTAATGGCTAATGTCCGCATGACCATAAACCACAAAGACATCTCCAACCAAAAACATTCCAACCCTGAGATAAACTCCCTTCCAACCAGAAACATTCCGAGCCTGCGATAAGCTCTTCCTCCTTAAACCCTTAAATACACTTAGTCTGTAAGAGAGAATGCTCCTGACCTAAATAGGCCAGAAGCCCCTCTCAAGTTTATTCTCCAAAAGAAATCTGTCTTTGTCTGTTGAGCCATTTTCATGTTTCTTTCTGCTTTCTCTGACCCTGGTACTCTACATGAGTGCCAAGCACGGTAGCTGCTTCTAATTGGCTATCTTGACCCCACTGAAACTAGGTTATACATTTTAACTTAAAGAAACTACCATTTTTTGAGTGTTGGTCTAGTATCAAGGAATATCCAGTGATTTGAAATCATTGAATGATTGATCTGAAGTTATCTAAAAAGGCTATTTAAATAATACTCCTCTCTTTCCTAATATATATCTTTGTGAGGCTAGATTTTTTCCCCATATTTCAACCAAAGTAACATTTTAGCCGTTTGAATATAGAAGCAGATATGAGAATTCAGCTGTATTCTATTAAGCTAGACATTGAAGAGATTTGCAATGTCACGCTTTTCACTATTTTTTTTAATTTGGAAAATATAGGTTTTTTAATAGAAATATATTAAATATGCCAATATATAATGAGTTTATTTTTTCATTAATAAGTAAGATATTAGGCTGTGCATGGTGGCTCACGCCTGTAATCTCAGCACTTTGGGAGGCTGAGGCAGACATTCAGACGGAGGTCTGACTTGAGGTCGGGAGTTCAAGACCACCTGAGCAAGATGGTGAAACCCTGTCTCTACTAAAAATACAAAAATTAGCTGGGTGTGGTGACAGATGCCTGTAATCCCAGCTACTCAGAAAGCTGAGGCAGGAGAATTGCTTCAAAGTGGGATGCAAAGGTTGCAGTGAGCTGAGATCACGCCACTGCACCCCAGCCTGGGTGACAGAGCGAGACTCTGTCTCAAAATAAAAAAATAAATAAAGTATCTTTTAATTTCTATTTTGGTAATATTGATAGAACCCATGAGGGAAAAAAAAGCTACTTGAGGTCTTCAATAATTTTAAAGAGGCAAAGTGTTCTTGAGGCCAAAAGCTTTAAAGCACTAGGATAAAGCATTGCTAGTGTCCCTGGATGACTAGCTGCCTTCCAGAAGCAAAAGTAAATCCTCTGTACAGGAAAATAATATCATGCAGAGTCTCAAATAATTGTTGCAGTTTTTCATATGCAATATGTCCTGCTCCATCAAAAATAGCCATGCACACAAAAGACGTGTTGTCACCAAACAACAAGAGAAACAATAGGCAGTAGAAAGAGATGAATATAAAGTTCAGATAATGAATTTATCAGATATATATTTGTAAAACAATTAAGATAATTATATTCAAGGGATTAAAGACAAGATAGAGATTTTCAGCAGGGGCTAAAAGTGTCAATAAACAGTCCATTGGAAATTGTGGAAGTGAAAACTACATTAATGGAAATTGAGAGCTCAATGAATGGATTTTAAAATGGGTCAACCTGGTTGAAGAGAGAAGTGAAGAGCTAGATGATAGTTAAAAAAAAAAAAATCTGTATCAAAGCATCCAGAGATAAAATGATAACACTGAAAAAAAACATATTGGATATGTTGAAAAATCTAATGTATGTATAGTTGGGGTACCAGAAGAATAGAGATTTTAAAATAGAGTAGAAACAAAGTTAAAAGATACTTGGTTTAGAATTTTTTCAAAACTGACAAAAAAATAAACCAACAAATTCAGGAAAAACTGTTACCACCAGGCAGAATAAAATTCACGCTTAGAAAAACCACAATAAATCTGCTGTAAACCAAAGACAATGAGAAAATCTTAACACTATCCAAAGGAAAAAAATAGACATATTACCAGAAAAGGAGCCACAATAGGACTGTCAGATGATATCCAGGCGGTTACAATGGAATTCTGTCTTCAACTTGCTAAAATGAAACAAATGCAAACATGATATTCTGTATTTAATGGAAAATGTTCCAGATTACAAGGCAAAATTAAGGTATTTTTCAAAAGCAGAAACCAGTCACCGACAGACACTCAGTAAAGGAAATACAAAAGAATCTTCTCTAGACAGAAAAAAATGATCCAAGATGGAAGTTTGGAGATGCAAGAAGAAATGAAGAGCATTAAGGATAATGTATATGCACAAATTCAAATAAACATTAAATAAACTCTTATGGGTTTATAAGAGTATTAACATTTGTGACAAAATAATATGTAAATTTGGTAAGGGGGCAAATGGAGTTAAAGTGTTCTAACCTCCTTTCATTATTGCAATAAGTAGTAAAACTTCTAATTTATATTCAACTCAAGTGGTCCGGAAGGCATGTTGTAATCTCTGGGAAAACCATTAAGAGAATCATATAAGAATGTTGGCTGGGCGTGGTGGCTCACGATTGTAATCCCAGCACTTTGGGAGGCCGAGGCAGGCGGGTCACTTGAGGTGAGGAGTTCGAGACCAGCCTGGCCAATATGATCAAACCCTGTCCTTACTAAAAATACAAAAATTAGTAGGGTGCAGTGGTGTGCACCTATAGTCCCGACTACTCAGGAGACTGAGACAGGAGAATCACTTGAACCCGGGAGGCGGAGGTTGCAGTGAGCTGAGATCGCGCCATTGCACTCCAGCCTGGGCATCTCAGCGAGACTCTATCTGAAAAAAAAAAAAAAAAAGAAAAGAAAAAAAATGGGCCCAGTAGCTCACGCCTGTAATCCCAGCACTTAGGGAGGCTGAGGCAGGCGGATCACAAAGTCAGGAGTTCAATACCAGCCTGACCAACATGGTGAAACCCCTTCTCTACTAAAAATACAAAAAATTAGCCAGGCATGGTAGTGCACAATTGTAATCCCAGCTACTTAGGCTGAGGCAGGAGAATCACTTGAACCCAAGAGGTGGAGGTTGCATGAGCTGAGATTACGCCCCTGCATTCCAGCCTGGGTGACAGATCGAGACTCCATCTCAAAAAAAAAAAAAAAAAAGGATCGTATAAGAATGTATAATCATAAATAATAAAATAATCTAAAGAACACATGAGAAGAAAGATAAAGGAACAATAAGAGACTTGGGTAATAGCCAACAGTATTATAGTGGATTTAAAGATGCTATATTAATATTTATATTCTCTATAATGGAATGAGTTTTTTTAAACTTTTATTATAAGTTAAGGGATACATGTGCAGGTTTGTTAAATAGGTAAACTCAAGTTATGGGGGGTTTGTTGTAAGGTTATTTCATCACCCAGATATTAAGCCTAGTACTCATTAGTTATTTTTCTGGATCTTCTCCCTCCTCCCACCCTTTACCCTCTGGTAGGCTCCAATGTCATTCCCCTCTATGTGTGTGTGTGTTCTCATCATTTAGCTTCCACTTATAAGTGAGAACATGTGGTATTTGGCTTTGTTGCTTCAAAGGGCATAATCTCATTCTTTTTTATGGCTCCATAGTATTTCATGGTGTATATGTTTCACATTATCTTTATCCTATCTGTCATTGATGGGCATTTAGGTTGATTCCCTATCATTTCTACTGTGACTTCTGCTGCTATGAATATATATATGCACATGTCTTTATGATTTAGATTCCTTTTGGTATATAGCCATTCATGGGATTGCTGGGTCTAATGGTAGCTCTGTTCTTAGCTCTTTGATGAATTGCCACATTACTTTCCACAATGGTTGAACTAATTTCTACTCCCACCAACAGTGTATAAGCTCTCCTTTTTCTCCACAGCCTCACCAGCACCTGTTATTTTTGACATTTTCACCATAGTTATTCTCACTGGTGTGAGATGGGATCTTACTGTGGTTTTGGTTTCCATTTCTCTAATGATCAGCGATGGTGAGCTTTTTTAAATTTAATTAAATTAATTAATTAATTAATTTATTTATTTATTTTTGAGACGGAGTCTCGCTCTGCCACCCAGACTGGAGTGCAGTGGCGTGATCTCGGCTCACTGCAAGCTCTGCCTCCCAGGTTCACGCCCTTCTCCTGCCTCAGCCTCCCAAGTAGCTGGGACTACAGGGGCCCGCCACCATGCCTGGCTAATTTTTTGTATTTTTTTAGTAGAGAGGAGGATTCACCGTGTTAGCCAGGATGGTCTCGATCTCCTGACCTTATGATCTGCCTGCCTCGGCCTCCCAAAGTGCTGGGATTACAGGCGTGAGCCACTGTGCCCGGCTGGTGGTGAGCTTTTTTATACGCTTGTTGGCTGCGTGTATGTTTCCTTTTGAAAAGTGTCTGTTCATGTCCTTTGCCCACTTTTTAATGGGGTTTTATTTTCTTGTAAATTTAAGTTCCTCATAGATGCTGGATATTAGACTTTTGTCAGATGTGTTTATTGAACAGATATTTCTTTCCCCATTGTTTATTTTTGTCAGCTGTTGAAGACCAGATGGATGTTAGGTATGTGGCTTATTTCTGGGCTCTCTGTTCTGTTTTATTGGTCCATGTGTCTGTTTTTGTACCAGTACTGTGCTATTTTGGTTACTGTAGCCCTGTGGTATAGGTTGAAGTTGGGTAGCATGATGCCTCCAGCTTTCAACAGTCAAGCTGAGAGCCAAATCAGGAATGCAATCCCATTCACAATTGCTATAAAAAGAATAAAATACCTAGGAATACCCCTAACCAAGTGTATTAGTCCATTTTCACATTGCTATAAAGAGCTACCTGGGACTGGGTAGTTTATAATGAAAAGAGGTTTAATTGACTCACAGTTTTTCAGGCTATAGAGGAGGCAAGACTGGTGAGGCCTTGAGAAACTTACAGTCACGACAGAAGGCAAAGGGGGAAGCACACACATATTCATGTGACAGGAGAGAGAGAGAGAGAAGGGGGGAATGCCATACATTTTTAAACCATGAGATCTCATGAGAACTCACTCACTATCACAAGAACAGCAAGGGGGAAATCCACCCCCATGATCCAGACACCTCTGACCAAGTCCTTCCTCCAAAAGTGGGAATTACAAACCAATATGAGATTTAGTTGGGGATACAGAGCCAAACCATATCATTCCACCCCAGCCCCCCTTAAACCTCATGTCCTTCTCATGTTTCAGAACACAATCATGCCTTCCCAACAGTTCCCCAACGTCTTAACTCATTCCAGCATGAATTCAAAAGTCCAAGTCCAAAGTCTCATATGAGACAAGGCAAGTCCCTTCCACTTATGAGCCTGTAAAATCAAAAACAATTTAGTTACTTCCAAGATACAATGGGGGTACAGGCATTGGGTAAATGCTCCCATTTCAAATGGGAGAATTGGCCAGTATAAAGGGGCTACAGTCTCCATGGAAGTCTGAAACCCAGCAGGGCAGTCATTAAATCTTAAAGCTCTGAAATAATCTCCTTTGACTCCATGTCTGACATGCAAGGCATGCTGATACAAGGGGTGGGCTCCCAAGGCCTTGGGCAGCTCCACAAGCCTAGGTGACAGAGCAAGACTCCGTCTCAAACAAAACAAAACAACATTAAAGAGCAAAGAAACTTCGAAAGTAAAATGATGAAAAAGATACATCATGCAAACACTAAACAAAGAAAGCTAGTATAACAAAGTAGACATTGGATCAAGATGCATAGCCAGAGAAACTTGAAGGACATTTTGTAATGATAAAAGGTTTAGTTTACTGGGATACCTAACAATTCCTAATTTGTACCTAGTACCAATCATTGTTGTAGGAGATTTTAACAAAGTGTTTTTTTTTTGGTAATTGATAAAATAAGCAGACAAAAAATTAAAACCATATAGCATATTTAAACAACCCAACTAATAAACTTGGCATGCTCTTTCACTTCTGTCTATCTCTCTGTCTCACACACATACCCCAAACAACTGTGGACTAAACATACATTTTGAGCAAATGTGGAACATTTACAAAAATTGGATATATGGTAGACCATGAGGCAAGTTTTGCAAACTGTAAAGCATTAAATGCATATAGAATTTTTGCATCCCTTCCCCTAGTACAGTTAAGCCAGGAATCAGTTACCAGCACCATAACTAGAAATTGTTTCATAACATTTATTTTTGAGACAGGGTCTTACTCTGCCACCCAGGCTGGAGTGCAGTGGTACAGTCAGATCTCACCATAGCCTCGAACTCTTGGGCATAAGTGATCCTCCCACCTCAGCCTCCCAAGTAGCTGGGACCACAGGCACATGCCACCATGCCCAGTTAGTTGAAAAAAATGCTCATGGGCCCAAGCAATCCTTCTGTCTTGGCCTCCCAAAGTGATTATAGGCATGAGTCACCATGCCCAGCCCACAACAGTTTCAATATGTATTTGAAAAATTTTTAATGTATTTTGAAATAACCAAGGGTCAAAGAAGAATTCACAATGGAAATTAGAAAATATTTTGAACTGGATCATAACAAAAATATAATGTATTAAAACTTGTGTGATGCAGCCAAAGCAATGATCAGGAAGAAAATGATAGCATTAAGTGCACACATTAGAAAAGAAGAAAAACTAAAAATCAATTACCTCAGTATTAATTTGAAGATGTTATATTAAACAATAAGATACTTGAGATTCAGGAAAATGTCAAAACCCATTTCAAGGAAGCTAAGAACCACAATAAAATGATGCAAGTGCTCATAGATGAAATAGTTATTATAAAAAAGAACAAAACTGATTTGATAGAGCTGAAAAACAAACTATAAAAATTGCATAATGTAATTGTAAGTACTAACAGCAGAATAGACCAAGCTGAAAAAAGAATCTCCGAGCTCAAAGACTGGCTTTCTGAAATAATTCAGTCAGTTAAAAATAAAGGAAAAAGAGTAAAAGAGAATGAACAAAACCTCCAAGAAATACATGTTTATGTAATGAGACCAACTCAATGACTGATTGGCATCCCTGAAAGAGATGAGGAGAAAGCAAACTTGCTTGCAGCTTGGAAAACATATATTAGGATTTCATTTATGAAAACTCCCCCAGCCTTTCTAGAGAGGCCAGGATTCAAATCCAGGAAGTGAAGAGAACCCCCATGAGTTATTACACAAGAAGACCATTCCCAAGACACATGATCATCAGATTCTCCAAGACTGAAATACAAGAAAAAAATGTTAAAGGCAGCTAAAGAGAAGGAGCAAGTTACTTACAAAGGGAACCCCATCAGGCTAACAGTGGACCTTTCACCAGAAACACCACACCACAAGCCAGAAGAGATTAGTGGCCTATATTCAAAATTCTTAAAAAAAAAAAAACAAAAAAAAACAATAATTTTGTATCCAGCCAAACTATGCTTCATACGTGAAGGAGAAATAAGATCCTTTTCATTCAAGTAGATGCTGAGGGAACTTGTTACCACCAGACCTGCCTTACAAGAGGTCCTGAAAGGAGCACCAAATATTGGAAGGAATGACCATTACCAGCCACTACAAAAATACACTTAAGTACACAGACCAATGACACTATAATGCACAAACAAGTCTATATAATAACCAGTTAACAACACAAGTGCCTTTTAATTGGGGCCTTTAGCCCATTTATATTCATGATTAGTATTGATGTGCACAGATTGAGCCTGAAGATTTGATCCTGTGGGCAGATTGCTTGAGCTTAGGAGTTCAAGACCAGTCTGGGCAACATGGTGAAACACCATCCCTACAAAAAAAATAGAAAAATTAAGCTGGGCATTGTGGCATGTGCCTGTGGTCCCAGCTATTTGGGGGGCTGAGGTAGGAGCCTGGGAAGTCGAGGCTGCAGTGAGCCGAGATCTTACCACTGCATTCCAGCCTGGGTGACAGAGCAAGACCCTCTCTCAAAAACAAACAGACAAACAACAAAAAAGGAAGACCCAATGGTATACTCTCTGCAAGAGACCTGTCTCACACACAATGATATCCCATTGGCTCAAAATAAAGGGATGGAGAAAAACTACCAAGCAAATGGAAATCATAAAAAAAGCAGGAGTTGCGACCATAGTTTCAGACAAAATAGACTTTAAATCAAACATATCAAAGAAGACTAAGAAAGACATTACATAATGGTAAAGCGTTCAATTCAACAAGAAGACCTAACTATCCTAAATATATATGCACCCAACACAGAAGTGACCAGATTCATAAAGCAAGTTCTTGGATACCTACAAAGAGACTTAGATTCCCACACAAAAATGTTGGGAGATGTCAACACCCCACTGACAGTATTAGATCATTGAGTCAGAAAATTAAGAAAGATATTGAGGACCTGAAGTGAACACTTGACGAAATTGACCTAATAGACAGCTATAGAACTCTCCACCCCAAAACAACAGAATATACATTCTTCTCATTGCCACATAGGACATATTCTAAAATTGGCCACACAAGTGTACGTAAAATAATACTCAGCAAATTCAAAAAAACTGAAATCATCCCAACCACACTCTTGGACGACAGCACAATAAAAATAGAAATTAATACTTAGAAAATGACTCAAAACCATACAATTATATGGAAATTAAACAACCTCCTCCTGAGTGAGTTTTGGCTGAACAATTAAGGTATAAATCAAGACATTCTTTGAAACTAATGAGAACAAAGATAAAGCATATCAGAATCTCTTGGACACAGCTAAGTCAGTGTTAAGAGAGAAGTTTATAGCACTAAACGCCCACATCAAATGGTTAGAAAGATCTCAAATTGACAACCTAACCTCACAACTAGAAGAACTAGAGAAGCAAGAGCAAACCAATGCCAAAGCTTGCAGAATATAAGAAATCACCAAAGTCAGAGCTGAACTGAAGCAAATTGATATATGAAAAACCATAGAAAAGATCAATGAATCCAGGAATTGGCTGTTTGAAAAAATTAGTAAGATCAATAGACTGCTGGGTAGACTGATAAAGAAAACAAGAGGGAAGATCCAAATAAACACAATTGGAAATGATAAAGGGGACATTACCATTCATCCTACAGAAATACAAAAAGCATCAGACACTACTATGAACACCTCTAAACACACAAACTAGAAAACTTAGAAGAAATGGATAAAGTCCTGGACACATACAATCTTCCAAGAATGGACCAGTAAAAAATTGAATCCCTGAACAGATCAATAACAAGTTCCAAAATTGAATCAGTAATAAAAAGCCTATCAACAATAAAAAAAAAAAAAGCCCAAGATCAGAAGGATTCACAGCCAAATTCTACCTAATGTATAATGAAGAGCTGGTGCCTTTACTACTTAAACTATTCCAAAAAATTGAGGAGGAAGTACTCCTCCCCAACTCACCGTATGAAGCCAGCATTATCCTGAATACTAAAACCTGGCAGAGACATGACAAAACAAAACAAAACAAAACAAACTTCAGGCCAATATCCTTGATGAAAATTCATGCAAATATCCTTAACAGAATACTAGCAAACCAAATCCAACAACACATCAAAAAGCTAATCCACCACAATGAATTAGGCTTAATCCCTGGGATGCAAGGTTGGTTCAACATATGCAAACTGATAAATTTGATGAACCACAGAAAAAGAATTAAAAACAGTCCAGGCATAGTGGCTCATGCCTGTAATCCCAGCACTTTGGGAGGCTGAGGCGGATGGATTACCTAAGGTCAGGAGTTCGAGACCAGCCTGGCCAACATGGTGAAATCCCGTCTTTTCTAAAAATACAAAAAATTAGCTGGGTATGGTGGCAGACACCTGTAATCCCAGCTCTCAGGAGGCTGAGGCAGGAGAATTGCTTGAACCTGGGAGGTGGAGTTTGCAGTGAGCTGAGATGGTGCCATTGCACTCCAGCCTGGGCAACAAGAGTGAACTCCGTCTCAAAAAATAAAATAAAAATAAAAAAGAATTAAAAACAAATCATGATTAATCGATGCAGAAAAGGCTTTCTATAAAATTCATTATTCCTCTATGTCAAAAATCCTCAATAAGGTAGGTAGTAAAGGAACATACTTAAAAACAATAGCCATCTTGAGAAATCCACAGTGAACTGAATGGGCAAAAGCTGGAAATATTTCCCCCTGAAAACCAGCAAAAGGCAAGGATGCCCTCTTTTACCACTCCTGTTCAACATAGTATTGGAAGTCCTGGCCAGTGCAATCAGATAAGAGAAAGAAATAATAGGCATCCAAATAGGAAAAGAGGAAGTCAGAATACTCTTGTTTGTAGATGACATGATTTTTTTTTTTCCTTTTTGTGATGGAGTCTCACTCTGTTGCCCAGGTCAGAATGCAGTGGCGCGATCTCGGCTCACTGCAACCTCTGGTTTCAAGCGATTCTCCTACCTCAGCTTCCTGAGTAGCTGGGACTATAGGTGTACACCACCATGCCCAGCTAATTTTTCTGTTTTTAGTATATTTGGGGTTTCACTATGTTGGCCAGACTGGTCCTGAACTCCTGACCTCGTGATCCACCCACCTCGGCCTCCCTAAGTGCTGGGATTACAGGTGTGAGCTACCACACCTGGCCACATGATTCCATATCTAGAAAACCCCATATTCTCTGCCCAAAAGCTACTCGATCTGATAAACAACTTCAGCAAAGTTTCAGGATACAAAATCAACATAGAAAAATTAGTAGCATTCCTCCCAACAACATCCCAGCTCACAGCCAGATCAGAAATGTAATCCCAGTTACAATTGCCACAAACAGAATAAAATACCTAGGAATACAGCTAACCAGGGAGGTAAAAGATCTCTATAATGAGAATTAAAAAACACTACTGAAATCAGAAATGACAC
Source organism: Pongo pygmaeus (assembly GCF_028885625.2). NCBI lineage: Eukaryota > Metazoa > Chordata > Mammalia > Primates > Hominidae > Pongo > Pongo pygmaeus. Next base: position 40,562,719 of record NC_072390.2, on the reverse strand, counting down.
AAACAAATGGAAAAACATTTTGTGCTTATGGATTAGAAGAATCAATATTGTGAAAATGGCCATATTGCCAAAGCAATTTAGAGGATTCAGTGCTATTTCTTTCAAACTACCAGTGACATTCTTCACAGAATTAGAAAACAGATGGTGGCTCACACCTGTAATTCCAGCACTTTGGGAGGCCAAGGCCAGTGGGTTACTTGAGCTCAGGAGTTGGAGAGCCTACCTGGGCAACATGGTGAAACCCTGTTTCTAAAAAAAAAAAAAAAAACCCACCATTTAAAAATTCAGATGGAACCAAAAAAGAACTCAAATAGCTAAGCCAATTGTAAGCAACAAGAGCAAAGCTAGAGTTATCACATTATACAACTTCAAACTATACTAAAGGGCCACAGTAACCAAAACAGCGTGGTAGTGGTACAAAAACAGACACATAAACCAATGGAACAGAATAGAGAGCTCAGAAGTAATGTCACACACATACAACAATTTGGTCTTTGACAAAGCTGACAAAAACAAACAATGGGGAAAAAAAGAGTCCCTAGTCAATAAATGTTGCTGGGATAAGGCTAGCCATATGGAGAAAATTGAAACTGGCCCTCTTATCTTACACCACATACAAATATCAACTCAAAATGGATTAAAGACTTAAATGTAAACCTAAAACTTTAAAAATTCTGGCAGATAACCTAGAAAATACCATTCTGGACATAGGAATGGGGCAAAGATTTCATGATGAAGATGCCAAAAGCAATTGCAACAAAAACAAAGATTGACAATTAGGATCTAATTAAACTAAAGAGCTTCTTCACATGGAAAGAAACTATCAACAGTGTAAACAGACAAGCTACAGAATGAGAGAAAATGTTTGCAAACTATGCATCCAATGAAGGACTAAGATCCAACATCTGTAAGGAACTTAAACAAATTTACAAGAAAACAACAACCCCATTAACAAGTAGGCAAAGGGCATGAACAGACACTTTTCAAAGGAAGAGATACATGTGGCCAACAAGTGTATGAAAAATGCCCCAAATCACTAATTATTAGATAAATGCAAATCAAAACTGCAATGAGATACCATCTCACAACAACCAGAATGGCTGTTGTGAAAAAGTAAAAAATAAGAGGTACTGGCAGGTTGGTGGAGAAAAGGGAATGCTTATACACTGTTGTGGGAGTGTAAATTGGTTCAGCCATTGTGGAAAGCAGTATGGCAATTCCTCAAAGAACTTCAAACAGAACTGTCATTCAACCCAGCAATCCCATTATTGATTGTATACCCAATGGAATCTGAATTATTCTATCAGAAGGACACATGCAGATGTATATTCATTGTAGCACATCTTTTACAATAGCAAAGACATGGAAATGCTCATTAATGATAAATGCTCATTAGTGATAGACTGGATAAAGAAAATGTGGTACATGTAGACCATGGAATACTATGTAGCCATAAAAAAGAATGAGATTATGTCCTTTGCAGTAATGTGGATGGAGCTGGAGGCCATTATCCTGAGCAATGTAACACAGGAATAGAAAACCAAATACCACATGTTCTCACTTATTAGTGGGAGCTATACAATGAGAACACATGGATACTAGGATGGGAACAACAGACACTGGGGCCTACCAGAGTATGAAAAGTGGGAGGAGGGAGACGGAATAGAAAGAAAAAATACCTATTGGGTACTATGTTTATTACCCAGGTGATGAAATTATTTGCACACCAAACCACCATGATACACAGTTTACCTACATATCAAACCTGCACATGTACCTAAACAAAAGTTAAAAAAAAAAAAAAGGAAGATACATTTGAAAGGACAAAAAACAAACTAAAAAACAAAAACCTCCCCAAACCCAGGATATTAAACCCAAGAAAAGTGGAAGAAATGAAATAATAAACATAAGGATCGGCTGGGCGTGGTGGCTCATGCCTGTAATCCCAGCACTTTGGGAGGCTGAGGTGGATGGATCACCTGAGGTCAGGAGTTCAAGACCAGCCTGGCCAGCATTGTGAAACTCTGTCTCTACTAAAAATATAAAAATTAGTTGAGTATGGGTGTGGCTGCACGTGTAATCCCAGCTACTCGGGAGGCTGAGGTAGGAGAATCGCTTGAACCTGGGCGGTGGATATTGCAGTGAGCCAAGATGACGCCGTTGCACTCCAGCCTGGGTGACAATTTTATGGCTGACTACTACTTGATTGTTTATACACGCCACACATTTTTTGAGACTCTGTCTCAAAAAAACAAACAAATAAAAGATAAGGGTAGATAAAATGAAATAAAAAGTATACAATAGAGAATGAGAAGAAAGCCGAAGTTTGGATTGTTGAAGTCTAGTCTTGAACTCCTGGGCTCAAGCCATCTGCCCACATCGGCCTCCCAAAATGCTGGAATTACAGGCATGAGCCACCATACCTGGCCAATTTTAGCTCTTAAGTATAGGTCTTTGTTTATATTTACATATGGTATTAGGTAAAAGTCACCTTCGTTCTTGTGTAGATGGGTATTCAGTTGCCCAGGATCATTTCTTGACAAGACTATTCTTTCTCAATGGAATTATGTACAAGTGGTAGCTTTTTAAAAGGTGTATTCTGGTATGTAATCTGAAACCTTATCAGTGATTTTTTGTGTGTGTATTCTGTTACATTAAAGTTCATTGGTCTGTTTTGTACTTGAAATAGAGTTGTATTCATCTTTGTTTTTATTTTCTGAAGTTGTTCAGATGATTTTAGGTCCCTTAACAGCTGCCAAATAACTCATAATAAGTTTGTTAATTTTTACAAAATAAAGCTTGCACTCTATCTCTACTATCTGACACGTGAGAACACAGCAAAAAGATGGCCACCTGTGAACCAGGAAGAGGGCTCTCTCCAGAATTCCATCATGCTGGATCTCAAAACTTCCAGCCTTCAGATTGTGAGAAATAAATTTCTAGTGTTTAAACTATATAGTCTATGGTATTCTGTTATAGTAACCTGAACTGAGAGAGAAATTTTCTACTGTGCCATTTAACCCTCTGTTGTTTCTTTTATATATTTTAAAAAGTCATTTTCTTTATGATTTCCTTGGGAATAACAAATAACCTCTTAATTTACAAGAACCTAGTTTGGCTTACTACCAACTAAGTTTCAAAGCACACCTGTGTGTGCTCCAGTGTAGCTTGTCTTTCTCCACTTCTTTGTACTCTTTTTGTCGTACACATTACATCATTATATTTTATCAGCCCATCAGCATAGCTTTATAATTATTGCTTCATGTAGTTGTCTTTTAATATGAGAAGAGGAGAGAGTTACAAACAAAAATATATTTATACTGCCTCTTATATTTATCTATGTAGTTATCTTTGCCAGTACTCTTTATTTCTTTGTATAGATTCAAGTTACTTTCTAGTATCATTTTAGTTTAGCGTGAAGGATTCCCTTTAGTATTTCTTGCATGACAGGTCTGCTAGTGATAAATCCTCACAGTTTTTTTAATATGGAAATATCTTAATTTCTCCCTTTTTTTGAAGGATAGTTTGCTGTGTATCAAATTCTTTGTTAACATTTTTTCTTTTTTTTGAGAAATATTGATTTTGATTAAACATAATTTAAACTCTAGGCATCCACCATCTTTAAGCCTAACATTAGCAAAATTGTTGATATAAGGCACAGTTTTTTCCCCATACTTGTTACCTGCCTCTAGTTTTTTTAAAAAAAGTTTATGGAAATCTTAAAGATAAAAATAGAAGTCCGAGGCTGGGTGCAGTGGCTCATACCTGTAATTCCAGCACTTTGCAAGTCTGAGGTGGTAGAATCACTTGAGGCCAGGAGTTCAAGAGCAGTTTGGACAACGTAGTGAGGCCTCATCTCTATTTTATTTAAAAAAAAAAAAGAAGTTCAAGATTTTAAAATGTGTTTTAAAACTCCTACAAAACTTGTCAAAGTTGTTCCTTATTTTACAAAATAGCAACCAGTAAGGACAATAAAGGATATTAAAAACCATTACAACGGCATTTAAAACATGCAGTTTGTTTGATGTTTACCTTAAAAACATAAGTTGTTTTAAATAAAAAAGGAATTTAAAAACTCTAGAAAGAGGCTTCACATTTTATGGAGTTTTTCTTCTGCCATCTTTTAGTTGATGGTAAAGAATGAGGAATTTGCTTCTGCTCCTACTGTCACTGTTTCTCAGTTTATAAAAGGGATTTTTTTGCTTCTAATCTGTCTGGGGACATCTGGCTGGGTAGGGAGTCATAGGAGGTGGGTTGTATCATTTGGAGGAGGGGCCTTGCTTAAATTTTCTTTACTCCCCTCACATGAGGAGATGGGGGAAGATATTGAGAACCTGTACTTGTCTATATAATGTATGAGAGTTTATAACATCATTTCTTGATATCCCCTGAGGATTCTACTGCAGTCACTGGGAGGGATTTAGTTAAGTGTGGTCCTTAAGTGTTAGTAATATTAGCCCTGACTATAATGATGAGATCATCCCTATATCATCATCATTGTGGAAAATACTCTAAAAGAACCCTGGCAGCAGACTCTAGCCCTTAATTGAGGCAAGAGAAATGTGTTTAGTAAATGTAAGTGTTACCAGTGGAGGGTCTTGACTATGAGTCATCCAGGTTCTTGGTGTGTTGGACAAAGAATTGGACAAAATACCAAACAGAGCAATGGGAGACGAAAGCATAGATTTATTGAAGTCAAAGTACGCTCCATATGTACTGTTCAAGCCTGGGAGCAGGCTTGAACAAGCCAAGAGCCCCAGTTGCAAATCTTCTGGGGTTTAAGTACCCGTTAGAGATTTGCTATTTTTTTACTAAGTAATGAAGACTTGGCCCATGACCAGTCGGACTCTGAAGTGAAGTTATACCTTACACAAATGAAAACTTGGCCCTCAACCAATCTGAGGCTGATGTGAAGGCTTGGCCCCTGACCAGTCAGAGACTGAAGTGAAGTTATGCCCTCTGCAGATGAAGACTTGGCCTGCGACCAATTGGAGGCTGAAGTGAAGGCTTCCTGTCTCTAGACCCTATTCTCCTGCCTCACAAGAACATTTTGTGTGTGTGTGTGTGTGTGTGTGGCACACACACATACATGTCATGTACATACATTATATACATTATATATATACATATATATATACACATTATATATATACATATATATATACACATTATATATATACATATATATATATATGTATATATATATGATTCCCTCTTATGCTAGTGCTAGAAGAAGCATCCTAGGTCCTTAAAATGTCCCTTATCTACATGTCTGCCTACAACTGCATGCTCCTATAAACATGGAATAGCAGACATTTTGAAAGCTAAAGTTTTGGAATAACTGTCCTGGGTGATCTTTCAGCATTAACCCAAATATTGGAAAGCTGTTGGCAGTTTTGTTCTGTCCCCTGAGATTTCTGATGAGAAGTCAGGTGTTAATCTTATTAAGAATCCTGGCTTATTAAGAATACGGTGGCTCACGCCTGTAATCCCAGCACTTTGGGAGGCCCAGGCGGGTGGATCAGGAGGTCAGGAGATCAAGACCATCCTGGCTAACATGGTGAAACCCCGTCTTTACTAAAAATACAAAAGAAAATTAGCCGAGCATGCTGGCGGGCACCTGTAGTCCCAGCTACTCGAGGCTGAGGCAGGAGAATGGCGTGAACCCAGGAGGCAGAGCTTGCAGTGAGCCGAGATCGCACCACTGCACTCCAGCCTGGATGACAGAGCGAGACTCCATCTCAAAAAAAAAATATATATATATTTTATATGTAATGAGCTCTTTTCTTGCTTTCAAGGCTATTTCTTTGTCTTTCAACAGTTTGACCATGTTTAGGCATGGATCTCTTTTGGGTTTATTTTACTTGGAATTTGTTGCACTTCTTGAATACACAGTTTAATTTTTAAAAATCAAATTTAGAAATTATGGGAATTATTTGTTCAAATAATCTTTCTTTTTCTCTTTTTTCTTCTGGAACTCCCATAATGTGTATACTGGTGGGCTTGATGGTGTCCTGCAAGTCTCTAATGTTCTAAATACGGTTAATTTTTAAAAATTGATACATAATGATTGCCCATATTTCTGGTTTACATATGGTATTTTGACACATGCATACGATGTATAATGATCAAATCTGGGTAAGTGGGATATCTATCACCTCAAGCATTTATCATTTCTTGTGTTGGGAACATTCTAAATCTCTTCTAGCTACTTTGAAATATACAATAAACTATTGTTAAATGTATTTACCCTACTATGTTGTAGAACATTAGAATGTATTCCTTCTCACTGTAATTTTGTACTCATTAGCCAACTTCTCTTCATTTTCCTCTATTTTCTTTTTTTAATTTTTTTTTGAGATGGAGTCTCGCTCTCTCCCCCCAGACTAGAGTGCAGTGGTGCGATCTCGGCTTACTGCAAGCTCTGCCTCCCGGGTTCACGCCGTTCTCCTGCCTCAGCCTCCTGAGTAGCTGGGACTACAGGTGCCCGCCACCATGCCCTGCTAATTTTTTGTATTTTTAGTAGAGATGGAATTTCATCATGTTAGCCAGGATGGTCTCGATCTCCTGACCTCGTGATCCACCCGCCTGGGTCTCCCAAAGTGCTGGGATTACAGGCGTGAGCCACCGCGCCTGGCCATTTTCCTCTCTTTTCTATGCTTCCTGGACCCTTGTAAGTGGCATTCTACTCTCTACCTCTATGAGATTAATTTTTGTTTGTTTGTTTAGCTCTTACATGTGAGTGAGAACAAGTGATACTTGTCTTTCTGTGCCTGGCTTATTTTATTTATTATAATGTCCTCCAATTCTATTCATGTTGTGTCAAAGGATAGGATTTCATTTTTTTATGGCTGAATACTGCTTGATTGTTTATACACACCACACTTTTTTTTATCCATTCATCCATTGATGAACACTTATGTTGATTTCATATCTCGACTATTGTGAATAGTGCTGCAATAAATGTGGGAGTGCAGATATCTCCTCAACATACTGATTTTCTTTCTTTTGGAAGTATACCCAGCAATAGGATTGGCAGATCAGATGGTAGTACTGTTTTTAGGTTTTTTTTGAGGAGCCGCCATACTTTTTTTCGTAATGGCTGTACTAATTTACATTTCTCTCAGCAGTGTGTAAGTTTCCTTTCTCCACATCTTTACCACAATTATCTTTTGTCTTTTGAAAATAGCCATTCTAACTGGGGTGAGATAATATCTCACTGTGATTCTGATTTACATTTCTTCAGTGATTAGTGGAGTTGATCAATTGCATGTATTCTTTTGAGAAATGCCTATCAGATCATTTGTTCATTTTAAAATTGAATTGTATTTGCTTTTTTGCTATTGAGTTCCTTATATATTCTGGTTATTAATCCCTTATCAGATGAATAGTTTGCAAATATTTTCTCCCATTCCTTAGGTTGACTCTTCACTCTTGATTGTTTTCTTTGCTGTGCAGAAGTTTTTTAGCTTGATATAATCCAATTTGTCTATTTTTGCTTTTGTTGCCTGTGTTTCAGGGGTCTTAACCAAAAAATCTTGGCCCGGACAGGCATGGTGGCTCATGCCTGTAATCCCACCCAGCACTTTGGAAGGCTGAGGTGGGTGGATCACGAGATCAGGAGTTTGAGACCAGCCTGGCCAACATGGTGAAACCCTGTCTCTACAAAAATTAGCTGGGCGTGGTGGTGCACGCACCAGTAATCCCAGGTACTTGGGAGGCTGAGGCAGGAGAATTGCTTGAACCTGGGAGGCGGAGGTTGCAGTGAGGTGAGATCATGCCACTGCAATGCAGCCTGGGCAACAGAGCAAGACTCTGTCTCAAAAAAAAAAAAAAAAAAAAATTAAAAAAAAATCTTGCCCATATCAGTGTTCTGAAGCGTTCCCCAATGTTTTCTTCTAGTAGTTTCATGTCTTACATTTAACTCTTTAATCCATTTTGATTTGACTTTGTATATGGTGAGAGATTGGGGTCTAGTTTCATTTTGCATGTGGTTATCCCATTTTCCTAGCACCTTTTATTGAAGATAATGTCCTTTTCCCAATGTATGTTTTTGGCACCTTTGTTGAAAATGAGTTCACTGTAAATATGTGGATTTATTTCTGGCTTCTCTATTCTGTTCCATCGGTCTATGCATCTGTTTTTATGTTAGTACCATGTCTCTTTTTATGTTAGTACCATGTTGTTTTGGCTACTATAGCTTTGTATTAATAGTATATTTTGTATTAATAGTATTAATAATATATTTTGTATTAATAGTATATTTTGAAGTCAGATAGTGGGATGCCTCCTGCTTTGGTTTTCTTTCTTTGGTTTCTTTCTTTTGGTTTCTTTCTTTTGGTTTCTTTCTTTGGTTTTCTTTCTTTTCTTTCAAAGCTTAAGATTGCTTTGAGTATTACGGATCTTTTTGTGGTTTCATACAGTTTTTTTTCTATTTCTGTAAAGAATGTCACTGGTATTTTAATGGGGATTGCATTGAATCTATAGATCATTTTGGGTAGTATGGACATTTTGACAATATTAATTCTTCTAATTCATTAGCATGGAATATCTTTTCATTTTTTGGTGTTTTCTTTAATTTCTTTCATCAGTGTTTTACAGTTTTCTTTGTAGACATTTTTTACTTCTTTGCTTAAATTTATTCTTGTATTTTGTTTTGTTTGGTAGCTATTGTGAATGGGATTGTTTTCTTGATTTCTTTTTCAGATTGTTCACTGCATATATAAATGCTGCTTTTTTGTATGTTGATTTTGTATCCTGCGACTTTATTGTATTCGATCTTATATGTTTCTAAATATAAAATCATGATTCTGCAAACAAGTATAATTTGACTTTTTCCTTTCCAATTTGGATGCCCTGTCTTTCTTTCTCTTGCGTAACTGCTCTGGCTAGGGTTTCCAGTACTCTGTTGAATAGGAGTAGTGAAAGTGGACATCCTTGTCTTTTTCCAGATTGTAGAGGAAAGGCTTTCAATTTTTCCCTGTTTAGTATGATGTTAGCTGCAGGTTGGTCATATATGGCCTTTATTGTTTTCAGGTATGTTTCTTCTATACCCAGTTTGTTGGTTTTTTTTTTTTTTCATGAAGGAAGGGATGTTGAATTTTATCACATGCTTTTTTAGTATTTATTGAAATGATAATATGGTTTTTGTCTTTGTTCTGTTAATGTGATATATCACCTTTATTGACTCATGTATGTTGAACCATACTTGCATCCCTGGCTAAATGAAGTTAACTTTTTCCTAATTATTTTTTCTGTTTCTCACACTATACAATCTCATTTGACATATCTGCAGTTTACTGATTTTTTTTTCTTCTAGTTCTAATCTGCTTTTGAGCCTTTCTCGTGAATTTTTTATTTCAGATTTTGTGCATTTCAATAATTTTTTTGTTTTTTGTGGTTTTTAATAATATTTATCTTAATATTTTTGGGGGTGAGAAACATTGTTTTCATATTTTTCTTTAATTCTTAAGTTTCTTTCAGTTTATTAATCCTTTTGTGAAAAATCTATGCAGTCAGCACAGATAAAGTCATTAGTCATTGCAGAATCCATACTCCTACTGTTACCCAATCTCTAGCTCACTTTTTGCTGGCACCATTGGCCTTTGCAGTCCACCTGACTTTCTTCATTCTGTTCTTGCATTTCTTTTGGTGTTTTCTTAAGGTCTTTTTCTTCTCATACAGGCCATGTCTTGTAAGTCTATATTTGAGTTCATTTTTCTTTGCATAATCCAAGGAATTATAAAATCATGCCAAAGCCAGTTGTCTTGCCACCACTAAAATAGGTTCTGAATCCAAATTCAAAGATGACATCCAGTGTGGTATTGTACATTTTGGCTAGTTTCCCCCAAATTTCTGTCTTAGGTACTGTTGCTTTCCCAGGGTGAAGGACACTGATGCCCATTTGTTTCCTCTGAAGTAGTTGGTAGGTCATGAACTTCCTCATTGAAATAGTTTACTCTTTTGTTTGTGATGGCAGTCGATCCTTAGGCAGCCAGGAAGTAGGAGAAAAGTTTCTTTAATTCTTGAAACATCATTTTTTTTAGTTCTTTGAATATATTTACAATGGGTGATTTAAAGCCTTTGTATAGCAAGTCTAATATCTGGGCTTCCTCAGGGGCAGTTTCTATTGATTGCTTTTTCCCCTTGTTTACAAGCCACACTTTCCTGATTTTTTTGCCTGACAATTTTTTTGTTGACAAGTGTACATTTTCATGGTACCATTAATATGGCAACTCATAGTCTTCCCTTTCCATCATTTGTTGTTGCTCTTCTATTAGGACTTTGCTGTGATAATTATCTAAAGTCTATATGAAATTTCTACTTCATTAGCTAGTTATCAGGTAATGTGTGGGTCAAGACTTCTTTTTAAATGCCTTGAACCAATGTATCTCTCTCTCTTTGCCAGGGCTTTATGTATATGTTGGGGCATAATTTCAATTCTCCATCAGTTAAAAACTCTGCTTTCATTTTAACTTCCTGCTTTCTCAGATCCTCAGGGTCAAACAAAAATGAGAGATTAGGGCCTTTGCAGGTTGTACCTGGGTATGTGTGCAATTCTGCATATGCATGTGGCCTTTTACAGCTCCAAGAATATGACAGAGCTTTTCAAAGCAAGTCTCCTGTGTACATCTCATTTCCTTAATTTTCCTTTTCAGTTTTTTTTAACTTATTATTATTTTTTTGAGACAAGGTCTTGCTCTGTTGCTCAGGCTGGAGTGCAGTGGTGCAATCCTAGCTCACTGCAGCTTTGATCACCTGGGCTCAAGAAGCCTTAGGCTCCTGAGTAGCTGGGACTACAGGCACATGCCCCCATGCCCAGCTAATTTTATTTTTTATTTTTAGTAGAGATAAGGTCTCACTCTGTTGCCCAGGCTGGTCTTGAACTCCCGCGCTCAAGCAGTCATCCCACCTTGTCCTCCCGAAGTGCTGGGATTATAGGCGTGAGTCACCGCACCTGGCCTTTTTTTCAGTTTTTGGACCAGTCTCTTGTTTACTCCAAATGGGATCTCTGTCTCAGGCAGCTGCAATGTTAAGCAATTGCCACTGTATATTCTTAGGTCAAGTAAAGACATGTCCTATGAATCTAGTTTTGTCAGAGACCTGCCTGACAGGTCAACTAGTGACAGATCTCTGGGGATGCAGCTTTGCTGTTGCTAATTCCAAAACTGTTCTGCCCCCTCCAGTGACTGGTATACCGCTGATTTTTACAAGTACCATGGTTGTGAGTCTGCTGGTTTTCAAGTATGCCATGGAACTTGGGAGAGATGGATGAGTATAGGGCAAGTTAAAGAGTTACAAAGCTCACTATTCTTACTGAGATTCAGCCATTTTCTTAGATATACACTAGCCTTTGCAAGACTTTGGTTAATTTAGGATATCTGCAAAAGTTTACAAAGACCTTTTTTCCCCCATTTTCCTGTTGTTTTATGGAGGATTGGATTTACTGAGGCAAAGTTCTAACTTCACCATTTAGGAAGTGAGGCAGGAGAATAGGGTTTAGAAACAGGGAGTCTTCAGCCTCTGATTGGTCACAGGCCAAGTCTTCATTTGCAATAGGGTGTAACTTCACTTCAGCCTCTGATTGGTCAGAAGCTGAACCGTCACTTCAGCCTCTGATTGATCATGAGTCAAGTCTTCATTTACATAGGGTGTAACCTATAGGAAACCTCTAAAGGGTATTTAAACCCCAGAAGATTTGCAACCAGGGCTCTTAAGCTGCTTGCCCAAGCCTGCTCCCACTCTGTAGAGTGTATTTTCACTTCAATAAATCTGTGCTTTTGTTGTTTCATTCTTTCATTGCTTTGTTTGTGCATTTTGTTCAATTCTTTGTTCAACATGACAAGAACCTGGACAACTCCTAGTCAAGACCCTCCACCAGTATCAGAAGTGCTTCTCCCAATGTCTGTCTGTTTTTTTTTTGAGACGGAGCCTCGCTCTGTCACCCAGGTTGGACTGCAGTGGTGTGATCTCTGCTCACTGCAACCTCTGCCTCCCAGATTCAAGCTATTCTCCTGCCTCAGCCTCCCGAGTAGCTGGGACTATAGGCGCATGCCACCACACGTGGCTAATTTTTTGTATTTTTAGTAGAGATGGGGTTTCACCGTGTTGGCCAGGATGGTCTCATCCCTGGACTTCGTGATCCACCCACCTCAGCCTCCCAAAGTGCTGGGATTACAGGCATGCGCCACTGTGCCCAGCCATGTCTGCCTTTTAACTGGAGTCTTTTGACTATTTATTTTTAGTATATCAATAGCTTGGCTTGAAATCTATTATCTTACTTTTTCTGTATTTGTTTCATAAAAGTTTTTTTCCTATCCTTTCTTGAGTTATTTGAATACTTCTTAGTATTCTGTTTTATCTTCCTTATTGACTTAATAGTTATACCAGTTTTGTTTGTAAATATGATTATTTTAAAGTTTATTGATGCTAGGAAGTATCATGTTGGGGTCCCTGGAGGTCCTTTGTATCCTTTTAGAGGTCCAAGGGGTTAAAAATATTTTTGTAATGACAATAGAGGTTTTTTGTCTTTTAAAATTCATTTTCTCTTATGAGTGTACAATAGTTTTTCCAGAGTCTACATGATGTGTGATGATCTCATTGCCCTGACAGCTAATGGAGTCTCTGCTTATGTTTAAAAGTTTCCAAGTTTTAATTTTTAATTAGGTAAATATTAAGAGATATTACCCAGCTAAACAAAAGGGCTTTGAGGCACATGATAATTTTTAAGGATGCAAAGTATTTCTGAGACCATAGAGTTTGAGAACCACTGTTCCTGGGTTTGCAATGTGCATATTGAACTTATTATAGTGTACTTATAAATAAAATTGTACCCAACAGTGCAGTTTTATTTTCCTCTATGTTTTGTACTGGCTTTAGCATGAGTTTTATCTCTATAGGGTATAATCTCCACAATATTATATTATTTTTCTTTTAAGGAAAACATATAACAAATATAATTGTTAGGTTAGTTTAAGACACCATATTTTGTAATATATTTAATAATTTATCAATTTTTACTGCATAATGTCTAATTCAAACATAAATGTTATATTGGAAAACAACATTGTATTGGCTTCCTATTGCTCATCTAACAAATTATGACAAATTTAGTGGTTTAAAACAACACATATTTATTAATCTCATAGTTTTGGAGGTCACATGTCTGAAATAGGCCTCACTGGGCTAAAGTCACGGTGTCAGCAAAGCCAGGAATGGCCGATTTAATCTTTCTCTCAAGAAACCCTCTCTCTAATTCTGACTCTTCAGCCTCACAGATTCCCATTTAAGGACACTTATGATTTCATTGGGCTCATCTGGATAATCCACATTAATCACAGTATCTCAAAGTCAGTTGATTAACCATCTTAATTCCATCTAAAACCTTAATTCCACTTTGCCATGGAACCTAACATAATCACAGGTTCGGGATTAGGAGGTCGTCATTTTTAAGGTGATGAAATTATTCTGCCTACTACACGAATTCATAGCGAAATCAGTTAACAGATAGTATATTATAATCCTCTCTATAAATTGTGAAATAGTTCAAGAACAGTAATATTCTTTTACTAAGTGCAGAATAACTGCATATCATGCCCAAGGGCACGGAACATGCTAAATGTGAAAAAAGAACATGTGATATTTAAGGTCAGCAGATTTCCCAAGGATAGACTGCCCTATCAAGTACTTTGGATTATAGTCCTAAAATGTCCATTTTTCCTTATTATATTATTACATTGCAAATCTTGTCCTTGTTTAGTAATTTACAATATCCCATTTATTTTTACACATTTTATATGTTAAAATTGAGACAGTCTTAAAAGATCTAATGGAAGGTAATCATTTAATTAAAGGATCTAATGTAAGGCACAGAGGCTAGTGCATAATAAATGCTAAATAAAAAAACATTATTTGTAATAGCTTCTTAGATATGGTAGCTGTTTTTCAGGAAGTCCAGTGAGATACAGAAATGACCTGTCCAGTATTATGCCATGGGTAGAAGAATTGGGAACTCCAAATCTATGCATCTTTCACAAAGAGTGAAAGCTTTCCATAGGAACTAATTTTTTTTTAAAGCAATACTTTTCTATATCATTAAACCCAAAAATATAATTGATTCAGTTCATACTTAATTAATTCTATATTTGGTACTATAAGAAGAGATGAAAATACCTCCAACAGGCTTTGTTATAGTCTACTTTGAATGAAATCTTCCATAGTATCAAAAATAAAAGTCCTTTATGGAGAATTGGGAAAGGTGATTTGTTCTTGCCTGAATGATTATATAAATATATAGATGTATGCTTCTTTCTTTACAGTCTTGAAATCTGTGGGAGCCACAACTCAAATTGACTCATCAAATGCCACAGGGACTGTGAACAGAAATATTTTGAAAGATATTACCTGAGGGGTTTTGCTCTGAGCCCAATTATGAGCAGACAGGCTTGGTCTATGCCTTCTCAATGTATTCTAAGAATTTATGACAGCTCAGGGGCTTAAAATATCAGCACATTTGGTAGTGCAGATACTCTATTAATTCTAAAACAATACATATTAAAGAAATGCTTGTATGAAAGCAAAATTATTTTAGTTACCTATTAGTACATATTTTTTGTGGATTAAGATAATTTTTAATGCCATGATTATATAGTTTCACTAAATATTGAACATATTACAGGAGCACTTCACTTTGTCAATTCATAAAAATATATTTAAGGAATACACGGTCAGGTGTGGTAGCTCATGTCTGTTCTCCTAGCACTTTGGGAGGCCAAGGTGGGTGGATCGAGACCAGGAATAAAGGAGTTCGAGAACAGCCTGAAAAAAATGGTGAAACCCTGTCTCTATCAAAAAATACAAAAATTACCCAGGCATGGCGGTGCATGCCTGTAGTCCCAGCTACTCGGGAGGCTGAGGTGAGAGGATCGTTGCAGCCTGGGAAGTCGAGGCTGCAATGAGCTGAAATTGTGCTACACTCCAACCTGGGTGACAAAGTGAGACCCTGCCTCAAATATATATGTGTGCGTGTGTATGGGGGAGGGGGTGTATTTTAAGGAGTACAAATTTATATAAAACAGTTTAAAAATTGAAACAAAAAATCAAACATGAACAATTTTATTTTTTTAATCTTTGTTAAATCTTCCTACTTCATATGCATTAGTGTGAGTAATCAAGAACTGTTCATACAGATTATTTTTCTTATTCTGACCCACTGTATATGTTCTTCAATTTAGGATTATTCCAAACTCCTTCTACCTCTTGGTTATGTGAGTTGGATTCCTTCTTTAGATGTCTCTCATTCAAGAGCAGTTTAAATAGTGGGACTGATTTTTTTGGTTGGGGAGATGGTTGCCTGAATAGCTTACCTTTAAGTCCTTAGAGTCCTTTCCCAGTCTTAGGCCAACTTCCCATATTTGTTCTCCTTTTCTTCCATAACTAAATGCTAGGGACTGTTTATTCTCCTCCTTCTACCAACTCTGCTGCCACTCAGTCTACCTTGGGATTCCTCTTAAAACTAGTGGTCAGGTGAGATGGGACTTATTATGTTCCCCTAAGTATTCCCTAGCTCAGGACTCTTAAATTACAAATGCCCCAAAATTTTAAGAAAGATCTTCCAGGCTTCAGTCTAAATCTTTCCTCTTTCCGAATTTTCTATTTTTCCAGGTCAGGCTAACTGATTGGATTGATTGGGTTTTAGCAAGGAAGCTTGAGGGTGAAGTAGTTCTTTTTAAGTATCCTCTCTCAAGGAGATCATTTGTATTTCTGGCTGGACTTATAGAACAATGCTTTTCAACTGATTTCATGTGATCAGACACAGAAAATAATGGTATCTTTATGGCATACATGGTATCACAGAAAAGACTGTGGCTATCCATGCCTGCAGACTACGGGTGCTCTAGGCCCTACCCTGCTACTCTGAAGAAATAAACACCTCAGGCCAACCTGTAACCTGTTTTCAGTGGATTTCCCTTTCTCACCTTTGGGAAGCTGTAATTTAAATAAAGAAGGTAACTATCTCCGGGTGCCTCCCTGGAATAGAAGCCCCCTTGGACTACTTATTTTTTTGCTGGGATATGGAAATTAGACAAGTTTTCCTATTGGTTCATGTTGCCCTTTGAAGTTTCAGTGCTATCTGCCAAATGCACAGAACTGGAGCAGTAGGACTATTTACGATTCATGTTTCCTATTGAAATACTGTTCTTAGCTACTAAGTACTAAGGTACTTTTGTGTCAAGCATTGAGACATGACTCTGCATGCTAGGTGTTGAGTGCGCAGTGATAGTGGTAGACAAGTATTGGTTTCCAAATTTGACAGAACTTTTCCAATTTGGTGTGATTACCTTAAGTCCAGCTATACCAGAGTGTTTTCTTCGAGGCTTTGAATAGTGAAAGACAACAATTAAATTTTTAAGAGTAATTGCTGTCAATAGGAGCATAAACTTTCTTCCCTTTATTCTTATGACAGCTTGAGTCTTTATCCTTTAGGTCGCAGTTTAAATATAATCGGGAAGACTTTTCACACTAACTCATACAGGTTTCCCTGTCATTCTGTTAGTTCCCCCCCTTTTTTTTTGGCTAGTTTTTCTTGGGACTTTGCATATATACATATTTGTTTGTTTCTGGTCTGTTAGTCCCATTAGTGTATAAGCTCCTTGAGAGGAGGTTTCATGTCCAGCTTATTCACAATTGTACCCTAGGTTTCCAGTATAAAGCCTAACAAACAATGTATCCAGATTTAATCAATGAAACTCTTGACATTTTTGTGAAAAGCATTTATTTGATACATAATTTTTCTTTTTCTTTTTTTTTTTTTTTTGAGACAGGGTCTTGCTGTGTCACCCAGGGTGGAGTGTGGTGGGGCAGTCATGGCTTACTGCAGTCTCCACCCCCTGGGCTCAAGTGATTCTTCCACCTCAGCCTCCTTAGTAGCTGGAACTACAGGTACACACCACCACACCCAGCCAATTTTTAAAATTCTTGTAGAGACAGAGGTCTCACTTTGTTGCCCAGGCTGGTCTCAAACTCCTGGCCTCAAGTGATTAAATTTTTAAAATAATGTATTTTTTCTTTATTTTTCCAATTTATATAAAAAATGGAAATATTTATTTTTATTATTCATTAACGT
Organism: Pongo pygmaeus; assembly: GCF_028885625.2. NCBI lineage: Eukaryota > Metazoa > Chordata > Mammalia > Primates > Hominidae > Pongo > Pongo pygmaeus. Next base: position 40,545,594 of record NC_072390.2, on the reverse strand, counting down.
TGGGTAACACTTTATATAAACTTTCCCTTTGTGTTATATGGAAGTCTAAATTTACAGAATACTTTAAAACCCCACGGCAACACAAAATCCACATTTGTCCGTGTTCCTTCCATAATTTGAAAACTTTGCCTTTTTCCCTTACACTGACTTAAAGCCTGGCAGCTTGGGCCTAATTTACAAGGCACTAAGTAAGTACTCTCTTAAAAAACAGAGAGTGAGGATGCCCTGTTTCACAACTTAATTCCAAAAAGCCAAGTCAGACGAAATCGACCCACTTTCCTGCTAAGGGTTTGTCCCAAGAGGCAAGCTCTTCTCTGTCCGCTCCAGCCAAGCTGGCCGATTGCCCCTGAGCACTGGACACAACCTTGGTGTCCCGGTTTCGGGCCAGGGTTACTTTCCAATTGTTAGGCACGACTTTGTGCGTGCGTGCGAGACCGTGGACTCGGAGGTGCGCATTTGGGGCGTAGCCGAGCCATTTAAACCACGAGCCATTTACACCAGCGAATCCGCGTTCACCTTGTCCTTCCACCTCTGCCCTATCTCGGCAGATGCTCCACGGATTTGCACGAACTGCCGAGTCTTGACCTTCCTCCCCTCTCCGGGCTGCCCGGACAACTCGGGGCGGCCACTTCTTGCCAGGAGGCGTAAGTAAGGATGAAGTTGGAAAAACTGAACTAGGTCCAGGGCACGCTCTGCAACACAGTCGGGGAGACGCTTCAGAGGGCCGGAGAGGGAGGCAAGTTGCAACGGCGCGAAGGGGGCGGGCCGGCTTGGGCTGCTCGCATTTCCTGTGACAGGGGCTGCCCCAGCCTCTGCCTCTCCCGCGGCGGCGGGACCATTTCCTGAATCGCTGAAGCGGAGGGAGGACTAGGGCGCGACTCTACCATTAGCGCAAAGGGCCAGGGGGTGCCCATAAGGAGAGGTCGGGGGATGCGAGGACGGTCAAGAAAGTTCGGCCGGGGCTAGGGGGTCCCCCAGAGTGCGCAGAAGCGAGACGTCCCTGGGCCAGAGTGCCTCCTTCAGGCTTGCCCCGCCGCCCGTCCGCTTGGCCCCGGAGCATCCCCCCTCCCCGCATTCCCGAGGTGGTTCAGCCCGAGAGGCCGGCGTCTCTTCCCCAGTTTGCCGTTCACCCGGAGCGCTCGGGACTTGACGATAGTGGTGACGGCGGCAACATGTCTGTGGCTTTCGCAGCCCCGAGGCAGCGAGGCAAGGGGGAGATCACTCCCGCTGCGATTCAGAAGGTGAAACCGCGCGGGGTTGGGGATGCCAGGCCCTTCCCGCCTCTGGGAGAGAGAGACGCGGAGGAAGGGCCGGGCCCAGAGTCGACTGGGCCGGGCCAGGGGCCGAGGCGGAGGCGGGCCTGCTGGGAATCAGCCGTGTGTGGGAACCCGGAGTGCCGGCTGTGCCTGAGTGGGTGGCGGAAGAGGGTGAACCGGTTTTTCTCGAAGTCTTTCGCGTATTTGCGCGCTTTTCTACAGACACAAAAGCCCAAACAGCCGCCGCCTGATTTCTCTAGGGATGGGGCGGTGTTCGGGCTGCGGGGCGCGTGCGCCCGGCGGCGGCCGCGCAGGGAAGGGCGTGTGTCGGACCGGCGGCCCCGCGCGTTGCCCCGGAGTTACTTTGGCGTCGCCCCGCCCCGCGCGCCCCGGCTGCTTCGTGCGGACCCCACCGCGGGTCTCGGCAGGCGGAGGGGAAGTCGGATCGCTGGTCGCCGCCCTGCAAACTCAGCCGAGTTTGGGAGCACTCACGAGGGCTTGGGGAACGCTGGAGGGAACCTTAGTAGAGTTTGAGGAGCGGGCAGGGAAGGTCCCCATGGACTCTGGGGTTATCCCCAGAGCCTCTTCTTCCCTTCTGCATCGCCGCCTATTCATTTATTCTGCAGCAAATATTTATCGAGCGCCTATTTTAGGCGCTGAGGCTACTGTGGTGAGTCATGGTCCCTGCCTTCCTGGAGCTTACAATCTAATGGTGGAGACTGTCGTGACCAGTTAATATAAGTCGTGATAAAGACACAGGGAGCTGCCTCCTTTTTAAAGGATAGAGCTGCTGCAGTCGCTGCTGTGTTACTGCCAGTCGGAACACAAAGGTTCTTTATTGTCCTCTACCCCTTGTTGCCTACAAGCAAGGCAGCATTCTAAATTTTACTGTCCTAGACTTTCTAAAGTTGCTGCTGTATTTAGCAGTTTACTTTAAATATTTTTGTTTTGTTTTATGCTGTGTAGCAAAGATCAAAATAGAAAAAAAGGTCAAGTTTTAGTACCACTCAGACCACGTTGATTATGCTAATCGGTTTCTGTTTACTGTCAGGTTCATCGTAGTGTGGCTTTTGACATTTGCCCAACTGTTGCTTTATTTTATGAACAAACGGGCTTGGCAGTGCCTGGAAATGCAGTGCTTTCATATAGTGCTCTGAGTTAAGTCTGCAGCCTGGCAAACAGCTCCAAGTACACACTCACGCAAAACTGCGTTTCTGGAGGACTCACCTTTTTTATTTTTGTACACAGGGAAAGTCCAGAGTTTTTCTTTTTTTCTGTAGTTTCTGTTACATAAGTTTGAAGATATTTATCATGGATAATGATTAATTCGGAGGATGCTGATCAATTATTTTCCATTCTCAACTGAACAGAAAAATGGGTTCCAAATTAATTGCCTTATTCTACAATGGGAGAGATTGATATTAGATGTGAGACAGATATTTTAATGGTGAAGTTCAATAGTTTGAGGAATATACTGGAGATAATAAGCTGCGAAATCGTTAGGTTGAGGACTGGATTCGTGCGTTTTAAGGACTTTTTTTGGTCATCCAATGATTCTATTTAAGAAATAACTGCATTTATTAACAGATCATGTTAGTGGTTTTTTTTCCCCCAGTAAGTGAAGATTATGATTCACGTGCAGAAAAAAGTGACAGTTAATGTTAAATGGATGTTCCTTTTATTTAGGTCGCGTGATTATGGTATTGTGCTAATACTTTTGAATACTTTTGAATCCTGGTAGGGTGGGGCAGGTTCTGGAGGAGCATCTCCTGAGTCCCTTGATCTTACAGCTGAATCAGCCCGTGAAAACTTAAGTGACTTGCCCAGAATGGCAAAACTGGCACTGAAACTAACTGGCCTTTTAATTGCTACAATCAGTACTCTTTCTTCAGCTCCACTTTACTTAGATGAATTATTTAACCCTCAAAGCCAAGATTGCTTTGAATGTTAAAAGATGATAGAATGATAAATCGGTATGTTTTTCCTCTTAAAACTTTTGAGACAGCATAATTATGAAGTAAACTCATAAAGTCTGTAACAAATATACATGCATAGAAATTATTATGTTTAATTATTATCTCATAATTGGAGAGTCACAAAACCATTCTGTTATAAAACTTGGAAACTAACCAGCTACCTCATCAAGACTCCTGGGCTGAAGTTTTCATGTATTTATTTCATTCTGGAGAAGGACAGAATTTTTTCTTTACTGCTCCAAAGCATTAGAATGATGAAAAGCCAACTCGGACTCTTAACTTTTAGTCTTAATTGGCTAAAGCTTCTATTACAGATAGCAGAGGTAATTAAATGTTGATATAAAAGAATTCAGATTTTCCCTTCTGGGCTTGTTTATCCAGAGGGAGAATAATTGGAATATTAAAACATTATTGATTAAACACGATATCATTCCAAAGGTGTAAAAGTAAGATTTTTTTGTGGTGAGCTGTCATATATATTAAAAAGACACAAGGGGATTCAATTTCTGTATAGATGAAACATTTTTAGAAATCTGAAGGGAAAAAACTCAGTTATTGAAAAGATTGTCCATATGAACTGTGCATGGCATATTTTTACAAGAGATTGAAACAGTACGTGATGAAATTTTATGCAAGAGAGCTGCTGATACACTAATCTTGCTTTAAATTATATTTGTTATTAAAATGAATTTTAAAATACTTTGTAACAGCGGATAGCAACATTAACAGAAAGTCATTTTAAGGAAATTTTGTTTTTTTTATGTTTCCATGTTTGCTTAATGATTTATGATAGTAATGATTGTTTGAGGGGGGACAGTATTTTGTTAAGGGATAAGCTTTAGAGTTCTTGTACAAGTAGTATTTACTAATGCCCTCCCTTTCTGAATTTTCTAGTTTTTATTTTACTTAATGCACTAGTTTTATGCTAAACCTTTTCTAATTCTGTTTCAGATGTTGGATGACAATAACCATCTTATTCAGTGTATAATGGACTCTCAGAATAAAGGAAAGACCTCAGAGTGTTCTCAGTAAGATTGATAAGAAACTTTTTTTTTTAATTCAGTTTTTTGTATTGGTTAATTTTTTACTTTTTACTAACAGCTTTATTGAGATATAATTTACATACCATACAATTCACCTATTTTAATGTGTATAATTCAACGTTTTTTAGTATATTCATAGAGTTGTGCTGGTATTAGTCAGTTTTACAGCATTTTTAACATCCCCAAAAGAAACTGGGTATCCTTTGGCAGTCACTATCCCCCACCCCTCACCCCGTGACAACCACTAATCTACTCTCTGTGTGAATTTGCCTGTTGTGACATTTCATATAAATGGATTGATATACTATGTGGTCAGTTTTGACTCACATTTTTCACTTAGTGTAATACTTCCGAGGTTCATCCATGTTGAACCATGTTTCAGTACCTCATTCCTTTTTACTGGCAAGTATTTTTTTCCATTATGCAGCTGTACCACATTTATCCATCGGTGATGGCCATTTGTGTTGTTTGTACTTTTGACTAATTTTGAATAATACTGCTATGAACATTTGTGTACAAGCTTTTCTATGACTTGTTAATTTATAAAAGAAAACTTTGGGAGGAGATTGGGTATCACTTCGTTTCTTATACTTCTTACCCTGCACATTATACAATAATGACTTAAATATATGTATAGTCTGATCTGTGGAAAAGTTAGATCTTCATTTATATAGGGTATTGAGTTGCATCCATGTATGTAGTGGAGAAAACAAAGCTTATATCTAATAAATAGAGAATTGATTGTCATTCATAAGGGCCAAACTTTCTTACTTTGAAGTGACGTATCTGAAGTAAATAATATGCCCTAATAGAATCTGATGTGGTAGAATAAGTTGAATATATTATCAAAAATATTTAGAATAGAACAGCACTGTCCATTAGAAATATAAATGCAGGCCACATGTGTGATTTTAAATTTTCTACTAGACACAGTAAACGAGTAAAAAGCAGATGACATTAGTATTAATAATACATTTAACCTATTATTTCCAAAATAGTATCATTTCAATATACAATTAACATAAATATATTGAGATATATTGCATTCTTTTCTTTGTTGTTCTACATCTTGAAAACCTATTGTGTATCTTGCTTCAATAACACATCTCATTTTGGATTAGCCATATTTTACTGTGTGTAGTGGCTGCTATATTGGTCAACACAGCTGTAAAATACAGTTGACCCTTGGTATCCATGGTGAATCGATTCCAGAACTCCCCATGGATACCAAAGTCCCAGATGCCCGTGTCGCTGATATAAAATGGTGTAGGATTTGCATATCACCTACTCACGTCCTCCTGTAAACTTTAAATAATCTCTAGATTGCTCATAATACCTAATACAATGTAAATACTCTAAATACTTGTTATACTATATTGTTTAGGGAATAATAAGAGAAAAGCCTGCATGTTCAGTAACAACCATCCATTTTTTTTTTTTTTTTCCCAGAATATTTTCAGTGCATGGTTGGTTAAAGGATGTGGAATCTGTGGATACTGAGGGCTGACTATTTTATTCTCACCCTTGTTTTGGGACGCATCTGTCTTTCCTAGAGACCTCACTGGTGTATTCTCAGGCAGATAATTCCCACCAACCTTGGCCCTTGCTTTGTTTGGTTTTCACATTGTATTGGTCTCTTGCTGTCGTTTGATTTACCCTCTATTTAATTCCAAATTTCCATTACTTTTTCCCCTTTGTTTAAAAGTATTTTTAAATGTAAAAAGTCAGATATGGTTATTGTAAAAAAAAAAAAATTATAAAGTATAAGTTTGTGGAGATAAGGTCACCTTTTACATGCCACTGTCTTATCTCCTTCCCTTCCATAGGGGTAACTGCTTCTAATGCTTTACTATGTATCCTTCCAAACATTTTTCTGTGTATGTACATATATGCGTTCATATTTATGCATACACGTTTATAGATATTGTTGTTTTTAATATTTATGTAGGTTCAGTTTTAGAAATGGAATTACTGGGTTGAAGACCATACTAAGTTGCCAAATTAGCCAGCAAAAAGATTGTATTGGTTTGCTTTCTCCCAGCCAGGTTTTTAGAGTCCTAGCTTTCAGCTACCACTGTGAGCAGTGGATATTTGACATCTTTAAAATATTTTTGCACATCCAGTTGCTGAAAAGTGGTGTTTTAAAGAACTTTTTGTTTTGGCCAGGCACGATGGTTCATGCCTGAAATCCCAGCACTTTGGGAGGCTGAGGTGGGAGGATTGCTTTGACGACATGAGTTTGAGAACAGCCTGGGCAACAGTGATATCTGTTTCTGCTTAACACCAACAACAAGAAAAAACAAAAAGCCTTTTTGTTTTGAAATAATTTCACACTTACAAAAATGTTTCAAAGATAGTACAAAGAATTCCTGTATGCGCTGCACTGAAGTTTTTCAAACGATAACATAGCCCACTTGCTTTTTTATTCATTTCTCCCCCATATTGTTTTTCAGAAACATTTGAGAGTAATTGCAGATATGAATCCCTCTTACTTTTAATAACCTCAGTGTGTATTTCCTAAAAACAAGCACATATTCTTAAATTACCAGAGTATAATTGTTAAAATCAAGACTGCAATACTATTATCTAATATTTAGGGCTTTTTTGAATTTTGCCAGTTGTCCTATTAGTGCTTATTTTCTGGTGCAGGGTCCAGTGCAGGATCTGGTGTTGTATTTGTCTTGTCTCTTAAGTATACTTTAATCTGGGGGGTCTTTTAAAAATATTCCATGATTTTGACATTATTGAATAGTATAGACCAGTAGTTTTGTGGAATGTCCCTCATTTAGGATTTGACTGGTGTTTCCCATGATTAAATTCACACTATACACTTTTAGCAGGAGTACCACTGACATGATATTGTGTCCTTCACAGTGCATCCTCAGTAGCCATATGTTAGTAGTTTGTCCCAATATTGGTGATAACTTTGATGACTTAGTTAAGGTGGTATCTGAACTAAGGTGGTATCATAACTTTATGGTTTGTTCACCATAAAGTTGTTATTTCTTGTAATTCATATGTATCTAATACCTTGAGGCACATTTACATTGTTTCTCATCATAACTTCAACACACTAATTTTAGCATCCACTAAAAAGCCAATGATTTTTGCCTAAAATAGTTATCACTTTAAGTGGTTACCAAATGATGACTAAATCTATCATTCCTTTTACTTTTACTTAAGTCCTACTGTGAGGAAGAAATTTGTTCTTCTCCTATTCCTTCATTCTTTCATTCACTTATTTATCTCTAAATGGACTTAAAACATTATTACTGTATTCTCTAGGTTATAGTCTCTTACTTTATTATTTATTTTCTTTAATTCTTCCAGATCTGGCCAGTGGGAGCCCCTCAGGCTGGCTTTTTGATATGTCTTCATTATTTTTTGAGCATTTTCTTATTTTCTTATACCACAAAATGTTCTAGGCTCATCCTGTTTTTTTTTCCTTTGCAGGTTGGTAGTCACCCGTTTCTCCAAGCCCTGGTTCTTTTTTTGGAGAATGATGTTTAGAAACTAAGATCTGAGTGCTAGGTTATCTTACTGTTCAATCTTTTGTATGTTTTGCATTTTATACGATTGTTTCCATTACATATATTATTGCTTAGATGAATCTTGTCCATATATTTTGAGAATGTTCTTTAAAAAATTAAATAGCTGATCTACTTCTTTGGTTTAACTGTGGATAGTAAGGAGATCAATTCCTCAAGTCAGCCATGGAATGTTAAAGCTTAGAGGCACTCATTAGAATACAATCATGTGCTACCTAATGCTCTTTTGGTCAACAATAGACCGAAAGATTATAATACCGTATTTCTACTATAATACCCATAAGATTATAATACCATCTTCCTACTGCACCTTTTCTATTTGGATAATTGTAGATAAACGAATACCATTCAGTACAGTACAGCCAACAGTATTCAGTACAGTAAAAGGCTTTTCAGGTTTGTAGCCTAGGAGCAATAAGCTATACTATATAGCCTATGTAGTAAGCTATACCATCTAGGTTTGTGTAAGTACTCTTGATGACGTTTGCACAACAACTATGAAATCACCTAACAACACATTTCTCAGAATGTATCCCCATTGTTAAGTGATGAATAACTGAAATTATTTTTACCTTTGGTTTTTAAGAACTCCACGTAGAGCCAAGGGTAGTATATGTCACGGATAGTGTATGTTTAGGTCTAGAACCAACTGAGTCAGCAAAATTTTCAACTTTTTCAAGTATATATATATGGTCATTTCCCTCATTCTCTACATATTGGATTAGACCTCATTTTCTCACATATACTTGGTGAACAATTTAAGCAAATAGGGCTTAAATTGACTTAGGGAGAATCTTAAATTCTGCCCTTTTTGGTGGATTTAATTTCATTCTTTTGTTCTTCAGATATTCTTTCTTTCTCAAGTTGTCAGTATTGGTTTGTGAATAAAGAGAAAAACAACTCCTCCTCTCGACTTTAACGGGTGTTCTTGTTTCTCATTGTAGGAGAAGCAAAAGGAAAATAAAGAGAAACGTTAATACATGACAGCCATCTTGGAATTGATACTCCAATTTTAATTTAACAACTCCTTAAGATGCGATAACTTTGCCTGAAACTGTTTTCTTTTTAAATTAAAAATAACTATGTATTTTATGAAAGCAGTATGTGCAAATTAGAAAACAAAACTATGTAAAAATAAGAGAATGAATACCATATTCTTACTACCCAAAGACTTTTCAGTGGTAGTACCTTTGTGTATGTTGCTTTATCAACACTATCTGCAGACACACACAAATTCAAATATTACACTCGTGAGTCAGTGGGCTGAATCACTTGTGGAGCCCATATGCCTGGACCCTCTTCCTTTAAATTCTGGTAACACATGTGAGAATGTGTTACTGATTCACTGTGGTGTGTAATTTGAGCATTTTCTAAATCAACCTACGTTTGCTTAAATCAATTCTTATTTTTTGCATTTTAGGGTGAGTCCAGCCTATTCCAGAGTTGCATAAATCTCAAACAGCAAAAAAAATTAGTGTCGATCATTCATCATAATTTAAAAGAGTTGTTTAAATCTGTAGTTTGGAAGATAACTTTTATTCTATAAAGTGTATTCCCATTGTCTAATAAATATAGCCTCTAGGTAAGGTTTATTTTATAAAATGAAATTACTTCCAGCTTAATTTTGTAATTACGTCAACAAATATAGTGTCCATTTTATTCAAAGTAATTGATGAGTTACTCTTAGTGGCCTCTGTGGGAGGTGAACTGTCTCTTTTAATAGGTTAATAATCATGGGTATTTGAGAATATTTGTCATATTTACCAAGACAGTACCATCATCAAAAATAAAATACTAAATATATTTTATAACAGCCCTTAACTTATATACTCCTTTTTTTCTTCATATCAACATATACTCTTTTTTTTAATTTGTTTTTCAAGACATAATCTCACTCCTTTGCCCAGGCTGGAGTGCAAGTGGTATGATAATGGCTCACTGCAGCCTCAACCTCCTGTTCTCAAGTGATCCTCCCACCTTAGCCTCCTAAGTAGCTGGGACTACAGGTGCGTGCCACCATGCCCAGCTAATTTTTCACTTTTTTGTAGAGATAGGGTCTCACTTTGTTGCCCAGGCTTGTCTTGAACTCCTGGGCTTAAGCGATCCTCCTGCCTCAGCCTCCCAAAGTGCTGGGATTACAGGTGTGAGCCACTGTGCCCGGCCCAACATATACTGTTTTAGGAATAAAACATTAAGAAAGTAAACTGTTTCAGTGAGAAACGTAACTATATATAGAATAAAAATGTTCAAAGTTTCTGAGGAAAATATATTTAATATCATTTTTATTATCATTTCAGTATTGTCAGCTGAGTCCAGATTCTCCTAGAGTATTTGCTGATTGCTTTTTAGGTGACCTATATACAAAGTTATAAAATGAGTATTTACTACTTTTTTGTTAATGTTCATCTTTAAACCTTGAATCATCTTAGAATATGTTTAATTGGGCTGAGTGTGGTGACTCACGCCTGTAATCCCAGCACTTTGAGAGGCCGAGGCGGGCAGATCACCTGAGATCAGGAGTTCAAGACCAGCCTGGCCAACATGGTGAAACCCCGTCTCTACTAAAAGTACAAAAATTGGCTGGACGTGGTGGTGGATACCTGTAATCCCAACTGCTTGGGAGGCTGAGGCAGGAGAATCACTTGAACCTGGGAGGTGGAGATTACAAGTGAGCCGAGATCGCGCCACTGCACTCCAGCCTAGCTGACAGTGAGATTCTGTCTCAAAAGAAAAGAAAAGAATATGCTTATTTGATGAATGCTATAAAATAATGCAATTTTACAGAAAATAAACATACTGAAGTTAGAAAAGGCCAATTAAAATTTTTCATTTTTACCTACCTGCTTATAAGAGGGAAAATGACTTGGAGGTATTAGGGCAATTGGAGAAATTTGAATGAGTTCTGTGGATTAAATAGTAATGATATATCAATGTTAATTTCCGCATGATGGTTGTCCTGTTATATAAGGGAATAGCCTTGTTTTGGGAAAAGCCTTGTTTGGGAAAGCCAGTACTGAAGTATTAGAAGTAATGTATTACTGACTCACAAATGGTTTTGGAAAAAAGTGAGTGTATATGTATGTGTGTGTGTGTTGGTGTGTGTATTTAGAGATGATAGGAAAAATGTGGTAAAATGCTAATCATTAGAGAATCTGGTAGAAAAAATATACAAGACTTTTTGCTATTGAAACTTTTCTGTAAGTTTAAAATTATTTCACAATTAAAAATTGAAAAGATTTGACAGTTGAGAGAAGGTTGGGCAAATGTCTTAAAATGAAACTACTTCATAAAAGATGCTGGGTTTATAGATTTTAAAACTGTAGGCAACTTCAGTGTCCTGCTTTAACTCCATTATTTTACATAAGAGACCTTAAGAGTGTGGCAGATTAGATGTAATAGTAGTTTCACACTGGCTTTGTCAAGTACTAATCAGCATGATACTAAAATTTTTTCTTAAAGGGTCATGAATAAACCATGTCTGTTAGTATGGTTTGGTCAGTGGTCCTCAGCAAATCTCATCTCATGCAACCATACTAATACTCAAGCAAAGGAAAACTTGAAGGCCTAGACTAAAACAGGTTATGTGTTCTAATTAAAAATGGCTGGTTGGTTTTTTAAAAAATGGCAAGATATGGAACACTATATTTTAAGTTCCTTCCTAGATCTCTACAGAATAATGAAATAGTTCCAGCTAGTGGTCCCTGTTAGTGCTGCTTGAATAATTTCAACAACACAATTAACCATTATGTATAATTCAGTACAATATAATTATTACTTTGTCCATTTAATGTAAAGTTCACTATCAAAGATGTATCATGTCTGATTGGGCAACATAGCGTCCATGTGAGGCAAAGCATTAAAAGCATGGCCTTGTTTGTGAAAGCGTTATTTTAAGGTCAGCAAGAAATAGTGTTTTTTCCTTTCTTATGAAAAAAAAAAAAAAAAGCTGTGAAACCTGTTGTTTGTAACAGGAAAAAAAGTAGCAAAGAATATGCTAGGATTTGGCTGGGTGCAGTGGCTCACGCCTGTAATCCCAGCACTTTGAGAGTCTGAGGCTGGCTGATTGCTTGAGCTCAGGAGTTTGAGAGCAGCCTGGGCAACATGGTGAAACCCTGTCTATTAAAAATACAAAATTTAGCACTGTGTGGTGGCATGTGCCTGTGGGCCCGGCTACTTGGGAGGCTGAGGTGGGAGGATTGCTTGAGCCCAGGAGGTCAAGGCTGCAGTGAGCCATGATTACGCCACTGCATGCTCCAGCCTGGGTGACAGAGTGAGACCTTGTCTCCTAAAACTTAAAGTATAATAATAATAAAAAAAAAAACCAAAAACAAAAAAACAGACAAAACCAAAAACGAACAAAAGAGAAACTTGGATTCCTTTTATGGTGTCTGTTTTAGAAAATGAATTAATTTGGAATCTGAATTAGAGCACTTTAGCTGAATAAACTTATTTTTATTATTTTAATTTGTATTTAGCATTTTTAGTAAATGAAATTTTAAGAAAGCCTAGCAATTTGATGCAGGTTTTAAGTTTGTACTCATGGGGCTTGTATGGCTGCACTGAGACAAAACACTAGTGATTGGATCACTGCTAATTTTAATATGGCTTTGTCAGTTAATTTGTTAAAATTGTGAAGAGAAGCTTAGCTAAACTAATTCATAGGTAAGATTACAATAAGCATGTTTAACCACATAGTGCTGATAATGAATTTGCTTTATTTTCTTAAAGTTAATCTTGAGTGTTGTTGGTGTTATAACATTTCCTCCATCTTTTGTTTTAGCATATCTCTTTTTTTTCTGTAGTTGGAGATTGCCTATTCATTGCCTTCTCTATATGCTGTGTCCTGATAGATGGGTAGTATAAACACAGTGGGCATAAATTGTTGGTCATTGCTACAGTAGTGAAAAGGAAAAAAAGGTGTGGTTCCCACCCCCTTTCCTACATTTTAGCAGAACATATTGACTGTACTTGGGTTTGAGGTTTTTAGCAAAATGAAAATGGCAAAAGGAAAGGGATAAGCATATTTCTTTTTTTTCTTTTTGAGATGGAGTCTCACTCTGTTGCCCAGGCTGGAGTGCAGTGGCATGATCTCGGCTCACTGCAACCTCTGCCTCCTGGGTGCAGGCAATTCTCCTGCCTCAGCCTCCTGAGTAGCTGGAATTACAGGCGTGTGCCACCATGCTCAGCTAATTTTTGTATTTTTAGTAGAGACGGGGTTTCACCGTGTTGGCCAGGCTGGTCTTGAACTCCTGACCTCAAGTGATCAGCCCACCTCGGGCTCCTAAAGGGCTGGGATTACAGGTGTGAGCCACTGTGCCCAGCTGGAATAAGCACATTTCACTGGATTCCTTTATTTAGTTCTTTTTAAAAAAACTCAGTGTACTAGTATGGGCCTATTACATATGTCAGTTATTCCGTCTGCTAGCTATGCAATCATGTACAAGTTATCAACCTCTCTAAACATTAGTTTCTCATCTGTAAAATGGAGAAAAGAGCTCCTGCCTCGTAGTATTGGTTTGTGGATTGAAATATATATGCATATAAAAAATTATAACACTAGCATACATGGTAAGATCTCTGAGCTCATTATATTTAAATATTTATTATTTGGAACTTTTGCAGTGTAGGAAAAATTGAAGTGCTATTGATGTTCAGGTAACAAATTTTTAATGAAACTTTAGAAATGATTACGGTGCTGTTTGTACTTAGGTAGGAAGAAAATTATTTTTTAATACTGATATTTGTTTTGTTTTAATAGGTATCAGCAGATGTTGCACACAAACTTGGTATACCTTGCTACAATAGCAGATTCTAATCAAAATATGCAGTCTCTTTTACCAGCAGTAAGTACCTTTAAAATCATGTGAAGTAGACAATCTTTATAGTTACATATGGTATGGCACATTTTTGTTGAACGATTTTTAAGTTTTGTTTAGTAAATCCTGCTTTACTCTGAGAACATGAAAGTATTCTATGTTATCTAAAAGCTTTGTTTTGCTTTTATATTTAATTTGAATTCACCTAAAATTGATTCTGTCCCTGAGAAGGTTATATTCATTTACCTGTTTACCTACCTACCTATTTTAATTTTTAATTGCACAAGTAATTTGTTAATCTGAAGTATTTCACAGCGAGTCCCAGACATCTTACAGTTTGACCAGTAAATACAATATTTCCATATGCATCTCTATCAGACAGGACTATTCTCATACCCAACTAAGTTAACCATAATTTCTCTCTGTCTTATAATATTCAATCTATTTTCAATTTTTATCCGTTATCTAAAACAAACCTAAATGTTTTACACTTGATCTTAGCCAAAAGGCCGAGAAGCGATTAAAAACTCTAAATTTTTTAATAGTTGTTTGCCTCAGAATCCAAACAAGGTACATGTAGTGCATTGGTTGATATGTGTCTTAGTCTCTTTTAATCTGTATCATTTTATCTTTTTAAATCTTCATTTATTTGTTAAAGGAACTGGGTCATATGTTGTGTAGAATTTTTAACATTCTGGATTTGGCTAATTGTATTCTCATGGTCCTTTAATGTGTTCCTTTGTTTCTCTTATTTCATGTAAACTGGTAATTAGAGAGACTTAATTAGTGAGGTTTAGATTTTTGATAAGAGTATTTTGTTGGTGGTGCTTTGTATTTCCCATAATATCAGATCAGGAAGAATATGTTTGGTTGTTCCATTTTTAGTAATGTTAAGATTGATCAATGGGTATACTTGATACCAGCCTGATCAGTCCATTATAAAGTTCCCTGTCTACCTATCACTTAATGGTTTTAATGGTCATTGATGCTTGTGGACCAGAACCTGTATTTCACTTTGGGATCACAGAATGGTGAATTTCTAATTCTATAATCCCTCTTGCATTTATTAGCTGTAATTATTTTAAAAAGATAAACTTCCTTTCATTAAATATTTGGTTATCCCGAAACTAGAGAGTCCCCATAGGAAAGTCATGATAAATGCTTGATTCTGTCCTTTTATCAATTTTCAGAATGAGTTGGTCTCTAGCAACCTGTGTAGGTTACCATTTTAATATTTTTGTTTTTATTATCTGAATTTAATACATTTTTGGATGTTTAATGTTTAAATCCCTTGCAGTCATTCTTTGTTATGCTGAAATTTTGTTTCTCTGATCAATGGAAGCCTCTTCATTTGGCTCCTGTGTCCCTCTGACGTGACTCAAGTATTTCATAGCTTCTTTGTTTTTGTGATTTGCTTTATGCTACTTTATATAAAACATATAACAATGTAATGGTACCAAAACTACCACTAACAATAAGATGCTTGTCCCTAAGATACATCCCCCTGGGGATATTTTAATCAGTATATTTAGTTTTGAAGTAGAAATAGTTCTTCATGTGGCAGTTGTCATCAACTTGACTACCAGCTAGGTAGAACTTATTTTCGTGAATAATGTGAGGAATAGGTTCAGTTTCATTTGTTTCCATTGGATAGTTTTTTGTCCCATCATTATTTCTTGGAAAAACAAGATATTTTGTCATGCAATCTATGTTGTATCAGGTGTCCATATATATGGGGGTCTGTGTCTGATCTGTTTATATCGTTTCCTTGGTCTGTTTTTATGAATTCCACTCTCTTGTCATACTTAATCTTACTCCTTTTTTTTTTTCAAGAATATCTTGGCTGTTGGTTCTTTGCATATCCATATACACTTAAACATCAGTATGTCAAGTTATATACACATATACGTAATCCTGTAGGGATTTTCATTCAGATTACCTTGACTGTAAATCAATTTGGGAAGACTTGATATCTTTACAAAATTGAGTCTTCCAAATCGTGAGCATTGCATATATTTTCATGTATTTAGTTCTTTAATGTCTGTCAATGAAGTTTTATGATTTTTCCCTGTAGATGATTTGCACATCTCTCATTGGGCTTATTGCTAGATACTTAATACTTTATATTTTTTGAGGCCACTTTAAATCGAATCTTTGTCTTCTAAGTTTTATTTTCTAGCTGCGTTTGCTGTTTACATGGAAATGCAATTAATTTGAATCTCACATTGTTGTTCAACTCTTCTAAGTTTTTCTGTAGATGCTTTCAGTTTTCTGTATTCATGATCATATCGTTTGTGAATAATCAGTTTTGTTTCTTTCTTGTCAATCCTTACACCTTTTATTTCTTTTTCTTGCCTTGCTTCTCTGTCTATGACCTCCATTACATTCCTGAATAGAAGTGGTGATAGAAGACGTCCTTGTCTTGTTCCTGATCTCAAAGGGAAAGCTTTCACTGTTTGACCATTAAGTATGATGTTTGCTGTGGTGTTTCGTAGATAACTTTTGTCAGATTAAGGAAGCTCCTTTCTGTTTCTGGTGTGCTAAGTAAAAATTTATGTCTTGAATGGATGTTAAATTTTATCAAGTACTTTTATTGCATCGAATGAGATGATTATAAGACTTTTTCTTCTTTAATCTGTTAATGTGGTAAAATATACTGATATACTTTTAATGCTCAGTCAATCTTGCATTCTTGTAATTAACCTACTTGTTGATGACCCACTTGGTCATGGCGTTTTTAAAGAAATTGCTATATTCAGTTCGTTAAAATTTTGTTTAGGATTTTTGCGTCTTTGTTCGTGAGTGTGATTGACCTGTAATTTTCTTTTCTTATAATGCCTTCATCTGGTTTTTATTTTGAGGTTATGCTAGCTTTATAAAAGGAGCTGGAGAATTTTCTTTTTCTTATCCAGAGAATTTATATAATATTTCTATTTCTTTGTTAAATGATTGGTACAATTCTTTAGAAAAGCCATCTGAATCTGAAGTTTTCTTTGCAAGGAAGTTTTTATTTACTTATTTATTTAATTGTTATAGGACAATTTCTATATTTTATAAATTGCCTGTTTTGATAAGTTGTGGTTTTTAGCATTTTAATAAATTTGAACATTAATTAGCATGAAAATAAAGTAAAAGCTCTTGAAATAATCTTATTTTCCTAATGTCAACACTATCTGTAGTGATAATTTTCTTTTTAATGTCATTATTTGTGACTTCTGCTTTAAAATATTTTTGATCACTCTTGCCAGATGTTTTTTATGGGCTTTTTAAGTCTTTTCAAAGAATCAACTTTTGGTTTTGATTGTGCTCTGTTGCAGCATTTTTCAAACCTTTTGGTCTCAGAACCCTGTTACATTCTTAAAAATTATTGAGGACTTAAAAGAACTTGATGTAGGTTATATTGTTAATATAAATTATAAATTTTTCTCAGTTGTGAAATTAAAACAAATCTAAAAAATTTGTTAAAAATAATAAACTTATTGCATGTTAATATAAATAACATTCTTTAAAGGAAAAATAACTATCTTTGTGAGATGAATGGCATCATGTTACGTTTTTGCAAGTTTCTGTTAAATGTCTGGCTTAATAGAAGACACTATATTTTCACATCTACTTCTGCATTCAGTCTATTGTATCTTGTTTTGGTTGTAGCAGAAGAAAATATAGTCTCACACAGACATGTAGTTAGAAAGGGGAAGAATATTTTAATAGCCTTTTCAGATTTTTGTGGATAACCTTGTTTGATATTACAGCAGATCTCAGTAAGTGTTGTGTTTTTTTTTTTTTTGTAAGGTTAGTTGCAGTGTGGAATCTTAAATTGTATCGTTACATTTTTCTTACTCTGGCACATTTAAGCCCATTGGTCTTTATTACACTTTGAATAGATTTTTGCTCATGTACAATTTTATAACATCATGCTTTGGTGATTTGGAAAGTATAAGTTTACTGAGTTAAACAGTTCTTCCAAACATTAACATTTTTCTGTGTGATACCAAAGACTACATTGGTTAAAATCACCTCTAACTCATCAGAAAAGTGCCTAAGTATGGGGATGCTGTCAAGCTCAAGGTCGTAGATAAGTTTGCACATTCCAAATTCTTGCTTGGAAATTCAAATCTGATCTTGGCAACAAATGTTATTAGTTGATTTTCTTGCTCACTATGTTTGTTTCTGAGAAAATGTCTGCCAAATACCCACGCCTAGATAAAAATAGTTAACAATTGTTCTTTCAAGTAAAAATGGTATTCAGTGAAAACGGTGCCTAGTTCAGCTGGCAACTCAATCACAAACTGCTTTTTCTTGATTATTTTACTTTGTGACAGATAATGTTTATTATTTTCCCATTTTGTGACTGAATATTTATTTACAAGACATGGAGAATTTACTAAATAATTTTTACTGCTTCATCAAGCACATTTTAAACTGAAACTATCTTTTTTCTTTCTTCAACTGCAAGTGTGTGGCAGCCAGTAATACCTTGACTAATAATAGTTTGATGTCATTGCCTTGATTCATAACGAGGTTCCAGCAATTATATCCACTATTGCTTTTGTACCATCATTATAAATGTTCACTTAGCATAAAAGGCAAACATCATCTTGTTATTATGGAAATAGTTTTGCCCTTGGGCACCTCATGTATGTTTTTGTTTATGATTAATTTCTGATCTTTATGATTTTCTCCCTTTTACTTTCTTTTGGTATATTTTTTCTGTTCTGAGTTTTAGATGAATGCCTCTTTCATCAATTTTCACCTTTCTAATGCATTTAAAATGGACGTGTTTTCTTCTAATCATAGTTCTGATATGTAGTATATTCATATTTATTTAATTCCAAATATTTTCTAATTTTCATAATTATTTTTTAATGCATTGGTTGATAAAAATACATTTCTTAATTTCCAAACATGGATATTTTATTTTCTTGATTTCTGGCTTTATTGCATTGTGGTTAAATAACATTTTACGATTTGAGTTCTTTGGAATTCCTTGAGATTTGTTTTAAGGTCCAGCATATGGTCAGTTTTTACAAATGTTTCATGTGTATTTAAAAAGAATATGTATTGTTTAGCCACTGAGTGCAGAGTTCTATATATGTCTATTAGGTTAGGTCAAGTGTGTTAATCTTGTTTGAATCCTCTGTAGCCTTAATGATTGTTGTTTTTTTAGTCTTTCCAATGTTTTGTTTGTTTGTTCTATCAATTACTGAGAGATGTATGTTTAAAATGTACAAGTCAAATTGTGGATTGACTGATTTTCCTTGTAGCTCTTTTAAGTTTTTCTTTTCTTTCTTTTTTTTTTGAGACGGAGTCTCGCTCTGTTGCCCAGGCTGGAGTGCAGTGGCATGATCTCGGCTCACTGCAAGCTCCGCCTCTTGGGTTCACACCATTCTCCTGCCTCAGCCTCCCGAGTAGCTGGGACTACAGGCGCCCGCCACTACACCTGGCTAATTTTTTGTATTTTTAATAGAGAAGGGGTTTCACCTTGTCAGCCAGGATGGTCTCGATCTCCTGACCTCGTGATCCGTCTGCCTTGGCCTCCCGAAGTGCTGCGCACCACCTGCAACATCATTGTGAATTATCCCTTCTTATCTTTAGTAATGCTTTTAAAGTCTACTTTATGTGATATTAGCATAGCTAAATAAGCTTTCTTTAGTGTTTGCGTGGTATTATCCTCCTTTCTGTTTTCTTGTGTTAGAGATACGATATTATGAGTAGGTTGTAGTGTTTTTTTTTTTTTTAACTCTGTCTAGCAATCAAAGTGCTGGGATTACAGGTGTGAGCCACTGTGCCCGGCCAATAATTAATTTGTCTTTTATTATTCCTTTTTTTTCTTTCTAGTTGGGAAATCATATTACATATTTACTATTCTTTTAGTGGTTACTATATAGATTATAATATACATCCCAATCAAAGGACCATAAAATACTTCATTTCTGTTCCTTCCCTCAATGACCTTTTCGTTGTTGTTGTAATGTATTTTAAGTCTCTGCGTGTTTACCCACAAGTGGTTGTTATTACTGTCTTTTTTTTGAAGTCAGTATTCATTAGATTCATCCACATAGTTACTTACCATTTCTGATGGTTTCTGTTCCTCCTTTCATTTATGACCTTCTAGCTTAGATCACTTTTTTTTTCACCTCCTAAAGAACATTCCGTAGTATTTCCTTTAGCACTGCTTTGCTGGTGAGACATACCTTCAGTATTTTTGTTTTGTTTTGGTCTGGGTCTGAAAATGCCTTTATTTCACCATCATTCTTTTTTTTTTTTTCCTCTGGAGACAGTGTTTCACTCTGTCACCCAGGCCGGAGCATAGTGATATGATCATAGCTCACTGCAGCTTCGAACTTCTGGGCTCAAGAAATCTTCCTGCCATAGCCTCCTGAGAAGCTAGGACCACAGGCATACACCATCATATCTGGCTGATTTTTGTATTTTTTAGAGAAATGGGATCTTACTATATTGCCCGGGCTAGTCTTAAACTCCTGACCTCGAGTGATTCTCCTGCCTTGGCCTCCCAAAGTTCTGGGATTGTAGGCATGTGCCATCACACCTGGCTCACCATGATTCTTAGAAGACATTTTCCAAGGACAGATACTAGGTTAGTTGTTTACTATTAGCACATTACATTTATCCTTGCATTGTTTTCTGTCTTGTATCTATTGAAAATTCAGATATCAATGTAATTGTTGGTATTTTGAACATAATCTGCTTATTTGACTGCATTTAAGAGTTTTGCTTTGTCTAGGATTTTTAGTGGTTTTAGTATGTTTAGGTGTGGATTTCTTTTTTCTTAATTAAATTTTTTTTCTCACACTGTAGTTAGATATTGGAAGATTTCTTTCTAATTATCCTGCTTGGTGCCTGTTGGGATTTCTGACATCTGTAGGTTCATGTCTTTCATCAGTTTTGGGAGTTTTCAGTCATTATGTCTTCAAGCAAATAATTCTTCCATAAGACTCCAGTTAAACTTAGACTAGACCTTGTAACTGTATCTTTATGTTTCTTAATCCCTTCAGAGTTTTCCAACCATTTATCATTCTAGGTATATTTTTTTCTGACCAGTTTTCCAGTTAATTTTTCACTGGGCCTAATCTGTTATACGTATCCCTTGAGTTCCTAATATATATTTTTCTATTTCTAGAATTTGTATAAGTTCTTTTTTAGATCTGCTCTGGCATTTTAAAAATATTTTCTGCTCTTTGCTGAGAGGGCGTTACTAACTATAGTTTGAGATACTTGAGTCTGAAAAAGAACTATTATGTTTTAGGATGATTTTACTTAAGTTTTCTAGAATGGGGTTTTTCACTTCATTTCAGTTGAATGGGATGGGAATTAGAAATGTGTTCATAAGTATATGTAAGTTTAACTTTCAGTTTTTTCCCATGTCATCTAAAGAGAAGAATTATTTATTTATAGTTCTATTTCATGTGTTTGGAACTGGCCAAGATCAAGCACTAGCTAGAATCTAAAAGTCAAGAATCTAAACACTGAGAATAAAAGGAGAAAAATAACTTCTAATGCCAGTGCACTAACACTTAGGCACTTTACTTCTTAGTTTCAGCCTTGTGTCTTTTTTCTTAATGCCAAAGCATTATAACTTTATAATGGAACTTACTCTTCACCTTACACATATTTTAACAGACTTGTTTTCTTAATTTTAAGCCAGGAGACAGCAAATAGCAAAAATGGGAGAAGTTGTTCTATAAGCAGACATATATACATGCAGTGTTACTTGACAGCCAAGATGGCATAGAAATAGACAAAATTTATAAAAAGCTGACAATTCAAAATGTGTACTACTCTGGCACCATTTAGTGTAGATAGATAGGGCCCTATCTATCTTGGTAAACCTTGCAGGCATCATTTAAATGTTGGTTCTCAGAGTTGGTGTTTACTTTCTGAAACAACAAACTATTGACGTAATTATTTTCATAATTAGGAACCATTTTTAATTTATTTTTATAGGTTTGTGGGTACAAGTGCAGTTTTGTTATGTGGATTTCTTGTGTAGTGGTGAAGTCTGAGCTTTTAGTGTACCCATTACCCCCCAGTAAGGAACACTGTACCGAATAGGTCATTTTTCAATCCTCATCCCCTCCCCCCACCTAGGAACAATTTTACCAGTAGAAAGTGTGACTATTTTTTTGTGTATGCAGATTTTTCCTTCTCAAACATACTTTGAAGAAATGGCATTTCTACGTTTTAATTTCATATTAGTTATTGTTAATTTATTTTTTATCATCTGCTAGTATTAGCATATACAAAGTGGTAGGCACCATTTGTTTAGAAAAGAATTATGAGAGAACAATTTCAGTCAAGAAAAGTTTTTATTCATTAATGTTTCTTTGAGAAAAACTTGGGGAGAAAATAATTCTTTCTATTGTGATAGTTCATTTTAAGGCACACAGTCTGAAAATATTTCTGTATAATCAAACATTTTTAAGCTAGAAAGAACCTAGATAATCATATAATTTAGTGTTTCTCAGCCTTGGCTACACATTAGAATTATGTGGAAAGCTTTAAAAAACTTCCAGTAACTTAATAGATCTGGGCTGAGGGCCCTGTCACAGTATTTCTTTCTTTTTCTTTTTTTTTTTTTTACTTTGGTAGGTCTTTGTGGCAGACCTGTCACAGTATTTCAAAAGCCTCTTTGGTAATTCTAATGTACAGTTAGGTATAAAGAACCTTAAATTTCTCTGCCTTTCAAATGGAGTATCCAGTGACATTTTGAGAATTTCAGAAAAATATAATTCCTGTTCCTGTGGTGTCAGCTTCATTTGATACTGTTTAACATGAATCATTTTTATAATATGAGAAAGATAATACTTATTATATATTTTATTAGAATGCTGTAAAACAGTTCATGGTGTCCAGCATGTAAAGGTACTCAGTGAATATTGGCAATGATGATAATAATAAAGATATAGGTACACATTGGAGGATATCAATGGAAAGGGGCATTAGATTCTGGAGTATTTGAAGTAGAACTAACAGGATTCAGTTACTGAGTAGATGTAAAGCGTAGAAGAGAGTGTTTGGAGACTCAACTGATGGTGATGCCATCCACTAAGTTGAGTACATAAAAGCATGTCTTGATTTTAAAAGAAGGCTGAAAGCTGATTGGAATTCCTTATCATGTTTTTACTTAATTCATTATGAGTACTGAGTTTGAAATATCCCCAGTTTAGCCAAATATACTTCTTGAATTTTAAATTTATTTAAATATATACTTAAAATTTTTGTAAGTATCTTTACAAAGATATCTGTACAAAGAATAAAAGTCTGACCTGTTAATAAAAATTGATTGAGGCTATGTAGTCTTACATTTTATATATTGTTTGAAATTAAGTTGCATTTTTTTTTGGTAACATCATATTTGACATTCTGAGCAGAGCCCTTGGGTAGCATGTGATTAGCTGTTTCTTCCACATGCTTTAGTAAAGATGATAATATTAGTCTTCAGGTTCAGCAACTGTCCTGGCAAAGCGTCTGTTAAGGTACTTCTCTGACTAACATTTGATCTTACAGAGTTTCCTTTTTACAGGTGTGATTCAAGTAAGGTGAAGGAACACATGCTTAGAGCTGTGGAACATTTTGAAGATTAGCAGGTCGTATTACATTTGTAACATTTACTAAATTTTTAGCATAGGTAACTTTGCTATGGTTAGAACGCCAAGGACTACAAAAAGCCATACAAAAACCTACTGTCACTTCTGTCTTCCACCTGCTTTTTATGCAATAAAAGCCAATATAAATATATACCTTGCTGTTTTCTACACAAGTAGAACTTGCCATGTACCCTGTTCTGTACCTTGTTTTTTAATTACAGTAAAAAAAAGAAAGCATCTATATTCTCATTTAAAGTTATAGAAGTAACTTTTCTTAAAATTTGGTATTTTAATAATGTTTTAAGTGTTTGATAAACAGGATAATGTTGTCTTATTTCAGGGGTCCCCAAACCCTAGGCCATGGACTGATATGGGTCTGTGGCCTGTTAGGAACCGGGCTGCAAAGCAGGAGGTTAGCAGCAGGTGAGAGAGCATTACCGCCTGAGCTCTGCCTTCTGTCAGATCAGTGGCAGCATTAGATTCTCAGGAAGGTGAACCCTATTGTGAACTGTGCATGCAAGGGATCTAAGTTGCATGCTCCTTGTGATAATCTAATGCCTGATGATCTGAGGTGGAACAGTTTTATCCCGAAATCATCCCTCGCCTGCCCCTCCCACCATCCGGCCACCATCAGTGGAAAAATTGCCTTCTACAAAATCAGTCCCTGGTGCCAAAAAGGTTGGGGACCACTGGTCTTTTTGGTAAGCTTGATAATACCGACTGTTTTCTCCTTTGAAACTTATTCTTTAGCTTCCATGATAGTTATCTTTTTCTCTCTCTGGCTGCTCAGCTCATCATCTTTACCATGCCCATTAAATGTTGCTATTCCATTCTTGAACATTTTCTCATTGTATGCACTCTTCCTGGGACATTTTATCCATACTCATGGTTTCCTATATTCTTGACTTCAGGTGTTCCATCTAAACATCGATGGTTGCCAAATATAGATCTTTTTTATGAGTATGAACCATGAATCCAGCTTCCAATAGACATACCCATTTGGACATTCCACAGGCCTCTCAAAACAATATGGACAAAACTCATTTCTCCTCAGTTCCCCCTGTTGTTCCCTGCTGTAAAAAGGGGGGAAAAGTTTACAGGAAGTATTTTCATATTTTCTGTCTCAAGCAAGTAGTATTAAAAACACTTAGTTCTCTTAGTCAGAAGCTTGGTGGTCATCTCAGAGTTCTCCCCTTTCTTTCACCTGCCATAGCTTGGTGTCCAAGTGTTTTTCTTTCACTGGTACCTAGCATGGTGCTGCACAATTAAAGGTGTCTAGTTAAAACATTTTGATATTTAAAAACAGGAAGCAAGACTGTGGGTGAAATGTCCCTGAAGTGTTTATTTTTGTGAGTTTTAGTACAAATTAAGACATCAGTATCTTTCTGATACTGAGGTGAGGAAGGCTGTGTTGAGAATAAAAAGCAAAAGAGAAAACTCTAAAGAAAAATAATTGATTCCTTTAAGAATGTATAACAAAACTTTTTATATGCCAAAAAATTCTATAATTGAAAGACAACTCAATAGTTATTGTACAGTATAATGTGCTGTTTTAGAAATACTTTGTATTCAGAGTACATTTGAAACAGCAGAAGGTGTGATTACTTCTGCCGTTAAGGATTATGGAAAGTTCCACAAAGGCAGTATTCCTGTATTTCATAGAGAATTTGTCTATTGGGGCACATTTTTCTGAATTGATATTATACGGAGCATTTTACCAACATCATTGCCTACCTTCTTTTTCAGATATCTTAGGAAAAAAATCATGTTTACTGTTTGCTGGACAGTATATATAAAATTCAGAAGACTAATTGAGTCCAGATAGGTAAAGAGATTGGATATATCTTACTGTGAAGAACAGAAATGTGTGTGTGTGTGTGCGTGCACAAATTTCCAGAACTATATTAAAATCAGCGAAAGTAACTTGCAGAAATGCTAGGGAACTGAAAGACTGTCCCTTTGACATTAGGGATGACTCCATGGTTTTCAGAAGGGCAACTGGAAAGATGGAATTACCATCACTGAAACTACGGATAAGGCGGCTTGAGGGTGAAGGGAAATATCAGAGATTTCATGTCTGATAGACTTCCAAATGGAGATGTGAAGGTGGAGTAGGCAATTTTGATAATTAAAAAACATGAAAGTTGGCAGAATGATACTGCCTCCTAATTTAATTCTCAAAGTGTTCATATTGCACGATCATTTTTCATTCAACAAATATTTATCGAGTACTTCTATTTGCTACTAGATGATTGGGGGCTCCAGTAATAAGCAAATATAATCATGGGCGCAGTCCTTACAGAACTTAAACCTGTAATGGGGAAGACATACTTTAAATCATTACACAAATACATTTGAAATTACAGCCATAGTAAGTGTTATGAAGGAAGAATATCTGAAAATGTTGGAGCAGACAGTGGGGACCTTATAATTCTGGTGCTCAGGGAAAAGGTGACATGAGGTGTAATTCACATACAATAGAATTCATTCAGTTTAAGTATATAGATAGATGAGTTTTGACAAATCCATGTAATCACCGCTATAATGAAGATAACAATGTTTATCCCCAAAAGGTTTTCCAAATATCCCTTTTCTGCCCATTTTTAAATTGAGTTCTATGTATATAGACTGAAAAAAAGGGCTTAAAATTTTAAAATGGTCATATATATATATCCATATATATATAAATATAAAATCCATATATATATATCTCCATATATATATATGGATTTGTAGGCATTCTTTATATATTCTGGAACAAGTCTTTTGTTGGCTATATATATTTCAGATATCTTCTCCCAGTTTGAAAATTGGCTTTTTATTCTCTGTGGTGTCTGATGAACAGTTTCTAATTTAAATGAAGTCCAACTTATCAATATTTTGAAGGGATAATTCTGTATCCTGTTAAAGAAATATTTTCTTATGTCATAGTCATGATGATATGAAGATACATGTATATTTTCTTGTATAAGTTAGTTTATTCATGATCCATTGCAAATTAAATTTGTATATAATCTGAGATAGGACTCAAGTTTCTTTTTTTCCTCCATGTGATAGTTGATCCAGCACCATTTATTGGAAAGATCATTCTTTAACCATTAAATGTAGGTTGTTGCCTTGTGACTGTATATGTGGGTTGTTTCTTAATTCTCTGTCTGTTGGTCTGTTTGTCTGTCGTTGTACTAATTATGTCTTATTTATTGTAGCTTATGATAAATCTTTGTATATTCTAGTGTTCTTCCCCAAGATTTTCCTGGCCATTCTGGGTCCTTTGCATTTTCATGCAAAGTTTAGAATCGGCTTGTGAGTCTGCAAAAAGCCTGTGGAATTTTTATTGGGATTGCATGGAATCTTGAGGTCAACATCAGGGTAATTGATTATCCTCTACAATATTATTAATAAATCTTCCAGTCAACAAAGATGGCATATCCTTCCATTTTGTGAACTCTTTCTCTCAACAGTATTTCAGTGTAGAGGTAATGCACATTTCTTGTTAGATTTATTCCTAGTGTTTTGGGTTTTTTTGGATGCTCTTATGCTATCAGTTTTTAAATTTCAGTTTCTAATTGTTTTTTGGAAATATATAGAAATATAGTTGATCTTTATATATTGACCTTAGTTATTATATTCACTTATTCTAATGGTTTATTATAGGTTCTCTTGGGTTTTCTATGCACTTAATTATGTCATCAGCAAATAATGACAATTATAAGTCTTTTTAAATCATTATTTCTTTTTACTTTGTTTTCTATTTTCTTTTAGTCTTTATACCATTGCTTTGTGTTGGTTTATTTATTTTGTTGAACAGAAATGGTGATGTATATTCTTGTCTTATTCCTGAATTCAAGGGGAAAGAATCCAGTATTTCATTAGTAAGATGACGTTGGCTGTAAAATTTTTGTTTTAAGAATGCTCCTTTTATTCTTAGTTTCTGAAAGATTTTATTGTGAGTAGGTATTGAATTTCATTAAATTCTTTTTCTTTATCTGTTGAGATGATTATATGGATTTTACTTTGATGATTTGGTGAATTACGTTGATTAATTTTCAAAAGTTAAATCAGCTTACATTCCTGTAATAAATTTCATTGGTTATAATGTATTATCTTTTTAATAAGTCTGGATTTGATTTGCTAAAATTTTGTTTAACATTTTTGTGTCCGTGTTCATGAGAGATGTTTTGACCTGTCATTTTCCTTGTGTCCTTGTCAGGTTTTGGCAGCTTCATAAAGAATTGGGAACTGATCCCCTTCTTTTTGTTTTCTGGAACAAAAAATTGATGTGAGGTATTATTTATTCTTAATGGTTTAGAAGAATTCTCTATTGAAGCTATCTGAGTCAGGAGATTACTTCAGGGAAGATTTTAAGTGATGGATTCAGTTTCTGTAATAAATAGAGGATTGTTCCAGTTTTCTATTTCCTGTGTCAGTTTCTATAAGCTATGTTTTTCAAAGAAGTTGTCCATTTTACCTAAATTATTAAATATATTATCATAAAGTTGTTCTTAATATCTCATTTTCCTTTTACTGCCTATATTAATATCCCCTTATTTTCCTTTTACTGTCTATAGCATATGTACTGATGCCCCCACTTTTAATTTTTCTGAAATTGGAATTTCTGTCTTTTCTTGATTATTTCTGCTAAGGGTTATTAATTATTAATATTCTCAAACAGCCAGCTTTTGGCTTAATTTTCTCTTAATGCTTTTTATTTCATTGAGTTTTGTTCTTGTTTACATTATTTCCTTCTTTGTACTACTTTGGGTTTGATTTGCCATATTTAGCTACTGAAAATAAAGGATGATAGTGTTATTTCTCAACTTTCTTTCTTGTAAATACACATTTTAAAACTATAAATGGTCCTGTAAGCATAGCTTAAACTGCATCTCACAAATTTTGATATTACATTTTCATTACCAATTAAAATATTTTAAAATTTCCATTGTGATTTCTTCTTTTATGAATCATTTTGTTACTGATTTTTTTTTGGAGACGGAGTCTCGCTCTGTTGCCCAGACTGAAGTGCAGTGGCACGGTCGGCTCACTGCCAGCTCCGCCTCCCAGGTTCACACCATTCCCCCTCCTCAGCCTCCTGAGTAGCTGGGACTACAGGCGCCCGCCACCACGCCCGGCTAATTTTTTGTATTTTTAGTAGAGGCAGGGTTTCACCTTGTTAGCCAGGATGGTCTCGATCTCCTGACCTCGTGATCCGCCCACCTTGGCCTCCCAAAGTGCTGGGATTACAGGCATGAACCATCACGCCCGGCCTACTGATTTCTAATTTAATTCCACTGTGCCCGGCCTACTGATTTCTAATTTAATTCCACTGTGCTCAGAAAATATATTTTATATGATTTCAATCTTTTGATACTTATTGACTTGCTTTATGGCCCAGTATGTGATTCAGTTCAGTCAACATTCCTTGAGTACTTGAGAAGAATGTGTATTGAACAGTTACTGGATTCTGTAAATACAAATTAGGTCAAACAAATTGGTTACTAGTAATGTCAAAATTTTTTTATATTCATAGGGTTTTTTTTCTTCTATAAATTACTGAGAGAAGTATCTTAAAATCTCCCAACTGTTATTTTGGATTATTCTGTTTTTCCTTTTAGTTCTGTCAGCTTTCACTTTATAAATTTTTGAAGCTGTGTTGTGAGATGTATACACATTTATGATTGTTAAACATTCCTGTTGAACTTTTATCATAATGAAGCATCTCTTTATCCCTAATAATTTAAGCCAGCTATTCAGTATTAACATAGCAACATCATCATACTTTTAATTAGTATTTGCATGATATCTTTTTCTGTTTTTTCTTTTAATATGTCTGTTCCCTTGAATTTAAAGTAGTTGTGTTGTACACAGAATATAGTTGTGTGTTTTGAAATCCAATCTAATGTATTTGTTATTTAATTGGAATGATGGGTCTATTTACATTTAATGTAGAACATGATATAGTAGGATTTGTGTCTTACAAGGCAGGTATTTTTTTTCTATTTGTTCCTTTCTTCTCTTTAATCAAGCATTATTTTTTCTATTTGATTTTACATATAATTTTACAGTATACATCTTTAATACGTGTGCATGTATTTTTAAGTAGTTGCCCTAGAGATTAAAATATTCTTCATTAAAATATTAAAATATTAGTTTATTAGGTTGTAGTCTAAATTTATACTTTTAACACTTGTTGAAAAATGCAAGAACCTTATAACGGTTTAATTTCATTTACCTCGTTGTCTTTTTCTTTTTTTAGACAGTCTTGCTCTGTTGCCCAGGCTGGAGTGCAGTGGCGTGATCTTAGCTCACTGCAACCTCCGTTTTCTGTGCTCAAGCAACTCTCCTGCCTCAGTCTCTCGAGTTAGCTGGGATTACAGGTGCCAGCCACCAAGCCTGCTAATTTTTGTATTTTTAGTACAGATTGGGGTTCATCATGTTGGCGAGGCTGGCCTCGATCTCCTGTCCTCAAGGGATTCCCCCGCCTCGGCCTTCCAAAGTGCTGGGATTACAGGCATGACCCACCTCACCTAGCCTAGTCTTTTGTGTGTCTTGTCCTATACTTTATTTTTCTACATTTGTTTAAACCAGTAGAGTCATTGTTACTGTTATTTTAAATGTTAATATTAATATATATTTATCCACATATACTTTTCCATTCCTCTTAAGTAACCTGTCTAGTTCTGTGCTTCCATGTGGGGCCATTTTCTTTTAGCTTGATATATTTTGTTCTCTTATAACAAGTGTTTTGTTAACTTTTGTTCATCTAAACTTATTTTTATTTCATCTTCATGTTAGAAGGTATTTTTTTCTTAGTGTGGAATTCTGGGCTGGTTGGTTGATTTTCTTGTTTTTTTTGTCTTAGCGCTTTACAGATGTCATTTTGTCATCTTCACTTTCTATTATTTCTGATGAAAAATTAGTTGTTAGTTTTATTGCTGTTCCCTTCCAGGTGATATGTCTTGTTTTCACTGACTGCTTTTATTTTTTTCTGACTTTAGTTTTTAATACTTTGATATATCTGGGTTCAATTCATTTCTTCATTAAATCTCTGTTTTGCTGTTTCTAAACTAATGATTTCTTAATTTCAATGATTATATTTTCTTGTTCTGGAATTGTCATTTGACTTTCTTACAGAATTACGGGGCTTTGCTGAAATTCTCCATCTGTCCTGTGTTTGTTTGTTTATTTATTATTTATTTTTTGAGACGGAGTCTCGCTCTGTGACCCAGGCTGGAGTGCAGTGGCGCGATCTCGGCTCACTGCAGCCTTCGCCTCCTGGGTTCTAGCAATTCTCCTGTCTCAGCCTCCCGAGTAGCTGGGACTACAGGTGCACGCCACCACGTCCGGCTAATTTTTTACATTTTTAGTAGAAACAGGGTTTCACCGTGTTAGCCAGGATGGTCTCGATCTCCTGACCTCATGATCCACCTGCCTCGGCCTCCCAAAGTGCTGGGATTACAGGCGTGGGCCACCGTGTCCAGCCTTATTTATTTCTTGAACATACCAATCACAGTTATTTTAAGTCTTTAGTAACTCCATAATCTTTTTTTTTTTTTTTTTTTGAGACAAAGTTATGCTCTGTCTCCCAGGCTGGAGTGCAGTGATGCGATCTCAGCTCACTGCAGCCTGCACCTCCCAGGTGCAAGCGATTCTCATTTCTCAACCTCCCAAGTAGCAGGGACTACAGGCATGTGACACCGTGCCTGGCTGATTTTTTTTTTTTTTTTTTTTTTGGTATTTTTAGTAGAGACAGAGTTTCACCATGTTGGTCAGGCAGATCTTGAGCTTCTGGCTTCAAGTGATCTGCCTGCCTTGGCCTCCCAAAGTGCTGGGATTACAGGTGTGAGCCACCACATCTGGCCTGGAACTCCAAAATCTGAATGACTTAGGTATCTTTTTAAATTTTCTGTTATTTCTCTTGGTTGTCCATTCTTTTTTTAGTTGAGGTACAGTTTATATAAGATTTACCATTTTAACCATTTTAAAGTACAGAATTCAGTGGTTTTTAGTATATTCACAATTATGTAAGCATCATAACTATAATTTCAGAATGTTTTCACTACCCTAATAAAGTGAAAACTGTTGGCAGTCAATCTCAATTCTCCCCCTCTCCCCATCCCCTGGCAACAGCAAATCTACTTTCTGTCTCTCTGAATTTGCCTAGTCTGGACATTTCTTATAAATAGAATCATACAATTTATGTGGCCTTTTGTGTCCATCTTCTTTCACTTGGCATAATGTTTTCAAGGTTCATCCATGTTGTAGCATGTATAAGTATTTCTTCTTTGTGGCTGAATAATATTCCGTTGTATTCATATGCCACGTTTTGTTTATCCATTCATCAGTAGGTGGACATTTGAGTTTTTTCCAGTTTTTAACTATTATGAATAATGCCACTGTGAACATTTGTGTAGAAATTTTGCGTGAGTGTGTGTTTTCAATTCTTTTTAGTATGTACCAGGAATGGAGTTGCTAGATCATATGGTAACTGTTGAAGTTTTTAGGAACTGTCAAACTCTTTTCCACAGTGGCTGTACCCTTTTACATTTCCACCAGCGTATATGAGAGTTGCAATTTTTATATATTCTTCACAACACTTGTTATTTTTCTGGACTTTTAATTTTTATGTTATTGCAGCTATCAAAGTGGGTGTTGGTCATTTATTTTTGTTTTTTAGAAAGCCTTGCAATTTTTAAGAGTGTTAGACCTTGTGGTTGAACAATTATAGAAGCTCTAGTTTGTGTTACTTTGTTCAAAAGAGAATTAAGTTTTCCTTTGGTATGTGAAGTACTAGGAGGTTACCTTGAATCTATTAAAGGTTGTTTATAAGACTTTTTAGGGCTGATCTATTTCAATTTTGACCTTACTCTTAAGGAGTAGCTGGCCCTTCTGTAGTCTCAGCAGAGAGCTGAAGTTATTTATGAAGGCTCCTCTAACTTGGTGGGGCCTACACTCCAGTCTTTGTCTCCATAGCAGTGAGCAGCAGCTGGAATCTCTGCTGAGCTCTTAAGCCTCCTACCTGCTATTTCGACTAGTTTTCTTGAGTGTTTCCCCTCTTGTGGTCCTTTCTCTCTGGAAATTTATTCTTTAGTTTCTAGCTCTTTGATAGTCAAAAATTCTGACTCTTTTTTTCCTTAGTCCAATTGGACTGCACTTTCTACTTGAGCTGTATTTCCCTGTTACTCAGCAAACTCAAGGAAAAAGCCAAGATAATTGTGGAGCTGGTCTTATATGCTTCCGTTCTTTCAGGAGTTGTAGCCCCTTCTGTTCCTCTTTGTGTAAGTCACTCTTTAGTGCCTTCAAACAGTTTTTACTTTTTGTCTAGATTTTATGAGTTTTATTTAGCTCAGGGTTAGTTTGATACAAGTTATTCTAGCATGGTGGTAACAGTAATGATGTTTTATTAGTTGAATTACAAGAAAATGACCTCACTATTAAGAGTGAGAAAATGAATTTTTAACAGAAAATTTGGACAAGAATATAGGAAGGAGGATTTCTGTTTTCAGACAGAAGAGGGTTAAGGTAGCCAGGTTTGAAGGATGATAAATAAGGATGATTAAAAGTTAGATAATATGACTCATATTATTGTTTTTTTTTTTTTTGGTGAAAACTGAACAAGGTTTTTAAGTGTTTAAAGAATACAAGTTGGAGAAATAATATGAGAATTTAAGAGAAAATAATAAAGAGCATTCATCTGGATTTAGTTGTGAAGAAATTAAAATTCTGATTTTAAAATGTGTGCTATTAGAGTAGACTTGTTTATTTCTGTAAATGTTGGTGATTATTAACTGTTTGGAGGTTTGAGTATTTAAATGTGATGGCCAAATAACAATGTGTATCTATTAAGTGTGCCAAAGAGAATTGTGTTCACAAAATGGAAAGGTATACAGTAACTGGCCATTTTTAAATGTAGGAGGAAGAGAACAACTGATAATACAGGAATGGACATTACATTTAGAACATCAAAGTACAGAAGGAAGGCAGAAATAGATTCCTAAAGAATAATGCCTCCCTCTCCTCCTACAGGATTAAAAATGGGGGTTTGGAGCGAAACTAACCGTTTGCCTTCTCCACCAAAATATCCCTAAGAAGGGACCCAGGTGTGGCAGACCGCCTCATATCTATGTTTTTCCTTTTGCCCTTTTGTGAACTCTGAAGGTTAGTCAGTGGTTTTCTTCAAAATTGCATTAGGAAATTTGCCAAGGGCATCCTTTTGAGGCAGCTGTCTCTGTACCCTTGGAGGCCATCAGTAATGTTTCCAATCTATAGCAGTAGTCGGCACAAAAATGTTGAACTGTTGTCTTCATGTTTTAAAACATTCCTCTGCTGCCACTATCCTCCACCCCGAAATAGTGTAAAATATGGCACATTTTGGGACTTAGAGTCCTTTCATCATTTTTTGTTACTGTACATTTTTAGGTAAAATCCATCATTAATAATAAGTATATCCAATACATCAATAATGAAAGGACATTTAATTTTTTTCACATAGTTTAGATAATAATAGACACATTAGAAATGCTTATAAGTGAGAATTTTTTGTATAGAATGTTAACATTTTAATTTTCACTATTGAGATTTTATAAAGTAAATATGCTTTAAAGTTTTGGGGGTTATTAACTATGTTCATGATGAAAATGCATTAGAAGAATTTGAAATGCATTTGTGTTTTTGTTCTTATGCAATTTAGTAACATAAGCAACTTTTTTACCCTATGCATCTTTCATATATTAGTCTGTTTCTCTTGTTTTACTAAACTGTCTTCTTTCAGCCACCCACACAGAATATGCCTATGGGTCCTGGAGGGATGAATCAGAGCGGCCCTCCCCCTCCTCCACGCTCTCACAACATGCCTTCGGATGGAATGGTAGGTGGGGGTCCTCCTGCACCACACATGCAGAACCAGATGAACGGCCAGATGCCTGGTAAGTTTTTCTCCTCTAAGACATTAACACCAGAGTTGCTTAGCAACTGAAACGACATGGGGGCTCAAGGGATACTAGATTGTTGATGACAAAACTGCTTTGAATGCCCCCGAGTACAAGCTCTCTTAGAGTTTGTTAGCTACAGAGCTACGTGACCTGTATTCAGTGTTTATCAGGCTGCCCTTGGGCTTCGATGTAGCTGACACACACCATTCCTCTGATGAACAGAACTGGCTAAATTTAGTCTGTCTGAAACTGCAATACAGTTGGCTTTAGAAGCTTTTTGGAAAAAAAGGCGTTGCACCATGGCTTAAGAATTAAAGTCTGTTTAAAAAAGATATTATAACATTTCCCTGAGTTTTTATTTACTTAAATATTGATTGATCTCAGAAACAGTATCACTGGGAAAAACACATGGGGAAAGAAACAAAACAGTCTCTGAAGTGCTGGTGTATTTAGTATTTCCTTATTGATAATTGAAGCTGAATCTAAATTTTTTTAATACATAGTTTATAGCATAACATAAATATTGGAATTGATTTTAAAGCAAAAATTAAAGGCTGAAAAGTAATGTAAACTTCCTTACATTATTTATACACTGAGCCATTCTCTTTTCTATTTGTCAATTTTAAGTGTAGGGTCACTAGGTTGATATGTTTTAAGACGTTGGATGGTGATTTAGTTACCTTTGGCTGGTTTGAAATTTTAATCAGAAAAGTATCTTTACACTATTTTGTTTTTGTAACAGTAGCATCAACCCATGGCCATAATTTTTGGTAGAATATTATCTACATTAGGTATCAGAATATTTTTACTTTCTAACACAAAAGTTATTTTCATTGATAAAGAAGGCATTATACAACTAGCAGTAATGGAAATAAAATAACAGAACAATTATTAAAATTAGTAATTAGCATCTTTAGGATACTGTTTTCTATAGCCGATTGTGTTGATTGATAGCATTGGTGTCCAAGGATGATGGGTGCAGTAAGGAAACAAAAGAGAGCACAGAGCAAAAGAGACAAGGTAGCCTGGCTTATAGAAGATTGAGGTGTGACTGATCGTATAGGAGGGAAGTGGTGTTTCAGTGGCTGTCTCCTATTTCCTGCTAAGTCTTGCAACATATATGGCACACATCCAGTATGGAGGTAGGAATAAAGACATCACTGCTTTTCAGTTTGTAGTCATATTGTGGTCAAGAGAAATCTTCTTGCCAAGTCCACATTTAGTTCACCAGGACACACTGTTTTTAGAACTGGGAAGGTAGTGATAGTGCAGGTTAGCTAGTTAGGAGTTTTGTGACTTTTTATGATGGTACTTTGAATTAGGATTTTGACTTAAATTCTCTATATAACATAGAAGCCTAAGGCCAAAGAAGCATTTGAGCAGCAGTACAATTATGGTTAACATGACATTTTGGTTTTATGTAAGGCCTTCTGAAGTATATTCTTTTATAAGCTAGTTATTATCAACCACTTATGACCTGGGTTGTTCAGAATACTGTAGAGCTTCCAAAACAATAGTTAAGAATTTCTCCAGGCCAGGCGCAGTGGCTCACGCCTGTAATCCCAGCACTTTGGGAGGCCACCAGCGGGTGGATCACGAGGTCAAGAGATCGAGACCATCCTGGCCAACATGATGAAACCCCGTCCCTACTAAAAATACAAAAAATTAGCTGGACGTGGTATTGCACGTCTGTAATCCCAGCTACTCAGGAGGCTGAGGCAGGAGAATCACTTGAATCCAGGAGGCGGAGGTTGCAGTGAGCCGAAATCACGCCACTGCACCCCAGCCTGGCGACAGAGTGAGACTCCATCAAAAAAAAAAAAAACACAGAATTTCTCCTAACAATAGTTACGGAGTTACAGTTAAGCGTAGGAGAAATTGGAAGGCCAGTAACTTATATTTTCTTTATTTGTTCCTTATAGCGTTTAGCCAACCTTTTTATGCACACAAATTTGCATCTTGGCTCTTGTTTCCTATTTCAGTTTTGTTTTTAATGTATATTTCATTATGTAGACTCAGTTTTAGAGGTACTTATGTTCTCATTGATCTGGGTCAAATCACTACTCAGTCTCAGGTTCCCTTTTTTAAAAAATTATTATTATTTTTTTCTTTTTGAGACGGAGTTTTGCTCTTGTCACCTAGGTTGGGGTGCAGTGGTGCAATCTCGGCTCACTGCAACCTCTGCCTCCCGGGTTCAAGCGATTCTCCTGCCTCATCCTCCCGAGTAGCTGGGATTACAGGCGCACAACACCACACCTGGCTAATTTTCATATTTTTAATAGAGATGGGGTTTCACCATGTTGGCCAGGCTGGTCTCAAATTCCTGACATCAGGTGATCCACCTGCTTCGGCCTCCCGAAGTGCTGGGATTGCAGGCATGAGCCACCGAGTCCAGCCTAAAAAAATTAATTGATTTTTTAAAAACTAGGTAATACATGCCTATGGGACCAAAATCAAAGGATACCAAAGGATGCCTAGCCGCCACCTCTCCAGACAGTTCTAGAGAGGCATTGGTTTCTAGTTGTCCTTCAAGAGATATTCTCTCGCCGGGCATGGTGGCTCATGCCTGTAATCCCAGCACTTTGGGAGGCTGAGATGGGTGGATCAGTTGAGGTCTGGAGTTCAAGACCAGCCTGACCAGCGTGGTTAAACCTCATCTCTACTAAAAATACAAAATTAGCTGGCGTGGTGGCACACACTTGTAATCCCAGCTACTTGGGAAGCTGAGACAGGAGAATTGCTTGAACCCGGGAAGTGGAGGTTGCAGTAAACCAAGATCGCACCATTGCACTCCAGCCTGGGCAACAAGAGTGAGACTCCATCTCAAAAAAAAAAAAAAGAGAGAGATTTTCTCTATATAAAATAATGCATGTGTATTTCCTTTATTTTTATTCTTTTTTTTTTTTTTAAAAAGTACAAATGATAGCACTCATTAAATACTATTATGTATCTTTTCTTTCTCAAAGATATATCTTGGAGACCATTATTTTATTCCATATGTAAATAGATGCCTTATTCTTTTTGGTCTCTATATCATGTTCTTTTTTACAAGTTTAGTTTATTCGAACATTTAGGATGGAAACATAGGCTTCTAGTCTTTTGTTATTATGAATTATACTGTCATGAATTTGCCTGTAAAAATATATATGCACATATATATGTATTTTGTGTGTCAATACACATGCACACAAAAATTTGTATATCTATAGCATAAATTCCTGGAACTGAAATTGCTGGGTTAAAGGTATATATATTTTAAAATTTGACAGTTAGTGCCAAATTGCTTTGTGTAAAAATAGTAATATCCATCAGTTCTGCATTTATGAATTTCACATCCATGGATTTAACCAACAGTGGATTGAAAATACTTGGAAAAACAAATTGTGACTATACTGAACATGTACATACTTTTTTTTTCTTGTCATTATTCCCTAAACAACACAGTATAGCGACTATGTACATAGCATTTACATTATGTTAGGTAGTACATGTAATGTAGAGATGATTTAAAGTATATAAGAGGATGTACATAGGTTATGTGGAAATCCTGCGTCATTTTATGTCAGGGACATGAGCATTTACGAATTTTGAAATCTGTGGGTGGTTCTGGAACCAATCTCCCACAGATATTGAGGGACAACTACTTTATTTGAATTGTTGTTTGTCATCACAAATTTCCTCAAGCTTGATCCCACCCTTGATTCCACAAGCTTGATTCCCCATGAAATATAAGTAA
Source organism: Pongo pygmaeus (assembly GCF_028885625.2). Classification (NCBI taxonomy): domain Eukaryota; kingdom Metazoa; phylum Chordata; class Mammalia; order Primates; family Hominidae; genus Pongo; species Pongo pygmaeus. The sequence continues at coordinate 40,507,683 of NC_072390.2, read as the reverse complement.
GATTTCTGTTCCTTCAACAATGGATGAAAGTGCTTCTTTCTTCATAATATAGTTAGATCGAACTTTTGATTTTTGAGAATCTGAAAGGTGAAAGTTCGGTCTCATAGTTTTAATTTGCCTTCCTATTTTAAGTGAAGCAATCAATCTTCTAATGTTGATGAACCTTTTTGTAGTTTTTGTGTGAACTAGTCATTCCCTCATTATGTCCTTTGCCCATTCTTTTACTGGTGGTGGTCTTTTACTTACTTCATATGTTAAGTAATTAATTTGGTCTGGGTCTGTGATCTATCTTATAAATAATATTTTCTTATTTACCTTTTTATTATTTAATTTTGAGTTTTTTATGTCGTGCAAATTTTTAAGTTTTGTATAGTCTAATTTATCAATGTTTTATGGCTCAGGGTTTTCTGGCATACTTAAGAAGATCCTTCCATTATTATTTTTAAAATTCTCCTTTTTGAAATTCTTTTATGGTTTCTTCTTTTTAAATGTTTAAGTTTTCCATTCATCTAGAATTAGTTAGTGGAAGAAATGAGATAGAGATCCAACTTGTTTTTTCCAGATGGCTCCCTAGTTGTCACAATAGCATTTACTGAATTAGTTTTCTATTGCTCACTAATACTTAATATTACTGTGATTATTTACTCAGCTATGTATTTGGGTCTATATTTAGACTCTGTTCTATTCAATCGATCTGTTAGTCTGTTCATTTATGTTCGCAGTCAATTACTCCAACCTTATATGTTTTGCTCTTTTATAAAGAAGCTAGTCCTCCCTTCTTTTTCAGAGTGCTCCTGACTTTTCGAAAGCATCAATTTCTTAATCTGAAAATGGGAATAACTACTTCACAGTATTTGCTGTCTTTTCCTATAAACCATTTACTTTGCTATCGATTAATTATTGTTTGGTATTACTATAATAATGCAAAAAAAATATTATTTCCAGGTACTTTTGTATGGACCATCTGTTTAACTTTCATATTTTGCTTCTGATCATTTTTCTTCAAAGGGCCTAACCATATGCCTATGCAGGGACCTGGACCCAATCAACTCAATATGACAAACAGTTCCATGAATATGCCTTCAAGTAGCCATGGATCCATGGGAGGTTATAACCATTCTGTGCCATCATCACAGAGCATGCCAGTACAGAATCAGATGACAATGAGTCAGGGACAACCAATGGGAAACTATGGTCCCAGACCAAATATGAATATGCAGCCAAACCAAGGTAACTAAGCTTTATGTCCTTCTTGACTAGAGTGCTCTATTAGCCTTTGAAAAGTAAAATGATTGTTGTCAGGTTCTTAGCTGGTTCATAAAAATAAAAGTTTAAAGTGAGTGACAGTCATGCCCATAAAAAGGAGACGTTGAGTTTGAAGCTAGTTTAAATCTCTTTGCTCAATGTAGCTTTTTAAGCTTATTTATTTTTATGTCTTTTGGACAGTTTGTTTGAGGTTCTGTATTGTTGAGAATTGTTTTTTAAAGCCAGTCAATGAAGAACCAAACATTTGGTTTAGCTAGAAAGTTGAGAAAATAAACACTTGCTCCTTCATTTTACTTATTAAGGATGTATTAATTTATATGAATTCCCCTTGATTTATATGGATGTTTTCTGATGCTATGTTTCAGCGTTAAAAAGTAATTCTAAAATAATTTGCCATTAGAATGTTCAGTGGAGGTGCTGCTGTACGCGTCTTAGAGTGGTATAAGTCCATTAAAGTTTATTACCAATCTCAGAATGAAATTGTACCATGTTTCTCTTTTAAGTATTCTGTGAATAATAACTAAAAGCCAGTAAGTGGCGCTCTGTTCTGCTAATTGTCTGTTAAAACATTTGGCATATTTCCAGCTTAATGCTATTTCAGTTACAAAATGTAATAAAGACCGTAAGATAGAATTAAATGTATTTGGAATAAAATTTTCTAGATTTTGATTTATAAAATAAACCAGAGCACTAAAGTGTACCCAGATAAAAGAAGTTAATGTTAATCTGTTGATAATTCCTTATGATGAAATAATATAATTTTAAAATAATACAGATTTTTAATAATTTTCATGAGATATACTGAAAGCAAAAGGAGATAATAGAAAAAATTGCCAATCATTGTAGCTTCACAAAACTGGCACTTGCTACATTTTTTTCCCCCAAAGTTACTTAATGCTTACGGTAGAATTATTTTTGTGTTTTTATTAGGTCAGTTAAAAGTCCAAACAACAGCAAGATCCAGTCAGTGCTAGATCAGAAGGGAGTTCATGTGTTTCTCTATACAGTTTGGTTACCAGGAGAGAGAACAGGAAAATTGATGATTCTGACAGCAACTCCATTAATGATGGCACACTTCTTAGAAACTTATAGTTAAGAAAAGGTATGGTGTGCACAAAAAATGGATGTTGCTGCAGCATGGTTTGATATGACATAATAAGATTTGAAGAAAAAAAATAATGCATATAGCAATGTGCATATTGACTTTTTGGAGAAAAGTATTGAGGTGTTTATAGAAATTTTTTGTTCTTAGGGACCAACTTTTATTTTTTAAAATGTCGTATTTTGTAAGTATGTGTAGGTCTTCCTTTTACTATAGTACGGTAGTTTATATCACTTTTTGCCTTGTTCTCATAGTTTATAAATTTCTTCTTTTTTATTTTTATTTTGTGTATTTTGTTAAAAGAATAGAAACAACGTCTTGGTATGTTGCCCAGGCTGGTCTTGAACACCTGGGCTTAAGTGATCACCTGCCTTGGCCTCCCAAAGTCCTGGGATTACAGGCATGAGCCACTGCACCTGATCAGTTTATGAATTTCTTAATAGAAAATAGACTGTACAGAAATGACCAGGTAGAGATCTGAAGAGATTAAAGACAATTTTCAAAAAGAAAATATGGTTAAAATCATTGAGGAAATTTTTATTTTAATTTTTTAATTTTTTATTTTTTTTTGAGACGGCATCTGGCTCTGTTGCCCAGGCTGGAGTGCAGTGGCACAATCTCTGCTCACTGCAAGCTCCACCTCCCGGGTTCACGCCATTCTCCTGCCTCAGCCTCCCGAGTAGCTGGGACTACAGGCACCCGCCACTACGCCTGGCTAATTTTTTTTTTTTTTGTATTTTTAGTAGAGATGGGGTTTCACCGGAAATTTTTATTGTTTTAAAAATCTCTTTAGGACAAATAAAAAACTTCATTTAAATTTTGATATTTCAGAATCAAAAGAACACAAAATTACAGTTAGCAAAAAAGAAAGTTATACAGTGTTCTGGCAGCATCTACTTTTTTAATCATATGAGTTTCTTATAAAAGCATTTTAATTATATGTTACCTTTTAATAAAGAAGTTCATGGTGAGTTTTATTAATGAATTTTTTTACTAGATGCTAGAGGATGATCGAAGAGTTTTATTAATGAAGTTTTAATATTTATTTCATTATAAAACATTTTCTTAGTTTTTATAAAAATAAGCTGCATATTTTACATTAAAGTTTTTCTTTTTATTATTATTTATTTTTATTTGTTTTAATTCTGCAACTAAGCTAGTATTATTGCAAAATGTTTTTCTCTGTGTTCTCTTAGAGGGTCCATTGCTTCCAGGTGAGCAATTTAGCACAATTTTTTTTTTTTTTTTTGAGATGGAGTCTCACTTTTTGTTGCCCAGGCTGGAGTGCAGAGGTGCAATCTCGGCTCACTGCTGCTTCCGCCTCCTGGGTTCAAGCAATTCTCCTGCCTCAGCCTTCCTAGGGGCTGGGATGACAGGCGCCAGCCACCATGCCCAGCTAATTTTTGTATTTTAGTAGAGACATGTTGGCCAGGTTGGTCTTGAACTCCTGACCTCAAGCCATCCATCCACCTCAGCCTCCCAAAGTGTTGGGATTACAGGCACGAGCCACCGTGCTGGGCCCAATTTTTATGTTAATTTGTTTCTTAAATTGCTGGCAAAATGTTGCGTAAGTATAATAGTCAATCCAACATATATTTTCCCATGTTATTGTCACTGTTACCCAGATAAAGTTTATTTTTTTGTCATTTTGAACCTTAAGAGAAAGACCTGGCTGGGCGTTGGCGCCCCTTGCTTGTAACCTCAACACTTCGGGAGGCTGAAATGGGAGGATCATTTGACCCCAGGAGTTGAAGACCAGCCTGGGCAAGATGGCGAGACTTGCATTTTTTACAAAAAGAAATGTAAAAATTAGCTGGGCATGGTAGCTTGTGCCTGCAGTCCCAGCTACTCAGAGGTGGAGGCGGGAGGTTCACTTGAGCACAGGACTTCAAGGCTGTAGTGAGTTTGCTGGTGTCACTGCACTCCAGCTTGGGTGACAGAGCAAGACCGTCTCTAAAAAAACAAAAAGAGTAACTCCAGTTTTCAGAGTAAACCATCATCTTCCTACATAAACTTATTTGCATATAGAGCATAAACTTCACTAGAATTCAACAAGCTCTATAAAAGCAGGAAGTGTGTTCTTTGCTGTATCCCAAGTGCCTAGAAAAATGTCTGAGGATGGACACACAAAATCTTATTTATTTCTTTCATTTCTTCGTAAAAATCAAGTGTTATATGATCACCTGTCTGAAAAATATTTATTTAATAAAGCAAGAAGTACATTCAGTGTATGAAAAGGCAAATTGTATGGAAGGGATTTCTGAAGGTGTTATATTGGACCAGATATCTGTGTATTTTTCATTATCAGGCATTAGTAATTATAGCTTTCCACATTTAACAGAATTTTACTAATTATATATTCAAATATAAAGAATTTTACAAATTGCAGTGCTTGTGTTAAAGAGTATGTTTTGTAAGTTCCATGTGTGTAATTCTTTAGATTTGGATATGTCTTGGCCCCCTGTAGCTTACTGTATGTGGGACCTTTGACTAAATTACTTAATTTCTCTAAGTAAGATTAAGTGAAATGATGCATGTAAAAATCCTGACTTGGTAATCATTTGCATAATTTTTATAAAATCAGTTGGCCAATCATCAAGCTTTTTTAAAAAGGTGAACAGGAAAACATTTGAGATTGGTTTATCAGCTACTGTCTTATTTTAGCCACAGCATCTAATTTATTTCCGGTTGTTTTAATAGTATTAAGAAAGTGTTGATTCACGTGGCTAAGTTGCAAATGACAATATCTTCAAAACACTGTGCTTTCTGTCAGTGTACTCTTTGGTTAGACTGACCCAGAGGCTTGACATGAAAGTAGGAGGAGATTTTTCTTTCAGTACCTAAACTGTTCACATTCGTTATATAAATATGAAGGGCAAAGAGTATGTATTGCCACAGCTGAGATTGTTTTCTTATTATCTTATTATCTCTTACTATTACACAATGGATTATTAAGAGATAGACCAAAAGGAGGTGCTTGAGATAAGCCTAGCATTTACTTTTACATATGTATTTTTACATGGTAGTTTATTTCCTTGTACCTCTGCTATTCGTATATATAGATCTTTCTCATTTTTTAAATGGCAACATTCTTTGTATGGATGTATTATAATACAACAAAGCCATTTTCACTTTTGATAGATGTTTCTAGTCTTTTACTATTACAAATACTTCTGGAAAAAATGTCTTTGTACCTATGTCTTTGATTACTTGTACAAGATTTTTGTTGGATAAATTCTAGAAATAGAATTATTAAAATATATGAATACTTTAAATACTTGAGAGACATTGTCAAATTGTTTTCAATAAAGGTTGCATGAGGCCACATTCACATTCCTACAGCATATAAAAGTGCTTATTTTACTACATACCCAGTGACAATCTTCCTATTTGCTAAATATGTAGGGGAAAACTGTAAACTTAATTTCTTCAATTACTAGTCAGGTTGAATAACTTCATATGTTTATTTGCTGTTTGCATGTTTTCTATGAATTGCCTGTTCATGTCATGTATTCTGTGGTTTGTCTGTTATTGAAGGAGTTGTTTATAGGTTAAGTCTGTTTGCCTTACGTGAATTTCACATGTAAAAACATTTTGTTAGTTTTAAGAGATAGGAATTTAACTTTTTGTTGTTGTTGTTTTTTGAGACGGAGTCTCGCTCTGTCGCCCAGGCTGGAGTGCAGTGGCAAGATCTCGGTTCGCTGCAAGCTCTGCCTCCTGGGTTCATGCCATTTTCCTGCCTCAGCATCCCAGGTAGCTGGGACTACAGGCGCCCACCACCATGCCCGGCTAATTTTTTTTGTATTTTTGGTAGAGATGAGGTTCCACCGTGTTAGCCAGGATGGTCTCAGTTTCCTGACCTTGTGATCTGCCCGCCTTGGCCTCCCAAAGTGCTGGGATTACAGGCATGAGCCACTGCGCCTGGCTGGAATTTAACTTTTTAAAATAGTTTGTTTTAGTGATAGGATTCTGAAATGGTAATATTCATGAAAAAATGTGATTATCTCCCAATTATATCGGAACTTTGACCCAGCATTTGCTAAGTTATGGTATCAATAGATTTACTAATTACTAGTAAAATACTTTGGAAGGTTCAGTATGCTTATTAGATTATTAAAAGGCCTGAGAAGATTTTTATTAAAGAAACTGATTTGATTTCAGTTAACATGAGTATATTACCATGGAGCTTTTCTTCTTCTTCTTTCTTTTTTTTTTTTGGCATATTACTCACCAAGGTAACAGCTAATACTCAGTGAGTACCTGTTAGTGCCAGGCACTAACAGAAACAAAACTATCAAAATGCTTTGCATGTCTTCTTTAATTCTCACATCCTTGAGGTAGTAGGTAAGGTACTATTACTATCATTCTGTGCATGAGGAAACAGACATCCTATGGAAATACAGGCAAGCCTTGCTGTATGCGATTCCGATATACATGAATATCAGTTACTGCAGTTAAGCTAAATACAGGCCTTGCTGTATGCGATTCTGATATACAAGAATATCAGTTACTGCAGTTAAGCTAAATAACACCTGTTCCCCCAGCACCACCATTTGAATTTCAGTTACCATAGTACATTAAGAGTAATTGTATAAAGTATGAACTCTTAGCTGCTCCTTCTTCAGTCTACAAATCACTACATAAATAACAGATGCCTGTCATGATAAGTGATGGATGTTACTTTTAGATTTTGTCAGTGATTGGTCACTGTGCATCTGTCAGTTCATGCACATACAGCAAAGCTTGTTGTTGTGTTTCTTCCTTGGCTCCCAGCAGTGAACCTATATGAGATTTTACAAACCTGGATAATTGAAAGAGGGACTTGGCCAACATAGATAAAAGTGCAACAAAGAAATGAAAAATGATAATGCTGGAAATGAAACCCAAATTCAGTGTAAATGGAGTACTGAAGAAATTGCTGACTGTGGGAATGTTGACATTGCTGCCATTTCAGAGAATCTGGACATACACTGCAGGTGCTTAATGAAGGAGAACTCATTGATACAAATGAGAGAAGTAGTTGTGATGAAAAGGATGAAGATGTCCCAGAGGAAGCAAGACTGGCAAAATATTTCACATTAAAGAAATTCTTGGAAATATTTCACAACTTTGAAAGTGTAAAGGATAAAATGTTGGATGCCAATCCAAACTTAGAAAGGAGTGTGACAATTTGCTAAGCTGTGGAAAAGAGACTTACTCTAAATCGTCATATATACCATTAGGAGAAGGGAACTACTTTTCAGATTATTCTTGACAGGATTTTTACAAAGAAGTGAAACACTTTAATTCTCAGTGTTTCTTTTTTTTTTCCACTTCTTTTTTTTTTTTTTTTTGAGACGGAGTCTTCCTCTGTCACCCAGGCTGGAGTGCAGTGGTGCAATCTTGGCTCATTGCAACCTCCACTTCCCAGGTTCAAGTGTTTCGATTCTCCTACCTCAGCTTCCCGAGTAGCTGGGATTACAGGCACATGCTACCATGTCCAGCACATTTTTGTATTTTTAGTAGAGATGGGGTTTCACTACATTGGCCAGGCTGGTCTTGAACTCCTGACCTCAAGTGATCCACCCACCTAGGCCTCCCAAAGTACTGGGAGTACAGGCGTGAGCCACTGCACCTGGCCAATTCTCAATGTTTCTAATGTTTAAAATTACAGTGAATTAAATATTTTCTCATTTCCCTATGTATTTTTAACTGACAGTAATAGAGTTTTCAATGTTTTGACCAAAATTTTAAAGGCCATGGTATAATTATGATTTTTTTTCCTACTGATTATTAAGATCATATTGCATGATTTCAGCTTGCATGGTCATTGATATGGTCTGATCCTACTATGCAAAGTGAAGACTATAAGGTTTTATAGACACTTTGGGAAATGCTAGTAAGTTCCTAACAATATGAATGTTATAAGGTTAAAAGCTTCTCATTTATCTTAAGGATTCAGATACAAATATGTCAGATGATATGTGTTATGAAGAGAAATATGCAAAGTAAAAGGAAAAAGAAAAATAAGGATGTATGCCATTTTAGGGTGGTGAGCAGATACCTAGAAAAAGAATGTGGCACAGCAGATGGAACAGCAAGTATGCACTGGAGCATACTTGGTGTGTTTGAGGTATAGCAGGGAGACCCGTTGAACTGGAGCAGAGTGAGTGAAAGTGGGAAGTCATAAGAAATAAGGTCCAAGAGATAGTTGAAGGCTAGGCCTTGAAAGTCTTTTAGTCCATAAGGATTTTAGATTTTATTCTGTGGAAGGAGATATACTGCTGGAAAGTTTTGAGCACTGGAATAACATGATCTGAATATATGGTTTTCAAAAAATGCTTTTGGGCAGCTGTATAGAAAATGGGCTGTAATTGGGCAAGGGCGAAATAGGGAGACCTGTTAAAAGGCTCTTGTTGTATTTAAGAGATGATTGTGGCTTTAAATAGTGTGATAGCTATGGAGGTAATCAGAAGTAGTCAGTTTTGGGATATTTACCATGTATTTTGAAGGTAAAGCGGATTTGCTGACAGATCAAATGTGGAGGACAAATGCAAAGTTTGTGTTGTCCTCTCCTTGAACAGTCAGTATGTGTTGTGTTCCTCTCACAGATGTGTGATAATACACACAGGGTATATTGCTGACCAGGGGAGTTTCCCTTAGCCTTAGTGTTCAGAGTTTTTATTGGGACTGTATTATGTAGACTTGATTAATCACTTGTCCATTTGGTTGATCTCAGTCTCCAATCTCGATCCTTTACCCCCCTGCTTGACCCAAAACCCCCATCCAGGATGAAAGGAGCTACAGGAAATCCCAATTAAGTAAATTTACTAAATTTTTCTGATTTTTTTCTGATTTTAGTAATCAGTAAATATTTCTGATTATTAAAATAACTAATGTTAAATTTGAAAAATCTTGGCCAGGTGTGGTGGCTCATGCCTGTAATCCCAGCACTTTGGGATGCCGAGGTGGGTGGATCACCTGAGGTCAGGAGTTTGAGACCAACCTGGCCAACATAATGAAACGCTGTCTCTACTAAAAATACAAAAATTAGCCGGACGTGGTGGTGTGCACCTGTAGTCTCAGCTTCTCGGGAGGCTGAGGCAGGAGAATCGCTTGAACCTGGGAGGCGGAGGTTGCAGTGAGCTGAGATTGTACCACTGCACTCCAGCCTGGGTGACAGAGCAAGACTCTGTTTCAAAAAAAAAACAAACAAAAAAACTAAAAAATATGAAAAGCATACAACATAAAATAAAAAACACCTCTTACTTCACTATATTTTAAATTATTAGGCAAATTCACTTAAGTATAGTAGCTTATACTTAGAATCCTTTAAGCAGTACTACTTGTAATTATATAATTTAAAAATATATGTATTTAGTTATTTTTCTTTAGACTCTGAGTTCTATGAAGTGAAGAACTGTGTCTTGTTCTGTTCACTGCTTTATCCTGTTTGTTGACTGATTAGCTAGATAGGTATCCTCTTGCTATTACAGTGTCCCCTGAGGGACAAAATTGCCCACAGTTGAAAATAACCAGCTTGAAGAAATGGTTAGTATGAATAACTGTGTAAAGATGGTCTGTGTCACTAAAGAAACAAATGACAATAACAAAATTGTTATTGATATTATTTTTAATACCTTTTAAAACTTTTATGAGATTTTTTCTAAAGTTCTAACGTTCTGAAAGATTTTGTATCTTTTAATGAGCTGTTGTTCTCTTTACTAGCTAGAATCATGTTTCCATTTTTTCATTGGTTGCTGGGAAACTCAGCTAAATTTGTGCTTGGCTGCAGTGAACTTACTGAACTGGGCTAGTCATCCTACGTTTTGTTACTTGCTCTTGTTCTTTTATCCTTGATATTGTATCTAAACATCTTATTAACTACTAAAAATTCTTGATGTGGACAGGTGTATAATTTAGGTAAGTAAAGAGTCCTGTTCTTTTTAAGCAGCTATTTAAGCAGATAGTAAGTTAACTAATTGAGTTTTTTGGAATACAGGGATTCTTGCAAATAAATTATTAGAAATAACTCCAAATAAGCGCTATAATTGGGTTAGTTTGAGATTAAATGGTTAAGGAACAAATAGTAAAATGTGAGCAGTAAATGATGAAATATGAATGTGAAAACAGGCCTGAGGAGGGTATTATCTATGGAGTTTCATGGTCTTAAGCTTACAGAAGATAGGTGGGGTGAAGAAATTTCTTATATTTTAAGATTTTTGTATTACAGTGATAGAGATGTATTATACAGAACTGTTTTCATGGGAGATAGTGGCATGGGAAAAGTATGATTTGAATTTGGAGAGGAAGTACACATAGTGATTAAGAGCACGGGCTTTGGACCATTTAGTAGCTATGCAACTTTAGAGCCTTTCGTAGCAGTACAGCTTTGGGTAAGATCCTTAATGTTTGTGACCCTTAAATGTTGTTGTCTGTGAAGAAGTTGATAATAATACTACCCGTTTCATAGGGCTTTGGGGAAGATAAATAATACAGGTAAAGCTATTAGCTTAGTGCCTGGCTAATAATAAGTGTTCATTAAATGTTAGCTGTCATTTTAAACAATATTATTTAAAATAATTTGTAGATTAATGATACAATTTTTATAAAATTTTAGTGTATTGGTTTGCATCTGAAGATGTGAAATACATGTGTATATGTATGAATGTTCTATATATATAGAATATTTGTAAAATTACATGATTCAGAATTGACAGATTAAAACAATGTTTTCCTTATAGTTAAGTATTTAAAAATTATTTTTTTCAGTCTACCTAATTGTATGTCACTATAGACAGTGACAGTGTTCATCACATCTCTATATTACCATGGCTCCTAGCCTGGGGTGTTGTACCTAATAAGTACTCAATAAATTTGATCCTTGACCTACTCTTCAAAAAAAATTCTTTTTTTTTTTTTTTTTTGACCACTGACTTAAGATAAAATTAAGTATTAACCATCTCATTGGAGAAAAGAATTCCAATAATATAAAATATGGTAATTTGGGAGATTTTTACATGTGTTTAAAATAAAGGATGTTATTTTCGTAGAATATCTGTTAGAATATAAAACTCAAAATCGGAAGAAATAATGTGCTAATGATAAGTGTTTGTTATATGCCCTTGCAAAACACTTTCAAAAATATAGTCTAGGTAATTAAGACATCAGTAGGGTCTTTGCATATGTATTATCACACTTTGTAGTGCGTCTTAACATCAAAATGGTTTATGTAAAAGATGAAGAATAACCTTTAAGTCTGTAGTAATGTATGATACCAATGTTTGCAGGAAATGGTTGTAGAAGACGCATTTTATAATGCTATTTCACTCTGCAGTACAAATTTTTAGAACATATTTTGGGGTAACCTTTTGAGTTTTACTTCTCTTAGTTTCATTAGTATCTCAAGAGATAATATACATTGCCAGTGTAGCATAATTTCATTATCCTAAGAAGGAAAATAATATACTTCCTAAACAATCATAATTGAAGTCATAAAGTCATAATTTTTTTTTTCTTTAATGGATAAGGCTTCGAGGAAAATTATGAAATGTACTGTGCTTTAGTAGTGTTAGCTGACTCCATTCTCTCTGTGGTTTAGGCTTGATCATGAATGATGTTGGGATCCTCTGAGGGAGAGAAGTGACAGTAAAAGAAGGGTAGTAATTGAGCTCTTTGGGATTGGAACTGCTCACAGTCCCAAAAGATAAAGCACAAGTGGCATGGTCTTTTCTGTCTAGGGCTTAAGCTACAATTACTTTGCTCTCCTTTAGAGCAAGGTTTAGTGTTTTGTTATGTATCTTTTTGGATTTTTTTTTCTTTTGGCTACTGTGGTTTTGCTTTCTTTTTGGTTCTAGTATTATAGGTTTTAGTTATATAGTTACCTTCTGTTAAGACAAGAGGTCTTTAGACAGTGTTGGAGAAGAAAAGGCAAAACCTTCATTTACTGAAAATGAATTACATAAATGTCCGATCAGGTTACCTATTAAATTATGAATGTTAGTGTTTAATAGTTTAGTATATGCAACATATATTTGAAAATTATAACTGCTATTAAACTAGTGTTTTGGAACTTTTTTGTTGCAAATTACTTGCTTCGGAACTACTGAATTTGTTTTGTGTTTTGTTTTGTTTTGGTTTTTGAGGCAGAGTTTCACACTTGTCGCCCAGGCTGGAGTGCAGTGACACGATCTCAGCTTACTGCAACCTCTGCCTCCCGGGTTCAAGCGATTCTCCTGCCTCAGCTTCCCGAATAGCTGGGATTACAGGCATGCACCACCATGCCTGGCTAATTTTTGTACATTTTAGTAGAGTTGGGGTTTCACCATGTTGGCCAGGCTGGTCTCGAACTCCTGACCTCAGGTGATCCACCCACCTTAGCCTCCCAAAGTGCTGGGATTACAGGTGTGAGCCACCACTACTGGCTTACGAATTTGTTATAGCTTATTTTTTAATAGAGGCAATGAAAAATAGAACAAACATGTGCTTCAAAATAAAATGTGAGGTTTGTCTTATTCTCAGTTTTTATCTATTAGCTGTGTAATCTTGATTTTCAGATTCCTTGGCTAAAAAAATTGAGAATTAGGGTCCTTACCTCTGGTAGTTGTTAGGAGTTTATAGGAAATGACTGTGAAACCATGTAACTGGCAGTGTTGTAGGGTACCTTCAGTATTAAGTTCTCTTCGCCTCCACTCTCAACCAGCCACTTTGTCTCTACTAAGAGTGTATTTCCTTGTTGAAAGAAAGGTCCCAGAGTTTTTGAGAGGCTTACGTTCACATTTATGAGAATGAAATTGAAAAGAAGGAAAAAAGAAACAGAAGCACGGAAGGCAAATAGGAGAAAAACAGCTCTGATAAAGTACTCCTTCAGATAAAACAGTTCTTCTGATTGGAAATGTGAAGTCTTTCTGCTTACATCATTGCTGCTGTTGTAAGTCAGTAATATATTTGAAGAGGTGGGCTTGTTTTGTTTTTAATTGTTTGTTAAGTAATTAAGTAGTGAACTTTTGGCTCATTTGGGCAGTTTCATCTGTGAAACCTTTCCAGGCTGTCTAGTACTTTGCCTTTTGTACTTAAATTTTCTCCGTGTCACTCAGCGGGGAGGAGGAGTATGTAGCTATATAAAGCAGCAAGTTGGGAAAGGACTCATCCATACTTCTGAGATAGTAATGTTATAATGGCAAAATGATGAGTTCCCCATACCGTAACTTGGCCCAGTCAACCTCTCAGGAGCTGCTTAACGTTGTTAGATGGCAATGTGGGACTTGATGGCCATTGTTTATTGTTTCCTGTGATACGTTTTTACTGTTGCCAGTGTGATACTATAGCAGTGGTAGTTTGGCTACCCCAGTATTGCTCACTTTGGAAACTGTAGTTCAGATTTCTTAGCCTACAGCTTGTTGCATGTCTCTGCCTGCTTTTAGAGGTGTGAGAGTCTTTATGTAATGTATGTGTCTTTTAACATATTAAGCACTATAGCCATTTGATTTCAAGGAGGCCTTTTTAGGTTATAAATCTTGTAGTTGGGAAAGGGAAAGAAGACTTTTTAAGATTTTGTCCTAAATTAAAGCTTATGAAGTTCTATTAAGTGTTTGTATAGTTTCCCTGTCTACCATTATATAATGAGTGAGTATTGAAAAAGAGAACAAAGTAAAAATCTAGAGATTTGGTTTCTTTCCCTTGGTTTGACCACTGTTTTGCTGTGTGATTTTGTAAAGTTTACTTTTGGTTTATTTTCCAGTGTAGCATAAGGATGATATCTTCTCAAGAAAGATGGTATAGATAAATATTAGATAGTGTGTAATGGAAAATACACACATTCAGGATGTTCATATATTATATGCATTTTGTTTTAAAAAATGACTTAAGAATCATCTTCCAGTGGATTTCAAGTTAACCACCATGGATTGGTTATTTTCTTTTGTTTGCAGATTATTTTAGGCATGTGAATTTTAATTCAAAGACTTATTTTTATTATTTGAAATCAGTTTTTACTGCCTTTAATTATATATTTTGGGGACTGTATGATAAAAGATTATCTTATTTCTCTTGAGATGTTAAAGTTATATACAAAAAATTATGTGTATAATGTTGTGTCTTGTTTCAGGTCCAATGATGCATCAGCAGCCTCCTTCTCAGCAATACAATATGCCACAGGGAGGCGGACAGCATTACCAAGGACAGCAGCCACCTATGGGAATGATGGGTCAAGTTAACCAAGGCAATCATATGATGGGTCAGAGACAGATTCCTCCCTATAGACCTCCTCAACAGGGTAAGATTCCATTTGGAAAATTTGCTACTTAATGTAATTGAAAGGCTTTAAATTTTAATGACCTTTTAATCTAGACAAAGTCAGGGCGTTTTCTTTTTTTTGGACAAAAGGTAGGGTCCTAGTAGGTACAAAGGGGTCACGAAGAAGATAGGAACTTCTTATCTGTTATTTTCTGGAAAAAGTTATATCATAAAATTTTATATCGAAAGCTCACTAATTCACAACAGAAAATACCGTTTTGTTTTTGAAAAGTTATAAAATAAAGGGTCAGGAATAAACCCAATTTTACTTCAGAGCACTGTAGTATCAAAATTAAAAGGAAATAAATTTGCTGCTAGTTTGAACCTATTTTTAAGAAGTTAGCATTTGTTTTTCTGAGTTGGTATTTTTTGATACTGCATGTATGGTCTTAACATTGATTTTAGTAAATGTGGTATGTGGAGCTGCTGTGTTTGTATGCGTATGTATATGAATAGCTAAAAGTGTCTGAAATGCCAAATTATGAGATGGGAATCTATAGTTGAGAAATAATCTTTCATAATATCAAATTAGAAAGCCTTTGATGACGTAGAGAACACATTATTTATCTCTTGACTGGTTGTGGTTTTTCAGGCCCACCACAGCAGTACTCAGGCCAGGAAGACTATTACGGGGACCAATACAGTCATGGTGGACAAGGTCCTCCAGAAGGCATGAACCAGCAATATTACCCTGATGGTAATCTCTCCTGATGTTAACTTTCCCATTTTCTATCCCTGCCTAATATTAATGTAGAGAGTTATTTAAAACATTTCAATGAGGACGAAGAAACTAACAATTTGTTTCTTCTAAATTTTGAAACACTTCAGTACTCTAAAGTACCAATGATAGCATTAGTTTATAATCTAATTCAACGTATATTTTGTGTAGCTGTTCCAGTAGTACCATCAGGAATCACAGTCTGTCATTGGAATCCTTATATAAAAGAGGATCCTTTTGTAATATATCTAGGGTTGTTTGATTTCAGCCAAAGCTTATGTTTATTGATTTACTCTTTTTTTAATAAGAGCTTCATTAAGATACAATTCACCTGCCATAAAGTTCACCCATTAGTTGACTTGTATTAATTGTACAAATACATAGAGTATATAGTTCTTAAGTTATTTTTCCAAGTCTCATCATTTTAATTAATGTTTCATACTTCTCAACAAACTAAGGTTTACATTAGTGCTTGCCTTTGAGAAAAATTTGGGAGACTAAATTATATCTGTAATATAGCCATATAGAGATTGAGTAGAATGGGAAAGGCAATTTGGAAATAAGATTTTTAGTTAGGGTTTTTTGTTTTTTGTTTTTTTGTAGAAGGTGACTTGTGAAAAATTGGTTAGTAAGATGCACTGTACTTTAGGAAAATTTGAATAGCAATAATCCAAGCATACAAGTAGGTTTTCACAGTACAGTTTCATAAATTTTTCTGTATGCTTGAAAATTTTATAATACAATGTAGAAGAAAAAATAATTCAGAAATACATTGCAAAATGATGTGGGTTGTTAGGATTTGCCAAAAGCCTTATTCATGTATATGATCCTTTGTTGTAAATATAAATTACTGAACAGAGAAACTAAGAAACTTAAAGCTAAAGTATTAGCAGCCATTGACTAGCAGCCCATGTAAGCTAGCAAGAAGATACAATTTAGGATATTTGAAAAAACATCTCACCTGTCATTTTTTGTTAATACATAAAACATAAAGATACATTTGTACTTAAGGACATTGGTTTTTGTTTTGTTTTGTTTTTCTTTTCATATGTAAACATGTATTAAGATTTTTTTAAATTAAAAACTTTAGTAAGGTTGTTGTAGACTATACGTATTTTAAAGACGTGAAATCTACTTTGTTGAGTTATATGTATTAAGAAGTCTGCTGAAAATAAATGTTTCTGTTTTTTAATTTTTAATTACATTTTAAAGAGTTAAACTTGACATTGTTATTTTGATCCTGGGTATCTCTTGAAATGTGACATTTGTATTGTTATAAGTATAACCTTTCTGTTCAAAATATATTGGTTTGTTATTTTGTAAATATCAAAACATTAAGGTTACTTTAATTCATTTTATTAGTGGATTTTAATTTGAAGGGTATCGTTTTTGCATAGGTGTGTATTACTTTATATCTGACATTTACATAGAGTATTCTATTTATGTCGACAATTAATATTTGTAAACAACATTGGCTCTTTTCTCTCATGTCTGGATATTTATGTTAGTAAATATATAGATTAGGAATTGGCAAACTTTTTCTGTAAAGGGCCAGATAATAAATACTTTAGTCTTTGTGGGCCATATGGTTTTGGTCTCAGCTACTGAACTCTTATTGTAGCATGAAAGCAGCTATAGACAATAATGAAATGAATAGGCATGACTGTATTCCAATAAAATTTTATTTACAAAAATATGCCACTGGCCATATTAAGACTGCAGGCCATAGTTTGCCAACCCTTCATGTAGGTATTTATGAGTTGGCTTGGGAACATTAGAATACTAGAGCACTGAGTATAATGTTCATTTGTAATTTTATTCCTGTGTCCCTAATTAGGCATTTTTGTAAAATTGAGTTTAGATTTTAGGTAACTAAAAGGTTATTTCCTACATTTTCTTAGTGAAACTTTAAAAAAAAGAGTGAGAGTATTATTTTTCACTAGAGTCCAGTTATCTTGCAGGTAAAATTTATTGTGCTTTAAAACTAAAGATATACTCTCTCAACACAATATTAATTTTATGAAGATGTGTGTTTA
Source organism: Pongo pygmaeus (assembly GCF_028885625.2). Lineage (NCBI taxonomy): Eukaryota > Metazoa > Chordata > Mammalia > Primates > Hominidae > Pongo > Pongo pygmaeus. Next base: position 40,490,288 of record NC_072390.2, on the reverse strand, counting down.
TGATACTTGAAATATTTTCTAAAGATTTCCAAAATGGCAGCATTAAGATATATAATTTTGCATCTGAAGATACTTTGAGATACTTTATGCAAGTAAATGTTAGAACGTGAAAATTTTTCAGTTTCTTTCAGGGGAAAAACTTATGGAACTCTTTTATATTTTGCATTGTTTTTAGCATATGCTGTGGAATTGGAGACCAGCAGAACAGGTGTTTGACAAAATATGATAATTGCTTCCTTTGTTCATTCTAATTTAATTTAGGTTATTTACATGTGAAAGACTTTTATTCTCTTTTTTTTTTAAATGGGAGATAGTTTTTTTTTCCCTCAATGAGGATTATCAGATTTAAGACAATAAGTGTAATGTTTCTAAAACTACTGCTTTTTGCTTTTAAAAAAATTTGCACGTTATCTCAATATGAAAACAATCACATTGGTAAATCTTTGGCTAATGCAATTGAAATTATTTTTTGTGTTCCATTTCTTTTTCTTTTTTTTCAATTTTATCTGAAAGTTTAAATATTTTTAGGGTTTTCACTCAGTGGCCATTAACGTTTCTTCCTGTCTCTTGTCGAATTGATGTAGGTCATAATGATTACGGTTATCAGCAACCGTCGTATCCTGAACAAGGCTACGATAGGCCTTATGAGGATTCCTCACAACATTACTACGAAGGAGGTATCTATATACCTTCACACACATACACATATATATCCCCTTCTACAGGAATGAAAATTCTTGCATAAGACAACTTCTACCCATGCAAAGCTCTTGTAGAATACTAGTTGCTGGCTTTCTTGAAAGTTGCAGGGAGCCCAAAACAATCAAAATAATTTCCTTACAAATATTTAAAATGTATAACCATGACTTGCCATTTCTAACAATAATAAAAAGACTAAAACATTAAAGATAATTTTTTCCTCAGTGGAAATTTTCTATTTGAACATAAATCCATCAAACTTTTTTTTCTTGTGTGTGTTTACATATGTATAATTTTACATATAAGTATAGTGCCTTTAGGAAACAGCTTGCTGATCTCGTGTAGCTAGTGTGTGCTCTTGTAGCTGTCTTTAATTTTGTCTTTTTTATTTTATTTAGCATAGTCATGATCTTATGACTGTGATGTTCCAGTAAATGTAATGCTCGTATGGCAGAGACGCTGAAAATGCTGCAGTTCAACCTTGCAAAATTGGCTTTAACTGCAGTTTGTTTGGCCGAAATCCTTCTGTTTGGTTTGAGTTTTTTCTTTGTTTTGTTAACTTCTAAAAATCAATATGGCATTTCATTTTGTTCTTGTGTTGTTGGCTATGCATCTTAGAGGGAAAAAAGTTACTTAAGCAGACTTCTCAGTTTTTTTTCCTCTTCTCCAATTATCCTGTAGGAAATTCGCAGTACGGCCAACAGCAAGATGCATACCAGGGACCACCTCCACAACAGGGATATCCACCCCAGCAGCAGCAGTACCCAGGGCAGCAAGGTTACCCAGGACAGCAGCAGGGCTACGGTAAAGCTTTGTACAGTTTATTTTTATCACCAAAAAAATGTGGTGCTGATTGTTTTAAAATATGGAAGTGGATATTTAATACTTATTTTTCCAAGAATTATCACTTGAAAATTCAGTTTTAGACTAGTCTGCTGTTAAAATGTTGGTTTAAAATGTTGCTCTTAGAATAACTAGTAATCTATTTAAAAAGAACTACAAACTGGAGATGGTTCATTGACCAAAGGTAACGTGTGGAGTCATTTAAAAGACAAGAAAAATGAATTATCAGACCTATTTGTCATGCCTAGCCCTGTGTGTGCTTGGAAAACTGATGATTGGATAATTATTGGCCATATGTATATAATCTGCTTAGCAAATTTATTTTGAAAAACTAGTGGCCAATACAGTTTTTTTAAGACATACTGATTTTTTTTTGAGTACAAATGAGATCTATTCAGAATGCATAAAGAAAATGTTTTTGTCATTCCCTAAATAGCAATATACGTATCCATCGGGATGAATTATTGCAGCTGTGTATCATACAGAATTTGGGGGAAGTGTAGCAATATTTTCCTATTATATACTCACTTATAATACCTACTACCTGTATATCTGACTTTAACTTATTAGATAGGGAGTGGGGAATGATGAGGACCTGATATTTCAGTCTTAACTCTCAGGCTACTATAACCACTTTAGATACAACTCTATTGAAAGAAAAGTAGCTGCTTATGAATACTGACTCCATCTCTTCCTAACAGGGTCTCTTTCACATCCGTAATATCTTATTATTTTTATTCATTGACTTAAGCTCTGCCATTGCTGTGGACATCTCTGTCTACCTGTGATAGCAAATCTTAGAACTAAGGTCAGACTGAAATTCTCTTGCCCCCTCAGCATACGTGTTGAAACTCAGTCAGATATTGGGAGTCAGGTATTTTTCTAAAAATGTCAAGTTCTGATTTCCAAATTCTAGATGTGACTTTAGAAATATTCCATGGATTTTTTTTTTTCTTTCATAAAGGAACTTTCTTGCCCTTCCCAAATGGCCTTTTCATTTTGTGACTACTTAGTATTTATACTTTGAATAAATACAATATTCTGGTTTTATTGCCTTTGCATGAAAACAGATGTAATGCAGCTAAATCAGGTAAATTCATTGACTTAAGATAAATACCTTCAATGGTAAGAGAGGGTGAAAGAAAGCTTAATTTTTGTTAAAGTATTATAGTTAAATGCTGTTTTGTTAGACATCAGGAATCCTAAGATAAATTTCTATTTTGTTTATCCATAGGCTTGTGTTGTCAAAAAAACTTTATTTCCACTAGAAATAAAGTTTTAATAATTGAATATATAATAAATAATAGACTGATATAATTTAAGCTTGAAAACTTGTTCTCTTTTGACACTTTTCTCTGAAATCAGTGTTTTTATGGCAGGTTTTAAATGGCTACGATAGAAAACATTTAAGTGTCAAAGCTTTTCAGCTTATGCTTTTTTTTTATTGACGGAGTTTCACTCTTGTTGCCTAACCTGGAGTGCAGTGGTGCGATCTCTGCTTGCTGCAACCTCTGCCTCCCGGGTTCAAGCGATTCTCCTGTCAACCTCCCGAGTAGCTGGGATTACAGTCGCATGCCACCACACCCGGCTAATTTTTGTACTTTTAGTAGAGATGGGGTTTCATCATATTGGTCAGGCTGGTCTCAAACTCCTGACCTCAGGTAATCCTCCCACCTCAGCCTCCCAGAGTGCTGGGATTACAGGCGTAAGCCACTGTGCCCAGCCCAACTTAAACTTTTTAAAGCATTCTTTACAATGGAAAGTAGTAGAGTTTATAAAACAGACATATTGTTTAGCAAGCCAAGTCAGTCCCCTTGCCATCTCTGGAATTTGTAATCATTTTTATGGGTAAAGTATTAAAGGTGATTAATTCTCAGTGTGACTTTTGAATCAAGTTTTTTCATGTGCAACCTGTGGGTTTTCAAGTTTTTAGTTTCTATTTTAAAATATTTTGGTAATAAATTTGTCAATGCATAGTATAGACATATACTTTTGGTGATTGCAAATATAAATCTAGAGTCATACAGTTGTAAATATTGTTTATTTCTCCACTTTATTCAGAAGTTATTTCAGTATTTTTCTTTGAATCTGCCTCTTGCTTTCTCTTTTTCCTCTTGCTTATACTGGTTAACGCTACCAGATGTATTGATTAATTTTCTTATTATCATGGAGTTAACCTGCTTTACACAACTCCCTGAGTCTTTTTTACCCATTTTGAAATATATTTTGTAATGGCTAGGGCATAGTACAATAATTATAGTGAAGTAACATTACAGTATTTTTACTCTTATTATTGCCATCCAGATTTATTTCAGAAAGCATTTGAGGAAATCAAGGTACCAAACTATCTTTTTTTAGTTTAGATAGAAAAATATAGTAACATCTCTCTAGTTCACATCCTTCCCTGAGTTCTAGGGACTTACCTTTTTATGTGGGTTTTTGTTGTGTAAATTATTTTCAGGTCCTTCACAGGGTGGTCCAGGTCCTCAGTATCCTAACTACCCACAGGGACAAGGTCAGCAGTATGGAGGATATAGACCAACACAGCCTGGACCACCACAGCCACCCCAGCAGAGGCCTTATGGATATGACCAGGTAAGTAGTTTGACCGGCTGCAGAATTGCCACATTGTTTGTTCACTCTCGATTAGGTGAACTTTTTTTTTTAATTTATTTAACTTGAAGGCTTCATGTTTCCCTCATGAGGGAGTGTTTATGGTACATTTGTTAACAAAAAGTGTTTCACTTTTGAGATTCATGCTGTTTAATAACACAGTTGATCATAGTTACTCTATCATATAAAACATGGCCTTAACATAAGACAACAACGTACATATTCTCTCTCTCTCTCTGGTCTTTACCCTCAGGCATACTTTGTTTACTGAGGGCAAAGTATAGATACAGAGTTTATCATATTTACCATTTTTGAGTGTACATACAGTTGAACGTTAATAAATTCATTTATTTCTCCCTCCTTGATCCCTTCTCATCCCTTTTCTTCCCAACCTCTGGTAACCTTAGTGATTTCTATAATCCTCCCTGATGTTTATTGCTGAGACTTTGCCTGACCTGCTGAAATGTGGAGTCCATCTGTGTCGATGCTTTCATTAGCACTCCACTTCACTCCAGCATATCCACTACACTTCCTTCACACTCGTAATATCCCATCTCTTTAAATTCAAACTTTCCGCCCTCTGTTGCCTCCTTCCACACACATAACTAATATTCCAACTGTTATTTCTCCCCTGGCATTGTACTTTCAGATATGTAGAAGTGTATCTCATCCTAGGATGACTGTATTCCCTTGAACCCAGTGTTCATTTAAGTTTCTTATTTTTGTCATTAAACTCCTCAGACTTGTACCACAGTCATTGTTTTATGAATGTACTCATATATACTCTGAATTATTGTGGAAATGATTTATTATTATGGCAATTCCTTTAGGCTGGTTTCAGGTTTGTCTGCACTTTTCAGTGAAGGTGGTCTGGTTTGTTCACCACTTAAGCTATCTAAAATAGGTTATTTTTTAACATGGAACTGTCTTTAATATGCAGTTTAGGCTTTCAAGGCCAACGTCAGTATCTGGTTTGAGGAAAAAGTCAGATGCAGTGGTAACTAGAATTTGAGGCATGAGCAGTTCTTTTATCAACCCTCTCTCATGCCTATAACCCTCTTGTATTGACACTTCTTATTTAAGACAAAGGAGGTACAAAAAGCGTTAAGAACAGATAAGTAATGTTTTTCAAAAATATACTTGAACAAAACAAAAGGATCAGTCGGAGATTTTATTAAGTTTTAGAAGTGAAATAAGTCATGGCTAGTGAGTATTTAAAGGCAGGATTCCTGAGCAGATAAAATTTAGGCTCATTGTAATCTGCAGGTGAACTTTTTAAAAAGTGAGATTCTGTTCATGTATTCCATCACTCAACAAATATTTATTCTCCATGTGTTTGATACTGTAGTAGGTCCTACGGAGGTAAAATAGGCAACCAGCTGTCTTGATCTTCCTTGACCTCACTTTAGCTATTGGCACATTTTCCTTTTTCACTTTAAAATGGTCTTCTTTAGCTTCTATATTTCCGAACCATTTTTTTCCTCTTGCGTTTACATTGATTCATTCTTTATTGTTTTTATTGGTTTTCCTTTTTATTTTACCCTAATATCAATTCCTGACTCTGTGTTTTTTTTTCTAGCCTCTGAATCATCCTGCCCTCTATTTTCAGTATGCTTAGCTCTTACTTCTCAACCCAGTTTCAGCTCCTTTTTATCCAAATGTACAGAACATCTCTCGTCTTTGGATTCCCTCAGCTTTAGCATGTTGTAGACTAAACTGATCATTTTCCTTTCTAAGTCAATATATTTCCAAATCTCCTAAACTTCAAGCCATTCATTAAGCAAATGTTTATTGAGCAGCCATTATATGCCAAGTGCCATGCTAAGATTGGGAACATATTGGGAAATAAGATAGACATGGACTCAGCCTTTATGAACTTAAGTGTAGATGGCATACAGGCGGGTAAACATATGATATGATACAGTGTGATTAGTACTTAGATAAGGAAAGCTAAGATTTATGTGGAAGGAGCTTCTAACTCAGATCTTGAGAAATATTCCTTCAGAAGTACTATATGTAAGTGTGAAGTACCAAGGATGAGCCAATATTAGCCAAGTAGATGTGGATGATGAAAGAAGAGCATTCACAAAGGGACTAGTGTTAAACTGTGTGTAGTTCAGTAAAGCAGAAGCATGGGGAAGAAGAGACAAGACTGGAGAGAGGTGTTGGAGTTAGCTTAGGAAGGCTCTTACAAGCCATATTAGGGGACTTGGACTTTATCCTGACATCAGTGTGGAGCTTGAAAAGCAGTGTATATAAAGTGTGTAGCAGTGGCTAGCACTTGGTAGCTATGATAGATACATGATTTACTTCTTTTATCATCATAATTATTCCACTCTCTAAAGTTCTCAGGAATTTGGGACTGTACTGTGGATAAAGACTCATGGTGTTTGAGTAGTTGCTAACCACTTCTCCTTCCCCACTAGAAAAGAATATGAGGGGGGGAACATTTTAGCTATTTTAGTGCCAGTAGTGTTTCCACATTAACCTAATGTTTAACCTTATCTTTAGCCCCTACCCAAAGACCTATTGATCTCTTTATTTTAGGAAAAATAGTACGTTCACCTCTTGATGGTTGAGGCAATGGAAAACTAATGAAGATTCTGAAACCCAATACTAACATAGTTATAGTTGTAGTTTAGGCAGATGAATCTTGCAGCAATATGCAAGATAAAAGGGGAGAAATTAAAAGGGTGGAAATTGTTAGGATACTTCCCCATCGGTCCTCCCTATCCCAGTAAACAGTGGTTCCATTCTTCCTGTTCCTCAGGTTAAAAATCTAGTCATCTTTGACTCCCCTCTTTGCAAAGCAGACATCCAATTAGGAAATCCCCTCACCTCTTCCTTCAAAATATATCCAATATCTAGCCATTTTTCACAGTCTCCTTTCACCCAAGTCAAAGTCACAACTAGCACTCATCTGGACTGTTGCAATATATCCTCCTTTTTGGTTTTCTTGATTTTATCGTGCCTTCTCTACAAGATACTCTGCACATGGGACTCAGAGTAATGTTTTAAAGACATTAGTCACCTCTCTGCTTACCACCCTATGGTGTTTTAAGTAAAAGCCATATGATATACTGGCCTACGAGGCCGTATAGGACTTGTGCTCCCACCTCCTACGCTACCCTCCTTGTGCCTGCATATTTATATCCCAACCACTCGCTGCCCTCATTCACTCTGCTTCAGTCACACTGGCCTATTTGCTGTTCCTTATGTGCATCAAGTGAGTTTCTACCTGAGAATCTTTGTATTTGCTGCCCCTTTTTCTGCCTGAATGCCCGCAGTGCCTCCAACCTCACTTTATTAAAATCTCTGCTTAAATGTCATCATGTCATATCAGAGAGTCCTTCACTGACCACCTAAGTAAGACATAACACCCTCCATTGCATCACTCTTTTTCCCTGCCCTTTTCATAGTTTTTTGAACAGCTTAATTGAAGTATAATTTATATACCATTAAACTGCATGTAATAAAAGTGTACAGTTTGATTTTTTTTCACACGTATATACACACCTGTGAAACCATCAGCAGAATCGAAATAATAGGGTATCTATCATGCCCAAAAGTTTTCCCTGTGCCCCTTTGAAATCCCTCCACTTGCATCACCTCTCCAGACCATGTTACTGATCTTTTAACTAAACTGTGGATTAGTTTACATTTTCCAAAATTTTATAGAAATTGAATAATATAGTATGTTCTGATTTTTATCTGGCTTCTTTTACTCAGCATAATTGTGTTGATACTTATGTTGTTTGTGCCAGTAATTGTTTATTGCTAAGTAGTGTTCCATTATATGGCTATTTGTTTGTCCATTGAGATGGGACATTTGGGTTTACAGACACAGTACTATGAACATTCATGGACAAGTCCCTGGGGACATTTTTCTTGGGTAAATACCTAGGAGCGGAATGGTTGGATCATATGATAGGTATATATTTAATTCAACAAACTGCCAGAATGTTTTCCGAAGTAGTTGTACCATTGTACATTCCTATCATTTTACATTCCTACCAGCAGTGTATGATTTCACCCATATCCATTGCCAATATTTGGTATGAATCAGTCTTTTAAATTTCATTTATTCTAATAGGTGTGTTATAACACCTCATGACTTTAATTTGAGTATCCCTAAGGATAAATGATGTTGACCATCTTCTCTCACTTATTTGCTACCTATATTTCTTTTCAGGAGTGTCTGTTTAAATCCTTTGCTCATTTTTAAATTGGAGGTTCTTTATTTTTTTATTATTGAGTATTAAGAGGTCTTTGTATATCCTAGATACAAGTCCTTAATCAGGTATCATTTGTACATATTTTCATCCTGTCTGTTTTTTCATTCTATAAATAGTGTCTTTCAGAGACAGGAGAATCTAAATTTTGATGAAGCTTAGTTTATCAGTTTTTTTCTCTTATGGATTATGCTTTTGGGATCATATGTGTAAGAAATCTTTACCTAACTGAAGGTCACAAAGATTTTCTCCTGTACTTTCTTCTAGAAGTTATGTAATTTTAGAGTTTACATTTAAGTCTATGATTCATTTTGAGTTGATTTTTATGTATGGTGTGAAGTATGAAATAAAGTTTGCATGGCGTTTTTTCTTTCTGATGCATAGCTCATTTTCTCAGCGACATTTGTTGAAAAGACTGTCTTTTTTTTTTTTTTTTTTTGAGATGAGTCTCGCTCTGTCACCACCAGGCTGGCGTGCAGTGGCGTGATCTCAGCTCACTGCAACCACCGCCTCCTGTGTTCAAGCGATTCTCCTGCCTTAGCCTCACGAGTAGCTAGGACTACATGTGTGTGCCACCATGCCCAGCTGATTTTATTTGTTTATTTATTTATTTTTATTTGTATTTTTAGTTGAGACAGGGTTTCACCTTGTTGGCTAGGATGGTCTTGATCTCCTGACCTCGTGATCTGCCTGCTTCGGCCTCCTAGAGTGCTGGGATTACAGGCGTGAGCCACCGTGCCCAGCCAAAAACTTTTACCTACTGAATTGTCGTTTTACCTTTGCAAAAAATCAGTTGTCCATAAACATGTGTCTGTTTCTGAACTCTATTCTGTTCCATTGATCTGTTTATGTATCTTTATGCCAGTACCACACTGTATTCATTACTATAGTTTTATAAGTTTTATAGTTTTAAAATAAGTTTTATAATCAGGTAGTATTAGTTTTTGAACTTTGTTCTTTTTATACAAAGTTGTTTGGCAGTAGGTTCTTTGGATTCCATATAAATTTTAGAATCAGCTTGTCAGTTTGTACATAGAAGCTTACTAGGAGTTTCATTGTAATTGCCATGAATTTATAGATTAATTTGGGGAGAGCTGACAATATTATTTAGTCTTCCAACCTATGAACATGGCATATGTCCCTTAAAATTTTTGTTAACAGTGTCATATAATTTTCACTATATAGGTCTTAACATTTATTTTTCTAAGTATTTTATGTGTTTTGATGCTATTGTAAATTTTTTAAAATTTTAATTTCCAGTTATTAGTTGCTAGTATATACAAATAAAGCTTATTTGTGTGTATTGATATTTTATCAAAACTATAACTTTACTAAAATCACATCTAGTAGTGTTTTTGTAGATTTCATTGACTATTCAAACATAGAAATCATGTTGTCTGTGAATAAAGACAGCCTCCTTCCTTTTCAATCTGAATGCTCCCCCATGCTCCTTCCCCACCCTCCTGCTTGCCTCAACTAGAAACTCCAATACCATGTTAAATAAAAATGGTGAGAGTAGACATCTTTTGTCTTGTTCCTGATCTTAGAGGGAAAGTTGTCAGTTTTTCATCCTTATACAAGATGTTCATGTAGGGTTTTTTGTGGATGTCCTTTATCAGGTGTTATATTTCTAGTTTGCTGAGAATTTTTATTGGGAACGAATGTTGAATTTTGTCACATGATTTTTCCTTATCTATTGAGGGAATTATGGTTTTCCTTTTTTAGTTTGCTAATTTTTGAATTACATTGTTTGAGTTTCAAATGTGAACCAACTTCATACCTGGGATAAAATCTATTTGGTCATGATGTATATCTTTTTTATATATTGGGTTGATTGGCTAAAATTTTGTTAAGAATTTCTGCATTCTGCATCGCTTGAGTCCAGGAGTTCAAGACCAGTCTGGGCAACAAAGCAAGACCCCCCCCCACCTCTATAAAAATCTAGCCAGTCATGGTGGCATATGCCTGTAGTCCCAGTCAGATGTGTCCTGACTTAACAGTGGTTCAACTTAGGTTTTTTGATTTCACAATGCTGTGAAAAATGATGTGCGTTTAGTAGAAATTCTACTTCCAGTAACCATACATTGTTTTATACTTTCAGTGCAATGTTTAATAAATTACATGAGGTATGCAAAACTTAGGATATTTTCAACTTACAGTGGGTTAATTGGGACATAACCCCATGGTAAGTCAAAGAACATCTGTATTTTCATGACAAATTTTGGAATCTGTTTTTTTTTTCTTGTAACATCTTTGTCTGGTTTTGTTACTGAGGTAGCACTGGTTTCATAGAGTGAGTTGGGAAGAATTTCCTCCCTTCAGAAAATTGGCATTATTCTTTCTAAAATGTTTGGTGCAAGTTACCAGTGAAGTCATCTGGGTTTGTAGTTTTTTTGGTGAGAAATTTTTAAATTATAAATTTAATTTGTGAAATATAGGGGGTATTCAGGTTATCTGTTTTTTTCTTGAGTAAATGTTTTGTGTATTTTTCATAGGAGTTGTCCATTTTATCTATGTTGTTGAATAATTTCTTTATCATCACTTAATATCTCCATAATCTGTAGTGATATTACCTCTCTCATTTCTGATATTAATAATTTGTGTCTTCTCTCTTTGTCCTCATTTATCTGGCTAGTTTTAATCTACCTATTGATTTTTCTCAAAAAGCAGCTTTTGATTTTATTTATTGCCTTTTGCCCATTTGCTTTTATGTTTCTTTGATTTCTGCCCAGAACTTTATTATTTCTTTTTTTCTGCTTACTTGGGTTTTATTTGTTCTTCTTTTTCCGGTTTCTTAAGATTGAAGTTGTAGTCCCATTGATTTAAGAACTGTCTTTCTTTCTAATATAGATGTTTATTTCTAAGTACTCTTGAACTGCATCTGATGCTGTTATTTTTAATCAGTTCAAAATACATCCTGGTTTCACTTTTTATTTCTTTTTTGACCCACAACACATCAGAAGTGTGCAATTTCATTTTCAAATATTTGGAGATTTTCAGATCTTTCTGATGAATTTACTCCTTTACCATTATCAAATAACTGTCTTTATCCCTGCCAATATTTTTTGCTCTGAAATCTAGTTTGTCTAGTATCAATACTGCAATACCACTTTTCTTTTGATTAGTATTAGAATAATATATTTTTCATCCTTTTAACATATTTGTTTTTATATTTAAATTATATTTCAAGTAGACAGCATATGTAGTCAGTCGGATCTTGCTTTTTTTAAATCCAACCTGCCAATTGCTGCCTTTAAATTGGGGTTTTTGACATGTTTAGTGTGATTATGGATATGATTAAGTATATCATCTTTATTTTTTCTATTTGTCCCATCTGGTTTTTGTTCTTCTTTTCCTCTTTTTCTGCCTTCCTTTGATTTTTCTCCTGTTTTTAACAAAAACAGCTTTATTGAGATATAAGTCACATATCATACAAGTCACCATTCTAAAGTATATCATTCAGTGGTTTTTAAGCATATTCAAAAAGGTAGACTGGGAGTGGTGGCTCACGCCTGTAATTATAGCACTTTGGGAAGCTAAGGCAGGAGGATTGCTTGAGCCCAGGAGTTGAAGACCAACCTGGGCAACGAAGCGAGACCCCACCTCTACAAAAAACTAGCCAGGCATGATGGCATGTGTCTGTAGTCCCAGCTCTTCAGGAGGCTGAGGCAGAAGATTGCTTGAACCCAGGAGGTCCAGGCTGCAGTGAGTTGTGATTGTGTCTCTATGCTCCAGACTGAGTGACAGAGCTAATATCATGTCCCAAAAAAAAAGTACAGCCATCACCACCCTCTAATTTTAAAACATTTTCACCAACCTGATAAACTGTATACCTATTAGCAGTCACTCCTCATTCCCCTTCAACTACTCAGCCTTAAATACTTAAATACTCAGTCTATAATTTCATTTTCAAATATTTGGAGATTTTCCAGCAACAGTAGTTTACTTTCTATCTCTACGGATTTGCCTATTCAGTACATTTAAGATAAATGGAATCATACAATATGTGGAGTTTTGTGACTGGTGTTTTGTTTTTTTACTTAAAATAATATTTCCAAGGTTCATCTATGTAACGTGTATCAGTGACTTCAAGTGATAGTATGCCTATATATTGTGTAAGAACCTTAAGGTAGTCTGCTTTTCTTCTCGATCTTTGTGTTATTGTTACAAATTTTACTTCTGTGTATGTTATAAACCCCACAGTATATTGAATTTATTTTTGTCTAAAAAAATCAGTTAAAGATACTTAAATAATAAGGAAAAAAAATTTTAAATTGATCCATGTAGTTACCGTTTTTGGTACTCTTCATTATTTATGTATGGATTCATATTTCTATCTGGTATGATTTTTGTTTGCCTGAAGGACATTAACATTTCTTGAAATGCAGGTGTACTGGTAATAATCAGCTTTTGTATGTCCGAAAAAAATGTTTATTTCACCTTTATTTTTGAAAGATATTTTCTCTGGGTATAGAATTCTAGGCGGACAGTTTGTTTTTGTTTTCTTTCCATACTTTAAAGATGCTCCACTCTTTTCTTCCTTACGTTGTTTCCAAGGAGACATTTGCTGTCATTTATCTTTGTTCTTTTGTAGTTAATATGTCTTTTTTTCTCTGTTTTTAAGATTTTCCCTTTATCAAATTGTTTGATTGAAGAAATTTCTCTCTTGCCCAAATTGTTTTGAGCAATTTGATGAGAACATGCATTGGTGTTGATTTCTTCATGTTTCTTATGCTTGGAGTTTGTTGAGTGTTATCTCAGACTTTGTCGTTTTCATCTCTAAAAGTTTGGTTTAGGTCTTTTTAATATTTTCCGTGTCTGTCCTTAATTGTTTTGAACATATGGAATACAAGTATAATTCTTTTAATATCTTCTGCCAACTCTAATATAAATCTATGTCATTTTAGGGTCAGTTTTAATCAGTTTTTTTCTCTGTCCTTTGTGTGCGTGATAATCTTTGATTGGATTCCAGACATTGTGAATTTTATGTTGGGTGATGAAGATATATGTATACCTAGAGATATTCTTAAGCTTTGCTTTGGGATTCAGTTTAATAAGTTACAAACAGTTTGAACTTTCTGAAATTGCTTTTAAGATATTTTAGGCAGGACAAAGAGCAGTGTTTAGTCCTGGGCTAAATACTCATCACTGATAAGGTAAGAGCCTTTTGGGTGTTTTGCCCAATGGCCTTTGAATTGTAAGGCTTTTTACTCTGGCTGGTGGGAATAAGCACTGTTTCTGTTCCTATGTGACAAACAAGTATTGTTTCCCCTAATCCTTTTGGGTGTTTCTTGCCTCAACCTTGGGTATTTTCCTCACACATTTGCATATCTGTACTATGCTGAATAGGAGGAGGGTTCCTCTGCAGATCTCTACAGTTGTCTCTTTAGGCAGATCTTTCTTCTAGGGTACTCTGTCCTGTTAACTCTAGCTACCTTTTTCTCTCCAGACTCTAAGCCTCATCTCCTTAAGTCAGAACATCTGGCAGACTCAGCCTCAGTTCCCCTTCGTGTACTGCAGGCTGGAAACTCTCAAGGTAGTTAGCTGTGGTAGTCAGAGGGCTGGCCTCGTTTGTTTACCATGTCTCAGGGATCATTGTCCTTTGTTGGCTCTGTCCTGTGTGTCCTGAATATGATTATCATATGCTTTGTGTAGTTTTTTTTTTTTTAATTGTTTCAGGCTGCCAGATAAATCCATCTTGAATAGAAACATGCATTAATTTTTCAACATTTCTCTTCATTTGACAGATTATTTTGTTACTGTTTATTGTCATATTGTTCTTCCCCGAGAATGTAACCTCTTTAAAAGCATCTCTTTGTCTGTTTTTATTACTGTTGAGTCTCTGTCACCTAGTAGAGCACAGCACATAATCAATAAATATTGGTGAATAAAGTATAAACAACTGAGTAAATAAGGCCATTACTTTCTAGATTTGAATGTGTGATCACAAGACCAGAGATAAGAGGAAACCCCTAAAATGTTGTGAAGGAATAATGTTAAGATTTTAAACTGATTAGGTAAATAGAATGAAGGAAAGAAATGTAAAGATGTTGGTATTGCTCAGATTTCTACCTTAGGAACTCTTCTCATTCAATACACTCTCCCTAGGCATTCTCATTTATTCACAAGGTCTCAGTTCACCATGCTGTTGACTCCCAAATCTCTATTTATAGTCTCAGTCTCTCTTCTGGAAATCAGATGCCTACTCGACAGCTCTGCTTAGGTGTATCATAGGTATTAATTCAGCAGAAACAAAATAAATTTATAATTTTTTCTACCAAAACTTTTCTGTGTTCTTTATCAAAGAGAGGGGTACTATCACCAAGCTAGAATGCCAAGTGCCTGTTTGATATTTAAGTGTCCCTCCTTTTCCTCCCTCGTCTAATAAATGACAAATGTTAGAGCTTCCTTTTTGAAAAGCATTTGAACCCATTCATTACTCTCTAACCTACACCCTTATCTTAGTTTAGACCATGTTCATCTCCTGTCTTCATCACAGTAGGATCTTCCATACTGTCTTCTTTCCTGTTAAAATTCTTTATACTGTAACCAGAGGAATTTTTTTAAAAATTGAAGAAGCAAAGAGAGAGAAGGTGAGGCTTAGAGTGTTCAAGTGATTTACTCAAGATAACAGAACTGAGGAGTGGTGAAGCTGCATGACTACTGCTGAGTGCTGAAAGCCCGTGCTCTGTTCACTGTCATGCTGCCACCCATATTGTTAATGAGTACTTGAGTAGTTCACAGAGCATTTTCATGTTTTTCTTCTTGAATAACTTTTTAAAATAGAGATTATAATTACCCTTGTCAGATGATAAAATTGAAAGTCAAGGGAGGTTAAGCAACTTGCCCAAGGATAAGAAGCTGTTAAATGGTGACGTTAGCACTAGAAGTTGGTTTCTGGCTCCAAAACCCATACTTTTAATCCTTAATGCCACCTTGGAATTTGTTAATGGTTGCAGATACACAACCTACCTTTTTAGGCATGATTGTGATTTTGTTTGGTCCTAGCATTGTGATCAAGTATGGGCCAAGTTACTTAGACTCTCAGTGCCTCCATTTCTTCATCTATAAAATGGAGATAATATGTACTATATAGATTATAGATGGACACAAAGCATTTAATACAATGTGTGACACATACTAAGGTATTATTATCAGGGTATATTATTAGCTTCTACTCCTCATTATTGCATATTCTTTCTTCCCACTTCCCTAAGCATTCTATATTTTATCCTCCGTGCCTTTGTTTCAGCTATTTCTTCTATTTGAATTGCCGCCTTTTCTTTTCTTTTTTCTGCTATTCAGATCTTATTGTTTTCTCAAGGCTCCCACATTCTTGGGAATATTTTTCTAATTAATTTAGGCTGTGTTAGCCTTTTCCTTTCTGAACTCTCTTAAGTTTGCTAAGACTTAAGAGAACTTATCTGTTTTGTAATTATACCTTAATTTCTGAGTCTTCTCTGTTTTCCATATTTATGATGATGATGAGTGTTTGTTCCATAAGTGTTCACAGTTGCTTAGATATAATTTATTTGGTATACATTATTGACCTGGTCTCTTTCTTCAAGTAGTTCATAATATAGTAGATAAATTACAGCTTATAAACTATGGTACAGTGGTTCTTAACCTCTTCTGCTTTCACATCATTTATATTTGCAACTCACTTCCATCATTAACATCTCATTTTACACATTGACTAGGGGAGCATTTCCCTCCATCATTGAGAGTCACTGATTTATAATTCTAAAAAGCGCTTTCTCATGTCCTCTCTTATTTAAGCATCATAACAAACAAATGAGGTACAGCAGTTAATGTAGCCATTAACAGAAGGGAAATTGTGATCCAGAGATATATATGTTACTCTCCCACTGATGATTGAAGAAACTGAGTCTCACAGAGCTTTTTTAAGACTCAAATAAGAAGTTAGCAATAGAGTTGGAACTTAAACTCAGATTTAGTATTTAGACAATCTAACAATGGAATAATAAGCTCCAGTATGCTAACCAATAACTTTCTTGTTTTAAACCTTTCATTATGTTTATTTTAAACACATATAGAAAAGAGAGTAATATAGTGAATCCCTGTGTACCCATCACCCAACTTCATCAGTTTATCAACATTTTGCCAATGTTGTTTTATCTACCCCTCTACACTATTTTTTTCAGAGTATTTTAGAGCAAATCTTAGATGTGATATCATTTTACCCATAAATCCTTCAAGATGATCATTGATTTAAATTCAGCTGAATATAACTATGTAAAACACACTAGTGTAAAATCCCTAATCTCCTTTTTTTTTGAGACAGAGTCGCTCTGTTGCTCAAGCTGGAGTGCAGTGCAACCTTCGCCTTCTGGGTTCATGCAATTCTCTTGCCTCAGCCTCCCAAGTAGCTGGGATTACAGATGTGCGCCACCATGCCCAGCTAATTTTTGTATTTTTAGTAAAGACCGGGTTTCACCATGTTAGTCAGGCTGGTCTCGAACTCCTGACCTCAAGTGATTCACCCGCCTTGGTCTCTCAAAGTGCTGGGATTACAGGTGTGAGTCACCATGCCCGGCCCATAAAATCCCTAATTCTGTTTAATTCATTATTCCATCGTATATATGGTGACATTCAACACATTGTCATGTGTATTTACTTCTGTGGAAATGTAGATTTTTAGGGTGCCGTTTCTTACGGTAGAGAAGTATTTTAAGTCTAGAATGTTTTCGAGTTACATTATTGTGACGTGCGGAGAGAGTTGTTTAGCCAAAGGAAACAGTTAACTAATTATATGCTTCCAGTGAGTCATGCTTTTTGAAAATTAGTGCTTTTATGAACATCTGTTTTAAACACATTTAAGAAATTTTTAATAAAATACATATTTCATAGTATGTCTTTCTTTTTTTCTACCTTCTGTTTTAGAGGAAAAGATGTTGCTTCTCTTCTCCAAAAGTTAACCTGAACAGATGTATACCGGACATTGTTTACCCCCCACTCACAGAATTGTGCTGCTTCATCATGTCCTTTGTGCTGCTTCATCATGTCCCTTTTATCTATATTCCCTTTCTGTCTCATCCTGTCATCCTGAGGGTCTTCAAGTCTACCTTATTAAAAAAACAAAACAGACAACACAAAAAAAACCAACTTTCCTTTATTTTATGTCCCTGTGGCCTGTCTAAATACCTCTACTGAACTTTGTTGACCTCAGGGAAAGGCTCAATTATTTTGGTACGGATAGAAGGTTCTTTACCTTTTATGTCCCACATACCTTTCCATTTTCACTTGCCACTTATTGCAAATACCCTTGATGTTCATTTGTAATAATTATAACAAGCTAAACACTCACAAAGTTGTCACACTAGCATGATTTACACCCTAATATATATATATTACATCAGAGTTTAGTACTAGAACTTCTCACTCAATGTCTGCTCATTCAACAAAACTCACTAAACATTTAAGTTCCCACTCTGACAAGTATTATTCTAGGCTCATTTGCTAATCCCTAGCATATTTTGGACTATGAAATTCATTTGCAATTGAATATAATATCAGAAGAAATTACAGGGTGATACTGTGTACCTAATGATATAAAAAAATTTTGTTTATTGTAGGTACGGCTGCTTTTTTGTGGTATGACAGTGTTAGAAATGATTCGTTTGTAATCTTCTTTGCCTGTTACGGTCAAACTATTATCTAATTATATTTTTAAATTTATCTTTTAGGGACAGTATGGAAATTACCAGCAGTGAAAAAGTACTTACATTCCAATAGCCAGTATCTATTAGCAGCCATATTGTCACCTCAGCACTGTGGACACCTCCCTGTGAAGAGATCCTTCCATTCCATCTAGTTTTTGGAAAAACCTTGTGGATAAGTGGCTGTTTCATCAGTAAGCAGCCTTTGTGGTTTAGTTATAAAAGGCTTTAGTAGCTCAAAAATACTCTTGATTTCACATTTCTACTCTAGATGGCAACATTGGACAGAAAATGCAATGACATAACCAATTTGTAATGATTTTGGAACTGTGTTTCAAATGGACTGTTACAGACTGAAAGGTGTGAACAGCTTTGTATGTTTATGAAGGGTAAGGGAATTTAATACTTTTCCACAGATTTTTTTGTAAGGGGAAGAGGGAAATGTACACTTTTTACAGCAGCAATATTTTGTATATTATGTTTATTTCATGTGGTGAATATGCAAGGCGGTACACTACGCACTGGACAGAATCAGAAATCCTCTGTTAATGTGGACTGGAGCATGGTAGATGCTTGATTGTTTTGGTCTCAAAATGGTGTGCTATAAAGATAAAGGTGAGGGGAAGACAAAGCACACCATATGTCCACTGTTCTGTTCTCATAGAGGAAATTCAAATCCCTTTTATCTATTAGATAATCAAGGGCACTGTGATACAGTTTTGAGTAAAAAGACATTTTGTAAAAGCCTTCCAGTTTTGTGTATTAAACCTTTTTATAAAGATCATTTATAATACTGTTTTAAAATGTGAGGCAATAAGAATTACTTTGTGTTGGATCTGAGGAGGCTTTGGTAAAACAGTTTCATATATATGAAAGTGGTAATCCTCTTCTAAAATAGCAATAACTGAAAATGAAAGTGTTAATTTTACCTTGTTTGAGTTATCAGGGAACTTAGTAAGTAATATCAAAGCATTTTATAAATGATATCAAAGAAGAGTCAACATTGATCCAGTAATTTTATTTTGTAACATTGAGGGATAATTGGTTATTAAACTGAATAGTTCAGGAGACTTTACAAACCTTTGTTTCAACTTTCTTATCTGGAAATAATATCATTTATAAAGGGACACTTTTATGTTTTTCCCTTTTTTATGTTGGTTAATATAACACAAAGAGATATTTAGGAAAATGCTTATTGATGAGGCTTATTCTATCTGTTTTTAAAGCACAGAGGTTGCATACTAGATAACCTTGTTTATTAGCATGGCATATTTTAATCATTATTTGAGACTGTCCTGTGCCTGATTATTTTAGCTAAATTCAGGGAGATTGCGTAGGGCAGGAAAGCATGCATTGAAAAATTTCTAACCACGGTTATTTAAGCATAATCTGAAAACATCTAGCCCAAAGGTAAGTTGCTATTTTCATCACAGTTGCCTATACCCAGGGAATAAGATGTATTCTTTATAATTGAATTGGTTTTTCCCACTTCTAACTGGAAACAAAAGAGAAGGGGTGTCATAAATTTGAATAAGCAGAACATACTGTTCTCTTAATACTGTAATCAAAAGGAGGAATTTCAGTGGGTCTCTGTGTGTGTATGAGAGAGAGTGTGTGTTTGTGTGTTTCAAGGTCAGAATAGGTTTTTTTGTTTTTGTGTTTTGTTTTTTTTTTTGAGATGGAGTCTTGCTCTTGTCGCCCAGGCTGGAGTGCAGTGACGAAATCTCAGCTCACTGCAACCTCCGCCTCCCAGGTTCAAGCAGTTCTCCTGCCTCAGCCTCCTGAGTAGCTGGGATGACAGGCACCCACCACCACACCCAGCTAATTTTTGTACTTTTAGTAGAGACGAGGTTTCGCCATGTTGGCCAGGCTGGTCTCGAACTCCTGACCTCAGGTGATCCACCCGCCTCGGCCTTCCAAAGTGCTGGGATTACAGGCGTGAGCCACCGTGCCTGGCCAGAATAGGTTTTTTCTTTCAACTTGATCAGTAGAAAATGGACATCAAGTTTGAACAGATAAAGCATGGACAGCCTTATTGTGATTGAAATGCTTGTAGGTTCTGTGCCAATTTTCCACCACTGTGTACTTTGTTGCTATTTAAAACTGTATCAACTCTAACGGAAGAATAAATTATTTGTGATTTTAATTTTCTCATTTGTTTCTTTAAATTAGATCTCTTTGACTCTCTTGTTTTGTCTGGAGACTATGCTGTGGGTTTTTATATAAGTTAGTCCAGTATAAGCAGACTATATTTGTATTCTAGGACTTTATCAAAATTCTCTTGCCATGCCCAAGTTAATTAGAATTAACCGTTCAGTAATCAGCATGTTGTGTAGGCTGTTTGTTACAGAATTCTTTCTCTGAAAATGAAGTCCATGAGGCTATAATCAAGATGACTGAATTAGATAAATGAGTTGAGGAGACAAAATTGTACTGAACCCAACCTGGTGTAGATACGTTATCTCATTTGAAATAAGCTCAACTGACATTAAGAAATAATTTGTCTTGCCAACCCATCTTCTGTTGTCTTATTCTCCTTTTAATGGAAACTAAAATTGCAATTTTAATAAGCAGAATTTCCTCCAGGACTTTCTTCCTGGAGACTAGTGCATTTGCAAGGTTTAATTGTTTTGTAACAGTCCTATTTCGTAAAAGTTTTTAATTGGTGGTGACAAAAATTACCTTACTCCTCTGATACCTGGTAAGAGGAATAACTTTACCAGTAGCTGTCTACTAGATTTGACATTTCTGTACAGACTATATATTCTACAACTGAAATTTGCATTTTATCAAAGTAATAATATCATACTATCCCGTAAAATTCCAGAAACAAAGTATTACCAAGAAAAGAGTAGGGTTACTATTAAACATTTCAAAATATGCTAAGTGTGTTAGTTCTGTTATTTGGGAATATGTTATTACTCTGTAGCATTATTCAGGTGGCACATTGTTTTTGGTTTTGTCTTAAAATTTTTTAACGGAATTTTTAAACATACACCCAAGTGTAGAGCAGAGTATGGTGCGATGCGCCGCCATGTAATGGTAACCCAATTTATATACTTAGCAACTCATGGCCACACTTCTGATTGTTCATACACTAACCCCCAAATAGAAGCAAACACTGTGTTATTTAATCACTTAAATATTCCAGTAAACATATCTAAAAGTACTTGAAGATTCTTCTTGCTCCTAAATTCTGTGTTTTCAATGTTAACATTGAGTTAGAAACCATCTCAGAATTTGTACGTATAAGTCATTGCCTTTTCTTTCATTTTAAAAAGTCATTCATGTTAAATAAAAGATTAATAGACATACATTATACAAAGAGTTAACATTTTTCATAATTTCATCCATTAAAAGTCACAATTATTAAAAATTTGGGACTTTTCTTCCAGTTTAACTTTACACAATAAGCCAACCTATATGTTATTTTTTAAAACAAAAACGGAATTATACTACATACTATTTTGCAACTTTCTTTTCTTTTTAACTTAGAAATATCTTGAATGCTCCCTGTTCCCTTGTTGCCTCTTAATTTTTTATTGTTGCAGAAACAAAGCTTTTATAAGCTATATTGCAGAGTTGTTTTTTGGGGGTTTTTTGTGTGCTGTTGGGGTATTTCTATACAGTAAATTTTTAATATCTTAGATGTAAGGCTATGGATGTTGAAAAAAGTATCACCATAAAAGTTGTATCACTGGCAACACCAGTTCATTAGTCTTACTAATTTTTGCAATTCTCATCAATTTTTTAAAATGTTATCTCTGAATTTTATTTGAATTGTATTTATTTGTAAGTTGAGCATCATTTTAAGTGCCTATTACACTTTTTTTTTGGGGGGGGTATGAAATGCCTTTTAATGTTCTTTGTCTGTTTTTCTGTTGGGATGTTTGTTGTGTAAGAGAGAGGAAATTACACACACACACACAGAGATGTGTGCACATACATATGAAATTACATATGTCCCTATACAGTTAATCCTTTGTCTCTTCTATTGTTGCAGGTCTCTTCTGTCCATTATTTTGTAACTTATGATGTCTTTCACTGTATTAAAGCTTTAAGATTTTATGTAGTCAAAAGTTTGGCTTATGACTCCCCCCTAACTAGCAAATTTGTAAAACTTTTCCTCATATTTGCTTCCATTTTTCTGAAACTTATTGTACATGATAGAATTTAGGACATTAATTTTTTTCTTATGGATAACTAGTTGCTTAAGCATCATTTATTGTATCATTTTTCCTCCAGTGATTTGAGAAGCCACTCTATTCCTTTAATTTAAAAAAATTAATTATAGTTAAAGCTATTTATTTATGTTTTATATATTCCATTTCAAGGACTAGTTAAATGCATTTAACTGTCTAATATAATTGGCGTAAACTTGTGAGTTGTTTTTCTCTAACACAGTGTTTTTTTATTTGATAAAAGTTATCTGCAAAGTTATACATAATCACTAGCTTTTTTGTTGTTTGTTTTTGGTAAAGACAGCGTCTTGCTTTGTTTCCCAGGCTGCAGTGCAGTGGTCCCATCTTGGCTCACTGCAGCCTCTGCCGCTCAGGTTCAAGCGATTGTGGTGCCTCAGCCTCTTAAGTAGCTGGGATTACAGGAGTGTGCCACCATGCCTGGCTAAATTTTTTTGTATTTTTAGTAGCGATGGGGTTTTGCCATATTGGCTGGTCTCGAACTCTGACTTCAAGTTATCCGCCCACCTCAGCCTTCCAAAGTCCTGGGATTGATTACAGGCATGAGCCACCATGCCCGGCCCTTAGCTTCTTAATAGTAAGAAAATTATTGAAGTGTGTTTTTATAAAGAATGACTACAACCTTTTAGAGATTTTTGCTTGTTGATGTTTAAAAGCTCTTTCATTTTTTTGTGCCCTGCTAATGGACTATCTTTTTAGCTGCCCCAAAGTATCTCTGTTTGATTACTTAAAAAAGAAAAATAAGATATCAGTAGAAAACTTTGTTTTATTGTTTACAAATTGAAGTCTCAGAAATAGACAATGCAATATAATTTTTATTAATAAAGACCTATAATTAGAGTGACAATGTAATTTATTGCCCAATTTGATAACCTTGAGAATGGGAGATTGTTTTACATATATATATACACACATATGTATATATGTAGACATGTGTGTGCATTACATATATAAACATACAGGTGCATATATGTATGTATATGTGTATTATATATGCGTATATGTTAGATATATGGGTAAATGTGTACATATTTTTTATTTTGTCTTTTCCTGATAGAGATCCATAGTTTAAGAACTTAGAGCCGGGCGTGGTGGCTCACGCCTGTAATCCCAGCACTTTGGGAGGCCAAGGCAGGCAGATCACCTGAGGTCGGGAGTTCAAGACCAGCCTGACCAACATGGAGAAACCCTGTCTCTACTAAAAATCCAAAATTAGCTGGGGTGGTGGCACATGCCTGTAATCCCAGATACTCAGGAGGCTGAGGCAGGAGAATCGCTTGAACCCGGGAGGGTGGAGGTTGCAGTGAGCCGAGATTGCGCCATCTGCACTCTAGCCTGGGCAACAAGAGCGAAACTCCGTCTCAAAAAAAAAAAGAACTTAGATATGTGAGTTGATGCATTTATGTTATAATTTTGAACTGTGATATCATCCTGAGAGGGTTTCTCATGATATAGTATATTAAAATATTATTTAGTATTAAAATAGATGAATAAGAAATCCTGAATATTCTAAAAGGTTATCATTTTTGTTCTCTCCTAGGAATAATGATTTTCCTCCATCATTATTATTATTATTATTATTATTATTATTATTATTGTTTTTTTGAGACGGAGTCTCGCTGTGTTGCCCAGGCTGGAGTGCAGTGGCGCTATCTCGGCTCACTGCAAGCTCCGCCTCCTGGATTCACAGCATTCTCCTGCTTCAGCCTCCCGAGTAGCTGGGACTACAGGCACCTGCCACCACGCCCGGCTAATTTTTTTTTGTATTTTTAGTAGAGACGGGGTTTCACAGTGTTAACCAGGATGGTCTCGATCTCCTGACCTCATGATCTTCCCGCCTCAGCCTCCCAAAGTGCTGGGATTACAGGCATGAGCCAGCGCACCCGGCCCCTCCATTATTGTTTTGGGTGGATGCATGGCTGCCTACTTAGAGACATTTAACATCCTCCTTTGCAGCTTGGTGTGGTCATATGACTTTAAGTTCAACCCAGGAGGCTATGAGTTGTAATGTGTACAGCTTCCAGACCACATTCTTAAAATGGCGCTTTCGTTTTTCTTTTCTTTTTTCCATGGGCTGGAACATGACCTATTGTTAGGGAGCTTTGGTTTTATAGATAGAAAGATACTCCAGAGAATGACAGTGTAGATAGAATCAAAAGTCCCCTGAAAATGGTTGTCATGAAGCCTTCTCCTCTCCCGCTTATCAGCTTGGACTTCGACATGAGAGAAGTAACACTTCTATGTTATTAAGCCCTTTGTGATAGGAGCAAATCCTGTACTCTGATGTAGGGTGATGCAGTAGTGGCCAGTTCATATTACTCTATGATATGCTCTGTATGGAATCAATTTTTAGGAATGACAAGTGAGTGTACTGTGTGTTTAGCATACATTATAATAATTCCATTCATGTTTGTGACTAGTGAAATAGGCCAAAATTATGTAACATTTTCTCTGAGATCACTCTCTGCTTTCCATCAGTTGAATGAGTGGGAATGCCACATTTAATAACAATAAATTTGGTTAATTTGAAAGTATTGGTAAAAATATAGTTAATATTGATCTTTTTTGGCATCTGTATAATTATAAATTTTATAAATATCATGTTTTCTATGTACTTATTTTGAGCATTTTGTAAGTAGGACCTCATAAAATCTCTCAAGATTTTAACTTCGTTTTGACTTATCACTTTAATTGATTCTTTGAATTTTTTTCTCTAATGCTTTCTTGCTGCTTCCTTAGTTTTCTGACTTTCACTCTATGGCATGTGTACTTTGATTCTAGTTTCTCTGCCATCTTTTCTTTGAGGATAAAAAAACATGCACCAAAAGTATTTTGATTTTACTCTAATAGTAGCTCTTATTCAGCTTAGGTCAAATGTAAAGAGTTTTATGTCTACAGAAGCTGTAACTATATTAGCTGTGGAATGATATTTAGAAATGATATTTATCAGGACTTCTGATATCAGTGGACCAAAATACTGCATATAGCTATTAAGGATTTTACCTTCTTTTCTATCCATATGGCTATACTAGGGAATTCTGTCTGTTACTGCTTTGAAAATTAAGAGCAAGGAAGTGTAGTTTGGCTTTCTCTTCAGCACTAATATTCTATCCAAAGAAATCCTATTTCCTGTTCATTAATTTCAGTATTCCATTCTTTCCCAAGATCTTGCTTCACAGCAAGCTTTCATACTTCAAGCTCTGCATGTTAGTGTTCAGTCCTCATTCCCACATAAACACAACCATTTTGAAAACATGAACTGATATAAATTACCCCCTTGGCACCAAAAAGTCAGGATTTCCTGATGCGGCACGCTAATGTAAAATGCATTAGTGCAAACAGTGGCTCCAAGGGGTAATACTCTCTAAATAAACACAGCATTTTTTTTTTATTCACAACTCTGGGGCTAGTCTGAAAGTCATTCATCCTCCACACCCCCCCAAAAAGCATTTTGATTTTTAATAAGTTATAACTGGGATTTTTATAAGAAGAAATTGAATTCCAAGCTGCAAATCAGTGGCACTTAACTCTTCTTGGTTCTGTGAAATAAAATTCTACCTGAATGTTCTGGTGATTAAGTGGCTTTGAACCATAATTTTCAACGATCTATTGGAAGATAATAACAGTTCATGTTTAGTCAGCATCACTAAAAATGTGTATCTTACATTTTTACTTAATACTTTATTTCAGATAGTCATTCAAGGTCAGAAAGTGTGTGTTTTGGTGTATGTGTTTATTTGAATATTCTATATAAAGACTTCTGATCAAGAAGGCATTATATCATACTTTGATGTAACCCACCATACACATAATTCTGCTACTACTAATAGAAACCAACCAAAGAAGAATTGAAGTACAGAGAGTCAGGTTCAAAGAAGGTAAGCATCTCTATGGACCAAAAGCGGAATAAAAATGTAAATAGGGAAGGCAGAAACCATGAGCCTCCTGGGTTCTGAGTGTAGAAGTTGACAGTGAAACTCGAGAAATTGGTTCCTGTGGAGTAATTGAGCCAAAAAATACTATACATAATAATATAATAAGATAATGGAGCCAGGTTTGCTGCTTTACGGCAGAGGCTAGAATGTGACTCTCTCCCACTTTCCCTCCAATTTATAAAAGAAAACTAACGAAAGCTCCCTTCTTGCCAGCCACCACCTAGGGCCTTGTTTTGAAGAAGCTGGACATAGTGATGCTAGAAGATACATAGTTAGCCTCTCGATCTAGAACGAAACCAAGCTATTTTGAAGCTTAGTATTGGATTTTAAATAATTTCTAAAATCATTAGGAGAATAGGAAGAAATTTTCTCAAAGTTTTGATTCTAGACTTGGTTTGGGATCTGGGAGACAAATGGATGCGCAGAAGGAAGAAGGAAGGGTGGGGAAGAGAGAAAAAAATGAACCTCCTGCTTTAAGCCCATGAACCAAACTTTCAAAATATGTTAAACTAACTTGGAACCTGCATTCACACCACGTAACATTCATTTTATTTAAAAGTCTGACAGATTTTAAAATAATGTATTTTAGAATGTTTAAAGAGATAACCCATCCATCCACATAGATTTTCAGATATTGTAAAACAAAAACAAGTGAAATAACAGATACGTGTAAAAACCATTTGGAAATCGTGTAAGTGCAACATAGTGAGACCTTGTCTCTACTTACAAAAAAAAAAAAAAATTGTTTTTAATTAGCTGGGTGTTGCACTTGGAGTCCCAGCTACTCCAGAGACTGGGGCCAGAGGATCACTTGAACACAGCAGGTTGAAGCTGCAGTGATCTATGATCACACCACTGCAGAACAGCCTGGGTGATAAAGCAAGACCTTGTCTCTAAAAAAAAAAGCTTTTGGGTGAAAAATGTAGTAATTGGACCAGCTCAATTGGCATCAACTATAGGCTGGACACAGTTAAGAAAATCTGTGAAACAGATGAAGGTATGAGAAATAGCCCCATACCAGAGCACCAAGAAACAAGATTTAAATATATATATATATATATATATATACATGAAGGAAAAATTAAGACATATGAGTGCAGAGTTTTAATATGGGAGCTTCAGCAAAAGGAAATTGAAGCATTGGTTAAAAAAATACATATATATAGAACAATGAAAGCTCACAGTTTTCCACAACTGAGTCTGTGAATACACGGATTGTAACTTAAGTTCCAATGAGGGTGAGTAAAAATGAATCCTGTCCATATTTAGACACATTATATTGCTGTTAAGAAAATCTCACAACTACCTGAAAGAAAAGGCACATTACCTATAAAGAAAATTTAGACAGAATTCTCTGCAATAATCAAAAGATAGGAGAGTTAAATACTGAGGGAAAATAAGTCTAAATGTTACACCCAGCTAAACTATTAGGTTGGTGCAAAAGTAATCGCAGTTTTTGCCACTGAAAGTAATGGTAAAAAGCACAATAACTTTTGCACCAACCTATATAATTCTAAAGTGAGGGCAAAATGAACAAACATTTTCAGGCTTGCAAAGACCAAGAGAATTCATCATCCATAGAAGATGTACTGGAGCAAAAGAAAATTATACAGTAGAAAGGTGTAGGATGTAAACAAGAATAGAGACTATAAAATTTGTCAAAACATAATTATGGATAGGAAACATTACTTTTTTGGGTGTGAGAAAGGGTACAGTTAAGTGTGATAGGTTGGTTCCTTTAATGGCCCCATTTTTTAGCCCTCTAAGTCCATGCCCCCTTTTTATATAAAAGTTGGACAGATTTTAAAATATGTTTCTCTAAGAAGTGGGACTTACTTTCCTGCCCCTTGATTCTGCTTGGCCATGTAACTTGCTTTGACCAAGGGGATGTTAGTTGTTGACTCATAAGGAAGTTTGTAAAAGCGTTTGTGGAGTTCTGCTTCCACTCTTGTACCTCTGCCCTTGCCATGGAAACCTGCCCAGGCTAACCTGCTGGAGGAATGTGAGAGACACATGGGGCAAAGCCGAACTGCCACAACCAACAACAGCTAACCCCTAACCAAAATCAGTAGAGCCACCTAGCCAACCAGCCTGCTGACTGCAGAAGCATAAGCAAGTCTAGCACAGATCAGCTGGACTATGCAAACTCTTAAGCTAAATAAATGTTTATTGTTATACGAGCTGCTGATTTGTTTGTGTGTGTGGTTCTTTGTTATGCAGCATTACTGTGGCAGTAAATAGCTGATACAATACTAAGATACAATGACAAGATAGGAAGCATGACCAATGAATAGATTATAAGTCATGATAAAGGGTTGCATGCGTGCAACTAAAGGGTTAGCATGCTAAAGGGTTGTCATGGTCAGGAGAATAGGAAAACTGAAAAACTTAGTTGGAAAATTTTCAGGTAAAACAACAAAACGTAGGCCAGGCATGGTGGCTCACACCTGTGATTCCAACACTTTGGGAGGCTGAGGCAGGCAGATCACTTGAGGCCAGTAGTTTGAGACCATTCTGGCCTATGTAGCAAAACCCTGTCTCTAATAAAAATGCAAAATATTACCTGGGCATGGTGGCATACGCCTGTAATCCCAGCTACACAGGAGGCTGAATGAGGCATGAGAATCGCTTGAATCTGGGAGGTGGAGGTTGCAGTGAGCCGAGATCGCACCACTACACTCCAGCCTGAGCAACAGAGCCAGACTCTCTCAAATAATAATAAAATGTAAAAGTCATTTTTAAAAGAAGACATACAATTCAGAAATTTAGAACCAGTAAAGAGAAGAAAGGAAAAAAGCATGAGAATAGAGAAAATGTACTCATCCAATGGGAGGAATGGATGGAGAAAAAAGTGGGGAAGGTGTTTAAGAAATACAAAAGAAGATAAAACGTGTAAATAGATCAGTAATCACAATAAATGTAAATAGATTAAACTCATTTAAGGACATTAGGTTGGGTGGACCCCAACTTCTGCTTATTAAGAGATGTTACTAAAAATACAACAAAAATCTGGAAATTAGATACAGGTATATTAATATCAAACTGTAAGGCAAAAAGCATTAATAGGGATAAGAAAGGATCCTAAGTAAGATATAACTTTGAATTATATAAGCAAAAACTGAGAATTATAAGAAAAATTTAAAACTCCATAATGAAAAGATTTTAGTCCATTTGTAGCAGAAACTCTGTTTAAAACAGACAAAACATTAATAAGGATGCAGAACACTTCTTTTTTTTTTTTTTTTCCAAGGCAGAGTCTCCCTCTGTTGCCCAGGCGGGAGTGCAGTGGTGCAATCTCGGCTCACTGCAACCTCTACCTCCCGGGTTCAAGTGATTCTCCTGCCTCAGCCTCCCGAGTAGCTGGGATTACAGGCAGTGCCACCATGCCCAACTAATTTTGGTATTTTTAGTAGAGACAGGGGTCTCACCATGTTGGCCAGGCTGGTCTCAAACTCCTGGTCCCAGGTGATCCGCCTGCCTTGGCCTCTCAAAGTTCTGGGATTACAGGCGTGAGATACCATGCCAGGCTAAAATTTTCTAGTAACTATGTTTTAAAAATGTATAAACAGGGAAACTTCATTTTAATAATATATTTAACCCAATATATCAGAAATGCTATTTCAACATGTAAATTTATGAGACAAATTTATGAGACACTTTACATCCTTGTTTTCATAGTAAGTCTTAGAAATCTGGTTTGTATTTTGTATTTACAGCCTATCACTAATCACATTTCAAGTGCTTGGTAGCCACATATGGCCAGTGGATGTGGAATACAGGATAACTTTGATGCAGAAAATCTAAAAATGAATATCAAATCCTGTACCTGACAGAATATACATTCTTTTTAAGTATATGTAGTAATTTTAAAAAATGTACCTCGTGCTAATTTACAAAAGAAGTCTGATCAAAATTCAGTCAGTATTCTACAAGTCATTTTCTTTGACAACAGTAGTACATGTGTTAAGAACTTTCAAAATTGATTAAACAGCTTCTGGTTAAAGAAGGTCTCAGCCGAAATTTAGAAATGAGCTACAATAAAAGTTCTCTATCAAAACTGGTATCTATAGCCTACAGTTAACAAAAATATATTGTACATGTAAAAAAGAGGAAGGAAAAAACATGAGATGCTGATATAGCAGTTCTTAGAAGTAAATTGATAGCTTTCAATGGTTTTATTTAAAAACAAAAAAGACTGAAATTTAACTCAGAAATATAGATGAGGATTCCAAAATTGAATGCAGATAAAACATTAGAATTTTGAAGAAGTCATTAAAAAGCAGAAAGTAATACAATTTAAAAATTAGAGGATCATGAAAAGCTGTTTTTTTAAAAGATAAAAATAAATTGATCAAGAAAAAAGATATTAAGGCACAAGAATCTTTGTCTGTTTAGGCTGCTATAGCAAAGTACCATAAACTGGGTGGCTTATAAACAATGAATTTATTTCTCACAGTTTTGGAGACTGGGAAGTCCAAGTTCAAGATGCAGGGAGATTTAGTGTCTGGTTAGGGCACCTTTGCTGGTTCACAGATGGGGCCTTCTGTCTGTGTCCTCACACAGTGGAAAGAGTGAGGGAGCTCTCTTGGGTCTCTTTTATGTGGACAGAACCCCACCCATGAGGGAAACCTCATGACCTAATCACCTCCCAAAGATGCCACCTTCTGATACTATGACCTTAGTGATTAGAATTCAACATATGAATGTTGAGAGAACAAACATTCAGACCATAGCAGTCCATCCCTGGCCCCACACGATTTATGTCCTTCTCATATGCAAAATACATTCATTTCATCCAAGTAGCCCCAAATGTAACTTGTTCAGCATCAACATTAAAGTCTAAGTCCAAAGACTCATCTAAATATCTAAACCAGATATGGGTGAGACCCAAGTTACAATTCATCTTGAGACAAATTGCTGTTCATATGTGAACCTGTGAAATCAAATAAGTTGTGTATTTCCAAAATACAGTGGTGGGACAGGCATAGGATAAACATCCCCATAACAAAAGGGAGAAATAAGGAAGAAAAAAGGGGTAACAGGTCTCAAGCAAGTTCCAATCCTAACAGGGCAAACAATATTACGTTGTAAATTCCCAGGATAGTCTTTGACTCAAAGTACTGCCTCTGGACACACTGGGGCAGGAGTTCCTGGCGCCCCTTCCCTCTTGGCTATGCTGGGCACAGCCCACACTGCAGCTGTCAGGTTATAGTAGGGTTGTAGGTGAGTGCCTGTGGCTCTCCTGCTGGGATCACAGGCTGGTGTCTCAACCCGTCTGGGGTTGCAGGTGTGGCAGTTTCCAAGACGAGGTCTCGCTCTGTTGCCCAGGCTAAAGTGCAGTGGCGATCTGGCTCACTGCAATTTGACGATCGCCTCCTAAGCTCAAGTGATCCTCCCACCTCGGCCTCTCAGGTAGCTGGGATTACAGGGAAGCGCCACCACGCCCAGCTAATTTTTGTATTTTTAGTAGAGATGGGGTTTCACCATGTTGCTCAGGCTGGTCTTGAACTCCTGGGCTCAAGCAACCCATTGGCGTCAGCCTCCCAAAATGCTGGGATTACAGGTGTGAGCCACTGTGCCCAGCTGGGGTGGCAGTTTTAATAAGCAGTTTTAGGGAGGGAAAGGGGGATATGACTACATATATGCTATATATTCTAAATGTTTACTAAAAGAATAGCACAAAAAAAAGCTGTATGGAAAGCTTGATTATGAATTTATAAAATATAAATAGCTGTGTTATATGATGTGGTCTCTGCTCTTTTTGGCAGCCATGAATAGATTTAGGAATGAAACACTGAACTCTTTAATTATTTGTAGCTAATTTATGAATTTTCTCATTGCCCCAGGGGAGTCATTGAAAGCTCCCCGAAGGCAGGGGTTTTGTTTTGTCTACTACTAGTCACTCGATGTCTAGAATGATGCCTAGAATAATGCCCAGTTACGTAATGGGAGTTCCATAAATATTGATTGAGTATTAGAAATGTTATTAATTAGGATATATATAGACATTTAGGATTCATACATTGAAAATGAAGTAGTAAAATAGATGGGTTAGAGGTAAAAGTTCGGGCTTTCACCTGAGTCCACAGTGCCTTAGCCAAAATTCCAAAATCCTGACCTGAGGTCATTTGGCTATAAAGCCCTGAGGTCATTTGGCTATAAAGCCCTGAGGTCATTTGGCTATAAAACCTGGTCTGACCCATGGTGAGGTTATAGTCTCTTTATCTGACTCAGAGTCCCCTGGAGGTGTCATGTAATATACTGCCTATGCACACATCTGGCCCCACGAGGCTGGAGAGGAGATTGTGAACCTGTATAAATGTCTATACTTAAGCTGTATACTAGAAGGGTACGTTTCATTTTGAGTAGGTCTGGAGTAGATGCTTGGTCATACCAGTGATTTATTAATGAATTGTTGCATTGCAATAATTAAAATGATAAACGTAGCTAACTGTCTCATTGCCCCTCAAATAAAAAAAAAGTCTCCTTGGTGGAAGATATTTTGTGGGAATGCAGACGCAACGATGACATATATGACAACATTTTCTCTCTTTAGTGTCTGTTTTCTGCTAGTCTGTGCCCAGAGCTAAACCATTAGAATCCGACTTGCTAGGAAAGCATGCACTATTTTGCTCTTTCACCAGTATAGACAACTATATGATACCTGTAACAATCTTACCATCATGGGCTTCCTTCTGCCTCTGTGCTTCACAATGCCTCATAGCCTTGGCTCCATGCCAGTTCCACCTTAACAATGCTCCTTCTATTTCCCAGTGTTTCTCCATCCCTCTGTATAATCCTCCCTAAATAATCTGTGATATTCCAAATGGCTTTCCTTACTGCATAGTATTCACTCAACCAAGTTCTTTCAAGCCACCTGTTAAACCCGTTTTCTTTTTAATATTTTATGGCTTTGAAGAATTCTCAAGTTCCACTGCTGTAAAGTTTCCTTACAGTGGGAGTGATGGGCTTCTGGTCTGGCATGTGTAATTGTTAGTAATAATTTCTCCTCTTCTATCCAAAAGAGATAGCAAGGGCTCCTTGATGTGAAGGATCTGTTGACTCATATTTGGGCTAATGGATCAATAAGGTTGCCACAATGGAGAAAGGACTTTGTATAAACATTCAGGCCTAAAAGAATAGCCACACTCCATTGAGTTTCATATTTGGGAACTCAAATCAAAAATTATCTTCAGAGAAAGAATACCTCCTAGTTGGAACTAAATCTGAGATCCATTGGGTTCACATTTTAATATCTCTGAAATTGGGATTTGTTCTCTTTCTTTGTAACATAAAATAATTATATGTCTTACTCTTATAATTGATAGTGCTTTAGACTAGAGGAAGTACAATATAAATGTTTTTAAAACCACACCATATTATTTGCATTTTCAGTACATATAATTTTAATTTTCTTAATAGACTAAAGTTTCTTAGTCTATAATAACCTAAATAATAACCTATAATTTAAAAACTATATTTAAAAAAATAAGTATAATATGTTATCTACACTGTCTTTTGCTTAGTCATTTCCCCTATTGTAGAATATTTGGCTTTTCTTATGGAAATTCCTATCATCAGTATTGCTGAGGCAAACATCTTTGTATTTCTGTTTTTCCTGAGAGGCAGTGCAGCAGAGTGATTAAGCACATAGAACCCGGAGTCAGACTGCCTGGGTTTGAGTCTTGCCTTTTTAGTTTCATCACTAACTAGTTTTGAAACCTTGGGCAACAATTGAAACTGCTGCAGTTGCTGTATCTCTAACTAGAGAGAATAGTATACTTACCTACCTCAGGGTTGTTGTAAGGATTAAATGAGTTAATATATTACTCAAATTTCTCAATGTTATTGCATGTTAATACATTAGATATAGTAGTTCCTGGCATGTGGTAAGTGCTAAATAAGTAAATTCCTGTTATTTGGGGTTATTTCTTTAGGATAGATTCCTAAAATGGGATTATCTTGTCAAAGGATGTAAACATTTTCCAACACTCTGGATAAATACTGCCATGTTTCTTTCCAATGAGATTATACTAATTTATACTCCTAGAATAGACTGAGCATATATTAATCCTCCTTTGTCAATTTTTAGCATTTTTATTTTTAATTTTTAACTAATAACTTATTTTTTTGGAGACAGACCTTGCTCTGTCACTAGGCTGCAGTGCAGTGGCATGATCATAGTTCATGCAGCCTTCAACTCCTTGGGGCAAACGATCCTCCTGCCTCAGCCTCCTGAATAGCTAGGACTACAGGAGTGCACCACCACACCTGGCTAATTTTTAAAAATGTGTGTAGAGTTGGGGTCTCCCTATGTTGCCTAGGCTGATCTTGAGATCCTGGCCGTAAGTGATCCCCTGGACATTGCCCCCCAAAATATTGGGATTCCAGGTGTGAGCCACTGGGCCTGGCTTAGCATTTTTAAAAAGTAAGTCTTCGTTAATCTCACAGATAAAAATGGTAATTTATTCTAATATTTATTTCTTTGGTTATTAATATGAGTTGAATTGAGTATTTTCTATGTGTTAGCCATTTGTATTTCCTTATTTGTTCATGTCTGCCTATTAATCTGTTGCTTACTGGTTTTAAATGGTTCCTTATGTATTTGGATAAGCTCAATAGATAATAAGTCATGCTTTTGTAATATAGTTATTTGGATAAGTTAATTAAGCAGTAATTTATACTTAAAAAGTAGTTTTTTCATTTTGGTATTTTATATGTATATAACATTGATTATCTAATACAGGCAAATATGTCTATTTTATTGCTTGAAAGCTTGAAAAGCCCTTTAACTTTTACTATGTTTTCTTTGTTTCATAATGTTTAGATTTTTAAACATATAACTTTAATCTGTAATTTTTTAATAAAATTTTTCCTTAAATATATTAACCAATGCATTTAGACTAATTCATTGCTCTTAAAAACATTTTTAAAGTAATACATGCTAATTTTAGAAAAATTCAAAAATACAGAAAACATAAAGAAGAAAACTAAAATTGTCTATAATTCCACTATCTATTGATAAACATCATTAACATTTTGAAGTTGTTTTCTCCCTTTTTTTCCCCTTTTCCCCCTTTACGTGACATCATTCTGGTTTTATTGTTGCTTCTTTTATCATATATTAAAGTCTTTCTCTGGGCTATTTATCTTGTTTTGTTGTTTTATCCTTGCCCTAAAGCCCACCCCTTTAACTGTTTTAGGTTTAAAGTATGTTTTAATGTAAGGAGGTCACACATGTCTCCTTGTTTGTTCTTGAACTTGCCAATCACACTTCCGTCTCAGGACCTTTGCTTTTTCCATAGGTATCCACATGGCTCACTCCACTCTCCTCTCTTCCAGTCTCTGCACAGTGTCACCTCAATTGTATGGTTTTCCCTGACCACCCATTTAAAATAGAAACCTCTTCCCCTTGGGTACTCCATATTCCTCTTTAATTTGTTTCCAATTTATTATCATCAACTCACATACTATATTATAAACTTGTAATACACACACACACACACACACACACATCTTGCGTTTCATTTATTGCTTATTCCTCTCTACTAGAGTATATGCTTCACAAGAACTGAGATTTTGTTTTCCTTTGTATTCAGTTACAGTGTCTGTGCCCAGAACAGAGCCTGGTATATACGAGTATTCAATAAATGTTTACTGAAAACATGAATGAATGCATATCTAGCAGGGCAAATCCCCCTTCCTATTATTCTTATTTTGACTATATATATTTATTTTTGGTTGGCCGTATAATTCTATCAGCTTTTGGTTTTTCAAGTACTCGAGAAAGCTTTGCTGCTTAACACAGAAATATTCCTTTCTTCTGCTTTTCTTGCAGTAGTGGGAATAGCACTTTTCTTCTTTTCTTTTTTACTTCTACTCATGTTCATTTGGATTTCTCTCTGACTTTCAAGGGAGTGGCCAACTGAGTTATTTTCAATTCAGTCCACCTTTTCAATTGATTCTATTACTCTTTTAAAAAGTCGAGATAGGATCTTGCTATGTTGCCCAGGCTGGTTTTGAACTTCTGGCCTCAAGCAATCCTCCTGCCTCAGCCTCCCTAATTGCTGGGATTACAGTTGTGAGCCACAATGCCTGGCCCGTATTACTCTTTCTACTATATATAAGTGTCTACTGCTGCTTGCCAGACCTGAGTCTCTTGCTGCCCTTCTGTTTTGTTTAAATCTTTATTTCCTCTGTTATTTTAAAAAATAAATTTCAAAGCAGAGTATATCTGTTATTTATACTGTTAAATATATTTAAATATGTGTAAAGAATATAATTAATTTCACCTTTTACCCCTGAGCTAATCAGCAGTAATGGAATGGTGTGTATCCTTCCAGAGTTGTTTCTGGGCTCACACAGATGTAAATATTACATTGTGTTTATTTTTTAAATGATTTAGTGATGCTATGTGCATTACATATTACTCTGCAACTTCCTTTTAAACAACTTTATTGGTGTATACTTTACATATCATAAAATTCACACATTTTAAGTGTACTGCTCAATGAATTTTACTAAATTCATAGAATTGGGTAGCTGTCATCACCAATCCAATCTTAGAACACTTCCACCAGTCCAAGACATTTCCTCATGCCTATTTGTACGCAAAACCTGTCCCCATCCCTGGCTCCAGCAACCACAAATCTGTTTTTTGTTGCTATATAGTTTTGCTTTTTCTAGAAATTTCATTTAACTGAAGTCATACAGTATGTAAACATTTGTTTCTGAATTTTTCACTTGGCATGATGATTTTGAGATTGATCTATGTCATGTGTAATGGTTTTCCCCTTTTTAGTGCTGAGTAATATTTCATTGTATGGACATACCCCATTTTGCTTCCCATTTGTCAGCTGATAAACATTTGTATTGTTTCCAGTTTTAGGCTATTATGAATAATGCGGCTATGAACATTTGTTTACAAATTCTTTTGTGTGTCCGTACGTTTTCATTTCTAGGAGTGAATAGGAGTAAATATCTAGGAGTAGAACTTTGGATTTTTTGGTAAAAGTTTTTAATAAACTTCTGGCCATTTGCAAATATTTTAGAGGGAAGGTGTAGTGTTCAAGTTTGATGACCCCATGAGACAGCTAATTTAGAGTTGCTTATAGTCAATTGGGAATCTAAGTACAGAACCAAATAGATAGGATGGGCTGGAGCTATAGGATGTGTCATAAAACACAGGGGTAACATTTGATGCCATGGGAGAGGAGGATATCACCAGGGGAGTTCCTGAAATATAAGGAGAACTGAAACCTTGAAGATGTAAACACTTGGAGGGAGTGGGTAGATAAAGAAGAACTAGTCAGACAATGTGAGAAATCAAGAGATAGAAAACCAGGAGAAATTGTGTCACAGAAACTAAGGAAAGAAAATTCAATGTGGTAAATGTGCGGCTGTGTCCAATTCTGGTCCTGAGAATTTTACTGCTGGCTATTTTCTGCCCTTGATCTCCACATCCAGACATATGATGATACCCCCAACATTTATGCAGAGGTCACCTAGCCCTCTGGCAAAACTCTCTTAAGCATGATACCTTACAAAATTTCCAGGCTGAGGTTCCTATTAGAGGTAGTACAGTAAGTCCTCAAATGTAGCCCTGGACTCTGTGTCTATGGAGTGTACTCTGTGTCTATGGAGTGTACTCTGTGCCACTTCAGCCTGTCTCTCATCTGTACACTTTTTTTTTTTTTTTCTGGAATGAGTCAGACATCAGTCTACTGTGTCTCCCAAGCCCCAGAAACTTCAGGTGATTCCAAGGTGGTTCTGAAAGGTATCCTGGACTTGAAGTAAGTGAAATGCACATGGAGTTATCATACACAGCCCCTGAAAACTTTTCAAAGAAATTCCCATTTTGATATCACTTTAATTTTACTCTTCTTATGCCCTTCAGATGGGGGTTGGGAGAAAAGTCTTGGCAAACCCTGTCTAGGTGGGCAGGCACCTCATGTGGAGTGCGTTTTGGGTCTCAGCCCACAGTAAGATTGAAAGGTCCCACTTTTTGATTTCCAAGCATTCCAGAGCACTCATTAAAAGTGAATTCTCAGAAAACATTGAATGAATAACAAGTGATCCCATAAATGACTGCATAATTTCCATTCCTGGTCATCATCTCCTGGTTTTCTTTTACCCTCTGACCACTCCCTCTTTCTCAATCACTCTTCTCCACTGGCTTCTCGACCACCTTGTCTCCTGGCTGCACTTCTACCTCTCCATCTGCTATTTCTCATCTCTTGCTCACTTCCTACTGCCTGCCCTTTAAATGTTGATATCCCTCGCGCCTGTAATCCCAGCACTTTGGGAGGCCGAGGTGGGTGGATCACGAGATCAGGAGTTCAAGACCAGCCTGGCCAACATGGTGAAACCCCTTCTCTACTAAAAATAAAAACTTAGCCGGGCGTGGTGGCGGGCGCCTGTAATCCCAGCTACACGGGAGGCTGAGGCAGGAGAATCACTTGAAACTGGAAGGTGGAGATTGCAGTGAGCCGAGATCACGCCACTGCACTCCAGCCTGGACGACAGAGCGAAACTCCATCTCCAAAAAAAAAAAATATATATATTGGTATCCTCCAGGTTTCATCCTTAGCTGCTTTCTCTTACCTTCTTACTAAATATATTCTCCCAGGAGGAATTTCATCCATGTCCCTGGTTAGACTGCTACCTGTATGCTTAATGTCCCAGCCTATACCTCTTAACTTCACCTTAAACCAATAGTGTGTATTGCACCATCTCATGAGAGCCAATCGTTAAAATTTCAAGAATTTTATAAGCCAGTTGCTAAACCCAGACATTATTAAAATTGTGTAAATTTACAATAAAATAAAGTATATTAAAGACAAAAGTAATAAATACTTAAAACTCATTATTTTCTAGTTTGCTACATTTCTGTATTATCAGTGCTGTTGAGATTATGTATGTCTATTGCATCTGTATGGTAGAAAGAATATTTAATGGTATACTACCACACATCATTTCCAACTTTGCATTTAGTGATGTTACGTTGGTCACTTGAAAACTGCCACAGTGGGAATATTTACACCATGGAAATTGGGAAATGCTACAAATTGGGGCTTCATTTATTATTTTTGTTGATTGTCTAGACTTCAGAAAATGATCAAGAAAATGTTGACTGAAGTACAAAGTAGTGGGGAAGATCAGAGGACAGTGAAGCATTTTATCAGAGTCAAGGAGGAGAATTTCTATGGCTTCACATACAGGAGGCAACATTTGAATTGGCTCTTGAAGGGACAGTGGAAAAAAAATTCTCACTGGGGGAATATGGAAGGGAATGAAAAAAGTGCATGAAAGCAGTCTGGTTAGGGACCTGTGGTTTAGAAATATGGTAAACCCTGTAACAAGATACCCACAATAAGTGAAGTTAGTTAGAGGGATTGGTATTGGCTGTTGTCCTCATTCAGCCTCCATTCTTAAACAGGAGCAGGCTGAGTTTCTTATACTGGGGGTAGAGGGGTGAGAATGGTTTGGGGAGGAGCCTGGCCTGGGAAGGGGCAGGTAACCCCCATCTTTGGAAGTGGGAAGGCAAAGGGTGTGTTGCCACATCCCAGTAGTCTTCTAGACTTAGAAGACTTCTAGATACTGGTTTTCTAGGTACTAAGTCTTCTAGACTTAGCATCTGTTTCATGGCTATGAAATGGATACTGATTAACTAGGATATAAGGATATAACTGGAATTGTTGGTACTTTCTTTGATGTCCCAGCCAGGCACAGAACCCAGAACTGTCTCTATTGATATTTAAACCAGAATAGACCCAACCACTAGTAGACAAACCAAACCACAGCTAAACTACATTTGGATCTGGCACCTGGCCCGGAACTACCAGTGGATAGCTGTATAGGCTCCCCAACATTTTGTTTACTTTACAATGACACATTTTACCCAAATATTTTGGTTTCTGCATATGTGGGATTTTGGCAGGGCTTTTTTTTTTTTTTTTTTTTTTTTTGAGACGGAGTCTCGCTCTGTCGCCCAGGCTGGAGTGCAGTGGCGTGATCTCAGCTCACTGCCAGCTCCGCCTGCTGGGTTCACACCATTATCCTGCCTCAGCCTCCGGAGTAGCTGGAACTACAGGCACCCGTTTTGGCACAGTTTTATTGTGTTTAGATGGTATGGAGGACAGAGGAAGTGAAAACAGTTGAAAGGGTTTTTTTTTAGTTGAAAAAGTATTATAAAAGTAATACATGTGCTTTACAAATAATCCAAATAATACAGAAGTGCATAAAAAAAAAAAAAAACAGAAGTAACGATTGCCTCCACACTACTAAAACAACCCTTTCCCCCAAGAGATTATTATTGTGAATAGGTTGATATGTAGCTTTTCATACATACATATGCACATATAGAATGTACATATAATATATGAAAATATACACACAAATTATATGTATGTATGGCAGGATGGAGTAGCTCATGCCTGTAATCCCAGCACTTTGGGAAGCTAAAGCAGGTGGATCTCTTGGGCCCAGGAGTTTGAGACCAATCTGGGCAACATGGCAAAAACCATCCCTACAAAAAATACACAAATTAGCTGGGTGTGGTGATGCATGCCTCTAGTCCCAGTTACCCAGGAGGCTGAGGAGGGAGGATCACTTGAACTCTGGAGTTTGAGGCAGCAGTGAGCTGGGGTCATGCCCACTGTATTCCAGCCTGGGTGACAGGGTGAGATCTTGTCTCAAACAAACAAATTATATATACTATTACAGTTTTTAATCAGCTACTCTTCAGTCAATAATACATCTTAGGTTTTTAACATGATTAGATAAATAGTTTTGCCTTTTTTCATAGCTGCCTAATATTCCATGGTATGGAAGGAAGTACCATTACTTATTTACTAAATTTCCCATTGATGAGGATGTAGGTAGATTCTGCTTTTTTATTATTGTGAATAATGCAGCAATGAACATTGCATATATACTTCTTTTTACACTTAGCTAATTATTTCAGATAAACTCTCAGAAGTAGAATTACTTTATCAAGGGATATGATATTTTCACATATTAGCTAGCTAACTTTTATATACATCACCAGACTGCTTTCAAAAAAACTTGTATAAACTTACTTCTTAGCCAACAGTGTTAAAGCGTTTGTTTCTTTACCAAAATAGACCATTACTGATATTTTAATCTGATTGGTTAAAGTTATATCTTAAGAAGCCATTTTTAATATTTCTGGTGATAAAGAGGAATACTTGCATGGGGACAGTTGATATTGCAGATGGAAAAGATTCTCTGGGTAATTGAGCTTAAAAGTGTGTCTTTAACTCTTTTGAGAGTTTTCTCTTCTGAGAGCCTTTAACTCTTCTGAGAGCCTGTTGTGAGTTTCATTGGGTTAATGAAGATGGAATATAAATCTAGGGGCTGCTGCCTCCACTCCTCATTTAGTTTGAAATGCTCCCAAAATTCATCGAGTGGAATTAGCCCCTAAGGATGGAGGCAGTAACATGGTAGAACCCTTCTTAAGAATTTACTTGTAGTTTGCAGAAATAACACTTTCAAAACCTTTCAGTATATGGGGAATGCATCTCACAGGATCTAATCTCTCCATATTATAGAACCATTATAAAGTTCTGGAAGTTTAAAAAGAAAAATGCCTTAGTTGTTTTTTTGTTTTGTTTTGTTTTGGTTTGGTTTTTGTGATGGAACCTCGCTCTGTTACCCAGGCAGAAGTGCAGTGGTGTGATCTTGGCTCACTGCAACCTTCGCCTCCTGGGTTCAAACGATTCTCCTGCCTCAGCCTCTCTAGTAGCTGGAACTACAGATGCATGCCACCGTGCCCGGCTAACATTTTGTATTTTTAGTAGAGACGGGGTTTCATCGTGTTGACCAGGCTGGTCTCAAACTCCCTACCTCAAGTTGATCTGTCCACCTTGGCCTCCCAAAGTGCTGGAATTACAGGCATGAGCCACTGTGCCTGGCTGCTGTAGATTTTTTAAGCAGTTTTAAGCTGTAGATTTTTAAAGATTTTTTAGGTAGATTTTTTAAGCACTAACAGAATAAGTTAGTGTCAGCCATTAGAATTATTATATGCACAAGGGAAAATATACACATAGATGAAAAGGAAATTGGAAACATACCATTACAACGAATAGTTTTTTAAAAGTGTGTGTCTCTGTATTCAGGTCCATTTCGATCTCTGACTGGACCATTTTTTCAGAACTGTACTGATATGTAACTTTGAAACAAAATGTGGTTGATTGAATTCTCAGTTCTTTACCCTTGTTGGATCCTCACGACATGGATGGAGTATACTTTCATGCTCATGACTTTGGGCTTGTCCATAGTCCTTACTTTGGCTAACAGAATTGGGTGAAAATTCTAGTTTTGAGCCTAGACCCATGATATGAGCATGCCTGGCTAGCCCACTAGTCCAAGGAGGATGAAAGACACATAGAGCAGACACAGTCTTTGTGAAGCAAGATCACCTGTCTGATTCATAGAACCATGAAAACAAGTGCTTCTTGTGTGCCACTGGTTTTGATGGTTGTTTGTCATGCAGCATTGTTTTTGGCAATAGCTAACTAATACACAATTTTTTTTGCGGTTCTCAGTGTTCCTACAAATTTTCCACTGATTTTTCTTATTTTATTTTATTTTTTTGAGACAGAGTCTCACTGTGTCACCCAGGCTGGAGTGCAGTGGTGCAATCTTGGCTCACTGCAACCTCCGCCTCCCAGGTTCAAGCAATTCTCCTGCCTCAGTTCCTTGAGCAGCTGGGATTACAGGCATGTGTGGTGGCCGGGCTAATTTTTGTATTTTAAGTTGAGATGGGGTTTCGCAATGTTGGCCAGGCTAGCCTTGAACTCCTGACCTCAAGTGATCTGCCCTCCTTAGCCTCCCAAAGCATTGGGATTACAGGCATGAGCCACCGTACCTGGCCACCACTGATTTTTAAATTTGACATACCCACTTCTAATACGTTTTGTATTTAATGCTATGGTTTTTATTTTGTGTAAGGATTTCTTGGTCTCATCAGAGCCCAAAAGAAAATTTACCCAACTTTGTTCTCACATATACTGGTAAAAATGAGAAACCACGTTTGATTCTATTTTCCTCAAATCTCTATTTAAGTGTAAATAAACTTTGCCACTCTTTTAAAATTCTGTGCCAGGGTGATGACAATGAGAAATGGATACTGAAGTTCATAAAATGTTTCCTCTTTGCATTCAGTTTTCAGAATTCTCCTTATGTCATGTAGGTCTGAAAGGTTAAAAATAACTGTACCTCCAGAGACTTCTTGGGCTATATTCTTCCTTGAATGGATTCTCTAAGCTTTTCCCACCCAGACTGGGTCATCATCCTTGCCTAATTTTAAAATCTCCCAGATCCAGTGCTCTATAAAAATCAAGGAGATCCTTCCCACCAGATAATCCCAGCAGCCACACATTATATTCTCTGGTCTGATTCTGCATGAGTTTGATTTTATATGCTCTATTGTAATAATTTATTAACTTGATAAAATCTGCTGACTCCTCATGGAAAATATTCTGTTTATATTTTATATTTCCTGCTGCTTTCTTTCCATAGCCTTTATTGTGGAGTATTTACATGAGAATAGGGCCTTTGTTTTTTAAAAGTTCATTTGTGCCTGCTGTTTCTTGTCTCCCCTGAAGTCACAGCCCTGTGTTTGTGACATACGTCGTGCTTTTCATATTGAATGCACTCAATGAACCCCAAATAGCTAATTTTCCCATCATGTCTGAGTTATCTAGGTTAGTTGAATTAGCCCTATTTTCCAGGTAGGGCAACCTAAAGAGATAGAGAAGGTGGTCATTTGAGGACATCTGAGTCCAAATAAAGAGCCCTTGCATCTCTTGTACTAGATGAAGCCGTTCTCCTTGGTTACAGTTCATTCTGCTGGGTTATGATCATGTATATTATGTTAAGCTTACTCTTCCTCTGCAATATTGCTGAAGAAAAGGGAAAGGAAAGATGCACAGCGTGTGATGAAACTTCACTAATAAATAGTTACTACTACTATTTCTCAGGGGAGTGGTTTCTGAAAAACCTGTTGCGAAAGTGGAGGCAGTGGCTCTACGTAGTATCATGTGTGCATGAACCAAGGGGTGAGTTCCAACTTTGACCTCTCCTTGTCTACATGTTGTCTATACCTGGACCAGAACTTTGGGGTCAATTGGCAGATAACAAATTGAATCATTAACAGAAAATCCAGTGTATTCATATTAGCCATTAAACTAGCTCGATTTATTCAGATTCTACTGATATGTTCACAGATTTAAGGATTTGCTTACTGATTTGTGATCAACAGCAGTGATGATTAAAACAAAATGTAAAAAAATCTGTGGAGCAGTTTTAATACTCAATTTGTTTTTGCAGAGAAAGATAAGTCATGCAGTTCTTTTTTTTTCTTTTTTCTTTTTTTTTGATATAGAGTCTTGCCCTGTTGCCTAGGCTGGAGTGCAGTGGCGCCATCTCAAGTCACTGTAACCTCTGCCTCTCAGGTTCAGGCAATTCTCTTGCCTCAGCCTCCTGAGTAGCTGGGATTACAGGCACACACCACCATGCCCGCGTAAGTTTTGTATTTTTAGTAGAGACGGGGTTTCACTATGTTGGCAAGGCTGGTCTCAAACTCCTGGCCTCCCGCCTCGGCCTCCCAGAGTGTTGGGATTGCAGGTG
This sequence comes from Pongo pygmaeus, assembly GCF_028885625.2. Taxonomy (NCBI): domain Eukaryota; kingdom Metazoa; phylum Chordata; class Mammalia; order Primates; family Hominidae; genus Pongo; species Pongo pygmaeus. The sequence continues at coordinate 40,445,433 of NC_072390.2, read as the reverse complement.
TGAGCCACTGCATCCAGCTGAATCATGCAGTTCTTCTAAATCAACAGTCAGAGTGTCCCATGCATTCCTGCCCTCTGGGACATCCTCAACTTTCTATTCTTCTCCTCCCCACCCCCATAGATTACTATTAAAATCCTTCAAGGCTCTTCTCAATTGCAACAACCTCTATCTCTCAACCCATCTTTTTCTTTTGAATCCACATTGTATTTTGAATGAAGCTCTCTCATATAAGTGATCACAGCCTACTGTCTTAGCCTCCTGCTAGATTATATACTTCTTGGGGGCAAGGACAATAATTAATTCATCTTGATATTCTCTGAAGGCCTAGGCTTCTAGAGGTATTCTTCTATTCTTTCTATTTGAATAGTATTCAATTCAGTGCTAAAATAATGAAATGTGATATTTTAAAATATATATGTCCTCTTTCCCCAGTAGGGTTAGACTTGGATAGAGAATCTAGTCTCAGGGTAAATCCATGAGGAAGACCGAATGTTAACTGTTATTAGGAGCATATCCAAACCAAATCCAGGATGACAGTTTTGGTGAATTTCATAATTTTGTAGCATCCTTGTAATACAGCTTCCAAAACCTTGTAGTTCCAGATTTCCAAAGGATCATGTTACCTTGGTAGGAAACCAGGGACGACTACAAATGGAAGCTCTGCTAAGTGTCATCTATTAAAAAAAAAAAAAAGGGACATAAATAGGGGGAGAGCATGTTTGTTCTCATATGTACCAAGAATTAATTCCACTGTTATTCACTAACCTTTAGGAATCTGACAATAATATGCCTGTTGGCTATTTATGTTAGAACAGATGTAAAATTAATCGGTTTAGCTAACAGTACTAGGTCTGCCTGATGGGTGAAAGACTTTAAAATAGTTCTCTCAAAACAGGAATCATAAAAAAGTCCTCCAAATCACATTATTAGTAGGCCAAAATATTGTCATTGTGTCATGTTTATTCATGTTTTCCCCTCTTGTGAATCATTTTTACCTTCTTCCAGGAAACAAAGGATCGGCCCTTCCTGGAAGGCAGTTTTCTTGCCCACTGTTATCAGTGCCTTCGGTCAGAACAATAAGTCTAATCTGAGCAGCTGGGTGTTAGGCTGCTCTTCCGGGTACTGGGATCCTCTGTACCCGGCAAGACTGGGCAGCAGGGGCTAGCCCTTTTGGATTCCAGAGAAGGCAGGGTGCACCCTGTTTGCCATGGTATTTGAAGCGATGTGCCCCCAATTCCCTTTGTGCCTCGCCTGCCATTTTGCTGCTAACATAAAGATGGAAATGAACATTTTAGTAAATATTCTATTTCTACATTGATTCTGAACCTTGAGTCACACAGGAAAGTTATCAATTAAATTTTTAGATGAGAATGACATCTACAACCCATAAAAGTGGATTAAGGTAAGCCAAGAGCTTTATACCTTAAAAAACGATGTAAACAGCATTTGACTTTGAAGGAGAGAACCTCCACTTGAGCCCTGGCTTCATCATTTCCTTAATCCCATCCAGTTGCCAGTAAATATAAATCTTGGACGCGTGAACAGTTCTATTGTTTCATGGCTATTATCCAGAACCTTCCTTGCTTAGTTAATGCCCACTTGCTCCCAAGCATTCTATTTTTCTGTCTTGTCCCTCTCTTAACTCCCAACATTGTTTAGAATATAGATTCACACTCACTTCACTGCAATTCAGACTTACTTCCCTCTGAGCCTCTTTTAGCTCAGTTATCCAGCCCAGCACCAACCCTGGTGACCCAGCACCCAAGAGCCTGTGACATGAGAGTTACACATAACTTCTCAGAGCCTCAGTTTTCCTCATGTGGATAATGGAGCCAATGAGCTATCTTTTATTTTGTGAAATTAAAGTGCCACGTTAGTTCAATTTGATTCATCAAACTTATTAACCACTGTACTGGGCACTGGGGGTCTACAGATGAATAAGTCACAGTTTTCTTTCTTTCTCTTTCTTCCCTTCTTTCTTTCTTTTTTTTTTTCTTTTTTTCTCTCTCTCTCTCTTTCTTTCTTTCTTTCCTTCTTTCTTTCTGACAGAGTCTCACAGGGGGTCTACAGGTGAATAAGTCACAGTTTTGTTTCTGTCTTTCTTTTTTTCTTCCTTCCTTCCTTCCTTCCTTTCTTTCTTTCGAGTCTCACTAGGGGTCTACAGATGAATAAATCACAGTTTCCTTTCCTTCCTTCCTTCCTTCCTTCCTTTTCTTCCTTTCTTTCTTTCTTTCTTGACAGTCTCACTCTGTTGCCCAGCCTGGAGTGCACTGGCGCCATCTCTGCTCACTGCAACCTCTGCCTCCCGGGTTCAAGCAATTCTCCTGCCTCAGCCTCCCGAGTAGCTGGGATTACAGGCATGTGCCACCACACCCAGCTAATTTCTTTGTATGTTAGTAGAGGCAGGGTTTCACTATGTTGGCCAGGCTGGTCTGAAACTCCTGACCTCAAGTGATCCACCCACTTTGGCCTCCCAAAGTGCTAGGATTACAGGAGTGAACCACCACGCCTAGCCTAAGTCACAGTTTTCTGCAGAGACAAACAAAAGTCAAGGCTTATGGAGGAATATACAGGAAGTTATGGGAGTAAGGGGGTGCTCAGTGAAGTGTGAGTTTATCAGCTGGGATAGTAGAGAAGATGTGTATATGAAGGCTTTCAAAAGTCACACTTGAGCTGAGTTTCAAAGCACCTTTAGGAGTTTGACAGGTGAGGAGACAGGATAAGACCATTCTAAGTAAAGGGAACAGAGAGGCATTAAAAGCAGTGGCCAAACAAAAGAGAACTGGCCTCTGTCATTCTAGGCAAGTGGCTTAATCTTTATGCACTTTAGTTGCCAAAACTGTAAAAAAAAAAAAAAAAAAAGGGAGGGCAGTGTTGGGGAAGGGAGGGCATTATTTGTGATCATGGTTTTAGTTAATAGGTGTTTGTTATTTTTGTTATTATTTCCCCTTTCTTTTTGGTTATACTGTATGCTAATTTTGCTTTGGGGAAACCATGTCTCATCTGTGGGTGAACCTTGGAGTTCACTCTCAGCTTTGAGGGGAGGTGTGTGTCTTGGACACAGGGCAATTGGCGCCTTGCGTCTATTGGTTCAGGAATGGACACATGAGGAGGGCCAGCCACACGCAAGTTTTAGATTTTTGTTTGAATTCTCATTTTTTGAGTTCTCTCTTCTGGATAATCTTGAACCTAAAATTACATTGGGCATAGGAAGTTTGGAGCCAATATAAAGAAACCAGACCTCAGAAGCGGGAAAAGGAAAACCAGGCCCCAAGATTCTTGCTCTTTCCATAGTGAGGCCAAGCCTGACACTGATTTTACCCCTGGACTCTGCTGTTATTAATCAGTAGGTCTCCTTTATGCATAAACCGGTTTCTGTCCCTTGACATAAAAACAAAACTTCTGACTGAGATAGGTTGTTTTGAGGACTAAATGAGATAATATATTAAACGTTCCTGGTACCACATTTGACGTATAAGAGATCTCAAGAAATGCTAGCTCCTGCATGAACAAAGGTCTAGAGAGCTGAGAGCATGCCATACATTTGGGGACTTGCTGGTAAGGTTGCTATGGTGGGGACAGATTGTGCTCATGAGGAAGTGGCAGGACATGAGCTGGGCCCATGAGCAGTCACAAAGACTACAGATTATACCTTGGTAAACAGTTTGAACTTTGTCCTTAAAAAGTTTCAAGAGTGATGAAGACCATAATGAAGAAAGACAGGACACTAGGAGGACAGCTGTCCTGGGCACCCAACCCTGTTTAAGGGATGAGGAAAAACACATGGCATTTCAGCTGAGGCCTGAAGGTTGAGCATAAAGTTTGGAACATCATTCATTCTGACATCATTGTGGATAATGAATTAAAGGGAGGTAAGTATGACCCACTTGGATGTCACTTCCATGACAGCAAGAATTTTTGGGGTCTGTTTTGTTCACTGTCACGGCCTCAGATTTTTAAATGTGCTTAACACAAGGTAGGTGCTTAAATATTTGCATGAACATCATGGTACAAATTGTAGTAGGAAAACCTTTTTTTTTGAGATGGAGTCTCACTCTGTCACCCAGGCCCAGGCTGGAGTGCAATGGCGTGATCTCGGCTCACTGCGACCTCCCCGTCCCGGGTTCAAGCGATTCTCCTGCCTCAGCCTCCTGAGTAGCTGGGACTACAGGCACATGCCACTACACCTGGCTAAGTTTTGTATTTTTAGTAGAGACAGCGTTTCACCATGTTGGCCAGACTAGTCTTGAACTCCTGACCTCAGGTGATCTGCCCGTCTTGGCCTCCCAAAGTGTTACAATTACAGGCCTGAGCCTCTGTGCCTGGCCTGGAAAACATTTTAGAAGGTGAGAAATTCCAGCAAATAATTCAGGCAAAAAATATTAAGAGCCTGAACTGAGGTGGGGGGTGGGGCAGGAAGAAGGGGGTTGGTATGGATTTAATATGTATTGATAGGGTAGATTTAATAGATCATAGTGACTGGGATAATAATAAAAATAGCTTCCATTTGCTGAGAATGGAAACTATTCTCTGTGTTCTGAGCTCTGTTAGATTAAGGATAAAAAGCTGTACCTCATTATCTCACTTGTTCCAGAGAGCAGCAGCTTATTTTGTTCACTGTTAAATCCTACTGCCTAGCATAGCACCTGATGCGTACCTTTTTGTAAAATGATTAAATGAGGCCTTATGACACATTTAAAGCCAGATATTGTTATTAGATAATAAATATCTCCACTTTACATGTGAGAAAGTTAAGGCTCGTAGAGTGTAAGTGATTTGCCCAAGATCTCACAGAGTTTAGGTTCGAGCCTGGCTTTGCTCTGCCCCCGTAAAGCCTCTGCTTTTGCCCTTGGTTTGCTGACTACTCTCACATGGAGGTAGTTTGAGGGTGAGAGGAAGGTCCAAGGTTTTTAACTGGTCAAGCGGGCAGATGGTGATGCCCTCCCGTGAGAACACCTGGAGATGAGCAGGACGGTTCTGGGTATGTGGGCCCCGGGGGTGGGGGCTGTGGGACAGCAAGGGGAGGTGACACATGAGCAGGTAGAAATACAAGTGTGAAACTGAGAGGCAAGAGCTGAGCTGGAGGCAGACATTTGGGAGTCATTGATTATACGCGATAGGTCGAGCCCTGCATAATCTAGCATTTAATGGATGTGCACAGCCGGCTGAAGATTAGCCAGAAATCAGGGAGACAGCATTTAGAAGCCAGGAGGGCAAGATGTATGCAATGAAGTGAGCTGCCAACCCAGCAAATGTGGTATGTTGGCTACAAAAAAGGAAAAGGAAGGAAGGGAGGGAGGAAGGAAGGGAGGGAGGGAGGAAGGAAGGAAGGAAGGAAGGAGGGAAGGAAGGAAGGAAGGATGGAAGGAAGGAAGGAGAGAAAAATTAGGAAAAAAGAGAGAAAGAGAATTGTCCATTTGGATTTAGTGATTGAGCAAGAATTGCAGTGGTGTTGTGTGGCCTGGTGGAGAGAGAGTCAGTGCATACTGAAGGACTTGAAGAGGGAGGCTGTTGAGGAAATAAAGCCATTCAGTAGTCATATAAAAAGCTTGGCTAATTACTTCCAGTCAAGTGCAGAATTCAGGAAATCCATTTTCTCCCACCTCAAAGTTTTCTATAGAGATGAAAGTAGGCTAAAAGAAATATCAAATACAGGCTTAGTCCTAATGAAACAAAGTCTAGGGGAAAAGTGAATATTGAAGTGTAGGCTCTACACTAAAGGTGTGGTTGTAAGAGTGTGTTTTTGTACATATGTTGTTTATGGGTTTGCATTCATTTGATTATTCAACAAATACTTATTGAGTGTGTCTCCTGTGCTAGGCACTATTCCAGGAACTGGGGAATGTCAGAGTGATCTTTAAAACTTCAGAGTGAACTTTAAAACTTTAGACTGAACTTTATTTTATTTTTTATTTTTGTAGAGTGAACTTTAAAAAAGACAAAAATCTGTTTCCTCAAGGAGATGTCTAGTAAGGCGTGCGTGTTTGTGTGTGCGTGTTTGTGTATGTGTGTGTGTATGTGTGCATGTGTGTGGATGTGTGTGTGCAGTGGCCTGGGGAAGAATAAAGCAGAAAAGGAGGATTGGGATTCAGGCTAGAGGGGTTACAATTTTAAGTAGGAGGCCAGGAAGGGCTCCCATCATGACATCTGCTTCAAGAGTATTTTAGGCAGAGAGAACATAATTGTATGAACAGCTCAGAATTTTTTTTTTTTGAGACAGAGTCTTGCTCTGTCGCCAAGCAGGAGTGCAGTGGCACGATCTCAGCTCACTGCAACCTCCACCTCCCGGGTTCAAGCGATTCTCCTGCCTCAGCCTCCTGAGTAGCTGGGATTACTGGTGCCCACCACCACGCTCGGCTAATTTTTGTATTTTTAGTGGAGACAGGGTTTCATCATGTTGGCCAGGATGGTCTCGATCTCTTGACCTTGTGATCCACCTGCCTCGGCCTCCCAAAGTGCTGGGATTACAGGCATGAGCCAACGAGTCCAGCCAGCTCAGAATTTTTTTAAACATTAGGTAGTAGTGGCCAGGCACAGTGGCTCATGGCTATAATCCCAACACTTTGGGATGCTGAGGTGGGAGGATCACTTGAGCCAAGGAGGTCGAGGCTGCAGTGAGCTATGATGCTGTCACTGCACTCCAGAGTGAGACTCCATCTCTTAAAGAAAAAAAAGGCAGTAGAGCCATTTTCTCTCTCCTTGGGTCACGCTGCAGAATCAATGCAGGTAGTTAAGTGTGAAGTATTCTGAAAAGAAATAGTTCTTCTGAAGGGAACTTGTCACTGGGGCCCCTTAATCATTGCCTCCTCTAGTCAAATGTATTGGCCTTGTGAGGTTCTGGGTCTAAAACTGACCAAAAGAGAGAGTCCTTGTCACTCTAAAGACATGCTAGAATAGCAACTGTAAAGACTGATGAAATTTAAAATATCAGTTTGCCTTTTGATGTTTATGTATAAATTTACAATGATGTTTTACTAAGTATAAATGAGTTCATTTTGCCTTTGCTCAGAACCACTTTATGAGAGAAATGTTACATATCATCCCTTTGTATTTGCCAAATCTGGACTTAATTCCATTTTTCAAGAAATTGTGTTTGCAGAAATAAGGCCACATGGAAATGAACAAATAGTACAAAATTGAATATAGCAAACCCCTGAAGTCCTAGAGAATTAAAACCCTGCCAGAATTATTTATAAAATGTGCACCAGTATCCAGAAGTATTTACAATTTACTCGATGGCTTGTAAAATCTGGTGCAATCCAAACAATACTTGGTAGTTCCATGAGACCCAAAACATGTTTCTGAAATCCTGTGCCCAACTCACTGCAAAGCAAAGAGCCCCGTATGGTGGAAGCATAATCCTGACATGCAAAATTCTTCGTAACTAGACTTTCAGGGCCATTCAGAAGAGAAGTAGATTTCTGCATGTACCTCTGGGCTGCTGTCTAGTTAGTCTATCAGTAGAGATGAACATCCAATGTCCTATGACTCAGTGAAGGTGTTATAAGATAGGGAGTTAGGAATTCTGAATTTGCGGTTGGTGGGAATAAAAGGGGTGTGATGGCACAGAAATCAGAATGTGGGAAAAGTGAGGATCGTAAGGCCCTTTGAAATGCAAAGGGGCATTTCAACACTAAACAATCAAGTGGTTGATTCATGTTTGAGTGATGCAGACTCAGATCAAGCTTTAAAAGTTCCCCAGGATATGGCGATGCTGCGGAGAACACTGCAGAGGGATTGTGGTGTTCCTCTTCACTTTGTTGAACTACACATCCCTTGTTCCTGCTACCCATTCAGATGGTGGCAACACAATGCCATCCATCTGTACCTCTTTGAAACAAGAATCTCACATTCATGCGTCCCTTTTAAATGGTGGATGCAAGAGCCAACTCTTGCTGCTATCATAAGGTCTCACAAGGCTGTTAATCATCAAGTACTGATAGCTACTGTTCAGCGTTGGATGAATACCAATTAGAGAGATGGGGCAACCTGAGGAATGGAGAGGAGAGAGCGGTGGGGGACTGGCTTTGTTGTTTTGGGGAGGGGTTGCCAAAAAATATTACCTGGGGTGCCAGTGCTCTTCTCGCCAACCCTGAGGGGTGAATAATGAGCACAGCAGCCTAATTTACAAAGTATAAAGTAGGGAATGTATCAGAGCATCCTATTATTCTAAGTGAGGTTTGTTTTTCTAAATCGTAATGGCTGACTCGAACTTGTTTCTAGTTTTCAAATCAGTCAGCATTTGTCTAAACTTTATAATTCTGTTTGCATATTCTCTCTTGGTAATCCTCCTTTATAAAAGTGGTTGTATGAAGCTCCAGGCAAGCTTAGAAAAAAAGGCTCAGAAACCAAAAACTTACCATGTGGAAAAGAAAAAATTTACCAGGGAGGATTGAGGAGAATAGAATGAAGAGTCCCTCCAAGTTAAAGAACGTCTCAGTTGGACAAATAGTCCACATTGGAGCAGATGGCTTAAACTGATAGGGCTTTTGCCAAAATGAGATTTTACTTGCCTATGTACACGTCTCTGCCCAGCTAATGACACACAAATCCAGCATCCAGCACAGCAACTTGCTGTCTTGAGTGCTCCCTCCTTTGTCTCTCACAAATCACTGTCAGATATCAGAAGTCTCTCAGCATCTTTGGATGTGTCTTGAGGGCAGTGATTCTCAATATGAGGATAAGGTTTTATAACTGGCTACTACTATATCAGAAGCAAACTTGTTGAGAGCCAACTACAAACTTGGTAATAGGGGAGGGAAAACATATTTTCCCCCAGTTTAGTTTAGAGCTGTCTTCCACTGCCCCAGACTGCTAAGAACACAGCATGGAGCTGCTCAGAAAACCTGATTAGGTCCCACAGTGCTAAGCACATAGAGTTTCAAGAGGCTGGGAAATTGTTCATACCATTGGAAGTCATATGAAAAACGGCCCATGGAGGGAGGAGGGCAAAAAATTAAACTGAGATAACTAAGAAACATATTAACTAAAATTATGTTTGATTTGCCATCAAGAGCTCTGCTCTTTGAGATGGTTGGGAGAGTGCTTCCATGGTGAGTTGAAAAGCTGTATTCAAGGCCTCTCCTGAATTGATAGTGTTCCCAGGGCTGATGTGAACACCTCCAGGAGTGGGGACAGCCACAGCGACCTTTCAAATTGGATGGGAGGCCCTCGTGATGGATTTGAGAAGAAAGTCTTGAAGAAATAAGACAAAATAACTTAGCTGTAAGAGTTGTTCCTTTGTTCTTTTGTTTCTTGTGTGTAATAGGCACTCAAGGAATGTTTATTCTAACATATTAAAGTAGTGTGCAGTTTGAAACCAAGTAGTGGACCTGGCCAGATGTTGTTTCTCAGATTATTATCCCATGACAAGAAACACCACACTCTGTGTGAACAGAGAGTCAAAAGACAGCTCTGTAGAAATTTCTCCTGGATTCAAGCATTTTGGCTCATTATTTTCTCAGGTGATACATGATCTTGAGACTGTGAAAGTCATGGCTATACTGAAATGCCAGCTAGAAATAAAAGCAAACCCTACGTAGCAAAATCTTATATTGAATATAATCATGATGGCAACTGAAAAGCAAGCATATTTTGGGAGAGAAGGAGAAGAATCTATAGAGGCTGGCTCAGCTACAAAGCTGACTTTGACCTTTTGGTTGATATACTAGTTACCATTAGTGGTTGATTGGACTTTGCCATAATTAAATCTTTGTTTACCTTTAGGAACATAAGGCAGTGAACTTCATGCAGATAGGTCTGTATTTGCCTCCCTTTTTCTTTTTCTTTTTTTTTGAGACGGAGTCCCTCTCTGTCACCAGGCTGGAGTGCACTGACGCGATCTTGGCTCACTGCAACTTCCACCTCCCAGGTTCTGGTGATTCTCCTGCTTCAGCGTCACGCCACCATGCCCAGCTAAATTTTTTTTGTATGTTTAGTAGAAACGGGGTTTCACCATGTTGGCCAGAATGATCTCAATCTCTTGACCTCGTGATCCACTCACCTTGGCCTCCCAAAGTGATGGGATTACAGGTGTGAGCCACCGTGCCCGGCCTTGTCTCCCTTTTTCTTAAAGCAAAACATTAGAGGGTATATGCCCTCTTATGTTGATACCCTTTGCAACCTTCCAACAAAATCATGGAGAATGGGAAACATTAATCCATCTCTGTTGAGAAGGAAGAGTGAAAAAGCGGAAGCTTGAGAAGTGCATGGAAGAAAGCCTTCGGAGTTGTTCTGGGGAAGACACACTCCTGATTGGTCACAAATGTTACTTTAAAAAAAAGTTCCCTCTGCATAAAGACTGCCAGATAAAAATGGATTAAGTCCAGACTAATGAAGAAGCAAAGCAGAGTAGTATCTGTAGAAGAAAAACTGAAACAAGAATAGAAAACTTCATAAACTGCCAGGCACAGTGGCTCATGTCTGTAATCTCAGCACTTTGCTCCTAAAGGAGGGTGGATCACTTGAGATAGGGAGTTTGAGACCAGCCTGGCCAACATGCTCTTTGCTCCCAAAGAAGGGTGGACCAAGGAGGGTGGATCACTTGAGGTAGGGAGTTCGAGACCAGCCTGGCCAACATGGCGAAACCCTGTCTCTACTAAAAATACAAAAATTAGCTGGGCGTGGTAGCAGGCACCTGTAGTCCCAGCTACTCAGGAAGCTGAGGCAGGAGAATCTCTTGAACCCAGGAAGCAGAGATTCTAGTGAGCCAAGATCGTGCCACTGCACTCCAGCCTGAGTGACAGAGCGAGAGTCTGTCTCAAAACAAACAAACAAACAAAAAACTTCCTAAACTTGGGTTGCCAATTTGCCACAGATTGTGAGATTGGAGAGACATATGACAGCTATGAAGATAAAAGCAATTTGTCCTAACAATTCAAGTGCATAAAAGATCAGTCTAAGGACTAAATTGAAAATGTTTACAGCATCAATATCTTGTCAACATTTCTCTGAGAACCTCACTGAAAGCTGTTCTGGAAAGATGAGAGAGGATGTTCAATCCTCTGCACGGTGGGTATTTGTAAAGGATTCTGGAAAGCTGCCAAAATAAAGTGTGGCTTTTAGAAGATCAGCCATATCATCAAAGTCAAAGAAGGATTGACAAGTGGAAAGGTGGGGAAAAGATTCAATGGAGACACTGCAGTTTGGTGACTAAAAGGCTTTGTGAATTTAGGCCAAATGAGGTATCCAAAAGCAGATAGGAAGTAAAGGGTCTATGTACTTTTCAAATGTAAATATGCTCACGAATCACTGAGGATCTTGTTAAAATGTAGATTCTGATTTGGTAGGCCATGGGTGGGGCCTAAGATTCTGGATTTCCAACAAGTTCTCACACTATGCTCCTGATACTGTTCCAAAGAGCACACTTTGAGTATCAAGGGGCTAGATAATCATTTTGTCTTAGTCTGGTCAACTTAAATTGTCTTTGAAGAGAGGAGCTTAGCATGATGGTGTGTTCAAGATTATAGCTTTTAATTATATTAGACAATTCAACATGTATTTAATTGTTAATATTCTGGGTATATTTGATTATAGATTGCTTAAACTGCCATTGGTGACAATCATTGTAGCAATGTTCTACTCAGATGGCTGACAATTTGTATTTTGGGTTGTTGGGATTTGATGATCTTGCTTCAGATGGTATTATGTAAGGAAGACTCTGAAAAGTAACATTAACTATCCAATTCTAATTGCAACAATATATACTGGGACTACTTTTTCCCTATTTCTTTCTCCTGATTTCTTTTTCTTATCTTTCTTTTTTTTTTTTTTTTTTTTTACCGCTACTGAGTCAGTGGAACCCAGCCAAACCCTTGGAAATAATCCAGACCTACACACTTCTCTTGCCCATTATGGCTGAAACAGTAGTAGCAAAACAGAAATAGCTCTGTTTACAAAAACATTTTCCCCCTACAATTTAAGATTACAACTGGCATGCCAAATCAATATTAGGGACATGTTTAATACACTTATGTATTTTGGGGGTGGGGAATAGAAATAACACCTTTTATTTCAGAATCAATTTGAAGGGAGCTGACTTCATACATTGAATAGAGATCTCAGCCCATAATCTTGGGTTCCTGAGCACACAGCACCAGTTTAGCTTCTAATTTACTCTCGGGTGACTTAATGGTATTGCTTAATTATAGCAGTTGCAAATTCCACCCCCCAAAATATATCACAGGCAGCCAAACATCTGCAGGGTTTTGTAATAGGGAGGATGCCAAAATGAAATGCTCATTTTTTGTATTATTTTGCTTTTATTAGTTTTTAATACATATATGTAATAAACAAGATGAGCAAGACAGCATTTAAATATGCACCAATGGTAATCAAATGTAAGATATTAAGTTCAAAAAAATGCCCATTCTATGGAAAGGAATATGCTCCTCAGGAGAATCGAGGCTGTGGCAGGGGACATTTTAAAATAACATGAACTTTTCAGTGATATAATAGAAACAGGAAGACTTTTCAACATAGCAACTGTAGATCAGAGCCAGAGAAAACCCTCCGCAATGTACCAAACGCAAGCAAAACATTTGTTTTTTTTCTGTGAAGAGGAAGGCCAACTCCTGACTAATTGAAACCCCTCTTTTACCCAATCCTGGATCTTCAAGAAAGGATTAGAAAGGAAAAGTGCTGTCAACAAACTCAGAAAATTAAAAATGAAGTTATCTCTGGTTTGTCTCAAGCTTGTAACTGACAAATAGAAATGAAAATAATATGTGGTTTTTTGGTTTTTTGTTTATTTTTGAGACAGAGTCTTGCTCTGTTACCCAGGGTGGAGTGCAGTGGTGCGATCTCGGCTCACTGCAACCTCTACCTCCCGGGTTCCAGAGATTCTCCTGCCTCAGCCTCTCCAGTAGCTGGGATTACAGGCCTGCACCACCACGCCGGGCTAATTGTTGTATTTTTGTAGAGACAGGGTTTCACCATGTTGGCCAGGCTGGTCTCAAACTCCTGACCTCAGGTGATCTGCCCACCTCGGCCTCCCAAAGTGCTGGGATTACAGGCGTGAGCCACTGAGCCTGGCCTAATGTTTATCTTTAATAAAAGATATTTGCAAGATGAGCATTAAATATAACTATCATTTGCAGAAATTAAATTTATACTTTATGTAGCAAAGTAATGAATAATATAATTTTACATGCAAGACAGTGTTTGAAAAAAATATTTTTGGGGCTGTTTTTTCTACATTTTGTTACAAAAAGATATCCCCCATTATTGACAAAAATATGTATATATTTCTGAATTGTATAGTGTTTTGTTTTGTTTTGAGACAGAGTCTCCCTCTGTTGCCCAGGCTGGAGTACGGTGGTGCAATCTCGGCTTACTGCAACCTCCACCTCCCTGGATCAAGCAATTCTCCTGCCTCAGCCTCCCGAGTAGCTGGGATTACAGGCACAAGCCACCATGCCCGGTTAAGTTTTGTATTTTCAGTAGAGAAGATGGGGTTTCACCATGTTGGCCAGGCTGATCTCAAACTCCTGACCTCAAGTGATCCACTCACCTTGGCCTCCCAAAGTGCTGGTCAATTGTATAGTGTTAAAAAGAGAAGAATATTCTTTACCCTAATGCCTTAAAAACACCCTACAAACAAAACTTCAAACTTCACCAATGACTCATCTCCCTGATGCAAAAGTACTTGTATAAATTTTTTTTGAATGAAAGAAAAGAAGAAGAAAGAAAAGCACAAAATATAAAAAAAATAGGCAATTAAAAAAATTGCTTCTGTGTATGCTCAGCGGGGATCTGGTAAAAATTAAACTGAGGCTAATGAAGCTCCAAGCCCCCGCATAACGCCACAGAGGGAGGAAGACTGAATATTGCCTGCTATGAGGCAAACTGCTTAAGGAGCTTTGTGAAAGTCTCACTGAAACCAGCTTAGCAAATGCTCCTGTCCCAAAGCCTTTATGACGATCATCTCCAATCAGATAATGTTCCTGCCACCATGGAGCTAGGTGCCACTCCAGTGCATGCAAAGTCACCTCGGTGAGGTGTTAACTTGAAAGTCAAGGGAGACTAGTAAGTGGATCTTATTAAACAATCCAGGACTCTAGGCTCTCGTTGATCCCCGTGTGGGTGCTAGGCATGTAGATGGTTCATTAGAAGACTCACCCATTTGCTTTTCTGAGCCCAGTTGTGTATTTTTTGTAAACCCAGGCAGCTTCCAGCAAAACGGAAGTTTTGGTTTCTTGCCTTTTCTGTGGCTTGCGACCATATTCAAGCCTTTCCTGGAGGATTTGCAGAGCCTCCCACCACAGAAATCTCCCAAGTGCTGGCCTTCCTGAGACCAGAGCTCATGCATCATTGTCACCAGATGTATCCCCTGTGTTCTATTCCCTCTAGGTCTTTTCTGGAGACTTGCTTGCTAATTTCAGATAGACCACTGGAAGTGTGGTCCTCAGCCCAGCAGCATCACAACACCTGAGAGCTCGTTAGAAATGCACAAACTGGCCAGGTGTGATGGCTCATGCCTGTAATCCCAGCACTTTGAGAGGCTGAAGTGGGCTCATCACTTGAGATCGGGAGTCCGAGACCAGCCTGGCCAACATGGCGAAACCCCATCTCTACTAAAAATACAAAAATTAGCTGGGTGTGGTGGCAGGTGCCTGTAATTTCAGCTACTCAGGAGGCTGAGGCAGGAGAAGTGTTTGAACCTGGAAGACAGAGGTTGCAGTGTGCCGAGATTACACCACTGCACTCCAGCCTGGGCGACAGAGTGAGACTCTGTATCAACAACAACAACAACAACAAACAACAACAACAACAACAAAACCTCTTGTTACCATAGCCAGTCCTCTTCAGGTTCAGCCACTAGGGGACCCTCTATCCCATCCCAGTAAGGCCAGTCTTGGAGAAAGCCAGGGCAGCCAGCCGTGACCAACCATGAACTGAATATACAAAAGGAAGGAGCTGGCTCGGTACAACCACAGTAATTCCATCCATTGTGGCAAGACACATAAACAGTTGGAAAATGTTAATGGAGAAAGTTGAAGTGTGCATCTGTTTTTCCATGGAATAGGAGATTAGAGCAATTATCCAGCAGATATTATTAAACTTAGTGCCATAAGAACTGTAGACAGTGTGACAATGGCAGTGATAATGTTACAAGAAAGCGGTCCCAGTCCAGACCCAAAGAGAGGGTTCTTGGATCTCGCACAAGAAAGAATTTAGGGCGAGTCCGCAGTGCAAAGTGAAAGCAAGTTTATTAAGAAAGTAAAGGAATAAAAGAATGACTACTCCATAGACAGAGCAGCCCCGAGGGCTGCTGGTTGCCCATTTGTATGGTTATTTCTTGATGATATGCTAAACAACTGGTAGATTATTCATGCCTGCCCTTTTTAGACCATATAGGGTAACTTCCTAATGTTGCCATGGCATCTGTAAACTGTCATGTCGCTGTTGGGAGTGTAGCAGTGAGAGCCACCAGAGGTCACTCTCGTGGCCAGTTTGGTTTTGGTGGGTTTTGGCCGGCTCCTTTACTGCAAACTGTTTTATCAGCAAGGTCTTTATGGCCTGTATTTTGTGCTGACCTCCTATTTCATCTTGTGACTTAGAATGCCTTCACCATCTGGGAATGCAGTCTAGTAGGTCTCAGCATCATTTTACCCAGCTCCTGTTTAAGATGGAGTTGCTCTGGGCCAGACCCGGTGGCTCATGCCTGTAATCCCAGCACTTTCGGAGGCTGAATCGGGCAAATCACGAGATCAGGAAATCAAGACCATCCTTGCTAACACAGTGAAACCCCATCTCTACCAAAAATACAAAAATTAGCCGGGCATGGTGGTGGGCGCCTATAGTCCCAGCTACTCTGGAGGCTGAGGCCAGAGAATTGCTTGAACCCGGGAGGTGGAGGTTGCAGTGAGATGAGATCCCGCCACTGCACTCCAGCCTGGGTGACAGAGCAAGACTCTGTCTCAAAAAAAAAAAAAAAAAAAAAGATGGAGTTGCTCTGGTTCACACGCCTCTGACAATAATGTTACAGGAAAGGGGTCCCAATCCAGACCCCAAGAAAGGGTTCTTGGATCTCACACAAGAAAGAATTCAGGGCGAGTCTGTAAAGTGAAAGCAAGTTTATTAAGAAAGTAAAGGAATAGGCTGGGCACAGTGGCTCACGTCTGTAGTCCCAGCACTTTGGGAGGCCGAGGCGGGCAGATCACGAGGTCAGGAGTTCGAGACCAGCCTGGCCAACATGGTGAAACCCTGTCTCTACTAAAAATACAAAAAGTAGCCAGGCATGGTGGTGAGTGCCTCCCAGCTACTTGGGAGGCTGAGGCAGGAGAATCGCTGGAAATGGGAAGGCATAGGTTGCAGTGAGTGGAGATCGCACCACTGCACTCCAGTCGGGGCGAAAGAGCAAAACTCCATCTCAATAACAACAGCAACAAAAAAGTAAAGTAATAAAAGAATGGCTACTCCATAGACACAGCAGCCCCAAGGGCTGCTGGTTGCCTATTTTTATGGTTATTTCTTGATGATATGCTAAACAAGAGGTGGATTATTCATGCCTCCCCTTTTTAGACCATATAGGGTAACTTCCTGACATTGCCATGGCATCTGTAAACTGTCATGGCGCCGGTGGGAGTGTAGCAGTGAGGATGACCAGAGGTCAGTCTTGTGGCCATTTTGGTTTTGGTGGGATTTAGCCGGCTTCTTTACTGTAACCTGTTTTATCAGCAAGGTCTTTATGACCTGTGTCTTGTGCTGACCTCCTGTCTCATCCTGTGACTTACAATGCCTTAACTATCTGGGAATGCAGCCCAGTAAGTCTCAACCTCATTGTACCCAGCCCTACTCAAGACAGAGTTCTTCTGGTTCTCATGCTTCTGACGATAACACTGACTTGAGAATCTGGAGACCTAGGTTCCAGTCCCAGCCTGGCCACTAACTGTGCTACCTCAGACAAGTGACTTAATTAAGTCAGGCCACATTGAGGGAGTTCTTACTGAGTGCAGGCCAAAACAGTGATGGTGATAAGAAAGTGGAGGCCATCTAGTGGCTTTTATAAACAAGTGTATTGCTCTTGATCAGATTAAGGAACCCGTTAAAAAATATGAAACATTTATACTCATTGAACAGCAACTCCCCATTTCCCCCTCCATTGCTGTTCAATGAGTAAAGAGTTCTTGTGGTGTAAGTTGAAAAAGTTCTAGAGATCTGCTGTACATCGTGTTTAGCACATTGTACTTAATGATCTACGGTACCGTACACTTAAACATTTGTTGGCAAATTTAAGAGTGTTAAGGGCAGTTTAAGAGGGAAACACATAAGAGTGTAAACATTTTGTAACATTATGTAACATTTTGTGTTAGTCCAATACAGAAAAAGATAAAATTTGAGCTGTTCTGTTTGAAGCTGCAGTAGAGTCCCGGGCCACCTGCTCAGAAGTCCCAGGGTCCTAGCAGGGGCCCTGTGGCATTTCTTTGGAATTTCATGTTTCCAAAGTTTGAAAGGGATAGAGCTTGAAGATATTTACAGTCACCTTTCACACTGCCATCTTTAACATTCTCCAGCTGTTTATGTGTCTTGCTGTCAGAGGCGTTTGAACCCGAGCAACTCCATCTTGAATAGGAACTGGGCAAAATGAGGCTGAGACCTACTAAGCTGCATTCCCAGACACTTAAAGCATTCTAAGTCACAGGATGAGACAGGAGGTCAGCATAAGATACAAGTCATAAAGACCTTATTGATGAAACAGATTGCAGTAAAGAAGCCGGCTAAATCCCACCAAAACCAAGATGGCCACGAGAGTGAACTCTGGTCGTCCTCACTGCTACACTACCAGCAGTGCCATGACAGTTTACAGATGCCATGGCAACATCAGGAAGTTACCCTATAAGGTCTAAAAAGGGCAGGCATGAATAATCCACCTGTTGTTTAGCATATCATCAAGAAATAACCATAAAAATGGGCAACCAGCAGCCTTCGGGGCTACTCTGTCTATGGAGTAGCCATTCTTTTGTTCCTCTACTTTCTTAATAAACTTGCTTTCACTTTACTCTATGGACTCGCCCTGAATTCTTTCTTGTGCGAGATTCAAGAACCCTCTCTTGGGGTCTGTATTGGGAACCTTTTCCTGTAACATTGGCACAGCGGATGGAATTACTCTGGTTGTGCTTGAGCCAGCTCCTCCCTTTTGTTTCCCAAGATATGTCATGCCACTCTCTTTTAAGAAATATGGGCGCCAAGTAGAACCATGGGCACCTTAAGAAGAAAGAATGATACAAGAGGAAAGAATGATACATTTGACCAACAAACAATGTAAAGCTTTCGATGTCAGGAGAAAATGTAATGCAATAAATACAATTAAAAAACAAATGAATATTATCCAGACAAATTGGCTATATTAAAAAAATTAAAAATGAATTAACTGGGAAAAAATCCACTTGCAGTTTATATGCTTAGGGGGTTAATATACTTATTTAAGGATCTTCACAAATCAACCTGAAAAATATAGCTCCTAATAGAAATACAGGCAAAAAATAAGTAGTCAATACAACAGATAATACATCAAATGGCTAAAGATTAGTAAACCTCAAATTAAAACAACAGCAAGACACTTTTTAATTTTTCAGATAAGCAAAGTTTAAGAAGAATGCCAAATCCTGTTGTAAGGGTGGCGGGCAAAGGACATTCATAAATACTGCTGTTTGTTCTTTCTGGAGGGCAATTTGTTTTACAGCCTCAAAAATAGGCATATCTGCTACTGTGCAATTTTGTTTCTAAGATTTTGTTGGCTGGGCGCAGTGGCTCACACCTGTAATCCCAGCACTTTGGGAGGCCAAGGCAGGCGGATCACGAGGTCAGGAGTTCGAGACCAGCCTGGCCAACATAGCAAAACCCTGTCTCTACTAAAAATACAAAAATTAGCTGGGTGTGGTGGCTCGCACCTGTAATCCCAGCTATTTGGGAAGCTGAAGCAGGAGAATTGCTTGAGCCTGGGAGGCGGAGGTTGCAATGAGCTGAGATTGCACCACTGCACTCCAGCCTGTGCAACAGAGCAAGACTCTCTTTCGGGGGGTGGGGGGGGAAAGAAGATTTTGTCATTAGAAATCAATCAGAAATGAATACAAAGGTGCAAAGATGCACAGAGATATTCATTGCAGGACAGGAATATTCATTGGCAAAACAAACAAGCAAACTGGAAACAATCTAAATTTTCAATAATTTAGGTATGATGATACAGATTTTGCTAAACTGGTGCAACAGAATACTACATAGTGATTAAAAGTGAAGGAATTGACATGGTATGAAGTTTATGCAAAACTAGTATATACTAGGATGCCAGTTTTGAAAACACGTATGTATATTCAGATGTATTTTGCAATTTTACAAAGGTGATAAAATATCATAGAGTCATTGGAATGAAGGGGGTTATACTCAACTGGAATCAAGACGTATATATTCTTGTGTTGACTTTATTTCTAATTAGTTGCATGACTTTTTTTTTTTGAGACGGAGTCTCGCTCTGTTGCCCAGGCTGGAGTGCAGTGGCGTGATCTCAGCTCACTGCGAACTCCGCCTCCTGGGTTCACGCCATTCTCCTGCCTCAGCCTCCCGAGTAGCTGGGACTACAGGCAGTTGCATGACTTTTGAGCAACATTTCTCTCTTGGTCTCAGTTTCTTCATTTCTAACACGAGCAGTGTGTGGGAGGCTGAATAAGGGCCCCAAAGATATCAAGCCCTAATCCGTGGAGCTTATAAATATTACATTGAATAGAAAAAGGGTCTTTGCAGATGTAATTAAGTTAAGGATTTTGAGATAGGGAGATTATCTTGGATAATCTTAAGTGTAATCGTAAGTGTCCTTATCAAAGGAAAACAGAAAGGAATATCATACAGAAAAAGAGAAAACAATATGGTGACCACGGAGGTAGAGGTTAGAGTGATGCAGCCACAAGCCAAGGAATGCCAACAGCCACTGGAAACAGGAGGAGGTAAGAAATGCATCCTTCCCTAAACCCCCTAGAGGGGACACAAACTTTGATTTTTGCTGGTGACACTGACTTTGGATTTATAACCTCCATAACTATGAGAGAACAAATTTCTGTTTTTATTTTATTTTATTTTGTTTTTTGAGATGGAGTCTCTCTCTGTCACCCAAGCTGGAGTGCAGTGGCGTGATCTTGGCTCACTGCAACCTCCACCTCCTGGGTTCAAGCAATTCTCCTGTCTCAGCCTCCTGAGTAGCTGGGACTATAGGCACATGCCTCCACACCCAGCTAATTTTTGTATTTTTAGTAGAGAAGGGATTTCACCATATTGGTCAGGCTGGTCTCAAACTCCTGACCTTAGGTGATCTACCCACCTCAGCCTCCCAAAATGTTGGGATTACAGGCGTGAGCCATCGCGCCTGGCCATAAATTTATGTTTTAAGCCATCAAGTTTGTGGTAATTTGTTATAGCTGTCATAGAAAATTTACATATGCAGTTTGGAACAAATTATTCCTAAGGTCCGTTTTGTTCTAAAAGTGTTAGAATCATATAATTTGCTTTGCCAGGTAAAGATAAATTAAGAAATAAATATTTTCATGATATATTAGTAGTTTGGGTAGAATAGATTCTACACCCATCATATGTTTTTTCTTTCTTTTTAAATAGAAGTAAAGGAAATTAAGCATTACAAACACAAAGATGTCTATGGAAGAGAGCAAATGACTTTATGTTAACATATTTTATAGAGAACCAAATTGTGCTGTGTTATTATAATTAATCTTAAGGCCAACTTTATTTGCAATTACTTTTATATCACATTTAGCCACTTGTAGACAAATTGGAGACAGGTGAGAAAAAACACAGTAGAGTAGTCTCCAGAGGTCTATGCTCATTCCCCAAGTCTCTGGTGGCAAGGAAATTCTCCATTTTAGTACTATTTGGGGGCCCATGAATTCTTCTGAAATGGTCCCATGGAGCTCTGTGGAGGGATGTGAATGTATGTGGTCATTGAGGTAATTGAAGAGGGAAGTCATACACCTGGATATGCACTTTTAACAGTACAACTAAAATTTTGTGTTGTGATGGAAACACTCAGGTGCATTAATATTGGCATGCAAATGTAATATACCTTTTCCCTTTTTAAAGATTTACTTGTACATGTAATATCACATATAAAAATATTGTATTAAAACCAGTATAAAGAGAGTTTTACCACACTTTCCGACACAGACTTTGTTACACTCCAATGTGCTTTTAATTATCTCAACAGGTATTGCAAGAGTATTAAGAACAGGATGTTAAAAAAAAATGTGATCAGTTCTGGCACTGATTACAAAACAATAGGTGCCACCTACTCCCAAGTTCTGGACCACCAAGGTGGGGATTGTAAAAGCGTTGTCTGAGAACTGGATTTGTAACCCTTAGCTGCCTATCAGACCTAGGGGGGAGACTTAAAAGGAGAGTTGAAAGTAAGAAAAATAATTTTGGAGCAAACTTGGTGTCTTAGTCTGTCTTGCTTCGTATAACAACCACTATTATAGAAACAGGGTGGCTTATAAGCAACAGACATTTATTTCTCACAGCTCTGAAGGCTGGGAAGTCCAAGATCAAGGCGCCCACAGATTCTGTGTCTGCTCAGGAACTGCTCTCTGGTTCATAGATGGCACCTTCTTGCATGTCCTCATATGGCAGAAGAGTGAGGGGTCTCTCTCTGGCTTCTTTTATAAGAACATTAATCCCATTCATGAGGGCTGTGCTCCCATGACCTAATCAGCTCCCAAAGGCCCCGCCTTTAATACTGTCACCATGTGGGTTAGGATTTCAACATATGAATTTTGGAGGATGCAATAATTCAAACCATAGCATTTGGGAAATTTTCTACAATTCCGAAGTGGGAGGAGAAAGGAGTATTGAAAGGAGTATTTACTTTCTTTCTGTTTTTTTTTTTTTTTTTTTTTTTTTAGACAGAGTCTCGCTCTGTTGCCCAGGCTGGAGTGCAGTGGCGCGATCTTGGCTCACTGCAAGCTCCACCTCCTGGGTTCAAGCCATTCTCCTACCTCAGCCTCCTGAGTAGCTGGGACTACAGGTGCCTGCCACCATGCCCGGCTAATTTTTTTGTATTTTTAGTAGAGACAGGGTTTCACCGTGTTAGCCGGGATGGTCTTGATCTCCCGACCTCGTGATCCGCCCGCTTCAGCCTCTCAAAGTGTTGGGATTACAGGCATGAGCCACCACGTCTGGCCAGGAGTATTTGCTTTCACTTTATGCATAGGAAAAGATACTTCAGTAGGCCTAGGACTGGTTGCTTGCTTTGACAGAAGGGGGGATATTGATCACTGGGTAGGGGACAGGCTGTACAGTCAGCATTTGTACTGCAACAATGCCCGAGAGCTTCTCTGTAACCAGCGTGGGCCACAAAAGAGAAAGAGGTGGTGACAGTTTGTCCACGACCTTGCCATAAAATTCTACCTGTAGGGGTGAGGAGACCTTGTCAGGAAGATGTTGAAGGAGTACAGCCAGACTGCAGAGACTGAGGGAGATAGTTGTAAGCTCCCAGTGTAAGATGATAATTTTTTCCGGGACAGGTAAATTGTATTAATAGGTAAACGATCCCCTATTGCCCAAGAATCCACTGACGAGCCCATGGGAAAATGAATCAGCTGTAAATGTTTTTAAGAAGACAGTTTCACACCACATCGCTGCTCTTACCCCTTCTCCTTTCCTATTCCTCTTCAACCCTGAGGTCTGAAGCCTCAGCTGGAGTTGCGTTGGGGCTGATGAGGAGGGGCAGGATACTGCTGGCAGAGTGAGTCAAGAAGCCAACTGTGTGCATCTTTGCCACTGTAGGTATTCAGCCCAAATCAGGCCTAGCTGCAGAATGGAAGAAAACAACTTTAAACATAGTTGGAGAATTTGACAAGTATAAGGGACTGGCCATTTTATTAATGAACTAAGACTGTTTGGGGGACTAGAGTCACCAGAGAAACTTTTGTGGCCGAAGGGTATCCAGAAAAGCTATGGAACCTGCCCAATTTCATTCAAGGAGGTAGGGAAACTGAGTAAAAGGACAGTGGGAGACCAATATAGTTGCTTTATAACTACCAGACCTGTTTTTTCAAACTAACAGTTTTAATAAAAAAAATTTTATTACCCCATTAATAGATTCCGTTTTTAAGTCTAGAAACGATATTGCAAAATCAAATAAACAATTGTGTCATCATGTGACTGAATGCAGTGGCACACATCTGTAATCCCAGCACTTTGGCAGGTCAAGGTACGTGGATCACTTAAGCCCAGAAGTTTGAGACCAGCCTGGGCAATATTCTGAGGTCCCTTCTCCACAAAAAATTTAAAAAAATTAAAAATTAGCTGGCTGTGGTGGTGCGCACCTGTGGTCCCAGCTACTTAGGAGGCTGAAGTAGTAGAATCTCTTGAGCCCAAGAGGTCGAGGCTGCAGTGAGCCATGATTGTACTACTGCAGTCTAGCCTGGGCAAAAGAGCAAGGCCCTGTCTTAGAAAAAAAAAAAAAATTAAAAGGGTCATGTATGTTACTACAGAATATGCAACGGAGGTAATTTGAGAACTTGCTACTGAAAAGTCTCATCTTACGTTATTGACTGTATTTTCTTAGGTTAAAACTTCCCAAACCAACTAGTAGGTGAGTGTTTAAAGCATCAGCTGGGCTACGCTTTTGATGTATTTGAGTCACGTGAGGGTTGAAAAAACACACTCTCTTCTCTAAAAAATGTTCTGACCTTTTTGGGCTTATATGACTTAAAGAACAGAAGCCATAAACTTCAAACTGAATGGGAATAGAGTTCTTATTGAGAAAGGACAATGAAGTCAAATTAGGAGAAAAATGGTTTCATAGTTTTTAGATAGGAATATTAAAAATTGAAGCCTGTGTCCAGACATTCAGAAGATTCACATGGCTTTTAGAGCTACTCAGGTAAGATTGAAATAAAGCACCATTTGCATTAACTTCGAACTTTATTTTTTACCAAGGAATTTTCTAACTCAATAATTAAATGCAAATACGTGTTAATAAAATGTTTGGATTGGAAAATAAAGCACGTTGGTTTGAAATTTTATTGAAATTGGAAAAAAACCAACAATTGGTAATGTGGTCATATTACTCATATTTTATTATGAGTTCCTCTTATTTTACTCTGGGGATCTTTATCTAAAGCAGCAAGGAGACCAACCCATTCTCCTACACGTTAATGTAAAAACTAGGAACATTTAAAAAGTTATGTTATTAAAAGCTTCTGACTAAATTACTGATGTTAAATACAAAAACACATAACACAGAGGTTGTGCCAGTGGTTTTGCAGACTATCATCTAGGGCCATTACTTGACATCTTTGGTCCTGGTAATCTTGCTCTTTTAGAAGGTACTGATATTTTGGGAGGTAATTCTTCCGTTTGGTACTAACTTTTCCCTTATCTGAAATAAGCGGCCCTCAGCTTTTAAAATATATTTATTGCTAACATGTAAGAAATCTATCCACATTCTAAGTCTCTTTCCAGGTATCAGACTATGAAAGTAATCATCCATGTTTTTCTTTTTAAAAACTTATTGTAGATATTTCCTTCTCAAAATAGGGCTCCCTTGCATGTATTTTTAGGGTAAAACAGCCCAGTAAAGTCTTGATCCTTTAATGTGCTCCTCTTAAGTAAATACTGCTAAAGGCCATGTAGGATTGCATGGAATAAAAATTTAATACCATATATTTTTATGAAATTTTTTCAGTTCTTTATTTTGACATAATTTCAGAGTTACAGGAAACTTGCAAGCATAGTACAAAGAATTTCCATATATCTTTCACTTTGATTCTCTAGATTTTTATACTATACCACATTTGCTTTACTGCTCCCCCCAGTCTCTGTGTGTGTGTGTGTCCATTTAATCTTTTTTTTCTAAACTGTTTTCTGAAGAGTAAGTTGCAGACATGATGCTGCTATACCTTTAAATACATCTATACCTTTGCTAATGCGAAGACATTCTCTTATATAACCACAGTGCTATAACCAAAATCAGAACATTAGCACAGATATAATACTATTGTCTGATCTACCTTATTCAATTTTGCTAATTTTCCCAATAATGTCCTTTTACATCAAGAGAAAAATCCCAGATGATGCATTGAATTCAACTGTCAAGTTGCTTTAGTCTCCTTCAATCTGGAACAGTCCCCAGTCTGTCTTTGTCATGACCTTGACATTTTTGAAGAGTATAAATCAGTTATTTTGTAGAATTTCTCTCAATTTGGGTTTGCTTATATATTTTTCAAAACATAAAATATTCACTATGAGAGAGTCAGAAAATTCTTTTTGCTCTAGAAACCTATAACTTCAAAATTTATTGACTTACGTGAGCACAAATACATGAAACACTAAAGGGATTTAATCTCTGAATTTATGTATGTGGTTCCTGAGCCATTTGTACACATGTGTGCATTCTTCAGACTCTGTACACTTTGTTCTTAAATAAAAATAATAAATGGCTGAAGTCAGGAGCTGAAAAATTTATAGTTCATTTTTAAGAGAAAAGTTCTATGTTCTTGATTTTATTAGTAAGTGTTGCTAATAGAATTTTTTTTTCCTGTTTAGGCTATTTGTCTCACTTTGTCTTGAGTAATAGGAAGAACTGAAAAATTACTACTGAAAAGTTCAGGAGAGGTTTAATAGCTAATTGAACTAGTTTCTGAAAAAATCCTCAAAGATGTGCTATTGACTGAAGTCTTTTTTTGAGGGACAGCTGGTCTATTGCTATCAGGGATTCTTTGTCTCTTTATTTCAAGACTTCTCTTCTTCACTCATGCCTTTGTTTTTCTGAGTCTGTAATATTCAGGCCTTTTATGTAAACATGACTTTCCATATACAACATTGTAAGATATACATATATATATATATTCATCATCAGATCAAGTTTGGGAATCTTGAGATCTCTCAGAAGTGCAGTAAGGGCTTGAGAGATCAACATTCTTTCTCCTCTCCTGCAGTAAATAAACTGAAGGCTGATGATGATCAGGAATCATGGGAAGAGATTTTTATTGTAGAGCTGAGGAGGGGGCTGCTTGGGTAATGCAAATGTTGCTATTGTTAGGATAACATATAAGCATAAAGCTGTTTCCTGCTAAGATAAAAATTTGCCTCCCAGGATATAATCATTTGATTTTCTTTTCCTAGAAAAGAAAAAAAAGATAATAAATAAATTTAAAAAACATAAATAGCGAGTGACATTCAAGCCCCAGATAGTCGTTGACTTCGGTGGAACTGTCAGCTGGACAAAGGAGCATTTTTGTGCTGAACTTCTGCAAGGCTTATGTCTCTACAACCATCAATTCCCTGTCTACAGAGATTTTCTCTATAATGGTAAATAGCACAAGAATTATTGAGTAACTGTCTTGGTAAAACAATTATAGCCTTCTTCGCCATTAAAAAATGTGACCGGTCACTTAAAATACTGTACTTCTGATTAAAAAAACAAGAATAACCTATTGTATACACCTTTCTTTTGGATTTATTCTTCTCTGCAAATGAAGTGATTAGTATTAGAATTCTTTTAATTGAGCTCAACCATTGCTGTGCTTCTCTTTCAGAAAAATCAGTGCAAAAATAAACCCTTTTTTCTCCTGTGAATTGCTACCACTTGCCTTCTAGAGGTGCCTGAATTATTTTTTTGGTGGCCTTCGTTTTTACCTGATTTTGAGCAACAGTAGTTTAGTTTGCCACTTATTTACTTCTCGCCACCTAATGTCATCCAAAATTTTCTTGCTGAATCAACTTTTTGAGCTCTCAACTTTCCTTTCAAGTGTCTCACCTCTGTTGCTGATCTGTCAGGCTTAGGGATTCAGCTTTGTTGCACCAATGCATACTTCAAACATGTTTCAGAATTCGCACTTCAAAATTAAAATATACATTTTCTTTTCAGTGACTGAGCCATGAAACAGAGTCACATGGGATAAGGAAGTGGTAGAGTAGAACAGAAAAAACTACGGCGTAGAAGCAAGCACTTCCCAGGGAATTAACTTTCTCAAACATGTGCTTCCCAGAGCTCAGGAAACACTGATTTCTGTGTTGTTGGTATTGTTTCTTTGTTCTACTCTGCCACTTCCTTATCCCACATGATTCCATTTCACGCCTCAGTCACCAAGTAAGAAAATGTATATTTGAGGTTAGATTTTAACTTTAAGCACATTTTTTAAGGGAGCCCCCGGTATTAAAAATGCTAGCACTTGTGGGTATTCCCTGGAGCTGGATAGTGTGATCTGGAGGACCCCCTCCCAAACAGAAAAACAGGGTAACTGTGTTGTCTAAAGGCAGAGAAAACACTCCCTCCTCACCATAGATCACTGCGCCAGAGTCCTGTGGGGACCAGTGGAACCTCAGCACCTGAGTTGCCTGATGTTTAACCTGGAAGCTTCCACATTTCAGAACATTGCCCAATTACGAGGCCATTGTGATGGGGATGCTATGTCCCACTGCTGTGCTGATGGGTGGCTGATTTCAAAATGATTCCATATGCTTTCTGCTTGTTAGAGAGCTTTCCCTTCCTGCCATGCCCCTGGAGGAGATGTCATTCACTCTGCATTCTGAGAGGAGCTTACTAGTGTCCTGGGCCATTGTGGGATGAGGGCTGTGTAGGATGGGTAGGGAGAGTGGGGGCGGAATAACTCTGATGCCCGTATGAGAGTCACCCCCACTCAGGGAGTGCCTGGGTGATGGGTTGGCTGCTGTCAGCTTGGGGCCCTTGCACACAGGAGCCAGAGGGTGGGCTCAGGCTGCTGGCTCTGCTGGTTTCTTCTTAAACACTCCCAGCAGAGTCTCTTCCTCTTTTTTTTTTTTTCCTCCCTTTCCCAGCTGGGAAGGCAACATTTTTTTGTTTCTAAGAACAGAAATTTCCACTTTGCAAGTACGCATTTCAGTCTTTCTCCTTGGGTTTAGGTGAGTAAATTCCCCTCTACTCCAAATAGTCAAGTGCCTAAAGCTTTTTGTTCTGATTCCTAGTGACAGACGTCCATGAGCCAAGGAGAAAAGAGGCTCTCGGTGTGTAAATGGAGGAATTCAGTGGGTTTGGGGTGGGAATGGGGAGAAGCAAGGAACAACAGAAATAAACATTTCAAAATATTTTCCTTCTATTGTTTCATAACACCACTGAGCACACAATTCCTCCCTGTTTCAACTTATCACCAGTAATAAGTCTTGAACTCTAAAAGATTAACTCTAACAACTCTTAATCTAATTTGAAATACGGCAGACGCAGACAGCATTTGAAGTATGTAGACCTTCCAAGGCCATCTGGGAACCTGGCAAATCCCGAGTGTAATATTTGGAATTTTTAATCACATTTAAAGCTCTTGTTCAGATAGTTCAACAAACCCTAATTAAGCCATTAGAAAATGGTAAGCCCTCTGCTAGGGTTGAAGATTACAAACAGCAGTAAAAATCTCTGCCTCACGGAGTTTCAAGCCGAGCACAAGAAACAAATACGTGAAATGATACTGGCAATAATAAAGTCTATATTAAGTAAAGAAATAGTTCAGAGCTGCAGGTGATTTATTCTCATGGAGAGAGGGTGCTGTCAAGAAAATTTTTCCAGACCTGACTGACCTGGGTTTTGAAGGATGAATAGAAGTTTGACAGATGAACAAGAGAGAGGCAGGTCCATGCAAGTGGAAGAGGCATGTGCAAAGGAATAGAGATGGGTGTCCACCTTCCAGCCTGCACTCCTCTGCTGGCTATGCTTTGGATTTTTGAGGCTAAGAGGGACTTGGGAAAAAGAAGTTTAAAGCCCTCTGGGGCTCTCTGAATCTGCTTTGTGGATCTAGAGAAATCTGGAGGTTTTACAGTAATTTTAGAGTGGGTTATAGATTCTCCATAAACTCTTGGGAAACAAAGTTTGGAAAGGATTGTGGAGTCCTGTCTTGCTCTGGAAGGTCCACTTTTGGTCTCTGAAGTCCCTCCTCTTTGAATGGCTTTGGGTGCTGATCACTGCTACTCATTAGGGGTGAGAAGCCAGGTAGCCCCCAGACAGACATTTGTTGATAAGAGTTGGTTGCACTGAACCTGAGCTATCCAAGGGACAAACCAGCCGACACGGAGGGGACTAGAGAAATCCACACACCCAGACTTTTGGAGAGAGAACAAAGACACATCAGCAGCCCTGGTCTGCCATCTGGCATTGCAGCACCTGATCCATTTGGGAAGGGTATTCAGTGTTGCCGATGGCTTTTAGCAGAGGTTAGACAGGGTGCTCAGAGTTCAGGTTGAGGCAGCTGAGAATGCAGGTTGTTGTTGGAGAATTCTGTGTGAGACTGAGTTTGTCTTGCTTTGCTCAGGTGGTCAGCAAGTGTTGGCTGGGAATTCCCCAAGAAACCCTCAGTCTTGTTGCAGAGTCCTAGGTGACACAGAAGTGTATCTGTACAAAGCGACAGCTCAGCTGGGTTGGCAGTTCAGCTTAGGACATTCAATTTTCCAAAACAGTCCCAGGTCAGGACCTACATTCCTTCTAAAAGTAGGTTTCTATAGTTCATAGCAATATTCTATTAAGTAGTTCTAAATGAAGTATATTTTGATTGTATGTGTTGGTGTTTTATTGAGCATTGCTGTAAGGTATATCATATTTGTAAATCTGCTCTTAAGTATAGTCTGCTAAAATTGTTCATTGTCCCATTCATAAAGATCTATACAATAAATTCTCCTCAAAATGTAAAAAGAGATCCTGATAAACTGATAGGCTTCTTTTTACCAGTTAATGAAAACTCTGTAACCCAAGATGTTTTGCATTTTGTCTTAGCCACCAGAAAGCTCAGAGGTAAATATTCTGATCAATTCTGTCATTCTAATTTATTTTTCTGCAAAAGACTCTTGTTCTCTTATCCTTTCCAAAATCCTCCTGTTGCATAGAGGTCTCAAATTCATTTTTGGAAACAGTTGGGGGCATAGAAAGTAAATATGCAATGAAATTATAACATTTTGTTAAATAGTGCTATCTTATTTTCTAATGAAATATACACGTGGAAATTCTTGTATTAAGCACAAGTTGGGGTTCTGCTTCTGGCTGTTACTCACTTGGAACTATCATTGACAGGAAGGCACTCTCATTCCTACTGGAATGCCTATGTGGATAGTTCCTCTGTTAAACCCTCCTAGATTAACTTGCTCATCTCCAGACATTCCTATCACTCTAAGCACCTCTAAGCACTCATGTATATATGTCTAGGTAACCATAATTGTCATTAGTTATGTATTTCACAGAACACAGAAATTTAGAGCTGGAAGGAATGTAATCACCCAAATCCCATTTAGCTAAAACGATAGATGGGCATTTTGAAACCACTAAGAGATTACAACAGAAGTTAGCATGCTGTAGGTTATTGCATGGGCTCTATGGGATGCTCTCCAGAATGTGGAGGCTGGGCCTCAGAGACTCGGGTAGTGTTTGCATTATTCTTCCATGAATGGCAAACAGAAACTTGGCTTTAGGACTTTCTCCTTAAAAATAAATTTTCATCTAATTGTTTGTTTCTGGTTTCTATTTATACATGTCTGTCTTCTCCTCTGGAAGAGGTGGTCCTTGAGTGCAGAGGCCATGTCTTTCTATCTTTGGCATCAGCGCAGGTCCTGGCATACAATAAGCACATAACTAAAGTTTGCTGAGGGAATGAATGAATGAATGGCATACTGTCTCTTTGGTAGGACTGTGCATTCATTGGTGGAAGGTCCTACCCTTGCCATTTCTTTCTTGCCTTGTAAGATGCATTGCCCCAGAGGACACCATGAACAAGGACTGACAAAAGCAAAGAATACAGCCAAGGCAGTGAGCAAAGTGTCATTTTAGGAGATTGGCAAGTAGCTTTCATTGCTGCTGTCACTATCAGTACTAATCAGATAGCTGCTCAGGCAAGTCAGTCCTGGAGGGAAGAGCCTAAGGATGCAATGATGAGAGAAGCAGAAAGACATGGTGAAGGATTTGATGACTGAGGACAGAAATAAGGGAGCTGAGGATGCAAAAGTTAGGGGTAGTTTTGTGTTGGGCAGGGCAGTAATACTGTACCTGGGGATTGTGGAAGCTGAGAGGGAGAAACTTTGGGGGTAAAAATAAAATCATTTGTGGGCAATTGTGCAGAGTGTTCAGGCCTTGTTTCTTTCATTGTGTGTGTGGTCACAATGGCTTCTCCAGCTCTGTCTCTCACAGTGGAGTCAGGTGTTAGGATGGAGGAAAGGCAAGAGGGGGAAGAAACAGGCCAAGGGTGGACGCTGGCTTGTAAAGAGATTTCCTGGAATTCACACACTTGTGCTTAAATCTTATTGGCCAGAACTTTGTTACACGATTGTACCTTGCTGCAAGGAAGTTTGGGAAAGGCAGTATTTAGTTAAGCACATGCTCTCAATAAAATTGGGAGGTCTTTTTACTGTGAAAAGGGGAGCCCGAATATTGAGGGGCCGCTAACAGTATATATCACATAAAGCTAGACATAGAACATAGTCTCTTACTCCTAATCCAGTGCTCTATTACCTAGCTGTGAATTTGAACTCTATATTGTGGAGGTAGAATGGGAGACTGAGAAACGCTGGAGGCTTAGTGCCAGAGGCTTAGACTGTCCTGTCTCTGCCATTTATTGTTTACCTTGGACAGAGCATACCATTTCCCTGAATCCCTATCTCTGAATCTGTAAAATGGTTTGCTGCATAAAATGGCCTTTGAATTTCTCTCTCTCTCTGTCTATATATATGTTTGTTTGTTTGTTTTTTTGAGATGGGGTTTCGCTTTTGTCACCCAGACTGGAGTGCAATGACATGATCTTGGCTCACAGCCACCTCTGCCTCCTGGGTTCAAGTGATTCTCCTGCCTCAGCCTCCTGAGTAGCTGGGATTATAGGCACACGCCACCATGTCTGGCTAATTTTTGTATTTTTAGTAGAGACAGCGCGTCATCATGTTGGCCAGGCTGGTCTCAAACTCTTGACCTCATGTTATTTGCCTGTCTCGGCCTCCCAAAGTGCTGGGATTACAGGCGTGAGCCACCGCGCCCGGCCCTAAAATACTTTATGATTTAAAAAAATATGGTAGCTAAAAACCAAGTGAGCAATTGAGCAAGTCAGCGGAGTCTGCAGGGGTCTCTCAAGGAAGGCTATTCTGGTTGAGATTCACTGGAAGGCCCCATGATTAGGCCGGATTACAAACCTGCGTCATCTCTTCAGACACAATTTGCAAAACAAAAGCTAAAGTGGTTGTTTGCTCAACAGCTATTTCTCTGCTCTTTCCTTGTCCAACAGGATGCTGATTTTATTTGAATGTCGGCCAGCAATCCTACAGTAACCTGACTCCAAAGATGGCTGCCATGGATTCCTTCCCTCCCTGTACTCCCTCATTGAGGAGTGGAGTCTCTACAATCTGGGCTAGACTGGGTTTGACCAATAGAATACTGCAGAAGTATATGGCATGAGAGAGTATAGCCAGCTCCAGGCTTGGCATTCAAGAGGAATGGAGTTTCTGCTTCCTGTCTTTGGGAGCCGTGAGCTGCCTGGTAAGAAGGTTAGACCACTCCACTTAAGAGAGAGGCCACGTGCACAAGCACTGAAGGACTAGATGTGTGAGCAAGGAGGCCATCTTGGGGAACAGCCAGCCCAGCCGAGCCTACAGAAGACTCCAGCCCCAGTCATCTGATGGCAGCCACAGAAGGGAGCCAAGCAATGCCCAGCTGAGCTCAGGTAACTCACAAAACTATGAGAGATCATAGTAAATTGCTTTAAGGCACTAAGTGTTTGGGTGGTTTTGAGGCAGGAGAATAGGATCTGGAGGTAGGGAACCTAAGGCTGTTTCATGCCGACTTTCTGGAACTAAACTGAAGGGAAAACCCTAACTTTCCGCGACTAAGTAACAAAAGGACCAGAGGCTACTCCCTTTGCAAACCCCTCACCTTTCCCAGATGGGAAATTGGCTGTCCACAACCAATCAGACTGATTGCTGGCAGTGTCTTTTTTGACAACTTTTTAACTTCACCTTAGTCTCTGATTGGTTACTTTTTTGCAACCAATCAGATGTTTGCACAGGAGTGTGACCTTTGTAACTCCACTTCAGCCTCTGATTGGTTGCTTTTGGCAACCCATCAGACCAATTGTAGGCCACCACTTCATTTCCATGAGGTGAGCATGAAGTGGCTAATGGGAAACCTCTAGCGGATATTTGGACCTGAGAAGATTCTGTTTAGGGGTCCTTGAGCCGCTGCTGGGCCAGCTCCCACACTGTGGAGTGTACTTTTGTTTTCAGTAAATCCCTGCTTTCGTTCTTTTGTTGCTTCATTCTGTCTTTGCTTTGCTGGGCATTTTGTCCAATTCTTTGTTCAAAACGCCAAGAACCTGGAAAACTTGCAGTCAAGACCCTCTACCGGTAACACTTTGTTGTATAATAATAGACAACTGTAACCAATGTGCTCAGGAAAAAACATCTTCTCAGTCCTGGAAGTGAGTCATGATAGGTGTAAACCATTCTTAGTAATTCCATTCTTTTGCCAAACTATTTTAGGGGGATACACGGGGCCTAGTTACAGTCAGTGAGATACTGAATGGCCTTCCCTTACAGATAAAAAGAGACTCAAGGGAGGACATGTCTGTGTTTTTCTGCCTGACATTGTTGTGTCTACACTGATTTCTGGAACGATGAAAGCTATATTCTGACCATAAAGGGACAGCTCTCAGGACAGCCAGTAAGCTGAGGATGACAGAGCGAAAAAGAGACAGCTTGTGTCCTGAAGTCAATTCCAAAACCTCCCAAACTCTATAGTAAACTCCTTCCATAACCTCTTTTTGTTTAAATCAGTTTGATTTTGGTTTCCTATTAGTTACAGGTGAAATCATCTGAATTGATACAGTGTGAAAATGAATCTCTATACTATGCCTTTTCATTGCTGGGAGAAAGAAAAAAATGGAAATTATAAAGTTTTTACCCTTTCTTTCATGCTGTTCAAGTGTGGGCCCCGGAGCAGGCCTTGCAAAGCCTGGGATATACAAAGGTAGCAGCTGAGTTGTGGGTGGAACCTAAATTGCTTTGCATAATAAAATAAAAGAATTGAGTGTGAGAGGAGGGAGCTAGAGAACAGAAACTCAGAAAGGTAGGAGGAGGTATGTGTGTGTGTGTGTGTGTGTGTGTGTGTGTGTGTGAGAGAGAGAGAGAGAGAGAGAGAGAAAGAGCAGGGCAAAGAGAAATAGGAAGGGGAGCTGATCCCAGGGGAAAAGGCAGCCTCAGTAAAGTCTGCTATGCACAAAGCCAGCTTTGAGTGTGAAGATGAGTTTCAAGTTTGGCTTGGTGTGGAGCGGAGGAAAACCCAGGAGGTGCAGAGTGAGGGAAGTGGAGAGCTAGAGGAAGAGGAAGGCAGAGTTAGAAGTGGCTGGGGGAATGTGAGGTGCTAGGGCTTAATAGGAATCCGGAAGCTGTCATGGGGAGGACGGAGGGGTCATGGCAGTAAAAAATCTTTAACTCTGGAAGTGCAAAATGACATCTTCTGACATATTGATTGAAGACTAGCTTCTTACACAATGATTATGTACTAAAAACATGGTTTTTTTCCCCCAAGTTTGAAGTATCCAAATTCTACATTCAGTTTTCTTTGAGATCCTTGTTGCTGTTTAACTCCTAGGCCATAGCAAGACTTGTTGAGATAAGCCTAACTTGCCTGAAATTAGAGTAAACAACCTGAGTGAATGGGAAGCAGCATAAACCAATGGAAAGAGAGCCAAGCTTTATCAGGAGGACTAGGTTCTTGCTGCAATTTTCTCGCTAACTTCCTGGGTGACCCTGAGCAAGTTGCTCAGTGATTCCTAGCCTCAGCTTCCTCCCTTATAAAATAAATAGCTAACTGCCCTCCCTTGCTCCTGCTCTCGCCATTTGATGCGACTGCTCCCCCTTCACCCTCTACCATGATTGGAAGCTTCCTCAGGCCTCACCAGAAGAGATGCCAGCACCATGCTTCCTGTACACCCTGCAGAATCAATCATACTCCTTAGATAAAAACAGGTTAAGAAAAGAATGAAAAAAAAAAAAAAAAAAGAAACCCAACCCATATTTCAGTGATCAGAGCAAGAATAAGGATATGGAAGCACTTGAGGCAACGAATTAAAGAATCATTATGAATGAAGCGCCCATGTGTGCACGACAAGCTGCATATTGTGAATTAAATAGCTAAGTCCTACATCCTTCCATGGATTGTAAGAGAGCCAACAAGCAACCAAATTCAGATGGACATAGCAATGAGAGTTATGTGAAAAGAGGTAAAACAGCAAGTCTGTGAATTAATACATTATATTAACAGATTATAGTGATAGTGGATTTTTTATGTTGAAGCCTGAATCAGCCACTGCCTTCGGAAGAATTGTGGACTACATTTCCATCTGAAAAAAAAAAACCTTCTAGAAGAGTCATCTAAGGAGGATGCATTGAAAAAAACAAATCCTGGAGAATATTAACTATGGAAACTGCAAAGGAAGGGAGGGATTTAACTGAAGGTGTAGAGTTGGAGGTGGAAAATAAGGATGAGGGTTTGCTAAGAAGACCTTGTCAGGACTGATAAAGAAGAAGAAATACAAAGGAGACCTTGACTTACTACTGGTTTTCTGTTTTATTTTCTGCACAGAAATAGAATGTCTTGAACTCTTCGGGTGGAGGTTTGGGTTCAATCACCGATTGTTTGGAGCTAAGGGTCTGTTCACTCCCCCTATATCCTCGCAGATATAGGCCACATAGAGACGGTGAAAATGAACCAAAAAACAAAAACAAGTGAGAATAGGGAAAGAGTAAGAAGGAGAAAAGATATCTGAAAAGATGCCAAGAAAATTTTGTGTCTGAAGGAACCTCTAGTCCACTAGTTTGATTTTACAGATGAAGACACTGAGACTCCAAAAGAATCCATAATTGAAGGTCACACACTAATGATTAGTGGCAAGACTGGTAATAGAATTTAGATTTCCTGGTTTCCATTTTTGCAATCTTGTTACCACATGTTCAGTATTTAGCTTTGGGTTACTGCATGCTCAAACTAGCTTCTTTACCTGAAGGACACATTTTAAAATAAAATTTTCAGTATCAAAGAGTGACATGTGCAATGTCACATTAAGAGGAAAATTAACTAGTATTTGCTTGGGCAGACCCATTAAAGCAGCCTTCCTGAAGAATAATAAAGATTACCAGTAGTTTCTACGACTAGCATGATTTGTACCTTCTTTGTACATATGCAAAGCACATTTAAAATAAGAACCCATAGGGCGATAGGAGAAAGTCAACTGAATTAACAGTGAAAACAAATGACTGTTTTTTAAAAATAGCTAATGTATATCTGTTCCTTTAAAATAAAATTTAAAAAATCATTTTGAAATTATCAAATACATCACTGTTTTTAGAAAAGAAAAAGCCAGCTTCTAACATTTGCAGGTCCGGTGAAGAAAGCAAATACAGATCCACATACAGCGTGTCTACATATCTACATGTTACAAGATAAGGTAACAAACTATCAAGTAAAATATGTCCTATCTGTAAGGGTAAGTAAATATTAAAAATAAGAAGCTTAATTCTTGTTAAAAATAAGGAAAGAAATTACCTTCCTTCACTTTTCTTAGAGTATTTACTTTAGAAAATGTATACTTGTAAGTTATTTCCCTGTCTCTTTGACATGTATGTAAATGTTTTTAGAGCTAAATAAGTTTTCTGCTGTCTTTGTGACCCAGGAATGTCTTTCTCAAGGGCCTGCAGCCATTGCTTTAGAATATAATCATTGAGGTAGATAGCACCCCATCTCTCAGTTTCTGAGGGAGGGTAGGAGCCTAACTTTGGTGATTGCCTCCCCGCCATGACTTGCAAAATTACTTTCTGTCATAAAGATAGGAGAAGCTTATTTTCCTTTGTATAAAATCATTTAACTAATACAGATGGTTACTCCAATTACCAGGTGAATTTAGGATGAACTATGTGTTATAAATGGTGCTATCAAATCCTATTATTTGAGAACTAATTTTTGTTTATCTTGGGAAAAGGTATATAATGGGTTGTATCTTCTTGGCTATATTAAAGGCTGGAATTTCTTTCTGTCTTTGTAATTCCTTAGTGGATTGCCTGTGATGTGCATCACATTTTGGTTTAATAGTTTATTCAGTAATAAAACTATTTTCTCTACTGCCTTTGTGGAGAGGGTTTCTGGGTTGGAAGAAGATTTTGTTTAAAATTATATTTTCTCAACATATTCTTTTACCTTGACAAATATACAGTCCTAGTGAATTGGAAGATGGGATTTAAATGAAGAATTCTTAGACTCTCCAGAGTTCTTCGTCAAAATATGGCATGGTAGAGAGAGCTGGCCCTGGCCCGTGCCCTCACCTCATCTTCCCTTCCTACTGCAAGGGCCTTGGGCACACATGTGTGGCAACCCAGTCTGCACATCCAACTCTATCCTCAACTCCCCCGGACTTCAGCCCCACAAACATCTGCCCCTTGTCACTTCTTAGGGCTGGGGGTGTGCACACTGGTGGGGGTGCAGCTGCCCTTGAGAGGTTGACTTGTGAAGGTACCATGCACAGGCTCTGGGACCCTGGACAGGGCATTCCGGAGTCCTGGATGCCTGAAACACAGTCTAATATTGTGGCGAAGGACTCAGGGTAAGCATGTACTGCTGAAAGCTCCTGGCCTTGTGCAGAGAAGCCTGGCTAGAAAAGTGTCAGAGAGAAGCTGGGGAAGGGTCAGGTGGGGTTGTCTATCATGCAGCAGAAGTAGTACACTTCCCCGCTCCTCAGGTCTCAGGGTGAATAATGTATTCTGAGAGAGAGAAAGAAGTGAAGAGTACACCTAATTTCCTTTCACTTTTGTTTATTTATTTATTTTATTTTTTTGAGACGAGGTCTTGCTCTGTCACCCAGGCTGGAGTGCAGTGGTGCGATCATGGCTCACTGAGACCTCAACCACCCAGACTCAAGTGATCCTCCCACCTCAGCCTCCCGAGTAGCTGGGACCACAGGTGCATCACCACGCCTAGCTATCCTTTCACTTTCTGTCCCTGCCCCAAAGATACCCACTTACTGTCCATAGTTTAGTGTGTATCCTTCTAGGATGGTTAATTGTATGTGTCAACTTAACTGGACCATGGTTCCCATATACTTGGTTAAACACTATTATGGATGTTTTCTGTAAGTGTGTTTTTTTGGGGATGAGATTAGCATTTAAACTGGTGAACTGCAACTGTGAGTTTTCCTTGGTGGGCCTGCTCTTGCCTCCTCCCTTGGTAGGTAGTGACAGCCCCTCATGAACTGTTGGTGGTATTTGTTGACAACTACATCAAACTCTTCACAGACTGCAGCACAGAAGCCGTCTGGAAGATACTGAACATGAAGGGAATGAAGAGGAGCGAGCAGAGCAGCATGCTGGAATTCCTGCACCTGCCGCTCCCCACACTGCCCTTCAGGGTGGAAAGCTCAAGCTCACCATCCCTGATGGCGCCAACACCAGAGCAGGAATCATCTGGTGTCTGCAAACTCATTAAAAAGAGACTGTGGGGCTGGGCAAGGTGGCTCACACCTGTAATCCCAGCACTTTGGGAGGCCAAGGGGGGCAGATCACTTGAGGTCAGGAGTTTGTGACCAGCCTGGCCAACATGGTGAAACTT
Organism: Pongo pygmaeus; assembly: GCF_028885625.2. Lineage (NCBI taxonomy): Eukaryota > Metazoa > Chordata > Mammalia > Primates > Hominidae > Pongo > Pongo pygmaeus. The sequence goes on along the minus strand of NC_072390.2, from coordinate 40,406,846 downwards.
CATCTCTACTAAAAATAGAAAAATTAACTGGGCATGGTGGCTCATGCCTGTAGTCCAGCTACTTTGGGAGGCTGAGGTAGGAGAATCCCTTGAACCTGGGAGGCAGAGGTTACATTCAGCCAAGATTGTGCCTCTGCACTCCAGGGCAACACTCTGTCTCAAAAAAAAAAAAAAAGTACCACTGTTTTTTGGATGCTTTGGTCTACAATGAAGCTTTAAATTAATTCTGTCATGAAACATAGGAGAAACACGATTCATATGTATTTCTTTACCATGCACAAAATCTCAAATCATTATAATAAAGCTTATTTTCTCCAAAAATAAAAATAAATACATAAAGCCCTTCATAAAGTGAGTGGGCGTCATCCAATCAACTGAAGTCCTCAAGAGAACAAACACTGACCACGCAAGATTCCACCACCATTTGGAATTCTGTCCTCAGGTGGCCTTTGGTCTGGAACTGCAGCTCTGGCCTGGGTCTCCAGCCTGCCATCCTCTCCATCAGATTTTGAACATTCCAAGCCTTACAATCATATAAGTCAATCCTTAAAATAAATCTCTCTCTACATATATACACACCCTGTTTCTGTTTCTTTAGAGAACCTTGACTAACACACCTTCCCATCATTTCTCTGGACATATTCAAATATACACATTCAAACATAGACACTCAAATGGGAGTCTATTGCATGTGTTTATTTGTTTGGTGTTTTCTTTTTATGGCAGCATTTGCAGTTTAACTGATATAATGCAATAAAGTGTTCAGCACTGTGCTTGGCAATGTTAATGCATCATCGGTACGTGGAGCATGGAGTATGCAGGGCTAGCATCACCAGGCAAGTGTTTATCATCTCCTGACCCTTTAAGCTTTATTCAGTGGAGAATTCTTTTCCCCTGCTCCTGGATGGAAGCTCTGGGAGTCCCACAAATCTTCTGAATATCCTTAGGTCATAACAAGTCCCAGAGTCACCTTGAGTGGCAAACATAGTGTCAATTCAAAAATAAGAATATCCAAGACCAGATGAGAAACAAAACTTTGAATGTGATTTACAATTAAGCCTTTTACCTCTCCCCTATTCAGCTAGAACCTGCTGTTGTTGGGAAGCCCACTCGGGGAAGATGGATTGGGTTCAAGTTATTCTTTTTCCATGTTATTTCTCCATCTTATCCTGCTGCCTGTCTTCTGGTATCTTCTGTGGTCTCTGACACTTTCAGGGTTCAGACAGAGGGAAGGAGTAGCAGAAGAGGGTAGGAAAGTTATTTCATGATTGACCAGTTTTGTGCTTTCTGAATGTGGCAGCTCTAATAAGAGGCTCTTTCTCTCATGGATGTTTGCATGGGTTCTTTGGTGTATCCTCCAACCCCTCGGGACCTCCCACCTATATTTCCCTTGACAAGAATGATGAGTTTGCTTCCAGCTGGCTGCCTTCCCATTCTGCGGTCCCTAGGAATATGTTGCTACCATCAGCTTCTCTCTGCTGAGGCCTGTCCACCCTCTCAGTTGGCCCAGGTGGACAGGTCCCAAGAAGACCTCAGGCTTGTTGTCTCTCCCCCATGGTCCACACCTGGCCCATGAAATTACTCAAGTCTTCTTGTCTCCATAAATTCTGGGAGTGCAGGCCACCCCCAACACAGAAACTTCTTCTACTCATTCATCAGTAGCTACACAGCCTACCTCTACTCATAGATTTCTTAGATGGGATCAGATACAATTCATTGTATCCTCCTTCTCCTCCAACTTCAGGGGGTGCTTATTTCATTCTCTGAGTAGTCTCACTAGAGTCCCTCTCCCTTAACTTGGATATACAAGGAGCACCCCAAACCCTTCCACCTTGATAGTACTCATAGTATATCAGCAGCTTTTGGCAAAGAAGTATTTCTGGAATCCTTTTAATTTCCCATGAATTGATTCTTTTTTGTCTTCAAATGGAACAAGATGCTTAAGAGTTCAATAACTGGTTCCTGGATTATTTTCATTGAAAATTAGATTGGTATTTTACTTTGGTGTGGTATATTTACTGCATTTTGGTGCCTTGGTTAAAACTTCCACTTTAACATCCTGTTACATCAACTATTACTTTTATCATTATTTTTATTATTATTTATCATCTACAAAAAATTAATTTATAGTGTTCATAGTATTAAAGTTATAATTTATTCAAATCTTCTTCCACGGAGAGTCTTGATGTTGTTTCTAATTTTTTTTAAATAAAAATAATGGACAAAGATATTGATATCATTTGGATGTCCCCTCCAAATCTCATGTTGAGATGTAATCCCCAGTGTTGGAGGTGGGGCCTGGCGAGAGGTGTTTGTGTCATGAGGGCGAATCCTTCCTGGCTTGGTGCTGTTCTTGAGGTAATGAGTGAGTTCTTATGAGATCTGGTTCAGTAAAAGTGTGTGGCACTCCCTATCCCCACCCACTCTCTTCTTCTTGTTCCCACTCCTGCCATGTGGGATGCCTGCCTCCCCTTTGCCTTCCACCATAATTGTAAGCTCCCTGAGGCCTCCCAGAAGCAGACGCCAGTGCTGTGTTTCTTGTACAGCCAGTAGAACTGTGAGCCAGTTAAACCTCTTTTCTTATAAATTACCCAATCTCAGGTATTTCTTTAGCACAATGCAAGAACGGCCTAATACAGATATCTTCAAGGATGTTTATCTTTGGGCACGTTTGGAATTTCTTTTTTTTTTCTTTTTTTTTTTTTTTGAGAGGGAATCTCACTCTGTCGCCCAGGCTGGAGTGCAGTGGCGCAATCTCAGCTCACTGCAAGCTCCACCTCCTGGGTTCACGCCATTCTCCTGCCTCAGCCTCCCGAGTAGCTGGGACTACAGGCACCCACCACTGCTCCTGGCTAATTTTTTTTTCTGTATTTTTAGTAGAGACGGGTTTCACCGTGTTAACCAGGATGGTCTTGATCTCGTGACCTCGTGATCCGCCTGCCTTGGCCTCCCAAAGTGCTGGGATTACAGGCGTGAGCCACCACGCCCGGCCACATGTTTGGGATTTCTTTAGATTAGATTCTTGGAAGTCATATTTCTGGATCAAAGGTCAATTACAATTTAAAATTGGAATTGCTGCCCAATTTCCACTTTCATAACAATGATTTCTCACCTTTATAATATCAATATTTGCATTTTTGCCAGTATTATGGGTAAAGTATTTTTCCTTCATGTTTTATTCTACACTTGCTTGATTAGCAGAAAAGCCCATCATCTTTATATGTCTTTATTGGCCATCAATATTTCTTCCTCAGTGAATTTCCTTTTCATATTTTTTTCTATTAGTTAATTTGTCTTTCTTCTTGTTGATTTCTAGGAACTTTTAATATATTGTGAAGATGCAAGTCCAATTCTGTGGTTTTCAAATGGTGTTCCATGGAGCCCAAGGCTCTGTGGAGCTGTATGAGGTACATGTGGCTGCCCTTCCTTGGAAATTCAAGGCAGAACAGACGGGGTTCTGGTTCCCTCAACCCATGCTTCATCCACAATAGCTCTCTTTTACCTCACTTAGACATTAGAGAGCATTTATAAAATTATATTTTGGGGAAAAAAGGGCCCTATTGCTAAATATAAGTATTTAAATCAGATCATTAAGTATCTTTATGGTCCTGAAGTACTATGATCTTTGGTTCTATGAATTCAAAAAATATGCTGTAATTGCTCAGGGATAGAAGATAGATCCAGAGTTGACAGATGATGCTGTGGTCTGAAGGTTTGTGTGCTCCCGTCATTTATAGATTAAAACCTAATTCTCAAGGTAATAGTATTAGAAGGTGGGACTTTTGGGAGGTGATTAGGTCATGATGGCTCTGCCTTAATTAATGGGATTAGTGCCTTTATAAAAGACACTCCAGAGAGCTAGCTAGCCATATGAGGACACAGCAGGAAGGCACCATCTATAAGGAATGGGTCCTCATCAGACACTGAATCTAAGAGTGCCTTGATCTTGGACTTCTCAGCCTCTAGAACTGTGGGAAATAAATGCTTGTTGTTTATAAGCCACCAAGTTTATCGTATTTTTGTTATAGCAACCCAAATAGATTAAGACAGATGATCATGTTTTTGAGAGCTTTATTTGTTTAGTAAGTATTGTTATTGAGCACTTACCTACTTTGTGCTAGGCACTACACAAAGTGCTGATACATTTGTACCCAAAACAGACATGTCTCCTAATCTCTCAAACTATTGGTTGCTGAAGAAGACAGATAATAAACAAGTAATTACAATAAAATATGTTGAAGGTTATGAAAGTCACATATGACATGTTATCCTAACCCAGTTTGAAGGACAGTGATGAGGAAGTGATGTTCAACTATAATCTGAAAGTGACTATGAGCTAGAGAGGTGAAGGGAGGGGGCTACAGATTGGGAGTGGATGAACAGCACACAGGACGATAAATAATTTAAGTAAATTTTTATTTCCTTGAAGTACAGATGCTTCTCAACTTATGATGGGGTTACATCCCGATAAACCCATTGTAAGGTGACAATATTGCAAGCTGAAAATGCATCTGCTATACCTAACCTGCCAAACATCATAGGTTAGCCTAGCATACCTTAAACATGATCAGAAGACACACATTAGCCTACAGTTGGGCAAACTCATCTAACACAAAGCCTATTTTATAATAAAGTGTTGAATATCTCATGCAATTTATTGAATACTGTACTGGAAGTGAAAAACAGAATACTTTAAAGGGTACTTGAATATGGTTTCTAATGGATGTGTATTCCTTTTGCACTCTCATAAAGTAAAAAAAAGTCACAAGTAAAACTATGATGAGTTGTTGACTATTCATATTGTTTTGCTTAACAACCAAGTCTTCAAATGAGCAAATCTAGAAAGATTTTTACTTACTTTCATGTGTATATATGTAATTATAGTGAGTTGCCATTCTCCTCTATTTTCCTTCCACCCTCTTTTCACTTTTCCTTTTCTCTTTTTCTTGAGTAACTTACAAATGAAAATTGTATTTCTAAGATGGAATATACCTAAATTGACACGCTCTTTTAAATGACAATTAAATGGGAATTTGAATGAGGAATGAGATTTTTGACAAAATTCCAATAACACAAAGAACCACTTGACTCGAATTCAACCGAAACAATAAATCTAGAATTTACATTCATTGTGAGACTTCAAACAAAAGTTAACATGCTGTAGGTTATTATATGAGCTTTGTGGGGCTTGCTCCAAAATGAATAGACAGAGCCCAAGAGAATCAGGTGGTTTTCACATAAGTCTTACCTGTGTAGAGAACCAGAATTTAGCTTTTGAATTTTGCTGCTGGAAATATGTTTTTTATACAGGGTTAGACTATCCCCCAAGCACCCTTATATCTTTCTCCTTCCTTTCATCATCAAACATTTAAATGTTTGATCTTGGACTTCCAAACATTTAAGTGTTTGATAAGGAAAGGAAGGAGAAAGATATCTTTATTTTCATGTCAGCACTCATTACTTACCCTCTTGCAACCTAGCTTTAGTTCCCATCCCTTTAAAGAAATTGCTTTCTTGATGTTCAGTGCTTTTTTTTTTTTTTTTTTTTTGACACAGGGTCTTGCTCTGTCACCCAGGCTGGAGTGCAGTGTTGCAATCACAGCTCACTGCAGCCTTGACCTCTCAGGCTCAAGAGATTTTTCCTACTTCAGCCTCCTGAGTAGCTGGGACCACAGGTGTGTGCCACCATGCCCAGATAATTTATTTTTTATTTTTTGTAGAGATGGGGTCTCACCATGTTGCCCAGGCTGCACTGGTAACTTCTTAGTTGCTAAGCCACTAGCTTTGGCTCTGTTCTTCTCAACTTGGAATTTTCTATAGTATTTGGTACCTTTGGTCTCCTGTTTTCTCCAAACTCACTTGAAGGCCTTTGTTATGGTGATTGTCCTCCTTGTATGTCTTTGGCTTGTTGGTTATCTCTTTTACCAATGATCCTTCCTCTTTCCTCCCTCTACAATAAATGTACTATTGAGACTGTCTTTCTCTATCTGCTTTTCCCTCCTTTCTTTCATGGAGATGAGTCCCCTATCTGTAAACCTGGCTGGGCTTTGGTTTAACATTTGTTGTTTGCTTGACATCTCCACCTGGTTACCTCCTCCCCAAACCCAGCACCCAATGTGTGTCCTGTTTCTATTAGTGGCACCAGTGTTCTCCAAACTACCCAGAACTCAAAGTTATATTTGACTCCTCCCTTCTACTTAATCTCTTGAATCAGGTAAATCACTAAGTCTTTTTGCTTTTTTTCTTTCTTTCCATCCTTCCTTCCTTCCTTCCTTCCTTCCTTCCTCCCTCTTCCTTTCCTTTCCTTTCTCTTTCTTTCTTTTCTTTTCTTTTCTTTTTCCTTCCTTCCTCTCTTTCTCTCTGTCTTTCTCTTTCTCTCTTTCCTTCTTTCTTTCCCTATGCATCCCAGTTTGCTAAGGGCAGCTGGGATTTCCACCTAGAATTCCATTCCATTGGTATCCTCTTTCACTCCCAATGTGTCCTGTGAGATGTTGAGTTGCTAGGTTCAATTTTGTGATATCTTCTAACTGGTCTCTCATCTCAAAGCTTTCCCTAAGTGTATGCTACTGGAAAGGATTAATCTTTTCAAAGTACTTTTTGGAATAAATTTACCCACATGTTTAAAATCTTTGCCAATTCATCACTGCCTTTTAAATAAAGTAAATGCCCTTTGGTCTTTGTTTAAGGCCTTCCACAATTTGGCCCCAAACTGTGTTTTCAGTTTTATTCCTGGCTTCTCTCTGAAAGCAAAGTATGGTACATTGAAGTACGAGGCAAGCCTGGGTCAGCATTTCACCAGAGTTGACAATGTGGGCATACAGATGTTTTAAAGACGGCCAGAGTTAGGAATGAGACCCCTTTCTGGGACAGGCCCAACTTTGGTTCTTTTAATAATGATAAGACAGAAATTTCAGGACTGCTACCCAGTTTTTATTGTCTCTTTATTCTTAGCTCAAAGCAATTTGAAGGTAATATCTGCCAAGGTAGAATCCTTCACTGTCTGAGCAATCCAGCACCCCTGAACCAACATGGCCCCCTTGGTTGAAGAGATGCCCACAGATGACTTGCCGACAACCCAGTTTCATGGGCATGATCAGGCAAGTATTTTCAAGGACAGAGATGTCCTGGCCTCCTGAGGTTGATACAGGGGTTGAGATGACATCTAATCACAATTTTCTTTCCTAAATTAAGACTGGCTTTTTTATTCGCTAATGGAAACATTCCTTTAAAAAGCAAGTATAATTTCTACACAAGTCTTGGCTTTCTTCCAAGAATTTTGGGTACCTTCCCTTGCATAATTTTTTCATGTCCTGAATATGGGGCTTTTGTGCATAGAAAGAACTACTTACAGTACTGGAGTTTTTAATTAATAGTTTATAAAATTTTTAAAAAATATTAAATCTATTTTATTAAGTTTTAAATTTTAACTTACAGATCTTGTTTTCTATGTAAAACTCTATTAAAATTATAATAAATAGCTTCACTTTTTTTGAGGTTAATTACTTAACTAACTCAAGTTAGAAAGACTGAAAGTCCTTAAACAACTGGTTCTATTTACAAATTTAATTCCTCAAACATTTAAAGATGCATCAATACATTTAACAGATTTTATTTTCTGTTATAGAACTTTGAATGCCCAACAGGGCAAACTGTTGACTCTAACAAGGAGAAACTTTCCAAGAACTTACAAAACTCTTGTAAATCTATATGCATTACATTTGCAAACATAGTAAGACAAATGATAAACATAAATAAATGCTTTGAAACCTTCAAACATTATGTACATGTTTTAAAAATTGTCCAGGCATGGTGGCTTATGCTGTAATCCCAGCAGTTTGGGAGGCCGAGTCGGGCAGACCACCTGAGGTCAGGAGTTCGAGACCAGCCTGGTCAACATAGGGAAACCTCATCTCTTCTAAAAATACAAAAATTAGCCTGGCGTGGTGGCTCACGCCTGGAGTCCCAGTTACTCAGTTCAGGCTGAAGCATAAGAATCTCTTGAATCTAGGAGGCAGAGGTTGCAGTGAGCTGAGATTACACCACTGCACTCCAGTCTGGGTAACATGGTGAGACTTGGTCTCAAAAAAAAAGAAAAAAGAAAAAAGAAAAAAAGATCTTATTCCTTTTAAAACAATTCTAAAATTAATTACACATTTAAATTGGAATCATAAAGCTTATTAATTGGACAAAAATAACGAATATGCCAAATTCTTTTAAAATTACAAATATTTTAATACCAGATACAGGTGGACTGTTCCAATGATAAAAAAAAGTTTTCCTGAATTCAATACAAAATTGTTAATGTGATGGGTTTCGATTTGATTTGTTTTCTTTTTTTTTGCTTTGGGACATGGTCTCACTCTGTCACCCAGACTGCAGTGCAGTGGCATGATCTCAGCTCACTGCAACCTCTGCCTCCTGGGCTCAAGCGATCCTCTTGCCTCAGCCTCCAGAGTAGCTGGGATTACAGGCATGCACTACCATGCCCGACTTTTTTTTTTTTTTTGTAGAAATGGGATTTCACCATTTTGCCCACGCTGGTCTAGAACTCCTGGGCTCAAGTGATCCACCTGCCTCTGCCTCCCAAAGTGCTAGGATTACAGGTGTGAACCACCACACCTGGCTGAGCCACAGTGCCGGGCCTGATCTCTTTAATTATATTTATGTCTTATTCTAGCGTTTCCCGATCTTGGAAATATATTTACCCATTAGAAGATTTATTATAGTGGGTGAACTGAGGTTGGTTATTGGAAATTGACAAATCATGGCTAGAATGTGTTTGGAGATAGTAGATTGGATATGGGGTTTAAGGGCTACATGTTTCTATGATAATTCTGTGTCACCAATTGAAAGCTTAGTAATCTTTCATTTCTGTGTCAAGGGAAGAAATCAACACCCTGAAGTATGGCACTTCGGCATACTAAGCACTTTGAACTAAAGAAAATTAAAAGGCTTTAGAAGCAGGCTCAGAACCAAGGAGTTGAACTTCTGTTTCTCTCCGCAAGCACAGGGTGGATGGAACTCTGTCTGTCTAAGTCTCATTATCTCAAGATCCTCCAGAAGGAATGTAATTGCATTCCATCCTCTCCCTGAAATTTCACTAATTAGAAAAGATTAAACTCATATCACAGGAAGGAAGACTGAGGAATATCACCATACCTAGACAGACTTTGTCACAAGCTATGGCCTGTCCTCCAGTCCCATTCAGTTTCCAAAGAGAATTATTTACAAACTATAGTCTGCTCACTGGGGCCCACTCAATTCTCCTAAAAATCATTAACCTCACCTCAAAATTGTCTACATTCTCCCATCACCCTGTCCCCCATGAAGAGGCTACTATGTAAGCATCAGCCATCTGGCCCTTCTTTGAGTCTCATGAACTTCCATGCACACTTGCATGGAAATAATAAATTTATTAAATAATAAATTTGTATGCAGCTGGGCACAGTGGCACATGCCTGTAATCCCAGCACTTTTGGAGGCTTAGGCAGGTGGATTGCTTAAGCTCATGAGACCAGTCTGGGCAATGAATTGGCGTCATTGTCTGGGGTGAATACCAGAGGTTCCTTGTCTCACACCAAGGAAATCGAGTATTCAGACACAAGAAGTGGGTTTAAGAGCAGAGGTTTAATAGGCGAAAGCAAGAGAAAGGAGAATAGCTCTCTGTCCTGGGAGAGAGGGGGTGCCTGAGTGGGACTTCCGGTTTTGTGGTGAAGTGCATGGGGTTTTATAGACCGGCTTGAGGAGGCAGTCTCTGATTTACATAAGGCCCAAAGATTGGTTGGACTAGGTGTGACATTTACGTAGTGTGCAAAGAAACTGGCCACCCCACCCTAATCTTTTTATTATGCAAGTGGGTTTTTTTACCTGGTCGGTGCCATGTTGTCTGCTCCTTACTGTACAAGTGGTTGATAAGGAAAAGGGAAGATGGAGCCACCATATTGAACACACCTAGTCCCCAGGTAGCACCTTTCCTATTGGCACAGCTGCTGGCATTTACCTATGCAAGCTTCCAGCTTGCTTATCTATGTCTGCAGCTCCATTTTACAGGCTGCTCTTTGTTAGAAGTGATTTGGAGGCTGCTTTTCATTAAAAGGGAAACCTTACTGAGGACTTCCTTACCCTCACTATTTGCCTAAATAATTCCTTGTTAACTCCTATATCAGCAACATGGCAAAACTCCATCTCTACAAAAAATACAAAAATTAGCCAGGCTTGGTGGTGCGTGCCTGTAGTCCCAGCTACTTAGGAGGCTGAGGTGGGAGGATCGCTTGAGCTCAGGAGGCGGAGTTTGCAGTGAGCCAACATCACACCACTGCATTCCAGCCTTGGCAATAGAGCCAGACCTTGTCTCAATCAATCAATAATCAATATTAAAAAATAAAATTGTTTGCTTTTTCTGTTGGCCTGTCTATTGTCAGTTCACAGCAAACCTTCAGAGGGTGAAGGGGAAGTTTTTTATTCACTCCTTTAGATTTGGCACAGTTGGCAGGATATGCAAAACTGCTCTGTTCCTCTGGAAACTGCAGTTGTGAGAACCTAGAACCCGATAAGGTGACGAAAGGGTAAGGAATTCTTACTAGTCCGCCCCTTGGATCTGATTCCAGCTTATGGAATGAGGTTGAATGGATAGTAAAAATCACTGCCTGTTCCTTTTTTCTTTGCAAATTTAGAGCAGTAGGAGAAAATCATTTGTACAGACTAGTCCTTGGGTATAGCAATTCTGGTATATATTTTTTTGGTATGAATACTCATATTGGATGATCTCTTTTTTCGTGGAAATGGTCTTTGTTTTCCTTTGTCTCTGTCTTGTGTGTTGTTTGTTGTAAAAAGGACAACCTTTTTTTGAACATGGGCCTAAAGCCCTTATAAGCCCATTGTTTGAGCTGTCTTTATAGACCAATGAGTGCATGATTCTCACCAGCCTGTCATAGAAACTTTGCTGTGGGTCCCTGAAACAAAAACCAAATAAGGTTCCTTGCTTGTCTTGTTTTGTATCTTGAGAACCTGGCTTTGTGAACAAGTCAGAGCCTCTCTTTCTTGTTCTTTGCCAGCTGGTAAGTACAGTTGTCAGGTTGTGCCAGGTGGCCAGTCTGAGAAGACTGGGAACCCAAGACACAAAATGCTATTAGGCAGGCTTCTCTTTGTCTAAATGTGCCAAGCTCTCAGGGAAGTTTATCTTAATAAATTCCATCCATAAGGGGCTTTTGTCATCTCTACCTCTGTTGTCTGGTTAGTGCTGGGAAAGTCCAATCCCAGATGTGCCTATCCGATGTCACAGATTAGTAGGTCTGTGACTAATGCCATTCCACATTTTGCGGTGGACTGGAGACACCATTTGCAAATGTTGTTCTTTTTTTTGAGACAGAGACTCACTCTGTTGCCAAGGCTGGAGTGCAGTAGCACAATCTCAGCTCATTGCAACCTCTGCTGCCTGGGTTCAAGAGATTCTCCTGCCTCAGCCTCCCAAGTAGCTGGGATTACAGGCACCTGCCACCGCACCCAGCTAATTTTTGTATTTTTAGTAGAGACGGGGTTTCACCATCTTGGCCAGGCTGCTCTTGAACTCCTGACCTCGTGATCCATCCGCCTCGGCCTCCCAGAGTGCTGGGATTACAGATGTGAGACACCGCACCTGACTGCAAACGTTATTCTTAACTGCCTATGCTAATACAGGTCTTTACACTATCTTAATCTATTTTTGAAAGTGAATTTTGGGGGATCTTAAGGGCTGCATCTTCTGCACCCTCTTTGAGAATGCCTCTTGCTTTCACACTAAAAATTTATTCTAAACCTAGAAAATTACCTCCTGGTCTTTCCATGAAGAGGCTTACTGAATTGAGCTACTACTGGAATAAATACACCGTTGGAGATCCTAATTGTTAATGACCAGATGATGAATTCTTTGAATTGGAATGACTTGTATATTTGAAATGTGTTCCCCTCCATTTAGTGGTCAGCAAATTAAAAATTACTGAGGGGGAATATCAGAGTTCTATCACATAAAGAACCTAAATGAGATTTTTGATGACCCTGGGCCACCTTGAAGGACACACAAAAGATACCACTGACCCCCCACTTTTGGGGTCCTCTGTCTTCCTCATGGAGCTCCGAAAGTCATGGGTGGGTATTCCTCTCAGATCTGATGCTCTATTCTCTTTTGCATTAAACTCCCTAATCTCTGGCTCTTGGGGATATCAAGGGTTACTTTACAGTAAATATGTCCAGTTCACATTGAAAAATTATTCTATGAAAAGGCATGTATTTCTTAAAATTATAAGATATGTATTCATAAAATGTTGGTACATGACAGTTCGAAATTGCTTGCTTCCTAGGTTTTCACTGAAAATTAAGGCTACTTAGGGTTAAAAATTCTAACTATTTTATGTAATTAAAATTACTAAAAATAAAGGAAACTATTTTGTATACAAAGTGTACAAGGAAAAAATGTGTTTTGGGTGAGGAAAGTTATTTAAAAATATATGTGGACATGTGTTATTGTTCAGGAAAAAAGTAATTTTATCTAGTTTAGAGGGTATTAAAAATTATTTCAGAATAAATAAGTGGAAGATAAAATGTTATAGACAAAAAGAAGTGAATATAAAAAAGATGGGGGGAAGAGTGCAAAAAAGAATCTTATGTGGTTAAAATGACTATGATTACATAAATTTATTATAACAGGTTTTAAAATTGAGCCTTAATATCAAAAGTACACTGATACAAAACTAAAATTTGGTCTTGTCTTTTAAACAAGATTTTCATGTAGTACTGCCAAGAGGTAGTAAAAGATTTTTATTTACCTTTTAAAGTGAACTGCAAAAGCAAAGTGGGGGAGAGAGAGAAACATTATTTGTGCCTCATGCTGTCTTTATTAGGTCTTTTGATTACTTAAGGAAACCAAGTATCCTCTCTCAAAGAGTAAAGTTTTTGTTTGTTTTTAAACAACTATGTAAATTCCTGTATTTGCTTTTCAAGACTTTTCATTGTCATTCTGGCTAAATGAATGACTATTATTTCACAATGATTGGTGATCTTATTTTGACCCAGTGTTTTAAATGTTTGATACTTGACAAACCTCTCAAAAATCAACATAAGCCTTTTTGACCACAAACTATCTTTTGGATATTCCATGGGGCCCTTGAAAGTTCAACAGAGAAATATTAAACTAATTAGGCTTATTGGAAATGTTAAAATTATATTGGATGGACTAACAAATAAGAAATGATGTTTAATTTTTTTGACTTAAAATTTTATGTTATTGGTGAGTGTTCAGAAACTGTATATTCCTAAAAATCTGTCATTGGTCACAATATAGTATGATTATCTTATTAAATTCTTATAGGCCACAAAATAATATAATTTTCATATTAATTGCATCATTATTATAATGAACTCCAATCATATCTTTAACCTTGGTTATTCTAAGTCTTATTGCCCACAGTTAATTGCTTTATTCTGATGCTTTTTCTGAAAGTTCTTTGCAAGCAGTTATAATCCTAAAGTGTTGTATATTCAAGGAGATATATGAAAAGAATGAAAAGAATTCTGATAAGCACAGGTTTCTAATGACTTTGAGTTCATAACACTGGACTGAATTTACAGAACTCTGCTAAAAACTGAACTTAGAAAACTGCTCACTCAACATCAAGCAGAATAAAGATTAATCACATGGAATAAAACTGATAAAAGCGTATGGTTTTTACGGCTTTTTTTGGTCAAAACATTGATGATTCTTCTCATGTTTTGTTTTCCAGATTTAAGAAAACTTTGTTCCTTTTAAGCTAGCTATAGCTTTCAGCAATTTGGTAAAGTATATCTTCGTGAACAGATTTGAAGCATTTACTTTTTTCCTACCTAATATCTCCAGAATGGAGAAACTATTCACGAATAGAGCCCTAAAATGTCACCTATTGACATGACAAAGAACTTTTTAATTGGAATGACCTATCTTAAGAATAGGAGACTGGTTTAATGAGATAATTTGCTACTCAACTACAAACTGAATTTTTCTTTCCATGGCCACCAACTCAGCTTTTAATGTGTGAAACTTCTAGGAAAATTTTAGACAGGGCAATGTTGAGGCTTAGAAAACAATACTCCAAAGCATGGCACTTTGAAACGTGGAACAGTTTGAATGAAAAGAAATTAAAAAGCCTTAGAAGCAGCCTCAGAACCAAGAACTTTCTAACCTTCTCCTCTTTCTCCCCCAGCACAGAGTGGAACTCTGTGTCTCTCTGAATTTTCCTTATCTGAAGCTCTTCCAGGAGAAACACAGTGGTCTTCACTCCCCTCCCTGAAATTTCACTGCCCAGAAAGGATTAAACTCATATCACAGGAAGGAAGACAGGATATCACCCCGCCTAGGCAGACTTTGTCACAAGTTATGTCCTATTCTTCAGTCCCATTCAGTTTCCAAAGAGAATCATTTATGAACTATTGTCTGCTCTTTGGGGCCTACTTAATTCTCCTAAAAACCAGATTCCAAAATTGTCTACATTCTGTCATTTCTCTGTCCCCTATGAAGAGGGTGCTGTTTACCCTTCAGCCACCTGTTCCTTCTTTGAGTCTCATATTTTGTACAACTTCCATGTACACTTGCACATTAACAAATTTGTGTGCTTTTTCTCCTGTTGATCTGTCTATTAGTTCATTTCAGCAAACCTTCAGAAGGTGGAAAAGAAACAGTTCCTTCACCAATACACCACGCTTTGACCCAGTACTGTCATCTCATGTGAGTCTTCATCTCTGTCCAGATTGCAATTAACTTCATTCAGTTAATTTCTTTACTGCTCAGTTTAAATCAGCATCCTTTATCCAGACCTTGAAAACATTTAGGGCAACAGTGTTCAATGGAAATATAATACCAGCCACAAACCTGAGCCATATGTTAAATTTTTCTGATTACAAACAGTAACAAAATAAAAAATAGGTGAAATTAATTTTAAGATGTTTTAACTCAAAATATCAAAAATACTATCAATATAGAATGAATGTAAACTTGTGTTCTAAATCACCTTTACTTTACTACCCAAGCCAAGATAAATAAAATTAGGATCAAAATAGGGGCTGGCAAAAGCTTCTTAAGCTGATAAGCAGGTTCAGCAAAGTCTCAGGATACAAAATCAATGTGCAAAAATCGCTAGCATTCCTATACACCAACAACAGGTAAGCAGAGAGCCAAATCATGAATGAACTCACATTCACAATTGCTACAAAAAGAATAAAATACCTAGGAATACAGCTAACAAGGGAAGTGAAGGACCTCTTCAAGGAGAACTACAAACCACTGCTCAAAGAAATCAGAGGACACAAACAAATGGAGAAATATTCCATACTCATGGATAGGAATAATCAATATCATGAAAATAACCATAATGCCCAAAGTAATTTATAGATCCAATGCTATTCACATTAAAATACCACTGACATCCTTCACAGAATTAGAAACTATTTTAAAATTCATATGGAACCAAAAAGAGCCCAAATAGTCAAGACAATCCTAAGCAAAAAGAAGAAAGCTGGAGACATCACGCTACCCAACTTCAAACTATACTACAAAGCTAAAGTAACCAAAATAGCATGGTACTGATACAAGAACAGACATATAGGCCAATGGAACAAAGTAGAGAATTCAGAAATAAGACCACACACCTACAACCATCTGATTTTTGACAAACTTGACAAAAACAATCAATGGGGAAAGAACTCCCTATTTAATAAATGGTACTGGGATAACTGGCTAGCTATATGCAGAAATTGGAAATTTGACCCCTTGCTTAAACCATATACAAAAATTAACTCAAGGTGGATTAAAGACTTAAATATAAAACCCAAAACTATAAAAACCCTAGAAGAAAATCTAGGCAATACCATTCAGGACATAGGCATGGGCAAAGATTTCATGACAAAAATGCTAAAAGCAATAGCAACAAAAGCAAAAATTGACAAGTGGGATTTAATTAAACATGACAAAAATGCCAAAAGCAATTGCAAAAAAAAAGCAAAAATTGACAAGTGGGATAGTTGCTGTGCAGAAGCAACTATCATCAGAGTGAATAGACAACCTACAGAATGGGAGAAAATTTTTGCAATCTATCTATCTGACAAACGTATAGCATCCAGAATCTATGAGGAACATAGATAAATTTACAAGAAAAAAACAACCCCATTAAAAAGTGGGAAAAGGACATGGACAGACACTTCTCAAAAGAAGACATATATGCGGCCAACAAACATGAAAAAAAATCAACATCACTAATCATTAGAGAAATGCAAATCAAAATCACAATGAGATACCATCTGTCACCAGTCAGAATGGCTATTATTAAAAAGTCAAAAAACAACAGATGCTGGCAAGGTTGTAGAAAAAAAGGAATGCTTTTTTATTTTTATTTTTATTTTTGGTGGGAGTGTAAATTAGTTCAACCATTGTGGAAGAGAGTGTGGTGATTCCTCAAAGACCTAGAGGCAGAAATACCATTTGACCCAGCAATCCTATTACTGGGTATATGCCCAAAGGAATATAAATTGTTCTATTATAAAGATACCTGCATACGTATGTTCATTGCAGCACTATTCACAATAGCAAAGACATGGAATCAACCGAAATGCCCATCAATGAAAGACTGGATAAAGAAAATGTGGTACATATACACCATGAAATACTATGCAACCATAAAAAGCAATGAGATCATGTCCTTTGCAGGGACATGGATGAAGCTGGAAATCACTATCCTCGACAAACTAATGCAGGAACAGAAAACCAAACACTGTATGTTCTCACTTATAAGTGGGAGCTGAATAATGAGAACACATAGACACATGGAGGGGAACAACACACTGGAGTTTGTTGCGGGGACGGCGGTGCGGTAAGGAGAGGGACAGCATCAGGAAGAGTAACTAATGGATGCTGGGCTTAATACCTAGGTGATGGGATAATCTGTGCAGCAAACTATCATGGCACACGTTTACCTACATATGTAACAAACCTGCAAATCCTGCATATGTACCCCTGAACTTAAAATAAAAGTTGAAAAAAAACTTTCTAAGACTGTGGAAACCACTCAGATAATAGTAACTTAAAGGCTAATGCATTCTTGGGCTACCGAATGTTGAGAAAGTAGGTGTTTTTTATAATTTATTATCACTGAATGTGATAATTAAAGAATAGTCAATGTTCTTGCCCCCGGGGTCAAGTAAATATATTTCTGAGTAAGTAGCATAAGGAAATATAGACAAAGCCTGTATCAATTGAATTTTGCTATATAAAAAACCACTTCAAAACCAAGTGGTTGAAACAATAACATTTATTTGGCTTATGATTCTGTGGTCACTGGGTATTTATCCTTGTCAAGGCTAGCTCTGCCAATTTCAGCTAGGTTTGTCCAAATCTCTGTGTTCAGTGGTGTGTTGGCTGGTGACTGCATGATCTAGGATGGCTTTACTCACAAGTCTGGTGATTGGCAGGTCTGCAGAAGGTGTGGGAGCAACTAAGCTATGTATCTCATGAACCAGCAAGCAAGTCCACACTTGTTCATATGGTGACAGTTCCCAGGAGCAGCAAGGGAATAAATCCCAATGTAAAAGCACTTGTATGTCTCAAGTTTCGCTAATATCTCATTTGCCAAGCAAACCACATGGCTGAGCTCAGAATCAGAATGGGAGGGCACTGGTAGTTACATGGCAAGAGGGCATGGACACAGGAAGGGGAAAAACAGCTAGCCATTTTGGCAATCAATCTAGCACAAAAAATATACATTAAGATGTTTATCACGATGGTTTCTATAGTGTAGCAATGCATAAATGTAATTCAGATGTCCAACAAAAATACTAAAAATTAAAATGCAATAGCAAGACCATTTGGTAGCTCTCACACAGTAACATTTAAAATGCTTCTGATGCCTGGGTGCAGTGGCTCACACCTGTAATTCCAGCACTTGGCGAGGCCAAGGGGGGTGGATCACTTGAGGCCAGGAGTTTGATACCAGCCTGGTCAACATACTGAAACCCTGTCTGTACTAAAAATACAAAAATTAGCGGAGTGTGGTGGTGCATGCCTGTAGCCCCAGCTACTCGGGAGGCTGTGGCACAAGAATTGCTTGGACCCAGGAGGTAGAGGTTTCAGTGAGCTGAGATCATGCCACTGCACTCCAGCCTGGGTGACAGAAAGAGACTCTGTCATAAATAAATAAATAAATAAATAAAATAAAACAAAATGCTTTTGATAAAAGTGTCTGCATAGCAAAAGAAACAATCAATGGAGTGTACACAAAACATATTGAATGGGAGAAAACATTTGCAAATTATTCATCTGACAAGGGACTAATAGCCAGAATATACAAGAAACTCAAACAACTCAACAGTATATAAAACCAAATAGTCTCATCAAAGGACAGGAATAGACATTTCTGAAAAAAAGACATACCAATGGCCAACAGGTATATATGAAAGAATGCTCAACATGACCAATCATCAGGGAAATGCAAATCAGAACCACAGTGAGATATCACCTTATCCCAGTTAGAAAGGCTATTAGTAAAAAGACAAAAAATAACAGATGCTGGCAAGGATGTGGAGTAAAGCAAACTCTTATATACTGTTGATGGGAATGTAAATTAATACAGTCACCATGGAAAACAGTATGGAGATTTCTTAAAAAACTAAAAATAGGCCGGGTGCAGTGGCTCATGCCTGTAATTCCAACACTTTGGGAGGCCAAGGTGGGCTGATCACCTGAGGTCAGGAGTTTGAGACCAGCCTGGCCAACATGGTGAAACCCTGTCTCTACTAAAAATACAAAAATTAGCCAGGTGTGGTGGCAGGTGCCTATAATCCCAGCTACTTGGGAGGCTGAGGCAATAGAATTGCTTGAACCCAGGAGGCAAATGTTGCAGCGAGCCGAGATTGCTCCACTGCACTCTGGCCTGGGCAACAAAGTGAGACTTGGCCTCAAAAAACAAAAAACTAAAACTAAAACTAAAAATAGAACTACCATACAATCCAGCAATTCTACTACTGGGCATTTATCCAAAAGAAGAGAAATCAGTCTAGCAAAAGGATGTCTGCACTTGCATATTTATTGCAGCACTGTTCACAATAGCAAAGATACGGAATTAACCGAAGTGTCCATCAGTGGATGAATGGAAGAAGAAAATGTAGTATACATACACCATGGAATATTATTCAGCCATAAAAAAGAATAAAATTATGCCATTTGCAGCAAATGGATGGAACTGGAGGTAATTATGTTAAATGAAATAAAGCAGGAACAGAAAGACAAATGTTGCATGTTCTCACTTCTGGGAGCTAAAAAAGTCGATTTCATGCAGGTAGAGAGTGGAATGATAGACACCATAGGCTAGGAAAATTGTGTAGGCAGGTGGGGGGAAATGAAGAGAGGTTGGTCAATGGGTACAAACACACAGATGGAAGATATAAGTTCTAAAGTTAGATAGCAGAGTAAGGTGACTATAGTTAGCAACAACATGTTGTATATTTCAAAGTAGCTAGGAGAGAGAACTTGAAATGTCCCCAACATGTAGAAATAATAAATACTCAAGATGATGGATGCCCCAAATACCCTGATTTGATCATTGCCCATTCTATGTATGTAACAAAATATCACTTGTATCTCATAAATATGTAAAATATTATGTATCAATAAAAAGGCTTTTAATATGCTATTAAATGAAAAGAAGATACACAATTTTATGTGCCCTATAACAACTGCATAATAAACATTAATTCAAATTAAAAATATTAGAAATACACAAAAATGTTGGTAACTGTATTGAGGAATAACATCATGGGACTGTCTTCTCTTCATTATTCAAAACATCCAAAATATTTTACTACATATACTTATTTAATTTATTTAGCAATTTATGCAAAATGAACTTTCCGTGTTTATTAATAAATAATTTTATACAACCCTGAATTAGTAATATGTCATATTTCAGACACTAAGAAAATGTGCTTCAGCAACATTTTCTCTTAGTGTAAAGGAAAATTTTACAATTTTTTCTTATGAAAGAGTAATATAAGACTGCAAGAGCCAAGAAGTAATTTAAGTATGTTCAGGGACCATTTTCATCTTCAGAATTAAGGATTATTTTAATTTTACATCATTGCCTTTTCTCTTTTTCTTTCCTTTTTAGTTTTATCATTTTAGGATTCCCTATTTTTAATTTTCATACAGAGATTTCTTTAATTGATCATTATAATTAAGCATAAAGTCATAAGTCAGGAAATCATATTTTGCTGGATCCTAGCGTTCTAAATTATTCATTCCGCTTACTGCTCTTAATTTGGTTTATCTGGAAATTCCCAGTTTATTGTTTTTGTTTTTTATTTCGTACAAATAAGATGGCAGAAAAAAGGAAGGACATTATAAAGTACATCTTAAAGTTTGTTGATCTTTATGTTGTTTGATGCTCTTATGTGCTTACCAGACATCAATTTTCTCCCAGAAGCCCTTGATTTCATTTTCTATAAACTCTGTTGTACTCAATATATTCCAGCAAACCTTCATTGTTTCTTCTTGGACCTTAACTTCTTAAGTAAAGCCATTTATTGATATACTACTTTTTTTCAGTGAGCTAGCAAATCAATAAATGAAAGATTAGTTCAGCGTGTCAGCTTTCCCTAAGCATTCGGGGACTCATTTACTCCTTTGGCTGACGAGGAGGAGGCCAGGTGGCAGCCTTACACAGCAATAATGGGTTTCCCTGTCAAACATTTCTAGGTGTTACCTCTCATAGTAATTATTGAGTTTCACGCTGTTTTAGATGAGAAAATTGGGTGTGGGTTTTAACTTTATGTGTACTAGCAGTGCTAGTTAAACAATTATTTTCAGTACATCCTGTTTTATATTATTCTACCAGGCTTAGATCCAGGGTTAGGAAGATTCCTTAGAGAGATATTTTGTTCATTACATTAAAAAAGCCCGCTGCCATGGCCTGACATAGCATATATATATATATATATATATATATATATATATATATATATATATATATATATTTTTAGGTTGCACATTTCCATAAGCTAATCCTATTCATATGACTATGTGGGTGGGATATATTAGCACTATGCTGGATTTTATCAATCTTATCTCCTGGAATCGGTACAGTCTATTTACTCTGATATTGTTCTGTTCACTCCTGCTAGCTCTTACCCAGCTTTCATTCTGCAGAGGTCCGTTCAGGGATCTGAGCTGTTTACTCTTTAGATCTTCCTGCGAGCATCACAGTCATCACAGAGCTCTCTCTCCTCAATTGAGAGTTTACAATTCAAAACCTCATTACATTTTATAGAACCATATTTGGAATCTTTATCCCCAACTGTTTGAAATTATCTTTATTTTTACTTAAGAGCATTTAGATATCCAATCAGAAACATTTCGTGTGGATGAAAAAGAACAGACTAGCCACAGGAACTGAGGGTCTGGGAGCCACATTAGGACAGTGGTTCAATGATCAAATTTAATATGTTGATGGCTAGTTTGGCCTGACAGGTTTACAGAAGGCATCATGGGAATATGTTTAACTCTAATAATGCTGTTAATTTACTAGTTTAGAGAACATGGTCAGAACAAGTCCTATTCCCAAAAGACAGAAAGTCAAAATAATAGGAAACCTACTGTTGGTAAGTGGGAAAATATGCGCTTTGATACACTGCTGGTGGGAATTTAAATTGGTATAATCTTTCTGAAAGGAAATTTTACAAAATACAGAAAGTTTTAATAATTGCTTAATCCCAATGACTCAGCAATTTGACTTACAAGATTTTACCCTAAGGAAATAATTTTGGATTTAAGTAAAGATAAAAGGATGTTCAATATAATTTGACTAATGATAATGAATATTGGAAACAACTTAAATATCCAACAATAGGGGATGATTGAATAACAAGGTACATCAATCCTATGGCATATTATGCATTTTTTGAAAATCATGCTTGGAATAATCTTTATTGATATGGAAAAATATGTCTGACTTATGAAAAAAAACCTTTTTATAAAATAAAGTATCCACAGTATACTATTTTGGAGGAAAAAAACAAGATGGACTTATGCATAGAAAACCAGATAAGAAATACAAATATCAAAATGATAACAGCATTTATCTCTGGGTAGGGGCTTATGAATGATTTAAATTTTCTTTCTTTTGGCCAGGAGTGGTGGCTCATGCCTATAATCCCAGCACTTTGGGAGGCTGAGGCAGGCAGATCGCTTGAGCTCAGGAGTTTGAGACCAGCCTGGGCAACATGGTGAATCCCTGTCTCTACTAAAAATACAAAAATTTAGCTGGGCATGGTGGCATACATCTGTGGTCCCAGGTAGTTGGGAGGCTGAGGTGGGAGGATTGTTTGAGCCCAGGAGGCAGAGGTTGTAGTGAGTGGAGATGGTGCCACTGCATTCCAGCCTGGATGACAGAATGAGACTCTGTCTCAAAGATATATATATTTTTTCTTTTTTGTGTTTTCCTTTCCTTTTAAAATTTTGTACATATGTTTAAAATAATGTACATGTATTCTATTTTTGATTAGGTAAAATATTATTTTAGAAAATGATGGGAATCAGAAGAGTAAACATTGCTCATCCACTGTATATAGTGCATATATATATATATATATATACACACATACATACATACACACATTCATTACAAGAATTCCCATTAAGAAGGAGACATTAACATTTGCAAAGGAGCTCATGCAGGCTTGTAAAATGTGATGTGTATGTGTGTGTGCAGAACCAGTAGTCTGAAAACTCAATGATCTTTATGTAAAAAGGCATAAACAGAATTAATAACCCATATAATTTTTCTCTTTGCACAGATAGATTGACTTAAATATTTCTTAAAAGCAGAATTGTGGGGTTGGCAAAACAAACAATGTAGTGCAATGCTGTACTTTAGATCTCCCCAATTTAGTCCACCTAAGTCTGTTCCACCCAACCTCTCACTGAGAAGGGCTGTCCGGAATTCTGGGCATGCCGGTGTGTATATGTGGTCTGTGGGGACAGAGGGTGCCCTCAGGGATATGAGCTGGAAGAAATGTGGAAGAATTGATGCTGCTCCTTTAAGTGTTTGTGGATTCAACTGCATAGCGCTGTGTTCCAGTAGTGGAGAGTGAGCAGGAGAACTAGGCTAACACTGCCCCACTGCAGTACATAAAATAAAAACAAATAAGACAATCACAAAAGTCATCAGAATCTATTTTCTCTATTTTGTTTCTGTAACAAGGGATTATTAACCCAGATAAGAGAGCATGTCTGTATTTCTCTCCTATCAGCTCTTTTCCCCTAGGACACACTGGGTGACTTTCCTAAGAGGTCAAACAGGGTAAAATACTCTCCCCTATCCCCAGCCTAGCCTTTATTTCACTTGGTAAACCTATTATCATTGAATGGTGAGCTGAACAGGCTACTCGCCTGGCTGCTTTGTGAGCTGTGGCATTGGGGCCGAATCTGTTCATAAGCACCCATTTTCAAATCTGGTTCATTTACAGGAATTAGGATTAACCTTCTAATAGGCAGAGCTGAGAGGCCTTGTGATAATTTGAAGAGCTTGTAGCCTTCTTTGTAGCCCTCTCCTCAGTCTGAGTCTTTCACAATATAACCTTGCTCAGTGGTCTACGGGGAAGTGTCCTTTGGGAAGTGGTAGCAACTGGAGATTTTCTAGGGACAAGCCCTCTCCTCAAAGCATTCACTCCAGAAATTCAACAGCAAATTCACTTCATTTCAGAGATTTGTATCTCTTTCAGTGAAATATTTGGGGTCACTTTTTTAGGAATTTATTTGAAACCATTTGCATAATGTGCTAAATTTTACTTACTCATTCTAATTCTCCTCTACTTCACTAATTAAAATTCCATCAAGAATTATACCAGTTTGGCCAAGGATAGATGAACAGAGACAGCCTATGCTTTATCACTTTTTTGGTACATAAACATCCTTTCTCATTCTTCCTATTACTTCCACAGACCTAGCTGAATCCATCAGGCCCACAGCTGGGAAATCCCTCCTACCCTTTCTGAGTGTCACCTACAAGTGCCAGTCTTTGACAAGAGGGGCTAGGGTCCAGCCCAGAACTCATTTTATCATCAGGAACACTTGCAACCATTCAGCCACAGAGGCAATCAGGTATACAGAAATATGGTCCTGGACTGTGCTTCAGGTCACTTTGGGGGAGGTTTCTCATCACTATATACTGGACAACTGTGTTTCATTTTTTATATTTCTGGCCCTGATTGGAGTTTCCAGTTTTTGTTTCCTTTGTCATTTTTTCCTCAACATCTTGATGTCTTGCCTGATTCTGTGGTGGTATGCTTTCGGAGTGCTGGAAAACCAAGGCATTTGTTCTCTTCTTCTTGCTTCTGCTTTAAAAAAATTTTTTTTTTTGAGATGGAGTCTTGCTGTGTTGCCCAGGCTGGAGTGCAGTGGCATGATCTCTGCTCACTACAACCTCTGCCTCCTGGGTTCAAGCGATTCTCATGCCTCAGCCTCCCAAGTAGCTGGGATTACAGGCACACGCCACCACTTCCAGCTAAGTTTTGTATTTTTAGTAGAGACAGGGCTTCACCATGTTGGCCAGCCTGGTCTCGAACTCCTGACCTCACACAATCCACCCTCCTTGGCCTCCCAAAGTGCTGGGATTACAGGTGTGAATCACCACGCCTGGCCTCTTCTTGCTTCTTATAAAGGGCTTCCTAGATTATAAATTCTTACTTTATCAGCAGATTCATTTTTCCCCATTGTCTCTTAAAACTTCCCCTGTCCTCTGGCTCCTTCCCTAAGGCTCCTTCCCCACACATTCCCAGATCCATGCTATCTTAAAAAATTCTGTCCTTGGACAAGACACAGCTGTCCCTCAATATGGCCCATGATGGGCCTATTTCTGAAAGAGTTTTCTGCCCTGGCTTTTGTCTCCTTCCTGCCTCTCATTTGCTCTTCCAAATAGACAGCATTCTGGCTCTTGCTCCCACAAAACAACTGAACTGCTCACGTTTGATTCACCAAGTGCTCCCAATTGCCCATTTTCAGTTTCCATCCTTTGTACCTCGCTGTAGCATCTGGTGCTGTTGTTCACTCTCTGTTTCATGAACCTTTACTTTCTGGTGTCTGAGACATCATTTTCTTCCAGTTCTACATTTCTGACCACTGTCTCCTCCTTCAGTTTGATATTCTCTGGTGTGGTCTCTTTGATCTTATTCTCTTGTCACTCTAGTGGTCCCTATTGGCTATAACCTTTTAATGGCTTCATGTTACCCAGAAGTGAAGTCCAAACTCCTTCAGCTGATGTTCAGGGACCTTCATGAGTCGGTCCCAAGCCATATTTCTCACCACAGCCCTATAACTGTGCTGCATTTAATTTAGCCCATCTGCTGGCAGTTATGCCAACATTTTTGAGTGTATCTGCCTCTGCACCTTCACCCATGACATTTTCCAGCACCAGTTATGGCTCAACAAATATACACTGAGTAACTGAATGAAATATCTGCTCAGCTGCCTACCAGAATTCTTTTCACTCTTCTTGGTCTAGTTCTTATTCTATCACTTCCATGAAGTCTTTCCTGATCCTTGCCCTGGAAGCCACCTCTCCTCCTTTGAACTCCTGTGGTACTTCTTTTATTCTATTAGTCCTATGCTACTTTATACATTTTAATAGTCTTTCCAATGCCCATCCCAGTACCTTATACCTACCAGGCGCTAAAGTGGATAAAATACTTAGTACGGTATTTTTATATTTATTTATTTATTTATACTATTTTTGAGACAGAGTTTCGCTGTTTCGCCCAGGCTGGAGTGCAGTGGCGCGATCTCAGCTAACTGCAACCTCCACTTCCCAGGTTCAGGCGATTCTCCTGCCTCAGCCTCCCAAGTAGCTGGGATTACAGGCACCTGCCACGATTCCTGGCTAATTTTTGTATTTTTACTAGAGACGGGGTTTTGCCATGTTGGCCAGGCTGGTCTCAAATTTCTGACCTCAGATGATCCACCCGCCTCAGCCTCCCAAGGTGCTAGGATTACAGGCATGAGCCACCACGCCCAGCCGGTACAGTCTTTTTAAAAACTATGTAACATGGAGCCCTTGGGTTATAAAGTTTGTGCCCAAACAAAAAAAAGCCAAACAAAAAGTTAAAAACTCTACTTAGGAAGTAGTAGTTAATACTAATAATACTATATTTAATGAAATTTAAAAAGTAGAGCTATTTCTGTTTCCTTTATATACCATAGAAATGTTCCTAGAACCTGCATAGATCAATATAGATCTTACAATATAGATCTTACAATATAGAGGTATCCAAGTAAAATCAAATAAGGTTGCTTTTCAATATAGTAGTCCCCTCCTAACTGAAGAGAGTATGTTCCAAGATCCCCAGTGGATGCCCAAGCCCTATATACACAGGTTGAGTATTCCTTATCCAAAATTCTTGGGACCAGAAGTGTTTTGAATTTGGATTTTTAAAAAATTTTGGAATATTTGCATTGTATTTACAAGTTTGGAATTCCCAGCCCGAAAATCTGAAGTCCAAATTGTTCCAATGAGCATTTCCTTTGAGCATCATATCAGCGTTCACAGTTTCAGATTTTAGAGCATTTTGGGTTTCAGATTTTAGAGCATTTTGGATTTCAGAATAGGGATATTCAATCTGTGCTATGTTTTCTCCTACATATACACACCTGTGATAAAGTTTAATTTATAAATTAAGAACAGTAAGATATTAACTGCAATAACTAATAATAAAATAGAACAATTATAATAATCTACTGTAATAAATGTTATGTGAATGTAGTGTCTCTCTCTCAAAATATCTTATTGTACTGTTCAAGTAACCCTTATGTTACTTAACAGAGGCCCCAAAGTGCAAGAGTAGTGATGTAATATTTTTGGACCACATTTGACCGTGGGTCACCGAACCCTTGAAAACTAAAACTGTGGTTAAGGCCAAGAGCAGTGGCTCGCCCCAGCAGTTTGGGAGCCCAAGGTATTTGGCTATTGAAGCCCTAATATAGGTAAAGATATTATAGCAAGAATAAGTGTTAAAAGTCATATTTAACTCCTATGTAATAAGCATGGTTATTAAAAGATATTACCAATTTCAGGATCATTTGATCCTGTCTCATAATGTATGTAATTGTGGCTTATGGTGACCTAATTTGCCTCGACCAAATGAACATGACAGCTATTGAACAATTTTTTGCCTCTTAGCAGTGAATTACACTCCTGAAAGTTGGAGTTAACTGGATTTTCAATGAACGGCTGATTGGTCTGTGACTTGGTTGAAGCCATGAGTGCGCTCTTATGTACGTATGAAAAGTGGGGTCTTCTGTCTGCAATAGTAGACCTGGAGAGAATAAAAGACAATTTCGAAAGTATGCTGTTAGGAAGAAATTGAGAAGATGTTTTTAAGTCTTGGATTTTAGCTACATTTATGATGGCCACTAATGCAGGAAAACCTGCTAATGAGTAGGCCACTTGTGTAATTTTTTCTTTGTACTTAAAGTAAAATGTAAAATGTCAGGCAACTATCCATGACTTACTCTAGGGAAAGGGAACAGCTAATGATTAGTCTTCTGTTTACAATTAAAATCTGATTTCTTTTCCTAATTTTGGTTGACTCGCTACTGGTCCTCTGGACTCCTAATAGGCTTTGTGGATTCTAAACAGATTCTGCTTTGACTCCCAATTACCATGCAACTAACGGACCTCCAAATGCTGCCCTTTAATTTTGTTTATGTTCCTTTTCTTTAGGCTTTTATTCTGTAATCTACTTTTAGTTACCATATCAATTCTTCATAATTTCCTATCTGTTTTTTAATGATATACCACCACAATTTTCCAATATGGCTCTTCTTTATGTAAGAAAAGACTTAAGAAAATCACCAAAATGCTTGCATAAACTTTGTTGGAAATGAGTTGTATGACAATGAATTAAATAAAAAAAGAACTGGTTTAAGAATCTGTGTTTATCTCCAGACCTGGAATGAAGGGATACCTAACTTGATTATTTTGTGCTTAGCTTCCTAGGTTTAACTGAAGACTTAGACCTTTTGTTTGTGTTCTAAGCTGAGGTCCCATTATACACATTCTCCAGAGTCTGTGCATGAACTTAATAGGCTGTTTAATAATGGAATATCAAGCTCTATCCTTTCACCATTAAGGACACAGTCCTGAGGTTATTTACAGAAACCCTCCCTTGAATCCTTCAAGAATCCCTTGAAGGATTCTTTGAGCCTTCCTGGGTGATGGTTAACTAAACTGGTAATGGGAGAAAATTAGGGGAGACTCCTCATGGCAAGCAGGCCACGAAAATACATTTTAACAGTGGCCTTTAAAGGGCCATGTCCTAAACCCTAAATGAATTACTCAAATAGTGTCTAATTAAGACTTTTTTTCTGAAAGCAGCCTTAAAAGCAGCTTCAATATTGGGGATTTCAGGAGGGTAGAACAGTTGGGACCTAGCAGGGCCTCTCCAATCACATTTGGTCTCTTCTAGCCCCATGGAGTGGTGGCCCTAGTCCCAAAGATCTTCAAAGGTCTGAAAGGCTATGGGAAGAAACCTGGATACGAAGCTCTTAATGAAGATCAGTTCAGCATGGTAAGCAGTAATCACCATCAGACCTTGCAAAAAGTGCTGAGTTATGAGTTACTTTTCCTTCTGCTTTCTCCTGATGATTCAGGAGAGTAGAGGGGAAAAGTCACTGATATGGGTTACCCTAAACCATAAATAATTGAAAGTATATAAAATGCAAATTCAAATTCATTTCATTTGATAACAACCCCACTTAAACAGCCCATTCAACTATGTGTGCCAGTAAATGGAGTGAAATTGGAATTGACGAGAGGAGTTTCTCTTGACTGTGCTTGAATATGCCAACTGAGTTGCAGAAATGCTTTCTAGTGCAAAACAAAGAAATTGGCAAATGAAGCCAGTCATTTTGAGATACCCCACTTCTTCCTTGTCTTCCTGATGAAGCACCTAATGAAATGTTAAGCGCTCTGAAGAGCTGTAGGCAGAAGAATGGCTAAGTGGAATAATGGACAGAGAGGTGGTTGCTGTAAAAATGGATCCAGGCTTATGGGTGAAGGTGTAAAGCAAGCTTCCAGGCTGGGGTTAAACAAAGAGTACTCAGGATGGGAGAATAAAGGACAATAGCCTACAGGGAAGGCATCTTTCTTTCAATAACCGTTGTCATCTGAGATTTAAGAACAACGCAATTTTAAATCAGGTAATAGCAGATGCAACCTGGTGGTGTTTAAAAATATTAACCGATGTTTTTTCTCTCTCTCCTACCATTAGTATTTTCTTTCTCTCTTCTGCCCCACTCCATTAAAGTAATTTCTCTAGGTCATTGCCTCAAGGGAGTGATGTGAAAAGGTGTCCAAGAGAAAGAGGAAGTCGCTTTGGTTTGCAAAACCTAAGCCTCAGATAGAACTGAGATTTGGGATAGAGGTTAAGAATTTGGTGGAATAGGATTTGAGGAGAGGGGGTTTCTCTTGGAGTAAGAGACAACTCCCTTGGGCCAGGGAGTGGAGGGGATGGCTAGGGGAAGGGAGGAGAGCAGAGCTGTTGGTGGGTGCTGGAGGGGGGCTCTGTGCCCCCACTTCGGGGGCAGTACCAGGAGAGGTGGCTAGAGTACTAGCCTGAACAGACCACGAACAAGGTGGCACCCAAACAGCAAGGGGTTCCTGTACCCCCGCAAGTGCTGTGGCATCTGTGGAGACACAAGTGGGCCCAGGGTGGGGGGATTGGGGGTAGGAAGGAATGAAGAATGAACACTTCATGGCCTCCTATAGTGACCAAACATTTTAGCACTTTGTGAGGCCCCCCTCAGAATTTACACATAATCCTGGGGAAAGAGGGTGATTCCAAATTTACGAGGACTGCGCTCCTACCACCCTACAATAATGTGGTTTTAATACAGACATTAAGTGAATTAATGTAAAAACGGTTAATGAATGAAAATAAAGAGGTATAAACCACGATTTGTACTTGTCCAGGGTGGGACTGGATCCAGGATTTTTTTTTCTTTCTTTTTTTTTTTTTTTGAGACTGAGTCTTGTTCTGTCATTCATGCTGGAGTGCAGTGGCACGATCTAGGCTCACTGCAACCTCTCCCTCCTGGGTCCAAGCAATTCTCCTGCTGAGACTATAGGAGCGTGCCGCCATGCCCAGTTAATTTTTTTGTATTTTTAGGAGAGACAGGGTTTAGCCATGTTGGCCAGGCTGGTCTCAAACTCCTGGCCTCAAGTGATCCGCCTGCCTTGGCCTCTCAAAATGCTGGGATTACAGGTGTGAGCCACCGAGCCGGCCTCCCAGAGGAATCCTTATGGTTTGCTGCCTGTAGGAAGAGACAGGTCAGCTAGCCTTTTCTGAAACTACAGTTTCTCCGACGTTTGCAACTCGAAATAATCAGTATAGCAATTCAGCACATTTTGGGATGGGACGTCCTTCACTCCTTCACTCTTCTCAGACATTTCGGATCGGCAGGTGGAATCTCGCTTGCCCCAGCTGGCCTGACACTCAAACAGGCACACACCTTGCTGCAGTGGCCTAGGGCACTTGCTGAGGGTGGGGGACTGTGCCTTGGAGCCGGAGAGACAGACGCTGAAGCAGGATCTGCGGAACACTGCCCAGGCTCAGGACAGTGTTTTGAAGAGCGTTGCAAGAGTTTAGGGAAACACAAATTTCCTTCCTTTTGTTTTTCTTGTAGGAAAAAAAAAAGTGAACTTCTCATGGCATATTCTAGAGCACCGCCGCGGCACTGACCAAACTAAGGTAGAATTGGGGTGGTCTTGGGAAAGGAGAGACAGATCATAGCATGTGGTCTCTTGATTCCTGAGAATGGAAGATAAGGTAACAATTCTCCACCTCCTGCATAAGGTGCCCACCCAGCCTCAACCGAGGAGGAAGAAAGCAGACTGGAGATCTGAACAAGGGAACTCGCTGCCCTCAGGGCTACCATCTTGAAGCCAGGCACTGACGGGGTGTCCATTTTACCTTCGCACAAAATTCACTTTAGTCTGGTGCCAGGCTCCTTCTGGTGGATGGGGCAGTAAATGCAGAAAGGAGAAGCTGACGGGCTCCTAGATAAGCCATCCCCAGATAACTGAGGCAAGAAATTCGCTCTGCAAAAGGACTTCCCTACTTGAGCCTGGGAAAGCTAGCACCCACCGTACCATGGAATATTTTGCTAGAGAGTTACTGTTCCAAAAAACTGAATTTGGGGCAGAGACCTAGTTTGCTGGGGACATGTAGAGGAAGAGTAAGTTTCTTTTGTAGGAATGCTCAGATCTACCAGCATGACAAATGTGGTAGAAGATAATTTTGCATTACACGTATGTTTATTGCGGCATTATTCACAATAGCAAAGACTTGGAACCAACCCAAATGTCCAACAACGATAGACTGGATTAAGAAAATGTGGCACATATACACCATGGAATACTATGCAGCCATAAAAAATGATGAGTTCACGTCCTTTGTAGGGACATGGATGAAATTGGAAATCATCATTCTCAGTAAACTATCGCAAGAACAAAAAACCAAACACCGCATATTCTCACTCATAGGTGGGAATTGAACAATGAGAACACATGGACACAGGAAGGGGAACATCACACTTCGGGGACTGTTGTGGGGTGGGGGGAGGGGGGAGGGATAGCATTGGGAGATATACCTAATGCTAGATGACGAGTTGGTGGGTGCAGCGCACCAGCATGGCACATGTATACATATGTAACTTACCTGCACGTTGCGCACATGTACCATAGAGCCTAAAGTATAATAATAATAATAATAATAATAATAATAAAAAGAAAAAAAAAACCATGTACCCATACCATACTGTTTTAATAACTGCAAAAAAAAAAAAAAAGAAGATAATTTTGCATTGATGTTTGTTTCTCTCTCCATAATTCTCACTCTGGCAGCCCTCGCCATCTGCCGTGGACTCTGGTCTCTGGTTTTTGTGTTTCCAAGGCAGAAATCTGGGCTATAGCTATCACGAGTAAAGCCTTTATGATAGAAGCATACCCCTGAGGGACAAACATGAAGAGGGGGAGAATTTCTTTCAAAGGTCAGTAAAGGATCCTCACGGGCTGGTTTTGGAGAAGGAGAGTAAAAAAAAAAGTCCAATTTATTTGGGGAGGGGCCGTCCTGAGAGATTTGAAAGAGAAGAATGAAGGATGCCCTTATTTTTAACATGTTTCCTGGGATATGTCAAAGGGAAGCCAGACGCTGATGTGAAGTCCACTGAGGCTTACCTAGGCACAACATTCAGTTTTGTCTGAGGTCAGACCTCCGCTGGCAGCCTGAGCATCTTTGGGTTCAAGTTTTCAGGATTTGCATTGGGCCCAGCCTGGCAATGACCATGTCTCTGTGCACTCTTCCTGGTCTTGTGGTGTTTCAGAATTTCCTTACCGTTTTGTTTCCCTTTGTTTTCTACCATTTAGTTGCAAGGTTCTGAGCAGGACCAAAAGGATGCTGCAAAGTGCCTGGGCTCCCCTAACTCTTTCAACTTGCTTACCATTATTCAACATCCAAAGAGCAATTATTAAGGGCCTCCTCGTACACCAGGCACGTGTTTGGTGCTAGAAATCAGACGAGAGTGCCCTCACTGTTGCTGATGGAGAAGACAGTCAGGAAAACTGAAAAATCACAGTGCAGTCTGACAGGTGCGGCCAGTGATGTCTACACTGGGGGCAAAAGGGGCATATGAGTGAGCTTTTGGGGATCTGCGGGACTTCCCACCTGGAGAAGCTTCCCTACTGCTTTGGTTTTTTTTTTTTAAGAGGTGAATTTTGCAAGAGAATCATACAGATATTGACTCAGCAAGTTGACATCTGCGAGAGGCTGAATCAATTCCTAGAACTTCCTATCAGACTTCTTGTCATTTGAAGTAATTAAATGTATTTATTACTTAGACAATGTTATGATTTCTATAGCTTTTAGCCAAAAGCAATCCTGACTGATACAATGTTCTTTGTCATTTTCAGTATTAAATCATGTTGAGGAAAAGTTGAAATTCACATTGTTTTGGCTATACTTACTATTTCTTTTTTTACTTGCATTGTAATTTATGCAAGGAGAAAAAGTGGTGGTTTTCCAACTCCAAGCAAACTAGAACACACTTTCTGTCTCTCTCTCCCCTCTCTTCCTCCCTTCGTTTCTTCCTTTTTTCCTAGTTGAATTATTTAAAATAATGTGGGTAAAGTAAAAATCAGTGGGTTAAATATTAACTTGTTGAATTAATTAAAATTCATTTTCATATGCTAAATAAACAATGAATAACACTTTCCATACCAAACAAATAAGCATACTTATTAACCTCAAGGTTAAAGATTATGTGCCTATAAAATATTATTTATAAAGTAGAACCTCACCAGAGAGCTTCTGGTAAATGATCTACCCAGGGCTCAATGTCATCGTGACAAAAATACTGATTAAGTGTAAAGATTATAAGAAAAAACCTTCACTCCAACCTGGGTAGTATTTATATTCTTGGTTTCTTTGAGGTATCTGAGTTTTCAATATCTTGAGGTTTCTTCCTTATTTTTATCAATAAAATGTGAAAGACTTGTTCAGTGGTTTTTCTCAATATTTTCTTTATAGTCCTGCTGTTAAAAATCTGTAGCTAGGCCCAGTGGTGTGCACTCTCAGCTACTTGGGAAGTTGAGGCCAGAGGATTGCTTGAGCCCAGGAGTTGAAGACCAGCCTGGGCAACATAGCAAGACCCCAGCTCTTAAAAAAATAAACAAACAAACAAACAAAAACTTATGATCTCTGATTTTAACTTTAATTTTAATTGAGGCTAAATTAAGGAAATTTGGGCTTATACTTTTTTTGTGGTTTACTGGTAGTCTTCTTTTTCTTAGTGATTTACCAGGGGGCTTTATATTAATATATTAATATGCTAACTTTTTGTCATTTATGCTGCAAACATTTTCTTCTATATGTTGTTTGTAAATCACCTTGCAGTGATCTTTTTTGTTTTAGAGAATTTTTGTGTTGTACAATGTACAGTCTTTGATTTGATCATTTCTGGCTTTTGTATACATTTAAAGAGGCTTCCTTCAAAACTGGAATTATAAAAATAGTTACCTATGTTTTCTTTTATTATTTTCAAGGCTTCATAATAATTTTTAAGTCTTTGATTTATGTGGAATTTATTTTAGTATAATAAATAAGTTAGGAATTCAAGCTTATTTATTTGGGACATAGCTACCTTATTGTTTTAGTAAAATTTATTGAGTTTACCTTTCACCACTGCTTTAAAATGCCACCTTAATCATCTACTAAATTTTTATGTCTGCTTGCCTCACACGATGGCCTGTTAGCTCAGTTGGTTAGAGTGTGCTGCCAATATCTCCTTGCCTGTATTTGTGGAGTTTCTATTGGATTAACTCATCTGTTGGTCTATATACCTGTGCCACTAGCTCACTTTAAGAATGACTACAGCTTGGCCGGGCATGGTGGCTCCCACCTGTAATCCCAGCACTTTGGGAGGCTGAGGCAGGCAGATCACCTGAGGTCAGGAGTTTGAGACCAGCCTGGCCAACAGAGCGAAACCCTGTCTCTACAAAAAATACAAAAATTAGCTGAATGTGATGGCAGGCACCTGTAATCCCAGCTACTCAGGAGGCTGAGGCAGGAGAATCCCTTGAACCTGGGAGGCGGAGGGTACAGTGAGCCGAGATTGCGCCATTGCACTCCAGCCTGGGCAACAGAACGAGAATCCGTCTCGGGAAAAAAAAATGACTACAGCTCTAAGTACATTGTAATAATTGGTAGCACAAGTTCTTACACTTTCCAAGAATGTTTGGCTCTTCTTTCATTTTCATTCTTTCAGATGGATTTTTAAAACAGTACTATCGCCAGCCAGGCATTTGTTTATTTTTTTTTCTGTATTAAGAAAATAAATTATAAACATAACATAAGCTTGCTATAACGAATTCAAACAATACAAACCAGTGGAGAATAAGCCTAGAACCACCCCCCCAAAACCTCACCCTTAACAGCACATTCCAGCCATCGCTCCTGCCAGCTGTTTGTTTAGGATTCTTTTGGACTTTCTCCTACTCTTAAGCATAAGCACACTTCATGAAGTGCCCCCAAATCCCAGTGATATTTTGACTGGGATTTCTCAATAAATATTTGTAAGAAAATATTTTCATTCACATTTCTGGCTTTCAGGTCATGTAATGCCTGAGACTTTCAGTTTCTTATATGTACACCGTTACAACACTACTTATCTACAACACAGAAATTGCATGAGACAATGCGTGATAATAAAACACAGTTCAAAAATATCTGATCATGGCATTTCTCGAAGTATGTTCTGTAATACATAGATCCTGCAAGATACTCTGCAAAGAAAATCAGAGTTCCCTGGGCAAATGAGTTTGGAACATGAGGTGGTATATTTTCTTTTTTGGTTATTTGTAATTCAGGGCAACATATTAGAAACCTTTAGTTCTATAAAAAAGGTTTAACTTTGTCTAACCAATGTTTTCCAAACTTGTTTGATCAGGGAAAGTATTTTGCCTATTGACACGATGCTCATAAAACACCATTTGGGAGATGCTGAGTTAGACAGACTGGACCAGCTCTTGGCTGGGGTGGGGTTGTGAAGAACCTAGAATAATTCCCAGGTCTCTGGCTTTAAGTGAATGATTGGTGGTGTCACTGACTGAGGTGAAGGATAGAAGTGGAGGATCAGTTTTGGACATATTGAGTTTCAATTCCTCTGGGAGGTTTGAATGGAAATGTTTAGTAAGCTGAGAATATATAGGTCTGGGACTCAGGTGAGAGGTAATCACTAGAGAAACGTGGGTTAGAAAGTTTGCTTTGGATTAAAGTGTGTTGTCTAAAACAACTCATTTAAAAATGCACATATATTACCTAGGAAGGGTAAGCATTAAATTATTAATACATATTATATTATCATATTAGCTTACTATCATTTTAAAGCAGAGATCAGGCCCCTGAAGGAATGGAAATCAGGAATGGTGAATTTTGAGTGGAGGTCAGCCAAGAAAGAGTCTGAAGTGGTGATTTTTACCTTCTGTGGGCCCTTTTTCAATGCTAAAAAAATTTGCCAATCTCCCCACTGCCCTCACATATTAAACTTTTAATATCTTTTGATTGAGAAAATATGTCCTGACTATAACTACTATGACTTAATGTAGTTATGGTCAGGACATATTGTTCTGTACATAGAGGACATGTAAATGTATGGAATAGGTTAAATTTAGCAGGGTGTTTATCCTGCTTCTGGACAGTCAGTGTTGCTGTCCACATGGACTTCTGATCCTCCTGCCACTCCTGTGTTTCTGTTACTGAAACACCAGGGATTCAGTCTAGGTCCTGCTGCTCACCACCCAGAAAGCCAATGACTGAGATGATCAGTATCGCCAAGGATGAAGGCTTTAATTTGGTGCTGCAGCCAAGGAGATGGGAGATCAGTCTCAAATCCTCTCCTTGAGCGACTGAAAGTAGGGTTTCATACAGGAGTGAGGAAATGAAACAATGTGTAAGAAAACAAGAGCTAGGGAGAGGCAAGGAAGGATAATAATGAAGGAGGGGTCCAGCATCACACTGTCTGGATGCCGTGATCTGGTGAGTTTCAGGTCTTTGATACGGGTCCTTTCCTGAGGAAAAAACAGCTAAAACAAATGTAAGGTTCAAGCTTTAAGACAAGCAGGGTCAATTTATATGTTTATCCAAAAAACTATCTGTGGGATTATTGGGTCCTTTTCAGTTGCAGGCTAAGGCAGACTTATAAGATGTCACTTTTAGTTCTGAGCAAACACTGCGATCTCCTGCTTACTCAGCTCATGTCAAATTCAAACTAGAAGCCGAGGGAGAGAAAAATGATCTTACAATTGTTAGGTCAGTCATCTGACTATGTTTCAGCCTGGCTTCATTTTAAGTAAGAGAAGACGTGGGTATGTGGGAAGAAGCAAGACTGGACTCTTGGCTTGGATTTATCCCACCACTAATGAGATGACCTCAGAGAAACCTCACTGCCTCTTTTGCCTTAACTCTCAAAATGGGATAATAGCAATAACTTTTCCTCCTTCCTGGGCCTTTGTACTGAAGTCAGTAAAATAAATAGTTGTGCAAGTGAGTAGGAAAGTTAAAAGTGCTCTAAAATGTGAGGTATTTTCATACCTGCATTTTAATATGGCTACCACTAGGTGCCCTGAAGGTAGCAGTTCCCCGGGAGGGAGTTCAATCTTCTAGGTTCACCATAGGGCGGACTCCATTTAACCTGTGTATTCTAGTTGATTAGGTTATTGTGTGTAGACTGCGGGAATTTCAAGGTCTACTCCATCTTTTTCCTTCTGATATAATTTTAACGAGATTCCCTCATTCTTTTATTGCGTGGCAGGCTACTGCTAGAATAAATATAAAGAAGTTTTAAAAGTGCAGAAAACAAGAGAGCTTGGGAGATGGAAAAATGCACAGGGTGAGGCAGGGGATGAGAGTGGGAAGGCTGTTCTCAGATCTGCAGAGGCTCCCAATGACTTTAGAATTGCTGGGGCCCTTCTTTATGAACCAGGCATTCTGAGAGCTAAGAGAGAAGCCTTGACCAAAGCCACTGAAAGAAATGTCTTTTTAAATTGCTTGAAGGAGCACCACCTTCCTCCCAAGAAGCTTCATCACCAGGCCCAGCAATCCAGTGCTTTTTTTTTTGTATTGCACAAGTGAAGTCTGCATGTGCAGACTCTTCCTGTGCAATGGCTGCTAGTATTTCTCTGAATAGGAAGTTGTGTGGGATACACCAAGACATTTAATATGATAAGGAAATTCTGGCAGAGTATGTTTTCAGTTAGATCAATCTAGGTGATATGGTTTGGCTGTGTCCCCACCCAAATCTCATCTGGAATTGTAGTTCCCATAATCCCCACATGTCGTGGGAGGGACCCAGTGGGAGGTAATTGAATCATGGGGGCAGTTACCTCCATGCTGTTCTTGTGATAGTGAGTGAATTGTCTGGAGATCTGATTTATAAGGGGCTTTTCTCCCACTTCACTGTGCACTTCTCCTTGCTGCGTCATGTTAAGAAGGATGTATTTGATTCCCCTTCTGCCATGATTGGAAGTTTCCTGAGACCTCCCCAGCCCTGTGGAACTGTAAATCATTAAACCTCTTTCCTTTATAAATGACGCAGTCTCAGGTCTGTCCTTACAGCAGCATGAGAACGGACTAATACACTAGGTAACACTTAAAAGCCATTTGTCCTGAGTTGAGGTTGTTATTATTCATTAATCAGGTCTATTTAGTGCTAGTAATTCTGCCACTGACTAAGGTGTCACTAACTAGCAAGTCATTTTATCACTGAAGGCTTATTTGTTTTTCTTTCTTGTGAAGAAGTGTGTGTGTGTGTTTGTGTATGTGTATGTGTGTGCTTTGGGATGGTGAGTGTAGGGGATCAGAATATGTTACCTTAAAGTATGCCACTTCGGCATGAAGATTATTTTGAGCTGAAGAAAACTGAGAAACAGCAGATGCCAAAAATAAGTGAATGAATGACTGAATGAATAAAGCTCTCTGCCTTCCTCCCATTTGCCTATCAGCAGGCTTAGATTCTTCGTTGGCACTGGAGATAACTCTAGACTTATGAGCCCTGGGACAGCACTTAGAAGAATTTACCTAACAAAACTTACTGAAATAACCCTTATTTTTCCCATATATTTACCTTCCCACAGCTTGCTGCCCCTAAAAGCCTAAACCCTTTATCCTTCTCTACAAATTTATTGTTCTTTGTGAAGATGCTCTACAAGCCCCCAAATTCTATCCTTCCCTTTGAATTACTCATCTCTGCGTTTCTCCCGCATGTATATGTATTGCACATGTTAATACTGTCTATTTGTTTTCCTCTTGTTTATCTCTCTTTTGTCCGTTTAATTTTCAGGTCACTAATCAGAGAACCTAGGAGTGTGGAGGAAGAGTTTTGTTTTCCTCCCCTATAGGAGCAAGAGAAGTATGAGTACCTGATAGATACAGTGTGAGGTGGACCATTGAGATTATTTAATCCAATAACCCAGGTAGGCATTAGTTCTCCCATTTAGCTGATATGACTCAGAGAGATGGAGTAACTTATTAAAGTCAACAGCTTAAAGTAGCTAGGCTAAACTTTCAATCTAAGTCTGATTCTTGGTCAAACTCATCTTACTGTACCAAGTTATTTTAGTTTGATTCAGAGATGGCAAAGAAGTTTCTACTCATGTTTCAATTCTAGAGAGGCTGCCTGGGTTCCCAGGAAAGAGTACCATGAATCAATCATAGATATTTGTAGGCAGCAAAGGATGAGGAAGTGGGTCACATAAGCCATGTGTATGCCTTCCCTCATTTAGAAGATCTCTACCAACCTTTCAAATTTTACTGTGCTATGGTGCTTTTTGAGTGAGTAAGGGGGTCTCTGGAAGAAGGAAGGAAGGGAACAAAACAGCATTTATGGAGCACACAATGGACTTCCTGCAAGCCGGAGCATCCAAGACAAGAAGGGGGTCGGCAAATGACCCAGAGAATTTCCATAACATTTTATAAATTCTCTCATTACCAATTTTTTTTTGACTAATGATTCCTTTCTATGCAATAGAAATATTGTTTCTATTTCTATGTTTTGGGCAGAACATTCTAGGACTAAGTAGAGTCCCCTTGTTAAAGGACAATAGCCTGTCCCTGGGATTGAAGGCATTATGTTCTCTGGCTTTTGGGAATTAATGTCTCTGTAAAGACAGCCTCTAGTCCTATCCATGCCAAGAATAGCATGGAGTAGAGTGTGGCCAAATGAGTGGGCAGGGCCTGCCACCATAGCATCATCATGACACAAGGAGACAATTGACCAGGCTTGGGTGAGCCATATCAGTGAGGACTGGCAGTGGGGGTGTTTGGAAACTATGTTTACAGTGTCATTGTCTGTTTTTCTTATTACTTGGGGACAACTTCAGCAATTTCTTTCAGGAAAGAAACTACTTACTGTAAATTTGACTTACTTTGCTCTGCCAATTTTAGTCACTATTTACTTTTACAGCATTTTACAGCTGCCAGCATGGGAACTCCATTGTCAGCTGATATCCTCTTGAGGTATTTAGGTTCAAAGAATCCCATTCCCCTGGCTCCCAGCTCTAGATCAGTGGTTCTCAATCCTGACTGTACATTAGCGTCCTCTGAGGGGCCATTAAAAATACTGATGGCTGGGCCCCATCCCAAGAGAGTGTGATTTAATTGGTCTAGGAGGGACCCTCACATTGGTATTTTTCAACAGCTCCCCAAGTGATCCTAATGAGCAGCCAAAATTGGGAATCACTGCTCTGGATGGTTGACTCATCCTACATAACCCATCAACTGGAGTCTCTATGGCTTCTGGGGCTGTGCAAGTACATTGGTGCCTTTGTGTGAATTAGAAAGCGGTGCCCCTCTCCCTACGCACGTTAGAAAAATGTGCCATTTCTTCTAGATTAACACAGCTACATGGGCACATGGCTTGGCAAGCACAGTGCACAGTTTTCACTGCCCTGCAGGCCAGTCTTGGTGGATTCCAACCTTAGGTTCCTCTTTGAGTCTTCTGGTTTCCTGGCTCCTAGCCTTAGGCAAATTTTATCTTTTAAAGAAATATAGAAGGGCAACTTCTAGAATGGTGGTAGGAAGAGCTCCACTGATCCTCTCCTCAGTTAACCAATATATTTTTTTTTTTTTGAGATGGAGTTTTGCTCTTGTTGCCCAGGCTGGAGTGTGATGGCGTGATCTCGGCTCACCACAACCTCTGCCTCCAGGGTTCAAGTGATTCTCCTGCCTCAGCCTCCCGAGTAGCTGGGATTACAGGCATGTGCCACCACGCCCGGCTAATTTTGTATTCTTCACAGAGATGGGGTTTCTCCATGTTGGTGAGGCTGGTCTCGAACTCCTGACCTTAGGTGATCCACCTGCCTCGGCCTCCCAAAGTGCTGGGATTACAGGCGTGAGCTGCCATGCCTGGCCTCAGCTAACCAATTCTAACTGGTAAACATTTTGAAAACACCATTTAAGTCTTCTGGAAATTGTCCTAAGGGCATACAGCAAATGAAAAAACATATATTTAAGAAAATTTACTAAGTCGCTTTGGGAGGCTGAGGCAGGTGGATCACCTGAGGCCAGGAGTTCGAGACCAGCGTGGCCAACATGGCAAAACCCCATCTCTACTGAAAATACAAAAATTAGCCGGGCTTAGTGGCGGGTGCCTGTAAGTCCCACCTACTCAGGAGGCTGAGGCAGGAGAATTGCTTGAACCCAGGAGGCAGAGGTTGCAATGAACCGAGATTGCACCATTGCATTCCAGCATGGAGGACAGAGCGAGACTCCATCTCAAAATAATAATAATAAAGAAAGAAAATTTACTGTCTCTGTAAGAATAGTAAGAGTCTGTGACATTTATGCAGAATTCCACCCCCTTCTTACAACAAACTCTACCTCAGTGTGATGGAAGCTCTGCTCTAGGTGGGAGTGGGCGAGAACAAAGAGCTTCTACTCCCCCAAGCTCCAGTCTAGGGCTACAGTTTCTTCCTGGAGAAGCAAGCTGCTAGAATTTCTTATTCCTCACTCCCCAGCTCCATGTTGCAGAAGCTCTATTATGGGCAGACCAAGAATATTGGGCCCAGTGGTTTTCACTTTAACTCACTTTTATAGTCCTGTTTCCATGCCAGGAGAGAAGACAAGAAAAGATCAGGGCTACCACCTCCTCCCAATGCCTCACACATAAAACAGGGATGTCACTCCAACAGAAGCAGGCCCTTCTTCCTTCCCTCAGCTCTAGAGCAGTGGAACAGAGGTTTTTCCCAGGGGGACAGGCAGGCTGTGAGATTAGAGAACTCCATAGCTCTCCCTAAGGGCACTGATTTTATTTGGAACAAAGTGTGGTAAAGTTGAAGTCCAAGGCTGCTATCAAAAGCAATGGAGATTTTGGTAGTAAGCAATTATGAGGAGGCTGGTAGCTTCATGATAGCAATAAGCCAAACCACAGAACAGAAAGAATTAGGGAAAGAGCTAACAAAAGCCTTTCCTGGGATTGAAACAAGCCTCAAAGACTGTCTTTGCAAAGGGGTTCAAATTTAATTGGATTAGGCTGTGTAGCAATTTATGGCCCAGAGCATTGCTGAGAACAATAAGGCAATCAGCTGGCAATTCATGTAGCCAAACAGCTGAGTGAGATACCGATAGAGGCGGACTGTTAGGAAA
Organism: Pongo pygmaeus; assembly: GCF_028885625.2. NCBI lineage: Eukaryota > Metazoa > Chordata > Mammalia > Primates > Hominidae > Pongo > Pongo pygmaeus. The sequence continues at coordinate 40,364,615 of NC_072390.2, read as the reverse complement.
CTAAAAGAGAGATGAAGGAGTGAGACAAACAGAATCCTGCTAAAATTACTCTCATCTTTGGATTACTGTGAGTATACTCAACTTCACCTTTCTTCACTTAATAATTTAAAAGCACTTGTATCTTCTCTCTTTCTCTCTCTCCCACACCCCCATCTTGATCTGTATTTATGGACCTATAGCATAGAAAGATGTAATTTATTTGACAATAATAGCACAAAGCAGATGGGTACACAAAAGAGCAAAATGATTACTTTAAATTATTTATTTGTCTATTCTTAATTTTTTTTTTAGAGACAGAGTCTTGCTCTGTCACCCAGGCTGGAGTGTAATGGCATGATCATAGATCACTGCAGCCTTGAATTCCTGGGCTCAAGTGATCCTTATTCCCCAGCCTCATGAGTAGCTAGGACTACAGATAGGCACCACCATACCCAGCTAAGCAAAGTTGTATTGGTGTAAAATGACACCAGATGGTTACTGAAATCATGGGAACAAATGAAAAGAAATGGTAAATAAGAAGGTTAATATAATAAACTTTATAAATAAATAGTCTCATTTATTTGCTCAGCTTCTTTAAAAGACATAAAATTATATAATGTTATAATGTAACAATATATTCTTGGGTTTATAACATATATAAATATAATATATATAACAATAGTTGTACAAAAAAGGGGAAGATGAAATAGCGCTATAAAGAAATAACATTTCTATATCTCACTGAAATTAAGTTAGTATAAATCTGAAGTAGATTCTGAAAACTTAAGATGTATGTGATAAGTCCTAGAGGAAGAACAAAAAATAAAAATGAAAAAGTCTTTAAAAAGTCACTAAAAATTTAAAGTGTTACACAAGGCAGTATTTGTTTAACGTAAAGGAAAGGAGTAAAGGAGGAATAGGAGAATAAAAAGACTTGAGAGAAACCTATAGAAAACAAAAAGTCAAATAGCAGTGTAAATTCAACCATATCAGTAGTAACATTCAATCTAAATAAATTAAACAATAGAAACAAGTAGAGATTGGCAAACTGGATGTAAAACAAGATCCAACTATACACTATGTGCAGAAATCACACTTTAGACACAAAATACAAGTATGTTGGAAGTAAAAAAAAGAGAAATATATCTACCATGCAAATAGTAACCACAAGAAAGCTGAAGTAGCAATACTAACATCAGATAAAACATATTTTAAAACAAAAAATGTTACTAGAGATATAGATGGGCATTTTATAATGATAAAAGAGTCAGATCATCAGGAAGATACATGTATATATGTATGTGTGTGTGTGTGTGTGTGTGTCTGTCTGTCTGTGTGTCCCTAAGAACAGAGTTTAAAACTATGTCAAGCTAAAACGGACATAAATGAAGGAAGAAATGGATAATTCCACGATAATAGTACCACTATGAAAAAGATCATTAATGAAATAAAATAGTTGAACATCAGAAACCAGCTATATTTAATAGGCATCTGTAGAGCCCTTTACCCAACAACAGCAGAATATACATTATTCTCAATTGTGCATAGAACATTTTTCAATATATATACCACATGCTAGGCCATAAAAAACTAAAAACAATAAAAAGAAATGAAATCATATGGATTATGTTTTCTGAACAGAGAGGAATGAAATTAGAAACTAATAACAGAAAGAAATTTGGGAAATTCACAAATATGTGGAAATTAAACAACACACTCCTAAATAACCAATGAAAATTAGGAACTATTTTGAGATAAATAGAAACACAATCTACCAAAAGTTATGGGATGAAGCTGAAGCAGTGCTTAGAGGAAAATTTATAACTTTAAATACCCATATTACAAAAAAAGAAAGATCTCAAATCAGTAATGTAACTTTTTATCTTAACGAAGTAGAAAAAGAAGAGCAAACTAAATCCAAAGCTAGCAGAAAGATGGAAAATAAAGACAGAGCAGAGATAAATAAATTATTGAAAAATCAATGAGAGAAGCAATGAAACAAAAAATTGGGTTCTTTGAAATTGTCAACAAAATTGACAAAGCTCTATTTAGACTGAGCAAGAAAAACAGAAACTCAAATTACTAAATCAGAAATGAAATAGGAAATATCACTACCAACCTTAAAGAAATAAAATGGATTATAAGGGAATACTACAACCAATTGTATGTTAACAAATTAGATAACTTAGATGAAATGTACATATTCTTAGAATGATATAAACTACCAAAAATAATTTAAGAAAAAATAGACAATCTGATAATATCAAACTATAACAGGTAATGAGGCTAAATAAGTAATTGAAAATATTCCCACAAAGAAAAGCCCAGGTCCAGATGGCTTTACTAGTGAATTCTGTTAAACATTTAGAGAAGAATTAATACCAATTCTTTACAAACTTTTTCAAAAAATAGAATAGAAGGGAAATCTTCCCAATTCATTCTATGAGGCCAATATTACCCTGATACCAAAAACCAGACAAAGACATCACACAGAAAAAAACCTCAAACTGATATTTTTACTAAATATAGACACACAAAAAAAACCTCAGCAAGGCTGGGCGAGGTGGCCCACACCTGTAATCTAGACTTTGAGAGGCCGAGGCAGGCGGACCACGAGGTCAGGAGATCGAGACCATCCTGGCTAACATGGTGAAACCCCGTCTCTACTAAAAATACAAAAAAATTAGCCGGGTGCGGTGGTGTGCGCCTGTAGTCCCAGCTACTCGGGAGGCTGAGGCAGGAGAATGGCGTGAACCCGGGAGGCGGAGCTTGCAGTGAGCCGAGATTGCGCCTCTGCACTCTAGCCTGGGTGGCAGAGCGAGACTCCGTCTCAAACAAACAAACAAACAAACAAACAAACCCTTAGCAAAAGATTAGGAAACCAAATATGACCATGTGGGACTTATCCTTCGAAAGGAAGATCTGCTTAACAACTGAAAATCAGTTAATGTATTATACCATATCAATAGGATAAAGGACAAAAATACATGATCGCTTTGTTTAATGCAGAAGGTTATTGAACAAAATCCAAAACCCTTTCATGATAAAAATACTAAACAAACTAGGAATGGAAGGGAACTTCCTCAATCTCATAAAAAGTATTCATAAAAAGCTTTGAAGTAACATTATATTTAATGATGAAAGACTGAATGCTTTCCCACTAAGATCTGGAAAAAGACAAGGACGTCCACTTTTGCCATTCTATTAAAGGTTGTACTGGAGAGATTCTAGCCTGGGCAACTAGATAATAAAAAGAAACAAAATCACCCAGATTGGAAAGGAAGAAGTAAAACCATCTCTACTTGCAAATGACATAATCTCATATATAGAAAATCCTAAGGAATCCACTAGAAAAATTAGAACTAACAAATGAGTTCAGCAAACTTTTAGTATATATTTGGTTGGTGCAAACGTAATTGGAGTTTTTGCAATTCGTTTGCACCAACTGAATAATATCGATATAAAAAATTGTATTTCTATATACTAGTACTAAACAATCCAAAAATGAAATTAAGAAAATTTTATTTACAATACCACAAAAGAATAAAATATGCAGATGTAAAAGTAAAAAACATGTATTTTAAATCTACAAAACATTGTTGAAAAATTAACGAAGATCTAAGTGGAAGGACATCTTATGTTCGTGTATTGGAAGACAGTATTGTTTAAATGGCAATACTTGCTAAATTGATCTAGAGATTCAACAATCCTTGTCAAAATCTCAGCTGCCTTTTTTTGTGCAGAAACTGACAAACTATTCCTAAAATTTATATGGAAATTCAAGGGATCTGAAATTGCCAAAACAATATTGTAAAAGAAGACCAAAGTTGGAGGACTCACACTTCCTGTTTTCCAAACTAACTACAATGCTACAGTAATCAAGACAGTGTGATAAGGAAAAACATATAGATCCACAGAATAACATTGAGCGTCCAAAAATAAATGACCACATTTAATGTTAATTGATTTTTGAAAAAGTTGCCAAGGATGATCTTTTCCACAAATGATGCTAGGAGAACTTAATGCAAAATAATGAATTTAGATAGTTTCCTTGCACCATATACAAAAACTAACTCTAAATGGAGCAAAAATCTAAATGTAAAAGCTAAACTATAAACTTATTGGAAGAAAACATAGGAGTAAATCATTGTGACCTCATATTAAGTGAAGCCATCTTAGACATGACACCCAAAACACAAGTGACCAAAAAAATTAGATAAATTGAATTTCGTTATAATAAAAAATCTTTTGCATTTCAAAAGACATCATCAATAGAGTGAAAAGAAAACTACAGAATGAGAGAAAATATTTAAAAATCATATATCTTATAAGGGCCATGTATCCGGGAGGTATAAAATACTCTTACAATTTAAGAATAAAAGACAAATAGTCCACTGTATAAATGGGTAAAGAGGACAGATGTGGAGGCTTGTCCCTGTAATCCCAGGACTTTGGGAGGCTGAGGTGGGAGGATTTCTTGAAGCCAGGACTTTGATTCCAGCCTGGGCTACAAAGTGAGACTCCATCTCTACAAAAACAAATTAAAAAAAAAAAAGCTAAGCATGCTGGAGCATGCCTATAGTCCCAGCTACTCGGGAGGCTGAGGTGGGAGGATAGCTCAAGCCCAGGAGTTTGAGGCTACAGTGAGCTATGATTGTGTCACTACACTCCAGCCTGGGAGACAGAGAGAGACCCTGTCTGTTAAAAACAAACAAACAAACAAAAAAAACAAAAAAAAACCCCAAAAAACAAAAAGGCAAAGAGTCTGAGTAAATATTTCTCCAAAGAAGATATACAGATGGCCAATTTTCATATGGAAAAATGTCCATCATCATTAACCATTAGGGAAATGCAAATCAAAACTGCAATGAGATATCCCTTCATAGCCACTAGTATAATTATAATAAAAATACATATAATAACAAATATTGGTGGGGATGTGGAGAAATTGGAACCCATATACACTTCTGGTTGTAATGTAAAATGGTGCAGTTTGAAAATACTTTGGCAGTTCCTGAAAATGTTAAACATGGAGTTATCATAACCCAGCAATTCCACTTCTAGGTATATTCCCATGAAAAACAAAACACACATTCACAAAATATCTTGTACTTAAATATTCATAGCAGCATTATTCACAGTAGCCAAAAAGAGAGGACAACTCAAATGTCTATAAGTGATGAATGGATAAGCAAAATGTAATATTTCAATACAATGGAATATTATTCAGCTATACAAATAAATTATGGCATAATACCATAGGATATTATTCAGCAATAAAAAGGAATGAAGTACTGATGCATGCTACAATATGGATGAACCTTGAAAACATTTTGCTAAGTGAAAGAAGCCATTCCCCAAACACCAAGTATTGTGGGATTCCATTTATTTTAAATGTCCAGAGAAGACAAATCTATAGAGAAAAAAATGGATTAGTTGTTGCCTAGGCGTGGGTGTTTGGAGAGAAATGAAGAGTGACTACTAAGAAATACATAGTTTCTTTTTGGGTAATAAAAATCTTCTATATTGAGATTGTGGTGATGGTTACATAACACTGTGAATATACTAATAACCATTGAATTTTATATTTCAAATGTGTGAGTTTAATGGCATATACATTATACCTCAGAGCTGTTAAAAATAATTATAGTTACATGTGATTGGTTTACCATATTGTCCTTCAATCTACTATGGTTTGCATTGCATGTGTCCCCCAAGAGTTCATGTGTTGGAACTGGGTTGTCATTGTGGTGGTGTTGAGAACTGAGGCCCTTGGGAGGCGATTGAGTCATGAGGGCATGCATCATTTGTCCTTCTGCTTTTCTGCCATGAGATAGTGCAGCAGTAAGGCCCTCGCAGGTGCTGGCCCATTGACCTTGGACTTCTTGGCCTCCTCAACCATGAGCTGAATAAACCTCTATTTCTTACAATTTACCCAGTCTGTAGTATTCAGTTATAGCAACGTGACTAAGATGCATACATATACAGTCATGTGCCACAAAGTGTTCTCTTCAATGACAGACCACATATATGATGGTGGTCCCATAAAACTGTAATATCATATTTTTACTATACCTTTTCTATGTTCAGATATATAAATACTATTTTGTCACAATTGCCTGCAGTATTCAGTACAGTAATGCTGTATAGGTTTGCAGCCTAGGAGCAATGGGCTATCCCTTATAGCCTAGCTGTGTAGTAGGGTATACCATCAAGGTCTGTATAAGTACACTCTATGATGTTTACACAGTAATGAAATTGGTGTATAACACATTTCCTGGAATGTATTCTCCTCATTAAATGATGGATGACTGTATGCATAATATTCATATAACATTAATATTATATATAATAGACACTAATATATATATATTATACATGAACATGCATATAATATATTTGTATGTATTGGATGTTAAAGATTATTTTTAACAATACACAGTTACTACAGTTAAATTAGGAAATATACACAAGAATCATCCAGACTACACACGAGGGGGAGGAGCCAAGATGGCCGAATAGGAACAGCTCCGGTCTACAGCTCCCAGCACGAGCCACGCAGAAGACGGGTGATTTCTGCATTTCCATCTGAGGTACCGTGTTCATCTCACTAGGGAGTGCCAGACAGTGGGCGCAGGTCAGTGGGTGAGCGCACCGTGCGCCAGCCGAAGCAGGGGCGAGGCATTGCCTCACTCGGGAAGCGCAAGGGGTCAGGGAGTTCCCCTTCCACGGGTGACAGACGGCACCTGGAAAATCGGGCCGCTCCCACCCAAATACTGTGCTTTTCCGACGGGCTTAGGAAACGGTGCCCCAGGAGAGTATAGCCCGCACCTGGCTCAGAGGGTCCTACGCCCACGGAGTCTTGCTGATTGCTAGCACAGCAGTCTGAGATCAAACAGCAAGTCGGCAGCGAGGCTGGGGGGAGGGGCGCCCGCCATTGCCCAGGCTCGCTTAGGTAAACAAAGCAGCCTGGAAGCTTGAACTGGGTGGAGCCCACCACAGCTCAAGGAGGCCTGCCTGCCTCTGTAGGCTCCACCTCTGGGGGCAGGGCACAGACAAACAAAAAGACAGCAGTAACCTCTGCAGACTTAAATGTCCCTGTCTGACAGCTGTGAGGAGAGCAGTGGTTCTCCCAGCACGCAGCTGGAGATCTGAGAACGGGCTGACTGCCTCCTCAAGTGGGTCCCTGACCCCTGACCCCCGAGCAGCCTAACTGGGAGGCACCCCCCAGCAGGGGCAGACTGACACCTCACACGGCCGGCCAGGTACTCCAACAGACCTGCAGCTGAGGGTTCTGTCTGTTAGAAGGAAAACTAACAGAAAGGACATCCACACCAAAAACCCATCTGTACATCACCATCATCAAAGACCAAAAGTAGATAAAACCACAAAGATGGGGAAAAAACAGAGCAGAAAAACTGGAAACTCTAAAAACCAGAGTACCTCTCCTCCTCCAAAGGAACGCAGTTCCTCACCAGCAACGGAACAAAGCTGGATGGAGAATGACTTTGACGAGCTGAGAGAAGAAGGCTTCAGACGATCAAATTACTCCGAGCTACGGGAGGATATTCAAACCAAAGGCAAAGAAGTTGAAAACTTTGAAAAAAATTTAGAAGAATGTAAAACTAGAATAACCAATACAGAGAAGTGCTTAAAGGAGCTGATGGAGCTGAAAACCAAGGCTCGAGAACTACGTGAAGAATGCAGAAGCCTCAGGAACCAATGCGATCAAATGGAAGAAAGGGTATCAGCGCTGGAAGATGAAATGAATGAAATGAAGTGAGAAGGGAAGTTTAGAGAAAAAAGAATAAAAAGAAACGAGCAAAGCCTCCCAGAAATGTGGGACTATGTGAAAAGACCAAATCTACGTCTGATTGGTGTACCTGAAAGTGATGGGGAGAATGGAAACAAGTTGGAAAACACTCTGCAGGATATTATCCAGGAGAACTTCCCCAATCTAGCAAGGCAGGCCAACATTCAGATTCAGGAAATACAGAGAACGCCACAAAGATACTCCTCGAGAAGAGCAACTCCAAGACACATAATTGTCAGATTCACCAAAGTTGAAATGAAGGAAAAAATGTTAAGGGCAGCCAGAGAGAAAGGACGGGTTACCATCAAAGGGAAGCCCATCAGACTAACAGCGGATCTCTCGGCAGAAACCCTACAAGCCAGAAGAGAGTGGGGGCCAATATTCAACATTCTTAAAGAAAAGAATTTTCAACCCAGAATTTCATATCCTGCCAAACTAAGCTTCATAAGTGAAGGAGAGATAAAATACTTTACAGACAAGCAAATGCTGAGAGATTTTGTCACCACCAGGCCTGCCCTAAAAGAGCTCTTGAAGGAAGCGCTAAACATGGAAAGGCACAACCGGTACCAGCCACTGCAAAATCATACCGAAATGTAAAGACCATTGAGACTAGGAAGAGACTGCATCAACTAATGAGCAAAATATCCAGCTAACATCATAATGACAGGATCAAATTCACACATAACAATATTAACTTTAAATGTAAATGGACTAAATGCTCCAATTAAAAGACACAGACTGGCAAATTGGATAAAGACTCAAGACCCATCAGTGTGCTGTATTCAGGAAACCCATCTCACGTGCAGAGACACACATAGGCTCAAAATAAAGGGATGGAGGAAGATCTACCAAGCAAATGGAAAACAAAAAAAGGCAGGGGTTGCAATCCTAGTCTCTGATAGAACAGACTTTAAACCAACAAAGATCAAAAGAGACAAAGAAGGCCATTACATAATGGTAAAGGGATTAATTCAACAAGAAGAGCTAACTATCCTAAATATATATGCACCCAATACAGGAGCACCCAGATTCATAAAGCAAGTCCTGAGTGACCTACAAAGAGACTTAGACTCCCACACATTAATAATGGGAGACTTTAACACCCCACTGTCAACATTAGACAGATCAACGAGACAGAAAGTCAACAAGGATACCCAGGAATTGAACTCAGCTCTGCACCAAGCAGACCTAATAGACATCTACAGAACTCTCCACCCCAAATCAACAGAATATACATTTTTTTCAGCACCACACCACACCTATTCAAAAATTGACCATATACTTGGAAGTAAAGCTCTCCTCAATAAATGTAAAAGAACAGAAATTGTAACAAACTGTCTCTCAGATCACAGTGCAATCAAGCTAGAACTCAGGATTAAGAATCTCACTCAAAACCGCTCAACTACGTGGAAACTGAACAACCTGCTCCTGAATGACTACTGGGTACATAACGAAATGAAGGCAGAAATAAAGATGTTCTTTGAAACCAACGAGAACCAAGACACAACATACCAGAATCTCTGGGACGCATTCAAAGCAGTGTGTAGAGGGAAATTTATAGCACTAAATGCCCACAAGAGAAAGCAGGAAAGATCCAAAATTGACACCCTAACATCACAATTAAAAGAACTAGAAAAGCAAGAGCAAACACATTCAAAAGCTAGCAGAAGGCAAGAAATAACTAAGATCAGAGCAGAACTGAAGGAAATAGAGACACAAAAAACCCTTAAAAAAATAAATGAATCCAGGAGCTGGTTTTTTGAAAGGATCAACAAAATTGATAGACCGCTAGCAAGATTAATAAAGAAAAAAAGAGAGAAGAATCAAATAGATGCAATAAAAAATGATAAAGGGGATATCACCACCGATCCCACAGAAATACAAACTACCATCAGAGAATATTACAAACACCTCTATGCAAATAAACTAGAAAATCTAGAAGAAATGGATAAATTCCTCAACACATACACCCTCCCAAGACTAAACCAAGAAGAAGTTGAATCTCTGAATAGACCAATAACAGGAGCTGAAATTGTGGCAATAATCAATAGCTTACCAACCAAAAAAAGTCCAGGACCAGATGGGTTCACAGCCGAATTCTACCAGAGGTACAAGGAGGAGCTGGTACCATTCCTTCTGAAACTATTCCAATCAATAGAAAAAGAGGGAATCCTCCCTAACTCATTTTATGAGGCCAGCATCATCCTGATACCAAAGCCTGGCAGAGACACAACAAAAAAAGAGAATTTTAGACCAATATCCTTGATGAACATTGATGCAAAAATCCTCAATAAAATACTGGCAAACCGAATCCAGCAGCACATCAAAAAGCTTATCCACCATGATCAAGTGGGCTTCATCCCTGGGATGCAAGGCTTGTTCAATATACGCAAATCAATAAATGTAATCCAGCATATAAACAGAACCAAAGACAAAAACCACATGATTATCTCAATAGATGCAGAAAAGGCCTTTGACAAAATTCAACAACCCTTCATGCTAAAAACTCTCAATAAATTAGGAATTGATGGGACGTATCTCAAAATAATAAGAGCTATTTATGACAAACCCACAGCCAATATCATACTGAATGGGCAAAAACTGGAAGCATTCCCTTTGAAAACTGGCACAAGACAGGGATGCCCTCTCTCGCCACTTCTATTCAACATAGTGTTGGAAGTTCTGGCCAGGGCAATTAGGCAGGAGAAGGAAATCAAGGGTATTCAATTAGGAAAAGAGGAAGTCAAATTGTCCCTGTTTGCAGATGACATGATAGTATATCTAGAAAACCCCATCGTCTCAGCCCAAAATCTCCTTAAGCTGATAAGCAACTTCAGCAAAGTCTCAGGATACAAAATCAATGTGCAAAAATCACAAGCATTCTTATACATCAATAACAGACAAACAGAGAGCCAAATCATGAGTGAACTCCCATTCACAATTGCTTCAAAGAGAATAAAATACCTAGGAATCCAACTTACAAGGGATGTGAAAGAACTCTTCAAGGAGAACTACAAACCACTGCTCAAGGAAATAAAAGAGGATACAAATGGAAGAACATTCCATGCTCATGGGTAGGAAGAATCAATATCATGAAAATGGCCATCCTTCCCAAGGTAATTTACAGATTCAATGCCATCCCCATCAAGCTACCAATGACTTTCTTCACAGAATTGGAGAAAACTACTTTAAAGTTCATATGGAACCAAAAAAGAGCCCGCATCACCAAGTCAATCCTAAGCCAAAAGAACAAAGCTGGAGGCATCACGCTACCTGACTTCAAACTATACTACAAGGCTACAGTAACCAAAACAGCATGGTACTGGTACCAAAACAGAGATATAGATCAATGGAACAGAACAGAGCCGTCAGAAATAATGCCACATATCTACAACCATCTGATCTTTGACAAACCTGAGAAAAACAAGAAATGGGGAAAGGATTCCCTATTTAATAAGTGGTGCTGGGAAAACTGGCTAGCCATATGTAGAAAGCTGAAACTGGATCCCTTCCTTACACCTTATACAAAAATCAATTCAAGATGGATTAAAGACTTAAATGTTAGACCTAAAACCATAAAAACCCTAGAAGAAAACCTAGGCAATACCATTCAGGACATAGGCATGGGCAAGGACTTCATGTCTAAAACACCAAAAGCAATGGCAACAAAAGCCAAAATTGACAAATGGGATCTAATTAAACTCAAGAGCTTCTGCACAGCAAAGGAAACTACCATCAGAGTGAACAGGCAACCTACAAAATGGGAGAAAATTTTCGCAACCTACTCATCTGACAAAGGGCTAATATCCAGAATCTACAATGAACTCAAACAAATTTACAAGAAAAAAACAAACAACCCCATCAAAAAGTGGGCAAAGGACATGAACAGACACTTCTCAAAAGAAGACATTTATGCAGCCAAAAAACACATGAAAAAATGCTCACCATCACTGGCCATCAGAGAAATGCAAATCAAAACCACAATGAGATACCATCTCACACCAGTTAGAATGGCAATCATTAAAAAGTCAGGAAACAACAGGTGCTGGAGAGGATGTGGAGAAATAGCAACACTTTTACACTGTTGGTGGGACTGTAAACTAGTTCAACCCTTGTGGAAGTCAGTGTGGTGATTCCTCAGGGATCTAGAACTAGAAATTCCATTCGACCCAGCCATCCCATTACTGGGTATATACCCAAAGGACTATAAATCATGCTGCTATAAAGACACACACACACGTATGTTTATTGCTGCATTATTCACAATAGCAAAGACTTGGAACCAACCCAAATGTCCAACAATGATAGACTGGATTAAGAAAATGTGGCACATATACACCATGGAATACTATGCAGCCATAAAAAATGATGAGTTCATGTCCTTTGTAGGGACATGGATGAAATTGGAAATCATCATTCTCAGTAAACTATCGCAAGAACAAAAAACCAAACACCGCATATTCTCACTCATAGGTGGGAATTGAACAATGAGAACACATGGACACAGGAAGGGGAACATCACACTTCGGGGACTGTTGTGGGGTGGGGGGAGGGGGGAGGGATAGCATTGGGAGATATACCTAATGCTAGATGACGAGTTGGTGGGTGCAGCGCACCAGCATGGCACATGTATACATATGTAACTTACCTGCACATTGGGCACATGTACCATAAAACCTAAAGTATAGTAATAATAATAATAATAATAATAATAAAAGAAAAAAAAAAGAAAAAAAAAAAAGAATCATCCATACTTTCAAGCATTAGGGAAAACCACAGTTAATATTCTGATATTTATGCTTCCAGATATTCTTCTTTGCAAATATACATAACATATTGAGAAGAAGTAGGATCATGCTACCCAGGCTGTTTTGTTTTCTTTGTACTTTAGGCACTGAAAATGGTGATCGTTCTCTCCTGTACATGCAAGGCCTTTCTTTTGCTTCATCTGTCTCTGTCTCTTCTCCACCCCCCAACACTTATCTCCTTGTCTTCAACCTGCCTCATATCCTTTCCTTTCACTCACCTGGACACCCATTTTATATCTTTGATTTGCTTCCTAATATGCATGTATTCCTGTAAAATATATACTTTATGTGTAGAAATGGTCCTTACATTTACGTAAATGATATTGTAATATAATTTTTTACAGTGATTATATAAGCAACATATATACATGTTTAGTTATAAGATATTAACTAAATTTCTGTGACAAATATGCTTTATTGTGGTTAAAAAGCACATAACACATACCATTTTCATCATTTTAAGTGTACAGTTCAGTAGTATTAAGCATAATTCACATCATCGTGAAATAGATCTGCAGAATTCTTTGGCTTGCAACTCTGCAACTCTACACACATTAAAGAATAACTACCCTTTCTTCTCTCTCCCTAGCTCCTGGTAACCAAGATCCTACTTTTTGTGTCTTTGAATGTAACTACTTTAGATACTTCATATGATAGGTGGGATCATACAGTATTTATCCTTTTTATAACTGGCTTATTTCACCTAACATAATGTCCTCAAGGTTCATTCATGTTGTGTCATGTGATAGGATTTTCTTCCTTTTTAAGACTGGATAGTATTCCATGGTATGTATATCCCACATTTTATTTACCTAGTCATTCATCAGTGGCCATTTGGGTTGCTTCCATCTCTTGCCTATTATAAATAGTGCTGCTATGAACACAGGCATACAAATATCTTTTTGAGACTGGCTTTCAATTCTTTTTTTTATTTTTTATTTTATTATTATTATACTTTAAGTTTTAGGGTACATGTGCACAACGTGCAGGTTTGTTACATATGTATACATGTGCCGTGTTGGTGTGCTGCACCCATTAACTCGTCATTTAGCATTAGGTATATCCCTAATGCTATCCCTCCCCGCTCCCCCCACCCCACAATAGTCCCCGGTGTGTGATGTTCCCCTTCCTGTGTCCATGTGTTCTCATTGTTCAATTCCCACCTATGAGTGAGAACACGTGGTGTTTGGTTTTTTGTCCTTGCGATAGTTTGCTGAGAATGATGGTTTCCAGCTTCATCCATGTCCCTACAAAGGACATGAACTCATCATTTCTTATGGCTGCATAGTATTCCATGGTGTATATATGCCACATTTTCTTAATCCAGTCTATCATTGTTGGACATTTGGGTTGGCTCCAAGTCTTTGCTATTGTGAATAGTGCTACAATAAACATACGTGTGCATGTGTCTTTATAGCAGCATGATTTATAATCCTTTGGGTATATACCTAGTAATGGGATGGCTGGGTCAAATGGTATTTCTAGTTCTAGATCCCTGAGGAATCGCCACACTGACTTCCACAATGGTTGAACTAGTTTACAGTCCCACCAACAGTGTAAAAGTGTTCCTTTTTCTCCACATCCTCTCCAGCACCTGTTGTTTCCTGACTTTTTAATGATGGTCATTCTAACTGGTGTGAGATGGTATCTCATTGTGGTTTGGATTTGCATTTCTCTGATGACCAGTGGTGATGAGCATTTTTTCATGTGTTTTTTGCTGCATAAATGTCTTCTTTTGAGAAGTGTCTGTTCATATCCTTTGCCCACTTTTTGATGAGGTTGTTTGTTTTTTTCTTGTAAATTTGTTTGAGTTCATTGCAGATTCTGGATATTAGCCCTTTGTCAGATGAGTAGGTTGCAAAAATTTTCTCCCATTCTGTAGGTTGCCTGTTCACTCTGATGGTAGTTTCTTTTGCTGTGCAGAAGCTCTTGAGTTTAATTAGATCCCATTTGTCAATTTTGGCTTTTGTTGCCATTGCTTTTGGTGTTTTAGACATGAAGTCCTTGCCGATGCTTATGTCCTGAATGGTATTGCCTAGGTTTTCTTCTAGGGTTTTTATGGTTTTAGGTCTAACATATAAGTCTTTAATCCATCTTGAATTAAGTTTTGTATAAGGTGTAAGGAAGGGATCCAGTTTCAGCTTTCTCCATATGGCTAGCCAGTTTTCCCAGCACCATTTATTAAATAGGGAATCCTTTCCCCATTGCTTGTTTTTGTCAGGTTTCTCAAAGATCAGATAGTTGTAGATATGCGGCATTATTTCTGAGGGCTCTGTTCTGTTCCATTGATCTATATCTCTGTTTTGGTACCAGTACCATGCTATTTTGGTTACTGTAGCCTTGTAGTATAGTTTGAAGTCAGGTAGCGTGATGCCTCCGGCTTTGTTTTTTTGGCTTAGGATTGACTTGGTGATGCGGGCTCTCTTTTGGTTCCATATGAACTTTAAAGTAGTTTTCTCCAATTCTGTGAAGAAAGTCATTGGTAGCTTGATGGGGATGGCATTGAATCTATAAATTACCCTGGACAGTATGGCCATTTTCATGATATTGATTCTTCCTACCCATGAGCATGGAATGTTCTTCCATTTGTTTGTATCCTCTTTTATTTCCTTGAGCAGTGGTTTGTAGTTCTCCTTGAAGAGGTCCTTCACATCCCTTGTAAGTTGGATTCCTCGTTATTTTATTCTCTTTGAAGCAATTGTGAATGGGAGTTCACTCATGATTTGGCTCTCTGTCTGTTATTGGTGTATAAGAATGCTTGTGATTTTTGCACATTGATTTTGTATCCTGAGACTTTGCTGAAGTTGCTTATCAGCTTAAGGAGATTTTGGGCTGAGACGATGGGGTTTTCTAGATATACAATCATGTCATCTGCAAACAGGGACAATTTGACTTCCTCTTTTCCTAATTGAATAACCTTTATTTCCTTCTGCTGCCTGATTGCCTTGGCCAGAACTTCCAACACTATGTTGAATAGGAGTGGTGAGAGAGGGCATCCCTGTCTTGTACCAGTTTTCAAAGGGAATGCTTCCAGTTTTTGCCCATTCAGTATGATATTGGCTGTGGGTTTGTCATAGATAACTCTTATTATTTTGAGATATGTCCCATCAACACCTAATTTATTGAGAGTTTTTAGCATGAAGGTTGTTGAATTTTGTCAAAGGCCTTTTCTGCATCTATTGAGATAATCATGTGGTTTTTGTCTTTGGTTCTGTTTATATGCTGGATTACGTTTATTGATTTTCATATGTTGAACCAGCCTTGCATCCCAGGGATGAAGCCAACTTGATCATGGTGGATAAGCTTTTTGCTGTGCTGCTGGATTCGGTTTGCCAGTATTTTATTGAGGATTTTTGCATCAATGTTCATCAAGGATATTGGTTTAAAATTCTCTTTTTTGGTTGTGTCTCTGCCAGGCTTTGGTATCAGGATGATGCTGGCCTCATAAAATGAGTTAGGGAGGATTCCCTCTTTTTCTATTGATTGGAATAGTTTCAGAAGGAAGGGTACCAGTTCCTCCTTGTACCTCTGGTAGAATTTGGCTGTGAATCCATCTGGTCCTGGAGTTTTTTTGGTTGGTAAGCTATTAATTATTGCCTCAATTTCAGAGCCTGTTATTGGTCTATTCAGAGATTCAACTTCTTCCTGGTTTAGTCTTGGGAGGGTGTATGTGTCGAGGAATTTATCCATTTCTTCTAGATTTTCTAGTTTATTTGCGTAGAGGTGTTTATAGTATTCTCTGATGGTAGTTTGTATTTCTGTGGGATATGTGGTGATATCCCCTTTGTCATTTTTTATTGTGTCTATTTGATTCTTCTCTCTTTTCTTTTTTATTAGTCTTGCTAGTGGTCTATCAATTTTGTTGATCTTTCCAAAAAACCAGCTCCTGGATTCACTGATTTTTTGAAGGTTTTTTTGTGTCTCTATTTCCCTCAGTTCTGCTCTGATCTTAGTTATTTCTTGCCTTCTGCTAGCTTTTGAATGTGTTTGCTGTTGCTCCCCTGGTTCTTTTAATTGTGATGTTAGGGTGTCAATTTTAGATCTTTCCTACTTTCTCTTGTGGGCATTTAGTGCTATAAGTTTCCCTCTACACACTGCTTTGAATGTGTCCCAGAGATTCTGGTATGTTGTGTCTTTGTTCTCGTTGGTTTCAAAGAAAATCTTTATTTCTGCCTTCATTTCGTTATGTACCCAGTAGTCATTCAGGAGCAGGTTGTTCAGTTTCCATGTAGTTGAGTGGTTTTGAGTGAGTTTCTGGATCCTGAGTTCTTGTTTGATTGCACTGTGGTCTGAGAGAAAGTTTGTTATAATTTCTGTTCTTTTACATTTGCTGAGGAGTGCTTTACTTCGAACAATGTGGTCAATTTTTGAATAGGTGTGGTGTGGAGCTGAAAAGAATGTATATTCTGTTGATTTGGGGTGGAGAGTTCTGTAGATGTCTGTTAGGTCCACTTGGTGCAGAGCTGAGTTCAATTCCTGGATATCCTTGTTAACTTTCCGTCTCGTTGATCTGTCTAATGTTGACAGTGGGGTGTTAAAGTCTCCCATTATTATCGTGTGGGAGTCTAAGTCTCTTTGTAGGTCTCTAAGGACTTGCTTTATGAATCTGGGTGCTCCTGTATTGGGTGCAAATATATTTAGGATAGTTAGCTCTTCTTGTTGAATTGATCCGTTTACCATTATGTAATGGCCTTCTTTGTCTCTTTTGATCTTTGTTGGTTTAAAGTCTGTTTTATCAGAGACTAGGATTGCAACCCCTGCCTTTTTTTGTTTTCCATTTGCTTGGTAGATCTTCCTCCATCCCTTTATTTTGAGCCTATGTGTGTCTCTGCACGTGAGATGGGTTTCCTGAATACAGCACACAGATAGGTCTTGACTGTTTATCCAATTTGCCAGTCTGTGTCTTTTAATTGGAGCATTTAGCCCATTTTACATTTAAGGTTAATATTGTTATGTGTGAATTTGATCCTGTCATTATGATGTTAGCTGATTATTTTGCTCATTAGTTGATGCAGTTTCTTCCTAGCGTTGATGGTTTTTACAATTTGGCATGTTTTTGCAGTGGCTGGTACTGGTTGTTCCTTTCCATGTTTAGAGCTTCCTTCAGAATCTCTTTTAGGGCAGGCCTGGTGGTGACAAAATCTCTCAGCATTTGCTTGTCTGTAAAGTATTTTATTTCTCCTTCACTTATGAAGCTTAGTTTGGCAGGATATGAAATTCTGGGTTGAAAATTCTTTTCTTTAAGAATGTTGAATATTGGTCCCCACTCTCTTCTGGCTTGTAGAGTTTCTGCCAAGAGATCAGCTGTTAGTCTGATGGGCTTCCCTTTGTGGGTAACCCAACCTTTCTCTCTGGCTGCCCTTAACATTTTTTCCTTCATTTCAACTTTGGTGAATCTGACAATTATGTGTCTTGGAGTTGCTCTTCTCGAGGAGTATCTTTGTGGCGTTCTCTGTATTTCCTGAATTTGAATGTTGGCCTGCCTGGCTAGATTGGGGAAGTTCTCCTGGATAATATCCTGCAGAGTGTTTTCCAACTTGGTTCCATTCTCCCCGTCACTTTCAGGTACACCAATCAGACGGAGATTTGGTCTTTTCACATAGTCCCATATTTCTTGGAGGCTTTGTTTGTTTCTTTTTATTCTTTTTTCTCTAAACTTCTCTTCTTGCTTCATTTCATTCATTTCATCTTCCATCGCTGATACCCTTTCTTCCAGTTGATCACATCAGCTACTAAGGCTTGTGTATTCTTCATGTAGTTCTTGTGCTGTGGTTTTCAGCTCCATCTGGTCCTTTAAGGACGTCTCTGCATTGGTTATTCTAGTTAGCCTTTCATCTAATTTTTTTTCAAGGTTTTTAACTTCTTTGCCATTGGTTCGAACTTCCTCCTTTAGCTCGGAGTAGTTTGATCTTCTGAAGACTTCTTCTCTCAACTCGTCAAAGTCATTCTCCCTCCGGCTTTGTTCCATTGCTGGTGAGGAGCTGCGTTCCTTTGGAGGAGGAGAGGCTCTCTGATTTTTAGAGTTTCCGGTTTTTCTGCTCTGTTTTTTCCCCATCTTTGTTGTTTTATCTGCCTTTGGTGTTTGATGATGGTGACGTACAGATGGGTTTTTGGTGTGGCTGTCCTTTCTGTTTGTTAGTTTTCCTTCTAACAGTCAGGACCCTCAGCTGCAGGTCTGTTGGAGTTTGCTGGAGGTCCACTCCAGACCCTGTTTGCCTGGGTATCAGCAGCGGTGGCTGCAGAACAGTGGATATTGGTGATCCGCAAATGCTGCTGCCTGATCGTTCCTCTGGAAGTTTTGTCTCAGAGGAGTACCCGGCCATGTGAGGTGTCAGTCTGCCCCTACCGGAGGGTGCCTCCCAGTTAGGCTGCTCGGGGGTCAGGGACCCACTTGAGGAGGCAGTCTGCCCGTTTTCAGATCTCAAGCTGCGTGCTGGGAGAACCACTACTCTCTTCAAAGCTGTCAGACAGGGACAATTAAGTCTGCAGAGGTTACTGCTGCCTTTTGTTTGTCTGTGCCCTGCCCCCAGAGGTGGAGCCTACAGAGACAGGCAGGCCTCCTTGAGCTGTGGTGGGCTCCACCCAGTTTGAGCTTCCCCGCCGCTTTGTTTACCTACTCAAGCCCGGGCAATGGTTGGCGCCCATCCCCCAGCCTCGCTGCCGCCTTGCAGTTTAATCTCAGACTTCTGTGCTAGCAATGAGTGAGGCTCTGTGGGCGTAGGACCCGCTGAGCCAGGTGGGGGATATAATCTCCTGGTGTGCCGTTTGTTAAGCCCATTGGAAAAGTGCAGTATTAGGGTGGGAGTGACCTGATTTTCCAGGTACTGTCACCCCTTTCTTTGACTAGGAAAGGGAATTCCCTGATCCCTTGCACTTCCCGGGTGAGGCGATGCCTTGCCCTGTTTCGGCTCACACACTGTGCGCTGCACCCACTGTTCTGCACCCACTGTCTGGCACTCCCCAGTGAGATGAACCTGGTACCTCAGTTGGAAAAGCAGAAATCACCTGTCTTCTGTGTCACTCATGCTGGGAGCTGTAGACTGGAGCTGTTCCTATTCGGTCATCTTGGCTCCACCCTGGCTTTCAATTCTTTTGCATATATTCCCTGACATGAAATTACTGGATTACATGGTGGTTCTATGTTTAATTTTTTGAGGAACTTCCATATTGTTTTCTGTAGCAGCAGTTGTGTAATTTTACAGAATCACTGATGGCACAAAAGGGTTCCAATTTCTTCATATGCTTGCAAACCATTTTTCTTTTCTTTTTTTTTTAATAGCAGTCATCCTATTGGGTGTTAGGTAATAACTTATTCTGGTTTTGATTTGCATTTCTCTGATGATTAGTGCTGTTGAGAATTTTTTAAAATATATTTTTGGCCATTTGTGTATCATTTTTAGAAAAATATCCATTCAAACGTTTTGTCTATTTTTTTCATTTTTGAGACAGAGTCTCACTCTTGTCACCCAGGCTGTAGTGCAGTGGTGTGATCTTGGCTCACTGCAACCTCTGTCTCCCAGGTTCAGGTGATTCTTCTGCCTCAGCCTCCTGAGTAGCTAGGATTACAGGTGCCTGGCACCATGCCAGGCTAATTTTTTTACTTTTAGTAGAGATGAGGTTTTGCCATGTTGGCTAGGCTGGTCTCGAACTCCTGACCTCAGGTGATCCACCTGCCTTGGCCTCCCAAAGTGCTAGGATTACAGGCGTGAGCCACCGCACCTAGCCTTGTCTATTTTTTAATTAAAATTTTTTTTTGCCATTGTTGAGTTGTAGGATTTCTTTATATATATCCTGGATATTAACCCCTTATCAGATATACGATTTGCAAATATTTTCTCCCATTCTATAGGCTGCCTTTTCACTCTGTTGATTGTGTCCTTTGTTCCTTCATGCACAGAAGTTTTTAAGTTGGATGTGGTCCTATTTGTCTAGCTTTGCTTGTGTTGCCTGTACTTTTGGTGTCATATCCGAGAAATCATTGCCAAGTCCAATGTCAGGAAGCTTTTCTCCTGTGTTTTCTTATAGGAGTTTTACAGTTTTAGGTATTACATTTAAGTATTTAATTATTTTTGAGTGAATTTTTTTATAAGGTGCAAGATAAGGGTTCAACTTTATTCTTTTGCAGGGCAAAAGAACACCATTTGTTGAAGCAACTGTCCTTCCTCCATTGAGTGGTCACGGCGCCTTTGTTGAAGTGTGATAGAATCTTACTCAGTTTCCTCACTGTAACACATGGATAATGATAATATAGTAGCTTCCTATATTAGTTTCCCATTGCTGTCTTTTTTTTTAAATTATACTTTAAGTTTTTGGGTACATGTGCACAATGTGCAGGTTAGTTACATACGTATATCTTAGTCCTGCTATAGCAAAATATCATAGACTGCATGGCTTAAACCATAGAAATTTCTTTTCTTAAAGTTCTGCAGGCTAGAAAGTCCAAGTACAAAATCTGGCTGAGTTGATTTCCGGTGAGGGCCTACTTCTGGTCTTGCAGATGGCTACCTTCTTGCTGTGTTCTCATATGGCACAGAGAGAGAGAGAGAGAGATTGAGAGAAGGAGGGAGAGCATGCAAGACAGAGGGCACTTGTGAATGAGTGCTAGCCATCTGGTGTTTCTTCTTATAAAGACACTAATTCTTGGCCAGGTGAGGTGGCTCACACCTGTAATCCCAGCATTTCAGGAGGCTGAGGTGGGCGGATCATGAGGTCTGGAGTTCGAGACCATCCTGACCAACATGATGAAACCCCTTCTCTACTAAAAATAAAAAAATTAGCCGGGCATGATGGGGTGGTGTCTGCTTGTAATCCCAGCTACTCAGGAGGCTGAGGCAGGAGAATAGCTTGAATCCAGGAGGCAGAGGTTGCAGTGAGCCGAAATCATGCCACTGCACTCCAGCCTGGGTGACAAGAGTGAGACTCTGTCTCAAAAAAAAAAAAAAAAAGACACGAATTCTTTTATATCAGAGGTCCACCCACCCTTTTGATCTCATTTGACCTTAAGTAATTAATTAACCTTAGTTACTTCCTTCCTCCAAATACAGCTACACCTTAACATATGAATTTTTGAGGGGGACACTTACATTCTGTATACAACACCACCTAACATATTATTAAAACTTTGCAGCTTACAATGTAGTCATTTATTATCTCATAGTTTTTTTCTTTTTATTAAGATGGGGTCTCACTCTGTAACCCAGGCTGGAGTGCAGTGGCATGATCTTGGCTCACTGTAGCTTCTGCCTCCCAGGCTCAAACGAGTCTCCCACCTCAGCCTCCCAAGTATCTGGGACTACAGGCACATGCTACCACACCTGGCTACTATCTCAGTTTTTGAAGTAAGAAGTACAGGCAGGCTTGGCTGGATTCTCTGTTCATGGCCTGACAAGGCTGAAGTCACAGTGTTGTCCAGGTTCTCATCTAGAGGTTCTGGGGAAGAATCTACTTCCAAGTGCATTCAGGTTGTTGGGTGAATTCAAATCCTTGTGGTTGTAGGACGGTAGGACCGAAGGCCTCACTTTCTATCTGGCTGTTGCTTGAGAGCTTTCCTCAGCTCCTAAAGAGCCTTGGCATGTGATCCCCTCTGTATTCAAAGCCAGCAGTCACTCTTGTACTTCAAATCTCTTACTTCCTCTTCCGCTACCAGGCAGAGAAAACCCTTTGCTTTTAAAGGTCTCGTGTAATTAGATAAGACCCACCCTGATAACCTCCCTTTTGCTACATAAGGTAACACAATCAAGGGAATAATGGCTTCTCATATTCACAGATTTCCACCACCCCTCAAAAGGAAGGTGTCAAGGCTCAAAGTCAGTTGAGTTCATTCTTAGAATTCTGCCTACCACACTCGCACAGAAGAAATTCCACTTGTGATGACAGCTTCAGCCCATGCCCATGGAGTTCCATCTTGCCTGTTGTCTTCCCTTCTTGCCCCCCAGTTGGTGAGAACTTTGTCCTGTGCCCACGATCTTCACTTCCTCACTGTTTTTGGACTTGGACATCAGCTCCTAAATTTGTGTAAGTCAATTTCTTGTAAAAAATCTCTTAATATATAGGCATATAAGATATATATAATCTATAGGTATATATTAAGATATATAATATATAAACTTCTGCATGTTTGGAGGACAAGAAGAATGGCATAAAGAGGTGGATGTAAAGGGGTGTTCGCAGTTTAGACATTTCTATATTGCTTGACGTTTTTATGGGAGTGTATTCTTGTAGTTGTGTAATTAAATACATATGTGAATATTTATATATACATATCCTATTGGTAATATTTACCTGGTTGAATCCTGACTATACCACGTTGCCTTTTAATTGCCATTAAAAGTAATGGCAAAAACTGCAATTACTTTTGCACCAACCTAATGACTTTGATGACTACATGAGTTAATATATGGACATATTTTAGAAAAGTCCCAGACTCATGGGGGTTTCTGATTAGTTCTATATAAGTATTGGTTGACATTATCACAATTATTATCCCTCAAATATGTTTTTAAGATGTATCCATTTTGTCTCATGCACATCTAGATGGTAGCTTCCACCTGATGCATAGTATTCCGGAACATATATCCTTCACAATGTGTTTATTCGTTCCTTTAGTGAAGGATGCTCCCATTGTCTCTAAGGCCCTGCTGCCACTCACCTCCATGTATGTGTTTCCCGAGCTTGCAATGTTTGCTGGGCATTTTGGGGTTTCCCTCAGGCATGTGTCCATTAGCGGTCAGCCAGAGATGTGTGGAGCTTTCATTACCCCTGCCCTTCTAAGGTTCTCTCACTTCCAGTATTGCCTTCTTCTAGTGCTCTGTCTCCCATCCTGAGCCCAGATCCCTCTGGGAGGTGGAGCTGAGGGTTTTGTCACCTAAGCTTAGAATGCTCTCAGGAAAAAAAGCCACAGAGTCACTTAATTTACCCAAGTGGTAGTTTTCTTTCTTTTGTTTTTTTCCTTTTTCTTTTTTCATGTTTTGAGATGGAGTTTCACTCTGTTGCTCAGGCAACAGAGCCCAGAGTTGCCGTCTGGGCTCACTGCAACCTCCGCCTCCCAGGTTCAAGTGATTCTCTTGCTTCAGCCTTCCTAGTAGCTGGGATTACAGACGTGTGCCACTACATCCAGATACTTTTTGTATTTTTAGTAGAGATGGGGTTTCATCATGTTGGCCTGGCTGGTTTTGAACTCCTGACCTCTGGTGATCTGCCCTCCTCGGCCTCCCAAAGTGCTGAGATTACAGGTGTGAGCCATTGTGCCCGGCCTGACTGGTAGTCTTCATGAGTAAATACTTCTCCAGATGTTATCTACTTTTAGTCATTTTCCAGTGACCTGAAATTGATTATTTTTTTTTAAGAAATGGTTGTCCGGCCTTATATTTATTTCTGTGGAGGGCACTCTCCTAATCTCCTTACATCACTGTTACTGGAAGATAAGTTTTGGAACATTTGTCCGTGGAACCCCATCACTGTGCCATAAAACAGCACAGAGACCATATGGAGAGGCCATGTGCAGGTTCTCTGGTCAACAGCCCAGCTGAGATCCCAGATGACAGCCAGCTTCCACCTGCCTTTAGACGATCCCAGCCCCAGCTGTTGAGTCACCCCCATGTGTGAACCTTCCCAGCTGAGGCTCCAGGCATTGTGGAGCAGAGAGAAGCCACCACTGCTGTACCCTTCTCAAACCCCTGACCCACAGAACCAGGAATATGATAAAATGTTTTTTTTTAAAATGCCACTAAGTTTGAGGTAATTTATTATGCACTACCAAATAATTTGAGGAGCTTTGGAGTATGACGACTGGAATAATTTCCCTAAAGTGATGAGTGCCTGAGTATAGAACTGTAGCCTCCATTTCTAACATCATTTAGTAAGGAAATCAGATTCCATTTATAGGTTTCAACTTGTAGCATTGTGTTCCGATACAGAACCTACTTGTTTGCTTGTTTTGTAGAGCTGTTGCCACTCCAAATGTTTGATTCATAACATAAATCCTAGTCGTTCTTCATACTGCTGAAAACTCCAAGGGAAGAAAAGATGTTTTTAATTGTTTATAAAAGACATTCTATTTCTCTGGAAACGTTTACTCCAAAATTCAAGTCTAATTTTGCCCCCATAAAATATGTTGTAGTGGGAGAAGTACTGGGTGGGGCAGTCAGAAAACCTGGATTGGAGCCTGGGTTCATGAAACAGGACCGGTCATATAAATTCTACAAACCTTAGTATTGTCTTAAAAAACAAAGGTTTTATAAGTGGGAGTTGAACAATGAGAACACATGGACACCGGGAGGGGAACAACACACACCAGGGCCTGTTGGCCGGTGGAGGGCTAGGGGAGGGATAGCATTAGGAGAAATACCTAATGTAGGTGACGGGTTGTTGGATGCAGCAAACCACCATGGCACGTGTATACCTATATAACAAACCTGCACGTTCTGCACATGTACCCCAGAACTTAATGTATATATAAAAAAAGCAATCTTTTTACGAAAAACTAAACAAGAGGATATGGAATACACTTTTCTAAAATAGCTATTTTTTCTTTCACTGCATCTTTTTATCATTATTAAAAATTATGTTTGCATTAATAAATATTACCAATCTGATCATAAAAAAACAAAGGCTTTTTGGCTAGACAATTTTAAGGACACTTCCAGTGCTAACATTTATGATTAGTTCCAAAGGCCTGGCAACTCCTTAAACATTCATGCCTTCGTGAACAGAATTTGGCACTATCTTTTAAAATTTAATATTTGCACATTCTTCATCTCAGGAGTTTCATTTGTAGATATCTAGCCAGCAGATGTACTTGCATAAGTATATCAGGATAGTTCAAGGTGTTCATTACTGTATTGTGTATAATGGGAAAATATTAGAAACAACCTTAAACCAATAGGGAAATGACCAAATAAACCATGATACATCTTATTGTTCAATGCTGTACAACAGATAAAAAAAGAATGAAAGAGGCCTATAGGCGGCGATACAGAAATATGGTCAATACACAATGTTAAGCAAAAAAGCAAGTTGCAGAGCAAACATATGGGAAGATCATGTTTTTGTAAAGTGAAACAAACCCAAGCTATTTATTTATGCGTATACACAGGACTGCAAAGAAAGACAACAAATATCTCGAGTTGTTTTCTGCCTGTGGTCATTCTGAGTGACATGAAATGGCTGTCATTAGTAAGGATGTCCAGTTTTATATTCATTTCTGTGGAAAGAATTCTCTGGACCTCCTCACACTTAGTGGGGGGAGAAAGATGGAGGTGGGGTATAAAAGGGTGTTCATGGATTAGACATTTCTGTGTGGCTTAAATTTTTTATAGAAGTGTATTCGTTTCCTTATGTAATTAAATACATATAGAAAAATTTATCCTCTGTTGTGAATTTCATTGCTACTTTCTGAAGCCAAAGTTTTGGTTCAGAGAAAAGAATTTCTAAATGTCCATGAAGTTCCTATTTGCCTGGGAGAAAAAAAATAAAACAGGAGCAGCTGCCAGGGTTGAGAGCATGTTGCCAGTTGAGCAAAACAGCAGGGGGACCTGCTGGTCACCAGATTTGTCCACCCCCGTGCAGGTGCCACTGCTGTTAATAAGAATTACTACTTACTTAAAAAAAAGTTGGGAGATGAGGGACTAATACAGACTATCTGTTGGTAATAAAATGGGAATATATATGACCCAGTTATTTAGATAAAACATAGTTCTGTATTCCTTTGACTACCACTTTTGTTGTTAGCTTTAAATGTAAAGAACTTAAACATTGCTGTGTAGAAAGAAAGAGTGATCCCAGAGAAGCTCCTGTCTGGTGTTTAATTAAACTATAATATGTGGTGAAATAAATTAAGCATCAGTGAAATTACGAGTAACACTGAGTGTGGACTGGGATGTTTTAAGGTGATGCATTCATAAGAGTATTTCATCTAGACAAACTGAAAATGTCCCAACCTCACCATTTTTAATCCTTTCTTGAAAGCACTCTTGTGCAAGTTATCTTTGTTGAAGAAATGTGGTTGAAGATGGAGAGCATTTAATTAAGAGTTATAGAAGCTAAAGGTGGTAACAAAAGAAAATATAAAAACTCACTTTACAATTGGTTTCTGAATATTATATTTTAAAAAGTATATACGATATCTTTCCTGTGTGTTTCATAGTCAACAAAAATATGTGGTCACATTAATTAATATAGTTATGATGACAACATCTTGACCTATTTTTCTATCCACTTATTAAAATAAACCCTTGTACACTATTTCTATCAATGCTAAAATCTAGATATTTACCACTGGTGCCCACTAGGGGTCATGCTACCTACACGGGGGGAAGTACCGATTGTAGTACGGGCGTTGCTGTGTTGGCTGGATGCGGAAAGGATTCCTTTGAATGATTTTTGTTCACGCTACTGTATAGAGGAAGACGGCAGCATTGCTTTTCCTCAATCAGTGTTCAGGGTTTCTGTCCTCTAAATATGGGAAATTATTTGAGGATTCATGAAAATAGATTTGAGAAAAAGCACTGAGGAAAGAGGCTTTTGTTTTGTTTTGCTAGGTGGCAGAAAGAAAACAGAGCTTTGCCTGAGAGTGAATATTCAATAGGCCAGAGGACATAAAGGTGAGACAACTCAGTAGTTAAGATCACTTAAGAGAGGTGGGAGGATCGCTTGAGCCTGGAATGGAAATCAGCCTTGGCAACAAAGTGATGCTCTGTCTGTACAAAACAATAAAATAAAATGAGCTGGGCATGGTGGCACATGCCTGTGATCCCAGCTACTTGGGAGGCTGAGGTGGGTGAGGTGGGAGGATCGCTTGAGTCCAGCAAGTCAAGGCTGCAGTGAGCCGAGATTGTGCCACTGCACTCCAGCCTGGTCAAGGGAATGTGACTGTCTCAAAGAATTAAAAAAAAAAAAAAAAAAAAAAGAAAAAAGTCTCTCCAGGGTCTGACACTGAATCACAGTTCAAAAAATGGAAGCTACTGTTGTTACCAAAATAGTTGCCTTCATTTTCGAACTTAAAATAGCCAAATTTCCTGTTAGTTAGTTTCTTTTCTGTGTCCTCAAGATGAGCAATTAGAAAGAGAAATTTATCTTTGTTTCCTTTTCTTTTAAAAATTTTCCCTCTGAAAATGCGTATTAATTTAACACAAATTTGAGCAAGAAATTTACTATACAGGGGTGAGGGGGGTGGGGAAAGTGAATAAGATGGCTCCTTTTCGCATCTCAAAACAACAACAAAACAAACTCCTGATCCAGTAAGAGAGAAAAGAGATGTTCACAAAGTACCACAGTTAATATTCTAAAAGCTGTATAAACACGAGTAATGATAAATAGGGTGGATTGGTGGAAACTGTGTGCTTTTAAGTCTGACAGGCAAAGATTTCATTCAAAAAGTTCTCTGAGCCTCAGGTTCAGTATCTGCTAAGAACAATAATACCTGCCTTGCAGGATTGTTGAGAATTAAATGAGATAGTTGTAAAGCCCCTAATAGGGCTGTAGTTTGTTGTCTTTCTTTGTCTCTATGTCAAGGTTTTTCTCTGACCTTCCTCAAAGAGAAGAAAATGTGTTTGAGGAAGATGTTTTTCTTCCAGTGGGAGTTCAGAAAGGAAATTCCAGGTAGGGAATCAGGGAATGCTTCACCGAACAGGTGCATTTGAATTGCATCTTAATGTTTGTGTAGGATTTTAAAATGAAGAGTTAGAAGGAAGGACATTCTACGTGGTGCATATGGCTTGCATGTAAAGACTTGGAGGCACCCTGGTTTCTTTTGGAGCCCTGAGTAATTCAGCTTGACAAGAATTATGATACATATAGGGAAAGAGTTGGATGAAGTTGGATTGGAATTTAGGGACATATCAAGAAAAGGCTTAAATGCCAGGCTGAAGAGTTTGGCCTTTTGGAGGAAGAAAGAGAGCAGTTGGACATCAACTTTAAAAAACAGAGATACGGGGCCAGGCGCGGTGGCTCACGCCTGTAATCCCATCACTTTGGGAGGCCGAGGCGGGTGGATCACCTGAGGTCAGGGATTCGAGACTAGTCTGGCCAACATGGTGAAACTCTGTCTCTACTAAAAATACAAAAATTAGATGGTCGTGGTGCCAGGCACCTGTAATCCCAGCTACTCAGGCGGCAGAGGCAGGAGGATCACTTGAACTTGGGAGGTGGAGGTTGCAGTGAGCTGAGAGAGTGCCATTACACTCCAACCTGGGCAATGAGAGAGAAACTCTGTCACAAACAAACAAAACAAAGAAAACAGATTTGGGATTTTAAAAGAACATTCTTTCCCCTGCTTTTGGGATGAGGCTGGGAATAAACTTACTCCTGAGCAGGCATTTATAACATATATTTAACTTTCATATATATATTTATATATATTTCCGTTTTAGTTGCAGAGAGCATCTTTCAATTGAATCTAGCATGGGCTGGCACTACAGGGCTCCCAGGAACCAACTCTACTACCTACATACAGCTCATATGCCAACATGTTGCCTTCCTCCAGCAAAGATGTTCAGTTCTAGGAAATCAGGAATGTCAGAGGTGACTCTAATAAAAACAGCAGGCTGTTTTGCCTCCACATGCCGGTTTCAACTTGAAACTAATCAGCTACTTTGTCCCTTGGCAGGTGTAACTATAGTTGTAGATCCTTACTGTGATACAATGTTCCTTACACTAACACACCATAAATTACCATTCCTTTTCATCATATCAGATGAGATCAGGTTAAAATGACATTTCGAGTAAGGAAAAAAATCACAGAAAATGCCCCTTAAGTTGTTCTGCCATGAGGGGGGAACTTCCTATTCATGTGGTTTGGGGATGAATTTCAAAATCCCATTTGTGCTTATTCTGCTCTGCACTTTATTTATTCTGGAGACAAAGGAGAATGAAATTCTTGGAAAAAACTTTTTGAAATCCCACTATGGGTAGCTGGTGGATCACAGTGCTAGAAATACCAACAAAAGTAATATGTTGATTCATATTGATTTATTCTCTGTAGTTTTGGGGCCTATTCTATCATCTTAAACCCCAAGAAAGGAACAGAAGTTAGTTATAAGTAGGAGGAATTCCCATACTCATTACTTCTGCCCACAGCGTTCAGCTGTATTTATCAGGACAACTTTGCTAGGTGAAGCCGTGCACAGCTTTGGAGGCAATTAAGGGAGGAGACCAGGTAAAAATAAAGCTTTAAAAAGAAACACCAAATATTGAATGCCTACTTTCAAACTATTAGGGTTTTCTTTTTGAAAAAAATGTCCATGTTTTTGAAAAAAAGTATGTATCTGTGTTCACGAGTGTGTATTCCTCAAGGTAAATGAGTATCACTGTAGACGGATAGATTCTTACTTTATAACCCCTAGTGAATATTAGTCAGACAGGCTGTATTCAATTGAAACAGTATGAACACAGTATTGTGGTTGGGGTTGATTTATAGGAAGGTAAAGGTGGTTGATGGGCTTGCAAGGTCCATTAATGTGTGAGACCTCTAGCTGGAAATCAGGAGATATTTGGAATGGAGAATATTGTGATTCTGTTGGCAGGCGACAATATTTAAGTGTTGTTACAGTTTACAAAATCCTTTCATTTATATTATCTTAACAGCCATACCCCTTATTGTAGCACACTCAGGCAGAAAAAAATACGTTAAGTTTCCTTGCAAAGAACCCTAGTAACCTGATGGCCTACTTGGGTCCCAGACCAATCTTTAACAATAGCTGAAGGAGTCCTCTAACTTTGAAAAAGAGTAAAAGGGTTTGTTGAGACTGGCAGAACCCATCCTCTGGAGTGCACAATTTAGAGTTTACCAGTTAATTTAAAATTAAGTTCATGTACCAAAAATGACAATTGAGATAAAATGGCTATGGGATCAACTCCAATCCCTCTTCACCAGAGAACTGGTAAAACCCTGAGCAGCTTGAGCTCCGGCCAGATTCTTCCCTTTCATCGACTTGTCTCTGCACCAGTTGCTGATCCTTTGTGTCTACTATCATGTCCTTCATCCCAAGTAAATTACTCACTTTGGGGAGGGAAGATACAAACAAGGATTATAGAGAACTCAGATTTTCTGATAGAAATTACTCAAAGTTCAGACCAAGTTCAGGGTCTTCATAGTTATATAATTAGGGTTCTAGTGCCTGCTCTTTCTAATTGACAGGAACATTGGTTTATGCAAGGCTACAAGGAAATTCATGGACTCTGTTAACCAGAAATCTGGCAATCCAGGCTTCACCTCCTCTTTCCCCACCAACTTGATTGAAACTATTTTTCAACTGGCCTCCATTGTACTCCAAATCACCAAAAGCTAGGAGAATGAATTTTGTGGGAATATTAACAAGCTGGTCTGTCTAAAGCCGTAGCATTCTGCAACATTATTTCTACTAGCCTAATCCTGAGAACGTCCAGAAAATACAATAATCCTATTTTGTTTCCCTACAAAAACAGTCTATGTGTGCTAGGCCAATGGTTCACACTAGGAGGTAACTGAATTCTGCTGCAGTCCATCAACTGAAAAGCCTGCGCCTGCTACTGTCTACAGTGAATTTTGTTTGAATTGAGAGAGACTCTGCCCGGGTTGGCACTTGACATTAAATAAAAATTTTAACAATTGTCTTGAGCTTTATGAGTTTAAGGAACTTGTTTTAATAATCTGATTTTTAGCAGAGGAGAGCGTTAGATCATCTAGTCTTAGGTGTTTTTGAAATGTAAAAGTGCAGAGACAAATCTTATTTGTTTTTGAGAGTTAAATGCATTATTGAGAACATGAATGTTTCTGGACTCCAGTGGGTTTACTTTCTTTCTTGGGCAATAGACTAATCCTCCAACTCCACTAACTATTTGCTAGACAAAAACTAATTTCACTTCTGTCAATAGAGTTCTTGGACAAATTTGATTTTCTCTTGATGAAAATTAATATTTGGCTGGGCATGGTGGCTCACACCTGTAAGCCCAGCATATTGGGAGGCTTAGGTCGGTGGATCACTTGAAGCCAGGAGTTTGAGACCAGCCTGGACAACATGGTGAAACCTTATCTCTACTAAAAATACAAAAATTAGCCAGGTGTGGTGGTGGGCGCCTGTAGTCCCAGCTACTTGGGAGGCTGAGGTATAAGAATTGCTGGAACCCAGGAAGCGGAGGTTGCAGTGAGCCAAGATTGTGCCCCTGTATTCCAGCCTGTGCAATAGAGCAAGACTCTATCTCAAAAAAAAAAAAAATTATTTCTGTTTGTGCCTCCTTTTTTCTGTGAAGACAGAGTAGAGTATCATATTCTGTCACCCAGCTCATGATTAGGCTACCTTTGTCCACAAAGAACCTGGAAACTCCAGGTGGGCTTGGGCTGACCTTTGAGTACTGTGATACCACTGATGGGTTTAGAATAGGCATTTCCAAGGTCTTGTATTTAGTGGGTAAGATATTTTTAAAATTGTTGTGGACATAGTAGGTGTATGTATTTATGGGGTACATGAGATATTTTGATACAGGTATATAATGCATAATAATCACATCAGGGTAAATAGGGTATCCATCACCTCAAACATTTATCCTTTCTTTGTGTTATAAACAATCCAATTATACTCTTTTAGTTGTTTTAAATTATACAATAAATTATTGTTGACTGTACTCACCCTGTTGTGCTATGAAATAGTAGATCTTATTCACTGTATCTAACTATATTTTTGTACCCATTAGCCATCCCCACTTCCCCCAGCCACCCCTGCCCTCCCCTGCTACCCTTCCCAGTTTCTGATAACCATCATTCTACTCTCTATCTCCATGTGTTCAATTGTTATCATTTTTTTTTTAGCTCCTCAAAATAAGTGAGAATATGTGAAGTTTGTCTTTCTGTTCCTGGCTTATTTCACTTAGCATAATGATCTCCAGTTCCATGCATGTTGTTGTAAATGACAGGATCTCATTCTTTTTAATGGCTGAATAGTTCTCCATTGTTTACATGTACCACAAATGTTTGCCATTTGTATGTCTTCTTTTGACAAATGTCTATTCAGATGTTTTGCCCATTTTTAAATCAGATTATTAGATTTTTTTTCCTATAGAGTTTTTTTGAGCCACTTATGTATTCTGGTTATTAATCCCTTATCAGATGGATAGCTTGAAAATATTTCCTCTCATTCTGTGGATTGTTTCTTCACTTTGTTGATTGTTTCCCATGGTGTGCAGAAGCTTTTTAACATGATGGATTCCATTTGTCCATTTTTTGCTTTGATTGCTTAGGCTTTTGGGCTATTACTCAAGAAATCTTTGCCCAGACCAATGTCCTGGAGTTTCCTTAACATTTTCTTGTAGTAGTTCCATTGTTTGGGGTCTTAGATTTAAGTCTTTAATCCATTTTGATTTGATTTTTGTACATAGTGAGAGATAGGGGTCTAGTTTCATTATTCTGCATATGGATATATCCAGTTTTTTTTTTAGCACCATTTATTTGAGACTGCCCTTTCCCCAGTGTATGTTCTTGGCTCCTTGGACAAAAATGAGTTTACTATATATGTATGGATTTATTTCTGAGTTCTCTATTCTGTTCCATTAGTTGGTGTGCCTGTTTTTATGACAGTACCATGCTATTTTTGTTGCTATAGCTCTGTAGTATAATTTGAAGTCAGGTAATTTGATTCCTCCGTTTTTTTCCCCCTCAGGATAGCTTTGTCTATTTGGGGTCAACTGTAGTTCAATATAAATTTTAGGATTATTTTTTCTATTTCTGTGAAGAACATCATTGGTATTTTGATAGAGGTTGTGTTGAATCTGTAGATTGATTTGGGTAGTATGGACATTTTAACAACACTGATTTTTTCCAATCCATGAACATGGAATATCTTTCCATTTTTTGGTGTCTGCTTCAGTTTCTTGCATCAGTGTTTTATAGTTTTCATTGTGGAAATCTTTCACTTCTTTGGTTAAGTTTATTTCTATGCAT
Source organism: Pongo pygmaeus (assembly GCF_028885625.2). Classification (NCBI taxonomy): domain Eukaryota; kingdom Metazoa; phylum Chordata; class Mammalia; order Primates; family Hominidae; genus Pongo; species Pongo pygmaeus. The sequence continues at coordinate 40,331,107 of NC_072390.2, read as the reverse complement.
TTAGTTTTATTTGCAGCTATCATAAATGGGATTACTTTCTTGATTTCTTTTTCAGATGGTTCATTGTTGGCATATAGAAATGCTGCAAATTTTTGTTTGTTGATTTTGTATCCTGCAACTTTACTGAATTTGTTTATCAGTTCTAATAGTTTTTTGATGGAGTCTTTAGGTTTTTACAAATGTAAAATCATATCATCTGCAAACAAGGATAATTTGATGTCTTCCTTTCCAATGCAGATACCCTCTATTTCCTTCTCTTGTCTGATTGCTCTAGGTAGGACTTCCAGTACTATGTTGAATAACAGTGGGACTAGCTGTGGGTCTGTTGCATATGGCCTTTATTGTATTGAGGTATGCTCCTTCTATAACCAGTTTTTTGAGGGTTTTTATCATGAAGGGATGTTGAATTTTATCAAATGCTTTTTCAGCAGCAATTGAAATGATCACATGTTTTTTGGCCTTCATTCTGTTGATATGATGCAGCAAATTGATTTATTTGCATATGCTGAACCATCCTTGCATCCTTGCATCCTTAAATCCCACTTGGTCACGATGGATGATTTTTTAAATGTGTTATTGAATTTGGTTAGTATTTTATTGAGGATTTCTGCATCAATGTTCAGTAGGGATATTGGGCTGTAGTTGTTTTTTATTCATGTGTCTTTGTCTAAGTATGGTATCCTGGTAATACTGGCCTCAGGCCAGGTGCAGTGGCTCACGCCTGTAATCCCAGGATTTGGGAGGCTGAGGTGGGAGGATCTGAGGTCAGGAGTTCGAGACCAGCCTGACCAACATGGAGAAACCCCGTCTCTACTAAAAATACAAAATTATCCAGTCGTGGTGGCATATGCCTGTAATCTCAGCTACTTGGGAGGCTGAGGCAGGAGAATTGCTTGAATCTGAGAGGCAGAGGTTGCAGTGAGCCAAGATCATGCCATTGCACTCCAGCCTGGGCAACAAGAGTGAAACTTCATCTCAAAAAAAAAAAAAAAAAAAAAAAAAATTCTGGCCTTGTAGAGTGAATTTGGAAGTATTCTCTTCTCCTTTATTTTTTGGAATAGTTTGAGTAGGATTGGTATTAGTTCTTCTTTAAATGTTTGATAAAATTCAGCAGTGAAGGCATTGGGTTCATGGCTTTTCTTTGCTGGGAGACTTCTTCTTATTGCTTTGCTCTTATTACTTGTTACTGATCTGCTTGAGTTTTGGATTTCTTCATGGTTCAATCTTGGTAGGTTGTATATGACTGGGAATTTATCCATTTCTTCTAGATTTTCCAATTTATTGGCATATAGTTGCTCAAATCAGCCTCTAATAATCCTTTGAATTGCTGTGGTATTGGTTGTAATGTCTTCTTTTTTATCTCTGATTTTATTTATTTGGATCTTCCCTCTTTTTTTCTTAATTAGTTGGGCTCAAGTTTTGTTGATTTTATCTTTTCAAAAAGACCAACTCTGTTTCATTGATCTTTTGCATTTGTTTTGATTCAATTTCATTTATTTCTACTCTGGTTTTTATTATTTCTTTTCCTTGAAGAATTTTGGGTTTGATTTTTTCTTGCTCTTATAGTTCTTAAAGATGCATCATTAGCTTGTTTATTTGAAGTTTTTCTACTTCCTTTTGCAGGTGTTTATAGCTACAAACTTTCCTCTTAGCCTTGGCTGTATTCCATAGGCTTTGATATGTTGTGTTTTTATTATCATTTGTTTAAAGAAATTTTTCAATTCCTTCTTAATTTCTTCATTGACCCACTGGTCTTTCAGGAGCATATTGTTTAATTTCCATGTGTTTGTATAGTTTCCAAAATTCCTCTTATTGATTTCTGGTTTTATTCCACTGTGGTCAGAGAAGATACTTGATATGATTTCAATTTTTTTGAATGTTTAAAGACTTGTTTTGTGACCTAACATATGGTCTATCCTTGAGAATGATCCATGTGCTGAGAAGAAAAATGTATATTCTACAACCATTGGATAAAATATTCTGCAAATATCTATTAGGTCCATTTGGCCTATAGTGCAGATTAAATTCTTTGTTGATTTTGTGTCTGAATGAACTGTCCAATGCTGCAAGTGGGGTGTTGAAGCCTCCAGCTATTATTATATTGGAATTTCTCTTTAGCTCTAATAACATGTGCTTTATATATCTGGGTGCTCCAGTGTTTGGTGCATACATATTTACAATTGTTACATCCTCTTGCTGGATTGACTCCTTTATCATTATATAATGACCTTCTCTGTCTCTTTTGATACTTTTTTTTTGAAATCTATTTTGTCTTATATAAATATAGTTATAGTTTTTTTTTTTTAGTTTCCATATGCATGGAATATCTTTTTCCATTCCCCTATTTTCAGTCTATGTGTCTTTATAGGTAAAGTGTATTTCTTGTAGGCAGCATTAGGTCTTGCTTTTTTTTTTTCTTAAATCCATTCAGCCACTCTATGTCTTTAGAAAGTTTAGTCCATTTACATTCTATGTTATTAATGATAAGTAAGGACTTATTCTTGCTATTTTGTTATTTGTCTTCTGGTTGTTCTGTGGGCTTCTTTTCCTTCTTTCCTTCCTTCCTGTCTTCCTTTTATTGAAGGTGATTTTCTCTGGTGGTATGTTTTAATTTCTTGCTTTTTATTTTTTGTGTATGTTATGGATTTTTTTTATTTGAGGTTACCATGAGGCTTGCAAATAACATCTTATAGCCCATTATTTTAAACTGATGGCAAGTTAACACTGATTGTATAAACAAACAAGCAAGCAAAGAGAAAGCTCATAAAAACTCTACACTTAATCTCCCTTCTTTTTAACTTATTGTTATTTCTATTTATGTATTATACAGCCAATGTCTTTAAAAGTTGTTCTAGTTATTATTTTTGATAGGTTCATTTCTTAGTCTTTCTATTCAAGATATGAATAATTTACATACCACAGTTACAGTGTTATAATAGTCTGTGTTTTATTTGTACTTACTATTACCAGTGAATTTTGTACCTTCAGATGATTTCTTATTGCTCATTAACATCCTTCTCTTTTAGTTTAAAGAACTCCCTTTAACATTTCTAGTAGGACAGGTCGGGTGTTGATGAAATCCCTCAGCTTTCGTTTGTCTGGGAAAGTATTTTGCCTTCATGTTTGTGAAGGATACTCTCTCTGGATATACTATTCTAGGATAAAATTTTTTTTTCCTTCAGCGTTTAAAATATGTCATACCTCCCTGTCCTGACCTGTATGGTTTCCACTGAAAAGTCTGCTGCCAGACGTATTAAAGCTCCTTTGTATGTTATTTGTTTCTTTTCTCTTGCTGCTCTTAGGATCCTTTGTTATCCTTGACCTTTGGAAGTTTAATTATTAAATGTCTTCAGGTGGTCTTATTTGGGTTAAATCTGTTTGGTATTCTCTAACCTTCTTGTACTTGAATATTGATATCTTTCTCTAGGTTTGGGAAGTTCTCTATTATTATCCCTTTGAATAAAATTTCTACCCCAATTTCTCTCTTTACCTCCTCTGTAAGGCAATAACTCTTAGATTTGCCTTTTTGAGTCTATTTTCTAGATCTTATAGGCATGCTTTATTCTTTCTTATTCTTTTTTTCCTTTGTCTTCTTTGAGTGTGTATTTTCAAATCACCTGTCTTCAAGCTCACTAATTCCTCCTTCTGCTTAATCTATTATGCTGTTAAGAGATTCTGATGCATTCTTCAGTATGTCAATTGCATTTTTTTAGCTCCAGAATTTCTGTTTGATTCTTTTTAATTATTTATATCTCTTTGTTAAATGTATCTGATAGGATCCTGACTTCCTTCTCTATGTTATCTTGGATTTCATTGAACTTCCTTAAAACAGCTATTTTGAATTCTCTGTCTGAAAGTTCACATATGTACCTCTGTCTTTCCAGGATTGACCACTAGTGCTTTATTTAGTTTGTTTGATGACATCATGTTTTCCTGCATAGTCTTGATGCTTGTGGATATTTGTTGGTGCCTAGGCATTGAAGAGTTAGGTATTTATTGTAGTTTTCACAGTCTGGGCTTGTTTGTACCTGTTCTTCTTGGGAAGGCCAGATATTCCAAGAGACTCTGGTGTTGTGATCTAAGTTTTTGGTCACTGAAGCTGTATTTGCTTTAGGGGGCAACCAAAGCCCAGTAATGCTGTGACTCTTGCAGACTCATAGAGGTACTGTCATGGTGGTCTTAGGTAAGATCAGGGAGAATTCCCTGGATTACCAGGCAGAGACTCTTGTTCTGTTCCCTTACTTTCCCCCAACAGAGTCTCTCTCTCTGTCTGTGCTGAGCTGCCTGGAGCTGAGGGTGGGGTGACACAAGAACCCTTGTGGCCACCACCACTGGGACTGCATTGGGTCAGGCCTGAAGCCAGCACAGCACTGGGTCTCACCCAAGGCCCACAGTGACCACTGCTTGGCTACTGCCAATGTTCACTCAAGGCCCTAGGGCTCTACAATCAGTAGGCGGCAAATGCAGCCAGCCTCATGTTTTTCCCTTCAGGGTAACGAGTTCCCCTCAGCCCCAGGTGGGTCTGTAGATGCCATCCAGGAGCCAGGGCCCAGAGTTGGGAACCTTAGGAATCAATCTGCTACTCTATTCTACTACAGCTGAACTGGCATCCAAGCTGGATGACTAAGTTATTCCCACTCTTCCATCCTCTTTCCTAAAGCAGAAGAGTCTCTCCCCATATCCATCACTAACCCAGGCCCACAGTAAATACTGCCTGGCTACCACCAATATCCACTCAAGGCCCAGGGCTCTTCAGTAAACTTATGGTGAATGCTGCCAGTCTTGAGTTTCTCCTTTAAGGGCAGTGGGCTCCCGTTTGGCTCAGGGCAGGTCCAGAAATGCCATCCAGGGGCCAAGGCCTGGATTTGAGGACCCCAGGAGCCCACTTGCTCCTTTACCCCACTGCAGCTGAGCTGGAACGCAAGCTATAAGACAAAGGCCCCTTGACTCTTCCCTCTCCTTTCCTCAAGATGAAGGGTTCTTTCTCCATGGCCACCACAGCTGAGAATGTGCTGAGTCATACCTGAAGCCAGCACAGCTCTGAGTCCCACCCAATGCCCATGGCAAGTACTCCTGGCTACCACTGGTCATTATTCAGGGCCCAAAGACTTTTTGATCAGCAGGTAGTGAATTCTGCCAGGTCTGAGTCCTTTCCTTCAAGGCAGTGGGCTTGCTTCTGGCCCAGGGCATGTTTGGAAATGTCATCTGAGAGCTAGGGCCTGGAATGAAGGAAGGCCTCATGACTCTGCCTGGTGCTTTATTCTTCTGTGGCTGAGCTGGTATCCAAGTTGCAAGGCAAAGTCCTCTTCACTCTCTCCTCTCCTCAAACAGAGGGAAGGAGTCTTTTCTGGAGCTGCAAGCTGTGCTGGCTGGGACTGGGGAAGGGGCGACACAAACACTCTTTTGCCTCATTAGGCTGATGTCTCACTATAGCACCAGGACTTGCCCTGGAATTTCAGTCCTTGTGGACTTGACTGCCTTTCAAGTTTATTTAGAACCCCAGAGCACTTTAGCTCATGGTGGCAGGACTTGCCAGAACTCAGTTTCTGACTGCTGGGATGAGTAATCCCCCTCTGGTGAGGGCTGGTCTGTATGCTCTCTCCATGGTTGCTGGCTGAGCTCTGCCCCGTGTTTCTTTCCGCTGTGATGGGGCAGAAGTGAGTTCCAATCCAAAGACCCACAATCACTGTGCTCTCCCTCCCTCAACCACACAGATTCTCTGCACAATGCCGCTGCTGCTGGGGGCTGGGGAGGGGTGGTGTAGGCAATTCAAGACTGCCTTACCTACCCTTTCCTTAATATGATATTGAAACCAGGTATTGTGATCACTCTCCTGAAATTTGGTTCTTATAAAGGTGCTTTTTTTGTGTGGAAAGTTGTTCAATTTGGCGTTCCTGCAGGGGAGCTGATTGCTGGAGATTTCTATTTGGCCATCTTGCTCTGCTTCCCTTCAGTGGGTAAGATTTTTGAAGATGGACTTTTATAAGCATGTAAAGGTGCACTGAACAAAAACAAAATGCCACTTTTTGCTGTAATTTCTTCCCCCTACTCTTCCCCCCTATTCTTTGGCACAGGGGAAAAAATGGTTGAACAAGGTAGTTTTTTAAAAAAAAGGCAGAAGAAAGAAAAATAACCCTGTAAGATTGAAGTTTGCATTGTATTCACATTTTTCTTTTCTTTTTTGCTGAAATAGATATTGATGTTGCTTATACTTACTCAAGTTTGGGGCTCCAAAAATTTCAGGGGAAAGTTGTTTAATTTCATTTATAGGCTGAGGTTTTTATTTTTATTTTTGAAAGATACCAGGATTGAAGGAGCTTTGAATTCATGCACAAGCAAAAACCAATCATGCTGAACAATTACCTATAAATAGATTTTACTCGACTCACAGTAGGCTAACAATTGTTTACCAAAGGTTTGCCCATTAGGATATTTGGGGGTTGTTGGCAGGACTAACACCAGGCAAAATTGCCAGGTAGGACGCGCTTTCTAGGGCGGTAGTACTACACAGAAAAAAAGCAGGGGCTTTGGAAAGCAGCTGTTCAGGAAACCGAGTTTAGTTCTAGCCCAGGCAGTTGCCAGCTGTATGATCTTGACATATTTTTTATTACCTTCCATAAAAAGTGCCTTGCTATCCCTTCACTCTGCCTTATTTTTCTTCATAGCACTTATCACCATCTGTTATACTATACATTCATTTTAAGAATATGTGTTGTCTATCCCCTCCAAGTAGCCTGAGTTAGCTCCTCGAGAGCAAGGACTTTGCCTGTTTTCATTTTTGCAGTATCTCCAGGAACTAGACTACTGCTGAGCATACCTAGCACATGTTCAGTAAATATTTGTTGAGTGAATGAATGTCAATTGGGAGTAATAACCCTGCCTTGCTGGAGTGGTAGGTTAAATACAGCATACATGTGAAACAACTAGCCGAGTGGACAGTACACAGAAAGGGCTCATTAAATATTTGTTCCTTTTACTACTTCTCCCAAGTCTCGCCCCGTCTCTGTATTCCCCTTGTTTTGAAAATCTCTAACTTTTAGGCATTCAGTGTTCAGGTGGCCCCTTCAAAACCTTTTCTCATAAAGTACAATTGTCCCTTGGTATCTGTGAGGGACTGGTTCCAGGGCACCCCATGAATACTCAAATCCATGTAGACTCAAGTCCCTTTTATAAAATGGCATAGTATTTGCCTGTAATCTATCCTCCAGTATACTATAAATCATCTCTAGATTACTTATAAAACCTAATGCAATGCCTATACATCACTTCATTTGCACGGATTAAATGTGGTATGTGGTGCAGGCAAATTCAAGTTTTGCTTTTTCGAATTTTCCTGTTTCCCGCCCCCGAATATTCTTCGCCTGAGGTTGGTTGAATCCGCGGAATCCGCGAATGCAGAACCCATACAGCCAACTGTATTTGTTAGAAGTCCTAAACTCCTAGGGTGAATTTAATCAAGAGATGACCGCTCCTGGAAACATGCACTTTTAAGCCTTATTTTTAGTTGTGGAATAAAAGGAACTGAACCTCATTAAAGGAATTTAAGATATTAGTCAAGCAGATGGGAGAGGGACAATGCTAGGATGGAAATGCTAGGTGCCCCTGAAATCATAGTATATTGCTGATTTTCTACACTGCCTGTGAGGCTGGTTGGCCCTGTGCAAGCCTCAGAATTCTTGGCTGGTCTCAGCATCCTTAGTGAGATCAGATGGGGGTGCCTGCTGCTGAGGTTGATTAAGAGCCCCTGGAAGAAGCACTTGACTGTGAACCAGGAGATGAGTTCTAATCTGAAGTTTTCCACCAATTAGCCTTGAAATATTCAAGTAATGTATTTCATTTGACGAAACATGTGTCTGGAAGTAAAATAACAGTGATAATCTTCAAGGCCTTCAGCTAAGACACGACAGCACAACACTGTGTTTTATCTATTTCCACTGGATTTTATGGTTTAATTATGACTTTACCCAAACTAAACCGTGGACTACTGCTGATAAATAGAATGATGTTTTTGTGTTATTTTTTCAGAGGCTGGGTCTCACTGTGTCACTCAAGCTGGAGTGTAGTGGCGTGATTATAGCCCTCTGCAGCCTCCAGCTCCTGGGTTCAAGTGATCCTACTAACTCAGCCTCCTGAGTAGTTAGGACTACAAGCATGTGCCACCATGCTTGGCTAATTTTTAAATTTTTTGTGGAGACAATGTCTTGTTACATTTCCCAGGCTGGTCTTGAACTCCTCAAGGGATCCTCCCACCTCTGCTTCCCAAAGTGTTGGGATTACAGGTGTGAGCCACTGCACCCAGGACTTACTGTTTTTAATAACTTTTCTTGGTGTGATGATAATAATAATAATAATAATAATATAGGTTTAATAGGAGAAATTTGAAAATGAAGAAAGACAAAGAATAAAAATTACTTGTAATCTTACTATCAAATATATTCATTATAAACATTTTGGTATATTTCATTCTTTGTTCCTTCTATCTCTAGTCTATCTCTATTTCTAACCTATATTTGTATATATCATCCTGTATAAAAAATAATGTGTTCCTTTTTCAATTAACATGAATATTTTCTATATAGTAACTGTTCTTCAAAATCATGACTTTATGAAGGGTGTAATATATGTTTATACCATAATTTATATGACCATCTCGATTGCCAAATAGTCAGCTTGCTTTGTGTTTTCATTGTTATAAATTGTGTCAGTCTGGAATTCTTGATTTATCACCAAACATGTTCCCCTTTTAGGCCTCCCCATCTCAGCAAATGACATCACCATTTATTCCATCACTCAAATCAGAAATACAGAAGTCATCCTTTCCCTTATTTAAAATCCACTTCCTGTCCATCGCCCGACGTTGCTAGTTCTAGTTCCAAAACGGACCTTCCGCCTGCCCCTCCTCCTCATCCCCACTGCCCTGCTCTGGGCTTGCACTTGCTCCACTGCAGCAACTGCCAAACAGCTACCTCTGCAGCTCCCCATGTCTCCTTATATCCATTTTCCACATGATCTTTTAAACCCATATGTTGCATCATGTCATTCCCTGCTTTGGATCCTTCAGTGGCTACTTAACCCCACTTGCATAAAATCCAAAGTCCTCTAAGCCCTCCAGGCCCTACATGATCTGGCTCCTGGCCCCCTTTCCAATCTGATGATAAGTCATTCTGTTACTTGCTTACTGTTTCCTGGTCATGTCAGCCTTTGGCCATTTCCCAGAGGATGCCATGGGCTGTGTTGCATTCTTCAAGGACATTGCACCTGCTGCTCCTCTCTCTTGCGGGCCCTTCCCCTTGCTCTATCCTCGACTGGTTCCTTCTTATCCATCGTGTCTCGGCTTTAATACTGTTCCCTCAGCTGGGCTCTCCAGATACATGTTGTCTCCAGTACTGCCCTTTATCTCCACACAATGCTTATTTTCTTCATAGACCCATTTTGGCAACTGGCATTTATTTATTTATTTATTAATCATCTGTAGAAGCTGTACAAGGACAGAGACCATATCTGTTTTGTACACTTCTATAGCCCCAGCATATAACACAATGTCTGGAAAAGGGCAGGCTCTCAATGAAATACTCTCACATGTATAAACCTCATTAATAAGCTCCAAACTGGAAATTAAAACACGATTTTTTGTCCAAAATAATAGAACATTAAAGACTGACACTCCTAGTATTGGGGGGGAGGTGGCTGAGAAATGCACGTTTTATTTTATTTTATTTCTCAACTTTCATTTTGTTTTCAGGAGATATATGTGCAGGTTTGTTACATGGGTAAATTGCATGTTGTTGAGGTTTGGGATACGAATGATCCTATCCCCCGGGTAGCTAGTTTTTCAACCCTCACCCTCCTTCCACCTTCCCTCCACTAGAAGTCTCTCATGTTTATTGTTTCCATCTTTATATCCCTGTGTACTCAATGTTTAGCTCCTACTTATAAGTGAGAATGTGCAGTATTTGGTTTTCTGTTCCTGTGTTTATTTTCTTAGAATAATGGCCTCCAGCTGCATCCATGTTGCTGCAAAGGACATGATTTCTTTCTTTTTTTTATGGCTGCATAGTATTTCGTGGTGTACCACATGTACCACATTTCATGGTGTACCACATGTACCACATTTTCTTTATTATCCAATCCACCACTGACGGGCATCTTGGTTAATTCCATGTCTTTGCTTATTTATTATACAGCAGCTGCAAATTTCCAAAGCTTGTGTTCTACTACTCCCAGCAAACTTCTAGGCTATATTTAACCCATTGGTCTGTTCACTTGAAACTGTAACTACAGATACCACCTCTACATCCCTAATCTTACCCCCATCCTTCTGGTGGAGGAGGGGAGATATAGTCAAATAAGATCTATCAGATAAAAATGAAAACTCGTGGGATGAACTAACTACTTGAATTCCCTTCCTGCTTAGCATTTCATTCAAAATAGTTATATATAGTTATAGATGTGTGAGTTCACTGGCTGAGACCCAGACTGGGGAGGTAAAATTTTCACTAACAAGGTTTTATTAAATCTATGAGATAATTGCAAGACCCAGGATGTTTTGAACCTAATGGGACATCAGTGCAATTGAACTCCCAAACAGCTGTCATTCATTTTGGGGTAAAATTTGTGAATTAATCCCTTGATGTCTTTTTTTTTTCACTTCTTTTCCTTTTGGTCTGTAGGAAGTGTGCCTCAGCTAAAGGTTAAACTTTTAAAACTGTTCAGGAGGCAAATCCTTTCAAAGCTTTGTGTGGAAAATATTCTTTTAATTCAAATTTGGTGAGAGTTGCCAGGGTAGCAAATTAAAGATTTATTGTCTGGGAATTTTTGGATCACAACCTAACATAGGTCTGGTTGCTTTATTCTAAAATGTTTGGAGGTTTTCCAGCCACCGAGCTTTCTACTTGGGCCAGGTATTGGAAGCATAGCCAATGCATTGATTGATTAATCAAAGCAATGCATGTTGTGAATCCTGTTTCTGTGACAGATATTTATAAAAAGCTGTTGATGTAGCTATTTATTTATTTATTTTGCCAGATTATTGCATGTTGGCAATATTTTTGTACCACGATAACCACAAAAATATACCCTCTAGTTAGGCAGATAAAGCTTGGAGGATTAATACAGTTTTGCAGGAGTGTTAACTCATCAAGCAATAGCATGTCCAGGATTACACACAGAAACAAAGATGCAGTTCCGGGTGACTGTGCCTTGTAGCTACTCAACCCAGATCAAATGAAATAAAGTGAAAAGGTATTTTAAACTTCAGAAACTTCAGGACAAATGGAATGTTACTGATGTGAACTCCCACAAGGTACCAAAATAGATGCACTTTTACTCTGTTTTGAAATTAATTCCAAGTCCAGGGAGCAGAATACATAATGTCTGTAATAATTTCAGAGTGAATCCCAGGGAAATTAAACATTAAATCTGGCTGAGATTTCACATTATAGGAATTATCGAATGTGTGCCATTAGCAAACATCATTCAGTAACTTACTGTATCCGAAGCTGCGAGGTTTAAACAAATACTCCAGTGTAACATTTTACTTATTAGGAGGCGTGACCAAACAATCAAATTACCAAGAATAAAATGAGAGTTCTAAACAGCCTGGTGTTGTAAATAAAACTAGTCTTAGCTCTGCACCAGGCATTGCTCTCTTTGGGTACCTTTGAATCCAAAAGCCAAGAGAAAGGTGTATAAAGTAAGTTTATTTCAGTGGAGAAAAAGATGGTTCTTTTTTAACCGTATTTCCCTTCTTTCCTCCCATTGCTACTGCCGCTGGCTTTCTCTCAGGTGTCCTTCTATTCATTCTCTCTTTCTCTCTTTCTCTCTGTTTCTCTTTACAAATAGTTTGTCTTTCCCCAAAACCTTATTACAGAACAGAAAAGACTGGTATCTTGCTGGCTGAGGTGAATATTTACTTGTAAATTGCTTTTTTGAACTTAGATGACTGATAGCTTGCACTTTTTTGCTTACACTGAATGAACTAATCTGGTTTGGTTCCCCTCATTTTAACACGTGTGTCTCCACACACTGGTCGAGGACCTTTCCTGTGCATATGGTCCCCCTATGTGTGGCATCCCTGGCAAAATCCCCAGGCTGAGCCATCCTCAGAGGCCACCTGCAATCCATGGGATTCTGTTTCCACACGGAGCTTTTACCCGTCATGAAGAAAGACTGCAGAAGTGCATTGGTGGTGAATGAGTACCTTCCAGCTTCCACGGCATTTCTAAGGGTCAGTAATTCATGACCTTCAATAGAACTTCTTGCATGGCTCCCAGGAGCTATGTGGCTAGCATAAGACTTAGAATAATAATAATAAAAAAATTCCAGACCCTGGTAGCATCTGGTCTCATCACCAGACATGCCCTGTTTATGTGGAGCCAGTTGCTCAGGTGGTGAGCACACGGAGAGACGCAGGGGTTAGGTCCAGGGTCCGCCAGCACCCCTCCCTGTGACAGCTGGTGGGAGAAGCATGCTGTTGATCTTATGAGGGGTCAGGGCACTGAGTATGGATGTGGATGGACCCCAGGAGTTTGTCACTGTTCCTGAAAAAGAACACAAAACTGGCCAAAGCTTATGGCTGGCTAATACATAAATAAATAAATATGTTGAGTGTTTTCTGAATGAACCAAAAATCAGTCCATGTTGTCTGACGAAAACTTTTTTGTTGTGTTTTTAATAAATGACCTTTCTAGTGACAGGCAATTGGAGCTGTTGCCGAAATCTGGGCTGTGTGGTTGATATGCACAAGAAGGCCAGCAGTTGTTTGCCAGCTCTTCCCTCTAGGGCTGTAGTTCTCTTTGTACGGTGTATGAAGGGATACTTTCCCATTTGAAAGCCCCTGAGTCTTTAATGCACACAGGTATATTGTAACTTGCAGTCTGACAGCAAAACAAAAGTCACGATATACGGCGCACTACTTCAGTATATTTTTTCCATGTATGACAATGTGGAGATGGAAACCCTTTTAAACTAAGCAGAGAGCACCTAGGAGCTAAATCCAAAGCACATAAAACAAAAATCCCAATTTAACAAGTGGAAGGAAATATCACATTCTAGCTATACTATACATAATATTAAGAATTTTATTTTCTGCTTTTTCAAGAAAACCTCCCTGCACTTTAACCCCCTGTGACTTGCACAGCCAACAAAAAGGCCTTTGCCCCCACTGAAATCCCCCTTTCCCTGATGCAAACTGAGCTACGCACCTGGGGTGACAACCTGCCATCCCCGCCCGCTCAGTAATCATCAGCCAGTCTTTCCTTTTCCTGGGGACTGGAATGTTTTCTCAGCTGCTGTCATTCCTCTCTGGGTTCTAGCAAGAGAAGGGCGTGTGCAATGTTGGGAAAGGGCTTTGGGAAAATAAACTATCTCAGTCGCCTGAAGGAGTAAGTTAGTTGGAAATAATGACACCACTTGGAGATAAAATTCAACAGCATCTTTTCCTTTTCATTGAACACATCGCTGGGTTAGTTTCTGACTTCAGTGCATTACAGATTAATCTTTTCCCCCTGTTGTACTTCACCTTTAAGGAAGTGTCCACATCTGGACATGCTAACTGCTTTGCTGACAGTCCTCCAGGGCAGAACTCTCGAGTCACAGAGCAGCCTAATCAGCAGAAGGGGTGAGTGGCTGAAACTTCCAGGATGCTTTCTAAGAGCATTTAGCCAGATGGAAAGAATCATTGTTTGCTTAAATGCAAATGTCCCTTATATATCATTGGCACTTTTCCTATGAGATTTTCCTAGGAGAGTGGCTTGCTCAGGAACTCTCTATTCATGACCTTTCTTTGGGGATTTAAAGAGTTCAAATGGCCAATGTTCAGTGTCTGCCTCTCGGTACACTATAATGAGTCTTATTTCAGCTAGCTCTCTTTTCAGGTTTGGTTAATATTCATCCAATTTTTCCGTAGTAAGGATCAAGAGCTAAAGCTCTTCAGGGTGTGTCCCCTTATATCCAGATCAGAGTTTTCCCTTTAAGGGCAAGTAAAGGCAAAGTCTTTGTTTGGACCCAAAGCAAAATGTAAGCTTTGGCCACTTGTCCTCCTGCTGTTTATAGCCTGGCCTCCTCCAAGTCCTTAGAGCCACAATTAACTTGGTCCTTTGCCATTTGTCTTAGTCCATTTGTGTTGCATAAAAAAATACCTGATGTATAAAAGAAAGAGATTTATTTGGCTCACAGTTCTGCAGGCTGTACAAGAAGCATGGCGCCAGTATCAGCTGCTGGTAAGGGCCTCAGGCTGCTTCCACTCATGGGGGAAAGTGAAGGGAAGTTGGTATGTCTGGAGATCACATGACAAGAGAGGAGGCAAGAGAGAAGAGGGAGATGACAGGCTGCCAGGCTCCTTTGAGCAACCAGCTCTTGTGTGAACCAATAGAGTGAGAACTCACTCATTACTGCGAGTATGGCACCAAGCCATTCATGAGGGATCTGCCACCATGACCCAGACACTTCCCAGCAGGCCCCACCTCCAACGCTGGGGATCAAATTTCAGCAGGAGGTTTGGCGGGTCAAATATCCAAGCCATAGCACCATTTGTATATCTCATTGGGCCAAGTGACATTAGGGCTTAAGTAGCTCTTTTGTGGAAGTAAATAAAAGCAAGTACCTTTTCTTTATAGTTATCCTGCACTGATAACTAATCATCCTTTTTAAATTTGTAGAGGGCTCCCAACTTCAGCTATAAGACAATGCAAAAGGCATAACTTTAGTTACAGAAACTATCAAGTGTTCTGAAGAGCAGCTAGGAGAACTTGTTTAGGGTACATTTGGACATTTGCCCATTTTTTGAATCATTACCTAGATTACCAGTTTTCAAATGAGTCTTGTCCCCAAGATATTTTGTCAGTGGAGGAATGGGAGGTATAAAAACCCTAGAGTTCACCTATTCCTTGGCCCCAGTTGACTCCAACAAAAATTAAGTGTCTTGGAAGTTAAAGAGGAAACCAAGAATGATTTACATTAGACACTTGTAGTATAGATGGTTTATCAAAATAATATTTGTGTGCCTTGTTTGATAATGTGGAGTTTTCACTAGGAGACAGCTATCCAGCTTCTCTTTCATCCATGAGTGGCCATGTGACTGGTTCTTGCCAATAAAACATGAGTAAAGGGGATTTGTAGTCACATTCAGCTGAGGCTTTTAAGTAGGTAGGGTCTCTCATTTTCCTTTCCCCTGGGTAGAAGCAGAGTCCTCTAAGGCCCTAGGGGATGGTGGCAACACAAGTTGGAAGAAGCCTGGATCCCTGAATCACCATGTGGAGGAAATCACCCAAATGACCAGGAAAACTCTCATGGAATTGTTAGATGAATGAGAAATAAATTCTATTGTGTCAAGCCACTAAAATTTTGGGGCTTATTTGTTGTGATAGTTAGCATGACCCTAATACACCAATAAGATGGTGTCTGATTTTTATATCAAATGAATTAATAATTCACTTGGAAAAAAAGCATAGATGTTTTGTTACTATGAACATTCATAGCACAAGATGGTGGAGAGCCCCCTGGAAGGCCATTGGTATCACCAGAACTTAATCAAGAGCAAAAGGTCAATCATTTTAATTTCCAAACTGATCTTACATGATCTTGCCATGAAAATGGATGTCTTCCTTAAGATATAAATCTGTATTTTAAAGTCGGAGAGCATCTGTGCATTTTCTCTGGTGCCTGTGTTGTCATAGAGGTAGATATTGTGAGTCCTGGTGTTGAATGTTCATGTGAACTAAGTACAGTATCCCTCCTTATCCTTGGATATGCTCCAAGACCCCCAGTAGATGCCTGAAACCACAGATAGTACCGAATCTCATATACACTACATTTTTTCCGATACATATATACTTATGATAAAGTTTAATTTATAAATTAGGCATGGTAAGAGATTAACAACAACTAATAATAAAATGGAACAATTCTAACAGTATACTATAATAAATGTTATGTGAATGTGGCTTCTCTCTCTCAAACTATCATATTGCACTGCATTTACCATTCTTCTTGTGCTGACATGAGAAGATAAAATGCCTATGTGAAGAGAGGAAGTGAATGATGTAGGCAGTGTGATGTCATGTCAGGCTACTGTTGTCCTTGAAGACAAGCACTGTGATACTACTGCAGTTCATCTGATAACTGAGATGGCTCCTAAGTGAGTAAGGGGCAGGTATACAGCTTGGAGACTCTGGATTAAGGAATGATTCATGTCCAGGCATGTAAATTATTTCTTTTGTTTTTCTTTTTTTGAGACGGAGTCTCATTCTGTCGCCCAGGCTGGAGTGCAGTGGCACGATCTCGGCTCATTGCAAGCTCCGCCTCCTGGGTTCATGCCATTCTCCTGCCTCAGCCCCCCGAGTAGCTGAGACTACAGGTGCCCACCACCATGCCCAGCTAATTATTTTTATTTTTATTTTTAGTAGAGATGGGGCTTCACCGTGTTAGCCAGGATGGTCTTGATCTCCTGACCTCATGATCCACCCGCCTTGGCCTCCCAAAGTGCTGGGATTACAGGTGTGAGCCACCGCACCCAGCTGTAAATTATTTCTTTGTGGAATTTCCTACTTAATATTTTCAGACGTGGTTGACTGCAGGGGACAGAAACTGTGGAGAGTGAAACCATAGATATTGGTGGACTGTTGTATAGTGTGAGTTAACTTTCTAAATTGAGGCATTTGCTTTTGTCTTGTGAAGGAATGCTATAAATTCCAGTTAGTTTGAATCTTTTACTCCTTTCCAGCTTTAGCCAGCACCTCTGGAAGTACTACTTAGGGGACTTACACAAATTTGCTTTTGTAAGAAAAACCCCAACCTAGGTATAAGACAATAAAAATAATAGTTAAAATAAGTCACATGGTTTATTAATGGAAACCCATGCGTAGTCACTGATGTGGTTGCAACAATAACTCTAATCTTCAGAAGCACAGATGTTAAACTGCTCTGCCTCTCCAGATGTGCTCACGTGGGGTCTGTCGAAATGGGGCAATATGTAGTCTAAAACATGCCACCCTCTCAGAGAACAGAGAGGTACTTACTTAGTCCAGTTGTCCAATGTCTTTGTTTTTCCTCCAACAAAGATCAAAACAGAGCTCTTAATGTGTGTTTGGTTTAAATTTAACGGCATACAGTATTTGCTCCCATCGGCACTTCCTCTCACCTGTGGAGATAAACTATGTTATTTTACTACAAACCCATATGGTTTCCATCTCTGTCTCGCCTGGCTTGGTGCAGTATCTGTTTACTATGGAGTGGTCAGCAAGTCCTGTGAGCACTTCATGCAGCGTGGTAATGCGCTGAGTTTTATATTTGCTCTTTTCTGTTCAGCTTATGTTAGTCCCATCTTAAAATAAACACAAATTCATTGAAAAGTATTTTCCATCAGACTTAGCCTTAAATACCATCAAACTAGCTGAGACAGGAAAGTGCCATGAAATTCTGTAATTGCTTGGCATATTGGTTCTTTCTTCACTTTTATGCCATTTTCCCAAATAAACTCTAATATGAAAAATGCATTTTTTCAAGGAAACCATTCTGATTTTTATACAAAATATATTGAGTGCTCGCCTTTTTTTTCTTTCTCTTTTTTTTTTTTTTGGTCTAAGAGGGATAATAATTCTTTTGGTATTTTTATGATATAAAGGGCTCAGATTCCCTTTTAAGAAAGAAAAGGAAGCAGAATCAAGATTCACTCGTTTATCTAATTCAATTAATAAATGCTTTTAGAGCACACTGATAGTATCAAACATAATCTGAAGAGGCATTGTGCCTCTAGGAGTAGTTAAGACAGATATGGTACATAATATTATAGGACTTAGTGGGTAATAAGAACAAGTAATTTAAAATCTGATGAGTGTTACAAAAGGGGAAGTACAGGGATCTGGGGCTCATAGGGTGTCAGTTGTTCCATTTTGAGGTGTCTTCCTCAGATAAGGAGAACCCAAGAATTCTATGAAATGAACATGCCAGTAGAGCATGTTTATAGTGCACTGAGTTATCAATCAAGTGCGATATGTAGATTGAGTTAGCTTCCAGACATTACAGAATCTCAGATTGGGATAAAGATTATCTTTCCAACTCAGTGGATTATGGTGAAATATGCAACAAAAGTGGCACAAACAACAACAGCAACAACAATAATGATGTTTCATGAGGAAAAGTTTGCTAGGGTTTACTGCATTTTATTCTTTCCCAGGTATCCTTTCTTTTCTTCCTTCGCCCGCTTCCTTCTTCCTTCTCTTTTTCTTTTTGCATAAAGCAATAGTACTTAGAAATGAAATACTAAATTAATGATGCTCCCACCAGTTAGAACAAAACAAAAAGCAACACAAAGTGAAGGCGAAAATAACTTGCCCTTGCTTTCAGTGATCATTCTACACTGGACAACACAGATGGTGATTATTTGAGTGTGAAAATTGGGTTGTAAAATGAATATCTTCAAAAATGTCAAGAGTAAATGCCCTTTTGCAGGCAAACATGATACTGAAAGAATTCCAGCAGCTTGCTGCCCAAGGCCCTTGATTCCATGTAAATTGAGCTTAGAGGAAAATTTGTCTCTAAGAGAGAGTTTTTGATAGTGCCAAGGCATACTTGACTGAGAAGAAAAGGAGATTATGAGTTCTAGAGTATTTTGTGGTTTGTGGTTGAGAAACAGGCATCAGGCTCTGGGGTTTGAGGTGCAAAGAATTTGCTTACATATTTTGTGGAACTTGCACAAAACAGGATTAATGGAACCAGGTAATGGCCAAGCTGATCTCAGTTGAATAGCTAAGCTTATCTCATCCATCTTCTCTTTCTGATTGAGATGGGGAAAGATAGAAAACTAGGTAAGAAAAATGAATTCATCCCTGACTACTCAACAATTCCATTTTTTTAAATTTTAAATTTTAATTTTTAATTTTGTTTGAGATGGAGTCTTGCTGTGTTGCCCAAGTTGGAGTGCAGTGACATAATCTCGGCTCACTGCAACCTCTGCCTCCCAGGTTCAACTAATTCTCGTGCCTCAGCCTCGTGAGTAACTGGGATTACAGGTGCCTGCTACCACATCTGGCTAATTTTTGAATTTTTAGTAGAGATGAGGTTTCACCATGTTGGCCAGGCTGGTCTCGAACTCCTGACCTCAAGTGATCTGTCCACCTTGGCCTCCCAAAGTGCTGGGATTACAGGCATGAGCCACGGTGCCCAGCCAACTATTCCCTTTTAAAACAGTCACACAATTTGGTTATGAGACACAAGTTTTAAGAATGAATCAAAGGCACACAGCTCCTTCAGATACGCAAGGATGGAAGAGGATGCAAACAATGCAATTATACAGTTAAACACAGGGCAGATTCTAAGCCAAGCCCTTATCTTCTGCAGTGTTCTGGAGAGAGCTTGGTACAATTTGAAGATGCCAAAAAGCACAGGATTAGAAAGGGCTATCAGAAAAAAAAGTTTCAATCAAAATCCACAAGAGAAAAAGTAAGTTTCTTCCTTACCAAGAGTCCTTTTCTCCCTGGGAGGTGGGAGAGAATATTAGCATAAAGAAGCAAGAACTAAGTAGTGTTCTTCTCTTTTTGTTGATACCCCAGGGGTGGCTCACTTGTATTAGAGAATCTTTACCGTGCTTAGGGTTTCTGAACAGATGTTTTTCCTCCCTTAAATGGTGAAGTACCCCCACCTCTTGGCCAGGTGGAAGTGGATGAGTCTGGACCACTGGGATCAGTGCAGGGAAGAGCCCAGGGGAAATTTCCTGGGGACATAGAGCCAATTTCAGTTTTCTTCCCAGGGAAGAACAGATTGTCAGGACACTGGATCCAAATAAGTGGGACATACTAAATTCTTAGCAAGTGCACATTAAAATCCAAGGTAGGAGAGAAAGATATAATGGAAAGTCTTCTGGGAAGCTGTAGCTCTTATCATTTGATGGGAGCTCATCCAGGCCATCTTATAAAGAGATCTGAGACTATGTGTGAGAAAGAAAATGGAGACCAGCCCCAGGCTGCAAGGACCCAGTGAGGGACCAAGGGTTCAGCTTACTATCTGTGGTGCACAGCTAGATTCTAGTTCTTACCAGGGACCTGGAGGGAAAAACTGGGCACTGGAAACCATGGCAAAAGGGGTAATTAGGGTATATAAAGAGAGGGTAAGCAGGGAAACCCTTACCAGATGCTCCTGAAATTCCTGAATGACTAAATCTGTCCATGAGGCACATTAGATGATGGGTATGAGAACTGCAGACTGTGTCTATACTGCACTTGCTGGAGAGAGGCGGGGTGGATGACCCCAAGCCCATGGCCAGAACTGGCTCTCTGATGCAGGCAGGGACCAAGGGGAGCTCTCTTTGCTGGTGACTGATGCCATTGAAAGAGAGAGAGAGAGAGAGAGAGAGAGAGTGTGTGAGTGTGTGTGTGTGTGTGTGTGTGTGTGAGTGTGTGTGTGAGTGTGTGTGTGTGTGAGTGTGTGTGTGTGTGTTAGGAGGGTCATTGTAGAATTCTGGGAAGACCCAGGATTTTAAAAATGCTTAAGTTGGCCAGACGTGGTGGCTCACACCTGTAATCCTAGCACTTTGGGAGGCTGAGGGGGGTGGATCACCTGAGGTCAGGATTTCGAGACCAGCCTGGCCAACGTGGCAAAACCCCGTCTCTACTAAAAATACAAAAAATAGCCTGGTGTTGTGGTGGGTGCCTGTAATCCCAGCTACTCAGGAGGCTGAGGCAGGAGAATCAGTTGAACCTGGGAGGTAGAGGTTGCAGTAAGTCAAGATGGCGCCACTGCATTTCAGCCTGGGCAACAGAGTGAGACTCTTGTCAAAAAAAAAAAAAAAAAAAAAATCCTTAAGAATCACTGGAATTTCAAAGACAGACTTTTCCTAAGTCATACTATCTGAAATGCTACTGTTGATCATTCCACAACACAATGATTATGAGACCCATTTTACAGGTAGAGAAAATAAGAGAAAAAAATAAAAACTGATTCACTTCAGGCTACCCAAGTTAGTTATAGTGATAATTGTTTTTCAGACTTAGTAACCCAAATTTGCTTTTCCACATGACCTTAGTTTATTATATAACAAAATATTTCATTCTGTTTGGTTTTATGTCTGTAAATCTTTTCAGTCTGTTATTGTGGAAAAATATTTTAAAAGCTTCATGTTTCTGAGAAATGCTTTGGTGTATGGTCTTTACCAGAATTTCTCATTAGTGGCTTTGCACCAGATTGATGCTTCATACAGCTCAATTATTTGAATTTTAGCCTTTTAATTTTAAATTATCAGTTATTCCTTCATTTTTGTAAGGCATAGGGAAGGATTGTGGAAAGGGGTAGATTATAAGGGCTGACTCTGAAATTGCAACTGACATTGCTTCAGTTTCTGATTTGTTCAGCCCATTATAGTTTATTTCAGAGGGTTCTGTAGAAAACAAAGAAAACACTAATATAGGGCAAAAAGAAAAAAAAATCAGAAAACAAACTAAAAACAAAACCACAATAAAAACAAGCAAAGAAGGCAAAAACTCAGGGAGATAAAGACAGCCTCACTAATGAGTCCCCAACTGATTAAAAGTAAATACATTTCTATTCCTAGAAAAGTGTAAGTAACATTTGTTGCCACAAACTGTTTAGCTTTAGCAAAAATAAAGAGTTGCCCTCAAATTTGTTATGAGAGGACAGCAACACTGCAGCTAATTATTTCCCAGGCGCCTCTGGCCTGAATTTAAAAATGAGCTACTAACAGCAACACATGAAATGGGCCCATCTTTAGCCCCAGCTTGACAGATAACTCATCATTATGTTTGTCTTTAAGGGGACTCTGCATCATGGTTGGGCATTGATTACATGCATGGTACCAACTAGATTCATGGGAGTTCCACAGTATAACATGGGGTTAAGTACTTGAGCTCTAGAGTAAAGGCCATCTGGGCTTGAATCTTAATCCTGCCTGTGTGACTTTTAGCAAAATACTTGTGTCAGTTAGCTTTGGCTGTGTAACAAACTATCCCAAAATTCAGTAGCTGAAAAAAATCATGATGTATTTGTGCATGATATGATGGGTTGACAGTTCAGCTGGGTTCAACTGGGACAGCATCATTTTGCTCCACACAGTGTTGGCTGGGCTCACTCACACATCTAGGGCCTTGGGTAGGGCCCTTCTCTATGTCTTCTCTCTTCATGTAACAGGCTAGGCTGGGTTTTTTTATATGGTGGCTGAAAGTTCTCAGCAGCAAGAGAGGGCAGGCTCCAATGAGCAAGCATCTATCAAGCCTTGACTTATGTTTCATTTGCTATTGTCCCATGAAATAAGTTAATTCACATGACTAAGACCAAATTTAAGGTTTAGAAGGCTGGATGCTGTGGCTCATGCCTGTAATCCCAGTGTTTTTGGAAGCTCAGGTGGGAGCATGGCTTGAGGCCAGGAGTTTGAGACCAGCTCAGACAACATAGCAAGACCCCATCTCTTTTTTTTTAATTAAAAAATTTTTTTTAAAATTATACTTTAAGCTCTAGGGTACATGTGCACAACATGCAGATTTGTTTCATATGTGCACATGTGCCATGTTGGTGTGCTACACCCATTAATTCGTTATTTACATTAGGTATATCTCCTAATGCTCTCCTCCCCCCACCCCACAATGAGTTCATGTCTTTTGTAGGGACATGGATGAAGCTGGAAGACCCCATCTCTTAAAAAAAATCAGCCAAGCATGATGGTGTGCACCTATAGTCTTAGCTACTTGGGAGGCTGAGGTGGGAGAATCACTTGAGGCCAGGAGTTGGAGGCTGTAGAGAGCTATGATTGCACCACTGCATTCCAGCCTGGGCAACAGAGTAAGATTCTATCTCAAAAAAAAAAAAAGAATCCTAGAGAAATAGATGCCACTTTTTGAATAGGCATACATATAGAGAGTTGTGAATAAATTTGGGATCACAATAGTAACAATTGGCCACACTCCTTTTCTAAGCTTCCAGATTCTCACTGGTAACATTAAAATATAATAGTACCTACTCACAGGGTGCTCAGCACAGGGCTCAATCAGCATAAGTTGTAATTATATTATAGCCAATTAAGAAAGGGAGAGAGAAAGAGAAATTAGGGAGAAGGAATAGAATGGAGGAAAGGGGTTGAGATTATGTCTTGAAGGTTGGGATGGGGAGGGCTCTATGGAGAGTATGTTGTTGATGCTACTATGAAGAACTAATCATTATTTGGGTCCTGGTTACTTGTTATCACTGAACTTTGTGGTTCTTATTGGCTCATTGACAATTTAGAAACAGTTCTTTCTATAGCAGGAAAACAGATTCTCAGTAATTTTAAACGTCAAGAGTTTTTTTCATCACAGTGACCACGTTTGGATGGTGGAACCACGGGTGGATTTTCTTTTCTCTATTTTATACATTTTTGATAATGGGATCTTATAGCTTGTATAACGAAAAGCATTTAAGATAGCCCAGTTTTAGAACAAAAATTCTTTCTTATTTTTCAGTTCTTTTAGAATTCTTATGGAATTCTAGACAATTCTGCATTTGTTTGTAAAGTGGACAATTTTCAACATTTTCTTTGTAACCTCAGAGGTATCAGTCAGTTTTCTCACCATACCCTGAGGATTCCCTTGACATGTGTAAGCTATCCGCCCATCTGCGTTTTTGAGAGATTAGAACTTCCTAATTCCAAAATGCCCGAAGGTTTCATTTGGAACCAGCACTTGTTTATGTGATAGTACAAGTCAAAACTACATTTAGCTCTCTGGTCTGCTAGAAGTTGGGTTCTATAAATTTAAAATGATCTTTACAAGTATAGAGTTGGAATAGTCACCGTATAAATTTTGAGAAGAATATTAAATGAGTAATTACACACATTCTAGACTGAATTAATTAAACTAGCCTGAAAGTTTAAACGTATTCTCCTCACTCCTTGCCAAATTTGTTAGAAAATGGAAAAAGAAATCACAGCTGCAGTTGGGAGATTTAGACCAGATTTTTATCAGATGAACTTTCTAAGCACGGTGGGATATATTTACATCTTTCTGCATCTGAAGGGCCAGATCAACCCCCATTTCTCCAAGTGTGGTCTGTGGACCAGTATATGTGAGATCTCCAGAGGGGCTTTTTAAAAATTTTATTTATTTATTTATTTATTTATTTTTGAGATGGAGTCTTGCTCTGTCACCCAGTCTGGAGTGCAGTGGCATGATCTTGGCTCACTGCAACCTCTGCCTCATGGGCTCAAGCGATTCTCCTGCTTCAACCTCCCAAGTAGCTGGGATTACAGGCATGCGTCACCACGCCCAGCTAATTTTGTATTTTAGTAGAGACAGGGTTTTACCATGTTGGTCAGGCTGGTCTCAAACTCCTGAACTCAAGAGATCCTCTAGCCTTGGCCTCCCAAAGTGCTGGGATTACAGGCGTGAGCCACTGCACCCAGGCCCCAGAGGGGCTTTTGACAGATCAGACTCCTTTTTGGGTGCCCTGCACTTGCCTTTAGGTTCAAACCTGGGGCTTTGAGGTACGAGAAAAATGTCATTTGCTCCAGTGCAGTCTCTTCTGCTTTAGAACCAGAAGCTCTTGCTCTTCTCTAGCTCTTGACCCCCGACACACCACCTCTTACCCTGAGTTTCTATTTCAGTGGCGACTGATTGTGTATCTAGACAAGGCGTCTGAAGATATTTTCTGTAAAGGGCCAGAGACAAAACATTTTAGGCTCTGCAGGCCACACCATCTCTGTTGCAACTACTTGACTGCTGTTGTAGCTCAACAGTAGCCTTTGACAATAAGTAATGGGTGAGCATGGTTGTGCCTCCCTAAGACTTAACTTGCAAAATCAGGCAGCCAGCCAGATTTGACCAACCCTGATCTGGATGGATTCTGATCTGGAGTTTTTTAGTCTTTTCCAACTCCAAGTCCAGAACAAAAAATTTTTTTTTCTGTAGTAATACTCTGCTCAGTTCCTCAGAGGACCTAGGTTTACGCAAAATGAGGTCAGAGAACATCTATGTAATCCTGCAATCTTTGCAGAAGAAATAGAGACTTCCAGAATAGGTTATGCTTCACCCCAGGGGATACAGGGTGGAGTGGCAGGTTTGGGCCACAGTGTTTGGAATGACTAACCATTTTCTAGTTGGAATAGGATGGAAGGATAGCAAGGTGAAGTCCATCTATAAGGTCATCTGTTGAGTGGGCAGCTGGGCTAGGAGGTGAACTCAAAGCTTACTTTGTATTCTCTAGAATCCAGTTCTCCTACCTGAGCTAGCATCAGAAACACTGGAGGCCAGGGTGGGGGGCGCTCCATAAAGTGCAGATTGCTGGGCCCTACCTCAAGGGTTTTCTGGATCAGTAGGCTTAGGTTGGGGCCAGAGAATCTGCATTTCTTTTTTTTTTGAGATGGAGTCTGGCTCTGTCGCCCAGGCTGGAGCGCGGTGGCCATGATCTCAGCTCACTGCATCCTCCGCCCCCTGGGTTCAAGCGGTTCTCTTGTCTCAGCCTTCTGAGTAGCTGGGACTACAGGCGTGCACAACCATGCCTGGCTAATTTTTGTATTTTTAGTAGAGACAAGGTTTCGCTATGTCGCTAGGCTGGTCTCGAACTCCTGACCTCAGGTGAGACTCTGCATTTCTAACCAATTTGTGAATGATGCTGATGCTGCTGTCTGAGGAAGGCACCTCGAGAACCACAGCACTAGACAAGGCCACTCTTATCATACCTGGCCACAGCTGAACATTCTCTTGTTTTATGAAGCTTTCAAGCAGTTTTTCTCTGGTAAACAGACTTAAAGTGCTTTCTAGATTCAAGACTATATCATCTTTATTTTCCTTCTGAGCAACAAGCTCCACACCTGAATGAGAGTGGCACTCCTCATTGGCATTATTAATTTTTGATATGAAGTCTATCTAAAAGTGGTCGGTACACCAATAATTGGTATGGTAAACCACCTGACTGTAATGAGGCTGTGGCACCAACGCTTTCTGCTCCCGAGAATGGCGACATGGTCAGTCACTCGGCTACTCTCTGGAGCAGGTTCTTTCCCAGCCCCCATGGCACCTCCACACTCTGCTTCAACCCCTCCTGTTTTCCTAATACATTCAGTCACATTTTAATGGCTGAAATGGCTTTGAAGCTTTCCCCACGGAACCAATTTTCACCCTCAGCGAAGGGCAGCTCCTGTCCTTCAGCAAGGAGTGTGCTTCAGTGATAAGTTTTCACAGGAGTCCAGAACTCAAATGTATTTTGACTGTTGCCCTGATGGCAGCGTGTTAACATTAGCACCAGAAGTAGATTTGTCATGCAGCTTTTCTGATGAGACAGGCTCTCCAAATTAATCGAGGCTGATGGCAGATTTTGTCACTGAGATGAGATGTTGCCCACAGCTAGTTAGACTGCTGGAATATTTCGTGCTAATGGCAGGGTTTCATTGAGAGACATGCTTAGGAGAGTCACAGCTAATATGATTCTTGATTCTTCCAGGAAAATGGTGAACTTATAAACTACAGGACATTGATATAAAGGTAGCTATTTTGCACTAGCCACAAATTCATGACTTAGATTCATTAATAAATGCTTTGGGGCAGGGGGGATAAAAATTGGCCAACCAAGCTGTTCAACTGCAATATCAAAAGCTTGAAAATCTTTGAAAGTCCTTGGATGTATTATATGTATCTCCAGAATTCTGAACAAAACCGACATCAGTTAAAGTTGCTTCTGTTGATTGTAATCCAACAGAAATATCGTACCTCTTGGCTTTGCCCCGGGCAAACTTTTCACTGAAGTCACTCGTTTTGCTTTTTGTTATGGTTACCTAACCTCAGTCAGAATGCAGCAGGCTACCAAAAAATGTGAGGCAGCCATCTGGAAACTTCCAGTTTCTAACATTTCTCTGCTTTGGAAATGGGATGGAGTCCACTGACTTTTTCCAAATTTGATCTTTATTTTAAAGATTAAAAAAAGCATGACTGGGCATGGGAAGGGACTCAAATGCCAGCAAGAGAGAAGGACAGTGGGTCTCACAACCCACAAACATGCCTGGGATCGCTAATTTGGCTGGTTGCCTGGAAATATTAGTACCACCGTCTACCCCTCTCATTTTCTCAGAGGAAAGCCCTAGGACATGGGGTCTCAGCAATAACTCCTGCTCCCAACTGGAAACGCCCCAAGTCTTCTGGTTCCAGAATCAAAGGGTTATATTGCTTTAAACTTTACAGGGCACACTATAATTATGTGGCTCTTTTAGATGTTTTAAACTTTAGTATATTTGGTCCAGAAATCACCCTTTCTGAGAACTCACTTACCATAGGTAGTTTCCCTCTTAACTGGTAACTCAGACCCATGACAAGGACTCATGAGGACTCATGAGGAATCAACCCTCTTTGCTTATTTTGTTTCCATGGGCGAATCCTTCTATAGCTCACTTTGGGGGCTCATTTGTTCATGTAGAAAAATACATATTCTACCTTTATAGATGCCTGGCATGGTGCTGGGAAGTAAGTCACTGAGAAAGATAATGTCTTGTCTTCTGACTTGGAGTTAGTTGTGCAGACAAATAATGGTAAAGTGGGATGATCTATATGCACAGATTTGTATGGAGACTTACAGGAACATAGGAGAGGGGGAAATAATTGTCAGAACAGGTTATGAAGGTGATATTGGATTAGGATCTGGAAAATGAGAAGATGTTTTCTAGGAAGAGAAGTGGAAAGATATTTCAAGCAAAGGTCATAGCTTATGTGGCAGAGAAAATTTGTGCATAGAAATTGTCAATGTGCTCCCCTATATTTTTTAGATTTCTTATAGTTGAATTGGATCCTTGTGACTGAATAGGGTTGAATTGGATCCTTAGTGAATAGGGTTGTGAACAGAAATGATGCATGACTTAGTATCCTAGGCACTCAAGCATTGGCATGCTTCATCCATTTCTCCCTTCTCCTGCTGCCACATACTTGGTAGAAATGTGTTGAGCCAACTGAGTCACAAGAAGCAGGGAACCTGGATCCCTAAGCCGCTGGAAAGAAGAGAGCCCTCCTTGACCTGCATGGTACTTTGTGTGAAAGAGTAATAGAATTTTATTGTGTTGTGTGTGTCTATTGTGGTAGTTTTCATTAATTACTCTGATACAGCATGTGGAATATTTGAAGACATAGGAGAGTGTGGCGTATCTGTGGAATGTTCAACACCTCAATAGAGCTGGAGGCTAGCATATGCAGGAAAGAATTTACAGCTTGGTTGGAACCAAATAGGAATTGTCTAAGCTGTGGTAAAGAGATTGCATTTTATTCTTGAAACAACTGGAAGGCATGGGAGGTTTTTATGCAGGGTAGTCAGGTAATCAGAATTAAATTTTGGAGATAAAACTATGATGGAGTGCATAGAATGAGTTGGAGTGGGGACACCCTGAGGTCAGGGATAAATTAGAAGTTACTGCAATAGGCTGGGTAAGAGACAGTGAGGGCCTAGGCTATGGAAATATTCTTTGTATTTTTGCATCAGTCAAATTTCTTATCTAAAGAAGTGAAGTTGCCTCACTCAGCAAGTGAGGATAACAAACTCCTGCTCACCTGTTTTTGTAAATAAAACTCTATTGCAATGAAGCTGCACCCTTTTGCTTATGTGTCATCTACGGCTGCTTTCACAAGACATGGACAGAGTCAAATAATTGCAGCAGGAGCCATGTGGCCCCCAAAGCCTAAAATATTTACTAATCTGTCCTTTTAAGAAAAAGTTTGCCAAATTGTACAGATAGGGATTAGTTGAACCCTGGTAACATGTTCAGAGATACCTGTAACTTGGTTAATTGTGTCAAGGATTAGTTTGTGCCAGCTAAGTTCAAATCTGTTACTACGTACCTGTTTAGCTCTCCTATGTAGCATCATGGTAGCATTGAGAAGTAACCTTCTCTCCTCTCCACCTGTCTCACTGCTGGGTTTCACGGGAGTTGGAGATGAATGTGATTGATGAGGCAGTAAGGATGGGATATCCATTGCTTCTCTAGTGAAAGGGGTTAATAATGGCTTACAGGTGGCCACATATGTATGGCCTTTCTTTATTTAATATTTTTCTCAACAGGGGGTGAGTCGAGCCATAATCCTTTAAGTGACTGTCTAGTTAATTATCTACTCTGTTGTCCCATATTTCCCCCATGTGGATTCTAAAATCCAGACATAATGGGATGGTGTAAAAAGACTGTTTTGATTTCTGGTCGTGTCTACATACATGCACACATAAAGATGACATATACCCCACATAGTTATGCACCTAACTTTTAAATTTAACTATGCATCGTGGAGTTTGTTCCTTTTCACTAAATATCAAGCAGCCTCATTCTTTATACTGGTAATTAAATCAGTATTTTGATCTTTATTTGACTCATATTGATTCAGAACTTGGAATGGAGAGTATGTGCAATTTAGGAACCTTCTCAAACTCCTATATAAATGATATAAAGTCTCAATTTTGGACATCCATTCTGGGACCTAGACATTGTGCTGGTGATATGGTTTGGAAAAAGGCTTTGGAAAAGGTGCGTCTGTCAGATTTTTCTTTACAATCTGTGACATCTTTATTGCTGGTAGTCACAGGTGTGTGGCTATTTTTATCAGGCACAAGCTATGGGAGGGGGGTTGCTGTTTTTGACCTTAGCAGGTGCACTGGGTATAAAATAAAAGTATCTTTTGTTGTACAGTTTTTTTGGCTTTGGTAAGTGGAAACATTTTGTTCTCTTTACATGTTTCTCTGCAGGCCAGGACTTAGAAATACTGGTATGTATGGTTCCAGCCTTTAAATTATAAAGGGATTGGTAGCAGTTATTGGTCAGCTGCTTCAAATCCTGTTCTTTTACTTGTTTTGACTTGTAACCAGTTCTTGGGTCAAAGAGGGAACAATGGCGAGACCACCTTCTTGGTATCATGTGGTTTGTTCGTGTGCTATTGCAGCCAATGCCCTTCTTCACCCAACATGGTCTCAAATTGACTTTCTCTTGTTAATTATATAATCTTCTATTATGGTTGTAGATTTCAAGGACCCATGCAGGGTTCAGATGCAAGCAGATTTTGGTTAGTAAATCTCTAAAGGGGAATGGGCCCTTACAATACAAAGATGTCATCCTCTTAAGTTAGGTGGAGGAAAACCTCAATGGAATTACTGTAATTCCATCTTTTTAATATAATAAAAGAAATTAAAAAGCTTTATGTAGTACTCTAGGAATCAGGTTTGCCGAGACTCTCCAGGAAAAACTGAGTAGGTTTAATAGCAGGCTTTGATTTAGAAATAGGAATAGTAACAGTGGGAGATTGAAAAAAAATCATTCTGATTAGGAATCATTTTGTGAGGAAGAAAGTTTCCTTAAGAAATACTGAGATTAAGTAGCCTAAACAAAACAGATAGAAAAGGTAAAGTGAAGTCTTGCAATCGTAAGGAAAAGTTGGGGTCTTGGAGGCCCAGTAAGGCAGATCTGAAAGAAGGACAGAGGTTGAGCTCCTGGAGGCCTCATGTTCCAAGAAATTCTTTTTTTTTTTTTTGACCTAATTGACTCAATCTACATTTTTCAGCAATTTAACCCCACAACAGAATAATACATATTTGTGTCAAATACTGATAAGTCACCCATAAAGATATACCATATTTTCTCCCATAAAACATTAAAAAATTAATATACTAAAAAGTTTACAATTATAATATAATTAAATTAGATATCAGTAACAGAAAAACAGAAAATTTTGAATTATTTAGAAGTTAAGCAAAACATCTAAATCACTCATGATTCAGAGAAGCCCACAAAAGGAAATTTAAAGTATTTTGAAATGAATACAAATAAAATATAGCATGTCAATATTTATGGAACAAAACTAATATAGTGCTTAGAGTTTAATCAAATGCTTATATTAGAAAAGAGGAAAGCTCTCAAACAGACAGACTAACTACTGACTCTATACAATAAGAAAAAGAGCAAATTAAACCAAAAGCAAAAAGGAAGATATAATAATGAAAGTAAAAGAAGCCAATTTAATTAAAAATAGAAAAGACAATAATGAAAATCAATGAAAGTAAAAGCTTCTGTTTTGAAAAATTCAATGATTAGTGAAATTCTATCTGGACTAACAAAAGAAAAGAGACAAGAAACTAAATTTAATATCAGGAAGGAAAAGGAAACATCACCATAGTCACCAGGAATATTAAAATGGTGATAAGAGAATATTGCAAGTAAATCTCTGCCCATAAATTGATAAACTGAAGTGAAAGGGACCAATTTCTTGAAGAACACAAACTACCAAAACACATCCAAGAAGAAACAAAACATCTGGATAGCCTCTTATCTATTAAGGAAATTGAATTTGTAGTTAAAAAATTTTCCCACAAGGGCAACTTCAAGTCTTGATGGCTTTGTAGGTAAATTCCATCAAATATTTATAAGATAGATAATATGAATTCTTCTACATCTCTTCCAGAATTGCTTTTCTTTTTAAAAATTACATTACATTTAAAAATTTAAAATTGACACAGAATCATACATATTTATAGAGTATATAGTGGTATTTCAATACATAGAATGTCTAGTGATCCGATCAGGGTAATTAGCATATCCATCATCTCAAACATTTATCATTTCTTTGTGTTGAGAACCTTCAATATCCTCTTTCTAGCTATGTGAAACTATGTAATATGTTATTGTTCATTATAGTCATCCTGGAGTGGTATAGTACACTAGAATGTATTGCTCCTATCTAGCTGTAATTTTGTACCCTTTAACAAATCTCTTCCTATACTTCCCTCCCCCCTACCCTTCCCAGCCTCTAGTATCCTCCATTCTACTTATTACTTCTATGAGAACTACTTTCTTAAGCTTCCACATGTGGGTGAGAAGATGCTGTATTTATTTTTCTGTTCCTGGCTTATTTTACTTAACATAATGTCCTTTCGGGAGATTCTTGGTCAAATTCTCCTTTGTAGGCCTAATATTCCCTTAACTCCTATCGTGTATTTGATGATTCAGTCACCCCTTCTTGGGGCAAAAAGAAGAAAGTAATATATCGGTTGAGTTAGCTGTTGTTTTCAAGTTAAGACACATCAAAATTTGTGTATGCTTTCCCAAAAGATAAATTTTATATTATTACAACATATGGAATATATAATGCTTGCTAAGTATTCAAAAATTGTGGAAGCTTGATCTTTGGGGTTAGTTTATAAAATCTACTTCAAAGGAGGGAGTGGAACTGTCATTGGTTGTCTTCATTGCCAAACGTTTTTCTCAGGAAATTGTATAAAGAATGAGAGCACACCCACCTGCTGCCCTACTTTGTAGCAGTTGTCTGGTTATAGGCCAGACCTCTATGCCTGCTCCCCTCAAAGCCAAGGGACTCCAGGCTGTTGTGGGTGCTTGAAATCATCCATCTCACAAGCAAATGGCTAAAACCCATGAGTAATATCTCAATGTTCAGTAATCTATGTAGAGTCAAGGCCAAAGCAGTGGTAATAAACCAATTATTGACTGGTCTCTAGGTCAGTCAATGGTTCAGGCCTGTAGAGACTGGTCTGTCACAGGATTTCTTAGAAACCACAGGATGTCTAAGTCTCTTAGAAGTGAGATGGTCTGAAACATCTGCCTCCTTGATTATTTTAAAAGAAACACAATACAATCTTGTCCCAAAGATTTTGGCAAGCATCTAAAATACTGGGCTAGACTAATGGAAAAGGAAAAAGCAAATATAGTCAGGCATATTGCTTGTCAATAGGAGAGTAAGAGAATTACCAGATCAGGGGAGGGACTGGGCACAAAGAGCTCCAAAAGAGGAAGACAGGCAAGGTCTCAGAGAACAAATGAGAATGATTATCCCTGAGGGATGTGAGAAGCCCCAATTGTGGGGGGTGTATTTAATGTCGGGATAAAGAGTCAAAATAAAAGCCATTGGGAAAGCTTGGAGATTGAGATAGCTGTGTCCAATGTGCTATCATTTTGCACAGATTTAAGTTAGAAAGACAAGGGAGATGGGAGATGAAAAATTTAACTAGAATTAGATGAGTTTTGGGGTAGCCCAGAAATTGTAGGTGGGAATGTAGCCATTGTGTATCCCCTGAGAGAAGGTTCCTGGGAAATACAGTCTTGTGCCGTCTAACAATGTTTTGGTCAATCACGGACCGTGGATATGATGGTGGTCCCATCAGATTATAATACTGTATTTTTACTGTACCTTTTCTATGTTTAGATATGTTTACCATTGTGTTACAGTTGCCTGCAGTATTTAGTACAGTAACATGCTGTCCAGGTTTGTAGCCCAGAAGCAACAGACCATCCCATATAGCCTCGGGCTCCAGGAGAATATGCAAGAATAGGTTAAGAGAGATGAGTATCTGGGGCAGAAAGAAAAAGAGAAGCAAAAGGAAAGAAGGCTCTGGGATCTAGTCCTACATGTGGAAGAGGAGGAATGGACTCAGCTTAAGGATTAGGCTGCAATGGGAATGACGCAGCTCACCTGCCTGTTGCAATGAGGACAGCAGAGGGAAGTGGAGCTCTAGCAGCAGATCCCAATACCACTAGTGGGAGGAGGAGCAAGGGGTGTTTCTGTGTTGCTGAAATAGTAGATGCTATTCTCCCTTTTGTGGATCTCAAGGTGTTGGTTGGTTTGAAGTTATGAGGAGTAGAAGGCCCAATTTGGCCCTAAATGCAGTCCAGTTTCCCCAATTACAAAACTAACATTTGATCCATTTTGAAGGCCTGAGTCTATTTCCCAGTTTGCCTAGAATTCAGCATGGAGAGTGATCCACTAACCTCAAAAATACCTAAGCTTTCTGTGGAAAAGACTTTATCCTAAGTTCTCTCTATATATCCTTTCATTTACACTTCCCAAAGCCCTGTGAGGAAATTTCATCCCCATTTCACAAATGAACAGTATGAGACTCAAAGAGCTTCAGTCACTTGTCCATGATTCACGTGTCAGAACTGGAATTAGAACATGGGTATGCGTAACTCCAGTGCCCTTCTACTCTCAATGCCTCTGTGAAATCACTTCATTGACTTGTGATTAGCTTGAGCTCAGTGGTCTATTCTGTGATGGGAACTTCTATACAGACAGCCAGCCTTTCTATTGGTTTCTCTTCCTCTTGTGGTAGTTTTGGGAGGAGCCATAGATAGTGCTGCTGATATGTGCTTCCTCTTCCCCAACCTTCCATCCCAGTATGAGCATCCTTGAAAATAATCATCAGGAACAGCTTGGATTATTTATTCCCTTCAAATTCACAGGCTCGTTAGAGTGAAAGACAAGAGACTTTTAAAAAATCACACTTCTAGGTGGGCACAGTGGCTCATGCCTGTAATTCCAGCACTTTGGGAGGCCAAGGAAAGAGGATTGCTTGGGGCCAAGAGTTTGTGACCCGAATGGACAACATAGCGAGGCCCTGTCTCTACAAAAAATACAAAACAGCCAGGCATGGTGGTGCATGCCTGTAGCCCCAGCTCCTGGGGAGGTGGGAAGGCTAAGATGGGAGGAATGCTTGAGCCCAGGAGTTTGAGGCTGTAGTGAGCTATGATCATGCCACTGCACTCCAGCCTGGGTGACAGAGCAAAACTCTGTCTCTACAAAAAAATAATAATAATAAAGAAAGAAAATCTCGTTTATGTTGCTATCCTCTTTTGTTGGGTTGTGTTTGGCAGTTGACCTTGAGACTTGAGAGGTACAGAATGCAGCAGATGAAATGATGTGACCCAAACCTCCTTATTTCTTGGCATAGGGAGAATGATGATTGGGATGGAGCAACTCAGGATAGAAAGCTGCTTGTCACTTAAAGCAGTCATCCATTCAGTCATTTATTCAGTCAGTCAGCTGGTCACAGAACATATTCTGAACCTCTTTTGTGTACCAGGCACTGTTAGATTCTGAGGATAAAAGACAAGAGTGCTAATAACAATAGCAATAATAATAACAACATCATCAGCTAGCAGTTTTTGGAGGCTTGTTTTGTACTGGGCATTTCTGCTAAGAGATTTTCTAGGCATTAGCATCATCCTAACTTTTCAATGAGGAACTGCTGCACAGAGTGGTAGTAACTTGCTCAAGGTCACACAGCATTGTAAATAGGGAAATAAACAAACATCTTATTTATCCTTGAGGGATTCATAAAATATAGATTAAGATGTGAGAAAGAAATTTTTAGTGAAAAAGTATATTTTTGTAAACAAAAAGAAGGGAAAGATAATACCAAAAATTCCCAGGAGAAATGGAGGATGTTTATCCTGCAGCATCTAAGAAAGAGGCCCAGGTACATTGACTGTTGGCAAATTTGATGCAAATTAAACATAAAGGACCTTATATGTGTTACAGGTGACATGGTGGCTTGAATTACCCATTGAGTTCCAAGCTCACACCA
Source organism: Pongo pygmaeus (assembly GCF_028885625.2). Taxonomy (NCBI): domain Eukaryota; kingdom Metazoa; phylum Chordata; class Mammalia; order Primates; family Hominidae; genus Pongo; species Pongo pygmaeus. Next base: position 40,295,812 of record NC_072390.2, on the reverse strand, counting down.
GGTTGTACTGGCCTGGGAAATGGATCCAACCCAGCACACCTTGGTAATCTGGAGCAGGTAGACTCACTGCACTGGGGGAAGAAAAGGAGCAGCCATTTACTCTCTCCTCTGTGCCAGGAACATCCATTACCATGTCCTGCCTGCACAGGCCAGAGCCAATGCAGCTGCTAAGAGAATGGCAGATGACTTCCAATGTAACCTCTCCTAACCAGCACAAAAGCATTTTGCTGGCTGTTTACTGGTTTGCCAGGTCTGAATTAGGTCAAGGCACAAGTAGGATCCTTCTTGTTGAATTTCTTTTGATTAGTTGCCTAATAGCTGCTGTTTCTTTTTCTTGTTACTGCAGCATTCTGGAGCCCTGATTTCCTGTAAAGCAGCATATTTTAAGTTCAGCCTCAGTAGTGGCTGTCCCCTTGAAATGCTTCTGTATCTCCAGGGTGGGCAAACCAGCCTCCTGTTTGTGCAGGCTGGGCGGCTGTCTGTGCAAATCGATTGCTAAGTGCTTATTTTCCCACTGTGGGTTTCTGAAATTGCAAATATGGAGGTAGGATGGCAGTGCGTGGGTGAATGAGGAGTGAATTGGTGTGTGCTGCATATGACAAGTGCCTCCCATGTGTCTGCTTTTGAATGTGCCATCCTGGAGCTAATGACACTTCTCAATTAAATTGCAGTTTTGCTCTCAGTAGCTTTGCCCTATTGTCCAGGCCACTTGACCTGTCAGGCAAAGAGGAGAGGGTGTGTGGGAAAAGAAAATTCCCGCCCTGCTCACAGAGAGAGAAGCCTGTTCGCATTCTGAGGGTCTCTCAACCTTTCAGAGCTGGAATGGCCTATCTGAAGACATCATCAGATGCAAGTAAAACAAAGCCTTTCAGCTCTGGCTGTGCAGTATTCTCTATCTGCACTGTGAGTCACCGTGCTCATACTAATGGCTTGCCTTGCGAGCCGCTATCAAGTGTGTGCATGTTTTTCTTTCTGAGAGATGACAGTTCCCAAGTGAAAGGACACCAGCTCTGATAAAACTTTCCTTCTATTGTGTGAGTTTTGTGTTTGTTTTCTGGCAAAGCCCACTGCTGCCTGAGCATTGTGTGCAGTGGAACATTTTCCATTTTTGTATGGTGAGGCCAGCCAGGGTCTTTAGGGGGTTCTTACTAGTATTGCCTGAAGCGAATACCACAGCTCAATAGCAATTTAATATTGTAATCAGGGAGCCAACTGTGCAGTTTTGGCACATTGTGATAATTATTAACTACATCTATTAGTGTTATGGTTCTAGTAAGTAATATTTACAAAAGGTTCCCTGTGTAGGGGAGACCTTGCCCAGACACAAATGTCTGAGTTATTCCTAAGTGATTGTCAGAGGTCCTTTGAGTCAATGTTCATGTTCACTGTTTAAAGATAAAGCATCAATCCTGAGAAATCAGACTTCAAAAGGCCTGGCTCATGAATAACAAATTCTCAGGGTGTAAACCTTAGCTGAGGTTTGGAACATTTTTTGATGAGTTTTTGGGAAAGTTGTCCTGGGGTAAAAATCTCAAAGATAAATTGAGAAATAGAGAGAGAGAGAGAGAGAGAAAGAGAGCCAGAAGATAAAACAAGGAAATACTTCTATTTAATTGGTATAATCCAGGGAAAGATTAGTGCATGTTCCCCTTTATGTGACAGCAGAGTAGCTTTGGAATATCAGCGTTTTTGTTCTCCTGGTGTGCTAACTGGGTACAGTGGGCACTGACGGTTGGCTTTTGGGGATGGGAAGCTGTTGTATGCTACCAACACCACTCTTTAGCACTGAGATCCAACAAACTGGGTCACACAGGGTCAGTGAAGAAGCTGACCAAAAGACAGACACTTCCTCAAAGCTCCGTAATTCTGCTATTGTTCAAATGATGTTCCCAGACAACATCGATGCCTCATATTTGTCAAGTTACAAAATAGCATCATATTTTTCCCTCATGAATTTTCTTCAATGGCTGTATGTAATGAATAGGGTTTACTGTTAAGTAGTATTCTGGGCTAGAAGAATAATTTGATTTCATTTTCTGAATATTCTACTCTTCAACTTCAAAGAAAATACTATTTAATGATTATCCTTATTTGTGACTAATAATGAAGCTTTGTTTATTTGCATAGTTTGATTTTCAGACAGACAGACACACAGACACACATACCACACACACACACAAACACACACACACACACAAACACACACACACACACCCCTCCCTGGCATATTTGTTAAAGGTTTTGGTTATGTGTATAGAATATTGAGAAGTAGTCTGAAAAATTTTGAAAAAAAAATCTCAAAGAGGAAGCCTAATCATGGAATTGAAGTGATTGAGAACATATATGGTTGCAGGGAGGGTCTCACTTCACTCAGAGAGGTAGAGATTTGGGGTAGTTTTACATATTTGCAGTCAAGATAAGCTCATTGATGTCAGGTTTTCCCCACTTCTGAAATGAAGCTGAGTAACATTTCTTTTTTACCCTTTCCAATGAAAATCTTGCTGTCCGAGTGCTGTTGGTGCAGCCCAGAGCTCCTTCCCCAGGTCCCCCATCCCTTGGCTGCTGTGAGTAGTGGCTGCTCCTTATCACTGCCACCTTCTCAGGAGGACTGCCCTGCACTGAGGAGGACTGGTGATTCTGCCTCCCACAGCAGGAAGCCCTGCAGCCAAGGACGGACTGCCTCAAGGTGGAGGTGACTCTGTAGGGTGGATTGTATTCCAGGCTCTTTGTGGATCAGGCCAAGGAAGGACTTGATCTGGTACCACATCCTTGCTTGCCTTTACATACTCCCCTGCAGGTGCTTTCGGAAGAGCACTCCCTCCACAAATCACACGGACCAAATCCCTGTCTCAGGCTCTGCTTCTGGGGAATCTAGCCTACAACACTTGCCTAATATTGTTGCATATGGCTCCAGCTTTGGTCCTGAGGGTGTATGTCAGAAAGTTATAAACAAAATGGAATGACATTTCCATGAACTGTGTGCCAAGGAAACTATCCAGCCATTCATCTGTCCACTCATTCATTCACTCACTCACTCACTCACTCACTCACTCACTCACTCACTCACTCACTATTTATGATGACCTAAGATGTGGCAGGAACTGGGGTATGCATTATGAAAGTACAAAAGATCATAAGCCATGGTCCCCACCCTCAAGGAGCTTACCGTAAATGCAGGAAGACATGCATATGGGTGTAATAGAAAAAGCACAGACTTTGGGAGAGGCCTGGGTTCAAATTCTGCTTCTCGCCATTTATCACTGTGGAAACTTAGAGAAGTCACCAAAGCCGCATGAACCTCAGCTTTCTCACCTGCTACATGGAAATAAAAATACCTACCTTGTAGGGTGGTTGGGAGAATTAACTCAGTGTTTGGCACAGTATTCACTCAATAAATGGTTGGCTAATACTAAAACAGAAAAGTGGAATGATGTTTCATAAGAAAGATCCAGCTACAGTATTCAAGTATATGGTGTTCTGAAGAGGTTGGTGATTTTTAGCTGAATATATCAGTTAAGATAAGGTTTGGCTTCTAATTTAAAAAAAGTGAATAATGGCTTAAACAAATTAAAAGTTTATTTCTCCTCCAGGTAAAGTCCAGAGGTCAGTAGGTGAACTGGTGTGGGAGTTCTGTTTTGCTGGGTCTTCAGGAACTTGGGCTCCTTCTGGCTCACAATTATGCCATCCTTAGGCTCTGACCTGCATCCTCATGGTTCAAGATAGTACCTAGAGCTCCAGCCATCACAACGGATTTCAGGAAGCTGGATAGAGAAAGAGATGAAAAAGGGAGGTAGGGTATACAAAAGCTTTTTAATAAAATGGAATCCATCTGAAAGCTGACATACTACATTTCTGCTTACATTCCATTGATTAGAAATTAGCCACATGACCACATTTAGCTGCAGGGAAAATTGAGAAATGTAGCTGTTTTTCTGAAGGATTATGTGCCTAACAGCTCAAAGCTGGAGCTCTGTTTCTGTGGGAGAAGGAAAGAATGGCTACTGAAAGACAGCTAGCAAATTGGCCATACTTCAAGAATGTCTTCTTGGAGGAGGAGACATTTTAGTTAAAACTGAAGACTGGGTAAGATTTGGAAATGTGGAGGTTGGGAGGAATATATTTTCAGTTGAAAGGAAAACTAGAATGAAGGGTAAAGCTAAAGGATTTTATGAGCTAAAGAAAATTATTCATTCACAAACTTGTTCATGTACCCAGTATTTATTTACTGTGCACCTACTACGGTATTGTTCTAGGTATTGGGAATACAGCAATAAAAAGACAATCCTCTGCCCCCATGAAGCTTGCATTGCTCTAGAAGACCCAAATAATTAGCAAATGAATGAATATAAAAATATACAATAATTATAGAGCCATAGCTACTAGAAAGGCATAAAGCAGCCTTGGAGAGTAACTACCATGGCCATGGAAATCCTCTCTGAGAAGATGACATTAGTTCAGAAACCTGAAATGAGAATGAGCCAGACATGCCCCTCTTTGGAAAAGTGCTTCTTGTAAATCATCGATAGTTGTGCATTGCTTAACGATGGGGATACACTCTGAGAAATGCACCATTAGGTGATTTCGTCCTGTGAACTTCATAGAGTGTACTTACACAAACCTTGATGGTATTGCTTATGACACACCTGGGCTAGACGGTATAGCCTATTGCTTCTAGGCTACAAACCTATGCAGTAGGTTACTGCATTGACTACTGTAGGCCATTGTAACACAATGGTAAACATTTGTGTATCTAAACATAGAAAAGGTACAATAAAAATACAGTAGAGAGGCTGGCGTGGTGGCTCACGCCTGTAATCCCAGCACTTTGGGAGGCAGAGGTGGGTGGATCATCTGAGGTCGGCAGTTAGAGGCCTGGCCAACATGGTGAAACCCCGCCTCTACTAATAATACAAAAATTACCTGGGCGTTATGGCAGGTGCCTGTAATCCCAGCTGCCTGGGAGGCTGAGGCAGGAGAATCGCTTGAATCTGGGAGGTTGCAGTGAGCTGAAATTGCGCCATTGCACTCCAGCTGGGTGACGAAAGTGAAACTCCGTCTCAAAAAAAAAAAAAAAAAAATACTGTAGAGGAGATAAAAAAATGGCACACCTATATAGGGCACTTACCTTGAATGGAGCTTGCAGGACGGGAAATTGCTCTGGTGAGTCAGTGAGTGAGTGGCGAGTGAATGTGAAGGCGTAGGACATTACTGTACACCACTGTAGACTTTAGAAACACTGTATGCTTAGGCTACACTAACTTTATAAAAATATATGTTTCTTTCTTCAGTAATAAATTAACCTTAGCTTTCTGTAAATTTTTTACTTTATACACTTTTACATTATCTTTAACTTTAATATCACTTGGCTTAAAACATAAACACATTGAACAGTCATTAAAAAAGGTTTTCTTTCTTTGCATCCTTATACTATATGTTTTTTCTATTTTTAAAATTTTCAGTTTAACTTTTTTACTATTTAAATTTTTTGTTAGAAACAAAGACACAAACACACACATTAGCCTAGACCTACACAGGGTCAGGATCATCAATATCCCTGTCTTTGCCTGTGAATATCAATATCACTTTTTGCCCCACTGGAAGGTCTTCAGAGGGAATAACACACATGCAGCTGTTGTCTCCTATGATAACAATGCCTTCTTCTGGAATACCCTCTGAAGGACCTGCCTGAGCCTGTTTTACAGTTAACCTTTTCTTTTAGTTTAATAATTAGAAGGAGTATATTCAAAAATAATGATAAAAAGTATAGTATAGTAAACACATAAACCACTAACATAGTCATTTATTATCAAGTATTATGAGCTGTACATAATTGTATGTGCTATACTTTCATACACCTGGCAGCACAATATGATTAGTTTATATCCACATCACTCCAAATGTGTGTAATGCATTGTGCTATGTTAGGACAGCTCTGACATCACTAGGCAAGAGGAATTCTTGAGCTCCATCATAATCTCATGTGACCACTGTCATATATGTGGTCTGTGATGGACCCAAACATCGTTACATGGTGCATGACTGTACATGTGTAATATCTATTTATATAACATTTTACAACATATAAATTACATACATGTATATCATTATATAACATTTTATCCACAAATAAAATGTTAGGTAGTGGTAAGTGCTATGGAGAAAAATAAAGCAGACAGGTGGAATGAAGGATACCAGGTTCTCTTTTTGGAGACAGCTTCTCCATGGAAGTGGCATTTAAGTAGAACCTGAAGGAAATGAGGCAATAAGCCATGTGGCTATCTCCATGGCAGGAGACTCAGAAGAGACTTCTGGTTGAAATGCTAACCAGTAATAAAGAGTGAAACTACGTAGTGAGACATCTGGGCCATACGTTTCTTGGAAACCAAGCAAGAATGAAGAACAGCTTCATGAAGATGCAGGGCTTCCAGATGGTGACCACCCCATATTCAGGCATAACCAAAGTCTGGGAATTGTGAGACAAGCATCTAGACCCAAGATGCTGTGTGATTAGCTGAACGTGAACTAGCCATGGGTTATCTTCAAGTATACAATAATGGCTCATATTTTTGAGTGTTTGCTATGTTCCTGGCACTATTTTAAGTGCTTTACAAATGTAGGCTTTATTTGATCATCACAATAATACTTTGAGGTAGTTTATTATATGCTACAGTTCACAGACAAGGAAACTGAAGCACAGAGTGGTTAAGTAACTTGTCCGAAATTACCTACCAGTAAATGGCAGAAGTGGGATTCAAACCTAGGTAGTCTGACTCCGGAACTCTAAGTTCTCTTTTTCTCAGCTTTACTGTACAGTATCCTGGAGTCTTAATCTTCATGCTTTTATTTCTGCACTTCATGGTGTATAACTCATTCTCTGGTTTGTCACAGGTAGCTGCATTTCCTTGAAGAGACAGCATTGCAATAGCAGAAGACAGACTCAATACTTGATCTATTTGGCTTTCAATATAGGCTCTTGAGAATCAAAAGAGAAGGAAAGCTGAAGATGGATTTTATGCCTTCACAATACACAATAGATTGGAAAAAGAATAGAGGGGAAATCAGGTCACCTTGGAGGACTTGTTGTGGGCAGGGCTGAGAAGGTAGGGTTGGAAATATCAGGAAGCCATTCTTGAGCTAAGTAAAAAGTAGTAAGTTCATGGAGAGACTGCTGAGGCCCATGGGTAACATTATCAGAGATGTCCATGGAAGCAGAGCCAATCCTCTAGAAGGTCCCTGTATGTAAGAGAGCATAGCCAGTGGCCTAGGTGGAGCAACTGGGAAGGACTGGGCTTGCTCTTCTTGGGACTATCAGGTGAGGATCACCCACTGCTAGCTGCATGCACAATGTGCATTGTCTATGGATCCTGCAGTAGAAGGAAGTGTACCTGTGCCCAGAAAATGTGTTAACTTGTGCTCAAATGGCATTGAGGGGACAGTCACACCGTCTCCTACTCTTCAGTGACACAAGCAGTGGGGATGTAGAAGAGAAAGTCCAAGTACTGGTGTTTGATGTGGTACGGGCAGGGGCACATGCGTGTCAGGGCTAGTGTGGTGAAGGGCAGGCCTCTGCAGTTACAGAAGACAGTATCATCTGTGGCAGAGTGGGGGCTCAGTTACTTGCAGTGACATCACATGGCAGAAAGAAGCAAATGTAGGTACTTGTGTTCTGGGGTTTGGGCAATTTAGAGGGAGGGTTGGAGTCCCAAGAGCTACTGAATTTTCCACAATCATGGGAAGCAGATTATCAATAAATATAAAAATATTCCATTTCATTTTTTTGTTTGCTTATTTATTGAGCACCATTAGATTGTCAATGGGACCACAGCTGCAGGCATTGCCTGTCTTATACTCAAGGGAGTGGCCCCTTTGTTAAGTGTGGGCCTAGAACCTAGTAGCCATTAAATAATATTTGTTGAATGCATGAAGGCTGAGCCTTATATTAACAAATAAAAATACTATAAAATATTTTTAAAATTAAAAATTTTTTTTGATTAGATGTTGTTTTCCTGGGTTGGTTGTTACAAATCCTGTGTCCTTTCAGAAAATTATTAATTGAACAAAATTAGAAAACACAGCAGTACAAAAATATGTCATTTATAGTATGAATAAAACTATAAAATATTTAATAATTTATATGAATAATATGCATAATACCTTATAGAAGAATCTTATGAAAATTGAAGGCTGAATAGAATGAAATGCAAATTTAAACAGGAAGATCTAGAAGACTAGCAAAAATAAAACTATCTCAACTATACCAAATATGGATTAAGGAATGGTGAAATACAAACTGGCATACATAACTTGTGAGAAAGAAAAGCAGTATAACCACTTTAGAATATAACTGGCATTATTGTAATAGTGATGAATTGTAAATAGCCTACGTCCATTAATGAACAGGGAAATGGAGAAATAATCTCTAGCTGTATTTATACAACGGATTAATACCACAAGGCAGTTAAACAGGAATAAACTAGACCTATATGTGTCGTATTGATTATGTCTCAAAATATAACAGTAAGTGAAAAAAAATCAAGTTGTGTAGAGATAAACATACCACCATTTATGTAAAGTAAAAACACAGAATATAATACATTCTTTATGATCAAATATATATACATATATACACACATTATCTATAAACCTATCTATTATCTATCTATCTATCTATCTATCTATCTACCATCTGTAGTTCAAGTATATAAAGGCAGACTGGGACAGGCATGGTGGCTCACACCTGTAATCCCAGCACTTTGGGAAGCCAAGGTAGGAACATCGCTTGAGCTGAGGAGTTTTGAGACCAGCCTGGACAACACAGTGAGAGCTTGTGCCTATTTAAAGTTTTTTTCTGAGGTAGGATTAAGGGAAATGAGACCAAGGAAGGAACTGAGGCACTTGGGCTGTTTTGTTTCTTTTATAGATTAAGACATAGAAACATTGGGTGATGGTTACTCAGGTATTTATTACATTTTTCTTTCTAGTAGGTAATTTTAGAGAACCTTTTCAAATTAAAACACACACATACATAGTTATCTAACCTGCTGTAATTTCTTATAACAAAAAAATTGATCTTGTCAATTTTCTCTTTGTGTAGCACACGATGGATTAAGGTCCTTTGGCAAGGTCTCCTCAACATGAAATCACAATTTACATAAATATATAAAATAGTATGACGTATTTGCAAGGTCGAAATAAAAAATATATACCTGGGAAACAGAAAATAAGACAAGATATTCTTTAAATATTTTATCCATCAAAAATGGACACTTAGACAATTTTACCTTATAATTGACAGAGAAATATTCCCTGTTTGTCTCAAAGGGTAAAACTCGGGTCAGTGTGAGAGGACTGCAGGGAGAGAGATTTTAGATCAACATAAAGAAAACTTCCTATTAGCTAGTGGTTTAACAGTACCAGAGTGCATCTCTTATTTATGTCACAGCTCAGTGCAAGTCAGGCAATTCTCTAGGGCAGCCTTCCTGAGTGTTCTTCATGTGTCCAATCTCCCTTCTCTTGTGTTGGTCCTGCATCAACATGCACTGACCACATTGTTACCAAAGGAGAAGAGAAAATGTGGAAGATCATGCAGAGAGTTTGTGTTCAGGCCAGAATGTGGTGTGCGTCATTCTTTCCATCATTAGATTGGCCCAAACCCAATCACATGAGCCCAATTTAATGCAAAGGAGGCTGGAAATGCAGTCTTCTGGGATAGCCAAGAAGAGGAAAAGGAAATGGGATCTGGATGCATGACGTGGTCTCTGCCCGAGATGCTAAAGCAGAAGAGAGAGTAAAAAGTAGAGCTTTTTATTTTATTTATTTTATTTTTTACAATTTCATCCTCACTCTCCTCCCCCAGGGGGAAGATAATAACACCTATAAATTGCTGCCTGGAATAAGTCCCAATTGTAATAGGAGGACAGAAGGCCAAAAGGACTGCATAGTTAGAAAACTTAGAAAAACCTAATATGTTCAAGTCAGCAGGACCTGATGGCTTCCCCTGTAGGATACTGAATGAATTTTCAACTTTCATCTTAGGACTATTAGACAGTGTTTCCCCCAAACCACAGAGGATTGGAAAATCCCCTAAGGATAGCAAAAGGGTAAATGAGGTGCCCATCTTTGAGAGAGAAAGACAGGATGACCCTGAAAATTTCAGACCTGTGAGCTTAACATCGATACCTGGGAAGATCTTGAAATAAATCACCAAATAATCAATTGAATAGCACCTGAAAGGACATAAAATACTAAGTAGCAATCAGTAAAGCTCTGTAAAGAGCAAATAGTGCCAGACCAATTTAATTTCCTCCCATGATTGTGAGAGGCTATGTAGGCCAGTGGAATTGATCGATGGGATCTATCTCAATTTTAGTAAAGATTTTGATTTCTTAACCAAGGCACTGTCTTTGATATGTTATTAAAGTATATTTCTGTCTACACTTCTGCTAGAGGATAGAAGCCTTCACCCCAAGGGGAGTTATCAATCTAGGGGGACATATTGAGTGCTATCTCAGAGGTATTGGGGCCAGGATCTAGCCTACTCAATAGCTATTTTGATGGGCTGGATAAAGGAATTAAGATTATCCTCATGAAATTTGCAGCAGGCACTAAATTAGGTGAAGTTGTTGCTGCTCAGCAATACAGAAATAAAATTCAAAATGGCCTTGACTCATTGAGAAAATGGCTCCACAAAACTGGAATAAATTTCAATGGGGACAAGTGTAAAGTGGCACGGGTGCCCCCACAGCCCTAGAATAGTGGTTTGGGCATACTTGGCACTCAGCAAATATCTTCAGCACCTTCCTTGCGGTGTTGTTGTGAAGATCAAAGTGTGATAATGATGCAGAAGTGCTCTGTAAACCACAAAGTGTCTTATAAATGGTAAAGGTCTGCCTCAATAAGAGGAAACTTATTATTAAAGGCAAGGAAATATGTCCTGTGAGGAAATGTTAAAGGAAGTGGAGCTGTTTAATCAACAGAAGAGAAGAATAAGATTTCATGAATGTAACCATTTTATAAGGGTTTTAACAAAATAAGTGATTTTCTCATCTCTATTTGTGTGAAGAAAAAATGAACTTGAGTAACGCAAGACATATTTCAGTTAGACATGAGGAGGAACTTCTTATCTAGGTTGGATCCCCTATGGGGACACCACGCTTCTCTTTCCTTGTAGATGTTACACTTGGTCAACGTTGGCCAGCTCACTGCATACGATCTCTGCAGGCCCTTTTTATATCTGTACTATCTGGAATAGGACTCGACATCTAGTATATACACAATAAATATTAATAAAGGTTGAATGTGTGAATGTCAGGGGTATAAAATATTGGCTAAAAACTTGGGGAGTCAACTTTCTTAGAGATCTTTAAAAAATAAGGGTGATTTATTCTAGGAGACAAAATCATTCCAAACATTGATTTCATGAGTGTATGTATTTTAAAAAGAAGTGAAAATACTTATGATACATTCTCATCCTAGTCTTAGCTTTGGCCCTCATGGATAGGACTACTAGCAAAAGAGGAAAGGAGGCAAAATCTTACGATCTCAGTCCCATCAATACCTTGTTTCTAGCCACAGAACCCTCATGAGGAAAAAGGAAGAGTAAGGAAAGTACAGCTAGCTATTCATGGTATCTGCTAAAATTGGATCCATTTTCTATATCTTAACTGTTCATTTCCACATATGTTTTTCTAGAACCTCTGGTCCAGGTCACAGAAGACATAATCAGTGGGTTGATGCTGGAGTATTCTCTCCCCAGCTTTGCCCTAAGGCTTGGGAGGTGACAGGATGGGCCAGGAAGTTCTCTGCTCCCATTGTTGGGGTACTTATTACTGGTATTTATTCCCAGTTGGGATTGTAGACTAATCTCTCCCCAGTCCTTCCACTAAAACCTATTTTAAATGGATTATTGCATAATTAAGATGTATCTTTTTAAAATGACATGCATTATTTAGTTTCTAAATAAAGCCATAAATTTTACACATGAGTGTTGTGGAATTATGCCCAGAAGGGGTCATTCTTTGAGGCAGTCAATCCAGATGGCTGCCTTGCAGCATCTACAGTTGCCATCAGTGGCTTGGACCTGGGGGTGGGTGTCCACGCCCCTTCTTGGTTTCTGGGTAGGCAAGATGAACTGAGTGTGTGTTGAGCTGTATGTATCAAAGGCAGGGATTTTTAATCTGGAGTTCATGCATTGGCCTCTGATGGGTCCGTGAATCCCTGTGGCCAAAATACGTTTCCCTGTGTATATGGGTGTGTGCTTTTTCCTGGGGAGACGACCCATTGGTTAAGAAAGAGTGTACTAGGTTTTTAGGAGAAAATCAAGTGGCAAGAGGGTTGGGTTGTCCCTACCAAGATGGAAGGAATGGCAGAGAAAGTGTTTTGGTACAGTTTGTACCATAGGGAGGAGGTGCTGAAGCCGGCTGTTCAGCCACTGGAGTCAGGTGGGGAGTCACTTACCATCAGAGAGTTCTGTCCATTGGCAGCATCATGCCAGCCAGCAGGGACTGCAGCAGGCCCATCCCAGAGGATGGATGCTGGCAAAATGGTGGGGATATGGACTGCAGCTCCAAACTCAGAGAGGCATGTAAAATTATTTTATTTTCTAAAATATAATTCTATTAGAACCTTTATCACTTTGTGCTGGTAGCAAATTTAATCTCAATTATTTCAGAGTTTCCCCCTCTCTAGGGCCATTAGATGGTTCTAGAGGGTTGACACAATTTCAAGGCCTGGAGAGACCTTGTGGATATTGGTTACATGTCTCCCTAAGCCATTGTTGAGATGGCCATTGTCCAGTCTGTGCCTGGGCAACTAAGAAGGTAACTGGTGAGAGTGATGGGACTCCTGGGGAGTACGCATGGGAGGTGGGCATGGGGTTGATGGCAGGGAAAGCTGACCCTGAGGAGTTTGGGAATCTAGGAACTGGATATGATAAATGAACAGCAAGGGAATTTGGAGGAAAGGTGTGAACTCAGCAGTTGTATCTGGGCCTATTGCTAGTTCAAGGTGATGACCTGTGTGTTCAGGGTGGCCTGAGACAATGGATAGACTTTTGGCTTTAGGTAGAACTGGCTCAGGAATTGGGGTGGAATTGAGTCTGAAAATGAGGATCATTATAAACCTCCCTGTGAAGGACCAGAATCATGACTGCACACACCAGGAAGAGCCTGTACATGCATAAAAAGCTTCGGTGTCCATCAGATCATAAATTTACATTTATCTTGAATGGTGATGGCCTATTTCAGAAAAAAGTTAACTTGCCTCAAACTTCAGTTCTATCTTTCCTCCAACTATTGGATAGACATATCACACTTTGGGATCTTTTAAAACAGCATGAGTAAAGTTTCTGTCTAAAGTAGGAAGGCTTTTTGACTGTAAATACCTTGGAGCCAACAGTCATTACCAAGGGTAACAAAATGTACAGCAAAAATAGCAAAAACCTTGAGAGAAATGATGGTGTCTATAGACACCTTGAGCCCCTTGGATGTTGTGTTACATCAGTACTGATCATTGCTACCTTCATCATTTATTATATTTAGAAAATGAAAACCAGCTGAATGAAAATGATGCCTTTACTCCAGCCACCTGCCACTTAAGGAACCTGGAGGATCAGACATTAGGGAAATTTCATGACATCCCAGGATAAACCAAGGCATGTAAGGATTAAGCAATTTGTTCCAAGTCCAGCTGTGGCTCAGTTGTGGAGAAGAGGCTAGGGCCAGTGGTGTTCCTATTTCCCAGCTCCTTTCTTGCCTTAAGTGTTTAGATGCCACAATGCCTCCCTCCTCCCAATCTAATAATGTGTAATAGTTTCCAAATATGCACTCTCTTTTTTCTTTATTTATTCCTTTTCCCTTGTTCCTTTTCTTTCAAACAAGTGCAGTTCCTCTTGGGGTAATATTTATATTTTTATCCTTGCTTTGTAGTTGGGGAAATGTGGTTGAGAGCTTTGGCAATGCCCTTGTCTGAGGCAGGGCAAGAGGGAAATGTGCCTGGGATTTATTTTCAACCTCAGATGCCCAGATTATATAATATTCAGAGCAATGTCCTTTGATAAGTGTGTCTCTTGGAGGCTTCTGGCTCTCTCAATGCATTAAGAGCAATGCTTTTCTACTTAAGAAATGATTTTAAAATCCCCTTTCAGCCAGTATCCCAAATGAAGTTTCACTTCCATTCAAATAAACTAGGGTTAGAAATTTTAGGATGGGTGCATTAGGAGGTCTGGACACATGAGGGTAGCTGGGGAAATACATGTTAGGGAAGCAGGGGCAATGAATGGGGACTTCATATCCTAATGGCAAATGTAAAATGACTTATTGTAATATATTCCTCCCGTTAATGGCTCCATTCTCACCAGAGCAATTTCTGAAAGGATTTAATTTTTGTCCCTACTGCTACTGGTCTTGATTTTTGCATAACAAGTACAGCACCAACAACAGCTTCTAAACATACTGCTGTTGCCGGGTGCCAGGCATTATTCTCCATGTTTTAACTCGATATCACAACTACCTTATGAGCCAAATATTACAGGTTGAGTGTCCTATCTGAAATGCTTGGGACAAGAAGTGTCTCCAATTTTAGATTGTTTCAGATTTTGGAATATTTGCATATACATAATGAGATATCTTGGGGACAGCACCTGAATCTAAACATGGAATTCATTTATGTTTCGTATACACCTTATACACATAGCTTGAAGATAATTTTATACAATATTTTACATCACTTTGTACATGAAACAAAGTTTGTGTTAAGTACTTACACGTGGAATTTTCCATTTGTGGCACCACATCAGTGTTCAAAAAGTTTCAAATTTTGGAACATGTTGGATTTCACATTTTTGGATTAGGGATGCTCAACTGTATTATCATCTGCATTTTACAGATGATAAACTGAGGCACAGAAACTCCAAGTGAATGCCTCTAATTTCACACAGCTGATGAGTGTGAAAGACAGAATTTAAACCTGGGCAGCTGGCTCCAGTCTTGAATCTTCTCTAGATTGCATGGCTAGTCTCTTGGTTCCTTTGGGAGTTACCTCATCTCTTCTTTTTTTCTCTACACCCAATCTGAGTGTAGAGAATTTTCTCACAACACTCCTTCCTTTCTATTCAAACTGCTATTAAAGTCTCCACTATTTCCCTCTGGCCTCCGGCACCTCATCATCCATCCAGGCAGCATATTTATGCTTTCTAAGACATTGCCCTCAACGTAGCCGTCCTCTCAACACAAATAAAAAATGGTTCGCAGTCTCACATTCACAGAGGAAAGTCCCTCTCCTGGCATTGTAGGCCATCCCCGTATGCTGTCAACCCAACTTTCTAACCACATCTCCCATTGTCCCTGCATTGGCGAGTCCAGGAAGGGATTGAACCTGCCAATGCATTTCTGTCTGTGCCTTTGCTCTGCTTGCTTGGAATATCTGTCCTTCTCATCACCATGGTCTGTCTTTTTGTTCCTCAAAGCTAAGCTGAACCCTCAACTTCTCTTTAAACTTGCCCATCTCTGAACTCCTTCAGAACACATTTATCAAACTTGTGTTTTTCTTAAGATTCTCTTTGTGGCTATTGTAGCTCAGGGACTGAGATGAAAAGAAAAGCTTGTATGTGAAAAACTCCCATTTCAGGTGCATTTTTCCTCTGTTTTGAAAAGACAGAAGGCCATAATATTGGAGGTTCAGATGGTGATTGTGTATTGGTTCAAAAGAGTTCATGAGTCAAGAGATAACTTTGTACTGGCTAACTGGATGGACCCAACTGAATGAACCCAACTGTGACAGTGTTCTGATTTATTATGCTCCTGCCCTGCAGTTAGCTAACATAGTTGAGTTAAAAGGTAATTAGATATTTTATCCTCTGCCTATATTCCAGGAATGTATTGGCCAATGAGAGAGAAGTGCCCTTTTTCTGAAGCAATTGGAAGTGGGAAGCCAGTTTTCCTTGATGGATAAACTGAGACGGGGGGACATAGGATCATTTCTGAGCCCTGGTCATATGCAGAGACTGCTGTAGAGGCTGTTATCTCTATTGTTAAGATGATACCCTAAGACCAAACCTTATTGTCCAGCATCCCCTGGGAAGGAGAGACAGGGATCTTTGAAGCTGAACTTCAACCATATTTTTTGTCATGTTAGTCATCTTTTCAAATGCACTTACTGTTTTCCTTCCCTAGACTGCTCTTCCTGTCATGGTAGAAACAGTAATGTTAAGCCTTTGTGCACCTGCCACAATTTTAGCACAGTGCTTTGTATGTATGTATTACATACATACATTAAGCAGTAGGTGCTTAATGGATACATTTATTGATAATGGTCAGATCAATGAATTCTGTCTTCTTTCCAGACCAATCCAAACTTAATGATCTTCATGCTTGGAGAACTCTTGCTCAACTTTAGACACTATTCTTGTGTCCTTAACGTACCTTGAGATGCATGGCTTCTGCTGTTATTTTATTTTACTTTTTGCCTTTTCCAATGTTCTAACTGCTGTTTTATTTTTGAGGCAGCATGTGAACAAAAACACAGAAAGCCAGCTGCCTCAACATTCAAATGAGAGTGCAAATTCCTACTATAAGAGGTGTGGTTGCATACTTACTCAAATGCTCACATTGTAAGAAGGAATATAGAATTCCTAAAGATGCCCAGATAAATGGCAATGAACTCAAAATTCATATATGTTTGTTGAAAGATGCCATGGAAAAGGAGTTTTGATTCTGCAACCACAGTAGGAAGCAACTCGGTTGACTTGGGAGAGTTTTTAAAGGTCTATTACTTCAACGTAGAGATCTGACTGACATAAAGGCTGTGCATTTTATTTATGTATTCATTCATTTATTTATTGAGACAAGGCTTGCTCTGCTGCCCAGGCTGGTGGTCAGTGGCACGATCATAGCTCACCGTAACCTTGAATTCCTGGGCTCAAGTGATCTTCCCATTTCAGTCTCCTGAGTAGCCAGAAATACAGGCATGTGCCACCATGCCTGGCTAATTTTTATTTTTTGCGTTGAAATGGGGTCTTTCTATATCCCACGCTGATCTTGAACTCCTGGTGCCTAGTGATCCTCCTGTTTCAGCCTCTCAAAACACTGGGATTACAGACATGAGCCACTGCAGCTGGCCAATGCTGTGCATTGAAAGCAGGCCCAGTGCAGCTCTGTGCAAGGCTATTTTAATTGAGCTGGCTGAGTACAGGGAATGAAAAGTGTCCAGAGGTGAGCTCCAGAGCCTCAGCCCTCTGTGAGGCTTGCTTCTTTGAGGCAGGCTTGGCTCTTTGTCAGTATTTCTGCTGAGCTCAAGGTGTGTTTATAGAATTGATGTATGTGTTCTCACAAAGCATTTTGAAATTTTTTGAGCAGAAGTTTTCTTCAAAGATGTCTGCAGAGCTGAGATGAATTTACACATCTATGAATTTCTAGCCAATAAATTCCTAGTGTGAGTTTGCTCATTACTTGTTCATTCATTATTCATTCATTTGTTCATTCATTAATTCATTCAGTGTGCTAAATTCTGAAGCTATAAAAGATGAATGAGATCAACTTTCCTCAAGAATTTTATTACCCAGACAAGGAAGACAGTCACTTACAGAAATGCACTAAAATGTTATAGATGCTGATGAAAGTAGGTATGAGATTCCCCATGTCAATGAAAGAGAGGGAGACAGGAAGGGAGGAAGACTGGCCACTGGGATTCGAGGATGGTCAAAGTAATGTTCATTGAGGAAGCAATTCTTGGACTGAGCCTTATAAAGATAATGATCAGGTAAACAAGTGAGTAGGCATGTGGAGAAGAGGGCAAAAGCCATGCCAGGCAGAGGGATGAGATATGGAAAGAGTAAGAGACAAGATGATATGATCAGTGGGGGTTTCCTGGCCCTCCTTTGGTGTGGAATGGCTGGGGAGGAAAGCACAATGCAGGAGGTGGTAAGAGGGGCTGAGGGGGCTTCGGGTCACACTCAGAAGGGTCTTGTGTGCCCTATTCAGGAGTCTGTATTTTGTTGTTTAGACATTGGAAGTTGGTTTTTTTTTTTTTTTTTTTTTTTTTTTTTGAGACGGAGCCTTGCTCTGTTGCCCAGGCTGGAGTGCTGTGGGGCGATCCTGGCTCACTGCAACCTCTGCCTCCTGGGTTCAAGCAATTCCCCTGCCTCAGCCTCCCAAGTAGCTGGGACTACAGGTGTGCCACCAGGCCCGGCTAATTTTTTTCTATTTTTAGTAGAGATGGGGTTAGCAACAAGTACACTCAGTGACTAGATATTAGTTTTTAAATATGTGTTAGCCAGGATAGTCTTGATCTCCTGACCTCGTCATCTGCCCACCTCGCCCTCCCAAAGTGCTGGGATTACAGGCGTGAGCCACCGGGCCTGGCCCTGTTTGTTTTTAAACTAAAGATTTTATTCATATTTTGTCAGTTTCTCCAGGAATGCCCTTTTCCTGTTACAGGATCAAATTCAGAATCCCACATTGCATTAACTGTCCCATCTCCTTACTCTCTTCCAATCTGTGACCATTCCTCAATCTTTTCTTATCCATGACTTTGACACTCTTGATGAGTCTGGGTCAGGTATTTGTAACATGTCCTTCAATTTGGGTTCATCTGATATTGTGTCATGATTAGCCCAGGCTTATGGATTTGGGGGAAGAATGCCACAGAGGTGAATCGCCCTGTCAGTGCATGGTATCAGGGGATACGTGAAATTAACACAACTTTTTACTGGAGACATGAACCACGACCACTGGTTAAGGTGATGTCTGTTAAATTTCTCTACCACAATGTTACTCTGATTTGTGTGTGTGTGTGTGTGTGTGTGTGTGTGTGAGAGAGAGAGAGAGAGAGAGAGAGAGATGGGGGTCTCACTCTGTCACCCAGGCTGGAGCATAGTGGCCCAATCATGGCTCACTGCAGCCTCGACCTCCGGAGCTCAAGTGATCCTCTTCCCTCAGCCTCCTGAGTAACTGGCACTACAGGTGTGCACCACCATGCCCAGCTAATTTTTGCTATATTTTGTAGAGACAGAATTTTGCCATGTTGTCCAGGCTGGTCATGAACTCCTGGACTCAAGGATTTGCCTATCTTGGCCCCCCAAAGTGCTGGGATTACAGGTGTGAGACAACATGCCCAACTACGATGATACTCTTTTTCCCTTTTCATACTCTGTTTTTTAGAAGTAAGTCACTAAATTCAGCCCACACTCAAAGGGAGGGGTATTAAGCTCCACTTCCTGGAGAGAGGAGTATCAAATAATTGGTGGACATATGTTAAAACAACCACAGTAATTAATAAATATTATAGAGGAGATAATTTGAGGCTATGCAGATATCTTGTTTCTTCTTAACATTTCACCTCCTAATTTTAGTATTCATCAGTGAATCTTGCCTGCAGCAATCATTACTGTGGTGTCCTAATAGTAATTTTCCTCTTTATTATTCCTTTTATATTTATTATTTGGAATTATTCTGTAAGGAAGATTTGTCCTTTCTTCTTCATATATTTATTTATTCAGTCATTTATTTATATCAGTATGGACTCACAGATACTCATTTAATTCTTTGGATGTCCTTTGGGTTATAACCAATGCTAGTGTTAATTATTTTGTTTCTTCAATCATTCTTGCTCTGGCCATTGGGAATTCTTTGAGATTGTCTCCTGTGTCATTTTGACCTACCCTTGTCATTGTGGCTGTGGTGTCTCTGAGTATGTTGTATCTTCATATTGCGTATGTTGTATCTTCCCTGTCTCTGCCCTGGAATCAGCCATTTCTCCAGAGAGGCTTGGTTGCATATATTGAAGAATGGTATTTAAAAACCAATATCTGGTCACTGGGTGTGATTGTTGCTGCTGTGTCACTGCTTCTAAGTTTTTAAGTAAAGAATAATATAACTGTAATTGGAGAATGACCTGGCAGGCAATTGTCAGGGGATACTGCAGGAGACGGTGAGGACACCATGCTGATTGATTGTCCTAGCAAGACAGGAGGTTGTACTGAACCTCGGCAGTGGCAACACCAGTGGAAAGGAGGGTGAGAGAGTTTGTGGCTCATCTAGACGTTGGTCTCCACTAGTTATAGCCTGAGTCCTACTCTGCTACTTGCTGGCTATGACCTTGGACAATATGAATGTCCTTGGACAAGTCATTCAACCTTTCTTTGCCTTAGTTTCCTCATCTAAAAAAAAAAAAGCTAACAACACCTGTTGAGAGAATCGAAAGAAAATGTGAAAATCCTTGGCGATTCCAAATCACTGTCCCAATGGGAGGAACTTCAGTATAACAGCTTTTCCCTATGCTTTTTTGGCTAGTGAGGGCCTAGCTGCTTAGGGAGGCAAAGGAGAGTGGGTTTGTCATGGTACAGGCAGGAGAAAATTGCCTAGAAAAAGGCTGAATACATCCAGCCAATCTGAGTGTAAACCAGAAATCTGCAGGTCCCGGGGGAGCAGAGCAAAGCCACAGAACGTATGCAAGGCAGCAGTGACCAGCAAAGGGTGACAACCGGGTGGGAGCTTTTGCCCGACAGCTTCTGCAGAGTTCCCAGGGCATTGGGGGGTGATTCCCCAAGCGTGGCTGGCCTGGAGAAGTGCTGCCTGCTTTAGCCAGGCACCACGAGGCTGTAGAAGGATGTTCATCGGAGACGCTTGACTTCACTGTGGCAAAAAAGGTCACAGAGTATATTTCCGCTCACCCCTGCAAATTAGGATGTATGGTCTGGAAATGACTTTTTCTGATTTGAATTACACGGTGTGGAAAACATAACAGTATGCCCTCGTGCTGTAGCCCAATATCCCAGGCTGCAGAGATCTTGCTGTTAGCTAGCCAAGCGCCCACTCTAAGACCCAAGATGTCCTGTGTTTGAGATTTAAGTAATGTATTCCAAACCACTGTGGAGCCCTCAAGGAGGGCTTGAGAAGCGAGTGGCTTTTCTGTTCTGTTCCACGCCTAAGCCTCCCACTGTTTATCTCAGAAGTGTGGGCCCTGGTCCTGCACCCTCACCATAGGCAGAGGGACTTCCTCCTCCCTTCTTCCCATCCCCTTCTCCCCCAGCCCTTGTGGGGGCCTTTCCTGCATCCTTCATCTCCTCCTTGGTTCACTATGCTCAGGAGCTCACTTCTTGTTCCCTTGCTCTCTGGCTTCTCACTACCTCTCAGGACGCTGAGGGAGGGCTGGGGTGGGGTGAGGCGGGGAAGATGTCTTTAGTGGTTCTGCCCTCAGGATGAATTATCTGCAAAATAATTACATCTTCCCAAGGCACAGGCTAATAATCCTGTGGGGAATTAGGCTGAAAGGGGCCTCGGTGTCCTTTAGCAATATTTGTTTAGTGTGTGCAACTCCTAGGAGGAGGAAGAGAGAGGAAAATATACATTATTTTTAAAGAATAAGATAATACCTAATTGTCTTAGGTTATTTGGACTGCAATAACAAAATGGCTTAGCTTGGGTAATTTATAAACTACTGAAATTTATTGCTCACGGTTCTGGAAGCTGGGAAGTCCAAGATCAAGGTGCTGGTATATTCCATATCTGGTGAGGGCCCACTTCTCACAGATGATGACTTCTAGCTGTATCCTCACATGGGGAAAGGGGCCAACAAGCTCCCTCAGGCCTCTTTTTTTTCCACAGTTAAAAATTTTTACTTGACATGTAGTTATACAAATATATTGGTTACAGTGTGATATTTCAATACTTGTATGCACCGCATAATGATCAAATTAGGATAATAAGCTTATCCATCATGTAAAAAAAGTTACCATTTCTTCTTACTGCTAGAAGAGATTCAAAATTCTCTCTTCTAGCAATTTGAAAATATAGAGTAAATTGTTGTTAACTATAGTCACCCTACAGTGCTATAGAATGCTAGAACTCATTCCTCCTATCTAGCTGTAATTTTGTATCCATTACCCAACTTCTCCCTATCCCTGCCTTCCCCTACCCTTCCCAGCCTCTAGTAACCACTATTCTACTCTCTACTGTGAATCAACTTATTTACCTTCCACATATGAATGAAGATGTGCGGTATTTACCTTTCTGTGTCCCTCAGGCCTGTCGCATCGAAGCACTAATCCCATTCATGAGAGTGGAACCAGCATGACCTAATCACGTCCCAACGGTCCCCTCCTTTAATACTACCACATTGGAGATTAGGTTTCAACATATGAATTTTGGGGACCACCAGCATTCAGACCATAGCATTGAGTGTGTTCAATGTTTGAGGCTCTTTGTGCATGAAACAATCTCAGTATTCCATTATATAGGCACCATTATTATCCTCCTTTTATCAATGGGGAAACTGAGGCTCAGAGAGGTGAAATAACTTACCCATGTCTCACAGCTAGTAAGGGACAGAGCAGGGTTTCAAAGTCAGGTCAATCTCTCTTCAGAGCCTACACAATGCCTCCATACAAAGCTACAGAATGATATCTCATATGGTAAGAAATTCTAGGATGGATGTGCATGTCTGAGATTAGAAATGTCTGAGAAAATTGGGGATGAGCGGGTGCCACGAGAGAGGGCATCTGCATCTGAGTAAGAGACAGATCGACAGCAATCTGGACAGAACCAAGGCCTGCCTGGGGAGGCAGTTCTGCTGCCACATGGGGGCCCATGACCCCATTCCCTGCACTGCTGGCCATGGCTCCCTAGCCCACTATTTTTCCTTACACAACCTAGCAACTGTTCTTCCACAGCTGCTCCTTTGGTTCAACTCTCCAATATAGCATAGTCTTCTACATAATTTAGGGACTTCTTTAATTTGCTGGGTTTATAGTCCAGAAGGTTTCTAGGGGAAATTTCTTGTAAGTGGGCACTTGAAGTCCAAGGCCTAATGATTTCTCTTTACTTTTTTCTTTCTTTGGTCTCTGAACCTGGATAGGAATGATCTGTTGACATTTTGATCATATAGAGGACATACCAAATTTTGCATTTGCTGCAAGCAGAAAATGTTTGCCTGCAAAAGAACCAGAAGGTTTGAGATATTCACATTGTACAAACCTAATATTTTGAACAAATACCTTTTGCTGCGTAATAAACCCAAAACTTATTGGCTTAAAAACAACTTAATATCATCTCTCCAAATTCTGTGGATTGACTGGACTCAACTGAAAGATTCTTGCCAGGAGTGTCTCATGTGATTGAAGTTAGACATAGCTGAGGCTGGAATCAGTTGAAGGCAGGAGACTCAAGTGGTTTCTTCACCCCCATGTTTGGTGCTGCAGCTGAAGGCTGGCTTGGAGGAGGGCAGACCAGACATTTTTCTCTTTCCATGGGCCTGTCCTTACCATGTTGTCACAGGGTAGTTGGACTGTGACACACTAGACAGCTTCCCCCAGAACAAAATCTTCAAGGTTGCCTATGACATAACTTTGGAAGCCATACCAAGTGAGTCTGTCACATTCTCTGGATCGCATGTTCTCTGTGGAAAGGGACTATATATTACTCATGAATGACAGGAGGCGTGATTCACTGCGAGGGGCAGGGGCATCTTTGAAGAGTGGTTACCTTAGTTTGCACCCTGCTTCCAATAATTCATGTCCTTCCACGTGCAAAATACACTCACCCCTCCCCATAACACCCTGTCCTTTTCCCCAAATCTTGTTTTATTTAGGCATCAGTCTCATTATCTATTCTATGTAACAAATAATCCATGACTTATTCTCATTACCTATTGCTATATAAAAAAGCACGCCATAAGTTAGTGTCTTAAAAACAACTACCACTTTATTATTAGGATTCTGTGGATTGTTAGAGCTCTGGGCAGTTTTGCTGCCTGTGATCTTGGCTCAGGCTCTGGCCATCCAAGGCTTGGCTGGGCTGGAAAGTGCAGATGACTCACTACATGGCTGGCCTTTGAGACTTGCAGTCCAGGTCTTTAACAGAATGAGAAACATGTGTAGCCCTAGGCTGTGCCCTGTGTAGTTCAGGACTGGTTTAGACCTCTATCTGGGCCACAGTCAGACTAATCTCAGCCAGTAGACATGTGACTCCCAGGAGATTTCCTTCAAGCTGAATATATATATAAAAAAAATATATAAATAATATATATATAAAATATGTATAATATATATAAAAAATATAAAAATATATAAAATATATATAATATATATAAAATATATATAAAATATATATAATATATAATATATATAAAATATATATAATATATATAATATATATAAAATATATATTATATATATAAAATATATATAAAATATATATAATATATATATAAAATATATATAAAATATATATTATATATAAAATATATATAATATATATAATATATATAATATATATATAAAATATATAAAATATATATATTTTGTAATTGGTTGGTAGGGCTACAGGGCACCCAGAACCAAATGGGTGAGTACTTCTAGTGGCTATCTTGCACATTCACCCTTACTTCAGCTTTCACTAGCTGCTTTAGAAATCACCATGGTGTATATTTTCTCTCTTTCACTCATGTGCTTTCTGTCTTCCATTCATGGTGACCAGCAGTGAGAAGATTTGGTGGAAAATGTGTGTATCGTAAAGGAAACCCATTAATGCTCAACCATTGCCACAATTGCCAGCCACTGTTGCCAGTGCTCCCCCACTCCATCCAGCTAACAAGAACTGTTAGTATCTTGTTTGCCCTCTTGTTACAATCCATAAACATATGTGGAGTTTGCACAGTTAACCTTGGAGAGCACCTTGCTAGATATGGTGAGAACCAGAAATAGTTCTCCATCCTGAAGGGCTTATTGTTCCATAAGGGAGACAAGACAAATGTACAAGTAACTTTATCACGTTGTGATAAAGAATGAGGGCTATAGGAAAGTTGCAAAAACTCCATGTTGTAGGAGGTCAGAGGACAGAACAATTCCACTCCCATATTCTGGCTTTGACTCTCCTTCTAGCTCTAAACAAATGTTTACATTTCACACGCCAATTTCCCCATATGGATAATAAGGAAAACATATCTCCTTTTACAAGTATCACTGAGGAGCAGTGAGAATCTGTGACAAGGTATCTGTAAAGGTTTGGGATTTTATTTTTGTGGAGTCCAAACACATCTTTAACCTTACAGGTGCTTGGGATGGAAACAGCAGGTAAAGTGGTTTAGATATGTGTATGTGTGCGTGCGTGTGTGCGTGCGTATGTGCGCATGTGCGTGTGTGTGACTGTCATGCTCCAAATGAGGCCTCAGGGGATAATAAAAAGAGGGCCTGCTGGGACCACCAATTTCTTTTTCCCATCTGTGATGGCTGGGGCCCTGTGCTTCACACTGGGAAGGGTATTACTGAACTCTCCTCAGTCTTGTGGTGCGGTCGCCTTTAATTCATATTTGCATGTGTTGTGAGACCAGCCAGGCAGCTGAACACTGCCCAGGAGTGGAGCTTGTGATGATGGAGAGAAATGAAATCACTGTTTAATGAGAATTGGTGAGATAAGGTCCACAGATGGACCATTCTGAGGGCTGTGTTTGAACCACGGTATCCCATTCATTTTATAATACACCTTACTGTGGGCTTAAATTGCATTCTTGGAAAATTTAGCCCAGCATGACTAGTTCTTCTTAGAATAGCATCACTCACCTAATGTTGTGTTCAATAAGCCTGTTGCATAAAAAGTTATCATGTAATTTTTATCATTATAAGTCTCCAGTGCTTCTAGAACTTACCTTCAAAATAGTGAAAATGATATTTCATATATCCACAATTGTATTTCAAAGTAAGTTCTAAAAAGCCACATGCCTCAGTTTACCCTTTGGAATTTGCCTATCTTCTTCTTACAGTTATTTTTATAAATCAACTTTCTAAAAGAATATACCAGTGATATTTGCCTATAGCTTTCAATCTTTGATTAATGTTTTAATGGTGTTTGTCCCTATTTTAATCCATATAGTATATTGAACTAAGCCTGGGGTTTAGAGTTAGATGAACTAGGGTCTGAATCCCAACTCTTCCCAATTACTAGCTGTGATCATGGTTAAATCACATGATGATTCTAAGCAATCATTTTTAATGGAGTTGAAAGGATTTAAATTAAGGTAGGTACAAAAGGCATAGCACACTGCCTATCACATAGTATGTACTCAATAATCAATTTGAGCTATTATTATTGTCATCAGTAAGAATGACGAAATGTCTGCTTTAGACCTCTAACCAGCTTGACTAGATCTTTCTCTGAAAATTTCACTTTGCCTTGTTTCATTTGTATCTGTAGAGTCACTGTTCTTATCAGAAGAACCATTATGCACAGCTAATTTCAGGTTCATGAGTTCTTAAGCACAGTAGGAAACTAATAAATCAATTAAACATATATTTCATAAGAGATTGCTATATTTATATGTGCATACATAAATATAATTTTAACAATGAAAAGCAGGTTGTCATGAATAGTTTATTTCATGAGATAAAAATAAAAGGAAAACAATAAACACTACTTCAAAATGCAATTCTATGTAACACAGACATGAAATTCCACAAGATCTTGTGGTTCTCTGTGTTACATTCAAAAAGAATAATGGATAACAAGATGGCTGGCCACAATGTGAGATATACTGTTGGAGAAAATTGTCCAGTGTTTTGAAAGGAAAAGAAAAGCCTTCTAGGAATTTCTCATCACAGAGAATTTAGACTGAAGGAATTTGCCACGGTGTTTTCTGAATAGCCTTAGAATTTTATATTGGATTTAAAAATTGGGTTAGGGAGGGAGTGGCTCCTCAGAATGAAGCTTTTCCAGGCTCCCTCTTACTTTGTTTTTGCCTGGGGCATTATTTTTTGTTTGCCAAGACCAGCTGCTTCCTCGCTAGCCAGGTTTCCGTTCAGTGGCCCAGGGCTGCTTCTCTGATGTCGGGGAATTTGCCCCTCTGAGGTTGGAGCGGGCAGCTGTGTGTCCCCAGGCTGGGCGAGGGGGCTGAGCTGCCTGGAGGCCTGGATGGCTGCATTCTGCTGCTGCACTTTCACCAGTATCTCTTCGTGGATCTTCAACAAATGTGACCTCTGTCAACCTCGTCTGAGCTCATCAGCTCTGCTGCCTCTGGGACCCAGGTGGGAGACAAAGGGGGCTGGCTCAGCGTTGGATGCCAGCTATTTTTTTCCACATGGTCTCTGGGAACAGTTACTAATCATATCAGACCCAAAAATGATTTAAGCCTTTCCTAGCTACTAAGCACGGGAACTATTGCTGGCACACAAACAAATCCCAAACTATCTCAACATGATAACACATGCCTTTTAAATTTTAGAGTAAAATGTACCATTAATCAACCATCAACAAGTATTCATTCATTTATTATGTGCTGTGCTCTGTGATGTGGGAGAGACAGAGTGGAAAGCTCAGCCTTCTCTGAATGAGCAGGTTGGATCATTGTGGGTAAAGCTGGTCCTCCACCCATCCTGGATGGACCCCTTTATTACAGAAATGTTGTTAGAGGTTGAATTGCATCCCCCGAAATTTATTTGTTGAAATCCACACTTCCCCCTCCCCTGTACTGCAGAATGTGACCTTATTTGGAAATAGGGTTGTTGCAGATACAGTTAGTTCAGGTGAGTCATACTACAACAGGGTGGCCCCTAATCCAATATGACTGGTGTCCTTATAAACAGGGGAAATTGGGACACAGACATGCACACAGGGGGAGTGCCGTGTGGACACTGGAGTTATGTTGTTCTAAGCCAAGGAACTGTCAGAGCTGGAAGAGAGGTGAGAGCAGATCCTTCCCCAATGTCTTCAGAGAGAGCAGGGCCCTACTGACACCTTGATTTTGTATTTCTGGCCTCCAAAACTGGGCGAAAACACATTTGTGTCTTTTAAGCAACTATTAGTGTTACTTTGTTATGGCATCCCTAGCAAACTAATACAAATGCGAGGCTATGTGTCCACCCAATTTTCTTGGGGAAAACGTCAGCTTGCCACTGACTTGGAGCACAGTCTGGGCAGCCTCTTCTCCGCTCAGCTGATGCTCAGCCCAAATGTCACCACTGAGACGGGCCTTCGGGACTGCCTTACCTAAGCAGGCCTTGTGCTCTCCATTCCAGCACCTTGCTTCATTTCCTCTCTGACTCGTCACTACCCAAAACAACCTTGCTTATTTTTCTTGATTTTTAAAAACTGTCTGTTTCCCACACCAGAACTTCTGCTCCAGGAGGCTCCTGTCTGTTCTGTCCCATCCTTGGCACATAGTAGGTGCTCAAAAAACACTTGTTGCAAGAAGAAACAAATGAAGAGGTAAAGCTTCATTTGGGAATATGATTTTTTGTGTGTAGACAGAACTGTGCATCTGGGCACTGCTGATCCCACCCCCTCCCACCCCCACTTCTTTCTTTTTCTCTCTGTTAGGGCTGGGAGCAAGAGTCTGGGCTTGCTGCATGGACACAGACAACACAAGCCTGAGTTGTTCTTGCTCTGCTGTGGATGAGTGTGGTTTTGTTTGGTTTCACACTTCAGTTTGTCTCTGAGCTGCAGAGGACAGCTGGTCAGCTCTCAGTCCTGCTTTGCCACCTCTTGGAAAGGAAAGGCAGCGAGAGGAAACTAGACTTGCCAGCCAGGCTAAGGATGAAGGCCTCAGGACCCCCACATGGAAGAAACCCACGGAGGAAGGAGGTTCTGCCAAATCTGCCTCCCTGTGTTCACAGAGTCTCTGGACCTTTAGGTGTTGCACCCAGGCTTTTGTAGTTCACTCTTGAGAGGAAGGAGCTGCCAGGCCCCTGGGCTGTGTAGGCCCAGGAGTGAAGGCTGGGGGCATATTTAAGCCAGCCAAGACCTCAGAAAGTGAGGAAGGGGGGCTTTGGGAGACTTCGGCTTCCAGCCTTTGAACCTCAGGCAAACCAAAAAGGGCCTCGGAAACACTATTTGCTCACGGGATGATAATGTGGCTGTGTTTGTGTTCACCAGCTAGTGAGATATGGAAGGTTTGGACTGAAATGACAGGCAGTGGGTGGAGTGGCCTCCTGAGGAAATACTTCAGATAAATACTTCTGGGATAAGATCCTTGACCAGGGATGAAAGCGGGAACAAAGATGGAGAGGTTTACATTGACTATATGCTGATTAAATACTGTTTTTTATTTGTATGTGATTTATGTTTTACCTACTTCCAAAAAGGATTGGAGGGGAATGACTAGTTGAAGGTGAAGGATGAGGTAAGAATGACTCCAAGTTCTCAAGCCTGAGTGATGGAGAAAAAGAGGGTGTCACTATCTCAGGCAGGAAGAAGGGCTGGGAGGAGAAAATATTTGTGAGCAGAAAATGATGTGTTTGGTTTTGGATTTGTCACTCTTTAGATGATGAAGAGACGTTCAAATAGAAGAATTTACTAGACTGTTGCAAACATGTTACTCAGAGAATCCCTATCTTTGATAGGCAGGCTGTCTGCAAAAACAAATCTATGTGATTAGTACAGAAATAGGAACTCCTTCATTTATAGCTGTAGCTATTGTGTGCTTCTCACTGCTTTTAGTGTCATATCTTTGCTCCGAAGGAGTTGTAATTTTGAGTATCACATGCATGTGTGAGCACACACAAGCGCACACACACACACACTCTCTCTCACACAAACACACAAAGCCTCTTTTCTGCAGTTGTATCCTGGGGTCTTGATACTAAATTGCTCAAAGTTTTGCTTTCCTGTGTCCTGGGAGAGCCCTTTGGTCTTCTGTCTTGTCTCCCTGAAGCCACGCGCTTCAGCTCCCCGACAGGCACTTCCGTGTATCCTTCTGTGATCCCTCCCTTGTTTGTGTCTTGAGTAGCAGAAATGCGTTCCGGCAAGACTCACCCCTTTGCTGTGACAGATTGCTACACTGCAGAGCCCATTCAAATAACTTTTCTTTTGCCTGCCTGCATTCTCAGAGAAGCTTTTAGTGTCCTCCTTGGAAAACCACATGAAACAATGTGAGCTATCCAGAGTAAGAGCTCAGCAAATGAGTACCAAGTTAGGACTTCGAAGCAAAATAAAGAGGTTATAGCCAGGAGAAGTTTCCAAGGTTGCTGATGTGTAAAAATGTCTAATTGGCAAGTGTATTCTCCTAAAAGACTCCGAAGAGGAGGGTATTGATCTATTGCTGCCCTCTAGAACAGATTCTTTCATAGAATCCAAGACAAAGTTTTATTTTTATTTTCTCACTGTGTGTGTCAGAATTTAGAATATATTAACTTTCACTAGTACCTAAATCTTAAACTCTCTTTGCTTTAACTGTGACCCCCCCCAAAATATATTTCCCTTTTCTGTTTCTAACTCTTTATAAGCATAATTTAAAAAATTACACAAGTAAAACTTCCAAACAAATAGAAGGATATGGGATAAAGCTTTTATCTTTTCCCACTCTTGAATTGCGTTCTTCTCTCCAGAGGCAGCATGTGAATAGTTTAATATGTAGCTTTCCATTCCTTTTCCTGTATATTTAAATACATGCCTGGAACGCTCTGTCCAGATGGTCACTTGCTGGACACCCATTTCATTTCCTCAGGGAGGGCATCTCTGATGACACAATGCAAATGAGCTCCCCTCGTTATCACCTTTTGCCTGTCACTATTTTGGTTTTCCTCCTGGCGTTTATTACCATCAGTAGTAGGCAGAATAAAGCTCCCTTCTCTACAAAGATGTCCATGCCCTAATCCCTGAAACCTGTGGATAAATATGTTCTCTTCTGTGGCAAAGGGGACCAAATGTGATACAAGTAAAAGCATGAACCCAAAGGAAGGGAGATAATTCTGGATTATCCTGGTGGGTCCAATTTAATCACACAAGGCCTTAGAAGTGGTGAACCTTTCCTGGCTGAGTCAGAGAGAAGGGCAAGAGGTTCAGAGCATGAGAAGGACTTGATTTGCCACTGCTGGCTTTGAAGATGGAGGCAGGGGGACACCAGGCCAAAGCATGCAGGTGGCTTCTAGAAACTGGGAATGGTTCTTGGCTGACAGCCAGCAAGGAAACAGGGACCACAGTCCTATAACAACAAGGAACCGAATTCTGCAACAACTCGAAAGAACAAGGAAACACATCTTTCCCTAGAGCCTCCAGGGAATGCAGCCCTTTCTGGGCAAAACTTGGATTGAACGTTTGACCTACAGAATTGGGAGATAAATTTGTGTTGTTTAAGCTGCGAAGTATGCAATAATTTGTTCTGACAATAATGCAAAACTAACACACCATTTAAATTATTTTGGTCTTTTATTGGGTTGCTTGTTTGTTTATTGTCAGCCTGCCCAATAGAATGTGAAATCCAGGAAAGAGAGACTTTGTCTGCTTGGCCCACTACTTTATCTCTACTGACTAGAACAGTTCCTGGCAGGTAATAGGTGCTAATTTTGTTGTTGTTGAGTGAATAAATGAATATGTAATGTGGACATGTTTGTATATGATATCAGATTACACATATTATCTTATGACTTGCTTTTTACACTTAATGATGTATTTTAGATGTCTTTCCATTTAGTTCCTATAGATATAACTCACTCTTTTTAACCGCTACACTACGTAAAATTTATGATTGGATATATAATCATTTTTGTTAACCATCCCCTTATTGATGGACATATAAGCTATTTTCAGTTTTTCACTTTGCACATCTCTGGGCATGTGTCCAAATATTTCTACGAGATAGAAATGAAGTTTGTGAGTCAAAGCATAAGTTTTTTTTAAGTTTGATGGATATTGTTAAATTGCCCTCTAAAAATTCTATACCAAGGGACATCCCCAATAACTGATGATGAGAGGAAACGTTTCCCGACACTCTTGGTAATGTTAGTCTTATAAATCCACTTAAAAAAAAAACAATGACTGGTAGGTAAAAATACCTTATTGTGTTTTAGTGTTCACATTTCTCTGATAGTTACTAATGTTGAACTGCTTTTCTTAAGTTTATTAGCTATTTGTTTTCTTTTTCATTGAATTGGTCTCTGGCATCAGAATTTAAAAATCTGAATCCTGACTGTAGCATTTACTAACTGATAACTCTGGACAAGTTCCTAAATTTCTCTTTGTCTCAATTTTCTTGTCTGTAAATGGAGATGATAATAGCATCTGATCAAAAGAATTACTATGCAAATTAATAGAGTTAATAGATAAAAAATGCTTAAGATACTGCCTGGCAAATAGGATCCTATCAATCAATATCAGCTATATCTTTGTCCATTTTTTGTCTCTTGGGTTGCTTTATTATTGATTTATAAAAACTCTTTGTATATTATAAAAACTCATCTATTGTCTGAAACACATTTATTGCAAATGTATTCTTCAAGTTGCTTGCCTTTTAGCTTTGGTTGTGATGTATTTTATCTTAAAGAATTTTAAAATTTATTTCCAATCTGTCCATCTTTTTCTTTGTGTAGACTATATGCAGTCACAAAATTATAAAATAATTCTCCCATATTTTCCTCTACTATATTTCTATATTTTTTGTGTTTAGTTCTTGAATTGCCTTGAGATTTACTTTTGTATGTGGAGTGATGTAGGAATCAAGTTTTCTTCCAAAGTAAAGACATAATTTCCCCAGTGTCATTTATTGCATATATTTCTCCACTGATTTAAAATACTTGATTGACTGTATGTGTTAAATTCACATATATATGAGATATTTTGTATTTATTCCTCTCTATTTTTTTTTGAGCTGGAGCATACTCCTTCCCAAATACCACATCATTTCAATTTGTATAACTACATAACATATCTAATACTTGTTAGCACAAATTTGGTTTGCTATTTTTTCTCTAAATTTTCTTGGATATTTAAAAATCCTTTCTCTTTTATATAAACTTTACAATCAGTGTGTTAAGTTTATTCTGGTTGTTTTTAATATACAGGTTAATTGGGGAGAATTTTTACATATAAAATATTGAGCCTTTTAGCATATGATTAGGTCTACTTAAGCATTTTTCTGTTATCATGATAAGAACCTTTGTTCATTACATTTTCTAAGGGGACATTGTTGATAAATGAAGATGCTAGTGGTTTATGTATATTGATCTTGTATCTGGCGATCTTATTTATCTCTTACATTAATCAAAACAGTTTTCCAGTTGATTCTTTTTGACTTCTGGGTAGATAATAACATCATATACAAATAATTGCAGTTTTGTCTCCTTCCAATTTACCATCTCATTTATTTTCTGTGACTTCTTGTATCGGCGAGGACTACTGGTATGATCGTCATACTTGATGACATGATTTCTTATCCTTTCCCTGACTTAAATGGAAGAGGTTTTATTTTTCTCCTTACTTAACTCATTTTGCTCATGTATAAATAGATTTTTAAATTTTCTATGGCTTGTTCAAAGAGATACCTTTCTTTACTCATTAGAGGGAATATACGCCAGGAAGTAGATGATGTCTTGATATAAAAATACTGAAAATAGGTTTGTAAAGAATATGCTGTTTTGTACAGTGATGTAAGGAGGAAGAATGGAGGGATAAAGTATAAGAAAAACAGGATGAAAAAGGAGAGAAGAGATAAGAGAGGGAGGTTATTGAAGCAAAACAAAACAAAAACAGGAGGGTGCATGTTCCTAGACTTCAGCAGTAGAAACGAAGGCCAGACTGCTTTTTACCCTCTGGGTGGAAGAAAGGACATGTTTGGCAGGAGGAAGGGAAAGGAGATGATGGGTACTAGGTATGCATGGTTCTGGTGGGCATCAGGAGTGAGGTGGAATAATGAGTAAAGCCTTAGCAGCAAAGCTGTACCAACACAGTGTTGGAAACCCTGTGCCAGTCCAAGCAATGACAGTGCCCTGCTCAGACACCACTTGATGTTGATGTGGCACAAATGTGTGGCTGCGGCACTGTCAGCTGTGTGCTTAAGACTGGAGTGCAAGTGTGACCTATAGAAACAGCCTTGGGGTCGTCAGGACATTTTCCTTCCTAGAGTCTATTTGGCGGGCACCGCACCCTCCGCCAGTCCACATCAGAACACATTATAGAAGGCTTTAGAATGTTCTGCTAATTTGCACCTTTCCTCAAGCAGGTAAGTTACTTGTAGATAGATGAGAATTTTCCTGTATAAATAAATTCAGAATAACCATAATTCTGGTGTCCCTCTCTAGCACAATACTATATCATAGCATATCTTATGTGCACCAGCCTGTCCCTGAAGGTGCAAACTATGACACCTGAAGATTTCGATGTCCACATTATTTTAAGGGTCTTTCCCTCATAATCACTGATTCTTCTTTCCTTTAAACTGTTTACTAAGAAAATAGTTTATTTTAAAATGGCATGGTGTTTGTTCTTTGTCTCTCTTTCTCAAATAAATCTCTATTAAAGTTCCCTTCTCCGGAGCTGGCACTCTATTTTGCAATATCTTTATCATAGCACTTATGTTGCTGTTAATGTCAGTTGCCCTGTTAGACAGTGTGATCTCCGAAGGCGGACACTGTGTGTTTTTGTCTTTCCTTCTCTCATTCTTAACACAGTGCCTGGCATGAAGAGGATGATCAATACATTTGCTGGCTAGATTAGTATGTGAAAGAAATGAGCAAGATAGCATATTTAAATGTATTTTTCTTAGTCTCAAGATAGTAGTAAGAGTGGGCTATCATGGCAAACATGAAGATGGAGGAAAAAGTTCTGCCAAATATATTTTAGTAATTTTAGATGCTTACTTGATTAGTCATGTGAATATTGGTTGATATCAATCTATAATGTCATGGAGTATATCATCATCATCACCACTAGACTATTTTTCAAAGCACAGGAGCCCAAGTAGTGATGCTTAACTCATTATTTTCCTCATTATTCCTGTGAAATTGTAGGTGGCAGGGCATTATTTATTTCTGGGCTCTGTGTGTCTGGAAAGTCGCCCTTCTTGGTGCAGAGCTGAGCGGATTCTCTTTTTGCCTACAGTCCTTTGTGTGCAGGCATCACACCAGCTGAAGAGCAGAGTCCTTGCAAAGAGGGCAGAGGTCACCCGGCTGCTAACAGAGAAGCCTTTCTGGACTCCTCGAGGAAGGGCACAGGGACGCTCCCAGGGAGGGGAGCAGGCAGGGAGATTGTCCATGCATTTTTAGGCACCAGTTCCCCTTTTCTCCTTCTTTGGCCAGTTTCCCTTTAGGGCCTCTGGGGCTCCAGAATAGATATGTGAGCACCACAGGCTGCTAGTCTCTGCCTAAACCCAGGAGACTCCTCCTTATTCCGCAGAGAGCTCTTGGGAGGGAACAGAGAGGAAAGTGCTGCTTGCTCTTTCTTAGTGGGGAAAATGAAGCAGGATTAATATGGATACAGCATTTAGGAAGAAAGCCTAATATCCCCAAAGACAGATTTTAGATTCATAAAATCTACACTTAAAGAAAGGTACCTTATGAATAAATTGGGTTAATCCCCTTATTTTACAAAGAAGAGAATTGATACCTAGAAATCTCACAGTAGTAAAATCAGGAGTAAAACTCAGAGCCCCTGGTCCAGCATTCATTTGGTCATAGAGACTTGGATTAAATTATTCAGTTAATCATTAAAATTCTTTGGTTATAAAATTTGCTTACAACTTTTGAAGAAAGCAAGTGATAGCTTTATTTCTAATCCAAGAATAAGCACTACGTTTTCAAGATGTAGTTTCGAGGAATCTGCTATTTTAGTTACTCAATTATATATATATATATATGTATATATTTCACCATGTTGGCCAGGTTGGTCTCAAATTCCTGACCTCAGGTGATCTGCCCATCTCAGTCTCCCAAAGTGCTGGGATTACAGGCGTGAGCCACCACACCCGGCCCACTCAATTATATATTAGTCATACTCCTCCAAAAGAAGTAGAGACAGTGGGTCAGCGGATCAAACTGATGTATTATTTGAGTATGAGATCTTAGAAAGATGTGGCCACACGTAGAGCAGAGATCAGGCACTGGCAGAGCTGGATTCTGGAGCAAATCTGCCCCAGCTTTTTGTGGGGCAATCAGATGCCATTCAACTCTGGTAGCTTATCTGTAAAATACTTTCCTTCCCCTGTAGTATCATGAAGACCCACTTGAGACAAGAGATGCCAAGGGCTTTGTAACACACTTTTACTATAGAATGGAGTTACTTCCGGTTTATGTTAAGATGCAGAGCTATTAGCTTGAGAGGTATTCCTGAGGACTTTGTTCCAAAGTGCAAAATATTAGCTTAATTTGTATCGCTGAGAAGATGAGTCTTCTCAACTCTTGTTAACTTTGGAAAGAGCATTAATGAGGAAAAGGTAGCCGTGCAAGGCATGGGTTTCTACTGCTCGCCTGATGTCTCCAAATCACATGCCTACCCTCTGGCTGGGGACATCAGCATTAGTGAAAGTTAACTCTTAGACCTGAAACTTAAAATGCTCAACTCTTTCACTTCAAAGCATCCATTCTGTCAAGTATAGGAAGTCTCTCAATTTATGATGCCAGCAGTTTCTTAAATTTGATTTAAAATAATTCAAATACTTTGGTCTTGATTTCATTTTTGAAATTGTTGAGTGAAGATTCTTCTATCTTAAACATCTTAAATAGGTAGGATGTTCTATGAATTTGGGCTAATCCACTCTGTCCGAAACGTGTTACTAAGAGTGACAGAGGCTGGGTGTGGTGGCACTGGCCTGCAGTCCCAGCTACTCAGGAGGAGATGCTGAGACTGGAGGATCACTTGAGCCCAGAGTTCTGGGCTGTAGTGCACTATGCCGGGTGTCTGCACTGAATTTGGCATTGATATGGTGACCTCCCAGGAGCAAGGGACCACCAGGTTGCTTAAGAAGAGGTGAACTAGCACAGGCTGGGAACGAAACAGGTCAAAACTCCCATGCTGATCAGTAGAGGGATCATGCCTTTGAATAGCCACTGAACTTAAGCCTGGACAACATAGCCAGACCCCGTCTCTTAAAAAAAAAAAAAAAGAGTGACAGAGGGTGTGTGTTAAATAAAAGATTAAGGAAGAAAAGAGGACAGTGATTAGAAAGGAAAAACAGCATGAGCCAAAGAACTCCAGGACAGCTGGCGAGCCGGCTTGGGCTGGGAGATTAAGTTGCCTGCTGAAGTCTAGCTGCTTTGTCTTAACTGGGAGAAGAAAGTTCTGAGCAACAGATTGTTGATCCATGAAGCACATCCCACATTTTCTCATTATAAGCCGTCAGCTCTTTCCATACCTTTCCTGTCAACATATAGGTCACTGTGTTTAATTTTTGTGATACATTTCCCCCCTCACTGGCCCTGAGTCAGATGGTAAAGAGAGTAGCTAAATCGTCTTAGCTGCCCACATAACTTTTCCAGTTTTTTTTTTGTTTGTTTTTTTTTTTTTTGGTTAGGGTTGTTTCTATTTCTGAGAGTTCAGACAGTTGTTCACATAAGTCAGTGGTAAAAATCTCTCGTGTTAGCAGGCGGTGAAAGGATTAAATCATTTTCCGTTAAGTCACTTATGTTGCTCCATCGCTGGTGTTTTATCACTTCTTTTTAGCTCTTTCTTTGGTGAGGCAAGGATATCTATATTAGGTAAATGAAAAATGAACTGCGCTCTTATTCTCTTGTTAATACAGCTGGTGCTCTTCCAAAAATCATACACTACCGCTGACAAATCACTGTAATAATCACAAGCCTAAGCTTTAATTTCTTGGACCATTTTTACAAAGCATTCATTTTTCAGCTATTAGGATGAACAAAATTGATTGTTCTGGAAGAATGTCTAGAGCTTATAGCTTCCTTCCTTGGGGTCTGAAATGTATCACAAGGAACCTCAGTTCTAGTGCTTGTGATAATGCCTGGCTCCAGGAAAGTCTCTCTATTCCTTGTGCCTCAGTTTCATCATCTCTAACATCTCTTATCCTCAGTTTCTGGGGCTGATTAAGTGATAGAGAAGTATAATTAATCTCTTAAAGGGAGAACATTAATGCAAGGTATTACTGACACTCAGATATTTACTTTTAAGTTGAGAACATGTTCTCTTCCTTCAGAATACATCTTTGAGAATTTAAAATTCTAAAATTATATTTCAAAAATAAAACGTGGAGATTTATCCAAGGGCCTCCCTGAGAGAACCACTTTGGCTCCAACATGAAATACCTATTTCTATAAACAAATACCCAAGAAAGGGCCGGGCACGGTGGCTCACACCTGTAATCCCAGCACTTTGGGAGGCCGAGGCCGGTGGATCACCTGAAGTTGGGAGTTCAAGACCAGCCTGACCAACATGGAGAAACTCTGTCTCTACTAAAAATACAAAATTAGCTGGGCATGGTGGCACATGCCTGCAATCCCAGCTACTTGGGAGGCTGAGGCAGGAGAATCGCTTGAACCCAGGAGGTGGAGGTTGTGGTGAGCTGAGATCGTGCCATTGCAACTCCAGCCTGGGCAACAAGAGTGAAACTCCATCTCAAAACAAACAAACAAACAACAACAACAAAATACCCAAGAAAGAGAATGAACATTACCCAGTAGCCAAAAAATTATAGGAAGCAAGGTCTCTGATGGGCAGAGGCCCCATTATCCCTTGTCCTATATCCCAAGAAGCCGCTCAGTTATCTCATTAAGCCAAATTTGTGAGAGAGGCAGGTCTTGTTTCTGAAGATGCTCTATGCTCCTTTTCTTCTTTTTGTATCATGTTCGCTCTCCTTGGACCCTCCACCCCTGGGTTGCTGATGTCCTCATGGTGCTTCTTAGAGCTCCCTAAATGTCCTGCCCACGCCCGTCATTCCAGGGAGTGCCTTGATTCAGTCGAACCCTATTTCCCCATAAAATTACCCTCTTTTGTTACTTTTCTTCATTACCTTGTCATATAATAGTAACTGTATAATGGTAGCTGAAATCAACTCCATTTAATGAGGGAAAATATTGTGTTTGTTGAAAGATGATGAGTGTGGTGTGTAACTGACTCTGTGACAGAAAAGCTGTTTGGTACCAGACCACTCCCGATCTGGTTCACCACTGCTATTCCCGACAGACATAGGAGCCTGGTCATGGAAATCCTTCTGCTAGGTCCCAGGAGGACACAGGACTCTAGATTCTTCCCAGCATCTCAGAAGGAAAAAAGGTAACCAGGAGCTTGTGCAACTGATAAGCAATATACACCTCTTTACTTTCCTCTATCTCTGAATAAAGGGGCCAAGCCAAGGATGTTCGAGCCCAGCCTGCCATGAGTTCCAGGAAATGACTGACCCAGAAGCCGCAAATGCTTTCAGAAGCCCTGGAATTAGAAACGGTAATGAACTCATAAATGGGTGAGGGGAAGGATTAGCATGTGAGCTGCCCATTTCCATGGATACAAGGCTCCTTTCATTTATTTTTACTGGGCTTTTACAGGGACTCAGAGCTCCAAATCTGATAGGACATCTGTGCTTCATTAGCTGTGTTTCATTAGCTTTATAATGTGATTTAAACAGACCCCTCAAAGTTGCAACAAGGGAGGCTCCTGAGGTCCCTAGTTCCTGGCCTTGCCTTGCAGGGGGCCCACGAAATGGCCACATGAATGGAGACGAGTGTTCGATGGTCATGGGGCCGCTGGAAGATGGATCTCAGGCTAGGATGAGGTCAGACACATCTTTTCCTCTACAATTAAGATCTTAGAAAGGGGGCCTGCTAAATACAAAAGTATCTCTGCAGGGAAAAAGGAGAATTTGGCTGTAGGGCCTGGAAGGCTCTGCTAATTCTAGCAATCTGGGTAATCTCACCTACCCCGGTAGCCTTCCCTCTTCTCTGCTTTGGAAGTCAGCACAATTAACACGTGTTTTCTAGGTTGAGGGAGGAAATGTAAAACATGAGGGCAGTTTGGTGGACTGCAACAGGAAGCAGGAAGCAGCCACTTTTTGAGTGTTCCCTCCAGCAATGATTAAAGTAGAAGCAGGTAGTCAGTCATGTGACAGGGCTGAAATGTATAAACTGGGTATCACACTGCTCTGAGAATAGTTGCTATGGTAACCCAGACAGAGATGGAACAGCAGTAAAGGAGAGCTGCCCTGAAAGCAAATGTTATTGATTAAATGAAATTTTTTTTTTTTTAGGGGGGGTGGGAGGTTGGCAGAATGAGAGGAGGAGGCAGGTGAATCTACTCTAATGACTGTACAGAAAGTGTGGTTCCGTTGAATATTGACAAATCTTGTCAGGAGTCCTCACAGAAACTGGAAGTTAAATGATCATCTGCACAAGCTACCATTTCAGTCCATGGATGAACTTTTTGATTTCAACATTACACAGGCAATTCATGGTTTCTTAAGAAAGTCTATGATGTTGGAGCCAGGTAGCACTGCTAATCTTGAATTCAAAACCTGGTCATCTGAAGCAGGATTATTTTCTGAAGGGTTTATGAATGTGTCCACTAAGCAACCTGGTTATTTCTAATTGAGTTCCACATTCTGCCTTCTGTTGTTCCCATTCCCACTCTAGAGGTAGCTGTTTGGTGTTGGAGGTAGGGTGGCCCTCTAAGTGTGACCTTATTCCAACTTTGGAATGCATACTCCCTGTGAACTTTTGGCATTGCGACCTATCTGCACTTCTGTTTCCTTAACTGTGACATCGAGAAAAGAACTCTGCCCTACTTTTTTGGGATAATTGTGAGAAATAACTTATTAATGATTATAAAGCGCTTGAAAATACAAGCTCTTTACAAATGCAAGATGATAAAAAATGCGTATGAGTAGCACTAACAACAATCACATCAAGGCCACTGAGAAGGTAGCTGGAGTGTGCTCCAAAATCCAAAGGGAGAATGAGGATCTATAAGTAGGAAATATCCTTTGATAGACCAAGTAAGACATGAAGATAGACAGCATCCTGGACCTCCTGAATAGTCATCTGAATGTGCAAGTCACTTTCATTTATAGTGACGAGTTATGAGTTGCAGATTTGGCAATAACTTTTTTTTAAAAAAAGAAATTGTTGGTCGAATGTTTATTATCCTCAGCATGCCCTTGCCTTTACTATGAGCTGGTTGCAATGACCTTCCGAAACAACTGGTACCCTCACTCCCAAGGCTGATGACCTTCCTTTTGTCCCTTGCCTTACCTTTTTTGCAGCAAAACTGTACAATACAATACAGCCCTCTGCCAGCAGATCCGTTACTAAAGGAATTCATGCATCTTGCATCTTGAAGATGCATTATTAATGCCTGGACAAATCACATCAGGTGAAACCCAGCAAGTCCCTGGCACTGAAAAAAAGGAACAAAGGCTGGCTCTACAAGAGAGCGATGGATGAGACAAATTATAACAGCTGGGAGTTTCTTGTAAGTAAGATGGCATAAAAACCAGAAATGCTAAAATTGTGTGCATAGACAGCAACTTTGTATTTCTGTGGTAAAACAGATTACACACAGTGCTGGAAGAAAGCCACTCTAATTGTGGCTTCGTTAAAGTCATGGTGCTACAACTCTTTGAATTTCTCAACAAAAGGGGCCAGCTTGCTGGTGACCAAATTACTTCCAAGCACAACCCCAGGCTCCTGTACATGATTTCTGAGATGGACTAGGAAGGATGGATTTTTTCTAAGAGGGCCAGTAATCAACTCTGTCTGCACAGGGAAAAAAATAAAATGTGGCTTGGGAAAGCCCACCAGGGAACTCTGGAGCAAGAGAGACCATGGGGGACAAGGGGGATGGAGTCCCTCACGTCCCTCATGTCATCTCTCCTGGCCATGGTAGGGGATGCCTGGATAGGTGGGCATGAGACAGCAGTTAGCTTGTGTGTGATTCAGCCATCTGTGTGAGAACTTACAGATCCTTTGACTTCTAAACTGGGTGATTGGAGATAGATAAATATGAGGTTTATTTCAAATGGATTACCAAAAGCCATGAGTGCATAATCATTTAGCTGTGCAGATCCATGACTGTGCCGACTCCCAGTGGTCACTTATGACACATGAGCTGCTTCAGCCCTGATGAGCCTCCTCACTCTTTTTCTGTAGGGGCTATGGCGGGGAGGATTTGTTTTAAATTGCAGGCGACGTCTAAAGTTTATGATGACATTAAAGGGAGGCATTTTTCAAACCTACTTCTATATAATCAGTTTATTAAATAAGATTTCTTTTGACATCATGAAAGAAATAATATTCTTTTTAAATATGAGAGCTGCTGTTGTGTTGAAGAAAGGGACCCTCTGTGTGTGTGTGTGTACACGCACATGTGAGTGAGCATGTGCTCACACTTGTGTCTCATGCGCGCAGTTCTCTTGTGGTTTCTGTGTAATATTGCCCACAGTTTCTATTTGGAGAATCACTTTTCCTTACATGTACTGAACAACAAACGTGAAACCACCTAATTATATTTTCATAATCATGATTAAAAACCATCTAAATTATCCTGCTTGATGTACTCAAAGAGTTTGTTGATTGCTTTTTGATGTGTATTAGAGCTTTATGCAGAGCCACAGCAAATGAGTTGCTTCATAATGAAATAAAGGGAAAAATCCTTTAATATGCATGCACACTTACTTAAAATATACATATATAATTCATATTTGGCTAATTAACCAGTATCAACACAAAATCCATGACCATGAAATAATTGTGGAAAGGCTGATTACCTTCAAATAGTACATTAATTTCCATTTCATATATATTTATATATATATATCTATATTTGCACAATATTGAGTCTACCTTTTAAAGAAGCCATTCAGTCTTTTGAACCATCAATGCCTCAACATATTTTTCCACATTCTGGGAAAGAGTTGTGAAATTAGGATGTGAATTTCAGATTTAATTTTATCACAGGAATTTCATGTAAATACTCCCCTTCCCTACCGTCTGTTCCCTTGGACAATGGAGGGATTCTGGGCCAGTTCACATGAAGGAACAGGAGTAAACAGCAGTCCAGTGTGATTTCTTCCTGCTGATTCTCCACAAAGTGAACAAGTGTCCCTTCCCCTCTTCCTAAGAACATCAGTGTATGGACTCCTTATGGTTTTCCTGTTTATACACATTCATTTATCCCAGGGCAGGAAGAACTAACTTTTAGGCCTTTTTTCTCTAAGCACTTTTTTTTTGTTTGTGGAAGCACTATGAGATATGCTTCCCCTTAATTTTCACACTCAAAATTACACATCATCATCAGATGTGTAAAGCATGCACAGGTTATTTTTAATGAAGGTGTTTGTGACTATTTACCTGTAGGATGTTTTGCATGACTGATGAATCCTCACAGCATTGGAGGACTTTCAGGTGCTTTTGGAGTCCATGGTTTGGAAAAAACAGGTGGTTGACAGGTAAGGCAGGGCCTGCAAGAAGTGTAAACCAAAGGGGAGAGATGGAGCGTTGTCCATGTTCAGACATAGGTGATGATGGGTCTAAACAAAAAGTCAAACTGAGAAGGGGTTTCAATTTTAATGTGAAGAAATAGTGGCTCATTTATTCATTTAACAAACCTCAAGGATCTATTGTTTGCCAAGTACTGGGTAATTCTGAAGGGTAATGGTAACTCAAAGAAAACTGAGATAAGGATATTCCTCTGGGTGGGGAAGTTACAAAGACCCAATATATTGTGCAAATTGATGAGTAGAGATTTGTACAGGGGACTATGGGGAGATGGAGGAAGGACTCTGTAGTTGTGTGGAGAAAGGCTTTACTGAAGGTGAGTTTGATCTCTCTCCGTGAAAAGCATGCCAGGCAGAGGAAACACTAGGTACAAAGGTCAGAGGTGTGAGGAGGTGCAGCAGATGTGAGGGGATGTTGAGTATGTATGCATTACCAGGCTGCATTTTCATCTGTGAGGTGGGAAGAGTTAGCAGATCAAGTTAGAAAGGCAAGAAGCCAGGATGGAAAATGTTCATGCTTTGCACCAAGAAATTGGGACTTTATCTCATAGGCAAAGATTGAACTGGAGAATGACATGATCAGGTTTGCGTTCTGGAAAGTGAAATCTTTTGAAACGTAGAGGATGCATTGAAAAGTGGAAAGAAAGATTGGCAGGAGGGAGCATAGTTAGGAAGTTACTGTAATACCTCTGGAGAGCATGAGAGAGAGCCTGACACACATAGAGACAGGG
The DNA here is from genome assembly GCF_028885625.2 of Pongo pygmaeus. NCBI lineage: Eukaryota > Metazoa > Chordata > Mammalia > Primates > Hominidae > Pongo > Pongo pygmaeus. Next base: position 40,251,956 of record NC_072390.2, on the reverse strand, counting down.
AGGATAAAGAGTAGGAAAAAGTCCTTGACTGTCCCTGTTCCAAGCTAAATGACCAGAGTGGTTAGAGCACCTCCTTTCAATGATCCACAAACTTCAGCCACACCAGATTGCCTGCAGTTCCTGCCATGACTGTGCCTTTGTAAATGCTCTGCCTTATGCCAGAAACGATGATGACCCATTGTCTGGCCAGCTAACTTCTACTGTCACTTCAAGATTCCTCTCCAGCATTAGCTCCTCTGGCAGGCCCCGTTCCCCTTTGTTTGGATTCCCACAGAACTGGATCTACTGCTAATGAAGCAATGACCACAGTACCCGGTCCTTGGTTCTGGCCTTCTTGACTGTTAAGGGGACTATGTTTTGCAATGTATGTCATCAAAGTGGCCACTATGCAATGGGCACTCTCTGAATATCCTTTGAATGGACAAATGCAACAGTTTTTCATTTTATCAAATAGTTCTACAAAAGGAAACAAAGAGCATGTTGTCCTAGGAAATACTGCCAGGTAAAACTTTTCTGTTGATCCTGGACCTATGGACTGTAGCTACAGAGTGCAAAGTCTCATAATGATTTCCTACTTTTTTTGTGATTTAGATTAATATAGACCACCAGTAGAAATGAGAAAGGCCCTAAAATTGATCATCATGATATACGTTAATTATATGTATATGCAGAGAACCAGGCCAAAAAAATCTCCTTTATTACATTCTACATCTGAATTTTTATTTGACCAAGGTAACCAAGTGACAGTAACTTGCCCACTTTTCTTTATGTTGTAGAGTTATAGACACCAAACTTTAATGAGATGGCTCAACCCTTTGAGGAGAGCCTAAACATATGATGCTACTGTTATTATTATTTTGTCTATCCCTAATTTACTTTAGGAAATGCAATGATCAGAGGCCATTGAATTGAACTTCGATTCCACTGTACAAAACACTGTATGGATCATCTGGAAATGCAATGAACTTCTAGTTCTCTGTGCTATCTCTTCTGATCCTGGCGAATATCCCTCTTGGATTTACTACAGTGGTGACTTGATCCCTTGGTTTTTCACTATAGAGATGCTTTTGATGTCCCCAAATGGTCTAGATGTCTTGAGTCCTTGGGTTTTTTGTCTTCAGTTGTTTCCGTAAAGAGTCTTTAAGGCAACCTAGACTGGTGGAAATAGCAGTAAACTGTATAAAGTCTTGGCTGTGTCCCCAAGTAGCTGGATGACTTTTGAGAAGTCACCTCAATCTTTGGGAAAGAACTTCTTTCTGTGAAATAAGATGGTCAGACTGAATATATTCATTGTTGTTTTCATTTCAGAAACAATCTACATTTATTGCAGCCATTTATTTATCAACAGTTATTAACTGTCAGCTTGGGCAAAGCTCTGTTCTAGGCAAGGTAGGAGACAACAAAAGAATAAAACCAGCCTTCAGGAGCTCACTGTTTAGTGCAGCTATTGTGCCTCTGGAATTCTGGGGTTGTGCACTTTGATTTTATGTTAAAAGGTGATATGGCTTTGAATTTAGAGTAGAGTTAGAAGGGAGTTTAGAGGCCATCTAATTGAACTTCCATTCCACTGTATGGAACGCTGTATGGATCATTTGGTTTTCATATTCTTCTTGAACATTTTTAGAATGAGGAATTTATAATTTCTTTCCTAATTATAAGACAGTTCCTCCTGATATTGAGATGAAAACCACATTGTTGTGAAGCACAAATTTTGAAAATTCCTTTACTTTCTCATCCATTCATTCCACTGGCAAGTATTTATAAAGCACCTTCCATGTATGGGGTCTGGTATTAGACCCTGGGGATAAAACAAACCAAAAAGATAGATTTGGTCCTTGCTCTATGGATCTTACGTCCCACTGGAGAGGTTGGCAATTAAACAAGCAATCATAATACATTCTGACAAAAACACTACAATCGTGGAAATGTAAATGTGTTATAGCAACATATAGCAAGGATTTCAACTCTAAACCCAAGTGATCAGAGAGATTCCTCAAGTCATTTGGGCTTAGATTTGAAGGGTGCAGCAATGCTCAGTAATTTTAACTCCTTGTAATACATGGTACATGTGCAGATTGTTACATGAAAATATTTTATGATGCTGGGGTTTGGAGCACAAATCCTGTCACTCTGGTAGTGAGCATGGTACCTGATAGGTAGTTTTTTCAACCCACCCCTGTCTCTCCACCCTCTAGTAGTCCACAGTGTCTATTGTTCCCATATTTATATCCGTCTGTGCCCAATGCTTAGCTCCTGCTTGTGAGAACATGTGGTATTTGATTTTCTGTTCCTGCATTGATTTGCTGAGGATGATGGCCTCCAGTCTTATCCACGCTGCTGCAAAGGACATAACTTCATTCTTTATTATGGCTGTATGGTATTCCATGGTGTACATGAACCATATTTTCTTTTATTTATTTATTTTTAATTTTACTTTAGGTTCTGGGATACATGTGCAGAATGTGCAGGTTTGTTACATAGCTATACATGTGCCATGGTGGTTTGCTGCACCTATCAACCCATCATCTAGGTTCTAAGCCCTGCATGCATTAGGTATTTGTTCTAATGCTCTCCCTCCTCTTCCCCCCACTGCCCGACAGGCCCCGCTGTATGATGTTCCTTTCCCTCTGTCCATGTGATGAACCATATTTTCTTTACCATGATAGTCTTTGAAACAGTTGAAGATAGCCCTTCTCTCAAGTCCTATCCCTCTAGTCTAAATATAAAATAAAAAATAACTATTTCAGTTCTAATTTCTAGATCTTATAAGTATGCTTCTAGCATCTTCTAATTTACCAATGCAGTCACTTTTTAAAGAAATAAATAAAATTTGTTTGGCCTAACATCTTCTTAAGTGAACTCATTTTGGCTCCTAGTGATGATAATTTCTTCTCTCAAAGTGCTTACCAATCATCTGTTTGATTATCCATTAGAGAATTTAGTTGAGTATCAGTATCAAGATTTATCAAGCATTTACTATTTAAAAATCTTTTTTTTTTGCCTATCTGTAGTTTTTTGGCTTCTCTGGTTCTATAAGGTTTTAAACAAATTAATGGAAGTGGTTCTCCAATTGTATTTGCAAACTATTTCTCCTGGGAGTAATTATCTGAGCCAAGTTACAATTTTCCTATTATCTCCATAATCTTACTCTTTGGTTGTATCTTAATTATGTCTATTCTTCTCTTTTCTGTTTGATGATCGCCCTTCTTGGTAAAGATGAGTGCAAAGTAAAAGCAGTTTGTTTTGTACCACCTGAAAATATTGCACATCTTCACCAACCAAAGATAGTATTCCTTTTATTTTTCACTTCTTTGTTTTGAATACAGCACAGTAGACGTGTTTCTGTCTTTGCACTTTTCGCCAGGCTAAGTTTACTTCTTCTTTTTTTTTTTTTTTTTGAGAAAGAGTTTTGCTCTGTCACCCAGGTTGGAGTGCAGTGGCGTGATCTCTGCTCACTGCAACCTCCGCCTCCTGGGTTCAAGCAATTCTGCTGCCTCAGCCTTCCGAGTAGCTGAGATTATAGGCGCCCACCACCACGCCTGGCTAATTTTTGTATTTTTAGTAGAGATAGGGTTTCACCATGTTGGTCAGGCTGGTCTGGAACTCCTGATCTCAAGTGATCCACCCACCTCGACCTCCCAAAGTGCTGGGATTACAGGTGTGAGCCACCGAGCTTGGCCTAAGTTTCTTTCTGGCCTGTGGTCTCTGTGGCCCTCTTCTTATGGTCCATTGTCTCCTCTTCTTCCTCCTCCTACTCTGAACCTTGAGTTATATAACTGTCCTTTCTTTTTCATTCACACACATAAAAAATGGATTTATTGGCCGGGAGTGGTGGCTCACGCCTGTAATCTCAGCACTTTGGGAGGCTGAGGTGGGTGGATAACGAGGTCAAGAGATCAAGACCATCCTGGCCAACATGGTGAAACCCCGTCTCTACTAAAAATACAAAAATTAGCTGGGTGTGGTGGTGCACACCTGTAGTCCCAGACACAAAGGAGGCTGAGGCAGGAGAATCACTTGAACCCAGGAGGTGGAGCTTGCAGTGAGCCGAGATCGCACCACTGCACTCCCTGCACTGCAGCCTGGGCAACAGAGCAAGACTTGTCTCAGAAAAAGAAAAAAAAAAAAAAAAAAGAGAAAAAGAAGGATTTATTGGAGGATACTCTAAGCAACTACTGTGATTTCTTAGGATAATTCCTCTTTGTTAATACTATTCATAATTATATAATCAGGTTTTCATTGTTAGTGCATCTAACACTTCTTGGGCCACATTTCCTTCTAGTGTTGTATTTTCCCTGATTTTGTTTTAAAATATTCTCCTCTAAAATCTAAGATGCATTAATCTTATGGGATAAAGAAAGGGGAGGAGCCTCAGCTGCAGGTCAAGACATCCACACCAAAAACCCATCTGTACATCACCATCATCAAAGACCAAAAGCAGATAAAACCACAAAGATGGGGAAAAAACAGAGCAGAAAAACTGGAAACTCTAAAAAACAGAGCTCCTCTCCTCCTCCAAAGGAATGCAGTTCCTAACCAGCAACGGAACAAAGCTGGATGGAGAATGACTTTTATGAGCTGAGAGAAGAAGGCTTCAGATGATCAAATTACTCCGAGATACGAGAGGATATTCAAACCAAAGGCAAAGAAGTTGAAAACTTTGAAAAAAATTTAGACGAATGTATAACTAGAATACCCAATACAGAGAAGTGCTTAACAGAGCTGATGGAGCTGAAAACCAAGGCTCGAGAACTACGTGAAGAATGCAGAAGCCTCAGGAGCCGATGCGATCAAATGGAAGAAAGGGTATCAGCCATGGAAGATGAAATGAATGAAATGAAGCGAGAAGGGAAGTTTAGCAAAAAAAGAATAAAAAGAAACAAACAAAGCCTCCAAGATATGTGGGACTATGTGAAAAGACCAAATCTGCGTCTGATTGGTGTACCTGAAAGTGACGGGGAGAATGGAACCAAGTTGGAAAACACTCTGCAGGATATTATCCAGGAGAACTTCCCCAATCCAGCAAGGCAGGCCAACATTCAGATTCAGGAAATACAGAGAACGCCACAAAGATACTCCTCGAGAAGAGCAACTCCAAGACACATAATTGTCAGATTCACCACAGTTGAAATGAAGGAAAAAATGTTAAGGGCAGCCAGAGAGAAAGGTCGGGTTACCCTCAATGGGAAGTCCATCAGACTAACAGCGGATCTCTCGGCAGAAACCCTACAAGCCAGAAGAGAGTGGGGGCCAATATTCAACATTCTTAAAGAAAAGAATTTTCAACCCAGAATTTCATATCCAGCCAAACTAAGCTTCATAAGTGAAGGAGAAATAAAATCCTTTACAGACAAGCAAATGCTGAGAGATTTTGTCACCACCAGGCCTGCCCTAAAAGAGCTCCTGAAGGAAGTGCTAAACATGGAAAGGCACAACCGGTACCAGCCACTGCAAAATCATGCCAAAATGTAAAGACCATCGAGACTAGGAAGAGACTGCATCAACTAACGAGCAAAATAACCAGCTAACATCATAATGACAGGATCAAATTCACACATAACAATATTAACTTTAAATGTAAATGGACTAAATGCTCCAATTAAAAGACACAGACTGGCAAATTGGGTAAAGAGTCAAGACCCATCAGTGTGCTGTATTCAGGAAACCCATCTCACGTGCAGAGACACACATAGGCTCAAAATAAAAGGATGGAGGAAGATCTACCAAGCAAATGGAAAACAAAAAAAAGGCAGGGGTTGCAATCCTAGTCTCTGATAAAACAGACTTTAAACCAACAAAGATCAAAAGAGACAAAGAAGGCCATTACATAATGGTAAAGGGATTAATTCAACAAGAAGAGCTAACTATCCTAAATATATATGCACCCAATACAGGAGCACCCAGATTCATAAAGCAAGTCCTGAGTGACCTACAAAGAGACTTAGACTCCCACACATTAATAATGGGAGACTTTAACACCCCACTGTCAACATTAGACAGATCAACGAGACAGAAAGTCAGCAAGGATACCCAGGAATTGAACTCAGCTCTGCACCAAGCAGACCTAATAGACATCTACAGAACTCTCCACCCCAAATCAACACAATATACATTTTTTTCAGCACCACACCACACCTATTCCAAAATTGACCACATACTTGGAAGTAAAGCTCTCCTCAATAAATGTAAAAGAACAGAAATTATAACAAACTATCTCTCAGATCACAATGCAATCAAGCTAGAACTCAGGATTAAGAATCTCACTCAAAACCACTCAACTACATGGAAACCGAACAACCTGCTCCTGAATGACTACTGGGTACATAACGAAATGAAGGCAGAAATAAAGATGTTCTTTGACACCAATGAGAACCAAGACACAACATACCAGAATCTCTGGGATGCATTCAAACCAGTGTGTAGAGGGAAGTTTATAGCACTAAATGCCCACAAGAGAAAGCAGGAAAGATCCAAAATTGACACCTTAACATCACAATTAAAAGAACTAGAAAAGCAAGAGCAAACACATTCAAAAGCTAGCAGAAGGCAAGAAATAACTAAGATCAGAGCAGAACTGAAGGAAATAGAGACACAAAAAACCCTTCAAAAAATCAATGAATCCAGGAGCCCGTTTTTTGAAAAGATCAACAAAATTGATAGATCGCTAGCAAGACTAATAAAGAAGAAAAGAGAGAAGAATCAAATAGACGCAATAAAAAATGATAAAGGGGATATCACCACCGATCCCACAGAAATACAAACTACCATCAGAGAATACTACAAACACCTCTACTCACATAAACTAGAAAATCTAGAAGAAATGGATAAATTCCTCAACACATACACCCTCCCAAGACTAAACCAGGAAGAAGTTGAATCTCTGAATAGACGAATAACAGGCTCTGAAATTGAGGCAATAATCAAAAGCTTACCAACCAAAAAGAGTCCAGGACCAGATGGGTTCACAGCCGAATTCTACCAGAGGTACAAGGAGGAACTGGTACCGTTCCTTCTGAAACTATTCCAATCAATAGAAAAAGAGGGAATCCTCCCTAATTCATTTTATGAGGCCAGCATCATCCTGATACCAAAGCCTGGCAGAGACACAACCAAAAAAGAGAATTTTAGACCAATATCCTTGATGAACATTGATGCAAAAATCCTCAATAAAATACTAGCAAAGAGAATCCAGCAGCACATCAAAAAGCTTATCCACCATGATCAAGTGGGCTTCATCCCTGGGATGCAAGGCTGGTTCAATATACGCAAATCAATAAATGTAATCCAGCATATAAATAGAACCAAAGACAAAAACCACATGATTATCTCAGTAGATGCAGAAAAGGCCTTTGACAAAATTCAACAACGCTTCATGCTAAAAACTCTCAATAAATTAGGTATTGATGGGATGTATCTCAAAATAATAAGAGCTATCTATGACAAACCCACAGCCAATATCATCCTGAATGGGCAAAAACTGGAAGCATTCCCTTTGAAAACTGGCACAAGACAGGGATGCCCTCTCTCACCACTTCTATTCAACATAGTGTTGGAAGTTCTGGCCAGGGCAACTAGGCAGGAGAAGGAAATCAAGGGTATTCAATTAGGAAAAGAGGAAGTCAAATTGTCCCTGTTTGCAGACGACAGGATTGTATATCTACAAAACCCCATTGTCTCAGCCCAAAATCTCCTTAAGCTGATAAGCAACTTCAGCAAAGTCTCAGGATACAAAATCAATGTACAAAAATCACAAGCATTCTTATACACCAATAACAGACAAACAGAGAGCCAAACCATGAGTGAATTCCCATTCACAATTGCTTCAAAGAGAATAAAATACCTAGGAATCCAACTTACAAGGGATATGAAGGACCTCTTCAAGGAGAACTACAAACCACTGCTCAAGGAAATAAAAGAGGATACAAACAAATGGAAGAGCATTCCATGCTCATGGGTAGGAAGAATCAATATCGTGAAAATGGCCATACTGCCCAAGGTAATTTACAGATTCAATGCCATCCCCATCAAGCTACCAATGACTTTCTTCACAGAATTGGAAAAAACTACTTTAAAGTTCATATGGAACCAAAAAAGAGCCTGCATCACCAAGTCAATCCTAAGCCAAAAGAACAAAGCTGGAGGCATCACGCTACGTGACTTCAAACTATAGTACAAGGCTACAGTAACCAAAACAGCATGGTACTGGTACCAAAACAGAGATATAGATCAATGGAACAGAACAGAGCCATCAGAAATAACGCCACATATCTACAACTATCTGATCTTTGACAAACCTGAGAAAAACAAGAAATGGGGAAAGGATTCCCTATTTAATAAATGGTGCTGGGAAAACTGGCTAGCCATATGGAGAAAGCTGAAACTGGATCCCTTCCTTACACCTTATACAAAAATCAATTCAAGATGGATTAAAGACTTAAACGTTAGACCTAAAACCATAAAAACCCTAGAAGAAAACCTAGGCATTACCATTCAGGACATAAGCATGGGCAAGGACTTCATGTCTAAAACACCAAAAGCAATGGCAACAAAAGCCAAAATTGACAAATGGGATCTAATTAAACTAAAGAGCTTCTGCACAGCAAAGGAAACTACCATCAGAGTGAACAGGCAACCTACAAAATGGGAGAAAATTTTTGCAACCTACTCATCTGATAAAGGGCTAATATCCAGAATCTACAATGCACTCCAACAAATTTACAAGAAAAAAACAAACAACCCCATCAAAAAGTGGGCAAAGGACATGAACAGACACTTCTCAAAAGAAGACATTTATGCAGCCAAAAGACACATGAAAAAATGCTCACCATCACTGGCCATCAGAGAAATGCAAATCAAAACCACAATGAGATACCATCTCACACCAGTTAGAATGGCCATCATTAAAAAGTCAGGAAACAACAGGTGCCGGAGAGGATGTGGAGAAATAGGAACACTTTTTCACTGTTGGTGGGACTGTAAACTAGTTCAACCCTTGTGGAAGTCAGTGTGGCGATTCCTCAGGGATCTAGAACTAGAAATTCCATTTGACCCAGCCATCCCATTACTGGGTATATAGCCAAAGGACTATAAATCATGCTGCTATAAAGACACATGCACACGTATGTTTATTGCAGCATTATTCACAATAGCAAAGACTTGGAACCAACACAAATGTCCAACAATGATAGACTGGATTAAGAAAATGTGGCACATATACACCATGGAATACTATGCAGCCGTAAAAAATGATGAGTTCATGTCCTTTGTAGGGACATGGATGAAATTGGAAATCATCATTCTCAGTAAACTATCGCAAGAACAAAAAACCAAACACCACATATTCTCACTCATAGGTGGGAATTGAACAATGAGAACACATGGACACAGGAAGGGGAACATCACACTTCGGGGACTGTTGTGGGGTGGGGGGAGGGGGGAGGGATAGCATTGGGAGATATACCTAATGCTAGATGACGAGTTAGTGGGTGCAGCGCACCATCATGGCACATGTATACATATGTAACTTACCTGCACGTTGCGCACATGTACCATAGAGCCTAAAGTATAATAATAATAATAATAATAATAATAATAAAAAGAAAAAAAAGAAAAAAAACCTAAAACCTAAAGTATAATAATAATAAAAAATAAAAAAATAAATAAAAAAAAAGCACGGGGAGGAGAACTAGTATTTATTTTCCTCCTGCAGTTGATGCCTAAGTTATGTATCTTATTCATTTTCTCTCGACACTGTTTGGGGTTGGTTTGATTGTTTCAATTGTTTGAATGAGTAAACTGAAACTCAATATATTGTCCAAGTTTGTAAAGAGAAAAAGTGGGATTTGAACCTCAATCTGTCTGCCTCCAAAGCTCCTTCTAATGTACCATAGGCTACATTACAGACACATCTATATTCTTTTATATTCCACAGAAGACGGATTGTTACTGCTTCTTTAGAAAGTCAGAATTCGTTCTCCTTGGAAGATAAATGGAGATCCACAGCTGTGAATTCTATAATTTCTTCTATGTATTACATCATTCCATTCAGTGATATCTTGACATAAAATCTGGCCCTCTATAACTTTATTATAATCTTCTTTGGATTTTTTGGTAGCACATGTGGGTGATCACATTGTATAAAGGAGAAGCCCCTAGGGATGAAAGAACCTAGTCAGTCTGGGTGTGCTGTAGTCCTAGCACTTTAGGAGGCCGAGGTGGGAGGATCCCTTGAGCCCAGGAGTTCCAGACCAGCCTGAGCAATACAGTGAGACCCTGTCTGTATAAAAATAAAACAATTAGCCAGGCATGGTGGTGCATGCCTGTAGTTCCAGCTACTCAGGAGACTGAAGACAGGAAAATTGCTCGATCCCAGGAGGTCAAGGCTGCAGTGAGCTATGATTGCACCACTGCATGTCAGCCTGGGCCACAGAGTGAAATCCCATATCCAAGAAGAAAAAAAAAAAAAAGAACTGAGTCAAAGTCAAAGCCTTTGGCATCAGTATTAGTTCTGTATTAATTATTTATTGCTGTGTAATAATACTTCTGACAAACAACACAGACTTATGTCAGTTTCATTGGTCAGGAGTCTGGGTAAATCTTGGTTGTGTCCTGAGCTTCAGAATCTCAAGAGGCTTCTTTCAAGGTGTCAGCCAGGTCTGTAGACTCATCTGAGGCTTGACTGGGGAAGAATCCACTTCTGGCACTCAGTTCCTTGCAGGATGCCGGACTGAGGGCCTAAGATTCTTGTTGCCCATCAGCTGGAGGCTGCCCTCAGTTCCTTGCCACATGGGTCTTTTCAGAATGGCTGCTTTCTTTCTTGAAGCCAGCAAGGGAGATATTCTCCTCTGATGACAAGGATTACAGCCTTATGTAAACACATACATGGAGTCATGGACGTCCCAACACTTTTGCCATATGTGATCAGTTAGAAGCGACTCACAGTCCTGCCCACACGCAGTGGGAGGGAAAAACACAAGGGCATAAATATCAGGAGATGAAATCATGGAGCCCATTTCACAACATTTCTGGCTCAGCATTCATTCTTTTGGATATCAAGACACATTTGGCAGTCCTCAGGGGATTTTCCTTGCCAACAGTCTCTGTAACTACCGTGGACATACTTGTTCACTTTTTAAAAATCTTATTTTTCTCAAATGTTAAATGTACTATCCTTCTGTGAACTTTCAGCATAGAACAAATTCTTCTGGCTAGAATGTTTTAATCTTGCTGTTTTAGCATGCACACACACTTGCATACACATGCACACGCACACACACACAGAGCACAGCACACCTACAGCATCTCCCCACAGTCCTTACCAAAGATTAGTAACCTGTCTGGTCCCCATGGTCACATGTGACATTCTGCCCCTGACCTATTGCTACTGCTCATAAGTCACTTCCCAGATTAGAATTCTTTTCTTCCCATAAATATTAAAGTAAGGAAATTTGCTTCTTTCACCATGACCTTTCTAGTCTTCAAGGTTTGTTTATGTGTTTTAAAGAATTCATGTCAACATTATATCTCTTGCAGGAACTTTGGCCAATTTCTTCATTATACCCTACAAGAAATAGCCTGTGGTCGAGTTAATTCAAGGGAGAATGCATGAAGTCTGCAGTGCTGGCAGGCGGGAATGACAGTATTGACCCAAGTCTCTGCTGCTGTCAGCCAAGTAGACCACTTATGTCGTAAAGAAAATCAGCATGGCTGGAACAGTAGTTTTAATGGGCTTGAGTTGGTATTTGCCTTTTTGGACTCTTGTTCCCACCCAATACATTTTATTTTATTATAGGAAAAATAATTTAGGACTTTGGCAAAAACAATGAAATAATTCAGAGACTGCTGGTTTTTTTCATATTTGTAGCTGGATCAAATATTCATAAGATGTAAATTCGTAGGTACATTTCTTAGATGGGAAGTGTGTTGGACCACCAATGCTTCATCACAGTGTATTTGACAGAGCCTAAAGTCAGGCAGCCCTGGGCTTGGTCTTCATGTAAAAAAGCTCTCTGTACCATTGCCTTCAAATCCATTCTCTCCTATCTTGACCCCTAGCGCTTGACACTTGATGTGGCATCCTTGACAATGAATGGAACATCAAACACACCTTTTGTCCTTTATAGTGTTTCCAGTATCCCCTTCAGTAAATTTTTAATGACCCTTTCAATTAAGGGCCCAACAAGATTTGACAGAATGTACCCTTGTCTAATACTAGCACTTAGGCTGAAGTGGTGTTTTTAGACAGCAATTAGTATCCACAACGCTGTCATGATATTTGTGAACATACTTTAGGGCTGATCTTAATGATCCCATTACCATATGCTCTGCTTTTTTCACAAATGTGATGGTTTTGCTTTTATGATATTGTGGAGAAGCTCTGGATTTTGGTTTTGATTAGAAAGGAGCAAGCTCATGTGCTTCTCTCTTCTGGGCCTATGACTTGCCAGAGTCAGATCTGTTGAAGGTCTTTCATGGATTCCCCATGCAGCCCCATGGTGCAGCTGTTATATGTGAAACCACGAGGAGGTGGAGATGCTACAGTGATGTCCTTTGTGAACCATTAGGTAAGATGAAAGGTCTCCTGGAAATCTGCAGAAACGGTAGGGCATGACACAATGTCTCAGACAATGTTTGCCTCATCCATAAAACAATTTTGAATGCCCTCAACTGTGTGTAAGCTCCTTCTGGATGTGCAACTGCTATCAACTTTGGCTTGAATGGGTTAAATGTACATAGGCAAGTTGAGATGAGCAATTATTCGGGAAATATAGCCCAAAATACTCTCGGAAGTGAGAGAAATGGAAATGTTTTGTTGCAGTTATTTATAATTATTCTGGTTGGCATTGCACAATCTTATCTTGGGGCTTGGTTTTTATGGGAGTGAAGTAGCTACAGGTGATAGCTTACATATGGCAGAGCCAGGTGCCATTAGAAGTTGGATCTTGAGAACAGAGGGGAACTAGGAGGCTAAAATACCCTAAATGAATGCGTGACCTCCTTCTGGATCTGAAGAGAAAAATACCATTGATCTTTTTTATTCCTGAATCTCAAGTGCTTTGAGGGTATTTTATAATTAAATGCTTATGAAAATAACATATTCTTCTGTAGTATGTCTATACAGCCATCTAGCTATGGTGTTGAAGTCTATCTTAGTGGTTGTTTTCTCACTTTCTCTATGAGGAACATGACGTTGCACAGCTGCGGGGAGTGCAGTAGTATTCAGTGAAGTTATTCTTAGATTAATTTGTTCTGTCTTCAGACTATATTTATGCTTTCTTTGTTTGTTTTCCCACCAACTGGGGTTTGAGTTCTAAACAACAGGCATAAAACCTCAGATGGCGTGGATACCACACTTCTATATTATGATCAAATTTACTTAATATTTGCCCAAAGAAAGTACTATTTAAACTTAATAAGTTGGCATGTTTACATACGTTTCTGCTTGTTTCACTAACTTGCTTTCATAGTCTGGGGTATTCTACAACATTTTCTGCCTCAGGTCCTTTGCATATCCAATTACTTCTACCTGGAATGCTCTTTTCTTCTCTTTGCCTGGTTAATTCACTTTTAAAATTTACCTCAAAGTAGCTTTTCAGAGAATCTTACATGAAACTCTAGTTTGCCACTGAACTCATTTTGTTTCTCCATTAAAAGCTCTACATCTCTTCTTTGTGGTCCTAGTCCCAAATATAATTAAACAATATATTGTGCAACCAGTTTAACATTTGAATCCCCTTGTAGAATATACATGTCTTGAGATGGGCAGCTTCTGTCTTTTTCATAGTTCTACTTGAAGCTTCTCACTCAGGTTCTTACACTAGAAGGTGCTCATTACTATTTATTGGATGAGTCAATAACTATTGTGTGAAGAATTTGATGGCAGGGTGCAGTGGCTCACACCTGTAATCCCAGCACTTAGGGAGGCTAAATGGATTTTGGCCAAGGTGGGTGGATTGCCTGAGGTCAGGAGTTCAAGACCATTCTGGCCAACATAGTGAAACCCCATCTCTACTAAAATACCAAAAAGTTAGCCGGGTGTGGTGGTGTGCTCCTGTAATCCCAGTTACTTGGGAGGCTGAGGCAGGAGAATGGCGTGAACCCAGGAGGTGGAGGTTGCAGTGAGCCGAGATCGCGCCATTGCACTCCAGCCTGGACGACAGAGCGAGACTCCATCTCAAAAAAAAAAAAAGGGAATTCAATTTTGATAAAATCTGACATACCACTAAAGCACAGCAATTATTCTTGAAGTCTAGTTTGTGGCTTCAACTATCATCAATTCTCTGATGTTTCACAAATATCTATACCCCAATTGTCCTCTGAACTCTAGATCCATTTAACGAATTCCCTATAGAACATCCTCATCTGAACTTAAAAGACACCTCTCAATCTCAACTTACCCCAAATGGAATTCATGACAGCCGATTGCCCTTCTCCTCAAAATCTATTTCTACTCCTAATACATTGTCTTGATTAACAACACTATTATCCACCCAGTTGACTGTAAAAGTGATACAACCCTGACCCCTGTGCTTCCATATTCATGCCGTGTTTTGTTTCCAAAGTTCACTGCTTAACAAGATGAGCTTCTCAGATCAACAGGGATATTTTCCCACCAAGAATAGTAAGTGACAGAATTTCCCAGACAGATCCTCCAAACAAGAGCTCAAGGTCCATCAAGTGATCTGCCAGTCATCTTAATATCTTTCCTCTCTCCACACATTCTTACCTAAGTCACTGAGTCTTGTCCATTCTACTTGCAAAGTGTCTATCTGGTGACTTCTCTCTCTTCTGTGTTGGTTCATACCCTGATGAGCTCAGCCAGTACCACTGCATCAACTCCCAGTTGCACTCCTGGCTGCTAGTCTTGCTTTCCTCCAGTCCAGCCTCCCAGTTGCGATGGGAATGCTGTATAAAAGACAACTCTGGTCTGGGCTGTACCGTACCGTACTTAAAACCTTCAGGGACTCTCCTGAGACAGCCCCTCCTCCATGTTCTTCAAGATATTCTCCTTGGCGATATTTGTGACTTCAGATCCCAGCACTTCCCTTCATATGGAACCACTTGCAGTTTTCCATGCGTTTTATCTTCTTTCCTGCCTCTTGGCACTTACACATGGAATCCTCTGCTAAAATTCAGTTTCTCAATTACCACGTACATTGTTTTTGTTTGTTTGTTTTTGAGACAGAGTCTTGCTCTGTCACCCAGGCTGGAGTACATTGGCACAATCAGGGCTTACTGCAACTTCGACCTCCCAGGCTCAAGCAGTCTGCTCACCTCAGCCCTCCAAGTAGCTGGGACTACAGGAATGCACCACTGTGCCTGGCTTTTTTTTTTTTTTTTTTTTTTTTTTTTTTTGAATTTTTGTAGAGATAAAATCTCACTATGTTGCCTGGGCTGGTCTCAAACTCCTGAACTGAAGCGATCCTCCCACCTTGGCCTCCCAAAGTGCTGGGATTACAGGTGTAATCAGGCGCCCGTCAGCCCCTCACATTTTAAATATAGTTTTATGTCATGTTACATCCTCTATGAAACATTTCATGATTCTCCCCACATTCTTAGGCACCTTTTCTTCTCATCTCCATTAGCTCCTGTACATACTGCAGTCTCACTGTTTTGTAATTGTTTGTTTACACCTCTGTCTTCTACATCAGACAAGAGTCTTTTGAGGTCAATGACTGTGTCCTATTTGTTCCTAAGTGCATAGCCCAGTGCCTGACTCCAGTAGGTAGTCTATAAGCATCTGTTGATAGACAGAATGGATGAAAATGTAGCCAATAAGACTTTTCAATTGGTTTTATCTTTTATATTGGTTAAAATAATTTAATAACATTCTCTGAAGATTTCAAGGGCAGGGGAATCTACAAATTAGGGTTTTATTGTTTTCATAAGTTATTTTCTTTAAAATTTTTTTTTTAAGAGATGGGGGTCTTACTATGTTGCTGAGGCTAGTCTTGAACTCCTGAGTTCAAGCCATTCTCTTGTCTCAGCCTGCTGAATAGCTGGGACTACAGGCATGCACCACCATGCCCAGCCTAAATTGAAATTGTATAGTCATGGATCCATTAGAATTTGTGGTATGAAGGGGCTTATATCAAATAAAATTCAAATGCACTTTTGATTATGTATTTCTAATTCATAATAATGAAAGTATAATTCTAATTTGCATTAAAATAGAGCTGAGAATGGCTATTGGGAGAGAAGAGGAGTCTTTTCTCATACATTTTTGTTCAGAATGGAAAAAACGTGTTTGGATCTTGTATCTGAAGAGAAATTATATATTAAGTAAAATTTAATGTGTGACAAGCAAGCAGTGTCTTATCTTACAGAAGAGGGGCACTGTCTGTTCTGAGATAGATTTTGAAATAGACCAAGAAACTGAGGTTGGATAATTATTTTTCATAGCTACATTTGGAGGACATTGCTGCTGATGACGTTTTAGTCTTATTCATCTTAATGGAAAAACTTGTTGAATAGGATCCCATGTAGTTCTATTTTAATGGGCCGGACTCCAGACGTATATCCAGTCTCATGTGACTTAAGTTACATTACAATACTTCATTCTCTGAGGCCTTTCCATATACCAATTGTGAAATCACTCTCTACAGCTCACACTTTTCTAAACATTTGTACCAAAGTATTCTGAGAGATGAGAAAAATCATGATATCTTTGGTCTTGCAGGGGATATGCTGAATTTTAGTTTTTGCTAAGAATACGTGAAAAATGAAATATGTCTGGAGCAGTTATCATACTCCTGAAGCAAGCATTAGATGATGAGATATCCAATTATGTTACAGTTGATGGCGCCATCTTGGATTTATTCGTTACCCCCACATTTGTCATGTTGGACTTGAATTTTTGAATGCCCAAGTGCCTTTAATAAAAGAAGCATTTTCTGTTGGAGTTCTGTGGCAGAAGTCTCTTCCGGTGAACTCTTTATCCCTCAATGCTAAGTGGACTTCTCATCTCTAAATTCTTAGCCCAGGACATGGCAGCATATAAAGCCTTCAGTAAAAAAAAGAGCCTGTAGAGGCTAGGAAGAAACCACAGCATCTTTAAAGTTCCATGCATTTGTGTGGTTAGGTGATGAGAGGACTTACCAGAAACATATCTTTTAGTAGCCATAATGTAAACCTTCCTTTCCTTTGTGTTCATTTGTTTTCACTTTGCTTTGAGGGTGAGAAGATGCAAGGACTCGTAACCGCAAACTTTAAAGGGAAGTAGGATTTCTGTCCTACTTCAGAAGTAGCCAGGGATTAATGAGCTCTACCCTCATGGACTACAGATCCAAGTTCCTGGAGTTGCAACCAATTAGTGCTGGCGCAAGAGATACATGTTTAACTTTGAAGAGCTTTAAAGTAAGAAAAATGTATTTTTTTCTTCTACTATAAAAACACCATATGGTCATGTAGAAAATGGTAAGACATAATTTTGTGCATTATCCTCTAATAGCATTTAATTATTATATGATCACATTTTGATTTTGATTTTGTGCTGTCTCCCTTATATGGGTGAGATATTTTCAAGGCAGTCCCTTTATTTTGATCATCTCTCTATCTTTTGTGTCTTTATATCACGAATGATTGTGATTTGTGATTATGGACTAAATTAGCGAAGATACTATAAGCATCATATCAGGTTTACAGTTACATAGACAATAACAGCATACACAGGAGGTTTTAGATTATTCTGTAAAAAACAGCATAGTTCTTTAGAGCAGCATTAATTGAGAGAAGGCAGGGATTCATTTATTTTTCTTCTAGATCCAGAGAAAATGAATATGCAGCTACAAGTTTTCTGTCTTGATGTTAGTATGAATATGCAGCTAAACATTTTCTGCCTTGATTTTAGTTTGATAATTGATTCATTGACAGAAAAAAGAGTAAAATAAAATAGTATTAAGAAGCTCAACATTTTTCTGGAATGGCTAATAGGATGTGGCCCTTATATGATCTCAATTTCGGAGCAAGTTGTTAAAAAATTGGAGAATGGTAGTTCAGCCATAGATGTCACATCAAGCTTCTTCATCATTTTTACCAGCATTATCTAAATGCTGTAACTGATATCAGATTGCAAGACGGGAGGCCTGGCAATAGAACCTTGCAACTCATCTCTCTTTAGATGGCATATGGGGAAGACTGATGACAGCTGGATCCTGGAAACCATTGCACAGTGATATAAACAGCTGAAAGGCTGAGTAAGGTACTTTCTATTAATATATAGTAAAGAATTTTGGACTATACACTCCAGGCTTAGGCTTCTGGGAGGTGGTGAATAGGCCAATTGCATGCATAGATAATCAGATTAAGGATCAACTCATTTGGAGCAAAAGCCTCAAGGCAGAGATAGAGCCTCAGAATGAGACCCACCGAGAATGGCCAGGAGGTGGGCAAACTGCCTGCAGATGCAGCAAGGCGAGGACGATGGACTTGGCCATGGTGGCGGTGACAGTTTCACTTAGGAATAGGAAGGTCATTCTATGTATAGCAACTCTATGTTCCCAAATGAATTCTTCTGCAGGTCTCAGTTTACAAGTGAATTCAAGAGTGTTAATTCTACATCCTGACTCTCGGAACTCTTAAGAACTGAACTGTAGATAAGTTACTTAACCTTTTTGTGCCTCACTTGTCCCATCTGTAAAATGGGGTAATAATTGCATCAAAGCATGCAAAGCAGGGTTGTTTAGAACACTGAATGAGATAACAAAGTAAGGGGCTTAGAAGTGTGCCTGGCACAAATGAACCACTCAACAAAGGCCAGTTATTATTATTTTCAGAATTTGATGAATTGGAAGAAATACTTCCAAACTGAAAGGTTAAAATCAGCAACGTTCTTTATGTAAGAGGACTTAGAGAAAGAAGGTTTAGATATTTCTCCTCTAGTACACAGATATTTTAAAATTATTATCCCTACATTCCACAAACATTTACTGATAAATGTCAATGTGCAAGTTGTTGCTGGGTGTTAATGGCTGTAGAGTTGAATCAGCCTTCTACCCAGTAGAAAGAAAAGTCTCGTGTTTATTTATCTGGCTTTTGTTCTCTCTTTTTCTTTCATCTACCTCTTAAATATAAAATTTCTTCATTTTCCTTTTTGATGGGGCAGCAGAAAATACCAGAGTTGGGCAAATAGCATCATGTTGCTATTCACAGCTGGTTAGTCGAGAACTGAATATCACACTTGCCTGGGGTTATTTGGAACCTATTATGGAATAGTTTATCTTGCCATAGTAGACACTTTTTCTAAACCTTTACCACCCTTCAGCCCCATACCTTAGTCCAAAAGCACTTTAGTAGCACACAGTAGGTACATGGGAGATACTCAGCAAATCTTTGTTGAATGAATAGGAGGCCTTGCTAATGGCTCCTGTGTGACCACATGATATTTTTTGTCATCTAAATCATAGGAAGGGCTTTTATTCCCATTCATTCCTAGAGAAAAGTCACTCTTTTGATGAAAGGGAGTCAAAGTTGGTAACAGTAACATTACCAAGGGGCTTTCTGAGGTGAGCACTTAGAAAAAACAAATTGTTTCCCTACATGAAACATGGAGCTGGTTCTGACAACCAGAACTTTGGAGATTGACATCACATTATCGAAAATCCAAAATGTTGAAAGTATTCTCTCTTGGTTAACCTGAGAGGAAATAGGCACTCTCATACATTGCTTGTGGGAGGGAAAAATGGTATAAACCTAATGGAAGGAACTAGGCAATAGCCAGGTAAATTACATACACACTTATCCATTGACTAGTAAGCCTAGAAAGGGGTTGCTAAGTGTGTATATAATTATCCATTGACTAGCAATCCCCTTTCTAGGAACCCATGTCAAAGATAAACTGGCAAAAATACGAAAGCATATATATGCATGCCTGTTAATTGTGGCACTATCTGTAATTTCAAAAGACAAAAAAACCCCTACTGTCTATCCACATGGATTTAAATGAATAAACTATGGCACAATGACACAGTGACACATAGCACTCCAGGAGTACTATGCAGCTGTAAAAAGAAATGTGGAATAGCTATACAGACTGCTCAGGAGTGCTCTCCTGGGTAAATGGAAATAGCAAAGTGCAGAACAGTATGTGATAAGCTATCTCATATCTAAGAAAGATGTGGGATAGGAATATATAAATATATTTGCTTATACTTAAGTCATGGAAGGATAAACTAAAAATTATTAAAAATGGTTACCCCTAGAAGAAGAAAAGGACGGAGAATACAGGACCAGTGCTTGGTAGGATTGACTTTTGAACTACGTATATTCTTTACATAATTATTAAATAAGATTAAACTGAATGAGCAAGCCCTATAAATCAAAAGCAAAATGAAACAAATTAATTTTTAAAAAATGCATTCCTTAGCATGCAGCTGAGCTCAGGCCAGGATGATCCTAAAAACCTTATTTTGTTCAGACCCTGAAACTGAGGCAGCAAGAGCTGGACTCTGGCTGATGAGAGAAAGCATCCTGGGATGCTGATTTGCCTGCCTGTCTTAGCTGATTGACCAAACACTTTTCATCACCCCTCCTTTCTTTATTTGGAAGATAAGCATCTCACAGGCATGAAAAATGAGTCTCTAACAAAGCCAACGATAATGCAGTTTAAAAAAGGCATGATGTAATTGTGTCATCTGGTCAGATTTACTAATGAATGAAGAAAAAGTGGAGAATAGCAGCTTAAGATTCCTGAAACTGATCCCTCTGTTCCACGGAAGACGGATTTGGACCCACAGGACTGAAGCTCTGTTGATGAAGAAATTGTTGGTGCATCTGAGCTGTCCTTCCTTGGACATTGTCCTTGGAGCTGTGTTCCTCATATGAACTTGCCGTGCTGAAAAATGGCATCTGGCTCCGCAGCAGAGCTCGCCAAAGGAGTTAGTCCCAACTTTCAGGACAGCTTTCCTCCAAGTCATTCTGGACGAAGATTCCAAAGCATTGCTTCTAGCACTTAAAAAAAGTTTCTTTAGCCATGGGTAGAGAGTGGATGGAGCTGCGAAGCTGCCAAAACGGTATTCAAGTTTCCCTCTTGGAACAGCTAGAGGAGCCAGCTTCTTAGGAGGCAGCCTGCTGCTGCGGGAGGATACAAGGGCCCCAGCAGCATTGAAAAGTCTCTGCCTACCCTGAAGTTGGAGGCCGTCCCGGGGAATCTATGCAGCGTAAGCTCGGGTGGGCCAAATGGCCACTCGGAACTGCCAAAGGCTGCCTGGATCGCTGGTTCACATAAGCTCGGGCTCAGCAGGCTAAGCTGCTGGCATTTGTTCAGTGGGGGAAAAATAAAATAAACTTTGTGTGGCAAGTGATAACCCTGACATTTCAATATATTTACCACAATGTTGTTTCCTAGAGTCACAGAGTAAAACAAATTAGAATTATAAATACCATCCAATTTTCCTAACAGCTCTTGTGAGTTATTAGAGAAAATCAAATCACCTTAGTCAATCACAGGCAGCTTAAATGCCACTATGTTGCTCTCCCTGAAGAGCTAAAAGCACCTATCATTCCTATGCAGTCGTACAACTCCTTTGGTATGGTAGAGACTAAACACTTTTGTATAAATATAAAAATACACAGATCAAGTGTACAAAATGCTGTACTGAAACATGGTTACGATTCTGAGCTTGGACCTAAAATCTGATGCAATGCTTAAGTTTTCTTGAGAGTTCTAGGAATGAAAAAAAACACATAATTATCCTTTTTTTGCATGGAAAGTCTTTGCACTAATGTCAGTCTGCATGTGTATAGGAATTTAAAATTGATGTGAACTCATGATTGTACATTAGACATTGCATTGGGGGCCTATGAGTGTTTTATGAGGAAACGCTTTCTTGGTGAGAAGCCCGATGCTCAGAAGGCTGCTGGAAGGAAATACTTCATTTCAGTCAGCCTCCACCTAAGTGGGAAACAGAGAGGCCCACACTCCCCTCATGGCCATAGGTTGTGGTAATTGCTGATACTTGGATGAGCTGTCAATGTGATAACTGTTTGTCACGTCCCACTTAATTGGAGCCCCATAGAACAATAATGAAGTACCCTCTCCATGCAGATGACTTTGTGATTGATGACCTAGCTGACGAAATCATTTACAAATACAGGCCAAAATTCAGCCTGGTGATGGATCTCATCTGATATTCTCTTGGTCTTTAGAGTGTGGCTCTTTGATTGACACTCATGGTATTGAAATAACCCAAGAGAAAAATCTTGCCTCTAGACAAAACAAAGCCCCCTAAATTGACTCACTCTTATTGAAATGGTGAAATTTTGTTAGCTTCTTTTCAAGCTGACTGAAGGTTTAGTGCATATATATATTTAATGCTGTGTGAGTGAAAATATTACATTGGAAGTAATATCAGTTGATTGACGTAAAAAATTGAGTTTCATTTGTGCAGGGTCATTTCTCAGTTAGATGTGCAGAAGCAAGAGGGTGCTGGTGGCCCTGGTAGTCTCAGCATAGTGATGGCTCCTTTGGGAGGAGGTGTTGTAAAGTGCACAGAGGATGTGTTGGTTTCATGATCAATTTCCACTCCCACAAGCTTTCCCAATTCCTTTCAACAATGAATTGAGTAACATAACAATACATTTTTTTTTTTTGCTGTTGAAGATACTCACTGTTAGAAATAATTGGGTTAATTTAAAAGTTATAAATGAAAGATAGAATATTTCAGGAAAATGTGACCTAATAACCTGTGGCAGTCATTTGTAGAGAAAGGTGCTATTAGTGCTAAGAAGGGTGATTGAGTGCTATTTTAAAAAAAATAATCAAATGGGCTAGTATTCATCAGGGGCTGCTCTCAATAGCGTATTCTCAATAAAGGCAGAGGAATCACTCAAACAAGAGGGTTCAGTAAACAATGAAAAGAAGAACATCAAATTATGTGATTAACATTGTCTGTTGCAATGTAAAGTGTAATGCATTTATATAATGTAGACAGGTTCTTGTATTTGTATTTTCCCTTTAGAACCATATTAAATTGAATTAATGTTTATCTGTTACATTCAGAACCTAGAAGTGTGTTCCTAAGGATCTTCAGGAAAGAACATAGAGCAACCAACAATGATGTACAGTGACCTGTGAGGTCTCATTCAATGGCAAAGCGAGTTTAGGAAAATCCATCCCTTCATTTACTCTGTCATCCACTAATTCTCACAATTACATATTGAGGGACTACCAGGTAACAAACATTTGGTCTAAAGTTAGGTTTATATCAAATCTGTTATAAAAATGCATGTTCTTATAGGTATTACATATATAAATGCATGTTTACATGCATTCATTGGAGTATTGTTGAGCATCTGTTATGTGTAAGGTACAGTGCTAGATATGACTGGAAGGTAGGAATGAATTGGAAACAATACTCTGCCTCTTTAACAGAGTAGTGAGGTGCACATGTCAGTTCTGAGATGTGTAGATCTTGCTTTAGAGAAGCTGCCTTGAGGTAGACAGCGTTCGAACTGGTTCCTGAAGGCTAGACTGGATTTCCCTAGGTGGAGATGGGGAAAGAGAAAGTAGAGGGAACATTTTAAGGAAATGTTCGGGGTAGAAAACGGCAGGGAATGTTTAAGGATGACCATTTGGTGGGGACAGTGTGGGTGCCTAACGATCGCCATGAGCTGAGCAGAACAGCTGCAGGAGATGAGGGACCAGATCGTAGCAGGCTTCCTTTCAATCCTGGAGTGGAGAGTTTGAGCTCTGCATTCACACAATGGTGCAGCATTTGTGTTTCCTGAGGAAAGAGTAAGAAAATCAGAGCTGGGCTGTAACAACCTTTATCAGATGGTGGAATGGGGACTGTCTTTAAGGGGCGCAGCCTTAGGCAGGGAGACCAACTGTGCAGGCAGTTGGTAGGGACCCAGGTGAGAGGATGTGATAACTATTGAACGTGGAGGGTAAGGAAGGAGAGGCCAAGATGGCGTCACACTCCGTGCCTGAGTGGGGAGAGGGACAGACAGAGATGGGGAATGTTTGGGACTAAAGATGGTAAGTTCCACTTTATATTGTATGAACAAAATACACATCAATTTCTCCTGAAAGCAGAAATGGCTTTACTTGCTAGAATTAAATGGTCAATAGTTTCCTAAAGTTGACGTTGCTCAGGGAGCGATTTACCATGGCAGGGAAAAGCAGTCTTAGGAGTGCTAACACGTCTTTCTCATCATTAGATTTCAGGAATCACAGACAAGACTGTGCCTAAGTGGAGACAGGTAAATAAAGCTTCCTCTCCCCAGCCCCCCTGAGCTCTGCACTAATAGAGATCCAGCTGCTGGGAGCAATGAGAGCAGAGGTGATGTTCGTGGGATCAATGCAACCCTGGATTCTCTTGCCACCAGCCCCGTCTCCTGGGGAGCCATTGAGTTAGTGGAATCAGCAGTGGAAGAGAGGGTGAAATGGTATTGGCATGCCTTCATTCCCTCAGACATTAGCCAGCGGCGGCTTTCTTTTGTCCATTTTCTGCTACCTTCGTTGTCTGGCACGTCCTTTTTGTTTTACCTTCTCGTATTTGTTTTCCTTCCCCCAGTTTCCAGATAATTCTAACCTGATTTGTTCCCCCATCCTCTCTTGTTTAGTCCTTCCTTTCGCTATATTCCTGCCTCCTGCCTTGTTTTTATTTTTTATGTTTTTTTATTATGAAATACTGCAAACATACAGAAAAAAAATCATTGAGAATAAGTAATGTAACAAACACCTACTTACATACAATGGAACTTTAACAAATGTTAACATTTTGCCTTATTTGCTTTGGATCTTTTTTTATTTCTTTTTTTTAAATTATACTTTAAGTTTTAGGGTACATGTGCACAACATGCAGGTCTGCTACATATGTATACATGTGCCATGTTGGTGTGCTGCACCCATTAACTCGTCATTTAACATTAGGTATATCTCCTAATGCTATCCCTCCCCCCTCCCCCCACCCCACAACAGTCCCCGCTGTGCGATGTTCCCCTTCCTGTGTCCGTGTGTTGTCATTGTTCAATTCCCACCTAGGAGTGAGAACATGTGGTGTTTGGTTTTTTGTCCTTGCAATAGTTTGCTGAGAATGATGGTTTCCAGCTTCATCCATGTCCCTACAAAGGACATGAACTCATCCTTTTTTATGGCTGCATAGTATTCCATGGTGTATATGTGCCACATTTTCTTAATCCAGTCTATCGTTGTTGGACATTTGGGTTGGTTCCAGGTCTTTGCTATTGCAAATAGTGCCGCAATAAACATATGTGTGCATGTGTCTTTATAGCAGCATGTTTTATAATCCTTTGGGTACATACCCAGTAATGGGATTGCTGGGTCAAATGGTATTTCTAGTTCTAGATCCCTGAGGAATCGCCACACTGACTTCCACAATGGTTGAACTAGTTTACAGTCCCACCAATAGTGTAAAAGTGTTTCTATTTCTCTACATCCTCTCCGGCACCTGTTGTTTCCTGATTTTTTAATGATCGCCATTCTAACTGGTGTGAGATGGTATCTCATTGTGGTTTGGATTTGCATTTCTCCGATGGCAAGTGATGATGAGCATTTTTTCATGTGTCTTTTGGCTGCATAAATGTCTTCTTTTGAGAAGTGTCTGTTCATATCCTTTGCCCACTTTTTGATGGGGTTGTTTGTTTTTTTCTTGTAGATTTGTTTGAGTTCTTTGTAGATTCTGGATATTAGTCCTTTGTCAGATGAGTAGGTTGCAAAAATTTTCTCCCATTCTGTAGGTTGCCTGTTCACTCTGATGGTAGTTTATTTTGCTGTGCAGAAGCTTTTTAGTTTAATTAGTAGATCTTTTTTTAAGGGAATAAAAATACTATATCTATCTATCTATCTATCTATCTCTCTATGTATCATCTATCCATTCATCCATCAACATAGTTAAAGCCTGCTGTGTATTACATCTCCTTGATAACATAACAATCTCTTCTTCTCCAGATATTAGCACTATCTTGAGTGCCAACATTGTTATTCTTATGCATGTTTTTATACTAATAAAATCACTGCTTATACACCATATACAAACATTAAATTGTGTTGCTTTGTATGTTTTCAGTCTTATATTGATAATATATTGCATATATTCTATAACTGGCCCTTTTTTTTGCTTAACCTAATGTTTTTGAGATTTATCCATGTTGATAATTGCAGCTCTAATTAATTTATTTTGATTGTTGTATAAAGTCCTTTGTATGATTGTACTACAATTTATTTAGCCAATTTGTTCTTAATGAACATTTAAGTTGTTTCTGATTTTTTTCCCCTGCTACAACAAAAATTGCTGCAACAATCATTCTTGAGCATGTCACATGTGCCAGAGAATTTATCTGAATTATATACCAAGAATTGGACTTTTTAGGCTGTTAGCCATGCTATCCTTACTTATTATTGCCATATTGTGCTCCAAAGTTGTGGAACCAGTTTATAGGTTCACCAACCGTATACGAGAGCTCAGCCTTTCTCAATATTCTTCTCAACACGAGGTATTATGAGGCTTTTAGATTTGCCAATATGTTGGGAATAAATTGGCATCTCATTGTTGGTTCACTTTGCATTTCTTTGATTACTAATGAGATTGAGTCTTTCTTTAAAAGCTTATTGTCTACTCTGGTTTTGTGAATTGCTTAGGTATATATTTTGTCCATTTGTTGCATTAATTTGTCCTTTTTTTCTGATTTTATAAGTTTTTCACATATTCTTTTGTTTTATATAGACTGTATATGCAAATAACTTCTCCCAGAAGTTATTTTTCTGGGATAGATTTTTCATTTTGCTTATGCTATCTTTTGATGTAGAAAAGCTTTTAATTTTAATGAACCAAATGTATCAATTTTTTTCCTATATGGTTTTACTTTGCTTTGTTTTGTTTTTCTACCTTTCCTTCTACTGCCTTTGTTCTCTTTGGGTATGTGGTATAAACTTAATTGTCTTGTCTTCCCATTTTCTCTTTTATAAAATAGTTTTTAAAATGGGGATTATGGGTTTCTTAAAGGTTTGTTAAGCCTCAGCTGTAAAACCGTGCCACTTGTTTTGAGGGGAAAAATTGGGAGTGAAGGAGATTTGGCTGCTACTTTTTTCAATGTGTAGTTTATTAATTTAGTGAAGTTTTCTATTACTTCAATGTTGATAAATTTATTTTTATACAAAATTATCCATTAATTGGCACAAAGTTATGTAAAGTACTTCTAATAATTTTGTCCTCTTCTGTATGTAGTGTTGTCCTTTTTATTTGTTAATATTACTTAACATCTTGTTATTCCAAAGATAACTTTTATTTTGTAGATGCTTCCTATTCTTTGTTTCTATTTCATAAGTGTCTTTTGTCGTATTTTGCTTCCTGCCTCATGCATTTATAATGTACTCTTTTGTTATTCTAATTTCTTGATTTGAATGCTTAATTATTTTTTAAAAAATTGTTTTGTAGCAAATTCATTGAAGGCCATACATTGAACTGTAAGTAATACTTTAGATACACAGCACAAGTTTTGAAATGTAATACAGTAATTTCTGTTCTAATTTTCTTTTAACCCATGCATATTTAGAGGCCCAATTTTTGGTTTCCAAATATGTATTTCTTAACTTCCTGTATTTTTATTGTTGACTTTGATTTTAATTTTGTCATGTTCACAAAATATAGCCTAGATTCATGAAATGTAGACCGTATTCATTGGTCCATATTTGATATAGATTCATTGAAGTTTGCTAGAAATGATGGATAGAATCTATGATATAGAGTGATTGAAATGTGTTAGAGCTTCCTTTCTGATTTAGTGTATCATTAGTTTTCATCAATGTGTACATATAAAGGATATATATTCTCTATTTGGGGGATATAGAGTTTCATGTATATTTTGGAGCAGATATTAATTTGTTGTTTAAATGTGCCACATTCTTACTATTTAAAAAAATCTGCTTTATCTGTCACACTTGATATAAAGAAGGATATAACTTGAAGATTGTGGGTTTCTCTTGAATTCTCTCAGATTTTGCTTAAATATTTCAAGGTCTTGCTGATTCCGTGGGGTGTAAGAGAGAATGACTTCATGCCTTCTTGCTATTAGATACATACAATTTCATGATTAACTCACTGACCTAAGTATTCGTTCCACCAGCAAATGTTGACTGAGTACCAATGATGTGTCCAGCACTGTTCCAGGCATAGTGGACAGACCAAGAAACTTGTTACTTTCAGGGAGCTCTTATCCTAGTGGGAGAGACAAATTTTCTAATAAGCAAATTTCACCTAATATCAGATGTCACAACCAGTGCTGTGCAGAAGGATAAAGCAGGGCGAGGGGAGAGATGGTTGGCTTGGATGGGGAGCTGCACTACAGGACTGGCCAGAGAAGGCACTCTCAAGAGGCCACTCAGGTGATGGACTGGACAAAGCAACAAGATGAGTCATGTGGGTGTATGGGGAAGATCATTCCAAGTGGAGACAATGGAAGGGAAGGCCCAGAGGAGGGGGGATGTTATGTTGAGAGAGCACCATGAGTGTGTTTGAAGAATGGCAAGATATGGATGACAGGGGATGACTCTCATTTTGAATGGATCCATTTGTCGGCTGTGTGGAGAACGAACCGTAGTGAAACAAGATGGGAGATAGGGACCAGTGAGGAGGCGAATGGAGTCATCCAGGCAGGAGAGGGGGCAGTGGCTTGTACTATGGAGGTGATAGTCAGAAGTGGGGGGATTCAGAATATATTTTGGATACTTGGCCCCCTGGATTTGCTGATGAACTGGATGTCAGAGAGTATAGCAACAAAGGGATCAAGAGTGGCTCCTAAGATTTTTGCCTGAGCTATTGGGTGAATGGGATTGCCATTTAGTGAGATGGGAAAGACCTGAGTGAATCAGATACGGGGATGAAAATGAAGAGGTCCCTTTGCAGTACAGCCTTGTGATGCCTGTGCATGATTTTGTGCCCGTGTGTTTGCTTGGTCCCCTGTCTGCTCCCTGCCCTGCCTTTGCTCTGCCCTGCATCACAGGGGACTGTTATTCCCACATCCCCCCACACCACCACTGCAGCTGTTCTCAGGAAACAGCCGCAGCCTCTGCTCTGCCTTGAGCATTTGGGTGGAGAGAGAAGGTGTCAGAAGCCTGTGCCCGGCACCTCCAGCTAGGATTTAAGACTGGGAAAGGCAGAGCAGCCAGTGAGAGGAAGAAGGTGAGGAGAGTACTGTGTTGAGAAGGAAAGTGAGGAAAGGCTTTCTAGAAGGAGAGTATCATCCACTCCGCCCAATGCTGCAAAAGGCTGTGTTAGATGAAGACTGGAAACTCACTATTAGTTTTTGATAATGTGAAGTAGTGATTTTTTTTTGGAGGGGTAGGAACTAATTGGCTGGAGAGGGTTCAAGATGAAATGGCCTTATGTCTTAGTGGACTGGTCCTTTTGCATGGTTGATATCTCATTGTAATGCTATTAATTCTTTTTGATTGTAATTCTGTTTTGTCTGATATTCATATTGCCACTGGCATGTTTTTGGATGAGTGTATTAGTTTGCTAGGAATGTCAGAACAAAGTACCAGAGAATGGGTGACTTAGACAACAGAAATTTATTTTCTCACAGTCCTGGAGGCTGGAAGTCTGAGTCATAGGGGTTGGTTTCTCCCGAGGCCTCTCCTTGGCTTTCAGATGTCTGTTGTCTCCCTGTGTCTTCATATGGTCTTCCCTTTGTGTGTCTCTGTGTCCTAATTTTCTCTTTTTATAAGGACACCAGTCATATTGGATTAGGGCCCACCGAATGACCTCATTTTTCACTGAATTACCTCTTTACAGACCCCATCACCAAATAGGTCACGCTCTGAAGTTCCGGGGGTGATACTACAACATATGAACTTTGGGGAGAGTACAGTTCAGTCGAAAACAATTTCTCTAGTGTCCTTTGTCTGTATCTTTTTGTGTGACTTTGTGTTAGGTATGTTTTTTACAGTACAGCGAATAGGTGAATTTAAAAAATTCAATGTGATTAGATTCAGTTTGATCCAGTTTGATTGGTCTTTTAATATGTGACTTTTCTCCTTTCATTTTATTGTAATTTTTACATTTGGACCAATTTCTGCCATATTCTTTTCTGATTTCTGTTTATCATCATTTTCTCCCCCTCTTCTCTCTTTGTTCTAATTTCACATGAATTGGGTGAGTTGTCAGTATTCCCCTTTCCCCACTCTATGGTTTGAAAACTAGATTGCTTTTCCATTTTGCTGTTGAGTATCTTAAATTTTAAACACATATACTTATGTATAGATTTTTAATTAATTAATTATTTTTTTGAGATGGAGTCTCACTCGTCGCCCAGGCTGGAGTGCAGTGGTACGATCTCAGCTCACTGCAACCTTTGCCTCCCGGGTTCAAGAGAGTCTCCTGCCTCAGGCTCCTGAGTAGCTGGGATTACAGGCGCACACCACTACGCCCGGCTAATTTTTGCATTTTTAGTAGAGATGAGGTTTTGCCATGTTGGCCAGGCCGGTCTCAAACTCCTGACCTCCAGTAATCTGCCCACCTCAGCCTCCCAAAGTGCTGGGATTACAGGCGTGAGCCACCGTGCCCGGCCTTTATCTGTACATTTTTAAACAAAGCTTAAGATTATTCAGTATTTCTTTCAGAGTATTTTTACATTCTCCTTTGAACATATTCTGTACTATCATTGCCTAGAGATTTGGAAGTTCATTAAAAATTAGTATTTTTCTAATTGATTTTTAATTAATTTCCCAGAATATTTTATCAATTTCTGTAATCTCTCCAAATTTGCATAATTGTCCTTCCTAGTCATAATACTGCGGTAACAACTTTAAAAGCAGGGGCTGAAACAATACAGTTTTATTTCTTGTTTACATTCCAGGTTGGCTAGGATTCAGCTCCTGCATTCCGAAGGCCACCTGAAGGAGCAGCCGGCATCAGCAGAGGCAGAGGGGAGAGGGTATGCTGGCTCTTAAAGCTTCCATGCAAGAGAATTATCCATCATGCTTGCTCACATTTCCTTGGCCAAAGCAAGTCATATGGCCAAGCATGACTTCAAGAGGGATAGGAAAATAGAATTATCCTATGGCTGGGGCGTTGGATATGGTGGAGCTGTGCATCATCCACATTCATCTTCAGGCCAGCTTCCCTTTCCCTTCATGCTGAACATAGTCTTTAATACATCTTTCAATTGGCATCTGTGAGTGGTAAACTCTTATTTTTATACATGTAAAAAAGCCTTTATTTTTCCCTCTTTCTCTTAATTAGATGTTTAGCTGTGTATAAAATCTGAGATTCACTATTTCCTTACCTGAGCACTTGGAAAATGTTATTCTGTTGTCTTTTGACCTATATTTTTGCTAATGAAAGTGTTGTTGCCAGCCTAATTGCTGTTATTTTGTAGGTAATCTGTCATTTTTGGCAGCTTTTAGATTTTTTTCAAACTGGGTGTGCATTTATTCTTCTTTATCCTGCTCAGAACTTGAAGCACACATTTAGTCTAAGGATGTATGTCTTTCTTCATCTCTGGGAAATTCTCAACCATCATTTTTTTCAATGATCTTTTGCTGGAACTCCCATTGAATACATGCTGCAACTGCTCAAATTTACTAAATCTCTTCAGTCCAGTCTAGAATTTATTCCCTTAATTTTTTCTTTTTCTCTATATTTTTTAAATTCTAAAACTCCTAATTATTTTTCATAAGTATCTTGTTTGATTATTTGTTATTATGTTTTTCTAGATGCTGTTGCTCATTTATATTTTTGACCATCCTAGCCACATATTTTAAAGTCTTTCTTAGGCTGTTTTATGACATGGATCTTATTTGAAGTGAGTTTATTTAACTAATTTATTTGTTTTTGGCTCTCTTTGTGAATATTCGTTTTCTTTGTGTTTTGGGATTTGGGTTTATGAACACATCTTAAGTAGGGAGATTGTTTTTTCCTTCGCTCTCTCCCTTTGTACCCACTTCTTTCTACCTAGAGATTATACGGTTGCTTTCATTCAGGCCCTGGCACTCTAGTTAAGAACAAGGTTTTATCATTGTACAATGTTTTTGATAGTGTTAGAAACATAGCTCATCTGTTCACAGAACCAGAAGGCAACTTGGTTCCTCCCACTTTGCTAGACTCCTGGCTTTTTAACAACTGAAGCCTCAGTCCTCATTCAGTAGCATTAAAAAAAAAAAAAAATCTCCTTTTAGGACAGTAGAGAGACACCCTCCAGTTTCTGGCTTCAAGCGGTGAGCCTAGCTCTAGATGTCCATCTGGCATGGAACACTTTTAGTCCCTATTACCTTTTTGGAGCGAGCTTAATGACCACCAGAATCTGATAGGCTGTGGTTTTAGCATCTCCCCCACTTTCCCATTATTGCTTTGGGTTTCTGTGTCATTGATCCACAGGGACCTTTGAGTTGCTTTGAGCCTTGATACATCTTTCTGGTTTGTTGTTTTCTTTTTTCTTTTGTCATGTTTTCTTTCTCATCTATTATGTCTAAGTATTTGAAACAGAAGAGATAAACTTTGGTTTTGAATTGACTAAGACATTCTTATGGGAAATACTTGTCTCCATTTACTCCCCTTTATCATAAACATCATTAAAAAATTAAAGCATAGATCATAAAGTAGGATGAAAAAAACTCAAAAATCCACAATAATGCTCTATTTTCCCCGAGATGCTGAGAATAAAAGGTATATTGGTGTCACTGTTATATAGCACCATGGTTGTGAGCAGAGATCTGTCTCTCTCCAGCTGTATGAAGCCAGAGAGTTATTTACTTCTCTGCAGTATGGGGAAAGTCATACCTGTTGCATAGAGCCATTGAGGAGATTATATGGAATCATGTATGCAAAGATCCTTGCACAGTGTCTGCACATGGTAAGTAGTTATAGGTATATATAGTTCAGATTGTATCTTGAATATGATCACTAGAATATACATGTTGATGTTTTCTTTCTAACTGTGGCAGGGAGGGGTATTTGTAAGTACATAAAGTAGTGTTACAGATGCTGAAATGTCCTTCCTCTTCCCCAGACAACTTTTATGAAATCCCATTATTAGAGAGTCTTTTCTTTGGATTAATACATCTCTCTTTAAATCAGAGGTTCCCAAATCTCATATGTTCTCATTGATAAGTGGGAGCTAAGCTGTGAGGACAAAAGGCATAAGAATCATA
Source organism: Pongo pygmaeus (assembly GCF_028885625.2). Taxonomy (NCBI): domain Eukaryota; kingdom Metazoa; phylum Chordata; class Mammalia; order Primates; family Hominidae; genus Pongo; species Pongo pygmaeus. The sequence continues at coordinate 40,218,850 of NC_072390.2, read as the reverse complement.
CAGTGGAATTTGGGGACTCAGGGAAAAGGGTAGGAGGGGGTGAGGGATAAAAGACTACACATTGGGTGCAGTGTGTGCTGCTCAGGTGATGAGTGCACCTAAATCTCAGAAATCACCACTAAGGAACTTATCCATGTAACCAAACATCACCTGTTCCCCAAGAACCTATTGAAATAAAAAAATTAGAGGTTTCTGTAGAAAAGTTATATATCAACCTGGGCAGAAGAGGTTTCTGCACACCTTCCTATGTGTCAGTTTGGTCAAATTGCTTTTTTCTGATTGCTGATTAAGGAACAAAAGGAATCAGAGTTTTATTTGAGCAAGTAGAACTTATGACACCTCCCAGGGTGGGCAGATGGATCTACATGGGACATGCTAGTGGGATTTATAGTAACTGATGAATTGTTCAACAATACAGATGAGCAAGAGGCTCAGGGGCAGGGGTAAGAATGTAGGATGTATCACCCAGCTTCAGCTAAACCATGCTATGGTAACCACTCCAAAAATCTTGGTGGCTTACAACAACAAAGGCTGATTTTGCTCAAATATGTGCTCAATCTGGGAACATTTAGGGCTTATGGCCAAAGGAAAGGAGAACACGGTGGAACCATGCAATGGCTCTGAATGCTTCTACTTGGAAGTGGCACACTTCACTTTCATTTGCATTTTAAAGGCCTGTGCAAGTCACATGGCTAAACTTGAACTACAACACAAGCCTCTGAAGTTTATAGTGCAAGACAGTTGGTAACTGCATAAATAAAACTAGAAGGCCTATTTTAGAACCAAGAGGTATCAAATCCTTGATTGGCTTCTTTAACATGTTCTTACTATATCAAGCAGGGAGGACCCAGTTTGTCAAAATGCTTTTGGCTAATGTGGCAAAAGCATAAGGAAAGAGGAAACTTAGTAGAGATGAAACATAAGTAACATCAACATCTGGGCTTGTTATGGGCTGAATTGTGTCCTCTCCCAAATTTATATCTTGAAGTTCTAACTCAAGAGTACCTCAGAGTGTAACTGTATTTGGAGATGGGGTCTTTCAAGAGGCTAGTAAGTTAGGATGAGATCATTAGGGTTGCCGTAATTCAATATGACTGATGTTCATGTAAAGAAGAGGAGATTACTAAATAGTCACATACAGAGTGAAGCTCACGGGAAGATATGGAGAAGAAGGTGGCCATCTGCAGGCCAAAGAGAAGCCTCAGAAGAAACCAACACTGCAGACAGCTTGATCTGACACTTCCAGGTTCTAGAATTGTGAAAAAATAAATTTCATTTTTTTGAGCTATCCAGTCTATGGTACCTTGTGGAAGCCCTAGCAAACAAATACAAGGCTTTAATTTCTAACATAAGACATGTCTATGGGCCTCCTCCCCATCTGTAACATGATGAAGAGCACATTCCCCTGTCCTGGCCTATCCTTGATCTAGGGACTGGTGTTAAGAAATTCTCTGAGGCCTTTCAATGGGCAAGGATCATGTTCATTGCCACAAAAACAATCTGCCTTCCCTTTTTCCAGCTGTCCATGCCTTCTTGCTGGCTATTGCATTCAGCTGACAATAGCTCAGGGCAAGCCCATTGAGAATGCCTCCTTTCCCTGCTGGTAGCAGTGTACTGATTAGTCTAGTTCTTTCCTCTGCTTCTTTCCCCTCAAGTTAGATACAGGCACTTGAACTTGACATTAGTTTATGATGATTTTATTATCAAATTCTAAGCAAGTAATGCATTATAGATGTGTTGGATTCTAATCAAGTAATCAAAATATGTTATAACTCTATTGATTCAGTAGCCACATTGCACACTTGTTTCCACACTGGCACTTTTTAGGCTATTGTACAAACAGTTACCAATGGATTTACTTGTGTGCATGTGTGTGTGTGTGATACCACATACTGGCTTCTCTTGTGCAATAAAGATGTGAAAGGAAATGAGAAATGCGCTGTTCTCTCTTCATGTAGGAAAATGCCTAACATGCACAGATTATTTCAAATTGTGCTCAACTGACATCCCCAGTCATATTTACCAGGAATGAAATTTCTTCTCAGAGACACCCTATCTGCAGAGTCTTACAGGGTCGTGGTGCTTAAAGCAAAGATGCCTCTATTTTGAACACTTGGGGTTTGAAAAATCTAATTTGCCCTGAAATCCCTTCTGCATTTTAAAAATTGTGTCTGAATTCTCGATGCAGTCAGAGTGACTGTTTGGTAGACAAAATGTATCCCCAAACCATCAAGGGATTTTCATAAGCAATTGGGATTACTCCAAAATACATTGCAGATTGGTATCAACTATCATATTTGAATTTGTATTCTAGTGCTGAGAGCAATTTGTAGCACATTATAAATCAAGGCTCCTCCCTCACAATTTCAGAATGCTCCTGTATGTGACAAGCACTAAGTACGCTGTTGCTACAGCAGCAACATCCGAAATTGCCCAGAGATATCACACCAAACTGAATGACAGGAGAAAATTTCATAATCACTTTATAAGTACAACCCTTCAGTATAGCCCAATCTCCTTCAACCCGAGAAAAATTGAGATGAGTTTGGATTGAGAATGTTAATTGGAACCTGATATGCTTGGCTTTCTGGCACAGTACTTAAATCTTGTCAGGACTGTCTTTCTATCCAAGAGAGCTACAAAAAGTTAACTTACCTTTTTTTCCCCCCAAAATGAAAGCTTAGATTCCAGGGAGTATAAGCCAGATTCATAGAGAAAATCCTAAAATTGCACACTCTATAGCTATGAATTGGTCCTAATAATGGCTATTATTATTTAGATGTAATAAAAATTCTAGTGATCTGCAGAACAGTAAAATCTCTAGTTTAGCAGGGGATTGAAGTGTTTTTTGGACTGTGCCATATGAAAGCCATCAGAGACAATAGCGTCTTCACAGATATCCACTCTAACATTTGCAAAAAGCATTAACAATATATCATACTTTGCTGCTGCTGCAAACCCATAATATTATTCACTAATTATGTATTTAAGATCGGGGAGCTGGAGACATTTTTGTAATGCTAATATTAAGACATCCCCTCCAGAGAGGGTCTATAGAACCTCAGCCTGCATTTTTCATATTCACCTTACTGCTTGACCATGTGATAATTCTGAAATCGTTGCCTGGCTACACTGGTCCCTATTTCCTAGAGCGCTATCTGCCAATGTTCAGAAGAGTTTTACTCATAAGTGTTACTTCAAAACATTGGACTATAATTTATAGAATTTATCGAAGGAAGTTTCTAAAACCATTAAAAATACTTTTAACTACAAGTCATTCAACCTGAGGAAAGAGAAAAAAAGTTACTTTGAATAATGAACTGATAATAAGATCAGAAAAATTAAGATGGAATATCATGCAAATAACATGGGCATGCGGATTATTACTTAAGATATACTTTTATTCTTATTGTTTTGATTAAAAAATGATAGAAAAACTGCAGAATAGAAAAAAGTAGATTTATAGCAGATGCTTTTATAGAGACCTAAAACTTTTAAGTATCCCAAAGGAAGTAGAATTAATTTGTGATGAGATTTGAGTCTTTGATATCTCTATTAAGATTAACAAGAAAGAGGCATATGGTGGGGAAATATCAGTAAGGTAGACATGTCTGGTTAAATAGTGTAAAATGAAAGACTTATTTAAGACACATGAACAACAATAATAACAACTGCAACAGCAATGATGGTAAAATAATAATTAAATGCATAGGTGACGAGAAAAAGGAAGCTAGGAGTGGTCAAGCTCATTCTACAATAAGTTATGATTTTATTCAAAAAGTAATCAACCACGGCCGGGTGCAGGGGCTCACACCTGTAATCCCAGCACTTTGAGGGGCCAAAGCAGGCAGATCACTTGAGCTCAGGAGTTCAACACCAGCTTGGGTAACATAGCGAAACCCCGTCTCTACAAAAAATACAACAAAAACCAAAAACCAAAAAACAAACAAAAAAAACCTTAGTTGGGAGTGGTGGCATGTGCCTGTAGTCCCAGCTACTCAGGAGGCTGAAGTGGGAGGATCACTTGAGCCCAGGAGGTGGAGGCTGCAGTGAGCCAAGATTGCTCCACTACACTCCAGCCTGGGTGACAGAGTGAGACCCTGTTTCAAAAAAAAAAAAAAAAAAAAAAAAAAAAATCAATCACCAAATGCATCCCAATATACCTAGGATTGACAGCTGATTGGATTAACACAGTTCCTCTAATTAGAATCTAGGTTAGTGGACAGTAAAGGATCAGATTAATCCATGAAACTGAAGAAGAAGCAGGAAAGCAGGGACAGAAAGGCTTTTGCAGAGAAAGGGCAGGGATGGGAAGAATTCATAAGATCAGCTTTTTAAAGTCCTGTTGGACAGATGACACAAAAAATTGTAATATTCAGATAATGCCAGAAATTCATTTTAGTTGCAACCTTTTCTCCTCGGTCAACATTCATCTGAGCCTTTGACAAATGGTAGAGTTGATAAAACCTGATTTGCACTTTATCGAATGCAGCTTGAAATGGAGCTACAAATAGGTATCTATCAGATTGGAAATCGATACGTCAGCTGCGTTTAGCCTCATAAACAACATACTGCTGTGGTTAAGAGTATTAGTTTCGGAATCAAACAGACCTGGGTATGAGCCCAAGCTCAGTATCCTCATCTGTAAAATTAGGTCCAGAACACCTACTCATACAGCTAATGAGATTATTCAATGAGATGAGGCATAAAGTAGGAAGCACTGGCTCTTACAAAAGATTGTTAAGCATTTAACAATATTTACTTGTTATTATATTAACATTATTAATATTTTATCATTGATTGTAAATAAAAAATGAAATATTTATTTATTATGTTATAAATTATTATTATTTACGTTAACAAGAAAATTTTGGTACATATTTCTAAGATACACTGGATATCTTTAAACACTTAAAGGAAAGTATTATTCTCCCCTTCAAAATATGATAAATAGTAGGTTCAAAATAACATCCTCAGAGAGATATATGCCCATATGAATATGTATTTTACTTTGTAATTTTCATATCCTAATAAAATTCAGGTCAGTATTAATATATTATAAAGAAGTAGTTTTTGTAAATATCTTACTTTTGTAGAAAAATTGGCAAATGATGTGTGTAGTATATTTAAGAAGCCCATGGTGTTCTCAACCACTCCATTTGACATATAGCTAGTACAACAGAGGGTTTCTACTGGACAATGAGAGGAGAACATTACACAAGTCAACATGCTCTGCAGATTTCTTGCCAACTTGCTTTATGTTCATTTACCTGGTTGCCTTTCATAATTACCCTACGACTGGCTAAATTTCAAATTACAAAAGAACCATTTGTTATTCCACATTGCCCTTGGCCTTTAAATAAACAAGATTTTAAACATAAATATTGGCCCTAATGTAATTTTCCCCCATAAAACAATCGAAGAAGTAAAAGAAAAATCTTCTAGATAGATTTTTTAAAAAAATATTTTACTTGAAGTCCAGAATGTGTAGGTTTGTTGCATAGGTATATGTGTGCCATGATGGTTTGCTGCACCTATCAATCTATCTTCTGCGTTTTAAGCCTCACATACATTAGCTATTTGTCCTAATGCTATCTGTCCCCTCACTCCCCATGCCCTGACTCGCCCTGGTGTGTGTAGTTCCTTTCCCTGTGTCCATGTGTTCTCATTGTTCAACTTCCACTTATGAGTGAGAACATGCGGTGTTTGGTTTTCTGTTCCTGTGTTAGTTTGCTGAGGATGATGGCTTCCCACTTCATCCATGTCCCTGCAAAGGACATGATCTCATTCCTTTCTATGGCTGCATAGTATTCCATGGTGTATATGTTCCACATTTTCTTTATTAAGTCTATCATTGATGGACTTGATAAAGATTTGTGTTGGTTCCATGTCTTTGCTATTGTAAATAGTGCTGCAATAAACATAAATAGTATATAAAACATAAATAAAATAGTGCATGTGTTGTTACATTAGAATGATTTATATTCCTTTGGGTATATACCCAGTAATGGGATTGCTGGGTCAAATTGTATTTCTGGTTCTAGATCCTTAAGGAATCATTACACTGCCTTCCACAATGGTTGAACTAATTTACACTTCCACCAACAGTGTAAAAGTGTTCCTATTTCTGCACAGCCTCGCCAGCATATATTGTTTCTTGACTTTAATTATTGCCATTCTGACTGGCATGAGACGGTATCTCATTGTGGTTCTGATTGGCATTTCCCTAATGATCGGTGGTGTTGAGTTTTTTTTCATATGTTTCTTGGCCACATAAATGTCTTCTTTTGAGAAGTGTCTGTCCATATCCTTTGGCCATTTTTTGATGTGATTGATTTTTTTTTCTTGTAAATTTGTTTAAGTTCATTGTAGATTCTGGATATTAGACCTTTGTCAGATGGGTAGATTGTAAAAATATTCTCCCATTCTGTAGGTTGCCTATTCACCCTGATGATAATTTCTTTTGCTGTGCAGAACTCTTTGTTTTAATTAGATTCCATTTGTCAATTTTCACTTTTGTTGCAATTGCTTTTGGTATTTTCGTCATAAAGTCTTTGTCTGTGCCTATGTCCTGAACGGTATTGCCTAGGTTTTCTTCCAGGGTTTTTATGGCTTTGGCCTTTACATTTAAGTCTTTATTCCATCTTGAATTAATTTTTTGAATATGGTATAAGGAAGGGGTCCAGTTTCAGTTTTCTGCATATGGCTAGCCAGTGTTACCAGCACCATTTATTAAACAGGGAATCCTTTCCCCATTGCTTGCTTTTGTCAGGTTTGCCGAAGATCAGATGGTTGTAGATGTGTGGTGTTATTTCTGAGGTCTCTGTTCTGTTCCATTGATCTATATGTCTATTTTCGTACTAGTACCATGCTGTTTCAGTTCTGCAGCCTTGTAGTATAATTTAGTCAGGTCGCATGATGCCTCCAGCTTTGTTCTTTTTGCTTAGGATTGTCTTGGATATAGGGGCTCTTTTTTGGTTCTATATGAAATTTAAAGTAGTTTTTTCTAATTCTGTGAAGAAGAATGTCAGTGGTAATTTGATGGGAATAGCATTGAAAATATAAATTACTTTGGGCAGTATGGCCATTTTCATGAAACTGATTCTTCCTATCCATGAGGATGGAATGTTTTTCCATTTATTCATGTCCTCTCTTATTTCCTTGAGCAGTGGTTTGTAGTTATCCTTGAAGAGGTCCTTCCTATCCCTTGTTAGCTGTATTCCTAGGTATTTTATTCTCTTTGTAGCAATTGTGAATGGAAGTTCATTTATGATTTGGCTCTCTGCTTGTCTATCATTGGTGTATAGGAATGTTTGTAATTTTGCACATTGATTTTGTATCCTGAGATGTTGCTGAAGTTGCTTATCAGCTTAAGGAGTTTTTGGGCTGAGATGATGGGATTTTCTAAATATACAATCATGTCATTTGCAAACAGAGATAATTTGACTTCCTCTCTTCCTATTTTAATACGCTTTATTTCTTTCTCTTGCCTGATTGCCCTGGCCAGAACTTCCAATCCTATGTTGAATAGGAGTGGTGAGAGAGGGCATCCTTGTCTTGTGCCGGTTTTCAAAGGGAATGCTTCCAGCTTTTGCCAATTCAGTATGATATTGGCTGTGGGTTTGTCATAAAAAGCTCTTATTATTTTGAGATATGGTCCATAAATACCTAGTTTATTGAGAATTTGTAGCATGAAGGGCTGTTGAATTTTGTTGAAGGCCTTTTCTGCATCTATTGAGATAATCATGTGGTTTTCATTGTTGGTTCTGTTTATGTGATGGATTACGTTTATTGATTTGTGTATGTTGAACCAGCCTTGCATCCCAGAAATGAAGCCACTTAATTGTGGTGGATAAACTTTTTGATGTGCTGCTGGATTTGGTTTGCCAGTATTTTATTGAGGATTTTTGCATCGATGTCCATCAGGGATATTGACCTGAAATTTTCTTTTTTTATTGTGTCTCTGCCAGATTTTGGTATCAGGATGATGCTGGCCTCATAAAATGAGTTAGGGAGGAGTCCCTCCTTTTCAATTGTTTGGAATAGTATCAGAAATACCAGTTCCTCTTTGTACCTCTGGTAGAATTTGGCTGTGAATCTGTCTGTTCCTGGGCTTTTACTGGTTGATAGGCTATTAATTACTGCCTCGATTTCAGAACTTGTTATTGGTCTATTCAGGGATTTGACTTCTTCCTGGTTTAGTCTTGGAAGGGTGTATGTGTCCAGGAATTTATCCATTTTGTCTAGATTTTCTGGTTTATTTGCATAGAGGTGTTTATAGAATTCTCTGATGATAGTTTGTATTTCTGTGGGGTCAGTTGTGATATCCCCTTTATCATTTTTTTATATTGTGTCTATTTGATTCTTCTCTTTTTTCTTATTTATTAGTCTAGCTAGCAGTCTATGTATTTTGTTAATTTTTTTCAAAAAACCAGCTCCTGGATTCACTGATTTTTTTGAAGGGTTTTTCATGTCTCTGTCTCCTTCAGTTCTGCTCTGATCTTGGTTATTTCTTGCCTTCTGCTAGCTTTTGGATTTGTTTGCTTTTGCTTCTGTAGCCCTTTTACTTGTGATGTTAGGGTGTTGATTTGAGATCTTTCTAGCTTTCTGATGTGGGTATTTAGTGCTATAAATTTCCTTCCTAATACTGCTTTAGCTGTGTCCCAGGGATTCTGGTACATTTTTTCTTTGTTCTCATTGGTTTCAAAGAACTTTTTGATTTCTGCCTTTATTTCATTATTAACCAGGAGTCATTTAGAAGCAGGTTGTTCAATTTCCATGTAGCTGTGTGGTTTTGAGTGAGTTTCTTAATCCTGAGTTCTAATTTGATTACACTGTGGTCTGAGAGGCTATTTGTTATGAATTTTTTGCATTTGCTGAGGAGTGTTTTACTTCCTATTATGTGGTCGATTTTAGAATAAGTGCCATGTGGCTCTGAGAAGAATGTATAGTCTGTTGATTTGGGGTGGAGAGTTCTGTAGATGTTTATTAGATCCGCTTGATCCAGAGCTGAGTTCAAGTCCTGAATATCTTTGTTAATTTTCTGTCTCATTGATGTGTCTAATATCGACAGTGGGGTGTTAAAAAATCCATAAAAAATTTCCCATTAACATAAATACAATAATTTATAAATAACATAAATCATAATAACATGAATAAATGTTTTAATATTTATTAACATAGTAACAGCTTAGTCCCAAGTAGATAAAGGGGATTGCCTTCTCCCTGAATCTATTATACCTAGCAGAGGAAAGTGTGAACTTTCTCTGGTGAAATATAATATCATCTAAAGTCATCATGTCTGTTGTTCAAACAAAAATTATTAGTTATGCCAAGAAATATGATTATATAACCAAACTTCAAGAGAAAACTCAGATAGTACAAACACACTTGTAGGTGATCTAGTATTGTATTTAAGAGATACGGGATTCCAAACAACTGTAGTTATTTTGCTCAGAAAAATAGAAAAAAAGAAAGAAATATAGTTTGATGGAAAATTTTACCAGAAAACTGAAATCTAGAGAAAAGAAAATAAAAATTTCAGAAATAAAAATTACAATATATGAAATTAAGTGCCCAATGGATGGAGTTAGCATGGATTAGACACATAACAAGACAGGATTAAAGAACTAGATGACAGATAAATAGAAACTGCCTAAAAATAAAACATATGTAGGCTGGGCATGGTGGCTAACACCTATAATCCTAGCACTTTGGGAGGCTGTGGTGGGTGGATCACTTGAGCCCAGGAGTTCAAGGCCAGCCTGAGAAACATAGTGAGACCTTGTCTCTACAAATAATTAAAAAAATTAGCTAAGCCTGGTGGTGCATGCCTGTGGTTCCAGCTACACAGGAAGCTAAGGCAGGAGGATTGCTTGAGCCTGGGAGGTCAAGGCTGCAGTGAGCCATGTTCACACTACACACTCCAGTCTGGGCAACAGAGTGAGACCCTGTTTCAAAATAAATAAGTAAAACAAAGCATATATAGAAAAAATGAAAATAGGGATGAGTGAAATAGATATATGAGGCACAGTGAAAATATCTAACATACATATAACTAGGTTCCAAAAGAGAAAAGACAAAAAAACAAATCAGATGAGTGAAATAGAAAACAAATTGTTAGATAGTATGTATAAACCCAATTATATATTAAATTAAATTAAATGTAAATGGACTAAACACTACTACTAAAAGACTAAGATGGTAAGACTGAAAAGCAAAAATCTAAATATATGCTTACTGCAAAGGCTATACCTTAGCTATCAGGACACAAATTTGTTTAAAGTGAAAGAAAGGAAACACACACGTGCACACACAACACAAACAAAAAGATAGTATAGTATACTAATATTAGAAAAATCATATTTAAGGCAAGTATTATTAACAGAGAGTAAGAGAGAATATTCCAATCTTAAATCTGCATGTGCCCAATAATATAGTTTAAAAATAAAGCAAACCTTGATAGAACTAAAAAGAGAAATAAAAATATGTCAATATCATTAAGAATTTAGAAGATCTTTACAACCTGACTTAATTGTCATATACAGTATAGAACATTGCACCAAACAGCATCCAAATATATATTCTTCTCAAGTGCGCAGTAAACTTTTATCATAATTGATGATGTGTTGGTTCATAAAGGAAGCCCCAATGAATGTCAAGACATTGAAATTATTCAGATTATGTTGTCTGTCTACAGTGTAAATGAGGATATAAATGAATTATTAACAGGTAATTAGAAAATTCTCAACTGTTTGGAAGTTAAACAATATTCTCCTAAATAACCAATGGATAAAAAAGAAATTATAATTGAAATTAGAAAATTTCAGCTCAATAATAATTACATATCAAAATTAGTGGCATGCAGCTAACACAGTGCTCAGAGGGAAATTTATAGACTGTACATTAGAAATAATAAAAGTTGAAAATCAATGATCTAAGCTTCTTTTTCAAGAAGCTAGGAAATAGGAACAAGTCAAACTCAAAAAGAGTAGGTGGAAGGAAACCATGAAAACGAGAACAGAGATCCATGAAATAGAAAACAAACATACAATACATTGACAAAACCCAAGCTGGTTCCTTGAAAACATTGATAAAATTGATAAAGAAAGAGACCAACCAAGAAAGATATAGAAAAAACACAAATTACCAACATCAAGAATGAAATAGGAGTTATTACTACAGAGTCAATTGACATTAAGAAGAAAATAAGAAGATATTATAAACAACTTTATGCCAATACATTAAAAAATTTAGAAAAATGGACCAATTCTATAAGTATGAAAGAAATAGCATAAAACTTCTGTTTATCAAAAGACATTATTAAGAGAGTAAAAAGGCTGTAAACTAGTTCAACCCTTGTGGAAGTCAGTGTGGCAATTCCTCAGGGATCTAGAACTAGAAATTCCATATGACCCAGCCATCCCATTACTGGGTATATACCCAAAGGACTATAAATCATGCTGCTATAAAGACACATGCACACGTATGTTTATTGCGGCATTATTCACAATAGCAAAGACTTGGAACCAACCCAAATGTCCAACAATGATAGACTGGATTAAGAAAATGTGGCACATATACACCATTGAATACTATGCAGCCATAAGAAATGATGAGTTCATGTCCTTTGTAGGGACATGGATGAAATTGGAAATCATCATTCTCAGTAAACTATCGCAAGAACAAAAAACCAAACACCGCATATTGACACTCATAGGTGGGAATTGAACAATGAGAACACATGGACACAGGAAGGGGAACATCACACTCTGGGGACTGTTGTGGGGTGGGGGAAGGGGGGAGGGATAGCACTGGGAGATATACCTAATGCTAGATGACGAGTTGGTGGGTGCAGCGCACCAGCATGGCACATGTATACATATGTAACTAACCTGCACATTGTGCACATGTACCCTAAAACCTAAATTATAATAATAATAAATAAATTTTAAAAAAAAAGAGAGAGTAAAAAGGCAAGCCAGGCTATACAATGGAAGAGAATATTTTTCAATATATATGAATATATACATATTTTCAATACAAAGCACTTGCATCTAAAATATATAAAGAACTCTTACAAATCAATAAGAAAAAGACACACAAACACTTCCAGAGAATATAAAAAGAAAAAATAATACCCCCAATTTTTTGAGGCAATATAATCTCAATCCTTAACTGATAAGATCATTAAAAGAAATAAAATTATAGTCATTTATCTTGCTTCAGCTTAGAAATAAAAACCCTTAACAAAACATTAGCTAATTAATCCCAGCAACATGACAACAGGATAGCATATTACAAATTTATTTTAGGAATCCAAAGCCTTTTAATATCAATTAAAGAATCAACAAATGTAATTCACCTTATTAATAGATACAGGAAAAGTGTGTGACAAAATTCAACACTAATTTATCATAAAATTCTTCACAAAATGATAATAGAAAGGAACTTCCTTAAGCTGAGAAAGATGATCTTAAAAAAAAAAAACAAAACCACTATGGCGAACACCATAGTGAAATAGTGAAACACCCTGAGACTGAGAATGAGACGTGGAAGCCTACCATAGCGGTTTCTACTGAATATTGAATTGAACGTCTTCGTTGATATATTAATGGAAAGAAAAATAAATACAAGGCGTGTGTATTAAAAAGGAAAAATAACATATCTTCATTATTTATAGATGACATGATTTTGTCAAACATTTAAATGACTCGAGAGAAACTATTATAATTAATAAATAAATTTAGCAAGATTGCAGAATACAAGAAAAATTATTAGAATTAATAAGTGAATTTAATATGGTATCTGGATAAAAGATCATTTGCTAACATGGATTTCTACTTTTACATATCAATAACAAATAATTAGAAATTGACATTTAAAAAATTATTTTTTTTACAATAGTGATAGGAAACATAAAATATCTGCCAATAAATTTAATGTGAGTTATGAAAATAAAATTTATATTTTATACTAAAAACCACAATTCATTACTAAGAGAAATTAAAGTTCTAAATAAATGGAGCAATATACCATGTTCATAGATTGGAAGACTTAGTACTATAAATGAATCAATCCTTCCCAAACTGAGCCAAACATTTAGTGTGATTACAATTAAAATAATATCATTTTTAATGGAAATTTACAACAGATTCTAGATTTATTTATAAATAGGACTTAAAGAGCCAAAATGATCTTGGAAAAAAACAAAAACAAAAACAGAGGGCTTACTCTACCAGACTGAAGATCTATTTTGAAGCTGTTGTGATTAGGAGCATGTGATATTGATGCAAGGGTAGATAATAGACCAATGGGACAAAATTGAAAACTCAGTAACATACCAAAACATAAATATTCACAGTTTTATGAAAAAGACGACTGCAGTGAAGTGGGAAAGAGACAGTATTTTAAATTAATGGTATTGATTAGTTGGGATATCCATATATAAAACCTGAGCCTTGACCACTACCTCATAGCATACAAAACATCAATTCCAGATGGATTTCAGATCTAAATTTAAAGGAAGAACAATAAAACTTTAAAAATAAAACAAAGAAAATCTTCATGACCTTAGAATAAACAAAGATTTCTTAAACAGGATATACATGGCCTAAGTATAAAAGAAAAATATTTGGTAAATTGGACTATATTAAAAATTAAAACTTCTATTTATCCAAAGACACTATTAAGAGAGTAAAAAGGCAAGCCAAGCTATAGAGTGGAAGATAATATTTTTCAATACATACGAATGTATACATAGTTTCAATACAAAGGACTTGCATTCAGAATATGTAAAGAACTCTTACAAATCAATAAGAAAAAGACACACAGCATATTTCATTTATACAAGGTTCAGAAATAGGCACTCCAAAGCTATGGTGTAAGAGCAGAAGAGTTCCCATCCTTGGCCAGGCTAGTGACTGGCAAAGGTCGTGAGAGGGGCTCCTAGCATCCTAGAATTGTGGGTGTTGGATATGTGGATGCATTCACCTTGAGGATTATGATTTGTGCAACTTTTTTATATATGTTAAACTTCAGTAAAAAGTTAAAACAAAACAAAATAAAAACAATACCCCCCAAATGTGAATCTGCTACTGTGTACCAGAAAGTTCTAGAAGAAAGGGCAGTTTCTTGTGGAAAAGCACCAATCTTGTCCTTTCACTTTTTTAAATACTGTGGTCAGTGGCTGCCATACCTTTTTAATCTTATGTCAACAAAGAATAGGCTGAGCAAGAATTTACAATACATGTATGTTTACTTACACGTGTACTCACGAACACTGTAAAATATGTTTGGTATCTTACGGCGTCCGATGTACATTTGATGTACATGATGAACACATGATGACAATGTAAATGTATAAAGGATGAGATGTAGATACACACCTACTATGTGCCCACAAAAATAAAAAAATAAAAAAATAAGGTTTTTTTCTGTCAATTATGTAAAATCCTCTGGGATTTTCTCCCCTTTAAAAAGAAAAGAGCATGAGAGGAATGAGATACAATATATCGGATATAATTACTGATCATTGCTTTTACCTTATAATTAAAAGTATCTTCATTGCTTTTATCTCATAAATAAAAGGTAACCAGCACAACCATTTTCTTTTCTTTTTTCTTTTTTTTGAAATGGAGTCTTGCTCTGTCGACCAGGCTGGAGTGCAATGGCACAATCTCGGCTCACTGCAACCTCCGCCTCCTGGGTTCAAGAGATTCTCCTGCCTCAGCCTTCCGAGTAGCTGAGATTATAGGCGCCTGCCACCATGCCTGGATAATTGTTGTATTTTTTAGTAGAGACGGTGTTTTGCCATGTTGGTCAGGCTGGTCTTGAACTCCTGACCTCAGGTAATCCACCCGATTTGGCCTCCCATAGTGTTGGGATTACAGGAGTGAGCCACCGGGCCCAGTCCCATTTTCTTATTTCCTTGTGCTTATATTATTTATGCTATTTTCAATCTGCAGTTTCTTTGAAAGCATCTTTCTAAACTATATGTCCATTTTGTGAGGGGCAACTGAGTTTATTCTAGATGACAGAAACCATAAATTCATTTAACCAGTCACATGATATATGTTGTAATTTATGGCAACATTTCAAAGTGCCTCTTGGGAAATATCCATTCTTGACTCAGAGCCACATGACACCTGACCACCTGAGGCACCAAAGCAATTTGTTTCTTGCTTTAGGATAAAGAAGGTAATATAGATATTTGAATATTTTTTTCCTATTCCCAGTCTTGAATGCACCTGGAATTGCATACACTTCTCGATAGATAAGTGAAGTCACATAGTTTTGTGTAACAGTCTGAAACCAGAAGTCAGTGCAATTACATCTGAGACTAAGAGAAAGTGAACTTCATTGTGCCGATCCATAGATAACATGATTAAGCAACTACTGTAATGCTTTTTACACTGTAACTTCACTGGACATAAAACAGGTTTTCATGGAACCATTTTTTTCCCCCTCTAAATTTCCAGAGACAGCAGTGGACTGAAAGCCTGAGAGACTTTTGTTCTGGTCCTAGTTCTGCCCATCTCTCATTCTATCCCACTTTAAATCTATTCTTGGTCATGGCACTTCATTTCTTTGGGTCCAATTTCCTCAACTATAAAATATAAGGAACTGGTAATCAATGCACACGATGTTTTCTTCAGTTATTCTAAGTGTTATGGAACAAAGTGTGTGTCCTCCAAATTTATATGTTGAAGTCCTAATCCCAGTACCTCAGGATGTTATTATGTGTGGAGGTATGTCCTTTAAAGAGGTAATTGAGTGGGCTGGGCATGGTGGCTCACGCCTGTAATCCCAGGACTTTGGGAGGCCAAGGCGGGTGGATCACCTGAGGTCGGGAGTTCGAGACCAGACTGACTAACATGGAGAAACTCCGTCTCTACTAAAAATACAAAATTACTGGGCGTGGTGGTGCATGCCTGTAATCCCAGCTACTCGGGAGACTGAGGCAGGAGAATTGCTTGAACCCAGGAGGCGGAGGCTGTGGTGAGCCGAGATGGCGCCATTGCACTCCAGCCTGGGCAACAAGAGTGAAATTCTGTCTCAAAAAAAAAAAAAAAAAAAAAAAAAAAAAGTGGTAATTAAGTGAAAATGAGATCATTAGAAAGGACCCTAATTAGGGCAATATAACTGATGTCTTTATAAGAAAGGGAGATCAGGACAGACACACACAGATGGAAGACCATGTGAAGACGCAAAGAGACGGTGGCCATATGCAAACTAAGAGAGAGGTCTTAGAAGAAACCAACCCTCCTAACATCTCAGTCTCAGACTTCTGGCCTCCAGAACTGCAAGAAAATAAATTTCTGTTGTTTCAGTCACCAGCCTGTGGTACTTTGTTATGAGAATCCTGGAAAACTAACATGATAAGTAAACAAAGTATCCACAATGTTCTATGCTGATGGTCAGACTTGACTTTAAAAATAATATGGTGAGCCCAAGTTATCCCCACCAAGTAACTGACCGTAGGAGAAGTGACTACATTTATTATCAGCATCTAGAAATAAGTGCTTGAACTTTTAGACTTATTTGACAAGAACCAAGCTTCTCTCTCCTACTAAGTGCAGAATTAGACTATCAGCCTACAGGTTTTCCCCTTACAAACATCATACCATTTGACAGGTTAGACACTTCATGAGAAGCCAAGAGAATCCAGGGGCATTGCAGGTCACGGCCATGGTGGTTTTATTGCTACTGTTTAATATTGATGGAGTGCCCAAAGCTATGTGGAAAGATTACCCAGTGCTTTCTCGTGTGATGCCCAAGTTTCATTTGATAAAAATACTTCTTTGCTTGCTCAGTCACCAAAGATTTTCTCAAAAAAACAATCTACCTTATTTGAATTTATAATAACCTGATTAGTTTTCATTCCATTTATATTCTAGTAACTATTTTCAAATAAAACATCTGGCATCCAGATAGGATGGCACTAAATCTGAGAAACTGAAAGAATGTGAAATAGCTAAAAGGTGGTTTGATCAAGGAGAATGGACCAACGTAGCTAATTGGACTCTCTTTCCTGGTCTTTCAAATGGCCAAAGGCAGTTTTGGGAAGTTAACAAAGACATATGTACAGAAGGATGTTAGTCAGTAATGCTGTAGCCTTTTGCATAATCCATTTAACAAATCACCTCTTTTAAATGGAAGTATACTACTGTCTAATGAAGGGAATGGATTTAGGCAAATGTTGAAAGAATAGTTTAATAGCTTGCTTCATTATGAGGAACTGCAGGCAGGTAAAATAGGTAGCAGGGAAAGAGGAGGCACTTTGAAATCTAGGCTCTGGTTGAAGTTTGAAGCTTCCCCTTTTGGGTGAATCTGCTGTTTCTGCTGCTGGGAAATGAGTAAAGGAATAAATCTTTCCTTAGCCTATGGGTTCATTTATAGGCACAGCAAGAAGGTAGTACTGAGTGGTTTTCAGACTGTGCTTTCTCCCCCAAGGGCAATGTGGGGATAGCGCAGATGAAGGGATGGGGAACAGGAAGTCATTGCATCTCTCGCCTGCCTCTTCAACCAGGGAAGTTCCACTTTTGTAGTCTTACGCGTTGGACTTTAAGATTTTCTTTGACTAAAATGTTTCAAGACCAAAATCACTTTGGAAATCCGTTTTAGAATTGCTTCTGTTAATCTGAGCAGAATTTCGTGCTTGGACGCAAGGCATGGAATAGTTGTAACATCTCTCACTGAAGGAGTAAGGATTCCCCACATGCTTCACACTTTATCATGCTGCCGTTTTCCCCTCTGATGGAAAAGATTTCCTCTGCTTCATGACTGCCTACTCACCCTGACAGCCCCTTCTCACAGCCATTGGATCTAACTGTGGATTGCTATCCTACATCACAAGGGGAGGCAAAGCTTCCTGTCATCCGGGAATGTTAAAATGAATAACAAGTAGTGCAATCAGTATCATCTTTTCCAGGTGGAATATCTCTTCCCTGAGTGTGGAAGAAAAGAGACTACTCTCCCTTCCTATCTTCAATTTACCCAACTCTTTTTTTCAGCAGAGGGAAAAATGAACTAGCTGGGCATTCTTGAAGTCAGCCTATGGCTCTTAGCCCCATCACTTGCTCCTGAGGACTTTAGAGCCCAAGAATTCATTCATTTATTCACTCAACATTTATCTCTGGAGTGCTGGTTACTTTGGGACACAATGACTAATATGACCATCTCAGCCCTCAAGAAACTCAGCCTACAGGGAGAAACAGACTTATGAACAGATACTTGTAATAATAAAAACAATGGTAGCAATATTCACAGGAACCAATCTTACCTCCCTCATGGGGCCATATGTATTTGAAGTCACAGGTGCTTAGAGCTAAGTGGAATCTGTGTTTTACTGCTTGGCAGAGAGTTGTTTGTTTTGGGTAACTGTTACAAGGAAGGCTAGGAAACTTCCCTTGGGGCTGTGACCCCATGCAGTGTTTCCAAGGGTAGTTGATCATTTCTCAATCTGAGATTTTAAAATTTAACTTGGCAACTGAAGATAGTAAAACATCTGACAAGGTTTTTTTTTCTGCCCCACAAGATTTCTAAAGTAAGGTGGATCTGGGATTATCTTTCTCTTAAGGTGGGATGTGTTGTACCACCTAGAAATTACACTTGGTAGTCAGCATCAGCAACCCTATCACAATGGCTTAAAGAGATGACGGATTTATTTTCTTTCACAGAAAGGAAGTATTAGTCCTGAAGAATGCCCAGGAACTTACATGGTAACTCTATTAAATTACCTCAAACCCTGGCTGGCTCCTTGTTATTTACTATTAAGCCATCCTTAGCCCTGGCTTCCATCCTTAAAGTCTCAAAATGATTGTTGAAAATTCAGCCATCATGTCTATATTCCAGATGAGAGAAAGGAGAAAAGGCCAAGGGCAACAGGGGTGTTACAGCTGTTGGGCATCCTTTCAAGGTTTCTCACTGGAAAGCATATCCAACAACTCTCACTGTCATCTTTTTGGCCAGAACTTAATGTCAGGGCCACATCTAGCTGCAAGAGAGGCTAGAAATGTATTTTTTTAAACTCAAAAATTTTGCCTCTCAGTGTAAAATCGGAATTTTGTATTTAGTGAAAAAAGGGAAAGGCCAGGCGCAGTGGCTCACTCCTGTAATCCCAGCACTTTGGGAGGCTGAGGCAGGTGGATCACAATGTCAGGAGACCGAGACCATCCTGGCCAACATGGTGAAATCCCGTCTCTACTAAAAATACAAAAATTAGCTGGGTGTGGTGGCGCACTCCTGTAATCCCAGCTACTCGGTAGGCTGAGGCAGGAGAATCTCTCGAACCCAGGAGGCAGAGGCTGCACTGAGCCAAAATTGCACCACTGCACTCCAGCCTGGCGATAGAGTGAGACTCTGTCTCAAAAAAAAGGAAAAATGAATATTGGGTGGGTTACTGGTAGTCTTGGTTACAGATGTCTTAACCTCTTTAGTAGTGTCTCTTTCCCATCAACTTCATTCTTTCCCTGCAAAAGCCATAGAAATAGGCGGGTGCTACTGGGAAATTCTCCAGTTACTAAAATGAGAAAGCTACTCAATTTCATTCTGATACTGAACCAGACTTTCATTCTTATTAAAATTGCTGTTTAACAGATACATTAATTATATTTTAATGTGAATATTTTCCCCTCAAGTATCACTAAATTTAATAATACCCAAATTTTGTCTTTATTTCTTAATTTAGCCAAAGTATGGAAATGATGATCTTTCCATTGAATGAGAGTAATTTTATGGACTCTGATTCTTTCAATATTAAAGAATACTTTTATACCAATAAAAAGTTAAAAAACATATCTCAGCATTAAATGCAATGGCTTTTCAATAAGCTTCCAAAGTTCATCTGTGGTCTGAAATTATAACTAAATATGTAGTACTAAAAATGCAAGTTCATATGGAAAGTGTTAGTTAATAAGGGATATGAGAACACTTACCAAGAAAACTAGTGCCACCATTTTATAGATACAGAACTGAGGCACCAATCTGATTAAGTGGTTTTATTGAAGGCAAAGATGTCAGTGATAGAGCCAAAAATGAACATCAGGATTCCTGACTCTTGGTACCATAGTGTAATAATTAAGGAACTGAATAAATTAATACATTGCCTTTAGAGCTCATAGATTATAAATTAATAAATTTAATATAGGTCAAAACTCAGTTGAGATACATGATTGTTGGATCAGGCATTAGAGTACTTAGATTCTCTCAGCAAAAATGACTAAGATTTAAAAAATAAACTACTAATCAAAAAGATTAAGTGCTTCATTCATTTATTCATTCATTCAATTATAGAATATTTTAAGCATACTTAACTGAGGATCAGACATTATGCCAGTGTTGGATACATATGTATGAACAACATTTCCTTGCTCTAGAAGGCACCATCCAGTTGGCAACGCAGATAGCTAAACAGACAGTAACAACACAGTTCTATAAATGATATAATGGGAGTACAAACAGAGTACTGAGAAAAGGAGTGTGAGTTGGGGGAAGTAGTAACTCACCTGATCAAGTACTTTAGAAAAAACTTCTCAGGAAGGTTGATCAACAAAGATAACTAGGAAAGAAAGAATGGAAAGTCTTTCTAGGCATGAAGCAGGAATTGATGGGGCTTTAAGGGATCATTGCATAGTATCCTTCTTTCTTGCAGAGTGCTGAATCCTCTGAGAAAGACAAAGTACTCAGATAGATTGGCATAAAACTATTGGCTTTATAAAACCTGGACAGTTGTCAAGGCTTGGATTGCAGCAACAATGGACTTTCTAATGCTTTATCCCAGAATTGGACTTATCCTTTTGATCACAGGTAGCACTGAACTAGCCTCCTCTTATAGGGGCTGCCCCTCTACAACTTACAGTGTGGAGGACAGAACAGGTGTGTGCTTTCTGTGAGTAGGTGGCTCTCAAAAGAAAGGAGAGATTGGGATGAACTATGCATACCCATTTTCCTATCTCAAAATCACCCATCAGATAAGTCCTTTCACTTACTCAGGGGAAGTTGGAGCTAGGAGTCATAAAGGCAATGGATCTATTACTGGTGGAGCTCCTCCACACCCAAAGGCATAATGAAGAGAAGGGATAAAATGTTACTCCTGAACATGACTGAATATAATTGGAAGACAGCTGAGAGACTAAACTAAGACCTTAAAAAGGTTAATGCTAAAAAAGCATGGAAAATACCAAATATACACAAAAGTAGAGACAAGGGTGTAATAAATCAGTATACCCATTATTTAATTTCAACACTTATCTATATTTTGCCACAGATACCCTTTTTTTTTTTTTTTTGAGACAGAGTCTTACTCTGTCACCCAGGCTGGAGTGCAGTGGTGTAATCTTGGCTCACTGCAACCTCCGCCTCCTGGGTTCAAGCAATTCTCCTGCCTCAGCCTCCTGAGTAGCTGGGACTACAGGTGCCCGCCACCAAAGCCAGCTAATTTTTTGTATTTTTAGTAGAAACGGAGTTTCACCATGTTAGCCAGGATGATCTTGATCTCCTGACCTAGTGATCCACCTGCCTCAGCCTCCCAAAGTGCTGGGATTACAGGCATGAGCAACTGCACCCGGCCACAGATACACATTTTTATGTTTTTGTATTGAAACAGTTAAAAAGTGGCATCGGCCAGGCATGGTGGCTTACACCTGTAATCCCAGCACTTTGGGAGGCCGAGGCGGGTGGATCACAAGGTCAGGAGTTCAAGACCAGCCAACATGATGAAACCTCATCTCTACTAAAAATACAAAAATTAGCCGGGCATGGTGGCGGGCACCTGTAATCCCAGCTACTCGGGAGGCTGAGGCAGATAATTGCTTGAACCCAGGAGGCAGAGGTTGCAGTGAGCCAAGATCACGGCATTGCCCTCCAGCCTGGATGACAGAGCGAGACTCCATCTCCAAAAAAAAAAAAAAAATAGTGACATCAGAATAATGCACTGCCTATTGATGTAAAATGTTGAGTGCAGTAGTCAGTTGGTTATAGAGTACAGCCCTATCCCAGACCATAGAAAAATAATTCCAGATTGGGGTGGTGGGGGTTGGGGGTACGGTGGGGACAGAATGAAGAGCACAGGAATGGTAAATATGTTGGTAAATATAAAGGATGTTTTCCCTTCATTTTTATATCTTTTTAAAGGTTAACTGATGGCTTAAAGCAGGGTAATAATAATAATAATAATAATAATAATGTATTGTGGGGTTAATAAAATATGTATAAGTAAAATTTATGGTGACAATAACAGAAAGGACAGGAGGAGAGAAAAGGAAGTACAGTATTGTATAAGGTATACTATGTAAAGTTCTTCAATGATATGTCAAGTAGTATAATAATTATTTGAAGGTAGAATGGGATATATTAAAGATGCATATTGTAAACCCTAGAGCAGCCATTGAAAACAATCTAAAAGGAGGCATAGCAAATAAGCCAATACAGGAGATAAAATGGAATACTAAAAATCCCCTCAATGCAAAATCTCCTATCCCTTGTATTCTAATCTACAGAATTCAGCCAGTGTCCATGTATGCATTTCATTCCTTTCCTAATTGAATCATTTCTCCCTAAATTAGCTATTAAGTAATTAGGGGACATTTTCTGCTTGTTTCCTCCTCCCTGTATCCCCCCTCCCCTGTGATTTACCTTAGATTGGCACCCAGTACTCACAGTTGGCCTCTGCCATTAGTACTCTACCCAGATCCACCCTCCCCAAAAGCATCTCCTCACCTCAGTGAGACTATCAGCCTTAGTTTGAGTTTTCTCTCCCTGTACCCATTGTCCAGAAATTGTTTTTAGACCAAATGTATGGGGATTTTAGAACTTACCTCATTTGTTCCCTTCTCTGGGAGATAACAGTCCTGTGCTGTCTGCTGTCTAATGCCTATAAACAGTTATTTTAGGCCGAGCACGGTGGCTCATGCCTGTAATCCCAGCACTTTGGGAGGCCGAGGCAGGTGGATCACAAGGTCAGGAGTTGGAGACCAGCCTGGCCAACATGGTGAAACCCCGTCTCTGTTAAAAATACAAAAAAATTAGCTGGGCGTGGTGGTGTGTGCCTGTAATCCCCCAAAGCAGAAAAATTGCAGAACTCACCATTCACATTAACAAAAATGTACCCCTTCTCTTTATGAAGCTCTCTTAAACTCCAAGAATGTTTATTATGAATGAATAGAGAATGAATGAATGCACTAATCCTGACTGGGTATTTAGATGTACTTGCTATTTTTTCTAGAAATATTTGCTCAAATTTCAGGATCCAGCTCAACTGTGACTTCTTTTCTCAAACTTCCCTAGACTCCTACTTCTAGAGACCATCTTGCTTTCTCTGAACTGCTCTTTCTACTTTGTATCATAGTTATGTGTGCAGATACCATATCTTCCTATTTCACTTTAAATTCCTTGAGTGTAGTATCTATGGCTCATAACAATATTAACAACAGCCATAATTATTGAATATTTCATATGTGCCAGGAACTCCCCTAAATCCCCTCCAAACACTTAGCTTAATCATGCTTCAATCAGTTATGATCCATACTCCATGATAGACATGGGTACTAACATCCCTATTTTACAAGTCAGGAAATTGAGACTGACTTACTTATCCATGGTTCTACAGCTTGTAAGAGGTGGTGGTGATAAGGTTTGAACCCAGATTTTTCTGTCCCTAAAATTTCTTTTTTACTTCCTAGTGTTTCTGCAGCCCTATAGCTCAAGCCTCTCTATATTACTCCTGGTACTTAGAACATAGTAGGCACTTAGTAAATATTTATTCAACAAATGTATTCAGCCATGTACAGGATACATTTTAACAGGGGACTCTGGCAGATGCAACCGTGACCCACATGGATGCATCTTTTTGTAAACAGAATAACAAATACTATTCAGACCAGAGGTGGAACAGAAGACATTTTTTAATGCCCTCCAATCACACATCTGGGGTCACAGCCTCTTCTGCCTAGATCTAATTCTGAGCCTGCTGATGAGACGGTTGCAGACCATCTGTCTTGTGAGGTTAGATCGCTTCAGGAATCTTGGAAGTTCTTGCTTCCTAAATCTTATAAACCTCAGGCAGCATGTTAATTATAGTGCATAGACTTGTGCCTTTTGAATTCAAATGTTTAGAAAAATGTGTAAGTTTGGAAGAAATTTTAAGAAAAAACAACCCTGAACATCAGGTCATAAAGATTGTTCCTAATGTAATATAAATGCAATGTGACATAAACACAATGTAATATATCATCATTAGCTGAATGTCAGGACTGAAAGTAATGAGTCATCCTAAAAAGTCTTGGATTCCACGGAGTATATTTATTCTGCTTAAGAACTCAACTTTGGTATTTAAATGAACACAGTTTATGAATGTATTATTAATGGTACTATTAAACTCTTCAAGCTGACCAGATTCAACATTCTGTTTTGATTTGATTTCTCTTATTACATTTTATAGATATTATAGTCATATACTTTTTTAAAACCAGCATAGATAAGCATTTAGACAATAGCATTAAAACAGTGTAAGGATTTTCATTTATTATGAAAAGCAAAATTTCAACTCTTCGTTCCTGTTAAAGTGATGATGCTGTTTGGAAATACATTTGTCCAGTTTCTCATCATTTTCAAAATTTAACCTTTGAACTCTAAGCCAGCCAGTATCTTAAAAGATTTATACTATGGATCATTAATACATTATTATAAAAAGTATTTTAGTGCTTAAAAAGTCACCAATAACATATGCTGATAAATACATCACTGTAAGAATCCAAATTTCTTGTTTGAAGTGGTCTTTCAGAGTTCTACAACCCAAACTGAAGTCTTCTATGAATATGAATTATGGGTAATCTTAATAAGACTTCTTTCTCTAATTGGAAAATTTAATTGGATTAAAATGACAATTCTACACTTATAGTCGTATTTATTTCCATTTGAACCTACAAATAGTCTAAAAATGTTTTCAGAATGTTAAATGGGGCCATAAGGAGTTTCCTACGGTTGAGTAAGGATGCACAAATTAGTGTTATAAGACTGCAACTAACATCCATTTTGACTGGGTTAAAGTTTGCCAAATTTTGCCTTTTTGCTTTCAACAAGGCAAAAATAATTCTGAGGTAAAATAGTACTAGAAAAAGAAAGCACCGCTGGAAACTAGAGAGATTGCATTGCTCAAAGATTTTTTTTTTAAACTAACATACCTTCCTCAGGGAAATAAAATATACAAAAGAATCTCTTTGCATTTTTTTGACCCCAAGTGGAAACAAGGTCAATATTTCCTGCTAATCTTTTTTTTTTTTAACAAATCTTTCCGATTTGTTATATTTTCCATAGGCTATACACATATGAACATGTTTCTTTACAGACCTTGTGCATGTAAAGTAGTGCAGTTCTATTTTCCTACATATTTGTGTATGTAGATATGTTGGGCAATATTTTTATTCCTTTCTGATTATAATCTTGGTTATTACCAGAAATGAATCCTAGACCTTAAAGTACAACATCCAACTTAAACCAGGCCTCCTTACACATGTTTAATAATATTTATTTGGTAGGGATAATGATCATGAAGGAAAAGGATTATAGACATATTGGGTTTTATTAAATATGTGGTCATATTTTACCATAAGAATATGTAAAATTCTCACAAGAAATACTACAGATTCCAGTCTCTTGTTGAAGTCTCTTGTTGTTGAGATTGGATTTCAAAATGGATGACAGATAAGACATTTATTTGCCATGAACCTCTGTTTTCTCATTTGTGAAATGAAAAGTTCCAGCCTCATGAGTTCTTATTATCCCCCATCCCAGACGATGAGATTCAGCTTGTTAAAAAAGCAACTCTCATAAATTTACAGAATATTTAGGCTTTACGAATCCTACTTATTGGTCTTTGGAATTATGGTAATGGAGAATCAAAATGGTTTCAATGATTTCTTTTAAGCATATAGTCTTAATATAGGTCTTCAACATACTTTTATTATTGATCTAGTGCTTTTACCATGCAATTTTGCTAACATAAGGACTATTATAAGAGCAATTTGTGATATACAGAGTGACCACAAAGTCCCTATGTTTGACATTATGTCCTCTAATAGTAATTAAAAATGAAATCTATCAGGGACTGATTTAATGTATTTGAACCATCCACATGTAAGAAAACTCATACCTGATTTTGCCCACTCTGGGTGCCAGAATTCTGATATTAATTATCAAGTAGAGTTGGTTTAGTCCAGATATCTATATTCCTGAAGCCAATTCCTTGTAGTATAATAATAAAAACATAGTTAATAATGAGAACAGAATAATGATAACATTTTGACTTTGGAATTATACAACATCTCAGAAAGCACTTTTCACAAAATTTCATTTTCTCCTCATGGCAATTCAGTGATGTTTAAGTATGCACTATCAATGTAACGCCTCCGTAGGCTGGAACTACTGTAGTTCTCAATTCAAAGAAATTTGATATCTTTTACCTGCTTATTTTATTTCTTCCAAGGATTTAGTGAATTCTCATATTTTTCTAAAGAAAATTTTAATATAGCCAATTCTAAGTTATCTATGCCATGATAGAATGAATAATAATTACAATAACTCCTTACATGTATACACTGTTTGACATTTATTAAACACTTTCAGATATTTTACTACATTTTTGCAATGTACTTGCTACTTTTTTTTCTTTTTAGAATATCTATGTTATAAAATAACATAGGTAAAGAAATCAAGGGATGATTAAAACATCTTCAATAGAATTTTGAACCATTTCCCTGAAGAAGTAGATATAAGAATAATTATCAGGTAGTGATGTTTTAATTCACTTAGAACACACACTGAGTTTGGACCAATGCATGAGGGTGCCAGGTGAGACAGACATTTGCCCAAACCATCAATTTCCTTGGTGTCTTGTCTTCCAAGGTTTTTCCACATGGAGTTTTCTTCCACATAGTGCTGAACTTCTTCCAGTCCATGGGTGGTGAGGGGTTTTAGTAATATTCATGCAGCAGATTCAAAAGCTCTGAGTCTTTCACTCACTACTGAAAATATAGAAAGGGGCTGAATTTCCTGTTAACTTGCCCATAATGGGGAAGATACTCATGTAATCCCTTGATTATAGCTTTAAGAGTTGGGAGAGATAGATCAGGAGTTGCCTAGTGACCAACACAATCCTATGGCATTCCTAATAATTACATTTGCCAGAAGCTGGCTTTATCTCAAGGGAGCCAATTATTTTGCTGGACAGTATTACTTGTTAAACCAATCCAAATCCATTTCCCTTTCATTTCACTGTAGGTACTAGCTCTTCCCACTGAAGTAGCAGAGAGGAAGTTGGTCTTATAGCCATAGGATTGCATTTCAAATATTTAAACATTGCTATAATTTAGTGATCTCTTTTCCAAGATGGAACTCTCCAACTTCCTCAGGTCTTCCTCTAGCTGATGTTTTAGGTCTTTATCCTTGTCAGCCTCCTCTGGATGCACTGGACTTTGTGAATATTCTTCTAGAATGTAACATTCAGCTATGATCTGACCGATGAAGAAAACAGTGGGACCATAACATCCCATAATTGGGTTATGATTTTTCTATTAAGGCAACCTAAAATTAAATTAGTTCTTCCAGTTTCTGTAACACATTGTTGGCTCATAATGAGCTTATTGTCTAACACAACTTCTAATATTTTTCACATGGTGTGTTGACAAATGTGGTCTCTCCTCATCTTTAATTTATAAAATTGATTGTTTTAAATCAAGTTCAGTACTGTTATTATTTAATTTTGTTTTTCTTTTAAATGATTATCTTAGCCTATTATTTTTGGTGTACTTGTTCATTATATTTTGCCTGTATAGAATCTCTTTGGAGAAAACTCTCTCCCTGTTCTTAGACTTTGGGCTATGAGAGGACACACCACCTCAAGCTTGGACAAGTGAAGTGATTTAAAGCATTAAATCACTGTGATTGAATTAGTGATGGGCACATGTCTTAAGTCAGGGCAATAAGCCTCAACCTAAGACTTTGACCAGAACTCTTGGGCAAGAGGGCCATTCTTTTCATTATGATTGTTGAGCTGGTAGAACATAAGCCTGGAGATGCTGATGCCATAATTGACCACATTTGGGAGAAACTGCCTGAAAATGAAGCAAGCACCGAGGAAAGTAGAGCCAAGATGTAGAAAAAGTCTGATGCTTGGTTGCTTTATTTGAGCAACTGGATCCAACTATGCCTGGAGTAATTTATCCACTGAACAATTTGTTTTCTGAGGGTAATTTAAACTGGTCTTCTTTCACTTGTAATCAAGAGTCCTGAGAAATATATGGGCTTGGGTTAACTCTCCCAGCTTTGTGTCTTCCTTAAATTGAATAAGCATACTTTCCATATCTTCACCTTGGTAACTAATAAAAATTTTGAGCAGGACAGATTTTTTTCCCATGCCATCAATTGACACATTTATCTATTTTAAATGGGCAGATAATATTGTAAGTTTTTATCATGTAAAGCATGTTTTCTGGAATAGATAAATCTAGCTAATTAACAAATGCATTACCTCATATAGTTATCATTTTTGTAGTAAGAGTACATAACATCCTCTCTATATTTTTCAAGAATACAATATATCATCATTAACTATATTCATCTCGCTGTACAATAGATCTCTTGAAATGTATTCCTCCTAGCTGTAATTATACATGCTTTGACCAACATCTCCTCTTCCCTTCTGCTCCAAAAATCCTAGCCTCTGTTAATCACCATTCTGCTCTCTACTTTTATGTGATCAACTTTTTTAGATTCTACTTAGAAGTGATATTATGCAGTATTTGTCTTTCTGTGCATGGCTTATTTCACTTAATATAATATTCTCCATGTTCATCCATGTTGTCACAAATGGCAGAATTTTATTCTTTTTATGGCTGAATAATATTCTATTATGTATATATATCACATTTTCCTTTATTCATCTGTTGATGGACACTTAGGTTGATTCCATGTCTTGGCTATTGTGAATAGTTTGTGATAAACATAGATTTTCAGATACCTCTTTGACATACTAATTTCAATTCTTTTGGATAATATACTCAGTAGTAGTGTGTCCGGAATTGGTGGGTTCTTGGTCTCACTGACTTCAAGAATGAAGCCGTGGACTCTTGCGGTGAGTGTTACAGTTCTTAAAGGTGGTGTGTCCAGAGTTTGTTCCTTCTGATGTTCGGATGTGTTCAGAGTTTCTTCCTTCTGGTGGGTTCGTGGTCTTGCTGGCTTCAGGAGTGAAGCTGCAGACCTTCATGTTGAGTGTTACAGCTCTTAAGGCAGTGTGGACCCAAACAGTGAGCAGCAGCAAGATTTATTGCAAAGAGCGAAAGAACAAAGCTTCCATAGTGTGGAAGGGGACCCCAGTGGGTTGCCACTGCTGGCTGGGGCAACCTGCTTTTATTCTCTTATATGGCCCCACCCACATCCTACTGATTGGTCCATTTTACAGAGAGCCGAGTGGTCTGTTTTGACAGGGCGCTGATTGGTGCGTTTACAATCCCTGGGCTAGACACAAAGGTTCTCCACCTCCCCACTAGATTAGCTAGATACAGAGTGTGGACACAAAGGTTCTCCAAGTACCTACCAGAGTAGCTGGATACAGAGTGTCGATTGGTGAATTCACAAACCCTGAGCTAGACACAGGGTGCTGATTGGTGTGTTTACAAACCTTGAGCTAGATACAGAGTGCCGATTGGTGTATTTACAATCCCTTAGCTAGATATAAAGGTTCTCTAAGTCCCCCACCAGAGTCAGGAGCCTAGCTGGCTTCACCCAGTGGATCCTGCACTGGGGCCGGAGGTGGAGCTGTCTGCCAGTCCCGCGCGGTGCGCCAGCACTCCTCAGCCGTTGGGTGGCCGATGGGACTGGGCGCCCTGGGGCAGGGGGCAGCTCTTGTCAGGGAGGCTCCCGCAGCACAGGAGCCCACGGAGTGGGGAAGTCTCAGGCATGGCGGGCTGCAGGTCCCGAGCCCTGCCCCACCGGGAGGCAGCTAAGGCCTGGCAAGAAATCGAGCACAGCGCCGGTGGGCTGGCACTGCTGCGGGACCCAATACACCCTCCACAGCCACTGGCCTGGGTGCTAAGTCCCTCATTGCCCGGGGCTGGCAGGGCCGGCTGGCCCCTCTGAGTGCGGGCCCGCCAAGCCCAAGCCCACCCGGAACTCCAGCTGGCCCGCAAGCCCCAGGCAGCAGCCTGGGTTCCCGATCATGCCTCTCCCTCCACACCTCCCTGCAGGCTGAGGGAGCCGGCTCCAGCCTTGGCCAGCCCAGAAAGGGGCTCCCACAGTGCAGCGGTGGGCTGAAGGGCTCCTCAAGTGCCGCCAAAGTGGGAGGCAAAGTGGGTGGCTGCGAGGGCTGCCAGCACGCTGTCACCTCTCAGTAGGATTGCTGAATCACATGGTAGTCTATTTTTAATTTTTTGAGGAACCTCCATATTATTTCCCATATGGCTTTACCAATTTACATTCCTACCGACAGTGTATTAGGGTTCTCCTTTCTCTACATTTTCGTCAGCATTTGTTATCTTTTGTCTTTTTCACAATGGCCATTCTGACTGGGATGAAGTGATATCTCATTGTGGTTTTGATTTGCATTTCCCTGATGGTTAGTGATGTTAGTGATGTTGAGCATCTTTTCATATACTTGTTGGCTATTTGTATGTCTTCTTTTGAGAAATGTCTCTATAGGTCTTTTGCCCATTTTAAAATCAGGTTATTTGTATCTTGGGCTAGTTGTTTAAGTTTCTTATATATTTTGGATGTTAACTCCTTGTCAGATGTATAGTTTGAAAATATTTTTCTCCCATTCTGTAGATTGTCTTTTCACTCTTGTTTGTTTCCTTTGCTATGAAAAAACTTTTTAGTTTGATATAATCCCATTTGTCTATTTTTGCTTTTGTTGCTTGTACTTTTGAGGTCTTATCCAAGAAAACCTTGCCCAGACCAATAACATGAATGAAGCATTTCAGCTATGTTTTCTTCTAGTAGTTTGATAGTTTCTGGTATTACATTTGAGTTTCTAATTTATTTTAAGTTAATTTTTGTGTATAACGAGAGATAAGGGTTTACATTCTTCTGCATGTGGATATCCAGTTTTTCCAGCATCATTTATTGAAGAGAACTGTCCTTTCCTCAATGTGTGTTCTTGGCACCTTTGTAAAAAATCAGTTGGCTGTAATTTGAAGATTTATTTCTGAGCTCTCTATTCTGTTCCATTGGTCTATATGTCTGTTTTTAATGCTGTTTTTGTTACTGTAGCTCTGTCGTATTCTTTGAGGTCAGGTAGCATGATGCCTCCAGATTTTTTCTTTTTGCTTAAGATTAGTTCAGCTATTTGGGGTCTCTCATGGTTCCATATGAATTTTAGTATTTTAAAAATTTTTTTTGAAGAATGTCATTGGTATTTTGATGGGGGTGGCATTAAATCTGTATATTGCTTTGAGTAGTTTGGCTATTTTAACAATATGAATCCTTCCAATTCATGAACATAGGATAGCTTTCCATTTATTTGTCTCTTCTTCAATTTCTTTCATTAATGTTTTATAATTTTCATTGCAGAGATCTTTCACCTCCTTGGTTACATTTATTCTTATTTTATTTCTTTTTTTTTACTTTTTTATATATATTTTTTATTTTTTTATTTTTATTTATTTTTTCTTTTTATTATTATTATTATTATTATAATACTTTAGGCTCTATGGTACATGTGCGCAATGTGCAGGTAAGTTACATATGTATACATGTGCCATGCTGGTGCGCTGCACCCACCAACTCGTCATCTAGCATTAGGTATATCTCCCAATGCTATCCCTCCCCCCTCCCCCCACCCCACAACAGTCCCCGAAGTGTGATGTTCCCCTTCCTGTGTCCATGTGTTCTCATTGTTCAATTCCCACCTATGAGTGAGAATATGCGGTGTTTGGTTTTTTGTTCTTGCGATAGTTTACTGAGAATGATGATTTCCAATTTCATCCATGTCCCTACAAAGGACGTGAACTCATCATTTTTTATGGCTGCATAGTATTCCATGGTGTATATGTGCCACATTTTCTTAATCCAGTCTATCATTGTTGGACATTTGGGTTGGTTCCAAGTCTTTGCTATTGTGAATAATGCCGCAATAAACATACGTGTGCATGTGTCTTTATAGCAGCATGATTTATAGTCCTTTGGGTATATACCCAGTAATGGGATGGCTGGGTTGAATGGAATTTCTAGTTCTAGATCCCTGAGGAATTGCCACACTGACTTCCACAAGGGTTGAACTAGTTTACAGTCCCACCAACAGTGTAAAAGTGTTCCTATTTCTCCACATCCTCTCCAGCACCTGTTGTTTCCTGACTTTTTAATGATTGCCATTCTAACTGGTGTGAGATGGTATCTCACTGTGGTTTTGATTTGCATTTCTCTGATGGCCAGTGATGGTGAGCATTTTTTCATGTGTTTTTTGGCTGCATAAATGTCTTCTTTTGAGAAGTGTCTGTTCATGTCCTTTGCCCACTTTTTGATGGGGTTTTTTGTTTTTTTCTTGTAAATTTGTTGGAGTGCATTGTAGATTCTGGATATTAGCCCTTTGTCAGATGAGTAGGTTGTGAAAATTTTCTCCCATTTTGTAGGTTGCCTGTTCACTCTGATGGTAGTTTCCTTTGCTGTGCAGAAGCTCTTTAGTTTAATTAGATCCCATTTGTCAATTTTGGCTTTTGTTGCCATTGCTTTTGGTGTTTTAGACATGAAGTCCTTGCCCATGCCTATGTCCTGAATGGTATTGCCTAGGTTTTCTTCTAGGGTTTTTATGGTTTTAGGTCTAACATTTAAGTCTTTAATCCATCTTGAATTGATTTTTGTATAAGGTGTAAGGAAGGGATCCAGTTTCAGCTTTCTCCATATGGCTAGCCAGTTTTCCCAGCACCATTTATTAAATAGGGAATCCTTTCCCCATTTCTTGTCTTTGTCAGGTTTGTCAAAGATCAGATAGTTGTAGATATGTGGCATTATTTCTGACGGCTCTGTTCTGTTCCATTGATCTATATCTCTGTTTTGGTACCAGTACCATGCTGTTTTGGTTACTGTAGCCTTGTAGTATAGTTTGAAGTCAGGTAGCGTGATGCCTCCAGCTTAGTTCTTTTGGCTTAGGATTGACTTGGCGATGCGGGCTCTTTTTTGGTTCCATATGAACTTTAAAGTAGTTTTTTCCAATTCTGTGAAGAAAGTCATTGGTAACTTGATGGGGATGGCATTGAATCTGTAAATTACCTTGGGAAGGATGGCCATTTTCATATTGATTCTTCCTACCCATGAGCATGGAATGTTCTTCCATTTGTTTGTATCCTCTTTTATTTCCTTGAGCAGTGGTTTGTAGTTCTCCTTGAAGAGGTCCTTCACATCCCTTGTAAGTTGGATTCCTAGGTATTTTATTCTCTTTGAAGCAATTGTGAATGGGAGTTCACTCATGATTTGGCTCTCTGTTTGTCTGTTATTGATGTATAAGAATGCTTGTGATTTTTGTACATTGATTTTGTATCCTGAGACTTTGCTGAAGTTGCTTATCAGCTTAAGGAGATTTTAGGCTGATACAATCGGGTTTTCTAGCTATACTATCATGTCATCTGCAAACAGGGACAATTTGACTTCCTCTTTTCCTAATTGAATACCCTTGATTTCCTTCTCTTGCCTAATTGCCCTGGCCAGAACTTCCAACACTATGTTGAATAGAAGTGGTGAGAGAGGGCATCCCTGTCTTGTGCCAGTTTTCAAAGGGAATGCTTCCAGTTTTTGCCCATTCAGTATGATATTGGCTGTGGGTTTGTCATAAATAGCTCTTATTATTTTGAGATACGTCCCATCAATACCTAATTTATTGAGAGTTTTTAGCATGAAGGGTTGTTGAATTTTGTCAAAGGCCTTTTCTGCATCTATTGAGATAATCATGTGGTTTTTGACTTTGGTTCTGTTTATATGCTGGATTACATTTATTGATTTGCGTATATTGAACCAGCTTTGCATCCCAGGGATGAAGCCCACTTGATCATGGTGGATAAGCTTTTTGATGTGCTGCTGGATTCCGTTTGCCAGTATTTTATTGAGGATTTTTGCATCAATGTTCATCAAGGATATTGGTCTAAAATTCTCTTTTTTTGTTGTGTCTCTGCCAGGCTTTGGTATCAGGATGATGCTGGCCTCATAAAATGAGTTAGGGAGGATTCCCTCTTTTTCTATTGATTGGAATAGTTTCAGAAGGAATGGTACCAGCTCCTCCTTGTACTTCTGGTAGAATTCGGCTGTGAACCCATCTGGTCCTGGACTTTTTTTGGTTGGTAAGCTATTGATTATTGCCACAATTTCAGCTCCTGTTATTGGTCTATTCAGAGATTCAACTTCTTCCTGGTTTAGTCTTGGGAGGGTGTATGTGTTGAGGAATTTATCCATTTCTTCTAGATTTTCTAGTTTATTTGTGTAGAGGTGTTTGTAATATTCTCTGATGGTAGTTTGTATTTCTGTGGGATCGGTGGTGATATCCCCTTTATCATTTTTTATTGCATCTATTTGATTCTTCTCTCTTTTTTTCTTTATTAATCTTGCTAGCGGTCTATCAATTTTGTTGATCCTTTCAAAAAACCAGCTCCTGGATTCATTGATTTTTTGAAGGGTTTTTTGTGTCTCTATTTCCTTCAGTTCTGCTCTGATTTTAGTTATTTCTTGCCTTCTGCTAGCTTTTGAATGTGTTTGCTCTTGCTTTTCTAGTTGTTTTAATTGTGATGTTAGGGTGTCAGTTTTGGATCTTTCCTGCTTTCTCTTGTGGGCATTTAGTGCTATAAATTTGCCTCTACACACTGCTTTGAATGCATCCCAGAGATTCTGGTATTTTGTGTCTTGGTTCTCGTTGGTTTCAAAGAACATCTTTATTTCTGCCTTCATTTCGTTATGTACCCAGTAGTCATTCAGGAGAAGGTTGTTCCGTTTCCACGTAGTTGAGCGGTTTTGAGTGAGATTCTTAATCCTGAGTTCTAGCTTGATTGCACTGTGATCTGAGAGATAGTTTGTTATAATTTCTGTTCTTTTACATTTATTGAGGAGAGCTGTACTTCCAAGTATATGGTCAATTTTGCAATAGGTGTGGTGTGGTGCTGAAAAAAATGTATATTCTGTTGATTTGGGGTGGAGAGTTCTGTAGATGTCTATTAGGTCTGCTTGGTGCAGAGCTGAGTTCAATTCCTGGGTATCCTTGTTGACTTTCTGTTTCGTTGATCTGTCTAATGTTGACAGTGCGGTGTTAAAGTCTCCCATTATTAATGTGTGGGAGTCTAGGTCTCTTTGTAGGTCACTCAGGACTTGCTTTATGAATCTGGGTGCTCCTGTATTGGGTGCATATATATTTAGGATAGTTAGCTCTTCTTGTTGAATTAATCCCTTTACCATTATGTAATGGCCTGCTTTGTCTCTTTTGTTGGTTTAAAGTCTGTTTTATCAGAGACTAGGATTGCAACCCCTGCCTTTTTTTGTTTTCCATTTGCTTGGTAGATCTTCCTCCATCCTTTTATTTTGAGCCTATATGTGTCTCTGCACGTGAGATGGGTTTCCTGAATACAGCACACTGATGGGTCTTGAGTCTTTATCCAATTTGCCAGTCTGTGTCTTTTAATTGGAGCATTTAGTCCATTTACATTTAAAGTTAATATTGTTATGTGTGAATCTGATCCTGTCATTATGATGTTAGCTGGTTATTTTGCTCGTTACTTGATGCAGTCTCTTCCTAGTCTCGATGGTCTTTACATTTCGGTATGATTTTGCAGTGGCTGGTACCGGTTGTGCCTTTCCATGTTTAGCACTTCCTTCAGGGGCTCTTTTAGGGCAGGCCTGGTGGTGACAAAATCTCTCAGCATTTGCTTGTCCATAAAGGATTTTATTTCTCCTTCACTTATGAAGCTTAGTTTGGCAGGATATGAAATTCTGGGTTGAAAATTCTTTTCTTTAAGAATGTTGAATATTGGCCCCCACTCTCTTCTGGCTTGTAGAGTTTCTGCCGAGAGATCCGCTGTTAGTCTGATGGGCTTCCCTTTGATGGTAACCCGACCTTTCTCTCTGGCTGCCCTTAACATTTTTTCCTTCATTTCAACTTTGGTGAATCTGACAATTATGTGTCTTGGAGTTGCTCTTCTCGAGGAGTATCTTTGTGGCATTCTCTGTATTTCCTGAATCTGAATGTTGGCCTGCCTTGCTAGATTGGGGAAGTTCTCCTGGATAATATCCTGCAGAGTGTTTTCCAACTTGGTTCCATTCTCCCCGTCACTTTCAGGTACACCAATCAGATGTAGATTTGGTCTTTTCACATAGTCCCACATTTCTTGGAGGCTTTGCTCATTTCTTTTTATTCTTTTTTCTCTAAACTTCCCTTCTCGCTTCATGTCATTCATTTCATCTTCCAGGGCTGATACTGTTTCTTCCATTTGATCGCATCGGCTCTTGAGGCTTCTGCATTCTTCACGTAGTTCTCGAGCCTTGGTTTTCAGCTCCATCAGCTCCTTTAAGCACTTCTCTGTATTGGTTATTCTAGTTATACATTCTTCTAAATTTTTTTCAAAGTTTTCAACTTCTTTGCCTTTGGTTTGAATATCCTCCCATAGCTCGGAGTAATTTGATCGTCTGAAGCCTTCTTCTCTCAGCTCGTGAAAGTCATTCTCCGTCCAGCTTTGTTCCGTTGCTGGTGAGGAACTGCATTCCTTTGGAGGAGGAGAGGTACTCTGGTTTTTAGAGTTTCCAGTTTTTCTGCTCTGTTTTTTCCCCATCTTTGTGGTTTTATCTACTTTTGGTCTTTGATGATGGTGATGTACAGATGGGTTTTTGGTGTGGATGTCCTTTCTGTTAGTTTTCCTTCTAACAGACAGGACCCTCAGCTGCAGGTCTGTTGGAGTACCTGGCTGGCCGTGTGAGGTGTCAATCTGCCCCTGCTGGGGGGTGCCTCCCAGTTAGGCTGCTCGGGGGTCAGGGGTCAGGGACCCACTTGAGGAGGCAGTCAGCCTGTTCTCAGATCTCCAGTTGCATTCTGGGAGAACCACTGCTCTCCTCAAAGCTCAGATGGAAATGCAGAAATCACCCGTCTTCTGCGTCGCTCGCGCTGGGAGCTGTAGACCGGAGCTGTTCCTATTCGGCCATCTTGGCTCCTCCCTCCCTATTTTATTTTATTTCTTTGTAGCTATTGTAAATGAAATTCCTTGCTTGATTTCTTTTTCTGATAGTTAGCTGCTAGTATATAGAAACACTACTGACTTTCGTATGTTGATTTTGTAGCCTGCAACTTTACTGAATTTGTTTATTAGTTCTAACACCTTTTTAGTGGAGTGTTTATGGTTTTGTCTCTATAAAATCATGCCATTAGCAAATAGGGCAATTTAATTTTCTTCTTGCCAGTTTAGATGACTTTTATTTCTTTCTTTTGCCTAGTTGCTCTGGCTAGGACTTCTGGTACTGTGCTGAGTAAGAGTGGTGAAAGTGGGCATCCTTGTCTTATTCCAGATCTTAGAGGAGAAGCTTTCAACATTTTCTTGTTAAATATGATGTTATCTATGGGTTTGTTATATATGGGCTTTATTGTGTTGAAATATATTTGTTTTATGCCTAATTTCCTGATAGTTTTTATCATGAAGTGATGTTGAATTTTGTCAGTTTTTTTTGCATCTGTTAAAATCTATTAGAACAATCATATGGCTTTTGTCTTTCATTCTCTTAATATGATGTATTACATTTAATGATTGCATATATTGAACCATCCTTGGGATGAATCTCACTTGATCATGGTGAATGATATTTTTAGCGGGGCATTGAATTTGGTTTGCAAGAATTTTGTTGAGAATTTTTGCACCTACGTTCATCAGAGACATTGGCCTGTAGTTTTGTTGTTGTTGTTGTGTGCTTACCTGGGTTTTGCTCATTCTTTGCTGCCTAATAGAATGCGTTTGAAATAATTCCCTCCTTTTTAATTTTTTGGAATAATCTGAGAAGTATTGGTATTAGTTCTTTAAATATTTGGTAGAATTCATATATGAAACCATCAGGTCTTGGACTTTTCTTTGAGGGGAGACATTTTATTATTGATTCAGTCTTCTTTCACATTATTGGTGTATTTGTCCATTCTCACATTGCTATAAAGAAATACCTGAGACTGGCTAATTTATTAAAAAAAGAGGTTTAATTGGCTCATGGTTTTGCAGCCTGTACAGGAAGTAATACTGCTTTTGCTTCTGGGAAGGGTTCAGGAAGCATCCAATTATGGTGGAAGGCAAAGAGAGAGCAAGATGTCTCAGCTGGTGGGAACAGGAACAAGAGATACAGTGAAGGGGGTGGTGCTACATACTTTTAAACAACCAGATCTTGCAAGAACTTACTATCATGAGAACAGAACCGAGAGGATGGTGCTAAACCATTCATGAAGGATGCACCCCCATGATCTAATCACCTCCTACCAGGCCCCACTTCAACACTGGGGTTACAATTGAACATGGGATTTGAGTGGGGACACAGATCCAAACCATATCAATTTGTCTGTTTAGACTTTCTGTTTCTTCATAGTTCAATCTTGGTGAATTGTATGTGACCAGGAATTTATCCAGTTTCTTCTAGGTTTTGCAATTTGTTGGTGCACATTTGTCATAATAGTTTCTTATGATTCTTTTTATTTCTGTGGTATCAGTTGTAATATTTCCTAATTCATCTTTAATTTTATTTATTTGGATCTTCTCTCTTTTTTTTTCTTTTCTTTTTTAAATTTTTTGACATGGAGTCTCACCCTGTCACCCAGGCTGGAGTGAAATGGTGCGATCTTGGCTCACTGCAACCTCCACCTCCCAGGTTCAAATGATTCTCCTGCCTCAACCTCCTGAGTAGCTGGGATTATAGGTGTCTGCCACCATGCCCAGCTAATTTTTGTATTTCTAGTAGAGACGGGGTTTCGCCATGTTGACCAGGCTGGTCTCGAATTTCTGACCTCAGGTGATCTTCCCGCTTCGGCCTCCCAAAGTGCTGGGATTACAGGTGTGAGCCACTGCACCCAGCCCCTTTTTTTTCTTAGTTTAGCTAAAGGTTTGTTGATTTTGATTATCTTCTCAAAAAAACAATTCTTTGTTTCATTAATCTTTCATATATTTTTAGTCTCTATTTTATTTATTTCTGCACTGATCTTTATTATTTATTTTGTTCTACTCTTTTTGGGTTTGGTTTGCTCTTGTTTTTCTAGTTCTTTGAGGTGCAATGCTTAGTTGTTTATTTGAGATCTTTCTTTTCTGATGTAAGCATTTATTGTTATAAACATCCCTCTCCTTCTAAGAATTGCTTTTGTTGTATTCCATAGGCTTTAGTATGCTGTTCTTCCATTTTCATTTGTCTTAAAAACTTTTTACATTTCTCTTTTTAATTTCTTCATTGACTCATTTGTTGTTTTGGAGACTGTTTTTTAATTTCCACTTATGGCCGGGTGTGGTGGCTCACACCTATAATCCCAGCACTTTGGGAGGCTGAGGCGGGTTAATCACAAGATCAGGAGATCAAGACCATCCTGGCTAACACAGTGAAACCCCGTCTCCACTAAAAATACAAAAGATTAGCCAGGCATGGTGGTGGGCACCTATAGTCCCAGCTACTCAGAAGGCTGAGGCAGGAGAATGGCGTGAACCCGGGAGGTAGAGGTTGCAGTGAGCCGAGATCATGTCACTGTACTCCAGCCTGGGTGACAGAGCAAGACTCCATCTCAAAAAAAAAAAAAAAAAAAATTCCACTTATTTGTAAAATTTTTGAGATTTCTCCTGTTATTGATTTGTAGTTTAATACTATTGTGGTCAGAACAGATACTTGATATAATTTTGATCTTCTTAAATTTGTTGAGAGTTGTTTTGTGGCCTAACATAATCTTTCCTAGAGAATGTTCCATATGCAGTTGAGAGGAATGTTCATTCTGTAGCTGTTAGATGGAATCTTTTGTAAATGTTTGTTAGGTCCATTTTGTCTACAGTACAGTTTAAATCTGATGACTGGATGATCTGTTCATTGATGAAAGTGGGGTGTTAAAGTTTCATACTATTATAATATTGCAGTCTACCTCTCCCTTTAGATCTATTAATATTTGCCTATATATTTTGGTGCTCTGATGTTGGGTGCATATATATTTATGATTGTTTTATCATTAGCCCTTTTTCTTGTTATATAATAACATTTTTTGTCATTTTTACAGTTTTTGACTTAAAGAATACTTTATCTGAAATAAATATAGCTACTCCTAGTCTATTTTAGTTACCAGTTGCATGGAATATGTTTTTGCAGTCTATCACTTTCAGTCTACGTGTGTCCTTACAAGTGAAGCGAGTCTCTTGTAGGCAGCATGTAGTTGGGTTCTGGGTTTTTTTTTTTTTTTTTTTTTTTTTTTTTTGTGGTTGTTGTTGTTTGTTTGTTTTTTTCAATCTGTTTAACCACTTTCTGTCTTTTAATTAGATAATATAATTCATTTACATTCAAGGAAAATATTGATAGACAGGGACCTAGTACTGCCGTTCCTAGTTGGTTGTAGATCCTTCCTTTCTCTCTTACTTCCTTTGTGGCTAAGTGATTTTCTCAAGTAGTATGTTTTGATTCCTTGCAATTAACACTTTTTGATGTTATGATTATTGAAAAACTATAAAATTAACCTTCCTTTTATTGTTTTCCATCTATATCTTTTTGTCTACAAGGAAGTATTGGGCTTTTTCAAGTGCTTTGCTAAAATTCAGAGACTTTATGCCTTAACATATTCATAATCTATTCTCCAAGCAGCTCTATTAGTAAGATTGAAATCAGATTGGCTCAACACATTCCTGGTGATTCCCTGTTGGCTCCTACTGAAATCACCATATTTTTTCCTCTAAGTTTACAAATGACTGGCTTAATAATTCAGACTAGATTTCCTCAGGAGTCACTTACCACCTAGTGAATTCACTTTTCACCCTTCTTTTGGAAAACTGGCACAATAATTTCTCATCCTCAGCCTTTTAGCTCTTCTTCTATTTTTAATAATTCCTCAAAGATGACTGAGTGATAACAGCTGAGCATTCTTCGAACACTGGATAAAATTCTTAGAAACTGGATAATATTTAGTTTTGTAAACTTTTATGCTCTTTTTTTATTATGATTATTCCACTCTTTCCAGATTGAATGTTAGTTCTTTCATGGAGAAGAAAAAGCAACCTGGAACTAACTCTGCCTTTCTACTGAAGTGTTAACTTTATGCCATTGTTCCCTAGCAGTCACTTCTCATTTGCTTGTTTTACTTACTTTAAACCAAGCTAAGAAAATCTGTTGTTGCTTATTTTCAGATTATTTTGCAACCTTACCCCATCCTAGGCTGGAGACTTTCAGCTATTTATTTTGATAGGACTTTTAAAAGTCCAATTTTATTTTGGAATTCTCTGTATAGGTGTGCTTATTTTTAAAGGTATCTACATCCCTCTTTTCTTTGTCATTATTATCATTTGTGATGGTATAATAGGATTTTGTTCCCATTCCTGAGTACTGAGGTAGTCATAATAGAATTAATGAGGTTAAAAAATAAAAGGTATAAAATAATTTATTTTATTTATTTTTAAAACTATAATACAATTTTTTATTTATCAGTCATACTTCCATAAAGCCGGAAAAAAGATCAGCAGAACTTGGTTTGAGAGCACTCATTGTTTACTTAAAAGTGTTTATTGAGCTTTTTTTAAAAAATATTTTATTTTATTGTATTTTAAGTTCCAGGATACAAGTGCAGGACGTGCAAGTTTGTTACATAGGTAAACATGTGCCATGGTGATTTGCTGCACCTATCAACCCATCACCTGGGTATTAAGCCCCACATGCATTAGCTATTTATCCTGATGCTCTCCCTCCCCACAACCCACCAACAGGCCCCAGTGTGTGTTGTTCCCCTCCCTGTGTTCATGTGTTCTCATCTTTTAGCTCCTACTTATAAGTACGAACATGTGGTGTTTGGTTTTCTGTTCCTGTGTTAGTTTGCTGAGGATAATGGCTTCTAGCTCCAACTATATCCCCACAAAGGACATGATCTCATTCCTTTTTATGGCTGCATTGTATTCCATGGTGTATATGTACCACATTTTCTTATCCAGTATATCATTGATGAGCATTTGGGCTCATCAAATAGCCATGTCTTGGCTATTGTGAATAGTGCTGTAATGAATATACATGTTCATGTATCTTTATTACAGAGTGATTTATATTCTTTTGGGTATATACCCAGTAATGGGACTGCTGGGTCAAATGGTATTTCTGGTTCTAAATCTTTGGGGACTCGCCACACTGTCTTTTATGATGGTTGAGCTAATTTAAATTCCCACCAACCAGCGTAAAAGCATTCCTGTTTCTCCACAGCCTTGCCAGAATCTGTTGTTTCTTGACTTTTTAATGATCACCATTCTGATTGGTGTGAGATGGTATCTCATTGTGGTTTTGATTTGCATTTCTCTAATATTCAGTGATGTTGAGCTTTTTTTCATACGTTTGTTGGCTGCATAAATGTCTTCTTTTGAGGAGTGTCTGTTAAGTCCTTTGCCCACTTTTTAATGGGGTTGATTTTTTTTTTCTTGTAAATTTGTTTAAGTTCCTTGTAGATTCTGAATATTAGACCTTTGTCAGATGGGTAGATTGCAAAAATTTTCTCCCATTTTGTAGGTTGTCTGTTCACTCTGATGATAGTTTCTTTTGCTGTGCAGAAACTGTTTTGTTTAATTAGATCCCATTTGTCAATTTTTGCTTTTGTTGCAATTACTTTTGATGTCTTTGTCATGAAATCTTTGCTCATGCCTATGTCCTGAATGGTATTGCCTAGATTCTCTTCTAGGGTTTTTATGGTTTTGGGTTTTACATTTAAGTCTTTAATCTATCTTGGGTTAATTTTTGTATAATGTGTAAGGAAGGGGTCCAGTTTTGGTTTTCTGAATATGACTAGCCAGTTTTCCCAGCACCACTTATTAAATAGGGAGTTATTTCCCCATTGCTTGTTTTTGTCAGGTTTGTCAAAGATCAAATGGTTGTAGATGTGTGGTCTTATTTCTGAGATCTCTGTTCTGTTACATTGGTCTATGTGTCTGTTTTTGTACCAGTACCATGCTGTTTTGATAACTGTAGCCTTGTAGTATAGTTTGAAGTCAGGTAGAATGATGCTTTCAGCTTTGTCATTTTTGCTTAGGATTGTCTTGGCCATATCTGCCCTTTTTTGGTTCCATATGAATTTTAAAGTAGTTTTTTCCAATTCTGTGAAGAATGTCAATGGTAGTTTAATGGGAATAGCATTGAATCTATAAATTACTTTGGGCAGTATGGCCATTTTCATGATGTTGATTCTTCCTATCCATGAGCATGGAAAATTTTTCCATTTGTTTGTGTTCTCTCTGATTTCTTTGAGCAGCGATTTGTAGTTCTCCTTGAAAGGGTCCTTCATATCTCTTGTTAGCTGGATTCCCAGGTATTTTATTCCTTTTGTAGCTATTGCAAATGGGA
Organism: Pongo pygmaeus; assembly: GCF_028885625.2. Lineage (NCBI taxonomy): Eukaryota > Metazoa > Chordata > Mammalia > Primates > Hominidae > Pongo > Pongo pygmaeus. The sequence goes on along the minus strand of NC_072390.2, from coordinate 40,175,332 downwards.
GTTTATTCATGAGTTGGCTCTCTGCTAGAATATTGTTGGTGTATAGGAATGCCTGTGATTTTTGCATAACGATTTTTGTTTCCTGAGACTTTGCTGAAGTTGCTTATCAGCTTAAGAAGCTTTGGGGCTGAGATTATAGGGTTTTCTAGATATAGGATCATGTCATCTGCAAACAGAAAGAGTTTGACTTCCTCTCTTCCTATTTGAATACCCATTATTTCTTTCTCTTGCCTGATTGCCCTGGCTAGAAATTCCAATATTATGTTAAATAGGAGTGTTGAGAGAGGGCATCCTTGTCTTGTGCTGGTTTTCAAAAGAAATGCTTCCAGCTTTTGCCCATTCAATGTGATATTGGCTGTGAATTTGTCATGAATGGCTCTTATTATTTTGAGATATGTTCCATCAATACCTAGTTTATTGAGAGTTTCTAACATGAAGGGATGTTGAATTATATTGAAGGCCTTTTCTGCATCTATTGAGATGATCATGTGGTTTTTGTCATTGGTTCTGTTTATGTGATGGATTGTATTTATTGATTTGCATATGTTGAGCCCACCTTGCATCCCAGGAATGGAGTCAACTTGATCATGGTGGATAAGCTTTTTGATGTGCTGCCGACTTCAATATGTCAGCATTTTATTGGGGATTTTTGCATGTTCAGCAGGGATATTGGCCTGAAGTCTCTTATTCTTTTTTTTTTTCAAGCTAATCACAAGCCTTTGTTATAAAGTACACTGTTCTTATCTTTAATATCCGATATAAGCAAGAGTTACATTTGAGGTAGGGGCATTCCTCCTCTTGCTTTCTGAGGACACTACTCTGTATTGGAGTAGTTTCTTTTTTTTTTTTTCTTTTATTATTATTATACTTTAAGTTTTAGGGTACCTGTGCACAATGTGCAGGTTTGTTACATATGTATGCATGTGCCATGTTGGTGTACTGCAGCCATTAACTCGTCATTTAGCATTAGGTATATCTCCTAATGCTATCCCTCCCCCCTCCCCCAACCCCACAACAGTCCCCAGAGTGTGATGTTCCCCTTCGTCTGTCCATGTGTTCTCGTTGTTCAATTCCCACCTATGAGTGAGAACATGCGGTGTTTGGTTTTTTGTCCTTGCAATAGTTTGCTGAGAATGATGATTTCCAGTTTCATCCATGTCCCTACAAAGGACATGAACTCATCATTTTTTATAGCTGCATAGTATTCCATAGTGTATATGTGCCACATTTTCTTAATCCAGTCTATCATTGTTGGACATTTGGGTTGGTTCCAAGTCTTTGCTATTGTGAATAGTGCCGCAGTAAACTTATGTGTGCATGTGTCTTTATAGCAGCATGATTTATAGTCCTTTGGGTATATACCCAGTAATGGGATGGCTGGGTCAAACGGTATTTCTAGTTCTAGATCCCTGAGTAATCACCACACTGACTTCCACAATGGTTGAACTAGTTTACAGTCCCACCAACAGTGTAAAAGTGTTCCTTTTTCTCCACATCCTCTCCAGCACCTGTTGTTTCCTGACTTTTTAATGATCGCCATTCTAACTGGTGTGAGATGCTATCTCATTGTGGTTTTGATTTGCATTTCTCTGATGGCCAGTGATGATGAGCATTTTTTCATGTGTCTTTTGGCTGCATAAATGTCTTCTTTAGAGAAGTGTCTGTTCATATCCTTCACCCACTTTTTGATGGGGTTTTTTTTTTTTTGTAAATTTGTTTGAGTTCATTGTAGATTCTGGATATTAGCCCTTTGTCAGATGAGTAGGTTGCGAAAATTTTCTGCCATTTTGTAGGTTGCCTGTTCACTCTGATGGTAGTTTCTTTTGCTGTGCAGAAGCTCTTTAGTTTAATTAGATCCCATTTGTCAATTTTGGCTTTTGTTGCCATTGCTTTTGGTGTTTTAGACATGAAGTCCTTGCCCATGCTTATGTCCTGAATGGTATTGCCTAGGTTTTCTTCTAGGGTTTTTATGGTTTTAGGTCTAACGTTTAAGTCTTTAATCTATCTTGAATTAATTTTTGTATAAGGTGTAAGGAAGGGATCCAGTTTCAGCTTTGTACATGTGGCTAGCCAATTTTCCCAGCACCATTTATTAAATAGGGAATCCTTTCCCCATTTCTTGTTTTTCTCAGGTTTGTCAAAGATCAGATAGTTGTAGATATGCGGCGTTATTTCTGAGGGCTCTGTTCTGTTCCATTGATTGATATCTCTGTTTTGGTACCAGTACCATGCTGTTTTGGTTACTGTAGCCTTGTAGTATAGTTTGAAGTCAGGTAGCGTGATGCCTCCGGCTTTGTTCTTTTGGCTCAGCATTGACTTGGCAATGTGGGATCATTTTTGGTTCCATATGAACTTTAAAGTAGTTTTTTCCAATTCTGTGAAGAAAGTCATTGGTAGCTTGATGGGGATGGCATTGAATCTGTAAATTACCTTGGGCAGTATGTCCATTTTCATGATATTGATTCTTCCTACCCATGAGCATGGAATGTTCTTCCATTTGTTTGTATCCTCTTTTATTTCATTGAGCAGTGGTTTGTAGTTCTCCTTGAAGAGGTCCTTCACATCCCCTGTAAGTTGGATTCCTCGTTATTTTATTCTCTTTTAAGCAATTTTGAATGGGAGTTCACTCATGATTTGGCTCTCTGTTTGTCTGTTATTGATGTATAAGAATGCTTGTGATTTTTGTACATTGATTTTGTATCCTGAGACTTTGCTGAAGTTGCTTATCAGCTTAAGGAGATTTTGGGCTGAGACGATGGGGTTTTCTAGATATACAATCATGTCATCTGCAAACAGGGACAATTTGACTTCCTCTTTTCCTAATTGAATACCCTTTATTTCCTTCTCCTGCCTAATTGCCCTGGCCAGAACTTCCAATACTATGTTGAATAGGAGTGGTGAGAGAGGGCATCCCTGTCTTGTGCCTGTTTTCAAAGGGAATGCTTCCAGTTTTTGCCTATTCAATATGATATTGGCTGTAGGTTTGTCATAGATAGCTCTTATTATTTTGAGATACATCCCATCAATACCTAATTTATTGAGAGTTTTTAGCATGAAGCGTTGTTGAATTTTGTCAAAGGCCTTTTCTGCATCTATTGAGATAATCATGTGGTTTTTGTCTTTGGTTCTGTTTATATGCTAGATTACATTTATTGATTTTCATATGTTGAACCAGCCTTGCATCCCAGGGATGAAGCCCACTTGATCATGGCAGATAAGCTTTTTGATGTGCTGCTGGATTCTGTTTGCCAGTATTTTATTGAGGATTTTTGCATCAATGTTCATCAAGGATATTGGTCTAAAATTCTCTTTTTTTGGTTGTGTCTCTGCCAGGCTTTGGTGTCAGGATGATGCTGGCCTCATAAAATGAATTAGGGAGGATTCCCTCTTTTTCTATTGATTGGAATAGTTTCAGAAGGAATGGTACCAGCTCCTCCTTGTACCTCTGGTAGAATTCTGCTGTGAATCCATCTGGTCCTGGACTCTTTTTGGTTGGTAAGCTATTGATTATTGCCACAATTTCAGAGCCTGTTATTCGTCTGTTCAGAGATTCAACTTCTTCCTGGTTTAGTCTTGGGAGGGTGTATGTGTTGAGGAATTTATCCATTTCTTCTAGATTTTCTAGTTTATTTGTGTAGAGGTGTTTGTAGTATTCTCTGATGGTAGTTTGTATTTCTGTAGGATCGGTGGTGATATCCCCTTTATCATTTTTTATTGCGTCTATTTGATTCTTCTCTCTTTTCTTCTTTATTAGTCTTGCAAGCGATCTATCAATTTTGTTGATCTTTCCAAAAAACAGCCTCCTGGATTCATTGATTTTTTGAAGGGTTTTTTGTGTCTCTATTTCCTTCAGTTCTGCTCTGATCTTAGTTATTTCTTGCCTTCTGCTAGCTTTTGAATGTGTTTGCTCTTGCTTTTCTAGTTCTTTTAATTGTGATGTTAGGGTGTCAATTTTGGATCTTTCCTGCTTTCTCTTGTGGGCATTTAGTGCTATAAATTTCCCTCTACACACTGGTTTGAATGTGTCCCAGAGATTCTGGTATGTTGTGTCTTGGTTCTCATTGGTTTCAAAGAAAATCTTTATTTCTGCCTTCATTTCGTTATGTACCCAGTAGTCATTCAGAAGCAGGTTGTTCAGATTCCATGTAGTTGAGTGGTTTTGAGTGAGATTCTTAATCCTGAGTTCTAGTTTGATTGCACTGTGGTCTGAGAGACAGTTTGTTATAATTTCTGTTCTTTTGCATTTGCTGAGGAGTGCTTTCCTTCCAACTATGTGGTCAATTTTGGAATAGGTGTGGTGTGGTGCTGAAAAGAATGTATATTCTGTTGATTTGGGGTGGAGAGTTCTGTAGATGTCTATTAGGTCCACTTGGTGCAGAGCTGAGCTCAATTCCTGGATATCCTTGTTAACTTTCTGTCTCGTTGATCTGTCTAATGTTGACAGTGGGGTGTAAAAGTCTCCCATTATTATTATGTGGGAGTCTAAGCCTCTTTGTAGGTCACTCAGGACTTGCTTTATGAATCTGGGTGCTCCTGTATTGGGTGCATATATATTTAGGATAGTTAGCTCTTCTTGTTGAATTGATCCCTTTACCATTATGTAATGGCATTCTTTGTCTCTTTTGATCTTTGTTGGTTTAAAGTCTGTTTTATTGGAGACTAGGATTGCAACCCCTGTCTTTTTTTGTTATCCATTTGCTTGGTAGATCTTCCTCCATCCCTTTATTTTGAGCCTATGTGTGTCTCTGCACGTGAGATGAGTTTCCTGAATACAGCACACTGATGGGTCTTGACTGTTTATCCAATTTGCCAGTCTGTGTCTTTTAATTGGAGCATTTAGCCCATTTACATTTAAAGTTAATATTGTTATGTGTGAATTTGATCCTGTCATTATGATGTTAGCTGGTTATTTTGCTCGTTAGTTGATGCAGTTTCTTCCTAGTCTTGATGGTCTTTACAATTTGTCATGTTTTTGCAGTGGCTGGTACTGGTTGTTCTTTTCCATGTTTAGTACTTCTTTCAGGAGCTCTTTTAGGGCAGGCCTGGTGGTGACAAAATCTCTCAGCATTTGCTTGTTTGTAAAGGATTTTATTTCTCCTTCACTTATGAAGCTTAGTTTGGCTGGATATGAAATTCTGGGTTGAAAATTCTTTTCTTTAAGAATGTTGAATATTGGCCCCCACTCTCTTCTGGCTTGTAGAGTTTCTGCTGAGAGATCCGCTGTTCGTCTGATGGGCTTCCCATTGTGGGTAACCCGACCTTTCTCACTGGCTGCCTTAACATTTTTTCCTTCATTTCAACTGTGGTGAATCGACATTTATGTGTCTTGGGGTTGCTCTTCTCGAGGAGTTATCTTTGTGGTGTTCTCTGTATTTCCTGAATCTGAATGTTGGCCTGCCTTGCTAGATTGGGGAAGTCCTCCTGGATAATATCCTGCAGAGTGTTTTCCAACTTGTTTCCATTCTCCCCGTCACTTTCAGGTACACCAATCGGATGCAGATTTGGTCTTTTCACATAGTCCCATATTTCTTGGAGACTTTGTTCATTTCTTTTTATGCTTTTTTCTCTAAACTTCCTTTCTCGCTTCATTTCATTCGTTTCATCTTCCATCACTGATACCCTTTCTTCCAGTTGATTGCATCAGCTCCTGAGGCTTCTGCATTCTTCACATAGTTCTCGAGCCTTGGCTTTCAGCTCCATCAGCTCCTTTAAGCACTTCTCTGCATTGGTTATTCTAGTTATACATTTGTGTAATTTTTTTTCAAAGTTTTTAACTTCTTTGCCATTGGTTTGAATTTCCTCCTGTAGCTCGGAGTAGTTTGATTGTCTGAAGCCTTCTTCTCTCAACTCATCAAAGTCATTCTCGGTCCAGCTTTGTTCCGTTGCTGGTGAGGAACTGCGTTCTTTCAGAGGAGGAGAGGCACTCTGCTTTTTAGATTTTCCAGTTTTTCTGCTCTGTTTTTTCCCCATCTTTGCGGTTTTATTTACCTTTGGTCTTTGATGATGGTGACGTACAGATGGGGTTTTGGTGTGGATGTCCTTTCTGTTTGTTAGTTTTCCTTCTAACAGACAGGATCCTCAGCTGCAGGTCTGTTGGAGTTTGCTAGAGGTCCACTCCAGACGCTCTTTGCCTGGGTATCAGCAGCGGTGGCTGTAGAACAGCAGAGTTTTGTGAACCGCAAATGCTGCTGCCTGATCGGTCCTCTGGAAGTTTTGTGTCAGAGGAGTACCCGGCCGTGTGAGTTATCAGTCTGTCCCTACTGGGGGGTGCCTCCCAGTTAGGCTGCTCGGGGATCAGGGACCCACTTGAGGAGGCAGTCTGCCCGTTCTCAGATCTCCAGCTGCGTGCTGGGAGAACCACTACTCTCTTCAAAGCTGTCAGACGGGGATGTTTAAGTCTGCAGAGGTTACTGCTGTCTTTTTGTTTGTCTGTGTCCTGCCCCCAGAGGTGGAGCCTACAGAGGCAGGCAGGCCTCTTTGAGCTGTGGTGGGCTCCACCCAGTTCAAGTTTCCCAGCTGCTTTGTTTACCTAAGCAAGCCTGTGCAATGGCAGGCGCCCCTCCCCCAGCTTTGCTGCTACCTTGCAGTTTGATCTCAGGCTGCTGTGCTAGCAATCAGCTAGACTCCATGGGCGTAGGACCCTCCGAGCCATGTGTGGGATATAATCTCCTGGCGTGCTGTTTTTTAAGCCCAGTGGAAAAGCACAGTATTCGGGTGGGAGTGACCCGATTTTCCAGGTGCCATCTGTCACCCCTTTCTTTGACTAGGAAAGGGAACTCCCTGAACCCTTGTGCTTCCCGAGTGAGGCAATGCCTTGCCCTGCTTTGGCTCATGCACGGTGCGCTGCACCCACTGTCCTGCATCCACCATCTGGCACTCCCTAGCGAGATGAACCCAGTACCTCAGATGGAAATGCAGAAATCACCCGTCTTCTGCGTCGCTCACGCTGGGAGCTGTAGACCGGAGCTGTTCCTATTTGGCCATGTTGGCTCCACCCCCGAAGTTTCTTTTTTTGTTGTATCTCTGCCAGATTTTGGTATCAGGATGATGCTGTCCCCATAAAATGAGTTAGGGAGGAGTCCCTCCTTTTCAATTGTCTGATATAATTTCAGAAGAAATGGTGCCAGCTACACTTTGTACCTCTGGTAGAATTCAGCTGTAAATCTGTCTGGTCCTGGGTTTTTTTTTGTTGTTGTTTGTAGGCTATTTATTACTGCCTCAATTTCAGAACTTGTTATTGGTCTATTCAGGGATTCAACTTCTTCCTGGTTCAGTCTTGGGCCTGTGTATGTGTCCAGGAATTTATATATTTCTTCTAGATTTTCTAGTTTATTTGCATAGAGGTGTTTATAATATTGTCTGATGGTTGATTGTATTTCTGTGGGGTCAGTGGCGATATCCCTTTTATCATTTTTTATTGTGTCTATGTGATTCTTCTCTCTTTTCTTCTTTATTATTCTAGCTAGCAGTCTATTTTTTAAATTTTTCAAAAAAACAGATTCTGGATTCATTGATTTTTTGGAAGGGTTTTTTTTTGTGTCTGTAACTCCTTCAGTTCCACTCTGATCTTGGTTATTTCGTGTCTTCTGCTAGCTTTGGGGTTTTTTTGCTCTTGGTTCTCTAGTTCTTTTAGTTGTGATGTTAGAGTGTCCATTTGAGATCTTTCTAGCTTTCTGATGTGGGCATTTAGTGCTATAAATTTTGCTCTTAACATTGCTTTAGCTGTGTCTCAGAGATTCTGGTATGTTGTCTCTTTGTTCTTATTGGTTTCAAGGAGCTTCTTGATTTCTGCCTTAATTTCTTTATTTACCCAGGAGTCATTCAGAAGCAGGTTGTTCAATTTCCATGTAGTTGTCTGGTTTTGAGTGAGCTTCTTAATCTTGAGTTCTAATTTGATTGTGCTGTAGTCTGAGAGACTGTTTTTATGATTTCAGTTGTTTGGCATTTTCTGAGGAGTGTTTTGCTTCCAGTTATGTGATTGATTTTAGAGTAAGTGCCATGTGGCACTGAGAAAAATGTATATTCTGTTGCTTTTGGGGAAGAGTTTTGTAGGTATCTATCAGGTCCATTTTTTTCCTTCATTTTGACCTTGGAGAATTTGATGATTATGTGTCTTGGGGTTGATCTTCTCATGGAGTATCTTACTGGGGTTTTCTGGATTTCCTGAATTTAAATGTTGGCCTGTCTTGTTAGGTTGGGGAAGTTCTCCTGGGTGATACCCTGAAGTATGCTTTCCAACTTGTTCCGTTCTCCCCTTCTCTTTCAAGTACCCCAACGAGTCATAGGTTTGGTCTTTTTAAATAATCCCATTGTTCTCGAAGGTTTTGTTCATTCCTTTTCATTCTTTTTTCTCCATTCTTGTCTTCTTGTCTTATTTCAGCAAGATAGTCTTCAAGCTCTGAAGTTCTTTCCTTTGTTTGGTCTATTCAGTTATTGATACTTGTGGTTGCATTGTGAAGTTCTCCTGTTGCGTTTTTCAGTATTCCTCTCTAAAGTGATTATTCTGGGTGACAGCTCCTGTAATGTATTATCATGGTCTTTAGCTTCTTTGCATTGGGTTAGAACATGTTCCTATAGCTCAGCGAAATTTGTTATTACCTACCTTCTGAAGCCTACTTCTGTCAGTTCATCCATCTCAGCCTCCTCCCAGTTCTGTGCCCTTGCTGGAGAGGTGTTGCAATCATTTGGAGGAGAAGAGGTAGTCTGGCTTTTTCAGTTTTCAGTGGTTTATCATTGATTCTCTCTCCTCTTTGTGAGTTTTTCTAGCTTTGGTCTTTGAGGCTGCTGACCTTTGGATGGGATTTTTGTGAGGACTTTTTTTTTGTTGATGCTGTTGTTGCTGTTGCTTTCTGTTTGTTTTTCTTTTAACAGTCAGGCCCCTCTTCTGCAGGGTTGCTGCGGTTTGCTGGGGGTCCACTCCAGAGCCTATTCACCTGAGTCCCTTCCACACCTGGAGGTGTTACCAGTGGATGTTGCAGAACAGCAAAGATGGTTGCCTGCTTGTTCCTCTGGGATGTCTATCCCAGAGGGGCACCGACCTGATGACAGCTGGAATGCTCCTGTATAAGGTGTCTGGTGACCCCTGTTGAAGAGTCTCACTCTTTAAGGAGGCATGGGATCTGGAACCTGCTTAACAAAGTACTCTGGCTGCCTCTTGGCAGAGGGGGTGCACTCTGCTGGGGTCTTAGCAGAGGGGGTGCACTTGTCCCTACTGCTGGGGTTCCTCTGAGCCAGCAGGGGAAACACTAAGTCTGCTGATTCACAGAGACTGCAGCTGCCCCTCCCCAAAGGGGCTCTGTCCCAGGGAGATGAGAGTTCTGCCCCTAAACCCCTGGCTGCAGCTGCTGAAGTTCTGGCAGGGAGGCCCCACCTGGTGAGGGGGGATGGGTCAGGGTCCACCCTAAAGAGGCAGTCTGGCCATGATCTGCCACAGCCACTGTGCTGCGCTGTGGGGAATGCCTCCTGTGTCTAAACCATTTAGTCTGCCTGGCACCTGAGTTGTGAATGCAGGATTCACTTGCTGTTTTTGTTCTTCTCCATGGGAGCCTCCGACCACAGCTGTTCCTAGTTGGCCATGTGGGCCCCTCCCTATGAAATAATTTAAATAGCATTAAGAGTCAAACTGAACTTGTCTGGGAGTATTTTACAGTCATTTAGCCAACTCACATTTATTAGGCCCCTACTATGTGCTTACTCATAGAAACACAGATGTGAATTAATTCTAAATTAGGCATAATGAATGTGAGATCTTAATGCTCTAATAAAGTAAAATGAGAATGTCCTAACCTCCATTCATTTTTTAGCAGTTTTATTCATTTTATAAATCTTCACTGGATATATTAGACTTGCTCATACTTGAATTGATTCAAATATACAAATTGGAGATTTCTGACGCATGTGTAGACTCAGGTTATTGAAGCGCTTTCTAAACTTGAATGACAAGGCTATCTTCAAATCTAGCATCTATCCACCAAATGCGTTAGGTAGCTGGTATTCAAAATCATGACCTAAAGGATTATATCTCTGGAAAAAACCAGAAAACCACCTTGTTCAATTCCCTTATTCTGGGGATGAGCAAATGGAAGGTCTCAGAAGTTAGACAATTTGTCCAGGAATATACTACTGTGAGCAAATGGCTAGAGAAGTTAATATTTCCTTACTATGTAGCAAGGATGTTCAGGCCTCCCACAGACTGAGATACAAAATGTGGCCACAATTCTTTTCAATGTCTACATTACGATAATTGAGCACTCACCGTTTTGGAATTCAGTTCCTTTAATGGGCTAATCCCGTCTTTCATTTTTGGGACTCTGTGGGGACACTAACATTCTCCCTTACCTGTCATTGCTGGTGCATCCCCCGCAGTCCCCCTCCCTGGCCAGCCCCTGAGCTGCAGCCTGCTGCTCACTGCCCCAGCCGGGTTGTCGTCGTAGGTAACGCCCCGTGCAGGTTGCCTCCCCTCATGCCAGGCTCCCTCTTTTCCTCTGGGGCCGCTCCTCACTCCCTGCTACTGTCCTGTGTTAGAAATGGGTCCAATCCTTCTTTTTAGTTTCCCCCCCATGACTGCTGAGACCATAGCGTAATATTTAACAAGATTTTACTGAAGGCTTGGGAATATTCAAAGGAAATTACAATGCAAAGAAATTTAAAACTGATACTAGGTAAGACTCTTCCTAGGAGGCATAGGTCTAAGCCACTCGATATGCTGTCCTCACTGGGAACCTGTCTGTCCCTGGCCTTGAGCCATGTCCCATTGGGAGCGATTTTTCTCTCTCTCCTTTCTGGAGTGCAAGTGTCTAACTTACCAAGGTCTCCAAGAAAGAAAGGGACAGTCTCTCTCCTAAAGTGACCTCCCTAAGTGCCACCAACTGAGCTTTCATCTACTGTCCCAGGGTCTACCGTTATATAAAACCATACACTGGTAATGTCTGCTTTCCTCAGGGAAATCTCATCACTACCCACAGGGGTGAGGTCTGTCCCTCTGGCCCTAGAAGATAATTGTCTAACATTAGTTTTAGATCACCCCATAGGTAGGGCAGCAATCACAGTGTAGGCTGAGCAGCATCAAGGTTTTTGCCATTTAAAAATAGTAACTCTTTATAGTCTCTGTTCCTTAAGGGTTTAAAATCTTGGAGTCCTATCTTCATCAATGTTACCTTACAAGATTTACTATTTTAACAACAAAACCAAGTGCAACCACTACCAAGAAGTGCGGATTTGATATGAATACTCTTTAGATAAAATTAGAAAAGAATATTTTCTCCAGATATTAAAAATGTAAACATATTCTGCACTGTTGTTATACATGATAACCCATGATTGATACTAATAATGCTAAATGCCTGGAATTGAGTTTTTTTTTTTTTTTTGAGATGGAGTCTCGCTCTGTTGCCCAGGCTGGAGTGCAGTGGCGTGGATCTGGGCTCACTGCAAGCTCTTCCTCCCGGGTTCACGCCATTCTCCTGCCTCAGCCTCCCGAGTAGCTGGGACTACAGGCGCCTGCCACCACACCCGGCTAATTTTTTGTATTTTTAGTAGAGACGGGGTTTTACCATGTTAGCCAGGATGGTCTCGATCTCCTGATCTCGTGGTCCACCCGCCTCGGCCTCCCAAAGTGCTGGGATTACAGGCGTGAGCCACCGCGCCCGGCCTGAAATTGAGTTTTCACTATGTGCTAGTTATTGTACCTAAGCAACCAACATATGCCTATGTTTAATATAACAGAATACTCTTTTGAAATGCAGGGATTAATATGCCTGCTTCAGTGATGAGGAGATTAACATTCAGATATGCTAAGTGATTTGTGCAAGGTCACACAGCCAGTGAGTAGTGGAGCCAGGATTTGAAAGTAGGTCTGCATGGACCAAAGCCTAGGCAATTTCTATTACATCATCATCATCCAACTGACATTCCAATCCTCATGGCAGCTTTCATTCATTTAGGGCTGTGCTTTCCAGTGTATTGAGTACTTGCAACGTGGTTCATCCAAATAGAGATACACTATTTAAGTAAAAAATATACACCAGATTTCTGACTTGGCACAAGAATAAGAATGCAAAAAATGCATTAACTTTAAAATATTGATAACATGTTAAATGATACTATTTGGATATATTAGATTAAATAACGTATTATTGAATTAATTTCAGCTGTTTCTTTTTCTTTTCTGATGTGCATAATTGGCTCGCATCATATTTCTATTAGATAGCACTGGTTTTGAAGCTTCAGCTTGAAACATATGGCGTCAACAGGCTCAAATGAAATATAGAGTTGTTGTTTTTTTAAATTAACGGCTTCTAGGAACAAGTCTGGATGAAAACAACAATGTACCTAAAATGGCCTGACCTTACTTTTAAAGTAAGAACTCTTTGTTTTAGGACTGGAATTTTTGTTTCCAGGCATGTGTTCACACCATCCCTAGCAAAGAGCTGTTTAATGAAATAAGCTTCCTTGTAACTGTAAAACTAAAATATACACATTTACAGACAATGTCACTGGCCACTGTTTTCAAGTGAATCCTGGGTTTTAGCAAATGCGTGGGTGAAACAGCCAGTTGCTAATATCTGGATGGTGGGTATGTGGCTTTGCTCATCTACTTTGCTTTGGCTTATACTGCCTGTGTTTAAGAAAGGAGACAGTCTTTTACATACTGGCATACAGACTACTACACATATTAATTACTATTAAGGGTATCACTGTTTTGTCGGCAGGTATTTGAGAAACGTTTGAGGCCTCCATGTAGGAGACCAGGTGCAGGAGAGTTTACAGTTTCCTTTACATCAGCGAGTGTGGAAGCTATCAGCCTAGGCTGCACAGGAGAAAGCCTTTAAAAGACACAGCCCCTCCCCTCCCAACACCGCTACTCCTGAGCCCTGATCACCATGACTTTCTAATCAGTGCCTGAGAGGAAACAAGTGTTTTTCATATTTCAAGATAAACTGAAGATTTTCCTGTGATTCCCCGGGCCCTAAGAAGAGAGGAAAGAATTGGCGACCTATGCAGATTTTTGTAAATCAACCTCACTAGAGTGAACAAGGCCATCCAAGGAACAGGGTTAGACTACTATTCAAGAATTGTGGGGCTGGGCACCGTGGCTCACGCCTGTAATCCCAGCACTTTGAGAGGCTGAGGCAAGTGGATCACCTGAGGTCAGGAGTTTGGGACCAGCCTGGCCAACATGGTGAAACCCCATCTCTACTAAAAATACAAAATTAGCTGGGTGTGGTGGTGCGAGCCTGTAATCCCAGCTACTCGAGAGGCTGAGGCAGGAGAATTGCTTGAACCAGGGAGGTGGAGGTTGCTGTGATCCGAGATGGTGCCATTGCACTCCAGCCTGGGCGACAGAGCGAGACTCCATCTCAGAAAAAAAAAGAATTGTGAAGAAAGATAACCTTGACCAACATTTCCTTCCCAAGTCTCTGGAAGGCTTGCCTGAGTGTGAATCTTTGGAGTACTTTATTGACTTCAAATTAAATTGGCATTTATTTGACCAAGAGTTACAGACACCTGATCAGTAGTGAAACCCCTAGTCCAGACTTGCTTTGTCAGCAGTGACTTCCCAAGGATGAGGATGATACTGACATAGCTTGTCAGACTCCACTGAGTCAAGGTTAAAAGAATATCTTTTTTTTTCTTTTTTTTGTTCTCACACCCTGGCCTGCAAAATCTTGCACAGCTTTTTCTTGTTCCAGTAGTTGCTCAAGCGTGTAATAAGTTGAGTTCCAATGAATTGGAACCTCCTGTTTTAGGTGATGTTTCAGCAAGTTGCTTTTCAGCTAGAGCTGGGTCAGGAATATTTTTTTCTCAAACATTGACGGAATGGCTGAAGTGGTCAGATTTTCCGTGTCATCACTAAGATATCTGTAAGTGTTCCTGTTATGATGCAGAAAATCATTTTTGAGGATGTTTAAGGAGTAAGTGCAGCAGAGCATACAACCATAATCTTCCACAGTGCGAACTGCTTGCTGAACACACTGAGGGCTGGAAGCAGGAGAGAAGAGAGGTAAGAATGTGATGGAAGTCACAGCGAGGGCCTCCCGTTTCCTCAATTCGCTAACGGTTGTCTGTGCGTGCTAATGAAGTCATACCTCGCAGGTAAAAATGCCTACAGTAATATCAACAGTAACTAAGGAGAAATGGATTTTGCCTCATTTGAAAGATATTTCATTTTCTTCACAGATGTTTCCATATGGACCTTGCATTCTTTGGTTCTGTTGATACAATTTACCTAATATGCTAGTCAGTAAGAATAGAACTTATTCAATAAGAATTTGCCAGACCCAAAGGGAGTTATTTCTTAAACAAGGGCAGAGTGTTATATCTAATCTGTTCATTGACTTTAAAAAGAAATTCTGGTGAAAACATTCAAAGTTCTGGTGAAAACATTCATACGATGGTTAGATGATCATTCATAGCAAAGGTTTGAAGATAATTCAAGCTGGGCATCTTGCCTTCAGCTAGTGTAGTTAGAAAGTTCAAGTCAAAGAGGGTCAAATAGTGGTAGAGAGAAATAAACTGGCAGTAGGAAAAGGGCAAAGGAGGAAAAAAGGCTGCAGAGAGCAAAGTGTAATAAACAGGTAATAAACAGAAAAAAGCATAAATCAAATAGAAACCATGAAAAAAGAAGAGAGAGCAGGAGATACAAGAGTAAAGAAAGAAAGTGAAAGTAGTAACTGAACTCAGTGAAAGGAAAATTAAAGCAAGCATGTGGTTTAGAAGTGATTGGGCACCAGGATCGCCAGCTGTCGACCTAACTGTTCTGCCTGGTGGAGAGGCTTCGCGGTTCTTTACTACTTGGCTATAGGGGTCTGAGCATGGAGGGGCGGTTCCCATACAGCTGGGCTCTGGCTGCTCTGTAGCTGGGTGGTGTGCCCCTCGAGACTTTGGTGTGCATTATCCTATTTGGGGGATTTTAGAGGAGCTCTTTCAGAAGCAACTCGTATACAAGCTGTTGCAGCCAGCAGAGCTGCAGAGCCTCAGCAAGCCCCTGACCCTGTGTGAGGGTGAGCGGCTCACCAGCCCCAGCTGGCTCCCCTGATTCCTGGACACAGCTGTTGAGATGGCAGATTCTAAGCCCCCCAGAAGGCTTCCTATTTGTGACCTAACTAGGTGATGACCTCATCTGCCTAGGGACAGCTGGCACTTCTGGGACCACATATGAAGGAGTCATTGTGGACACTGTGTTGTCTTAGTGGCAGAGAGGGATTGGTTTCAGGCCCCCACACATGAAAACACACTCTTCCTCTCCACTGTATCCCAAAACCTAGAAAGCCACATTGAGAAAACTGCCTCAGATATCCTTGAATGTCAGCAGAATACATGTGGGCTGGCAGACTCTGTGTGTGTGTGTGTGTGTGCATGCGCACGTGCACGTGTGTGCACACATTCCTTCAACAGCAATTCTTCCTACGTGTATACCTACTGAGTCATCACCAAGAGGGCGAGGGCTGTTGACCAGTTGATTGGATGAATCTGGAACAGTCAGCAGCTATGATCACAATGCCCCCTATTCTTTTCTCTCTTGAGTAAGGGGGGAAGGCTGAATCCCAAAACAACTTATGACAAGTCTTGATTTCTCTCTTGCCCTTCTGCCGACCAGCTGTGACAGTCATGTCCCTTATATCTATTTTTCTTGGGTTCTCAGCAGGCTAGAAAATATGCTAATGGTGGTGTTCACTGACTTCACTCCATTACCACTGCAGGTCAACCAGCAATGAGCAGATCCCATGGGTATCAACGATATCTGTGGTAGGCAGACTTCTAAGATGATTCCCAGTGGCCCACACCCTTGAGTCTGAGTGGGGCTTGTAACTTGCTTCTCATAAGTAGAATACGGCAAAAGTGATGATATAGTACTGCTGTGACTAGGTTGTCTTCTATAGCAAAGGTGAAGGGATTCTGCAGATGTAATTAGGTAGACTTTATGTTAAAAGGAAGATTATATTGGGTGAGCCTGACCTAATCAGCCGAGCCATTTCAAAGGAGGTCTAGAGATCAGAGATGGAAGAAATCAGTCTCCCTCCTGGCCTTGAAGATTTGAGCCGAGATGAGTTCCTCAGCTGTGAGGGGATCACTTGGTAACAACCACATGAGCCTGGAAGGGGTACCTGACCCACAGATGAGACTCTAGCCCTGGCTGAAACCTTAACGGTAGCCTTGAGCAGAGGACCCACAACCCAGGAGTTGTTCCCAGACACCTGACTCATAGAATCTGTGTGATAACAAACATATTGTTTTAAGCCACTAAGCAAAACGGGGAGAAAAGAACCACACAACAATAGAAAATGAATGCAGTATCTCCTAAGGAAGGTGGTGAAGCTGTCCTTGGTCTAACCTATGAGGACGATAACTACCATTTGTGAAAAGTAATAACTAACATATCCAGTGCTGGCTCTGTCTGACACTGTTTGATGCTCTCTGTACGTTATCTCTAATTCTCACAACTGCCCAGCAAGGCAGATCTTATTTAATAGGTGAAGAAAGAGACTCAATAATGTTCAGCAATTTTCCCAAAGTGGTGGAGCCATGATTCATATACTGTGCTTTCCTAGACTAAGGTTGTGCTTTCTCTGCATACCACGCTAGACCATGCAAGTCTACGTTTGGCAGCTGATGAATGTTTCTTTATTTCAGTGTCCAAATACCATTATTTAGCATGCGGATACAAAGATTCTTCCAAAATCAATGCTTTATTGAGAATTCTTTTTAGGGAGAGCCATTTCAAGTGGGAATGAGCCTTGATAGTACTTGTGCAAAGTAGCTAGTAATTGTCTAAACCCCAAAACAACCCTGACCACCCGTGGAGGGTCATTCATTCATTCCTTCATTCATTTGTGTTTATTTACTTGCTACGCAAAGACACACATCCCAGTGAAGAAACTTAATGAATAGTTTGCTGAGAGACGAAAGTCAGAGGTTTTTTTTTCTTTTTTTTTTAAGTGTTAGAAAGAGGCTTTCTTGGTGGTTATTCTCATTAAGAAAAACTGTGCTATCCTGAGTAGGATGAAATAGATCCATAAGTCGGATTAAAACAGGATCCTCTCTTCACTGGTCAGGAAAAAGTCAAGGATGTGAGGTACCCTATCCCTCAAAGTGTATGCTCTTGATAGTATTGTGAAACACAGCATCCAATTTTTATACTTCCCTGGTGAATGCAGGTGCAAGTAGAAAATTCCACTGAGCATCACAAATATGTATTGAATGTCTACAGTGTGTCTGCCACTGTTCCAAGTGCTGTGATATTGTGGGGGACAAAAAGAAAACAAAGAAACAAAGATCCTGGTTTCATAGGGCTTTCATTCTAGTTGGGGCTATAGATAATAAACAGAAATACTGGACGCAGTGTCGGGATCCATCAGCCTGCTTTGTGGAGACCCCACTGCGGAGGGTGAGGATGGGGCAGGGTGTGTGTGTTGGGAGTTTTTGCAGCGATCCTATCCAGGTGAGAGGGTGGTGGCTTGGGTGAGGTGCATAGCAGTGGAAGCAGAAAGAAAGATTTTGGAATGACTGATATGGAGTAACGGATGGCGGCTGCTGAGGAAAAGTGTCACAAGCAGCTGCAAGTAGCTGGCCAGAGTACCAGCGATTTGTGGATGAGAGGACATGGTCACGGGGAAGGGGGGCGGTGAAGAACTTAGACCAGATGCAGCCCCCTCTCCCCTTAGTCACACACACAGGGGTTCTGTCTTCTTGCCGACGTGCCCACAGGCACGGCTCGGCAGCTGCTAGCCTCCAGGTGTTTGCTTGGTGGAAACTGTTTAAAGACTTAAAGATTCAGTTTGAATTGAAGCAGTTTTCCTGGTAGCAGAAATCATGGTGCAGATTTCTTTTCTGCCAATAAAACAAATGTTATACCCTGTTACCTTCAGTAGAGGGACATTTCATAATGAGTATTTTATTAAAAACATGAAATCACAATAATCCCACTATATACCAGCGTAACCAGGTTCAGCTAGGATTTCATGTTTTTGGTGAGAAGACAAAGAAAAGGGAGAGTGATCCAAGGTGCAGCTTCCACCTACAGATTGTTACTTTCCTTCAGTACATTCGTTTTTCACTGAACAGAGTCAAGTTGTCTTTTCAGCATAGACTCTGTATCCTTTAACACATTTTTTGTAACCCTAGATTTTCTGTTGCTGAAATGTCACATTATTGTAGCCAGAAAGCAAAATCCTTTCCAAATTTTTGAGCCATATAATGTATAGTGATGAACTTCAGAGATTATACAACCCGAGCCTCATGTGGTTCCAAGTCTCTGCCTGAACCCCTCCCAGGTCAGGGAAGTTTCCTTCCATTGGCAACAGCTCTGATGGTTAGAGAGTGCTTTCTTATGTTCAGTTGTAACTTGTTTTTCTGCAATTTCCACTCATTCCTCCTGGTTCTGCCTTTGGAAGATAACTTTTACTTGAAGACTAAAAAGTAGAAAAACAATACCATCATGGCCCTTACATCTGATCCTACTTTTTATTTATAAACCAAGAAGCCTTTGAACATGTGTGAAAGAGAAATGATCAGGGTTGGTATTAAATGCTTAAGTTTCTAAATTGTCTTAGAAGTCTCATCAAATTAAATCAAATCTGCAGTGTTAAATGACAGCAAAAGGAGCTTAGATCAGTCAAAGGGAGCTGGAATGGGATTTTGTTTTTCACTCCCAAGGTGGTTGTCAGCTAACAATGTTCCTGAGGTGAGCTTAGGTCACTGTGGTAAGTTTACATTCAGGCTCCCAAGCCAAAACATGTTGTTGCAAGCAACCCTTTCTCTTTTGTTAAACACAAAATAAACAGATGTCCCACTGAGATGGACCTCCTCCTTCCTCAGCCTCCCTACAATATGCAGGAGCTGCTGGAAGAAAATTTACTCCAATGGCTCAGGTAGATATTGCTGAGCAAAGTGTAGATTTCTCAGAAAGGCAATTGATGAAAGCAAAGCTTTGCTGGGGAGGGATGAAAAAAACAAGCCTATCAGGAGAAAGAGAGAGAGAGTGGGGGTTGCAGGGGAGATGGAAGAGGAGAAGGAGAGAGAAGACTGGAGGGATCATATTTATAAATACTTTTTCTCTCTTAATCTTATGGTGATTTACAAGAAATTCTATTTATTTCAATAGAAAATGGGATAGATAATGGTGGGGTTGGCAGGGTGGTGGTGCTGTATTTAGGTCTAGATTGTTTTCCTAGCCACATGGCAATGTTTTCATGAAACAGACTCAATTTTTTTTGTTTGTATATTTAATTGTTTAGGGAAATTCTAGGTATTAAGTCACCACATACAGTCATACATTTGAAGCCTACATCTTATAGGTTAAGATAACCAATGAGATTGTGAGGAGACAGTATCAATTCTAAGTCCTGCTAGATGCAGATTAGAGACCTGTTCCCTTCCTGAGGAATTGGTGTGTCCGTCAATTGCCCTACTTACCTTGACCTTCATGTTAGGTGAGGCTTTTATTGCCATTTAAACAAAAATGCTGGGGATAAACCATTTTATTTTCAAGGATCTTAGGAGGAGCCATAAGGCAAAGTATTTTGCCCTTGATATAAACGCATCTCTCCAATGATTTATTGGCAGATGTATGTAGGTGACAATAGATTTCTAAATTGAATGTTCTGCCTGAGGAATGGCCTATGATGTGCATTAAGACCTGTTTTGTAATATCCACACCTCTCAATTTGTGCAGATATACCTTCCTGATTATATTATGCATCAATCTTTAGGACAATTGTCAGGTGGTAGCTGCACAGCCAGAGTAAATGGATGTTTCTTGGCACAAATCTGACTAGTTAGCCAAGAAAAATCTTTTAAGTTATCTGAGAGAGATGCATCTGACACTTTTTTAAATATTAGTACTCTGGGCTTTTTCTCTAAGTGCTACATTCGTTGAAGACATATCTTTTTCTCCCTACTCTAGTTTCTGGGTTTTGTGGTTATTATTGTCATGTGTAAGAAATGTCAGAGACACAGATTTCTGATAGGTGCTGACGCAGAGCCGGGGAGACTCCTCCTCCCCTCTCTCCCCTACATGTTCCCTCTCTCCCTCCCACCTTCCTGTCTTTCTTCCTTCTTTCCGCTTACTGAGTTTCTGATGAGTGCCAGTTATTGTGTGAGGTGTTGGTGTCCAGAGGCAAACAAGGCCAATACAGACCCTCCCCTCTTGGAGTTTACCAAAACGTGTGACACCTCCTCCACCTGCCAGCCTCTCTTTCTCTCTGCCAGGGTTCTAGACTTATCTTCAAGCCTTGGATCTCTCAGCCACCAAAAACCTGATTTGTCATGGAACCCGGCTGGATTGTCTGATACATCTGTATGCTAATGTGGTAATGGGTTGATGTGTTACTCTTTTGGGATCACATTGGTAGTTTTACTAAGACCAGTCCCACTTTAAAAGGATGGTTAGACAGACTGTGAGCTATCCAAAGTTTAGTATTACAAGTCTAGCCCTTCAATGAAGTCTACAGTGCTTGGTTCCAGGCAATACAATTACATGTAAATCCCAAGAAACCCTTGACTGCCTTTGAAATTTGTTCTGTGTTTAACTAATTGGGTATTTTTTAATGATTTCATTTTATTTCCCTAATTGGCTTATTGGTCATTCCTCTTTGCTTATTTTTAAGTGGTTGCTATAGAATTTACAATATCCATTTTTAATTTATCACAGTCTACTTTCTTATAATATTATGGCACGCCTTGTAGAGTATGAGAACTTTATAACAATATATTGTGATTTTCCACTCACATCCCTTGGCTGTTATTGTTATACATTTTATTTCTATGTATGTTATAAACCCCACAATATATGGTTATTATTTTTGGCTCAAAATTAATTATCTTGTAAACAGATTAAAAATCAAAAAAATTTTTTTGTCTTTATATTCCCCACAAATTTGTCATTTTAGATACTCTTCATTCCTCAGTGCAGATCCAAATTTCAATCTAGTTTAATAATATTTTGCCCAAAAATTTTCCTTTAAGAATTCTTTTTATGGTATATCTCTACGAATGATGAATTCTCTCAACTTTTATCTGATACATTCTTTATTTTACTTTTATTTTTGAAGGATGTTTTCACTGGATGTAGAAGTCTAGTTTGATGGTGTTTTCTTTCAGGAAGTTTGCTTTAATTCTTATCTTTGTTCTTTTGTATTTAATGTGTCTTTTTTCCCGCTGCTTGATTTAAAAAATTTTTTTTTCTGAGACAGAGTCTGTCTGTTGCCCAGGCTGGAGAGCAGCGGCGCAATCTCTGCTCACTGCAACTTCTGTCTCCTGGGTTCAAGTGATTCTTGTGCCTCAGCTTTCCAGAGTAGCTGGGATTACAGGTGCATGCCACCAGGCTCAGCTAATTTTTGTATTTTTAGTAGAGATGGGGTTTCGCTGTGTTTGCCAAGCTGGTCTCAAACTCCCGACCTCAAGGGATTCACTTCCCTTAGCCTCCCAAAGTGCTGAGATTACAGGTGTGAGCCACCACATCCAGCCTCTCTGCTTCATTTTTAAGACTCTTCTCTTTGTTACTGGTTTTTGGTTGTTTATGATGCATCTTAATGTAATATTCTACTTGGGGCTTATAGCCCTTATCTGTAAGTTTATAGTTGTTAATCATATTTGAAAAATTTTGATAATCATTTCTTCTTTTCTCCTCAAATATTTTTATCCTTCTCCCTTTTCCTTCTTTTACAATTATATGTACTTTAGATAATATTGTATAACAGGCAACTGAGATCTGTTTTGTTTATTTTCCAGTATTTGTGTGTGTGTGTGTGTGTGTGTGTGTGTGTATTTCATTTTGGATAGTTCATAAGAAATATTTCTACCTTGAAGTTCGTGAGTCTTTGGAAATTCCAATTGGGTCTTTTCATGTCTTCTGTTTCTCTCCTTATTATGTTCATGTTTTTATTTATCTCTTTAAGCCATAAAGCATTTTTAGAACAGCTGTTTATTTCAACTTAATTAGCTATGCTAATGCCATTTGTCATTTCTGGGGCTGTTCCTGTTGAATGATTTTTTTTGTGGTTGTGGGTCACTTTTCCTTGCTTCTTGATTATCTAGTTACTTTTTATGCAATGCTGGACATTGTAAATTTTATGTTCCTCTGTGCCATATCTTGTATTCTTTAAAGAGTGATAGAATTTGTTTTGACACACAGGTAAGTTAGTTGGGATAAGTTGTTGTTTTCATAATTTGGTTTTATTCCTGATTAGAGCAAGTTTGAAGTGGCCTTTATTATAGGATTAATTTACCTTCACTTCTAAGGTGTAGCCTTTCTGAAAAGTCAATCCTAAGCCTTATGTAAACACTTGAATTTGTTTATTTTATAGGTATTCAATAATTGTTCTTTCCTTAGAAGTTGTTCTTTGCTGGTCTAATGGGGTATTGACCTATGCATGAGCAAATAAACCAAAGCTTCCGAGGGGCTTTTATGCAGATTTCTGGAACTCTTTTCTTGCATATGTTACGTTGCCCTTAAAATTCTAGCTGCCTTGGCTTTCCCAAACTCTGGTCAATGTTTCTTCAGCTCAGTAAGAACTTTAGTCTTTAAAGAGACTGTGGTATATGTATACAATGGAATATTACTCAGCCATAAAAAGGAGTGCATTCATGGCATTTGCAGCGATCTGGATGAGATTGGAGACTATTATTCTAAGTGAAGTAACTCAGGAATGGAAAACCAAATATCATATGTTCTCACTGATATGTGGGAGCTAAGCTATGAGGATGCAAATACGTAAAAATGATACAATGAACTCTGGGGACTTGGGGGGAAGGGTGGGAGGTGGTGAAAGATAAAAGACTACAAATAGGGTGCAGTGTATACTGCTCAGGTGATGGGTGCACCTAAATCTCACAAATAACAAGTAAAGAACTTACTCATGTCACGAAATACCACTTGTGCCCCAATAACCTATGGAAAAATTAAAGAACTTTAGGATTTGTTGGAGTTCCCATTCATTGGTCTGTGGCCTGGACTTGGCCTTCCAGTTATAAGCTGGGGCAACCATAAGGCTCATCTTGTTTGTATCTTTTTTTTCCTCAGGGATCACAATTTTTCAGTGTTTCTGTTCAATGTCTGAAAGTACTTATTTCATATATTTTGTTTGAATTTCTGTTGTTTATGGCAAGATGACAATTCTTGTGGCAATTAATCCTTCGTGGAGGGAAGTGAAATTATGTTACATTTTAAAATCTGTGGCAGATGCAGTTAGTTGTGGAAAAAATAACTTTTTCACTTTCCTCCATCTGTAACAGGACATTACAACAGAATTCCTAAGAAGAGAGATATCAAATGTGAGTGTGAGTTGGAAAACAGATCTCCCTGTAGAATATGGTAAAAAATAAGGCAACCAAGAGAGGTTTTTTAGGAACATGTTTTGAGGGAGTCAGCTAATGCTATGCTGTGATACCAGTTTCACCAGGGTGAATGACAGAGGATATTCCCCCACTCATTTAGCCTATGAGAGGGGCTTTTGTGATATATTTTAGAACTTGATATTCATTTCCTGAAATTAAGGGATCTTGTGGGCCACCCAAGAAGTCTAAAGCATGAAAGAAGGGCTTAGTAGCTGTGAATGGATGAGCCAATGGAGAGGTGGCTGTTTGTAAGACCTGTTTTCTCAAAAATTGCCAGGGTACAGATTGCACGGGTACTTTTTATGGGCGGGGACACTCATGAGGAAATGGAAGTGAGGAAGGATTTCAACAATACTGAAATTTTGACTATATGATGGGACTGAGGATTCTAATTACAGGTAATCTGAGTGATGAGAAAAGTCTTCCTTCTCAAGTTTTTAATATGTTTAGGAGCAGAACTAGCACCAGGGAACAAATTCAAGAGATCAGTGGGTGGTAACATAACATTTCTGTAACCAATAGACCATACTTATTCTATACACTTTACCACAGAACCCCAAGTTTGTGAAGACTGTCAATGTACTTAGCCCTAAGGGGTGACTCAACCCCATTTCCCAGACATTCTCTTTTCCAGTCTCCCTTCAAGATTGAAAAAGGTAGGGAGCAAGACTCAGGTCTGAACAATGAGAAGTAAAGATAAGTCTGCTTTGAAATTACTGGAAAATGATTGCTTCCTGATGAAAGAGGAAAACTTACCTCTTGCCCTTTTTCCTGCTTAGAATGTGATTGTGTTTAGAGCAGTGGCAGCCATTTTGAGACCCTGGGACAACAAGCCTAAGGACAAAAATTAGCATGCTGAGGCTGGCGGGCGATTGCAAGGTTGAATTCTTGGCACAGGAGTGGATTGGGGCTGGTAAATTCAACTGCCTTTTGCAGAAGAGGGTTCAGAACAAATCTGAAGTCTCGTGCTCAGTGACAGCAGCAGTGACGCTTTTTCTCCTGTTAGACCAGTTCAAGGCTTTGGGGTATGTTTCCTGGAAACTTCCCCGCAAGCTCATTTTCTTTTCTTTCTTTCTTTCTTTTTGTTTTGTTTTGCTTTGTTTTTGTTTTGGTTTTTTGAGACAGAGTCTTGCTCTGTCACCCATGCTGGAGTGCAGTCTCGGCTCACTGCAACCTCTGCCTCCCAGGTTAAGCGATTCTCCTGTCTCAGCCTCTTGAGTAGCTGGCATTACAGACGCACAACACCCCGTCTGACTAATTGTTTTGTATTTTAGTAGAGACGGGGTTTCACTGTGTTGCCCAGTCTGGTCTCGAACTTCTGAGCTCTGGCAATCCACCCGCCTCGGGCTCCCAAAGTGTTAGGATTATAGGCGTAAGCCACTGCGCCTGGCAACTCATTTTCTACCTCTTTACCATTCTGTGAGCTACCCAGTATCCTGACAATAATGTTATTTTCTAATTGATCAGTAAGAGTCAATTTCTTTCCCTTGCAATTAAGAATCCTGACTGATGCAAAGCATGTAGAATTTCTCATAGTTTGGCCATTTGGGTCAGAAGTCAAGTGTTCTACCTGTGTTAAGAAGTCCTGTGACTGAGGACCAGAAACCTGGCTCACCTGCTTGGTGTGTAGGGGGTTAAGATGGCATACTAAATCAGCACAAGCAATAGTGTCAGGGAAGCCATCTTTTTAAGAAGTCTCAAGAGACAAGAAGTGATAAATGACTCTTCTTCTTACTGTTTGGCTAATTTTGACTTTGCACCACTTACACACAGTTGTTGCCGTGGCCTCAGGTTCTAAATAAAGTGTTCTGTATGGCCAAAGCTATTTCCTCTTTCCCAGAGTAGCACATTGCACTGTGGAAGATAATCTTGCACGTTTGTATGGTAATAGGATTAACGTGGCCCTTGTGGTATTTGCCCACCTAGCAACTGTGACTTTGCCATACTTGTGAATTATACTTTTGCTTGTGAGTTTCTTTGTAAATCTTCCTTCTTAACAAGGTAGTAGGAATAGCTTAACTGTCCTGACATTTGTGAGTGTGGAGCCCAGAGATGCTTTCTTGGCAGTTGGCCAGCAGTCAGATCATCACTGTCCGGGATGGTTGATTAGTGGCAGGGCTCAGATGGCCATGTGGTGGAGGATGAGAACAGGAAGGCCAGCACCAATGCACGCAATAGGGGACACTTAGAGGGTAACTGAGCCCCCTCCTCAGAGAAGCTTTTGTGATCAGAGCCCTGGGGGCCACCTGTAACTGGTATTCTCTACAGCTTTGGGCCTGTTGTCTCCTGCACTTGGCTCTGGGCAGGTAGGTTTGAAAACAGAGTGTGATATATGGAGTGAGGTCCTTGATACCCTGGATTTCGCAAAGCAACCTGACCTGGGTGATATCAGCACCACATCCTGTGCTTCAGCAGTGCTTACCCATTCCTTTTATTGTTTATTGTTGTTGCTGAAGTGATTTGCTTTCTTTTCTTTCACATGTCTCTGGATTATTTAAGTATGGCATTTGGAATACAGCCCTCAATATACATCCTGTTTGCTGTTTGTGAGGGAGGTTTTTTTTTTAATGCTATTGAAATTATAGCCCTGAACAATAGGGTAACATTCATATGCTGAGGCCCCATTGAATTATTATTTTTTAATAGTGGAAATGTTTCTGAAATTGACTGGTACAATGTATACACGCTGAGTGTTCACTATATTATTACTTTTTGCTAGTGGGAAGGGCTGAGGAAATGGAATAAAACAGTTCCAAAATCTCAGCGGTACGTGATGGGAGCTTGAAACACATACTTACACTTTTTAAAAAGATCTAGAAAATATAGTGGTGAGGGAAGTTTATCTGAGAAAGTTCACTTTGGAAGTAACATGGTGACTAAATTATTATTATTGACATAAAGCTGATTTACAAGAAAAACTCACATCCTTAATGCTTGTAACATGTTGGCTGCTTTTTATCCAGAATTTGTCTTCTTTCCATCTCTGCCCACATTTCAGCATTTATTCACTCTAGTTAATGACTTTAAAATATTAAAAATCTCCCTCAATATGTACCCAAGGGTCAGTGGCACCTGGTTAAGATGGGAAGGAAATTGACAAAGATCAAATCTCTGACCCAAACTCTCAAGGCTGTTGGCTGTGTTTCCTGGCCTCGCTCACCGTCCCCGACGCGTACTCTGCTCCTGAGTGGGGGAACTCAGCCTGATAAATTACAGGCTGCTCCCTGCTCACCAGAGTGGGGAAGGGGAGCCAGATGGAAGGAAACGTGGAGGTCCCTCTGTCACTACTGGCCGGCTGCCACCACCTGGGCACTCTGTGCTCCTTGCCGAGGGAGTGTCACTGTCCTGCCTGTGTAACGGGCTGGCCATTCGCAGAGCCCTCCAAAGCAAGATGCAACATTGAGCCACGTTGTCATGGTTACTTAGTCATTTCCCCAGAGTCCTGACATCAGTGTCTCCAAGGGGCAAGAGCTCCACCTCATGCATATGCATGTGCGCGGCAGGGGCCTTGCCGCATCTGAGCATCTTATAGTATTTTTAGTAGAAAATGATAGTGAGGGAGGGAAAGGTGACATACAGAATGGAAGTAAAAATGACAAGAGGGCATGTTATTAAATGAACAAATGAAGTTGCTTGCTAGCCGAACCGGGAGAAGACAGGAAGGGTTAATGCTGAGTTGGGATTCCCAGGTTTAAATTAGCCATCTGCTTGGTCACGCTGGGCTCTCACTCACATTTTCAGAGCTTTATACTTCTTAGATGACTTTCCCAGACAATGTCTTATTTGACTGTCAAAACTGCCCATGACAAACATGCGGCTGGGGAGACCTTCGATGTGCAGCAGATGAGGAGATGGATACTCAGAGGAGTGAGGCACCTTGGAGGTTCACACAATTGTGTGATGAGGGCTCATCACACAGTCTCAGCTCCCAGCCTGAGTTTCCTTCTGTTTCCACTATCTCCAGTCTTTGAGGAACTGAGAACTTTTAGAAGGTAGAGACTTTTCAGGGGACAGTATTAAATGATGATCTTGTCTGAATCATTGTGCATCTGTCTATGGCACCCCCCACATAGTACACACTTAATCACTTAATGAATAGTGAATGAATAAAGTTCATGTTAGAGGGGCCCTGGGGCTTCCTGGAAAAGCCAGACAATTTACTGTTTTGCATCACACATGTACCCATGTGAAATTAGAAGTTAACGTTTTTCAAAATGAAACAGTTATGTTGAAAGAGTAGGTCATGGCTGAGTACAGTGCCTCATGCCTGTAATCCCAGCACTTTGAGTGGCTGAGGCAGGAGGATTGCTTGAAGTCAGGAGTTCAAGAGCAGCCTAGGCAACATAGTGAGACCCTGTCTCTACAAAAAAACTAAAAAAAATTAGCTGGGTGCAGTAGCAGTGGCGTGCGCCTATAGTCCCAGCTATTCAGGAGGATGGCTTGAGCCCAGAAGTTTGAGGCTGCAGTGAGTTATGATCGCTCCACTACACTTCAGCCTGGATGACTGAGACCGAGGCTCTTAAAAAATAAAAAATAAATAACTTTAGAAAAAGTAGGTCATCTGAGGTAAACCTCCAGTTAATGCAGCGCCCCATGCCCAGATTGATACCCTGTTTCAGAGTCTTCCTGTGACCATGTCAGTTACCAAAACACCATACAGTCCCATGGAACAGCACAGAAGCCCTGTGCCCAGATGCGGATGATGGCAGAGGGAGCAGAAAAACCCAGTAGGTATAAGATTACTTAGTGCCGCGTAATTGTCGCATCAAGGAAATCCTGCAGTTTGTCACAAGTTATTTAACAGTTGAAGTGACTAAGCCGGAACCATGAAAGGTAGACTAGACCAGGGACATTTTCTAACTTAAAGGCACACGGGGTATTGTTCACGGGAGAATCCACCTCACTTAGATGAGGGCAGCTGTGGCATTCGGGCTGCAAACAAGCCCTGAATTGTGAGGATGAAGATTCCGAGTGTGGGTGGTTCTCAGCTTAGAAGGTGGATTTGCAATGAACAGGTCGAGCTAAAAATGTTAACTTCTAATTTCACATTGGTGCAATGTTGCCCCTGGGTCTCTGGGTTAGAAAAAGCGTTAGCAGGTGTCTGTGGCAGAGATTCTTGGGGTTAAGAGCTGTGTCTTTTCCACCTCTAGTCCCCTTGGGAGGGTCCACACCAGGGGACAAGTGGTTCAAGTTTTCTGTGTCTCTCTTTTGAAGGGTGACAGGGGAGCTAATTTCTTGTGTCTTTTATTTCTACACCCCAAATGAAGCTTGAATGAGTCAGGGCTCACCATGTTATTCCATATATCAATTCTTGCAGAACAAATAGCCCCCAAATTTAGTAGCTTCAAACACCAACCAATTTATTATATATCATCATTTTGCTGTCAAGAATTCAAACAGGTCTTGGCTGCACAATTCTTCTGCTTGTGTGACATTGTTTGAGGCCTGTGGCTTTGGTGTGGATGGCTGGAAGGGTAGACTCAGCTGGGAGTGTCAACCAGGGTGGCCCTGTCAGGGTTGTGGTTGGCTCAGGCCTCCAAGAATGAGTGTTTCAAAAGACCCAGGAAGATGCCACTAGTCTTCTTGTAACCTGGTCTAAGAAATCCATGAACACCCCTTCTGCCACAGTCTACTGGTCAAGCGAGTCACTGAGTATAATCAATCACCTTTCTTCCCTCTGTTCCTCACATTTTTCCTCTCTTGCTGTCACCTGGAAGTAGCAAAGTCTGCTTCTTTGGGTGCACTCAGAAAACCCCCATGCTCTCTTAGCTGTAGGAATCTGGGAGACAACCAGGGGGCCACCTGCTTTGGTCTGCTAGCTGAGGTGAGCTCCTACTTCCCCAGTGCCCTAGAGCTTTGCCATCACTGGCTCCCCACAGCCCCTCTCTGCAGGGAGCTCTGCTCAGACAGTCCTGCATTTTATGATTTCCCTGACTCTTACTTGTGATGTTTCTTCTGATAATTCTTCTCAACTTCAGCCTATTCCTGCACAACAAATTAACCATGGCTGTAGCAGCTTAAAGCGACACTTACTGGTTATCTCATGTTTCTGTAGGTCAGAGGTCCAGGGAAATGTGAATGGATTCTCTGCTTGGGGCCTCACAACACCAAAAACAAGGTATCATCTGGAATGGGCTCTGGGGAAGAATCCATTTTCAAGCACGTGCAGGTTGCTGGCAGGACCCAGTTCCTTGTGGTTGTACAATTGAGGTCCCATTTCTGTGATACATGGCCCCCACCATAGTCAAACTAGCAAAGGCACATGGAGTCCTCATGCTTTGTATTTTTCTGACTCTCTCTTCTACCTCTTCCTTTGAAGGCTCATGTGATGATATTGGGCCCACCCATAAAATCCAGGGTAATCTTCCTATTTAAAAGTCAACTGTTTAGTAACCTTAATGACATCTGCCCCATCCCTCCTGCCATGTGCCATAACAGCAGAGCAGAGATTGTGCAGACCAGAATATGCCACAACAGGTAGAAACCACTATCCAGAGGCCATAGCCCATGCCCGATTGAGGGCCCCATACCCTGTTCTTTCTCTTGAAGTGTTGAGCAGTCTTCAGGATATGGTTCCAGAAAGAACTAAGGAACTCCTGGACTCTGCTTCTGGGGTCAGAGCCTCCATCAACATGGTTTGTCTAGTCCTGCAGCCATACTGGCCTTCTTGTTCCTTCAGAAGGACTTTTCTTTACACTTGCTGTCTCCTCCATCTAGAGTACCCTCTATCCTTCTCCCAAATCCTCTACAAAGCTGGATTCTTTATTCCCTTTGAATGTTAGCCCAAATAACTCTTATCAGAGACCCTTTTCTTATCCTAATAAAATGCCATCTTTTTCCTTATCTTGTTCCGTTTTTCTTTGTAGTTCTTGCCACCCCTACTATTGCATATTCTTTATTTATGGCATGTCTGTAATCACCAGACATTGTTCTAGGTCCCTGAGATCTACCTTAGTGCCAGGTAGACCAGGTTTCCACTCGCAGGGAACTTAAATACTGGTGAGAGATAGAGTTGGGTGATGACCAAGTAGACAATTCAAGAAACAAGCAAACCCTAGGTTGCAATAAATGCTGCAAAACAAACAAAGTTATGTGAAAGAGCTACTGTAATTACAGGTACAAAGTTCCTGAAGCAAAGATAATCTTGGAGGGGGAGAGGAGCAACAAGAAGGCTAGAGGGCCCAGAGTGGCATGAGCCCTCTAAGAGGGGTGGGCAGTGGCAGGATTGCACAGTTTTTAAGAACATGATAAGGAGTTTAAATTTTTTTTGTTATACTTTAAGTTTTAGGGTACATGTGTACAGTGTGCAGGTTTATTACATATGTATGCATGTGCCATGTTGGTGTGCTGCACCCATTAGCTCGTCATTTACATTAGGTATATCTCCTAATGCTATCCCTCCCCCCTCTCCCCACCCCGCAACAGGCCCCGGGATGTAATGTTCCCCTTCCTGTGTCCAAATGTTCTCATTGTTCAATTCCCACCTATGAGTGAGAACATGCGGTGTTTGGTTTTTTTGTCCTTGCGATAGTTTGCTGAGAATGATGGTTTCCAGCTTCATCCATGTCCCTACAAAGGACATGAACTCATGCTTTTTAATGGCTGCATAGTATTCCATGGTGTATATGTGCCACATTTTCTTAATCCAGTCTATCATTGTTGGACATTTGGGTTGGTTCCAAGTCTTTGCTATCGTGAATAGTGCCGAAATAAACATACGTGTTCATGTGTCTTTATAGCAGCATGATTTATAGTCCTTTGGGTATATACCCAGTAATGGGATGGCTGGGTCAAATGGTATTTCTAGTTCTAGATCCCTGAGTAATCACCACACTGACTTCCACAATGGTTGAACTAGTTTACAGTCCCACCAACAGTGTAAAAGTGTTCCTATTTCTCCACATCCTCTCCAGCACCTGTTGTTTCCTGACTTTTTAATGATTGCCATTCTAACTGGTGTGAGATGGTATCTCATTGTGGTGTTGATTTGCATTTCTCTGATGGCCAGTGATGATGAGCATTTTTTCATGTGTCTTTTGGCTGCATAAATGTCTTCTTTTGAGAAGTGTCTGTTCATGTCCTTCGCCCACTTTTTGATGGGGTTGTTTGTTTTTTTCTTGTAAATTTGCTTGAGTTCACTGTAGATTCTGGGTATTAGCCCTTTGTCAGATGAGTAGATTGCAAAACTTTTCTCCCATTCTGTAGGTTGCCTGTTCACTCTGATGGTAGTTTCTTTTGCTGTGCAGAAGCTCTTTAGTTTAATTAGATCCCATTTGTCAATTTCGACTTTTGTTGCCATTGCTTTTGGTGTTTTAGACATGAAGTCCTTGCCCATGCCTATGTCCTGAACGGTATTGCCTAGGTTTTCTTCTAGGGTTTTTATGGTTTTAGGTCTAACATTTAAGTCTTTAATCCATCTTGTATTAATTTTTGTATAGGGTGTAAGGAAGGGATCCAGTTTCAGCTTTCTACATATGGCTAGCCAGTTTTCCCAGCACCATTTATTAAATAGGGAATCCTTTCCCCATTGCTTGTTTTTGTCAGGTTTGTCAAAGATCAGATAGTTGTGGATGTGTGGCATTATGTCTGAGGGCTCTGTTCTGTTCTATTGGTCTATATCTCTGTTTTGGTACCAGTACCATGCTGTTTTGGTTACTGTAGCCTTGTAGTATAGTTTGAAGTCAGGTAGCATGATGCCTCCAGCTTAGTTCTTTTGGCTTAGGATTGACTTGGCAATGTGGGCTCTTTTTTGGTTCCATATGAATTTTAAAGTAGTTTTTTCCAATTCTGTGAAGAAAGTCATTGGTAGCTTGATGGGGATGGCATTGAATCTGTAAATTACCTTGGGCAGTATGGCCATTTTCACAATATTGATTCTTCCTACCCATGAGCATGGAATGTTCTTCCATTTGTTTGTGTCCTCTTTTATTTCATTAAGCAGTTGTTTGTAGTTCTCCTTGAAAAGGTCCTTCACATCCCCTGTAAGTTGGATTCCTAGGTATTATATTCTCTTTGAAGCAATTGTGAATGGGAGTTCACTCATGATTTGGCTCTCTGTTTCTCTGTTATTGGTGTATAAGAATGCTTGTGATTTTTGTACATTGATTTTGTATCCTGAGACTTTGCTGAAGTTGCTTATCAGCTTAAGGAGATTTTGGGCTGAGACAATGGGGTTTTCTAGATATACAATCATGTCATCTGCAAACAGGGACAATTTGACTTCCTCTTTTCCTAATTGAATACCCTTTATTTCCTTCTCCTGCATGATTGCCCTGGCCAGAACTTCCAACACTATGTTGAATAGGACTGGGGAGAGAGGGCATCCCTGTCTCATGCCAGTTTTCAAAGGGAATGCTTCCAGTTTTTGCCCATTCAGTATATTGGCTGTGGGTTTGCATAGATAGCTCTTATTATTTTGAGATACACCCCATCAATACCTAATTTATTGAGAGTTTTTAGCATGAAGCGTTGTTGAATTTTGTCAAAGGCCTTTTCTGCATCTATTGAGATAATCATGTGGTTTTTGTCTTTGGTTCTGTTTATATGCTGATTACATTTATTGATTTTCGTATGTTGAACCAGCCTTGCATCCCAGGGATGAAGCCCACTTGATCATGGTGAATAAGCTCTTTGATGTGCTGCTGGATTTTGTTTGCCAGTATTTTATTGAGGATTTTTGCATTGATGTTGATCAGGGATATTGGTCTAAAATTCTCTTTTTTTGGTTATGTCTCTGCCAGGCTTTGGTATCAGGATGATGCTGGCCTCATAAAATGAGTTAGGGAGGATTCCCTCTTTTTCTATTGATTGGAATAGTTTCAGAAGGAATGGTACCAGCTCCTCCTTGTACCTCTGGTAGAATTCAGCTGTGAATCCATCTGGTCCTGGACTTTTTTTTGGTTGGTAAGCTATTAATTATTGCCTCAATTTCAGAGCCTGTTATTGGTCTATTCAGAGATTCAACTTCTTCCTTGTTTAGTCTTGGGAGAGTGTATGTGTTGAGGAATTTATCCATTTCTTCTAGATTTTCTAGTTTATTTGTGTAGAGGTGTTTATTCTCTGATGGTAATTTGTATTTCTGTGGGATCAGTGGTGGTGATATCCCCTTTATCATTTTTTATTGTGTCTATTTGATTCTTCTCTCTTTTCTTCTTTATTAGTCTTGCTAGCGATCTATTAATTTTGTTAATCTTTTCAAAAAACCGGCTCCTGGATTCATTGATTTTTTTGAAGGGTTTTTTGTGTCTCTATTTCTTCAGTTCTGCTCTGATCTTAGTTATTTCTTGCCTTCTGCTAGCTTTTGAATGTGTTTGCTCTTGCTTCTCTAGTTCTTTTAATTGTGATGTTAGGGTGTCAATTTTAGATCTTTCCTGCTTTCTCTTGTGGGCATTTAGTGCTATAAATTTCCCTCTACACACTGGTTTGAATGTGTCCCAGAGATTCTGGTATGTTGTGTCTTTGTTCTCGTTGGTTTCAAAGAACATCTTTATTTCTCCCTTCATTTCGTTATGTACCCAGTAGTCATTCAGGAGCAGGTTGTTCAGTTTCCATGTAGTTGAGTGGTTTTGAGTGAGTTTCTGGATCCTGAGTTCTAGTTTGATTGCACTGTGGTCTGAGAGACAGTTTGTTATAATTTCTGTTCTTTTACATTTGCTGAGGAGTGCTTTACTTCGAACTATGTGGTCAATTTTGGAACAGGTGTGGTGTGGTGCTGAAAAGAATGTATATTCTATTGATTTGGGGTGGAGAGTTCTGTAGATGTCTATTAGGTCCACTTGGTGCAGAGCTGAATTCAATTCCTGGATATCCTTGTTAACTTTCTGTCTCGTTGATCTGTCTAATGTTGACAGTGGGGTGTTAAAGTCTCCCATTATTATTGTGTGGGAGTCTAAGCCTCTTTGTAGGCCACTCAGGACTTGCTTTATGAATCTGGGTGCTCCTGTATTGGGTGCATATATATTTAGGATAGTTAGCTCTTCTTGTTGAATTGATCCCTTTACCATTATGTAATGGCCTTGTTTGTCTCTTTTGATCTTTGTTGGTTTAAAGTCTGTTTTATCAGAGACTAGGATTGCAACCCCTGTCTTTTTTTGTTATCCATTTGCTTGGTAGATCTTCCTCCATCCCTTTATTTTGAGCCTATGTGTGTCTCTGCACGTGAGATGGGTTTCCTGAATACAGCACACTGATGGGTCTTGACTGTTTATCCATTTTGCCAGTCTGTGTCTTTTAATTGGAGCATTTAGCCCATTTACATTTAAGGTTAATATTGTTATTGTGAATTTGATCCCGTCATTATGATGTTAGCTGGTTATTTTGCTCGTTAGTTGATGCAGTTTCTTCTTAGCCTCGATGGTCTTTACAATTTGTCATGTTTTTCCAGTGGCTGGTACCGGTTGTTCCTTTCCGTGTTTAGTGCTTCCTTCAGGGGCACTTTTAGGGCAGGCCTGGTGGTGGCAAAATCTCTCAGCATTTGTTTGTCTGTAAAGTGTTTCATTTCTCCTTCACTTATGAAGCTTAGTTTGGCTGGATATGAAATTCTGGGTTGAAAATTCTTTTCTTTAAGAATGTTGAGGCCAAGCGTAGTGGCTCACACCTGTAATCCCAGCACTTTGGGAGGCCGAGGCGGGCGGATCACGAGGTCAGGAGGTCGAGACCATCCTGGCTAACAAGTTTGAAACCCCGTCTCTACTAAAAATACAAAAAGTTAGCCTGGCGTGGTGGCGGGCACCTGAAATCCCAGCTACTCGGGAGGCTGAGGCAGGAGAATGGCATGAACCCGCGTGGCGGAGCTTGCAGTGAGCCGAGATTGCACCACTGCACTCCCGCCTGGCCGACAAGTGAGACTCCGTCTCAAAAAAAAAAAAAAAAAAAGAGGATGTTGAATATTGGCCCCCACTCTCTTCTGGCTTGTAGATTTTCTGCCGAGAGATCAACTGTTAGTCTTAGTCTGATGGGCTTCCCTTTGTGGGTAACCCGATCTTTCTCTCTGGCTGCCCTTAACATTTTTTCCTTCATTTCAACTGTGGTGAATCTGACAATTATGCATCTTGGAGTTGCTCTTCTCGAGGAGTATCTTTGTGGTGTTTTCTGTGTTTCCTGAATCTGAGTGTTGGCCTGCCTTGCTAAATTTGGGGAAGTTCTCCTGGATGATATCCTGCAGAGTGTTTTCCAACTTGGTTCCATTTTCCCCGTCACTTTCAGGTACACCAATCAGATGTAGATTTGGTCTTTTCACATAGTCCCATATTTCTTGGAGGCTTTGTTCCTTTCTTTTTATTCTTTTTTCTCTAAACTTCTCTTCTTCCTTCATTTCATTCATTTGATCTTCCATCACTGATACCCTTTCTTCCAGTTGATCGAATCGGCTACTGAGGCTTGTGCATTCATCACGTAGTTCTCGTGCCGTGGTTTTCAGCTCTATCAGGTCCTTTAAGGACTTCTCTGCATTGGTTATTCTAGTTAGCCATTCATCTAATCTTTTTTCAAGGTTTTTAACTTCTTTGCCATGGGTTCGAACTTCTTCTTTTATCTCGGAGTAGTTTGATTGTCTGAAGCCTTCTCTGAATTCGTCAAGGTCATTCTGTGTCCACCTTTGTTCCGTTGCTGGTGAGGAGCTGCGTTCCTTTGGAGGAGGAGAGGTGCTCTGAGTTTTAGAATTTTCAGTTTTTCTGCTCTGTTTTTTCCCCATCTTTGTGGTTTTACCTACGTTTGATCTTTGATGATGGTGACGTACTGATGGGGTTTTGGTGCGAATGTCCTTTCTGTTTGTTAGTTTTCCTTCTAACAGTCAGGACCGTCAGCTGCAGGTCTGTTGGAGTTTGCTAGAGGTCCACTCCAGACCCTGTTTGCCTGGGTATCAGCAGCAGAGGCTGTAGAACAGCGGATGTTGGTGAACAGCAAATGTTGCTGCCTGATCATTCCTCTGGAAGTTTTGTCTCAGAGGAGTACCTGGCCGTGTGACGTTTCAGTCTGCCCCTACTAGGGTGTGCCTCCCAGTTAGGCTACTCGGGGGTCAGGGACCCACTTGAGGAGGCAGTCTGTCCATTCTCAGATCTCCAGCTGCGTGCTGGGAGAACTACTACTCTCTTCAAAGCTGTCACACAGGGACATTTAAGTCTGCAGAGGTTTCTGCTGCCTTTTGTTTGGTTATGCCCTGCCCCCAGAGGTGGAGTCTACAGAGGCAGGTAGGCCTCCTTGAGCTACGGTGGGCTCCACCCAGTTCTAGCTTCCTGGCAGCTTTGTTTACCTACTCAAGCCTCGGCAATGGCGTGCGCCCCTCCCCCAGCCTTGCTGCTGCCTTGCAGTTTGATCTCAGACTGCTGTGCTAGCAATGAGTGAGGCTCTGTGGGCGTAGGATCCTCCGAGCCAGGCGCGGGATACAATCTCCTAGTGTGCTGTTTGCTAAGACTGTTGGAAAAGCACAGTATTAGGGTCGGAGTGACCCGATTTTCCAGATGCCATTTGTCACCCCTTTCCTTGGCTAGGAAAGGGAATTCCCTGACCCCTTGTGCTTCCTGGGTGAGGCAACGCCTCACCCTGCTTCAGCTCATGCTCGGTGCACTGCACCCACTGTCCTGCACCCACTGTCCGACAATCCCCAGTGAGATGTACCCGGTACCTCAGTTGG
This sequence comes from Pongo pygmaeus, assembly GCF_028885625.2. NCBI lineage: Eukaryota > Metazoa > Chordata > Mammalia > Primates > Hominidae > Pongo > Pongo pygmaeus. Next base: position 40,138,368 of record NC_072390.2, on the reverse strand, counting down.
AAATGCAGAAATTATTTGTCTTCTGCGTTGCTCATGCTGGGAGCTGTAGACTGGAGCTGTTCCTATTCGGCCATCTTGGCTCCACCCTGCTAAATTTTATTTTAAAGGCAATGCGAAGTCACTGAAATGTTTTAAGCAGAAGAATAAACTGACCTAAGTTAGATTTTTAAAAGACAATTCTTATGTGTAGAAAACAAAGTGGGATTGAGGTGATGTCAGATGGAATTGGGGACACCAATTTTGGAGCTATTGCAGTGGCCCAGGTGTGATAGAGCATGGAGGCCTGGCTGTGCAGGTGGAGTAGAGGTGCACAGAAGTCGGCAAATAAGGGATATATTTTGAAGTTAAACTAAAGAAACTTGCTTCTCAGTGAGATAGATATTAAAACAAATCAGCGGTGACTCCTGGGCTTTTGACTTCAGCAACTTGGTGAATGGGAGGCCATCTACCCAAAAGGGAATTAATGAACAAGGAGCAAACTCAGGGTGGGACTCAAGAATTCTGTTTGGCAATGTTAGCTTTAATAGTGACTATTACACATCCAGGTAATGTCTGCAAGTTATTAGGAAGGCCAAAACTACAGATCAGCTTGGAAATTGGTGGTGTGGTATTTAAAACCATACGGCTGCCTGAGCTCACCTAGGGAGAGACTGCAGGGCCTTTGGCTAAGCCCTTGGGTATCCTGCCACATCCATTGAGTTTGGGCAAAGAGGAAAAGCCAATCAAAAAGAGGCCAAGTGAAGGAGGAGGACAACCAAGAGACGGCGTTATCACAGAAGCAAAAGAACAAGACTGATTCAAGAAAGGCAGGGTCAACATGTCCCGTGTCCCATGTCCCATGCTGCTGAGTGGCAGAAGCAGAAGGCAGAACAGTGCCTCTGCTATCTCTTGGCAGGAGAAGAAGTGAAAACAAACATCAGCTCCATTAGGGATGAAGAAACAAATGGGAAGTGAGGAAGTGGAGACTGGGGCTCATTCAAGATGTTTTGCAATGAAGGGAGAAGAAAATGGAGTGAGTCAAGGGACAGTTTTTAAAAGGTAGAGATTCTTGCAAAGACTGTTTGCTGATACAAGTGATTTAATAGGAAGGAAGGCACGATGGCTCAGGAAAGGGAGAGTAGAGACATTTGCAGTGAAATCCTTGAAAATGTGAGAGGAGAGTACACAACGAGAGGCTCAGGCTCTGATCTAACAGCATTGTGCCAGAAGCCCCCTCAGAACTATTGCCCGGTCTGACTTTCAAAAAATATAAGGCCTTACTAATACTCACATGCCTTCTACCCTTCTGTAAGGCAAAGTTCCTGACCTTCCCCTGCTGCACTAGGTAAAGACAACTATTGACAGAAAAGGAAATCTCCTCACATAAGACCACATTGATGAAAGCTTTCCAGAAATAGATGTGAGCAATATCATGGGTCAGTTGCATTTTTTTTTTTTTTTTTTTTTTTTTTTATGAGATGGAGTCTTGCTCTTGCTGCCTAGGCTGGAGTGCAGTGGCGTGATCTCAGCTCACTGCATCCTCCGCCTCCCAGGTTCAAGCAATTCTCTGCCTCAGCCTCCTGAGTAGCTGGGATTACAGGCACCCGCCACCATGCCTGGCTAATTTTTGTACTTTTAGTAAAGAGAGGGTTTCACCATGTTGGCCAGGCTGGTCTTGAACTCCTGACCTCAGGTGATCCACACGCCTTGGCCTCCCAAAGTGCTGGGAATACAGGTGTGAGCCACTGTGCCTGGCCAGTTGGAGATGTTTTAATCAGCAAAAGGCTTTAGTAGTTTTATTTTCCTTCTAAACATTTGTTGAGCCCCTACCATATCCCCAGCGTCTTTCTAAGGGCTTTCACATACCTGATGTAGTTTAATCATGTAACAACTACAGGTTGGTGCTATTGTTCTGTTCACAGCTGCAGAAACTGAAGCTCAGAGTGGGAAAGGGACTTGCCCAAGGTAACATTGAGACCACTAGCAGAGCCAGCAGGAATCAACCACAGAGCTCCTTCTATGACAACCTAATGTTGCAGCAACTTGGAGACTTCCCTTTTATATTCATTTTCTATTGCTTCTGTAACAAATTACCACAAATTTAGTGGTTTCACGTAACACACATTTATTACCTGACAGTTCTGTAGTTCAGAAGTCTGGTACAAGTCTTCAGTGTGGCTAAAATGAAGGCATCTGCAAGGCTGCATTTCTTGCTGGAGCAAGGAAATCTGTTCTCTTGCTCCTTCAGATTGTTGACAGTATTTGGTTCCTTGTGGTTGTAGGACTGCAGTCCCTCTTTTCTTGCTGGCTGTCAGTGGAGGGCCATTCCTGGTGTCTAGAAATTGGCTATATCCCTCTGTTCATGGCCTCTTTCCTCCATCTTCAAGACCAGACATGATGGGTTGAAATAAGTCTCTCACTTTGAACCTCTCCTGCCCTTCCTTTCACCATATCTCTCAGAATTTCCTACTTTCCTCTTCCACTTTTAAAGGCTTGTGTGATTAAATCGGATCCACCCAGATAATCCAGGACTATTTCCGTGTCTTAAGGTATTAGCCTTAATCCCATCTGCAAACTTCATTTCATGCCATGCAACATCAGCCTGTTCACAGGTTTGGGGTATTAGGCTGTGGATATCTTTGAGAGGCCATCATTCTGTTGTATCATACACCTTTCATTTATGTGTATATTGATAAAGTGGTGGAATATTGATGTGTTTGAAATTATGCTTTCTCACGAATGATGAAATATAAAATAATTTTGTCATATGTGCTCACTGATCAGGAGTTGGGGATTAAGAATGGCTGGAATATTCTCAAATGATTATGGTGTAATTCTGAGCTAGATTTGGAGAAGAGCCAGATAATTTTTCTTTTTCTCTAGAAGAGTAAGAAGGAAGCATTTTTGAGGATAGAAAACCATTTACCACATAAGTAATGGTAAGCAGAAACTGCTGAATCATCACTTGGTGAACCCTCCCCCCGCCGCCCTCCTGACCCAAGTTACATGTCATCTTCTGGGAAAACTTCCCAGACCTCTCTAGATGGATTTAAGAGCTGTTCTCACAGTGCTTTGTTCATAGGTGCTACGACAGTACAGACACCCTATGGCTCTAACAACTTATGCCTATAACTGATTCCTCCATTGAACAGTTGTGTACATCTCTGTGTTCTTGAATCCCAGTGAGTGTCTGGTGCAGGGTTGTCAGTGTCAGGACAAAGCTCCATGAAAGGATGGGCGAAAGCTGGAGCTCTATCATGTCTAGCTATTCCTCAGAAGGGAGACCAGGGTTAGGAGAACCAGCTACTGGTAACCGGTTGAGTGGATGCTTGGGTTATAAAGAGATATGGAGAAGGAGGCATCTAATTCTCACTATTACTGAGCTGGGCCAAGGCCAGGTTCATTTACTCAGTAAGAACATGCTGCCCCCTTACTAGGTACCAGACCCTGAGGTAGACAACAGTGGTATACACGTGAATAAACCCAATCCCTGAACAATAGATACTGGGGACTGCCAGAGGTAGGAGCAAGGGAGAGGGAAAGAGTTAGAAAACTACCCATTGGAATTATGCTCACTACTTGGGTGACAGGATCAATCGTGCCCCAAATCTCAGCATCATGCAATACACTAATATAGCAAACCTGCACATGTGCTCCCTGAATCTAAGTTATAAAAGTTGAAAAAAACCAAAACCCAGTGCTTGCTCTGATGTGTCTCAATCCAGGAAACACTGAATAAAGACTTCTAGTCAATTGCTTCTTCTTTGTTGTCTTTTTAACTTTTTATTAAATAAAACATATACATAGAAAATTATACACATTCTTCATGGAGCTCGATGAATTTTCACAAATCAAACAAGCCATATAAGCAACAACTAGATCAGGAAATAAAACACTACCAGCACAGTAATGTATTTATTTTTCCAATTCCCATTGTCATTCTTTTTGTGCTGCCTGGAAGTGCTGGACTTCAGTGTGACGGATGGATCCAGAACCCACCCTGTAAGTAAACAGATGAGGTGTTGTGTGCCCTTCCTGCTTGGGAAACTATCTTAGTGTCATCTTCAGGCACTAATATTTAGCAGTAGGTTCTGTTGGGAGAATAATGTTCAGTTTTGCTTACTCAGGAGTCATGACTATCCCAAAACATGGCAGAGAATAAATGAACAAATACTAATGTCAAATATTTATGTGCGAAAATGCATTGTGGAATATAAGCATTAGGTGTGGTCCTTTAAGAATAATCTACTTATAAGAACAGAGTATGTGAAAGATAACAAATATTATGGAACACCTTGTAGAAGACACTGATGAAAGACATAAACCAGTGTCTTGGGGGACTCTTGGGGGTTCCACCGAGGTGCTTCTGAGGGGGTGTGTGTAGTGGTTAAGGCATGGTGTAGGCTGGAGGTTTTCTGGGTACTCGGAGGAGAGAGAGCTTGTGGTGCTTTGGGCAGGGCCAAGCAGAAGGTAAGTGCATTTGGGAAGGAGAGCAGAGGTGAGGTGCATCCTAAAAGAAGTCTATGGAGAGGGACTTTGTGAGATCTTTGAAGGCCACTCACTCTGTGCAGACTTCATGACTTTCAAAGTCCATCGGGCCAGACGGAACATTTATAAGAGAGATGTGGAGGTGAGGGCTGCAGCAGCTAAGTGTGCTCATCCTGTTTACTAAGGGAGCTGTCACTTAGCATCACTGATTGTGATTCTATGGGAATTTTGGCTCAGTAGGGCTAGATCTTCAGGTTTTCCATGAGATGCTGAAAATCCAGATTACTGTGGGCAAATATCCTGATTTTTAAAACATCGGTTTATTTCGTTAAGAACACAGTGCTCAGGACAAGCGGAGCCGTGTGTCAGAATGAATAGGTCCAGGAAGGCACTTTGGGGCTCTGGAGAAGTTCCAGAAAGGCACTTTTGGGCTCTGGAGAAACACTTAGCCACCCACACTTCTGAGCAGAGGACAGGCTGCTCCCTGGGCTTGGTGAGCGTTTCCCCTGAAGCTCTGAAATGTAGACACATTCTGATTGGAGCAGGATTAGCATGATTAACTATGGAAAAACATACAGTAACTGCCTTTCTTAACAAACAATCTGAATCTGAAACCAAGGAAAAAACAACCCCCCTTCCCTTTCCTGAGTCTTACGTTCTTGTATTTGTCACTACAGCTAAGGGTAAGTGGCATTTTCCTCTGTGACCGGGGGTTTGGTTCTTTGCCGCAGCTCCCCGTATTGACAGAACTTCCCAAGGTATTGTTTTTTGTTTTTGTTTTTTCCACGAGTATTGACTACCTCTGGCAATTTACAGAAACGTTCCTGAGAATTTCTGATCACCCACATACCACTGCACCTGTGTGGCCAAGAAATGAGCACATCGTCAGAAGGTCTGCGGTTGAAAAGTCTTACCTATTCCTTTTGAAAAGTGAGAAGTGGTCACCTCTGCTCCTCCTCATACAATCCAAATGAAATTCAAGCAGCTACTGCAATTGTGTTGGAGATCAAAGTGCTAATTACTTGTTTCTGGAATCCACTTTTCTGACGATGGCTCTTTTAAAACTTGTAATCACATAGACACCACTGTGGAATGATATCATGTGCTTTTTCATAGGAAGCTGACTTAGGTTTCATGTAAAGCAGTTCTGCCCATCTTACCCATGAGTGCACTCCAAGATGGCCCCATGTTAAAAACAGAGCAACAACCTCCAACCACTTTCTCCCAACACACCACACAAAACACCATCACCATCAAGAAACAGCCCCCTTCCCCACCAGATGAAAGAAACTTTTAAAACTTAAGTGTATCATTTGAAGTTGAGATAGTCTTCAGACCTGCAATGGATAATTTATTTATGGTCCCTTCCTTTGATTATCTCTGGTCATTACCTCTGATCGGAAAGTAGCTCTCCATCAGAGGTGTGGTTTTCATGTGTGCCTGGCCTATCTGCCTCCCCGCCTCTTCCCGGCCATTGCAGTGCCCAGGACCCCAATAAGGGCTGCAGGGCTTGGTGTGCCTCAGCTCTGACTCAACTCAGGCAGTGGTTGTACACAACTGCACTGCCAGCAGACAATCACCATTGATGATGGCTGTCCCATTTCTCTTGACACCCATCTGTGTTGGCCCCTTCATCTCCTCACCTGAGAAACCGCAGAGTGGTGGCACATATCATTAGGTGATAGCTCTTGATAAGCAGGAACACATGAAGGCTGGGAATGTCAAATATGTGAATTCATATTCAGTTTTAATAAACTGAAGTAATTAGTTGAAACGCAATAGAAAGTGACAGTCTCTGACATATAAAAGACGACCAGATGACAGAGACAGAGCTGTTCTTCATTGCACTAATATCCGTTTCTTCATCAACCTGGAATTCCTCAATTTTTTGGCATTTCAATTACATTGTAAAATGAATTTGTAAAATTTGCACATCTATGCCTTTTTCTCTCTTGTTCTTCTGAAAACTTGAGAAGAACTTTTCAGGCATATTCCTTATTTCCCCACCCTGCACACAAGATATGATTGAAAAAGTTTTCTAAGAATTATGTGTGTTTTGAATATCAGTGGTATATCACAGATTCTAAGGAAATGCATATAACTGAAATGGATGGACAAAATAAATAGGGATGTGTGTGTGTGTGTGTGTGTGTGAATGATACATTCTATAAAGGTGGGAACTTTGTCTTATGAATTCAAATCCACCTAAAATAATGCCTGAAATATTCTAGGGCTCAATAACATTTGTTGAATAAATGAATTACTAAATGAGAGAACATTTATAGGACTACAGTGGATTTAATGGTGGCACTGTAATAAACAGGCCCACCTCTGAATCCCCAGAACCTGTAAATGTGATCGTATTTGGAAAAGCATCTTTGCAGATGTAATTAAGGATCTCCAGATGAGATAACCCTGGATTGTCTGAGAGGACCCTAAATCTAATGGCAAGTGTCTTAAGAGACACACAGGGGAGATTTGACAGACAGAAGAGGAGAGGTAATGTGACCACAGAAGCAGAGATTGGAGTGATGTGACCACAAGCCAAGGGACACTTAGAGCCACTCAAAGCTGGGAGTGGAAAAGACTGGAATCTGTCTGATAGCCAATGGAGGGAATGCAGCCTGGCCAACACCTCGATTTGATACTTCTGGCTTCCAGAACTGCAAGAAGATAAATTTTTGTTGTTTTAAGTCAGCATCCTTGTGGAAATTTGTTATGGCAGCCCCAGGAAACTAACAGAGGGACTAAAATGAGAGACATGGACTGCAGTAGAGCATAGTCCTGGGCAGAACTGAATACTACGGTAAATTTTAGGTGAGATTGTGCTATCAGGCATTGCTTCTCGGTGTCAGCATGGGGCAATGTGAGCATGACTGTCGTGTCTTGAAGGAGAAGCTGTTAGCCCTTGTGAGATACACAGTGACCTGTTTATGGCTGTGAGAAAGGACATTCTCCAGGTAGGAGACCTATGAAATGTGGAACAATCTTGGATCTTTAGTGAATATTTCAGAGCTTTAGTTCCTGAAAGTTTGAAAAGCAGAGGATCAGGGGGATGACACCCTTTCCCAGCTGGAGGGGATCTTAAAGATCATTTTCATAGCTCGGTAAGGAGAATGGAAAGCAGTGAAATAATCACATGCTCATTGCAAATTCCAGGGAGGGAAGTGTGGGGAGGTGAGTCAACTGTGCTCCAGCCCTGTCAGACAAAGAGGGTTGCTAAAGCCCATGGAAGTGAGATGAATGCATTTCTGATGACGGCCTCTTCATCATAGTTTGACTGTAACCCCAGATACGTTAAAGCTGCCGTTCAAGCCAGTCCTCACTCCTTGATAATGACAGTGTTTGGGGGAAAAAGAGAAAGGAAAACACATATTTACTTTTTCACCTTAAGCAGTCACGTGGTGAAAACATTGGCTTGTGATGGGTTTGGCCATACCCACAGTGTGTGGCAAGGTCTGGTGGGATTCAGCTTTGATCTTGAGAGAGGCTGTGAGGGGTTTGTTTTTCACAGGGGGTTTAGCCTACAGTTAAGTGCAAACACCTGCTGAAGTACTGGTAATTAGTAGGTAATTAGTAGTTAATGTTCTTAGAATTTAAAAAGAAAGCTTACATAAGTAATTACTTACTATTCCTTATAATGTGCTGCTTTTCTTGAGATTTCATATCCCCAGAACATTTGCCAAGTTCCTAGGTTCCTCAACATACTAAATTGTTTATTAATTACATACGTATATTGCTTTCAGGAAAAAAAATACATTAAATGCTGGGAATAAGAGTGAGTTATCTTTTAAATCACAGTAGAGAACTCGTTAAAATTATAAAATCTGTGACTGGGGGCAGCTCTGGAAGGTGGCCTTGACTTAAAAAAAAAAAATGGATATGACTGGGAAAGAAGAGACAGACAGAGAAAGAATGTTCAGGACCATTTAATAAAACACTAAGCATTCAACACATTTCACAGAAAGGTCCTTTCATGTCAGCAGACACACATCTATGACTTGGCTTGTCAGAAAGACTGCCAGGGTTGCCATTCGTAGGGGTGGGTATTGCCAAGCAAAGCTAAGTGGCACTAACAATCTCAGGCTCTCGGGGTGGCTGAAATGGAGGGACGTTGGAAGACATTAATTAGTGTGCTGTAACTATATTTTCAAAGGATTTTTGCTTTCGATTTTTTTAAAGCAGATTTCTAACCCTGGAGATTCTCCATGCCAACTAGAAATGGGTATTTGTTCACTGACTTTGTTTAGAGGCTGGAGCTCTGAGAATTAAATCTGAAATCTGTTCCTCCCTTTGAACAGCCTCAGAATGTTCAGCTAAGCCATCTTATAACGTCAGTATTCTCATCTTTAAAGTGGGACTAGCACGTGTGGCCCTTTTCTCCTTCCATGTCTCTGCCACTGCACACAAATATACCTCCTAGGGATGTCTCCATGTATTATCTCTGAATACCGTGGTGAGGTATGGAAGTCCCCAAATTCTATATCCACACAGCCAGATCTAATAATATACATATGTAAGATAAGAATTAGGTGATAAATAAATATATATGCTTCAGCTATTGTTTATTCCACAGTGTGGTTTTATTATTTTTCGGTTAATCATTAGTTGTCTTTTTAGAATTCCAAGTTACAAGAATTTTTGAGAAATTAGTAAAGCAAGACATTTGATTAGAATACAAGCAGGGAAAATTGGAATCAAGATTCTGAGGCTGGGAGAGGTCAGAATAAAAACCCCCTCACCACATGATGCTGGAACAAGTTTATTCGTGTTAAGGGAAAAAGGAGCTCCCCAAAGGAACAGGAAAAGAAGGAAAAGCTGGGAGGAACTCGGGGAAAGCCAACCCTGGGCTGGCAGACATTTTAAAATTGTCCTTCTCTTAACATTTGGGGAAGTAATCCCACATAAAAAAGAATCTCCCCTCTAAAATACTATCAGAGGAGAGAGAGTTTAACCTTCCTTGTTTTCTGAGGTACTGTTGTTTTTACAAAATATATACCTGATATATTTCTTAAACTACTGTTTTTCTCTCATTTTATCTTCGATGTCTTCAATGGAAAAATATAACTCTCTGAATTCTGCAGGAGAACTTTTAGTTCTTTTCTCACCTACTTCTCCTCTAGGTAAAAAAATATTCCTTCCTTAGCCATTCCACACTTATCTTATTTTTCAAATCTTTTGCTGTTACATGTACACGTGAGTGTGTGTATGTGTGTGGTTGTGTTATTTTTATCACTACTCTGCTATCGCTTATCACCATTTGTATTATGCATTGATTATTGTTTATTACAGGTCTCACTGGCACTGGATGGTAAGCTCCACCAGGACAGAGACTTTGCCTATCTTTTGAATCAATACATATCCAGCACCTAGCCCAGAGTATGAACCACAGCAGAGTAAAGTAAATAACAGAATAAATGAAATAGGATTTAAGAATGTGACTCAGCACTGCCTATGATAAGGATATTGGTGGCCTCCTGTCTTCAATGTTTACTTTTATACTAAATGAAAATCCAGGATGAAGTTGTCAGTCACTGTGGTTCTCAGACTCTTTTGCTATGTTTGAACATTGAGAATCACTCTCATGTCCAAGTTGCTGGTGGCTTTTATCGATACTGCACTTGCTCTAACTGTATTTTGTTGTCCCACAATTTTTCAGTGTACTGAGGATATTTATTAATCCCCACATGCTGATTTCCGCTCCAACTTGCTGCCAGGTACACATTTTCTATGTATTTCTACAACTTTACGTGGTTGACCTCTCTGAAATCCTAGCTTCCAGAACATTTATTCTTAATTTATGATGAGTATGCAAAATAGATCAGAACCAAGTTACCACATATAGATTTATAAATAAATAACATAATATGTATATATAATTATATATGTATTTGGCTTATAACTGTGCCATTAGTGGAGATTTCCCAGGTACAGTACATATAACAATCTTTACTGTATACAGAGCTCAGAGAAATTGATAAGAAATAGATAGGTGAGGATTAATCATTAATAATTTACAATTAACAGTTAATTAACAATTTGCAATAGACAAAATAGATGGGTTAGAAAATATATGGGAAAATGTTTGATTTCACTGGTAAATAAATACAAATTAAAATAATTCAAGACATTTTTGCTTATCAAATTTGCAAAGATGTAAAGATTTTCTGAATTTTTATCCTTGGTAGATTTCCTGGTTTATCTATTCCCTTCCAACATTTTCATTTTGTTTTTCAGTTTCCTTTTTTTTTCTTTTTAGTGATGAATTTCCCCCCTTTTCTTCTTATTTCCTTTGGAATGAATTTTTAGGAGACTTACAAATCTTGTTTTTGGAATTTATCTTTTTAAAATGTATCTGTTCTTAAAATATTGCTTCCTTTAGAACATTTTGTTGCTGCTGCTGCTTCTTTGAAACTGTCTACATTTGATTTTTTAAGTGATAACTTTTTAGTTATTTTGGAATCTGGAGTGATATTCCTTGACCAGGACATTTTCTCCAGGAGAAGGGCAAGTGGCTTGATATCATAGGGTGAGCTTGAGGTTCTAATGTATCATACATTCTATTTTTAAGGGTAAGGTGTGCATTTTTCCCTAGCCTATGGTCAGTTTTTAGAATGGACTACTCAAGAACTGTATATTAGACACATACATGTTCTAGAAAGAGAGGCAGCTGAATTTCGATTTTTAATGTGTCATATGAGGAAGGATTTTGCACATTCTGTGGAGCTGGAAGATTCAGTGCGCACAAATGGCAAATGCCTAATGCTCAATCCCTCCGTGGGTAGAACATAGCCATGAACAAATGCACTGAGGAGCAGTATTTCACCGACAGGACAAATGTGCTCCCTTGGTCTCCAACTCTTGCTAAACTGTAGTGGCACAAATCCAAGAATCAAAGATGTATCCTAAGCCCGTGTTTCTTTGGGACTGTAGCTGTCTGTGGTTTTTACAGTACCGAGACTGCCTGAGCTTATGGCACTCGGGAGTGTAACAAGGACCCGAGGAGTTTCACGCTGTGGCTAGCGCTGTTTACTCAAAGCCATCTTGGAAGGTCATTGAAGCAGGGGCCAGATCTCTTCTCTACTGGGTGCCTTGGGGGGTGATCACAAACACTGATTGGGATCAGAACTGCACTAAAGTGGACAATATAGATACAATCGTGTCCAGATTTACAGCAAAATGCTGCATCATGTCAGGATCAAATTAATACACTAGGCTTCGTTTATTTCTTTTGGTGGAGAACAATAGTCGCTCTTTTTGCTGTCTTGTTCCCAGTGAAATAGTCCATGTATAGAGTTTCCCTTTTCAGCAGCAGTTGTGTCTACAAATGCTATTCTCAAAACGACAGCTATTCTCAAAGCCACCAGGCGTGCTATTGCCCGAACAAAGAGGTGCATTAAAAGAGTCTTGACAATTTCAGCTCCTAGAAACACAGGGGTCACAAATCTGCCAAGTTGAAAGAAAACAAATCACTAGGGCAAGACATTTTATTTAGTACTAAATAGCACCTAGCACATGGATAGCATTCAAAAGCATTAATACAGCCATAATGCAAATCAACGTGGGTCTGCAGACCAGGAGCTGAAAGAAATTAGGCTAAACCCTAAAGAAATCAGACCATGGGTAAAAGGCATTTCAATAAAATTATCAGACATTATTCATTAATATGGCAGTCAGTCAGTCATGTATATCTTGTGTACTGGGGTAAGTTACAAAAGAAGTTAATGCTTATAGGTAGAGGCTTAAAGTGTAATGAAGGAGACAGGACAAACACAAGTAAATATAAACAAAAGAGGCAGAAACCATTACACCACAGGCAAAAACAATGTTAGCTCGACAAAGCCAGAAAGGAGAATCCTGGCTATTTACAGGGCTAGAAAGGTTGCTGGAGGGTTGGAGGAAAGATCCCAGCATTGAAGGAAGTGTGCTTTTTTCATTAAAGTACCTAAAACTATATGTGGCATGCCAGACACAGCTTAGATTGGAGTAAACTGAAAAGAACCTATAGCTTCTGAAACTGATTCAAGGATTCACCGAGGCTAATAGTGTCCTGGGTCTAAGAGAAATCAAATAACTGAAAGATAACTCAATGGACTACATATGGGTGGCTGACAGCAGTATTGGTGGATAATGTTTAATAATTTTATTGAAATTCTTTTTTATCTATGGTCTGATTTCTTTAAAGTCCAGTCTAATTTCTTTCAGCTGCTGGTCCTAGGGTCAATCTTGATTGTCATCATGGTTGTATTTAAAGCTTTTGGGTGCCATTCATGTGCTGGGTGTGGTTTGGAACTAAATCTGATGTCTTTCCTTTGTGACTTGTTTTTGCCGATTTGCATTTCTGGAAGGTGCTTCTCTGAAATGTCACTTGCAACTGGAAGCCATGAGAAGAAAAGGGTCAGGAACTCTCCCTTCCCTCTCTTTGTACATTCTAGGAGCCAAGGCTGCTCTGAGAGTCTCCTGTGTTGGGTTCCCTCCAATCTTCCTTTTTCATGGCCTCAGTGGGGAGAAGGAGATGCTGTATTTGTAAAAAGCAAACAAACAAACAAAAAAACCAAAAACTAACTGCATGCTGTTGTTCTGTGTTCTGTAGAAAAATGTAGGAGCTTTGATGCCTATAAAGGACATGTAATAGTTGTTCCTATAGTCCCCAGATGATAAAAATTGTAAAATACTAAAAACAAACACTCATGTAATGCTTATACATGTCAACTTCTGTTCTAAGTCCTTTACATGTATTTGTTCATTTAATCCCTCACTATAACACTGTGAGGTTGGTATTAGGCTGGTGTAAAAGTAGTTGCAGTTTTTGCCATTTACTTTCAATGGCAAATATACTTGTATTTGGTAGAGTAGAATTTAAGCCCAGGCAATTTAGGATCAAAAGACTGTCCTCTTAACTACTTTAAAAATATTTTTTATTTTTATTTTTTGAGACAGGGTCTCACTCTGTCACCCAGGCTGGAGTGCAGTGGCACAATCACAGCTCACCGCAGCCTCGACCTTCTGGGCTCAGGTGACCCTCCCACCTCAGCCTCCTGAGTAGCTAGGACTACAGGTGCCCACCATCATGCCCAGCTAATTTTTGTATTTTTTTTTGTAGAGACAGGGTTTCATCATGTTGCCCAGGCTGGTCTCGAACTCCTGAGCTCAAGTGATCCGCCCGCCTCAACCTCCCAAAGTGGTGGGATTACGGGCGTGAGCCACTGTGCCTGGCTGTTCTTAACTACTTAGTTATATTTTACAGTCACCTAATTCTATTGTGTGCTGGAAATAGGTATTGGCACTACAATATCCTTTGCAAACTTGATTACACCTATATCACAAACTTCCAAAAACAGTATATGCCATTTTTAGACAGGTTAAGTAGTAGTGAAGTTTTCCTCTTGAATGGAGCAGTAATTTGTTTCCCTGAAATATCAGTGCATTGTGTTGATGTTAGGTCAACTGGAGTCATTCAAATATCTGAAAGATGCTATCATGTTGCAAGTTCACAGAACTATTTATCCCCTCACCAAATTGGAGCCTCTTCTCTGAATGGCCACCTGTTTTCCAAACCCCTCTTAGAATGTCCTTCCTGGAATGGGACATAATTTCCCAAGCGTGGTCGGATCAGAAGAGAGTATGGTTAAGGCCATTATCCCTCTTGTTCAGGGCATTTTTCTTCTTTTAATGGACTTTGAGATTGCGCAGGAATGCCTGGGATTTTTTCAGCTGGGCTGTGGTAGGTTTTCTGGGCAGGGGGGTGAATACCACAAGACGAGATAGAAATGAATGAAGTGAGAGACGAGGGCGATTAGGTACAAGAGATGGGTGGAATTTAAAGCTCACGATGAGAAATTTAAATCTGATTGGAAAGCAACTGGGGCCCATCGAAGTGTTCTGAGAAAGGGAGGGACACAATCAAAGTAAGCCTGGGGTTCCTGGGTAGGTGGTGCTCCCTTCCTTCACCTCAGCAGCATTTTGACACTGGTTAAGGTGGGGAAGGCTTGTGAGCATTTGTGGGACTGTAAAAGGTTTTTGGCTGATAGATTTGTTGGATCCCATCTGCAAGAGGATGTTAAATAAATGATAATGAGACTGGTCCGGAAAGGTGTGTTGGTATTTGAGTTCAGGTATTGGGTTGGGAGTCAGGCATTGCATAATCTGTTCCTGGATTTGCTGTGTGGTTTGGGGTAGGTCAATTTACCCTCTCCATCTCCCCCATCCACTCAGTTGTTTGTACAGTACTTTGTACTTCTTAAATAAAAGATGCTATAAATCATTTAAAGATTTATTTGCTGAATATTTTTAAACTAAAAGGAGGAGAAGGTAGAACTCAGAATTCGTGAACTGAAGGTAAACTAAGCCACCATTTTCAAACATGATTACACCAAAAACGTTTTAAGCAGGTGATCATATGAGTGATAATATTAAGTGATGAAGAAGAGAAGAAAATAATAATGGTGATGTTGATGATAAAACCCTATCTTGATACCATGTACAACACTTTTGATGAAGATTTTCTCATTTAATCCTCACAACAGCTCTATGAAGAAGATATATTTGTTTTCCTATTTTACAATAAGAAAATGGAAGCTCACAGAGGTTAAGCACCTTGCCCAAGGTAACAGAATTAGAAATGGTGGAGCTGAGTTGTAAATCCAAAGCTGTAAGATTCTAAGGATTAAGCATTTAAAAACTCTGTCAGGGTTTCCCAGACTTGATCCTAAGGATCACATGCAGCACCTTCAAATTCTTAGATCTGAGGTGGGGGTTAGAAATGCATTCTCTTAATAAACACTCCAGGTCATATTGAAGGTAAGGCAAGTTGGGGTTGCCATACAGTACAGCAGGGGCTGGGAAAGATTTTCTTAAAGGGCCAGAGAGTAAATATTTGAGAGTTTGTGAGCCATGTGGCATCAGTCATAACTGCTTTGCTCCTATAGTCCCAAAGCAGCCATAGGCAAGATGTAAATGGATGAGTGTGGCTATGTTCCAATAAGATTTATTTACAAAAACATTCAGCAGGTTGGGCTTGGCCTATGGGCTATAGTATAGTTTGCTACCCTCTGCTGTATATCTCAGTTTTCTTTTGACGAAGCATTTGGTATGTGCCTTCAGACCATCTGAGTACCTTCCAGGGTGGTATCCAGAACTAATTTAGAGCTAATCCACACTTAGGAGCACAATTTTCACCCATTTTCTTTTATTCGTACTTTAGAACTTGCCCTTTCAAGGCTCTAACAATGAACTCTGGTCTATGGGACTTCACTCTCTGGTTAACCAGAATCTCACACAATCATTCCCTCTGCAGCTCACAAAGATTTATCTTTTCAAATTTGTATCTGCCATGGGGCCTTTTACATAATTAATGCTTAGTAAGTATAAGCACTAATTATGTATAAGGCACCATGGCTTTTCAGGTGGAGGTTCACCAACAAAGAGTTGAAAATGCATATTTGGTATTAAGAAAGGAGTTGAGAAATGCAGATTTAAGATCACCATGGGATAGCACAGGAGTTTGAAGAGAAGAGGGCAGTGGAGAGAACTTAGTGGGGAAGCAGGCCAAGAGCAAACAGGGCAAAGGTCTGAGCTGGAGAAGCCTGGAGGGAAACGGACTCACTGGATGGTGGAAACTAAGTGAGGAGAGAGTTTTAAGAACAGGTTGTTCCACAATGTCAGCTATAAAGAAATCTTGGAGGATGAGCACTGGCCATTAGGAAGAAGGACCTTCATTCATCTGTGAGAGGTTACTCTAGAAAAATATGAGCATAAGCCAGGTTGCTATGAAGAGAGTCACTAAAGGGAGGAAAGAAGTGAAATAATTGAAAGCAAGTTAGAGTTGTAGATCTTGAAAGTGATAGAATTCTTGGTCATGATGAAGTTCAGGGTATGGCAATATGTGTGTGGTGACTGAAGTAGAGAGGAAATATGCTTGGTTGGAATTAAGGAGGGATGGACAAAGGAAGTGATAAGGAGAAAAATTGTGATCCAATGGCCACGGCACTTTTAGAAAATAAAGTATCCTGGTGACTGAAAGGAGAGAATGGGAAAAATATAATACCAGAAGACATTTTAGACTTCGGAAGAGAAGGTTCTGTTAAATATTATGTCAGACAAGGGCCAAAAATGATAGGCTCATATAAAATTTTATTACTTGGACCTGGGCTCCCACTAAAAGTTTCTGGATTTGGAAAGCTCATGGTCCATTTCTTTTATTTGCCTTATTTTCTACTACCTGAGTATCTAACTAGATCACCTCTCCCCCTCCAATGCCTTTTTTTTGAAAGCTAAAACCAAACAAAAGAAGTTACTTCATCAGGAAGTTATTTTCTCCAGAGACCTTTTTTTCCTGGGGATATATTATCTATTATTTTAATAAATATCTTAATGCTGGAAAGCGAACTCAAGAAACTGGGAAGATGCTGACATGAGCAGCCTTGTATAGCTGAATGTTGGGTCAAGTGCCTTGCTCAGGAAGGTCAAGGGTGGGAGTCATCTGTAGATGAACAAAAATACCTTGAAAGAACCCAGGGGAGCTAATGGAATGCCAAATTGTAACAGCTACTAGGGACACAGGTCTTCAGAGAAACTTTATACTGATGAGGAACTCAACTGTGTGTGTTCTGTTTATTCGTCTGTCTACCTACCTACCTACCTACCTACCTACCTACCTACCTACCTACCTATGTATCTATTATCTACCTATCTATGTGATCTATGTATGTATGTATCTACCTACCTACCTGTCTACCTATCTATGTACCTATGATCAACCTATCTATGTGTATCTATTTATCCTATCTGACCTACCTATGTATGTATCTATCTACCTATGTATGTATGTATCTCTCTACGTATGTATGTATGTATGTCTCTATTTGTCTGCCTGCCTACATATGTATGTATCTCTCTGTCTACCTGCCCATCCATCCGTCCATCCATCCATCATCCATCCGTCTGTCCGTCCATCCGTCATTCTGTCTACTGCTTCTGTGTGTGGAGGGGACTGTATCCAACAATCAGCCTGAGAAGGCATCCAGAGTGGTAGGTGAAAAAGGATGATCAACCAGGAACAGGCAATCAGATAGAGAGAATGAGATTCAAAGAGGAAGACTCAGGCATGACAGTGGCTTCCATATCAGCTTGCAGGTGCACATATCAGTGCTACATGTATTCATTTCTGGCTAGAGGTCTGGATATACTGATTCCGTTTTAAGCAGTCATCATGGTGGGGGCTGAAATGGCCTGGCATGTATAAGCATCTTGCCAGAGGTTGTTAAGGTTCTTTAGGGCCTGGATACCAGCAACCACAGCCTAACAAAGGATACCTTTACAACTCTTACACTTAGTTTTTGGGGATTACTATTTAAAATTTTAGCTCTCTGAGCAATAATTTTTGCTGAAATCAGAGTAGTAGAGGCTTAATTCTAAGGGTGCTGTTTTTTTTTTTTTGGTTGTTGTTTGTTTTCAGCCTGGGATCCTCATCTCCTTTCCTTCACTCCCAGTGTAGATTAATAAAAAATATGTCGTTTCCATTTATTTGCACATAATCAGGTTTCACATGCTGAAGTGCAGTTACTCGTCCCCACCTCTATAATTAATTCTCTTAGTAGGCTTATTTTCTAGCCTTAAATTAATCTCTCCTTTAGCCAACTAATAACATTTAGTACTGTGGGAGAGATGTAAAAAAAAAAAAAAAAGGGAGGAACATGTTTCTACTCTTGAAGATCTAACAACCCAGTGCTTGATGTACAGGTACTTGATACACGTAAAAAAGACATAAGCATACAAAAAGAAAATTAAACAAGTGAAAAATCAATGCAGCTGCATGAAAGTAACTAACTCAATCAATACGTGTTTGTTTGCTTGTTTTCAGAGGGAGTGAAGGAATGCAAGACATTGGGCCTGCATGAGCCTGTAGGTGGGTGTGCCTGTAAACAGAGGAGTCTTTTAGAGGATTGTGGGTCAGGCAGACAAGAGCTCTGAGGCCAGGTGACTGGGCTGGCAGAGTCAGGGGTGGCTGACCAGGGTAGGTTTAAAGATACATATCAGAGGTATTAGGTGCAATAGCTCTTACAGTTTTTCCAACAAAGGGTTGTAATTTATTTGAGTACACCACAATCAAATATGTGCAGGTAACTCTTGATTAAACAACCTAATTTGCTCTCATGAGCTTTAAAACTCTGTCATTTTATTCCTTACAAATTGCAGTCATTTTTTCCATCCCCTTTGTATGCTTGCCTTGTACTTTTAGGTGGATATTCCATGTTTCTCCTTCCTACACAGTTGAGAAGAGTTTTTTTGAGGAAGTTATTATGTAGTGCCCATGTTGCAGCTCTGGATTTTCTGCCCTGGTGAACTGGACCCATTATCTTCTCTCCTGAAGATATCTCTCTCATTTCTCACAGGGTGAATGAAATGAGTGCCTTTTCTCTAGGGGGTGACTTGAGGGTAAGAGTCTTGCCTTATCAGCTCTATGTCCAGCATAACGCCTTATACATAGCAGGCACTCCCAGTGCACAGATGGCCAATTCTACTTGCCTTTTCTGATGTTACAGGGAAGGAAAAATGAGGACTGTATGCTTTTATCTTGCACAGATCTTAGGTTCATCCTATTTATGGAAACAGAAGGGGATGGGTCTTTATTGAGAGTTTGAAGATGAATACGTACAGTGTACATGGAAGTCCAAAGTTTGACCGACTCTATCTCAACACTGGCAGCCTCATAAGTTGTTATTATCAGTCGTGCAATTTTTAAAGCATTGCATAAAGCTTTAGCTGTTTGATTCCCATTGACTTCCAGCTATTGTACATTCACATAATGGAAGCAGTTTTCCACATGAATAAAACATCAATAAGGTGTATGTATAAGTGCCATTTAAGAAAAAAATAGAGGAAGTAAATCATACTTATATATTAAAAAAAAAAGGGAGGCAGAGGGACCAATTTTCTGGTTAACAAAAGGTTCTCACCTAAGTGAAATGTCTCAAATCATTCCCCTGTATCAGATTCAGGTGGGGGCATTGTCTCCCACACACCCAGCGAAAAGCAAAGCTGCCCATGCAAAAAGTGAGACCTAGATGGTATTTTTCCTACAATAAGTTTTTACATTTTTGATCTTTTTCATTGATTTTAAAGAAGGACGTGGCTGCAGGAACCTTGGGACTACCTCTTTAAGCCCCCTGAACAGGAGTTAAAAGCTGGCAGCCCCAACTGGCTTGCCTCCGTCCCTAACAACTCTTGCTGAAATTAATGTGGCTCAAGCAGGGGTCAGGGCTGCCAGTTGTCCAAAGACAAATCATTGGTTTTAAGAAAAAATCCCCCTTTTAATGATTCACAGTTGAATTTGGATTTAAACTCAGCTCAACAAGCAAACGAAACAAAGAGCTGTTGGAGAGGTTGAGTTTAAAGCTGCCAATGTGCTACAAGTTGTGAAAGGTTATGATGTCCACAGGTCTGAGGGTTTTCAGCACCATAGCCCTAGGGTGCAAAGAACTGAAGAGGAGACAGTGACCACAGGTGACATTGTGAATAGCATGTGAGTGTAGTAACGCTCAATTTCTTCTGCTCCTGCCCTGGAATATCCAGGTTCCATGCAAGGTACTTTTGTGGTGTCTGTGCTAAACACATTGCATGCTGCCAGGTGCAGAGTGGGTTACAAACCATGTGAAAGATAAGTTCTGCCCCTAGCAGCTTAAGATCTACTTAAGAAAATAAGGCATATACATATAAGAAGAAACAGAATTGAAATCCAAGATTCTCAATCCTGGCTGTGTCAAGCTCACTTTGTAAAGCTTAATCACACACATCCACACATGCATGCATGCACACACAGATCACACACACACACAGACACACACCAGCAAATGCAAAAGAAATGACAAAACAATTCCCTGGCTCTACTTCTGACCTCTTAGTGAATCAAAATCCCTGAAGATAAGATCTGATAATTGTTTAAAAAATTCTTCTGATTGATTCCTATTCGCAGCCTAATATGTATGAAAACCACTAACCCAGTTGGCAAATGGTTTCAGGTAAGAGATATGGGTAACTCATGCCCAGGGAGAAGTCACTGGGCTTTCACTGATGAGGGGATGCTTTTCAGAGGAGACAGGAGAAGACTCATGTGTGCACCTGCTCACCCTGGTCAATGTGAGAGTGTACTGATGAGCCATGGAACCAGACAAGGTGGGGCTCCTGGAGCCAGGTAGAATGCGTACCCTCACATCCTCACATCTTACAGTATGCCTGAGCCTGAACCTACCTCAGTATATCAGACTTAAGTGAGACATGGGCCGGGAAATCGTGCAGCTAAGGCTGTAATGAAAAAACAGAGCTCTAAACCTTGCACAGAGTTGCATGTTGGGAATGCTGAAGTTTACCATGGGATTAAATGGTGTAAGCATAAACTGCCATCCCCTCATCACTGCCGTCCTCAACCCCTCATCAGTAAATCATGACTTGGGGGTAGACAGCTTCTCTTTTTGCACGGAAGAGCACAACAGCTTTTCCCAAAGGTAGGCACACACATGCACACACACACACACACACACACAATATTTGTGCCCCTAATATTTGTGAAGCCTGGGTAAGAGAACAAATGGAGGCCCACAGGCCTTATATCCAAATATTAAACATACCGTTAAATAAAATATGCTCTATCCACTTACTCTGACAAGTATTCCTTCCTAATGACTCTGTAGACAAGTTTCAAGTTTAGGATTCTTGAACTTCAGGAAGTTCTTTGCTGGAAGGCAGTGGAGCAGGGAGAGTCACCCCAAGCCTGCTGTACACCCCTTCTTTCCACTCTCCTAGTCTGGTTCTGCACCAGGACGGACTATAAACAAACACCTCAGATCATACATCCAGGCTCCATTCACAAGTCTGGCAAACAATGGCTCCTTGGCTATCCCATAGCCCTGGGGTGCCTATACTGGAAGCGCAGGGCTACTATCATTCAGAACTTTGAGAAGTACCAAATTTCATATGAATTCATTGCATCATTATTATTGGAATGTGACTTCTTAGAGCCTCTTATTTACCAAATGTAATAAGAATGTCTGCCTCCATGCTTTGTTACTCATCACCATCTTTACCCTCAGAGTTAGCAACTTCTACTGAATTATCCTATATGCCAGGTTCTTTGTCACTAATCTTCAATCTTCCTCGCTCTGATAGGCATATCTTATAATTTTCATTTGCAGAAATGGAGAAACTGAGGCCCAGATTAAGATACTTGCATAAAGCATGCAGCTACTGTGTGATAATATTGAAATGGGTGTTTAGGACTATATGACTTCAAAGCCTATTTTGAAACTATTTCCACTGCACTGTGCTGGCTCCTATAGTTAAAACAAAATGTTCCATATAGTCTAAATATGATGCGACATGTTTTTCCCTGATAAAAGAGAAAATTGCCTTCTGTTCAAATCTTTACAAAATCTTTTCTGATGTCCTCCTTCAATTGTTTTACCTTGAAAAGAAATGCTACTTAAGGAAGCCATATAAACCTAAAATAAATTCTATCAATACCAATTTGGGTTTCTCATAGAGGTCTCCTAATCTAATTTTGGCAGTATGGTGGACTGGGTACTCTGAGGGTTCTTTGTAGAACAATTCAATCTCAATAGGACACAGCTGTTGGCAAATGGTTGGGTTGATAAAAGATTGCAGAGATGCCTGAGGAAACCCCCATCTTCTCCAAATGACTTAACATGAGCTAAGGTGGGAGCTTGGAGTAACGAGCAGTGGTGGGCTTGTTCTGGGTCCGTGTCCAGAAGGTCAATGAGCCTGGGGCTTTGAGCCAATATTCTTAGGGAGGGCAGCAGTTGTCCTTTGTCACTGGTGCCCTGTAGATGACAGAGAAGCAGAGCTAAATCCTTTTTGGAGGAAACCATCTCCAATTTAGGCTCATAGAATTCTAACACATTGAAATTGAGCATTGAGTTCACAAGAAAAAAAATCACTAAACACACCAGGGGACAACTATCATGAGTGACTGTCATCAGACACACATATAAGAGATTCAGACCCACAAGCACAGTAAATATTGAAGTTGTTAAAGACCATAGAAAAGCTATGATGGAATGTTTAATGAAAGGAAATACTCAATAGGTCGGTTAAATAGCAGAGTAGGCCAACTAAAAAGAGAACTGAAAGACATATCTGGGCCAATGTTGCCCAATAGAACTTCCTAAATGATAAAGAAATTTCTGGAGGTGTGCTGTGCAATACATGTGGCTAATGAGCACTTCAAGTGTGCCTAGTGAGGTCAAAGAACTTAATTTCTAATTTTATTTAGCTTATTTAAATGTAAATAATCACATGTGTCATGGCTATAGTATTAGGCAATGCAGATCCAGGCCATAAAGCAGCTATTGATAAGTTTCAAAGAATCAGTATCATGTAGAACATATTTTTTGATTAAAGTGCCATTTCAGCTTGAGTACACATGGATATGAGGGGTATCTTCTGGGGTGATGGAAATGTTCTAAAGTGAATTGTAGTGCTGGTTGACAATTCTATACATTTACTAAAAATCATTGAATTCTACATTTATCTTGGGTAAATTTAATAGTATTGTAAATTACATTCCAATAAAGTTAAAAATGCAATTAGAAGTCAACACCATTAATAATAAAAATTCTCATATCTTAAAAATTAAAAATCACTCTACTAAATAATCTATAGATCCAAGAATAAATCATCATGGAGATAAAAGAAACACTTAGATTTGGAAAATAATGGAAACATAGTATCACAATTTGCAGGGTAAAATGAAAGTGATACTTTAAGGGGAACTTATAATCTTAAAAGCTTGTATTAGGAAGGAAGACTGATAAAGAGCAACATTCTGCTTAAAAAATCAGAGATGAAAGAGAACAAACATAATGAAAGTAGAAGATAAAGATGAGAGCAAAAATCAATAAATGGAAAACAGAAATACAACATATAGGATTAACATGACAGTTCTTGAAAGAATTGGAAAATTTAAAAATCTCTGACAAGACTAAGAAAAATGACAGAGGGCACTGATAAAAATAATAGAGATATTAAAAATAGTTCTATAACTTTAGATAAAGCATAGATTACAAGGTATACTAAGAGTATGCCAGGAAAAATGGAAAATTTAGACAAAATGGACACATTCTGGGAAAATAATAGTAAAGAATAAACAGAAAACCAGAATACTTGTACAACTGGTAAATAAATGAATCTTAAGTTAAAATTTTCACAAAAGATAAGTGCCAGTTCCAGATGGTTTTACAGGTGAAATTCTACCATATAGTAAATGGAAAAGATTAAGTTTTATATGAAGTCTTGTAGACCACATAAAAAGAGTGAATATTCTCCAACCCAATCTATGAGATGAATACAACCTTGACAATAAAACGTATCAAGGATGGTCCTAGAAAGGAAAATTATAGGCCATTCTCACGCATGAGCATTAATAGGAAGATTCTAATAGCAAATTAAATCTAATAGCTAACTAAATGAAGTAAGGGACAGAAACATAATGAACCATGAGTAAATTGCATTTATTCTTGGACTGAAAGGTGGTTAAGTATAAGAACACTTATAAATACAATTTATTACCTGATTAAAAAGAAATATCATCTTAAAAGATGACAAAAATTCAACAGACGCTTCAGATTGAAACAAAGTGAAAAGATACTTTAAAAATTTAGGACAGTAAGGGAACTTCTTAACCTGATAAATGGTGTCTACCAAAACATCATTCTCAATAGAAGGAATGTTGGAGATATTTCCTTAAAATTGGGAATAAGCCAAGGAAATCAACTATCATTACTTCTCCTCAACTTTGAGGGTCCTAGCCAGTGCAGTAAAATAAGTAGATGCATAAGTATTGGACAAACTACCACCACAATAAAACAACAACAACAACAACTTATTAGGAATAATGTGAAACTTTAAGCAAATGAAAATTTGGCAAGAAGGCAAGAATACTAAACGTGGTCGGGTGCGGTGGCTCATGCCTGTAATTCCAGCACTTTGGGAGGCTGAGGCGAGTGGATCACGAGGTCAGGAATTTGAGACCGGCCTGGCCAAGATGGTAAAATCCCATTTCTACTAAAAATACAAAAATTAGCCAGGTGCGGTGGCAGGCACCTGTAATCCCAGCTACTCAGGAGGCTGAGGCAGGGAATTGCTTGAACCCAGGAGGCAGTGGTTGCAGTGAGCTGAGATCGTTTCACTGCACTCCAGCCTGGGGGACAGAGCGAGACTCCTGTCTCAAAAAAAACAAAACAAAACAACAACAACAAAAACTAAATGTATTTGTTTTCCATTGCTGCTGTAACAAAGTGACATGAACTTGATGGCTTAAGACAAAAAAAATGTAAACTATTACAGTACTGTAGGTTAGAAGTTCAACACAGGCCTCTCTGGGCTAACATCAAGGTGTTGCCAGTCATGTTGCTTTCCAGGGGCTCCAGCGGAGGATCTGTTGTCCAGCTTCTAGAGGCCACTCACATTCCTTGACTGGTGCCCTGCTTTGTCCACCTTCCAAACCTTCTTCTGAAGTGACACATCCCTCTGACGACAGTTGGAAATGCTCTTTGCTTTTAAGGAAGCATGTATTGAATTGGGCTCTTGCATCTAATCCAGGATAACCTCCCCATCTCAAGGCCTTTAACCTTAATCCCATATGCAAAGTCCCTTTTGCCATGCATGTAAGAAAACATATTCACAGGTCCTGCAGACTTGTGGGTATCTTTGGGTGGGCCGTTATTTGCCTACCACACTGGTAAAAAAAAGAAAAATATTTAAATCAATTATATTTCTACCTAAAAGTCACAATTGAAAGACAAAATTTTAAAAATGTACAATAGCAAAAGTAGTTAAAAGGTACCTTTCCATTACTTGGTAGAATAAATCTACCAAAAAATGTGCAGGACTCATGGAGAAAACTCACAATGATGTCAGTTTTTTCCAAACTGAAAATGCCAACATGTATTCTAACACTTATATGAATGCATACAAAAGGACCAAATAGGCAAGACACTTCTGGAAAACAGTAAGTTAGATGAATTTATCCTGCTAGATGCTGACTGTCTCTTATTACAAGCTGTATTAAGATAGTATGGAAATGGTGTAGAGGTAAATGAATTGACCAATGAAACAAAAGAAAGAGCCCAAGGACAATTTTGTCCAATGGAATAAAATAGGGAGTCCAGAAACAGGCTCATGGAAACTTGATATAGGATAGAGGTGGCATTGCAGATCATTGGTACTTGAGGCTTAGGATAAAATTCTATCCACACATTTAAACAGTATTATATTTCTCAATTTATACCTGAAGGCAACATTGAAAGGTAGATAATATCAAGAATGTGGGGAGATGGGACCCCTTGGCACTGCTCGTGATCATGTAAACTAGTGCAACCATCTGGAAAGTAAACTGGTTATATTTCAGCTTCCTAAGGAACCTGTATGGGGACGTGCATTGTGGCATTGTTTGCTAGAGTCAGGAGACTGGGCAGGCTGTGGTTCCATCACTGAGAGAATGAATAAGCAATGTGGAATAGGGCTGAGGGTTGCCAAATGTACCAGATACCATACAGGAGTCCCAGTTAAGTTTTAATTTTAGAAAGATAATAATGTTTTAATGCAAGTGTGTCCCAAGTATTTAAATTTTTTTAAATATTTCACTTTTATTTTAGATTCAGAGGGTACATGTGCAGATTTGTTGCATGGGTATATCGCATTGTACTGAGGTTTGGGGTATGAATGATCCCATCACTCAGGTAGTGAGTACAGTGCACAATAGGTAGTGATATGGTTTGGCTGAGTCCCCACCCAAATCTCATCTTGAATTGTAGTTCCCATAATCCCCACGTGTCTTGGGAGGGACTAGGTGGAGATAATTGAATCATAGGGGCAGTTTCCCTGATACTGTTCTAGTGATAATGAGTAAGTTTTCATGAGATCTGACGGTTTTATAAGGGGCTTCCCCCTTCACTTGGCTCTTAATTCTTCTCCTTGCTGCCACCATGTGAAGAAGGATGTGTTTGCTTCCCCTTCTGCCATGATTGTAAGTTTCCTGAGGCCTTCTCAGCCATGCCAAACTGTGAGTCACTTAAACCTTTTTCGTTTATAAATTACCCAGTCTTGACTATGTCTTTATTAGCAGTGAGAATGGACTAACACAGATAGTTTTTCAGCTTTTCCCTGCTTTCCTCTCTTCCCCCTTTAGTAGTGTCTATTGTTCCTATCTTTATGTCTATGTGTACTCAATATTTATCTCCCACTAATAAGTGAGAACATTTGGTGTTTGGTTTTCTGTTCCTGTGTTAATTCACTTATGCCCCAAATATTGCACATCTAAATCATTTGTTGTTTATCTGAAATTCAAATTCAATCAGGCATCCTATATTTTATCTGACAACCTTAGTAAGGGCATATTGAGGAATCTGAACAACTAGATGTTTGAGGAGTTAGGAGGAAACCCTAGATGTTTTATAGCAACATAAATGGATCTGCAAGACCAAATATTGAGTGACGAAATGTCAGCCACAAAGAGAAATTTTGTAGTGTAACACTATCTGATTGAAAGCACAAACCCACAACAATACTTACTTTCCCAAGAATAAATAAATATTGAAGGACACATATTAAACACACTAGTGTGGATGCCAGTGGGAAGGAGAAGAATGTACTGGGATTAAGAGTAAAGGGGAAAAATAAAGCCAAGAGAGGGGCCTTGTGCAGACTGATAATGATATGGTAAGAAACAAGGAAAATGATTGACCTATTTTTTTTACCTGAGTTCAAAGAAAATAATTTAAAAGGACCATAGCACATGCAACTTAGATGGACATAAACATGACGTGCTCTAAAGAACTGTCAGTAGTAACCTCAAAGAGTGGCTTCAATTACGATGCTGGCACTGACGTCAAAAATGCATGTGAAGGGCTTGAACACGATAATTTTGTGATATGTCGATGTGGGAAATAACCAATATTTCTAAGCTAACAACTCTATTTTCTATTGTAGACAATTGTAAATATGTATGAGTAAATTAATAAATACTAAGAGTAGACAATTTGAATGTTTTATATACCTTCCTAAAATAATATGTATTCAAATTGGCCCAACCTTTTTTTAAGAGAAAATTCTCATTGGGAAAATGGAAAATGGGAGACTACTCTTTATTCAATGTCATCTAGTGTTCGGACACAGAGAATACTTACAAGGGTGGCTAAATGGCAGACAAATAGTAGGCACCCAGTCCATTGTTGCCTATTCAGTACAATCAGGACGTGTTTATGTCTTAGCTGATGCCTTAACCAACATTGCTTTCATGACGTGAATGTGGCATTAATTTGAATGAGAAAAATCCTAAATAGCAAATTTATCACTATCGATTCAAAGCAGATAATATTCTGTGTTTATATAAATAACCACGTTTTAAAGCCTATGTGATGTTAACCATTTATAACAAATATAACGTGGTTTTCAAAATGTGCTGACAATGATAAGTCTTGGTATTGGAGGATGGAAAGTTGGTGGTTATAAATGGTTTTCTTTTGATTGAAGAGTGTCTAAATTTTGTCTGTTCTGCTTGAAAGCTTGTTGAATTCTTTTGCAAGGGAGAGAAGTCATGGTGGAGAGTATGAGGGATTTGAAGCACTTGAATCAGGAGGACACACATGATATGGCTGCAACTGGTCTCATTTCTGATGACATCAAAGGAAAGTCTTGAATGCTCCATTGGAAACTACCCTGGAGCCTGGGGGGTCTCTCCAAGCTCTATCACTCAGAGAATGGGTTCCCATGTAAGCAACTATGTAGTAACTTAAGGCATGTTCACTCTCAAAACAGCTTTGAATGTTTTATGATTTGTCAACAGCTAAGACATAGAGAGGAAGTGCTCTCTCTCTCTCTTTTTTGAGACAAGGTCTCACTCTATTGCTCAGACTAGGGTGCAGTGCAGTGGCACCATCATGGCTCACTACAACCTCAAACTCCTGGGCTCAAGCAATCCTCTTGCCTCAGCCTCTCAAGTAGCTGGAACTGTAGGTATATGCCACCACACCTGGCTAATTTTTAAAATTTTTTATAGAGGCAGAGTTATACTATGTTTCCCAGGCTGGTCTTGAACTTCTGGCCTCAAGGGATCCTTCTGCCTTGGCCTCCAAAGAGTTAGGATTTACAGTCATGAGCCACCATGCCTGGCCCTCTTTTTCTAATGTAAATCAGTATGTTTGTTTATCCTGTCATTTAACTAAATCAGGAACTTGATATTTTTTTATCCAAGGAAGATAGAGAAGAAAAAACGCAACCATAACATTATCTGTCTTCTGACACGACATTGCTTTGGAATTTGTGAAAACATCCCTTTTGTGTTATTCTTTCCTCCTTTTATTTTCAAAAATAGCATACCTTGTATGAATTTTATTTGATAACATCAAAATTAATCAGCCTACTATTCTCTTCCACAGTGTAATTTGATATTACCAGTGTAACTTGAGCATCTGTCTCAAAGATCTTTTCAGTAAATCTGCCAAAATAGGTTCTTCTCAGCATTGTTATCACAGTGAAAAACTGTAAGCAATCTAATTGCCCAACCATTGAGGAATGGCACATCTGTACAATACAATATTATGAAATATACCCCATAGAATAAAAATTGCTCCTTAAACACAATTTTTTAATGGCACAACAAATATTTATGACATATGTTTCTGTGAAAAATATAGAATAAAAACCTGCACATAAAATACTATCTCAACTAGCAAGTATCTCTGGATGGTGGGATTAGAGGTCATTTTTACTTAACAGGTAGTTTTGTATATTTTCTAAGTTTTCTGCAATGAGTTTGTATTACTCAAATTATTATTATTATCATTTGAGACAGAATCTCACTCTGTCACCCAGGCTAGAGTACAGTGGCGTAATCTCGGCTCACTGCAAACTCTGCCTCCCCGGTTCAAGAGATTCTCTTGCCTCAGCCTCCTGAGTAGCTGGGATTACAGGCGTTCGCCACCACACCCAGCTAATTTTTTTATTTTTAATAGAGATGGGGTTTCGCCATGTTGGCAGGGCTGGTCTCGAACTCCTGACCTCAGGTGATCCACCCGCCTTGGCCTCCCAAATGCTGGGATTACAGGTGTGAACCATCATGCCTGGCCAAATTATTTTTTTAATGTTAAAAAAATACTCCCTCAAACCCAGAACAATGAAGCAGTTTTGACAGGTCCCCTTTACCATACACATTCAAACTTGTTAAAGTGGGTTAATGTGTTGATTGAGAGTGATTAAGCATACAACTGACTATAACACTGTCAACACAGCAGTTAAATCTTGTGAAAGTGTAGGTAATTGGCTTACATATACCAAATTACTTCAGAAGAATTTCAGAAATGCTAAAAAATTTTGACTATATATATTTTTGAGACAGAGTCTTACTCTATCGCCCAGGCTGGAGTGCAGTGGTGCGATCTTGGCTCACTGCAGCCTTCGCCTTCCAGGTTCAAGCAATTCTCCTGCCTCAGCCTCCCAAGCAGCTGGGACTACAGGCACTCACTGCCACACCCGGCTAATTTTTGTATTTTTAGTAGAGACGGGGTTTCACCATGTTGGCCAGGATGGTCTTGATCTCCGACCTCGTGATCCGCCCACCTCAGCCTCCTGAGATTGCAGGCATGAGCCACTGTGCCTGGCCCAATTTTGACTATATTTTAAATGGAATGCATATGCAAGGCCGTGTGAAGTCATTAAGAAAATGAAAACTTAAGTGTTCCTAATATAAATGTGCCTGTAGTTCAGTATCTCAACCATCATTTAAATATAGGCCCTTACCTTGCTCCTAGTTATTAAAAATTTTAGTATTGTGAATTCTAATATGCTTAATTGACTTTTGAGAGACCTTTATGATTTAATAAACTAAAGAGGGCTGATAAAAACCAATATACATTCAAGCTTTCAGAAATGAGCTATTTATTCAAAAATGGTACGTATCGAAATAAACTCTGTTAGAGAAACAGAAAGCAAGTTTGTTTTGCTCCTACAAAGGGGAAGGTCATTATATATTGTTAAGTCACAGATCATACAACTTAGGAGCTATAAAACACCTTGTAGATCCTCTAATCCTGTGGTTGCAAGCTCGCTACCTGCAGGTTTGAAGACTGTACGTATTTTGTTTACTCAGAGTTTGTTTTTGTTTTAAATTCAGGCAACGTTTAAAATCCAGAGATTTAACATACAAATCCAGGCCTCACTGCCCTGGACCCAGCCTTCTTGGTCCCTAAAGTAGAGTGGGCAGCCCCTGAATTTGCAGCAGAGCTCACATGCACTTACCCTGCGCTCCTTACTCATAGCCTAAGACAGAGAGTATGGGACTCCTGCCTGCATCCAGCTCTTTGCCTCCTTAGGTGCCTCCAACTCACTCACCTTATCCTGCCGTGAAAGACACTCACAACCCGTGCTCCTTCCTGCCTTCCCACCTTCACTCAGTAGTTTCCACTGTCTGTTGGTGGTGCACCCTGTTTCCACCCCAGCTAGTTAATTCTTACTCATGGTTTTGAGTTCAATTCACCAAAAACACCTTTCCTCAGCCCTTTGCTTGGGTCCAGTTACCTAGTTACTCTCATAGCATGGTCCTCTCTTTTATTATAATGAAAAGTAAATAATAAATGGTTTTATATATATCTTTCCTGCTAGAATGGAAGCTCTAAAAAGGCAGGGACCGAATCTTGTGTGTTACCTGTACATAGTAAGTGATCAATACATATTCACCGAATGAATGTATTCTAGCATTGAACTGGTGAGGAACAGAAGGCAGAAGGATAAAGGGCTGGGGGGAGAGGCCCGGCAAGCCTGGGACAGAACCCACAGGCAGGCTCAAGGCAGGCAAAGGGAGGTCTCCAGCTCTCAGGACCCTTCACATACCATGTGCTCTTTCTCAAATTCCCCTCTGTCTGGATTTGATATCTCTTCCTTATAATCCCACCCCACCTGCTTTGGTTTTTCCTTGACATCCAGCCATCTTTGGGTTCCATTTTTTGCTCTTCTCCTTGAGTGATAACAGCTGGGACTGCAAGCTCATCATGTCCTCCAAATGGGACCAGAGTCCAGACTTTCAGAATTTCAGTTCCCTTTCCTGAACCTCACTGCCTTTGGGCCACCTTTGGTGACCCTAAGAAGAATCAGTTAGCAAAGACAGAAATTATCGTCTAACAAAGCAAGTTCTGAATCCTAAATAGTAGCTTTGTCATTTCAAGTATTACTTAATTCAGGGAAACCCAAAACATTCAAAATGCCTTGGAGAGGGTAGCAATGATTTGTATCAATTTCTGCAGTTAATATTACATGCTTATTGTATTGCTTATACAAAAGTACTTGCAACTCCGCAAGTATTCTTTATGAAAAATTCATTTTAACATTGTCTTCATAATGACATGAGAGAAGGAAACACAGGTATCATGCGTGTCCATGTTTGAGAAGAAATATATTTTTTAAACATTTAGGGTGCAATTATTTAAAAAGCATAAAGAGTTGGATTCCTAACTCATAGCTCAAAACAAATTCAAGATGGAGTAAACATTTAAATAAAACAACAAGAACAATAACAACTATTAACCCAGAAGTTGTAAAGACAAATCTGATTAAGTGAAAAACTGAATAATGTCTATATAGAAACAGAATACCATAAGCAAGAATAAAAGTAAAACCTGAGGACGATTTTTGCAAAACACGTGATGGGGGTGAATTTTCTTAATTCACAGTGTACTCTTAAAAATCAACCAGCATGTGCTGATAGAAAGGAAGGTAATAGGTAATTCTCAGAAAAGAAAACACAAATAGCAATACCTACATAAAATATGCTTAAATAAATAGAAACTAGAGATAGAGACATTTCTTTGGAAAAATATGAAAAACAATGCCTGATATTCAAGAGAGTGTGGAGAAACAAGCACACTCATGTTTTTGGTAGGTATGTAAATTAGCACGTTTTAGGAGAACAATTTGTCTTTGATACATATATATATAAAAGCTTAAAATTCACATGTGTCTTTAGCAATTAATTCTACTTCTAGGTATTTCTTTGGTATAATCAGAACCAGGCAGAGAAGTCTTATAAAAATGTTCATTGCAGAATAATAGCAAAAAATTGAAAAAAGCCAAATGTTCACCTTTGGAGGATTAGTTACATAAATTAGGCAGCCCATAACCTTAAGCTAGTAAACAAATACTATCTAGCCATTAAAAATAATAAAATATGTATTGACTTGAAAAGCGATCCATAATGTGTTGTTAAATGAAAAAACTAGATTTGTATTTTTATAGTGTGATTTAACCTACCTAAAGAAAAAAAGTAGACATGAATGTTTGACTATGCAAAGAAAATATCTGAAGGCCTTAAACCAAACCAAAAGCTACTTCTGAAGTATGGTACTGATGGAAGAAACAGGGACTTCTGCTTTCAATTTATATAACTTTGTATTAAAAAAATCAAATCATGATTTATCCCTTCCTGCCAAAAAATCACCATATTTAAACAAAAAGTTAACAACAAAACACATTTAGATTATAAGCTATTACAGTGCATGAATATTGTACAATCCATTCAACAATTTAATTCAGTATTTTTTGAATGATCACTAATTCTCAAGAACCATGCTGGGAAGTTTGCATAACAACAACAAAAAGTGAACTATTGCCCCACTGTCATTGAGCTAACAGCTTATAGCTGCATGTTAATCTCATCAATACTAATATTATTTAGTGTAATAATTGGGGAGCCCACCAAGCATTGTGCTGGCACAAAGGATGAAATGATGAACTCCACTTGAACAACTGGGGTTTCACATAGAAAATGTTTGCCTTGCAAACATTCTAGGACTTGATTTTACTCTTCTTACACTTTAACAAATTGGCCTAAAGCTTGTTCATGGATGCTGGCAGAAGACATAAGACTCCTGGGTCAGAAACAAAGGACTTCATTACCCACTGCAGAGCAAGCAACATGAGTATCAGCATGTACACCAGTTTCCCTGTCTCCTAAGTTCACTGGGGCAAAATCATGGGCCTCGATGGGTTTCCATTGCAGCTGAGGAATGCTGAACTTGGGGAACCTATTGTTTTATAACAAGCAATAAGCAAGCTTGCTTGTTGCCCCTGAGGGAGACATTACCTTATCTCTGAAGGTTACTCACTGCAAACACAACCCTGAGAAATGGACCAAGTAAAGGGTGGTCAGGACCTTGCATTCTGGGAATACTCAGCAAAAGGTGTAGGGGGATGCGAAACTGATCAGCAAGTATCTCCCAACAAAGAGTGAGCAGGAGGAAGCCCTCTTGAACGGGTAGGCACATGAGACTGGCCCTACAGGAGGAAGAGCAAAAATGAGAAGGCAGGCAACATAGCAAGAAATGGACCTGAATAGGGAAGCAAGGACCACATTCTGGCATTCTCAGAAGACTCAGCTTTGCCCTGTATAGGTTGGGAAGCCACCAAAGGCTTTTTGTTTGTTTTATTTCATTTGATTGAACTATACAAGATTGCTGGTTTTGTAGGTCAGGAACAATTGAATAATGATAATTTCATATCTCTCAGCCTAATTTCACTAATGCAGGTTGGAAGATGAATGAGGAAGCAGGGACAGGGAAAGACAATTCATTTCTTTATCTCTATTTTTAGCATAGTGATGCCTGATGAATATTATAGTGACTCAGTGATGTCTACTGAATGAATGAATGAATATGGAGGATGGTTTTCTAGAAAAACATGAATATTGTGGTTAGTTTTCAATTCTCTTGAGGATCACTGATGCCATGAAGATGAAAACCTGAACATACACTGTTTATATTGTTTCAAATTCATTGAATCAACCCATGAAATATGTGCCACACTTTTGGAAACTGAGACTCTGGAGAGTGTGTTAAATATAGTAGCTAATCCTGTGAACTCCGGCACCAAATGGTCTTGAATTTACATTTCAGCTATTTCTAGTAATATAATCTTTCAGTGCCACAGTTTCTTCATCTGTGAAATGACACTGATGATTTACCCTCCTCTTGTGGTTATGAGGATTACATGAAACATCCTATGTAATGCAGTTAGAACAGTCTTTGGGATTATTAAGGTACTGTTATTATCAATGAAGATTGGTTGAGACTGGTGAGAAATAAAAGTTGCCCCAAATACCCAGTGGAAGGCCTATGGAAATGAGGTCATAATGTTGAATCACTCAGAGTGTGAGAGTAGGACAATTAAGGGTTAGATTTTGTGTACTCGTGTGTGGGTATTGAAGTAGCTTCCCTCTCTAAGAGGGGCCAGTGTGTCTCAGTCAGCTGAAATGGATGAGACCAGCAGGATTAACAAATAGGGAGAAAAGAAAATATTAGAGTTTGGGCAGAATTGCCAAACTCTGTGTGTACAGTTGACGCTGGAACCATGCTGGGGTTTGGAATGCTGCTCCCCCAGCATTCACACTTTCAAAAATCCACACATAACATTTGACTCCCCAGAAACTTAACTACTAATAGCCTACCATTGACTGGAAGACTTATAACATAAAGAGTAAATTAACACATATTTTGTATGTTATATGTATTATGTACTGTATTCGTACAGTAAAGTAAGCTTGAGAGGAGAAAATGTTATATAGAAAATCATAAGGAAAAGAAAATATATTTACTATTTATTAAGTGGAAGTGGATCATCACAAAGGTCTTCATCCTCATGGTCTTCCTGTAGAGAAGGAAGAGGGAAAAGAGGAGGGATTGGTCTTGCTGTCTTAGGGGTGACAGAGCTAGAAGAAAATCTACCTGTAAGTGGACCTGTGCAGTTCAACTTCAAGGATTAACTGTACAGATTTCATCTATTCCTGAGCTTTCTTCTGGATCTTTCCATCTCGAAGGGGCTAGGTAACCGCAGCTTAGCTTGGCTTCCTCTAGGCCTTCAGGGGTGAGTACTCCAAACTGAAGAGCACACAGTTTTCACATTTCAGAGTTATGATCTAGATAATTATGTTATTTTTCATGTTCAGAGCAAAACGACATTGATCTTTTAAAGTCAACTCTACTCAATCAAAGCAAAGTAGAAGTTTAGGTGTGTGCCGGGCCAACAATTTAGATAATTCAGGCTGCAGCATTTTCTATGGCCTGAATTATGTAGCAGAGCCGTTTATATAGCCTTAAATTCATCAGATGCCACCTAATCCTTCACTTGGCTTTGTCCATGGGGTATTTATTCCTCGCTGATTGACTATATTCTCTTATTTTATGGTTTATTTTATAAGATTATTGCTTAATATTTGCATTTGCCAGTCAGCTTCAGCACTTCAGACCATCCCTTGTCAACCCAACATATTTATTCAATTTGCCCCTTTCTGGGATGAATATTTGGTTATGGTTTCCTGCCCACACAGCTAACCCTTTTACTTATTCCTTGACCCTCCCTGGTGATGGTTATTGTACTTCCTAATTCACTTCACATACTTCCCAGGTTTTGTATGAAGGTTCAGTTTAAAAATATTTCTTTCTGTGTGCACCACAGTGTGTAAATACTTACATTCTTAACTTGAGTTTGTATGAAGGAGGCTAAGGGATAAAGCCCAGCCCCACCAAAGTAAATGCACCAACAAATTTGATGGCCACAGTATGCTTTTTGTGCACACTGCATTTTGGTGCATCCATAGGAAGTCAGCAAATTGTTGCCCCTTTACTGTAGAATCCTTTGCAACCAGATGAAAATGGAGGTCTTTGGGCTGAGTAAAAACAAAGAACATAACCTAAGGCAAGTCACAAAGAAGCAATTTCAGAGCCATAGATATTCTAGCTGAGGCCAAAAGGGATGATTTCTAAGGCTTAGCATGGTTATTGGCCTCTTGCAATGTTAATAGCATGCTTAAAAGCCAGTAGCAAAAAAAGAGGGTAATGTCACTTTAACCAAAGCAGTAAGGTTGACAGGCTTAGCGCTGGCCAAGTGTAAAGTAGAAAGCCTAGCAAAAAATAATTGAAGCCCCTGCGAAATATTTCAATTTTTTTATTGATTGAAGGCAATTATCCCTTAATTGCATATTTAAATGAGGTATTAGGAGGTTTAACTAAGCAATGCCTCTTAATTGCTGCTGCACACTAGGTGTCACAGATTGTGTTTATTTCATATGTTAATTAAAGAGAAAGGGGTATTTTATTTTATTGACTACAAGGTTCTCTAAGGCTGTGTTGTTTAGGACAAAGTACATCTCAGGTGTTTATCGCACGCTGGGTATTAATATCATCATTAGTGAGAGGTTAAAGTTTTTTAATGAAGAGGTGCATCTCCATTTTATGTGTTTTCAGCCACACAGGCATCTCTAAAATGGGGGAGGTAGAAAAGCCCCCAAATCCCACAGAAACAATTATCTTTATGAAAGAAATATTGAGCCCCTTCCTCAACAATAATAAAGCAGAGTGCAAGTTCTGGTATAAACAGGAAAAACAACTCCAAATTATTAAAGAATTAGGATTGTTACATGAAGCCCTGATGGCCTGTGGGTGCTATGTTTGTATTATGAGCAGCAGTGGTCCATGTATTAATTTGCAAGTTGCTGCATGATTCTGTGATAGCAAAGGGCATTACTGCATGTTAACAGAGTAGGTAAAGATCCTTTATAAAAACCCACATCTCCCCTTGAAACAATATAAGATGCTTAATGAGAAAGCTGTTTGTAGGCCTCTGTATTTGAAGGAGGTTTAATTGTCTATGGTACTGAATGGGGCAGTAAGAAAGGATTAAGCATCACTTTCTAGACTGCTTTATTTTTACATGGTATAATGCAATGATCATAATTTTAAAAAATAAAGTTAGTATTCACAGCTGTCTCAGACTGACCCATCTGGCTCCTCAGACAGGAAGGAGACTGCAGAGCACATCAAATAGAAGTGGGCTCATAGAAGGGTTGTTAGGAGCCTCTTTAAACTCTGCAATCTATTATGGTAAGAGTAAAAATTTATAGCAAATAATAGCAAAAATATCATTCAATTGATTTTCTTTCCCTGTCTCAGAAAAACAGATCCAAGAAAGGAATATTTAATATTTCTATGGCTTATTCATCTATTCATTCGCCTAACAAATATTGACTTTCTTCCTAGACAGCGGTCAGAAGTGGGAGTATAGTGATGGGTAAAATACACAAGGCCCCTTCTTTTGTGGTACTTATGATTTATCAGACAGAGGAACGTGAAACAACCACACAGATCACTCGATTGTTCCCAACAGTGAAGGGTCAGTGCAGGGAGCTAAAAAGCTTCTAATGGGAAGGTTGACCTCATCTGGAGTGGTGGGTGGGTAAGAAGAAGTGATACTCCTATGTTTAGACTGAGGCTTAAAGAACTTGGGGTTGTGGGTGGCTTATTAAGACGTTCTAATGCCATTT
The DNA here is from genome assembly GCF_028885625.2 of Pongo pygmaeus. Classification (NCBI taxonomy): domain Eukaryota; kingdom Metazoa; phylum Chordata; class Mammalia; order Primates; family Hominidae; genus Pongo; species Pongo pygmaeus. Next base: position 40,100,528 of record NC_072390.2, on the reverse strand, counting down.
TGAAACCAAGTTATTTCCTTCAAAAACCCTCAGTGACAATTATATTATTTATTAGGTTTTATATAGATTTTAATGATTTTCCTCAGTCAGTAGGAATAACATTGTGTGCTTTATTGAAATGCTTTCATAGCTATCTGAATCTAGAACTGATAAAAAATTTAACCAAAAGTTATTTTCTATATACTGTAGATGTTGTTTGTATCTTTCTCTCATAAATAGTCTGTGAACAAATAAAATTCAAGCAGTTGAAAAGATTCAAGCAATTGGAGAAGGAAAATTCTGTAGGAGAAAACTCCTGTCTTGCCTTTAAGAAAAATTTTTGGACTGGTAAAAAGCTTTGTGTTATGAAGGATAGTTCCAATTTACAGGCTCATGAGCTCATGAGTGGTATTTGCTTCAATACTTATCTTTATGTTACAGCTATGGCACCCACATATGATAAGTCTTCACTGGCAGAATTTTGAAAAAGTAATTCCAATGCAGTGAATATAAAAAGTGCTATCAAGGAAAAATATTTTTTCTTCCCTGGAATAGAAACCATTATTTAAGCTGTTAGATGCCTCAGGGTTCTATTCATACAAAATCCATCCCTGCAGTGAAAACATATTCTTTTCTAAAGATTTCATATATATGTGTATGTTTGTGGATATGTACTTTATATGCATGTGTGTGTGTGAGTGCGTGTGTGTGTAGGTACATATATTTCTGTGATTGAGACCATGGCTTTCCCAAATATTCATAAAGAAGAGATAATTATTTTACTACATTACAGGTTTGGTAGGGTTGTATATGCTCAAATGAAAATAAGTATAATAATTTTTCAGTTATTTTGAAGTAGACCGACTTGCACTCGGAGACTAATTTGGGGTTAGGCAGCTGGAAGAGACTGTGCAGATTTTTACCCCCAATAGAATGCTACACATTCACAAAGACTAAACTGAAGCTCAGAAGAAAACCATAGAACATAATTGGTGATCTCTTTTTTCATAAAGAACAGGCTAGGATGGTTTATTTTTAAAAAGATAAAAAAAGGTCAAAGTGGCAGGAAAAAGAATTCAGGTAGGTCTTCCCAACTGAAAGGAATCATCTATTAGGAGGTGAGAAACAGATCAATATCAGTTTTCTAACTTCAGCTTTGGTGGTAGATATAGGTTTTGTTATGCTTATTCAATTTGGGGTCCTTTTTATAAAAATAATACATACGCATTTTACTTCTGCAGAATGTATAAAAATATATGTGATTTCATGAGCACACTGCTGGGGTCCCTGTCAGGGCCTTGGAGGAAGCACTGAAGGCCTTGAGGCTGAGCCTCACTGCTTTCATGGCAGAGTCACCTCCGTTCTGCTTATCTCTGTACACAAAAGAATGCTCAAGTGTTTAGTATAGGCTTAAATTTAGGTTTACATTTTTAGCATCTGAATTTTAGGAAAAGTTTCTTAGGGGAATAAAATGAAGGTGCTAAAGTGTGTGCTATAGGAGATTAAAATGATACAATATCAAGCAGGACCCAAGTCTTGGAGAATGACATTTTAGTGTTTACTAAAGAATTTACATTACAACTCAGAATGTCCATAACATTAATGATGTAACAGTTACCGATTCAAATCCAAATGATGAACAAATCTGACACCTTAAGGATGTTCTTTAACAGTAAGTTGAAGGAAAAGGCATATTTTGAATATGTGGCACTTCATACACTCCATTCTAAAAGGATCTTGGATATTGCCAACTGTCTTTTTTGGCAATTTTGGAAACTGAATAAACCCAAACTGAGCTTAGGTATAATTGACTGCACAACCTACAATCTCAAGGATCTTCTTTTAGAGAGAGCTAGAACTTGACTCCTGGCATGGCAGGGCAATCAGAAGCCGGCAGCATATTCAGGGGACAGAACGGATTACTAACCCACACATAGGCAGCTTGGAAAGGAGATTCTATTGTGTGTGGTCCCTGAAGTGGGTAAGCCTACAAGAATCCCCAGTTGTCAACTAATAGCCATGAAGTAATGGATAGGTAATCAACTTGTTTTATGATATCAGGACTTCCACTCTTAAGGGCAAGGACATGCCATAAACTATAAGAGGTCAGTTTTCCATGTTAAGACTTGCATGGCCCAACGAATGAATGAAAGCATGCATTCATTCATCCCCTGGGAATACAGGGGTGAGCAAAACAGGTAAGATTCCTTTCTTTATGAATCAAATATAAATACTAACAAGTATTGAATAATAAGCTGTGACAAATGCCACAAAAGAAAAGTGCCAGGTGCTATGAGAGTATTTAACAGGGAGACTTAGTTGAATCTGTTGTTGTTGATGTTTTTGTTTTTAAAATTTTTGTGTTTCTGGTGGGCTCTTTAAGTTCAATTTTTTAGTATTTTCCTCCCCTGGGCCATCAAAAAAGGCATCAGATTAGAGATCCTCAGGGTCTTGCTCAATTTATGCCCTGAGAGCACAGGTACACTTAGAGACTTGAGCTAGAAATGTCCTGGGAATTGAGGCTTTTATAGAGATTCTGAGCAGTTTGAGGTTTAGCTACATCAGAGCTACTATAGGCTAGCTGTCTGGGAGCTTTGCAAGAGAAAGGAGATCAGCAGTTAGAGGAATTGACCCCAAGGGACAAGGTATTGTTCTGGAAGTCTGGTATTTCCAGTCTGAAAACAGGTGTATGTGGAAAATGCCAGTTAGAGAAATACATCGTTTGGATGTTTTCACTCCTCAGAAGAGTTTCGGCTAGCAATTGGAGCCATGATCTGGACAGTCTGAATGAGGTTTTTGTTTGTTTGTTTGTTTTTTGTTTTGCTTTTTTCCTCTGTGGACATTAGCTCCCTGAAAGTAAGCTCTGAGAATTAGAAGTAGAAAACCCTGACCACTGAAAGTGAATTGCTTTGGGGCCTTGAGCCATTCGCACTCATTTAAAGGAGTTTCTTTCTGTTTTGAAGCGTTGTCATCCACAGTGTGTTGGCTTTTGTCCCCAGAGGAGCAAAATGGCTGCTGCAGAGGCAGGCACTGCTCCTTACACAAGGGCAGCAGGAGGCTGGTAAAAGAGTTCATTAGAATGTGTGCTGTTTGAGGGCAGGGCTTTGAGGGTCTGGTTCATTGCTGTGTGTCCAGCGCACAGTTCCTGGCATGTGGTAGGCCCTTACTATTTATCTGTGAAATGAATGACTGAATAGGTTACTCTTCCGTTTGGTACTATTTCCTCTTGAAACAAAACTTTTAGAACCCAGAGGTTGGCAGCCCTTCCTGCCAAGAGCAGTATAATGATTCTAACGATGTCCTCAATGTCCAGCTCTGGAATCGATGCTTCCATCAGCCATGTTACTCACTAAGCCCTCCACTTCCTGATACTTTTTAAGAACGGTTGTTTATTTAAGAAACTGTTGCTATGTAAGCAAAGGAAGGATTGATATTTATCAATAACTAACAGTAATATGCTGAATTTCAACTAAAGGTGAATGGCAGAAACAGGGAGAAAATACAGTGCTCTGAAATATAGTCCAGTGTAGGAGTTTTGGTGAATGAGATGGAAATGTTAATCAAATGTCTGGCTTACTTAATTAAATTAGCATTGTGGTTAAGAACACAGACTCAGTTTTAAGAGATCAGTCGATCCATAGAATCTTTAAAATGTTGCAGAGACCATGGTCCAGGTGTGGGGGTTACACTGCATATCCAATTATATGCAATATTATATATAACATCTAGTTGCACTGTATTTTAAATATGCAGTTTCTAAATTTAAAATTACATTTTTAAATGGAATGGTTACTTAGCTTTCACATTGTGATTTTTAAACATTTTATCAGAGCACTGGAATGCTCTTCTGTGTGCAGATGAAATTGGCCATCTTTCATGTTTCATTCACTGAAAATAAATATTAATATTTAATTTATATTAATAATTTATTTAGTTTTAATTAAATAACTAGTTTTTAAAAACATGTCAAATAATTAGGGAAATGCAAATCAAAATCACAATGAGATCCCACTTTACACCCCCTAAAATGGCTAAAATAAAAAAGAACAAGCATTGGCAAGAATGTGAAGAAATTGGGGCCCTCAGACATTCCTGCTAGTGGGAATGTAAAATAGTGCAGCCACTTTGGAAAGTAGTTTGGCACTTCATTAAAATGCTAAATGTACATTTACCATGTGACCCAGCAATTCTGCTCCTAGCCATATACACAAGAGAAATGCAAACATAAAAGCGTAAATAAAAGTTCATAGCAGCACTATTCACAATAGCCAAAAAGTGAAAGCAACTCAAATATCCATCAGCTGATGAATAGATACATTAAATGTGGTATATCCATACAATGTAATATTATTTGACCATAGCAAGGAATGAAGTTTCAATGCATGTTACGCCATGGATGAACCTTGAAAACATTATGCAGAGTGAAAAAAGCAATCACAAAAGGCCACATATGGTATGATTTCATTTATATGAAATGATCAGAATAGTCAAATCCATAGAGACAGAAAGTAGATTAGTGGTCACCAGAGGCTGGGGGTGATCGGGGAGTGACAAATAATGGATTTGGGTTTCTTTTTCAGAGGGTGAAAATGTTCTATCATTAGTTAGTGGTGATGGTTGCATAACTCTGTGAATATACTGAAAAACATTAAATTATGCACTTTCAAGAAATGAATTTTATCTTATGTGAATTATATCTCAGTAAAACTATTATTAAAAAGATGCTTACAATTCTTGACTGTTTCTAGAGTGTGAGCTGGTCTTAAATTGGGAATAAAAAAGATTTGGGAGACTTTTTACTCCACTTTTCCCTCATTTCTTATCTCTGCTGTTCACATCCTATAGTTGAAGGAAGCAGAGAGAGAAAATGAGAAAACTAAAGAAGAAAATATGGCATGATTCTGGAGAATGTCTCACTGTTTTAGAAGAAAGTTACTGAAATTATATAACAGCAATAAAGAATTCAAGGTATATTTCAACTATACCCAAAATCTCAGTATGATGGCTTCCTTTGGCATGGAGAAAAATATCATAATTCTTTTTTAAAACACAAAATGAAAACAATTAAGCTTTACTAGTATTTAGAATATCTACTTACACGAAATTTATAAATATACATGTGTCAAGGGTCCATGCTTACAAACAACTTCTTCATAAACGTGCACAATAAAAAATTTAATGAAAAGTTTGGAGACCATTATCTTAGTCCATGACATTATCTTAGTCATGACAGTAGCCTTTCAAGATTAAGGGCAGAGACTGGGCGGAGACTTGGCAATCCGACAGCCCGAATTCAAACTCAGCCCATGCTCTGTAACTTTAAGTTATGTGCTTCCTGAAGCCTATAATCAGTCAGTGTCCAATCAGGAAAATACCAAGCAGTTCAACAGAGGGAATGCAATGTGGGGAACTACGTACAAAGGTGTTAGAAGGGCTAAAAGTTCAGTAGGAAATAGTGAGGCAGCACCAACATTTGTACTGCTAGTACTAGAGGGAGAAAAGGATGAGAGATAGTGATAACAGGGACGAGGATGGAGTGGGAGGATGAGGACCCTGGAAGAGAGGGGCTGTCCAGCAAGAGCTGGAACCACTGAGAAACAGCCCCTTTGAGAGACAGTGCGCCACCCAGGGGAGGGAGGTGAAATACCCTGACTCCTCCCTTGCTGCTGTCCGCCCAGCCCATCATTGGCTGACCCCACCCAGAAGCCGCTGGCAGAGGAGGCAGGGAAGTTAAGTTTACTGGGTTCAGTCTCCCTGCAAAATGAAGTAAGCAGTGTGCGTGAATGAGCACATGAAGTTTCCTCCTCTTTAAGAGAAGAATAATAAAGTGTGAACGTCATAGGATTATTAACCAGACTAAATGAGATCATGAGAAATCCTTAGGACAGTCAGGCACACTGTAAAGTGCTCAAGAAGTATTAGCTAATATTTCACAGTGTGACTTTAAATAGGGACACTCAGCATACTGGAAATCAACATTTTTGCTATTCTAAAATATCATTGCTTCATTAAAGAAATATTAGTCACATAATTAAATGAGTTTAGTAAAATTATTTTACAATATTGATGTTGAAAGACAATTTAACACTGATATTTTAGGTTAATTGTGTAATATGGCAAAACAGGATGACCAATAATTAAGTAAGTGGAGTAGTGCAGAGTGTGGACTGGGGAGTCAGGAGACCAGAGGTTTGTCCTAGCTCATTGGTAACAACCTGTTTGACCTTGGACTCCAGCCCTCAGAGGCTTTATCAGTGAAATCAGCAGCCTAGACTAAATGATTGCTGATTTTCTCCTGACATTGCTATTCTCTGACTGATATTCACCTTAAAGGCATATGGTGCATAGAGAGTGTTTTCAGTGCACTTTCTCCTTTAAGGCCTCATGTTATCCTTACATAAATCCAAGAGGTAGGAAGGGCAGGGGAGCACCACTATTTGTATTTCACAGGTGGGAGATAGGATGTAATTTGTCCAAACTACAGAACAACTCAATGGCTGAAGTAGAGCTGGACTCCAAGCTTCTTCCTATTCTAACACCCAAGGTATTTGAATAGTTGTCAGGGACTGAAGAAGAATGAACGGTGCACCCATGGAGTCAGACCATTTTTTGCCCATGTGACTAAACAAATGGTCCATTTACATGTTATATGATGATTCAGAATGTGGCACTCTTGGAATGTGACATTCATGTGAACATTAATGATGACACTAGATATTTAGCCCATATATAGGTGATACCTGTTGTTGCTGTTGTTAAATGTGCTTTCCAGAAGGAATTGCATAGAGTGCAGAAGGCCATTATCAATTTCTTTAATGATGAGGACACTGACTACTCGCCTGTTTTTTTCCTCTATTACTGTTTATCATTCACATAAGGGCAAATGTCACTGTAAAATTGTTCAAGATGGCTTTCTTTTTCATGAAACGAGATCAGAAAGCTGACTTCTTTATACCCACATACAAGTCAAATACAGCACATGCAAGCAACCTAACATTAAAAGGCAATACAATAGCATGTCAATTGTATCAAACTTAAAGTAGTTAGAATTAATTTAATTCATGTTCAATCCAGTAAAAACAAATTGCTTATCCAATAGCAAATAACTTAGATTCTAAAGTAAAAAGGTCACCCCATTTGTCTATTAACTGCCTCCAGAATTGATGTTAATTATTATGATCATCAGTGAGGCATGATCAATGCACAGTATTTAATCCTGTGCTGGGCCCAGAACAAAGCTTAGCCTCTGCTCCATTAAATGAGGCTTTTTTTTTCTCTCAACAGGAACTTATTGAAGTCAGAACAGTTGAGCCATAACTTATACCCTTGGATTTTCCTTCTTTTTAGGATAGTTCTTGTTCAAAGATAAAGTAAGGCACATTAAAATTTTAAATACTTTATTTGTGCAGACAGCAATTCATGAATCTGGCACCTTCAGACTGCAAGCATTTGGGCGTTCTACTGAAGGGGCACAGGGGAAGGATTTTATAGGGTGAATGTGGAAGCAATGTAAATAATCCCTGAGTTAGAGGCTAGTTGATGGTTTCTGATTGGCCTAGAGGATGGCTGTTTCACTGAGGTGGTTTCCAGTTTGCTTGTGTAGGAACTCAGGGCTCTGAAGCTACCCCAGTCTAATGGCCTCCCAAATAATTATTTAATGATTTTTCCTTAAGAGAGATAGGCTATGTTTGTTTTGCAGCAGTAGATTCAAGGAAAATATTCTTTCATATTTATTGCTACTGAATGCAATTGATATTACTTTACATACTATGCATCCCATACAATAAGACAAAAATTACTTGATTTGGGTACTTGAACCAAATTCAGGTTCTAGTTACATATGGATTATCATTAATATTCTTTTTATGCAAATGTAAAAGTAACACCATCTTGGTTTTTTTTTTTTTTTTTTTTTGGGGTATTCTTTATTCTTTGGAAAGCCTCAATGTGTAATTTTCTTCTTGCTCTCCTTTTCTTCCTTTGCTTGCCTTTTTATTTTCTTCCCTTTCCCTCTTCTTTAGGCCAATTATTTCAATTTCCCTTTTCTTCTGTCTTTTGCCTTTTATCCTTTCCCTGCTAACCCTGGAATTATCTGCGCTATATACCACCTGTTTCTTTTTAGGGTCTAGTTTTCTTATTTTCGTATTCTGATTTCTTATTGTTCTCACTGTTGAACTGCAAGTTGGGAATATAGGTGCTCAGGAACTCTCCATCCAGTTGGAGTTGTTTTGGAGAACTAGAGCTTCTCAGTCTGTGACAGAGCCAACAGCAGGTCTCTGCTTATTAAATCCTGGTTGAACAGGAGATGCTGGGCATAAGATGGGAGGAGAGTAGGTAAAACAAAATGGAAAAACAGACAGGAGGTGCTGTGAGGCAGGCAAAGAAGGATAATAAATTGATGTTGCCTTCTAGAAACTTATCTCTGGGAAAATGCCCCAAGAATAGCAACCTGATATCACACAAAAAAGGAAAAGGAACACGTTTGTTAAAACAAGAGGGAAAACTGGCCTATTAAGCCAAACCCAGCCAGCTTCTATTCTTTTCACTGTCCATCTCTGCAACTTGGCTGAAGCTTTTTTTTTTTCTTGCTTTGTAGGTATTCCCTGGAGTAGAAAATATTATCTGACTCAAGATTACAGAAGCCTTTACTTGTGCTTTGGAAAAGAAGTGAAGCCCTTTTAAATTCAAGAATTACGTTAGAAAAGTAGAGAAATATTTAAAAAGAAACCATATGGCTAGAAAGTATCCTGAGGGTGAGGTGCTCTCCCTGGAGTAGAAAATATTATCTGACCCAAAACTACAGAAGCCTTTACTTGTGCTTTGGAAAAGAAATGAAGCCCTTCTAAATTCAAGAATTACGTTAGAAAAGTAGAGAAATATTTAAAAGAAACCATATGGGTAGAAACTATCCTGAGGGTGAGATGCTTTCATGATGACTGAGGCTTTCAGGTCTATGAAATCACAACTGATGGCAGTCAATATGATCACTAGGGGCTCCCCACCTGGGCTTGGGGATTCCTACTCACTCCCAATACCACTCAGAAAGATGTGTTGAGGTGGAGATGTGGCTTGGGGGCAGAGAAGACACTGAATCTCAGAATGAGGTCTCTGACCTGCTCCAGGATTTACATTTTTAAGACAATTCCCTAGTCGTTATTTTTAGGGACCACCTTTAGAATAAAGTCTTACATATTTGTGCACCATTATCAGCACAATCTGGGCAGTTGTCCCCTGAGGCCATTTTTATTTGTGATGGTGGTAGATGTGTAGCTATGGGGATTGCAGCAATGTGGAGAGAGCTGGGAGCAGCATTTGCTATGCACCACTCTTCCATCCATTTGTTTGTGTTTGAATGGACCCTGTCCTCTCCTGTCTTAGCTGTGCAGAGCCTGGAGCCTGTACTTCTGCAATACAGTTGAATCATCCTTCCCTGTTACTCCTCCAAGGAACCCTGCCCTTCTCTCACTAACTGGTCATACTTGTAACCTTGTTTTTCCCTTTGTTCATTTTAAACTTGATGTTATTGTTTGTTAATTTATTAATTGCTTCCCCCACTTCGGCTTCATTGTTATTAACTATTGTGCATTTTAATGGTATTTACTTCCCTCATTGCTGGTATTTATTGCTTCGCTATCAATTCCCTATTCCCAGCTGTTGTTTCGAAATAGCATTATATATTATTATGTTTCTTCATTGCCTCTTCTCTCTGTCACAGCTGACTGCTTGTTTACCTCTCCCTCTGTGGACTTCCCTATCATTCTCTCTCTTCCCCCAATTGCTTCGAATACTTTGTTGAGCCTCCCTCTATTCACTGCCCTTCCAATAAAATGTGCCCTATTCTTCGATTCCCCTTTCCTTTTTCTCTCATAGCTTTCTCTGCTGCCTTGGGGGCATTTTACAGTGCATTTATTCCCTAAACCACAGCTGGGGTCCCCTCCCCCTAGCTCTACGACCTTTCTGGTTCAATTTCAGCTTTCCTCCTCAACCTGCTGATCCGCATCTCCCAACACTCCCAATCCCAAGGCTGCCATTCTTGCACTCTTCTTTCTGCTCTGGACTCAGATTTCTGCTCCAGTTTTCACCTCGCTGATTTCTGTCACTTCCACGTTTTCTGAATTTATCGATCTTTTACAAGTTGAATCATCTAGCCTAAGCTTTTATTCTAAATACATGATATTCCCTCTCCCCGCCAAAAAAAAAATCTACTCTACATGTATCTCTTCCTCTGGAACTGATGCATATTACTATTTATTGAGCATTTCCTGTGTATCAGGCCTATGCTTAAGGAACAATTGTGAGAGACTTTACATATTGTATCTCTTTGAATTCCAGCAAGAAAAGTAACTGGGAGGACAGAGTGCTATTACTCCTACTTTACAGATGGGGACCTGAACCTGGTGGGTGATGTGTTTGTCCTCTCTTAGCTGTTAGTGAGTGGTGGGCTGGGCTGTAAGTCAGGTCTCACCCCAGGACACAAGCCCTCAATGGCTGTGTTCTGCAATCCCACTGACAGCAACCATCAGGATGGAAGGAGGGCAGCCTCCCCCTTTCCATGGCCTCCATTTTTAGCAACTCCCTTTTCTCATAAAGGAGTTTAACTCTCATTTTCTATTGCAGTGTAGCTGGCATTTTCTCTCTTTACACCACTTTGTCAAGACTGTTCCATCTGTTCTTCCCATTCTGTGGGAAGGAGAGCTGTCTGGCAGTCGACCTTAGGTGCAGATGCAGGCAGGCAGGTGAGTGGGCAGGTGGCACGTGGCCTGAGGAGGCTGTCACTAGGCAGCAGGAAGCCACAGGACTGGTGAGTGGGCAAATCTCCAAATGGACTCAGGGGCACAAGGACCTATTCCTAAGGGACCTGGGGCATCTGAGTGGGAACTAAAGCAGGAAATCAGGCATTGGAGAAAGTATTGGTCTCATTACCGGAACTGGGGTAGATGATGACTGTACACGAAGAACAAGACAAAGCCCAGGACCAGTGTCCAAGCTCAGGCTGACTCGAGATGGAGCTAGTTCTTGGGATTTGTCCCAGAGTTAGTGGCAGGTGAAACTATACTGATCTAGGTATGAAGACATAAGGCCTCGGAAAGGGGTCCTGGAAAGGGAGAATTCGGTTTAGATCTAAGAGGTGTTATATAAAGGAAGTTGGACAGTAGGCAGTGATTAAGAGTGCCTTGAATCATTCCCCCAAATCCTTCTCAGATTGTTTTGAAAATATGTTAAAGGTGGTGATTTGAATCAACCCATGTTCTTGTTTGGGGTCCATGCAATGTGTTAATTACCTAGGTTGCTTCTGAAGAGTGGTACTGCATTAACAGGTTAAATAATAACAAGCAGCTTGGATGCCTATTTGCAGAAAACATTTTTTTCTTGATGTGGTAGGAATCACTTTTCCAGTAGTAGTGAAAATTTGCATGTTTCTTATGATGCCCCTGTGGCCAAGTGATGGCTGGAGTGAGAAGTTTAGTCTGTGGCAGTGAGACAAAAACCTTTCCTGATCCAATCATCTAGATAAGAACTTTTTTCTACTCTGATTTGGCCCAGTACTTTGTTTCTCTAACATGGCAAAAGTAAGCAGCAAATATCCACAGAAAATGGTTGCTGATGGGCACAGCCCACATCCCCTTTAACAGGATGTTGCAGTCATCTCCTAAATTGCTACAAAGTTGGCTGTTAGGGACATTGAGCTCACTGCCCATGAAGCCTGTGGCCTGCAGCCATAAGCTGCCTGGAACCGGAGTACAAAGGGGACTGATTTTGTAGTACAAGTCCTGCTCCTGCTCCTGTTCCAGAGTTCCCTGTGGGATCAGACTACCTCACACCCTTTCACCAAAGACCTGTCCCACCATTTATGAACCACAAGCACTCCAAGCCCTATATCAAATGCTGCTGTGACAGAAGACGTACAGGTGTGGAAGATAAATGTGGTATATATGGGAGAGCTGTTTGTTAACCTCTGTGGTGACCAAGCCATTTCCAAGTTGGTGCCAAAGTCACACAAACCTGACTTTAAGCCACTGTGATTTGATCTGAGGCATCAGTGGGTCCCTTCAAAGGGGCGGGTTGAAATGTGTTCACTTTCTGAACTCTCTTCCCTTGTGGACATTATGATGTTAGAACATCGATAGGGATAATCATAATTGTTACATTTGATTTGATTTGCTAAAACTGCTCAAAGCTGAATATAGACATTTAGCTATAATTCAGGAATGTTACAAATTCAGAATTGTTGCTGTTCATGAGACATTTTTAAACCAAATTTTCAATGCAATGTGGTACAATAAATAAAGTTCAATATGAAAAAAAAAAGAAATTTTTTCACTTTCCATTCCATGAGTGAAGTTTTGAACAGACTTGATAAATAGCAAGAGGAAGAATTACCAGGAGGGCCAATAATAAGATGATAAGAATAATAGTTACCATTATTGAATACCTAATGTGATGGGTGCCAGGCAGTGTGCTACACAATCTATCTTCATAATCCTGTTCGCCTCTAAAATCACCCTGCTAGGGGAGTGGGGAAGGGACTGCAGCTGCCCACTCAGATGCCCAGCTGCTTCCACGGTCATGGACCTGGAGCGGGGCAACACCTCCCAGCTGGGCGGGACCCCACTGTGAAGTTCCTTTCCTCTTTCTGCCTGCTGCAACAAGGTTTGAACCAGGCAGACAAAGATAATGCTCTAGTGAATCATGAAGAAGTGTGCCGGGGAAAGCCTCACTGTCCAAAAGAGTGGGGTAGCCAAGCTGACTTCCAATGTGGGTTACCCAGGAAATGAGGACATTTCTATCTGGTCTGGACCATTGTGTTTTGGGGATCTCTTCAAGACAGCAGTTTGTTCTTACTCTCTAACCAATATAGTAAATATCATTATTGTCACAAGATTGCACAGAGCAAGATCGACAGAGCTAAGATTTGGATGAAGATGTTTCTGCTTGAAAGGCCATTTGAGGAGTAGTCAAAAAGTGTTAGTCCCCTAGAAAGTGTAACCCAGAGACCGGGCACAGTGGCTCACGCCTGTAATCCCAGAACTTTGGGAGGCCAAGGTGGGTGGATCACGAGGTCAAGAGATCGAGACTATCCTGACCAACGTGGTGAAATCCTGTCTGTACTAAAAGTATGAAAATTAGCTGGGCGTGGTGGCGCATGCCTGTAGTCCCAGCTACTTGGGAGGCTGAGGGAGGAGAATGGCTTGAACCCAGGAAGTGGAGGTTGCAGTGAGCCGAGATCACGCCACTGCACTCCAGCCTGGCAACAGAGCAAGACTCCGTTTCAAAAAAAAAAAAAGTGTAACCCAGAAAGGCTGGTAATGATAAACAAAGGGCCAGGAAAAGGTAAGGTGAGGACGACATCACAGGGAGAGTCTGGGAAGATTCTGGGAAGCCAGGAGAGGGGGCTCTGGGATCCCAGGGCCCAGCCCTTGACAAGGCACCCAAAGTAAGTGTTGGGGGTCACTCAGGAGGAGAGGAGCTGCTTTTGAATTTCTGTATGATGTGTAGTCTATAAGAAACTCTAAGGCAGGTCTTCGCGAACTCTGTAGTGTAGACCAGATACCTGGAGCTCTTGTCAAAATGCAGATTCTAATTCAGAAGGTTTGGGCTGGCCGAGGCCTAAGATTTTGCACTTTTCCCATATTGCCAGGTGATGCTGATGCTATTGGTCAGAGGACCACACTTGGAATAACAAGAACCTGTGAGGCTTTCCATTTGGACGGTGAGCATCTCAGAGTTCAAAGTCCAGTTTTCCAGGAAGTCCTGATATTTAAGTGAACACACTCTGTACACTTGTGCTTTAAATTACAAAGCTACTATGCCTAGAGTGCCTTTCAGAGAAGTACCTGCCCGTAAAGACACCTGGATTGTGTCTTCTGTCCAATTTGACTCAGAGGCTCCATGCATTTTGCAGGTACTGGTCTTCAGGTGACAGGATTTTATAGTCATGAGATGCAGTGGTATGCTATAGATCAAAATATTTTTTACTTGTGTGACTGTAATCTATGGGGAAGGGGTGAAATGGCCAATTGATTATAATGCAGAATATAAAAAGATCAAAGTCCTATAGCACGCAGCCATGATGCTGTCCACAGAAAAGGAGCAGGAGCTCACGGGAAAATGTTCATGTAATATATGAGGCATTAAAAATTCTGTTACATTATTCTTGCCACCAAGATTGTAATGAAAATGGGAAACAGCACCAACTTAACCCATTCTCATTACAATAGTTAGATTGTAATCTCATGTTCTCCCCTCAAGAGAATGCTAAATGAGATTTTAAACAAAAGAGAGGACAGAGAAGTATGGAGAATAAAGGAGCAAATAGAAATTGGAAAGCTGAAAAAGTGATGCATGATAGACTTCTCAGTGCTGGTTTGAGGCTTTCTCTTTACTTTAGCAACCAGAACAGAGCATAGGGCATTATGAAGACCAATTGATGCCATGTAGAAAATCCATAACACAACCCAAACATGGTAAGTATGTAACACAGGAAATTGTCAAGCACAAATTTGGTCTTGCACTTTGATAGCTTAGTCCACTTTAGATTAGAAGAAAAAATATGAAATTACAGAAACAAAAAGAAAAACCCAAAAACCCAAACCATGCAAAAACAAACAAACAATACAACTCTGTGGGAAGTATCTTGTGGTAAAGGTTATTGTCTGCTAGTTTCTAGTTTGTTATTGAAGTATGTATTTTTTTTTGGTACTGGATATTCTAAACCCTCTGTGTATTTTATGTTTCCAGCACATCTCAGCTTCTGGTGTGAGGTGGCTGTCAAGTGGGGCACTTTGGTTTTCCTACCTATGGTATTTCCTCCTCCGGAAGACTAGAGTGGGCTAGTTCACATAAACAGGGCAGGGTTCTGAAACAAAAAGCAGAAAAGCATTCAGACCTTTAGAGCCTAAGCCCCAAACTGGCACACTGTCATATTCACAACTTTCTTTTGGCCTGAGCAAATAAGGCCAGCCAAGATGTTTCTTGCACAGAACTTCGTTTTATTTTTTGTGAAGATGCAGTTTTGCTATGTTGCCCAGGCTGGTGTTGAACTCCTGGCCTCAAGTGATCCTCCTGTCTTGGCCTCCCAAAGTGCTAGGATTGCAGGCCTGAGCCACTGTGAAGAATTAGAAAACCAAGATGCTTGAAGTGAGGGAGGGAGCCAAGTTTCTGTCTGGGGGAAAGTTTTCCAGGAAGAGAAAAGCAAATTCAGTGACCCTGAGGCAGAGCCTGCTCTCATGTTTGAGGAACTGCAGGACTGAAGAATGGCTGGAGCAGAGCAGCCATGCGGAAAGAGGACTGGATCAGAAAAATTTGGAGAATGGGGCTCGGCAGATGGCTTGGGGACTTTTTAGCCAGGGTAAGAATCTTGGCTTTTGACGAAGTGAGATGGGAAGCAGCTGGAAGCGATTGAGCAGAGGAATAGCTCGAGCTGATTCAAATATTTAGAGGATCAATTTGGTGGCTATGTGGGAGCTAAAGGGGAAGCAGGAAGAACAATTAGGAGCAGTGGTGTGGTGTGCTGGCAAATGTTTAACAACCGGCTCTCCAAAGAAAACAAGTACGTAAATGTATAATTACAAGTCATTATAAGAGGTGGGAAGGAAAATAACAGGGTAATAAGAGAAAGTTAAAGAGGGGCAATATAATTAGAATAGGTAAGATGGGAAGGATTCTGTAGAGAAGTGACATTTAAAGAGAGCTCTGAGCATTCCAAGTGTACATCAAAGGTCATAAAGTCTGTTTCCTTGGGTTCGAGCAGAACCATCTGTCAGCAAGTCCAGACACTGGTGAAAAAGAAAGATAAACACCCACTAAGGAAAATATATTCTGCTGTCTCCTTTGGTAACACGTTCCAGTGTTTACCAACCCATGTTCTCAGGGGACTTATCTTTGAATCTAACTTGAATCCATCCTACTACGCTTGAAGGTTTTTCTTTTATTCTGAGTGGAGAATGGAGAGTCGTTCACCGAGCCCCAAATTTGGTCTCATTAAGATATCCACACGCTGGCGCTGGGGACTGAACTCTGGTGTTGCTGAACTCTCTACGTGCTGTGTTAGTTCTTGATGACTGACACCTGATTCCGGTGAAGTTAGGGAGAATATCGACAAATGTGAATGATGTTGTGAGTCACCTGAGCCAGCTGTGACATGGGCCTGTTTGGAATTACTTATAGCCTCTGGACACCAGCACTAAATAAGATGCAGAATGAGCCACAAAGGGACTTGCCCTGAGGGTTTTGCAATTCCCACTGTCAAAGCCCAAGGATTCCTGAAGCGAGTGGAAGGAAATGAGAAGAAAAAGCAGCTGAAACAGTTCGTTGAACCTGTTCTGAGTTTATATGTTGTGTTGTTTTGACAGCTTTTATAAGCACATTGCACAGATATGGTAACAGAGAAACAAGATGGAAATTGAGCAGGCATATAAACACAGAAAAATTACAAACACAATATAGATACAATTATATAATTATATTAAAGCAATATTGCATTTCAGGAACACCTCTGTTTACTGTTTTTCAGGTAAGGAATTTGGTTTTCAATGAGAGAGTACTAATGAATAAATGTAGGAGGGAAATGTTAATGCTAAGAGCATGTGGTGGTAATTCATAAGAGAGAAAAGAGATTACCAAAAGGTTTAGGCTAGAAATATAAATGTGTAACCCTGGTAATGCAAGTGTGGCATCAGGCCAGAAGGGAAAATAAAGAAGGAATATGAAAAGAGAGAACAGGCTTAGGAAATGATCAAAGAGAAGCAATAATACTTTATTTTATTTATTAAAAAACATTTTTTTTTTTTTTGAGATGGAGTCTCACTCTGTTGCCCAGGCTGGAGTGCAGTGGCACAATCTTGGCTCACTGCAACCTCCATTTCCTGGTTCAAGTGATTCTTCTGTCTCAGCTTATCAAATAGCTGGGATTACAGGCACCCGCCACCGCACCAGGCTAATTTTTTGTGGAGACGGAATTTTCCCACGTTGGCCAGGGTGGTCTCAAACTCCTGACCTCAGGTCATCTGCCCGTCTTGGCCTCCCCAATGTGCTGGGATTACAGGCGTGAGCCACCACGGCTGGCCAGCAATACTACTTTATACTGCTAGATGGCATTGCTATAGGGATATTTTGTAGATGACAGTTTTTGTCCATATCACAGGTTAAACTGTGAACTCATTATTAACAATCTGACTATCTTTATTTTTAGGTCCAGCATTATTTATGTGTGTGAGTAAATGTAGATGTATATATATGTATATATTTTTAATGCCAATTTCCTAGTAATAAAGACTAGAACAGAGTGTAGAACAACATTCTACACTCATAATGAACTATATGTTCTAGAGGAGATAGAAAAAAATTTTGCTGATAGTCTTCAACATTATAAATAGACTTTTATGCAGACGTGATGATTACATATTCTTATGTATATATTTGTATACACACTCACAGATAGTCTTATTGAAGATGCACAAAACAACGTGTGCTATGAAAAACATCACAGGTCGGGCACAGTGGCTCACGCCTGTAATCCCAACACTTTGGGAGGCCAAGGCAGGGGGGATCACTTGAGGTCAGGAGTTCAAAACCAGCCTGGCCAACATGGTGAAACCCCGTCTCTGCTAAAAATACAAAAATTAGCTGGGTGTGATGGCATATGCCTGTAATCCCAGCTACTTGGGAGGCTGAGGCAGCAGAATTGCTTGAACCTGGGAGGCAGAGATTGCAGTGAGCTGAGATTATGCCACTGCACTCCAGCCTGGGTGACAGAGTGAGACTCCGTCTCAAAAAAAAAAAAAAAAAAAATCACTGGCACTGAGGGTAGTTCAGTATTAGAGTAGACTACTAAAGAAAGCTATAGAAAGAGTCTTTGGAGGCCAGGTAGAGTGGTTCACGCCTGTAATCCCAGTACTTTGGAAGGCCAAGGTGGGCGGATCATTTGAGCTCAGGAGTTTGAGACTAGCCTGGCCAACATGGTGAAACCCCATGCCTACTAAAAATACAAAAAGTAGCTGGGCATGGTGGCACACACCTGTAATCCCAGCTACTCAAGGAGGCTGAGACAGGGGAATCACTTGAGCCTGGGAGGTGGAAGTTGCAATGAGCTGAGATCCTGTCACTGCACTCCAGCCTGGGCAACAGAGTGAGACTCCATCTCAAAAACAAAAACAAAGACTGCTTTTTGGAAATCTTTGGATATAATTTTAAAATTCAGCATGAGAATAAGACAAATGTGTATATATATGTATTTCACTATTGGGAGATGAATTTTTTGACTTTGACAACAAACCAGACTTTGAGTTTGGTCAGAGTTATTCCTACTTCATCGGTGTGTTTCTGCCTGAAGATCACTAAGCATTCGTTTTATTTTTGTAAACAAAGCAACGTTTTTGGAAATGTCAATCTTCATTCGCATGCGCAGGATCTTTTCTCCGTATGCTAAGCCGATTCCATTGCCAGCGTGGTTGATGTTGGCATATGCCCTAATTATGCATCTCCTACGAAGTTCTTCTTATCCCTTAGGTTTCAGATCAACTGTCACTTTCTCAGGGAAGTCGTTCTTTAATTCGATGCTCCCTACCCCCATCCCCAAGAGTCTCTCAGAAAACTCAGGGCCTTTTTGGTTTTGGTTTTGCTTTTTTTTTTTTTTTAAATTGCAATTATATACTTACTTTTTGTGTGTATTTGTTTATTGTCTACCTCTCCCATAGACTGTGGGCTTTGTTGGGTCAGGGACCATGTCTATTTTGTTCCTGCTGTGTATTCCACAAATAGGGAGTTAAGAATAGGGCTTGGGGCGGGCATGGTGGCTCACGCCTGTAATCCCAGCACTTTGGGAGGCTGAGGCAGGCGGATCATGAGGTCAGGAGATCGAGACCATCCTGGCTAACACCGTGAAACCTCATCTCTACTAAAAATACAAAAAATTAGCTGGGCGTGGTGGCGGGTGCCTGTAGTCCCAGCTACTTGGGAGGCTGAAACAGGAGAATGATGTGAACCTGGGGGCCAGAGCTTGCAGTGAGCCAAGATTGTGCCACTGCACTCTAGCCAGGGCAATAGAGTGACACTCCATCTCAAAAAAAAAAAAACAAAAAACAGGGCTTCACTCATACCAGGCATTCAATAAATATTTGTTGAATAGTTGAATCATTTTTTAATATTGTCAATATTTTGTTAACACTAATGAGACTATTTCGTGTTACAAGAAATACCCAAGATTGAAGTAATGACTCAGGCCCTAAATTCCTTTTTACTTAAGAGCATTGAGTCTCACGCAATTTTCCAGCAAAAGAAAAAAAAAGCTATAAAATATCTTATTAACATAAAATTATTTATCTAAAGGTTGGGCTCGGGAGCAGTGTGAAGGTTGGACACATATTTTTAAGACAGTAAATTTTTCTCAGACCAGTTTTTCCTCTTTCCATTTCTTTTAGTTTGATTGGCTAAGGCTGTGATATAATGAACTGCAGAACTCAATCCAGTAATTTACAAGGTCTATCTCCTATTCCGTGTTTACCATTCGTTTTACTGCCCAAGTTGAATTGTTACTTGTTCTTTTATTTGGACAGCTCACAATGGCCACTCTTACTGTCTCCTGCAGATTTCTTAATGCAGCCATTTAATGCCATCTGATTGCCCTATGGAGTCTTTGGTTCACTTTTCATTCTTCAAGGTTAGTGAGCAGCACGTGGGTGTTGAATGCCCGTAGCCTGTGTCAGTGGTTTCATTCCCCTTCTAGTTGTTGAGTGACAGGAGCCCCTCTGCTCTCCAATGCTCTTTGTTTAGCTGAGTGAATACGGAAAGTTGCCTTTGGGTATGGTGCTAGATGAGAAACCCAGGGGGATTTTGTGACTCTGAGGGCCAAGACAACTAAGGCTTCCTATGAGGTTTGAGGAAAAAGGGAGGAGCATAACAGAATTACCATATATGACCTAGAAATTTCACTTCTGGGTATATATCCAAAGCAAGTGAAATTAGGATCTCAAAGACATATCTGTATTCCCATGTTCATATAGCATTAGTCACAACAGTCAAGATATGGAAACAACCTAAATATCTGTCGATGGATGAATGGATAAAATGTGGTATATATAAAAAATAAAATACTATTCATCCTTTAAAAAGAAGGAAATCTTTCCATTTGTGATAACGTGGATATAATCTGAAGGACATTATGCTGTGAGACATAAGCCAGGCACAGAAAGACAAATGCCACGTGATCTCACATATAGGTAGAATTTTTAAAAGTCCAACACATATAAGCAGAGAGTTGAATAGTGGTTGCCAGGGGCTGGAGGTAGGGAGGAGTGGTGGTCAAAGAGCACAAAGTTTCATTTATGCAAGATGAATGAGTTCTGGAGATCTAATATATAGCATAGTGACTATTATACTTGAGATAGATCTTAAGCATTCTTATTACAAAAAAAGAAAAAGAAAATGCTAACTGAGGGGACAGATATATTAATTAGCTTGCTGGTGGTGATCATTTTATAATGTATATGTATACCTCCAAACATGAAGTTGTGTGCCTTAAATATATACAATATGTATTTGTAAATTATACCTCAATAAAGCTGAAAAAAAGGAGGAGCATACTTTACACCTTATGCTTCAAGTCTCTGTGGGCCTGAAAACAACCTATAAATCCCTTCATATTTTTTCTGTGATCCTGATTAAAACAAATGACAAACAAAACAAAATGAAAGAAGGTGGCTGTGTCTGATTGTGTGCATGGCAGAAGGGTGGAAGATTGGAGGTGAAGCAGGGCTTTGTGGGGGAACACTTCATATTGTCTTTAGACAACTTTATAGATGCACTTTTCCTTGGTCCTTATTATATGGTAGGTGCAGCTCGATAAATTATTATTGAAAAAATAAGTGACAATAAATCTAGGATCGTGAATTTCATAGAACCAAAAACGCCAGGGCTGGGAAAGATGTTGCAAATATTCTAAGCTGGATCTCATTCTGCTGAACGAAAAGAGATTTGTTCTCAGAGAGATTAAATTACTTGGCCTTAGTCAAAAGAAAGTTACATACAGAATTGGAATTAAATAGTGAAGTTGGAATATTTAAGGAGTGATATGATAAATCATTCAGCAAATTTGACCAATATAGGCTGGAGGATTCTGACCAAATGAACTGTCTTCTTCCCAGACTCTCTCTGCCCACACTTGTAAGCTATTTGTTCTGAATTATTTAGAAATTGTCTCAACATCCATCTCACATATTTGTGTAGACATATCCATAAAGAGTTATATAAGCAGTATTATTATCATAATTATTATTATCATTAGCAGCTTCATTTCTTGTTATTTTCCTTGTGGTTCATCTTAGGGTCTTCTGAGGGCTGTTAAAGAGCTTGAAAAAAATAAGAATTGTACTTGTAGATATTTATTTTCATTGTATTATTTAGAACTCTATCCTAGGGAATCCTGCTAATTCCTAGTTGACTAATCCACAAAAACCTTAAATTCTCACCCTGCTTCTCTGTAAGCTTTAACAGCAGCAAGATGGAGTGAAGTCTCTTATTACTAAAACTTCATCACTCATACAAAATATTTGCGAGTGCTCCTATGCTGTGGTGTATGAGCATAAATAATTAAAGCAGAACTACACTTGTCAGAAGAATTGAAGCAAAGACACACTCCTCTGTTTGCAAGCACTGTATAGGCAATGACTTCCTCATTAATGCAGCAATTCACTAAGGATTGCCGTAGTTAATGGGAATTAGCAAAGTGCTAGCATGCCCATATTCATCTTTTGAGGGGCTATCCAATATGCAAAGTGATAGGCCTGTTGAATGATTCTCATTGAAAATATCCCATTCTCAAGGTTTTTTTTCAAAGTAGAACCCCAGGAATCACATTTTCAAAGGTGTCACTGTAAGACTTTTTACAGAGGCTAAACAATTTTAGACTTTATTAGAGTTTTTGAATTCAATTTTCCCTGGATTCTTTGTCTTCTTTCATGCTCATAAAGAGAGGTGACTTTTATCAAATTACTCCAGGTTTGTGCTCTGTAGGTCAAGATATTGTTTATTGGTTCACATAAGTGTACTCTGCTAAAATCTCAGTATATACATTTGTGAGTATTTAATCAAATTGAATAGACTAGGCAAGTACTGGTAAAACAAAAACAATATATCAGCATTAAAGAGAAAATTATTTTAGCTTTAATTAGGTCATTTAAAATAATGACATTTCAAGAAAATGTAGTCCATTATTTGTTCATTCATTCATTTATTCAACACATATTCATTGACTATTTACCATGTGCCAGGAACTGTGTAAGGCAGTGTACAAGATAGACCAGGTTCCTACCCTTAGGGAATTTATAGTCTAGCAGATTCAAGTATTGGCTTGAACTATATAAATTTCCTTTTGTTTGACTGATTTACAACAAGGCAATTTCATGTGTTTCAACCTAATTCAAAGAGTGTTATAGGAGCACATAGGAAGGAACCTAATGTAGTTTTGGGACCAGACAGTGGCTCCCTGAGGAAACGGTATTTGAACTAGTAGGAGTAGATTGAGTAGGAGTAAGCCAGGTGAAGCAGAAAATGTGCCAAGAGTGACAATAGGAGGTGTTAAGTCTCAGAAGCAAGTAAGTGCCTGGTTGGGCTGGGGAGCTCCAGTAAGGAGTGCAAAAGGAAGAGGTATGAAAGGGTTCTGGAGAGGTAGGCAGGGCCAGATAGTAGAGGGGCATGTAAGTCATGTTGTTTGAAATGTATCTAAGAGCCCAGGGAATAGTTTTAAGCAGAAAAGCAAACTGATTTTATTTGTGTGGCTGGAAATCAGTCTTGCCACAATATAAAAATGAACTAGAGAGAGGCAAGTTTGGAGGTGGAATGATTGGTTGAGAGACTGGGAGATGGTGTTAGCTTAGTCAAAACTGGTGATGGTAGGTATTATGGTCTGGCTCTATGTCTCCACCCAATTCTCATCTTGAATTATAATCCGAATTGTAATCCCCACATGTTGTTGGGAGGAACCTCATGGATGATGATTAGATCATGGGGGTAGTTCCCCCATGCTGTTCTCCTGATAGTAAGTGAGTTCTCACAAGATCTGATGGTTTTATAAGAGGCTTTTCCCCCATTCACTTGGCACTTCTCCTTGCTGCTGCCATGTGAAGAAGGATGTGTTTGCTTCTCCTTCCACCATGATTGTAAGTTTCCTGAGGCTTCCCCAGCTGTGCTGGACTGTGAGTCAATTAAACCTCTTTCCTTAATAAATTATCCATTCTCGGGTATATCCTTATTAGCAGAGTGAGAACGGACTAATACAGTGGAGATGGAGAGAACAGAACATTCAGGAGGTAAAATCAACAGGACT
Source organism: Pongo pygmaeus (assembly GCF_028885625.2). Classification (NCBI taxonomy): domain Eukaryota; kingdom Metazoa; phylum Chordata; class Mammalia; order Primates; family Hominidae; genus Pongo; species Pongo pygmaeus. Next base: position 40,077,229 of record NC_072390.2, on the reverse strand, counting down.
TGGTGACCCAATGGATGTAGAATAAGAATAGGGAGTCAGGGGAAAAATATGTGTTTCTGGTTTAATGGGAACGTATCTGACCAAATCAACCATCTTCTTCCAAGCCTCCCTCTGCCCACACTTGCAAGCTATTTGTTCTGAATTATTTAGAAATTGTCTCAATATCCATCTCACCTGTTTGTGTAGACATATCCCTAAAGAGTTATATAAGCAGTATTATTATTGTAATTATTGTTATCATTAGCTGCTTCATTTCTTATTTTCATTGTGGAAATGAGAGAGGGGACACTGAGGGAGGAGAAGTTGGGTGCATTGTTGAGATGATGAATGCAGGTTTGAACAAATTAAATTTTATTGAATTCTTGGAGGTTCTTGGGAAACATTTAAATGGAGAAGTCCAATAGCAGTCAGTTATATAGGTTTGGAGCTCAGAAAAAAAATTGAAACCTGGACAGGAGTGAAGATGTAAGAGTCAACAATAAGTAGATGGCAACTGAAGCTAGGGGAGTGGAGGAGACTTCCCAGGGGGTGTATAAAATGTGAGAAAAGAAGAAACAGATGAAGAAAGAATAGGCTATAGTGGGATCCGGAGAGGAAGCAGAGAAACTGGGGCAGAGCAGGGGCAGGAATTCTTTACTGGAAAACAGTGTAAATACAGTGTTTTGAAAAGTAATGGTCATTAATTTCTAAAGTTGCTGAGAAGTTAAGAAAATAAGGACTGATAAGCAATTGTAAAATTTGGTAATAAATCAGGTAATGAAATGCATGAGTGACTTAGAGAAAAATAAATTTATTAGAATTCAATTCTGATTGCAGGTTAACAAAAACATTAAGGTAGATTTAAGTAATTTATTCAAATTAAAAATTTTCTTTTCCATTTGCTGTTGACTAACATTTATCTGCTGGGTCTATAACTGGCTGAGTGACAATGAATCACATAATGAGAAACCTATCACTGCATGTTTGGGTCTGAATCACTGTTGTCATCAGTTTGGCAAGTCATGGATAGGATGGCTCTATGATGTTTGGTTTGCCTGGGGTGATCCCACCATGCCTGTTATTCCATTGTATTTATTAACACTAACTCCTTTTACTCTCAAACGTATCTCCATTTGAACAAAAAGTAAAATGGGTTTCCATGCTATATAAAAGTACTACCTCAATATCTTTTCAAAATTCTGCTCTCACTGCTTAGGTAGGAAGGTGATCAATTTATACAAATCTGGTTTTGTTATGTGCTCCATGGCTAATTATAAGAAAATCACAAATTGTTTTTAATGATTTTCTGAAAATCATTTTTCATGATGTTTTAAAATGAAAACACAGAAGCAATGTATAAAGGAAAAGATTATTTTTCTGCTTTGAATGAATAATGTTCAATCAGGAATAATCAATATATATTGAACACCTATTATGGGTAAGGCACCAGGTTCAGATTCTCAAGCTTCTTGTTGATACTAGCATTTATTTTCAGTACTTTGATTCAGTCTACAATACTTTGTCCTGTTTTTTATTGATCTTTATCTTATTTTGATTTTACCCTTGTCTCCCTTATTAGAAATAAAATCTTTCTTATATGTGCATCGGTATTCTACTTAGATTCTATTTATGCTACCAAGCTGAAGACAAATTGGCATCAGATCTATGATACATCATAATATAGATGTTAGCATCCATAAAATCTGGAAAAGAGAGTGCCTCTAGACTAGTGGAAGGGACATTTCCCTCAAGAAATGATGGTAGAGTTTTTCCTTGCAGCATGTTGAGAGCAATGAATGGACCAATAAAATGCGTGGAGAAGCTAGGAGGAAGCAGAATAAAAAGAGGGCTGATATGAGATCCTCTGCATTTGTCCACTACCCATCCACCTAGCCACAGATGGTGATCATAAGCCAAGCCCTACCTAGAGAAGACAGGGCAGATCCATTATAAATTCAGAAAGGACACTGACAGCCAAAAGCTTTCCAGTCTGGGGAAGAGACAAGAGGTTGAATACAGTAATAGAGGGAAATAACCATGCACTAGACAGAGGACTTTAGACTCTACAGGCAAAGACAAACAATAAAAAGTCTGAAAAAACAAAGCTGTCAGGAGCATGTCAGAACATCCCTGATCATCTGAATGAGGAAACAGGACAAGGCTCTGTCCAAACCTAGGAGGCCAAGGGCAGAGGTTTCAGACCTTTTGAATCTTATCAGTAAAGTTATTTGACCATGCTTTGTTATACAAACACCCTTAAAAATATAGTCTTTCCAGGTGTGGTGGCTCATGCCTGTAATTCCAGCACTTTGGGAGAGAGGTGGGTGGATCACTCGAGGTCAGGAGTTCGAGGCTAACATGGAGAAACACCATCTCTACTAAAAATACAAAAAGTTAGCTGGGTGTGGTGGTGCATGCCCGTAATCCCAGCTACTTTGGAGGCTGAGGCACAAGAATCACTGGAACCCAGGAGGCAGAGGTTGCAGTGAGCCAAGATCACACCACTGCATTCCAGCCTCAGTAACAGAGAGAGACCCTGACTCAAAAAACAAACAAACAAACAAAAAAGATAGTGTGGAACAAAGGCAGTCAGTGCTTCTGCTTACTAGAGGTGCAGAAACTTGAAAGACCAATAGAAAACTGTCACCCTAAAGTGGCTTTCTTTTCTAATCTATGGTTCGCAGTAAGAGGCATTATTTGTGATTAAAATTGGCCTCAAATACTTTACTATTTTGCTAATTAGGAAGTAGAGTCTCATTCTCCTTCTTTTGTGTCTTGACTGACCTAAGTGACCTGTTTGATCATTAGAATATAGAAGAAATAAAGTTCTGGAACTTCTAAAGCTACATCCTTAAAAACCTTGCAGATTTTTTCTGGGCGTCTTGGAACATTTGCTCTTAGATACTTGAGCCAACATGTAAGAAGTCTGACTATCTTGTGAGAGAGATAACCCCCTGAGACAACATAAAGAAGGAAAGGCCCTGTTTATCCTTGTTGTCATGAGAGGCCTGTGCCATCTAGGACCCCCTAGACATCTATAGCAGCCAGTTGAGTGACACAGAGTGACCCCAGTTGATGCCAGTTGGAACAGAAGAATTGTCCAGATGAGCCCTGCCCAAATTCTTAAACCACAATATCATGAGACATAATAAAATGATTGTTGTTTTATGACACTATGCACAGACAGACAACCGGAGCAAGACTATAGAACTGGACTTACTACTACTAACAAAGATGTTAGGATCTCAAAATAATAAAGACATGAGATGCCTGAGTCAGAGACACTGAGGTGGTTGCATTTAACCATCAGAAGCAAATCAGATATGATTATTGCAATGAGTGACAGATCTGAGTGGCAGCCAGAGAACCATGTTCTATAGAGAACCGTGGAAATGATTAATAAACACACCATCCTTAAGAACAAGCTAGATGAAAAGCCAACAAGGGTGCTGCTCAATCGATGCAGGCTAAAGAAACTAAGGATGGTTGATTAGGAGACTAAACACAGTTGCCTCCCCCAACCAAAAAAAAAAAAAAAAAAATCTTTTTGTCCAGTTTGTGAACCTAAGCCAGTTTCCTAACCTGAAATCCACTGAACTGGAGAAGCGGCTAGTTTTCCAGAAGGCAGAAACCTGCAGCACTGTCGCAGTATACATGGTACTGATTGCCCTAGTGCTTTCTTAAAGGGATCTGAAGAGTCGTCATAGCCCCATTGTTGCATGGGCATATGGGAGCTAAGTAATACACGAAGTTCTGACCCAGGTTGGGCTCATAGAAGGTCCAATGGGTTCACAAACCCACTCTGTGGTCACTTCCTTGGAATGGACATCACTGGGAGCTTGCAGAATCCCATATTAATTTCTTTTTCTGTGAGGTAAGAGCTGTCATAGTCAAATAAGCCAAGCTCTGAAACTGTGTCCACCTCACGAGCATAGCAATTACAGAAAAATTTTGACCCTGGGAGGTATGGGAGAAGAAGATAGTATCTCCCTCAAGGACATAAATAATTCAGAAGTGGTCTCTAGCATAATCTCCATTTAGTTTGCAAGTCTGGCACCTATAAAAGCCAGATGAAATCTGAAGGATGACGTGAGACTACTTCAAATGCAACCAAGTATAGCCCAATTGCCTCTGCAGTGCCATATGTGGTATCTTTCTAGAGCACAGTAATACGACCTCAGAAACGCAGGATATGGCCTTTGATCTGGTGGTGCATTCTTTCCACTTCATTCAAAATAGAGGATCAGAAACAGTTTGCATTCACTTGGAACAGAAAATAGTACTCATTTACAGTCTATAAATGACAAATATGAATAGTTCAGCTCTGTCATAATATAGTCTGAAGAGACTCGGAATGTCTAAACATCCTGAAGAACAACACACTTTTCCACTACATCAATGATATTTTGCTAACTTGATTAAATGTAGCAAGAAGTAGTAAGGGTGTTGGAAGCCATGGTGAGACACATGTGCTTAACAGAGTATGAGATGAGCACTTAAAGATTTAGGGACTAACCATATTAGTAATATTTTAGGAATTCAGTGGCTTGGAGCATACCAAAACTTTCTATCACAAAGTAGTTGGAACAACGACAAAGTATTGCATCTCATACTTCCCACCACAAAGAAAGAAGTGGTATAGTGATCTCTCTTTGTTTTGTTTTTTGAGATCTCAGTCGCCCAGGCTGGAGTGCAGCGGTGTGATCCCAGCTCACTGCAACCTCCTCCTCCAGGGTTGAAGTAATTCGCCTGCCTCAGCCTCCCAAGTAGCTGGGATTACAGCACCCAGCTAATTTTTGTATTTTTAGTAGAGACGGGGTTTTGCCATATTGGTCAGGCTGGTCTTGAACTCCTGACCTCAGGTGATCTGCTCACCTCGGCCTCCCAAAGTGCTGGGATTACAGGCATGAGCCACTGCGCCCAGCCTCTCTTTGGGTTTTGATGGTAGTATATTTATATGAAGAACTGTCAGCTTTGCATGGGTCCCAGAACAGGAAGAAGCTCTGTAGCATATCCAGAATGCTAGACTAGCATTCCTGCCAACAGGAATGTATGACTCAGCAGATCCTGTAATATTAGAGGTATCTGAGGTGGGAAAAGATGCTGTGTCGATTTTATAATGAGTCCTGAAGTTCTGGAGCAAGGGCGTACCATCTGTAGTGAACAATCGTATGCCCTTCAAAAATTGCTTCCTGGCCAGCTACTGGACCCTGGTAGAAATGAAGTATCTGACCATGGTTAATCGAATGACCATCTGGCTAGAACTTCCCATAATAAGATAGATTCTGTCAGCCCTTCTAAGGCATAAAGTTGGACAAGCCTAGCAGCTATCCATTGTAAGATGGAAATGGTACATCTGGGATCCAGCCCAATTAGGACCAGAGGACAAAAATCAATGGCACAAGCAGGTGACTCAGACTGCCATGTCACCAATACACTTACCCTAGTGCATCTCCCTTAGCTCACATTCATGGTCAAATGGGAGGACCCCCATGACCAGCTGACAAAGGAAGAAAAAAGCCCAGCTTGGTTCACAGATAGGTTGATTTGGTTATGTTAAGCTAGTGTGGTTTTAAAACATGCCTGAAAATTTTTTGATATTTTTCTGACATTCTTTTGACCCTATCAAAAGATAGAGCCTAATTCTTCTGTCCTTGAATATAGGCTGACCTTAGTCCCTCACTTCTAACTAATACAATGAAACAGAGGTGACACTGAGCAATTTCCAAGGCTAGGTCATAAAAGGTGCTATGTTTTCCTCTTGGCCCTTTCTTTTTCGTGAGATGTTTGCTCTTGGAACCAAGCCATCATGCTTTGTGAATGCTAAATAGCCATATTAAAAGGCTGTGTGTAGGTCTTTCAGCCACAGCAGCCACTGAGATCCCAGTGAAGAGCCAGCATCAACTGCAGACATGTGGGTAAGCAAGCCTTCTCATGAGTCCAGACTCAGCTGTCAGCTGCCCCACTTGTTACATGGAGCAAGGCAAGCTGTTCCCACAAAGTCCTGTCCAAATTTGAGATATGTGAGAAAAATAAATGCTGTGTTTAAAGCCACTGAATTTTGGGTTATGTATCCATAGACAACAAGAACAGAAGCTGCAACACATCCCAATCACAGATGGCCTTCAAATGTAGTTGTGAGGGGAAATACTACAAATAGGCTACATTTTGGGTGGTACACCTGGTCGTATTCTTTATGTAGGAAAATAAGTGGACCAAGGTTCAAGTATATATGGACTTATGGCAATAGAAAATGACTTGGCCAATTTACTGGGGACCTGAAAGAGAATGATTGGAAGGTCTGTAAAAACATGGTCTGGGTTAGATACATATGCATTGATGTATGGGAACAAGCATGAAATGTGAAAATCTTGCAATATGATAATGTCTACCAGAGAGCATCTACCATGAAAGAAGCACTGCACAGCCAAGTTGACACAACAACTTGGTCAGGTGATGTAAACTAGCATGCGCCATTGGCTATTCAAGTGTCTGGCACAATGGACACAGAAATAAAATCACCATGGTGACAGGGATGGAAGCTATGCATGGGTTCCTACTCACTATGGCTTATCTAGCTACTGTCTACTATCTAGCTACTGTCACTGCTGAAAGTTTGAGCTGCCACCAACAGAAAGCAACCCTGAACCCCACACCCCAATTTGACACTATCTCTTGAAGAACCATTTGATGGCAGGTTGAGTATCTTGAAACCATTCACTTTGAGAGGGACATCAATTATTTTTCACTGGAATAGACACATATTCTTTTCTTCTCTCATAGCCTTTTGTCAGCACCACTATCTGAGGATTTACAGAATGTTCTATTCACCAACATGGCATCCCACATAAGTCACATTAGATCAACTGACTGTGATTCAGAAGGAGTTAGGGCTTCTTCTACAGAATACAGTGAGGAAAAATGTATTTATCACCCATAAGTTCCACTTTAGTATCTTAGTATTCCCTTGCCCAACTTTGATTTAAATGGATAATTATAGCTGCCACAGAAAACCTTGGTGACCAAGAGTTGGACTCTTCAGTGATGAGGATCTGGGTCACCCCATCAGATAAGTCACTTAGACCAGGAGATGTGCTAACTGAAGTTGCGGGGAGTCTAGAATAAATGATAAAGAAGGAGAGGGATGAAAATCAGCTGGGGCCTTAAGACAAGCTGCAGCAGCAGAGGCTGTGGGTCATGCCACTTACCTCCCTCATGTAAGTTTCCACAGGAAAGAGGCCCGCTAGCACCTTGAAGTGCTTGCAGAACTTGTAAAAAGAAGTGATCTAAGTGGTACAAGTGGTGGACTGTGATGGAGGCTGTGATATGCCATCCAGATCCTGCCTCAACACTGAAACACCCTAAGTTTCTGGGAATTTTGCTGATTGACAGTCCTCAGATATCAACAGTTTTTGAGAATTGCCCTAGATTGAAGAAAGCCACCTTGCCCAACGTCACTCCTGAATTTCAGACCAGTCCTTATTCAATGATGGGTAGATGTAGGCACATAAAATAGAGATCTTTTGCCCAAATTCTGAAGAGCCATGTGTTTCAGTGATCTATTGCTGCATATTAAATCACCCTGAAACTTAGTGACTTAAAAGAACAAGGATCATTTTATTATTTCGCAAGGTTTATGTGAGTCAGTAATTTGGAAAGGAATCAGCTAAGAAGTTGTGGCTTAGGCTTTCTCATGTGGTTTCTGCCAAATAATGGTTACAGCTAAAGTAACAGAGAGCCAAATCAGTTGAAGGTTGGCTAGGCATCTCTCTCTTTATGTAATCTCAGGGCCTTGCCATGTGCTAGTCTGGTCTTTCCATATGGGCTAGTTTGTTCTTTCTCATAGCGTGGTGGTCTCAGGCCAGTCAGATTGCTTCTATGGCGGCAGAATACTTCAAGAATAAGCAAACAACTCAGAAGCTCTATGGCCTTTAAAGCTACATAGCATTGCTTTTGTTATTCTCTGTTGGTTGAAATAATCAAGAAAACTTACCCTGTTCTAAGGAAAGTAGATATAGACCTTCCTTTTTTATAGGAGGAGTGTCACAGTCACACTGTAAGAACAGCATGTAGTATAGAAAATGTTATGGCAGGTGTTTTTGGAAAATACAATCTGCCACACTATTCCAAATTGGATCTCCCCTTAGGTCCTTTGTTGAGACTGCATCACAGACCAACTTCTCCCTTGGCCCATACCTTCTTCCTTTTCTTCTTCCAAAGGTGTCTTGTCTATTTTGTGTTGCTATAAAGGCATACCTGAGGCTGGATCATTTACAAAGAAAAGAGGTTTATTTAGCTCATGTTCTGGAGGCTTTACAAGAAGCACGATGCTGGCATCTGCTCGACTTCTGGCACAAAAGCTGAGGCAAAACATGTTGAAGGTCAAAGGGGAAGTAGTCCTATCCAAACAGGAGCCATACCTGAGGGGCCTTCTGGCTTTATAACAAACCACTCTAACAGAAACTAATCTATTCCCCAGAACCAATCCAATCTTATGAGAGTGAAAATTCACTCACAACTGCAAGAATGGCACTGAGCCATTCATAAGAGATGCACCCTCATGACCCAAACACCTCTCGCTAGGCCCCACCTCCCAACACCACCACACTGCAGGTTAAATTTCAACATGACGTTTGGTGAGGACAAATAAACCAGATCCAAACCATAGCAATAGGTGTTGATCCTGAAAGCACTTCTTAATAAACTTCCTTCATTATAATCTTCGTTGCCCAGTCTCCCTTCCAGGAAACCTGACCTGCAGCAACTCGATAGCCATTTAGGTTTTCCCTGCTGTGAACTGCATAATAATTGTCCTCCACTTCATTTTCTACTGTGTTTTCTACCTTTTCTCATTAATTTCTGGGAGTTTGTAGGTAGACTATTAATAAATATCAATCCTGGTTCCATTTTAGAAGTTGCAAATATCTTCCCCCAAATCACGATCTGTCCATTAACTTTGCCTATAATGCCCTTTATTTTATAGACAGCTAGACACATTTTTTTATCTAGGTATGTATTTTAGAAAGTTTCAAGCATGCCCTGAACATTTTATTCTATTGGCTTTATGTATTTTTAATTCTAGAGGATTTAAAAATTGTAAATTGATAACTTATAATTACATAAATTTATGGAGTAATAAATGATGTCATAATTTAGGAGTATAATGTGGAATAATTAAATCAAGCTAGTTAATATATCCATCACCTCAAATATTCACCACAGCATGTGATAAAACTCAAAAAAGAAGACAAAATTCCTTCTGTTTGGGATTTTTTACCTTTTGACCATCCTCTCCCCATCCCTCCACTCCCTTGACTGTCACTACCATTCTGCTCTTCGCTTCTAGGAATTCAATTGTTCTAGATTCCATATGTAAGTGTGAACATGCAATATTTGTCATTCTGAGCTTGACATTTCACTTAGCATAATGTTCTCCAATTCCATTCATGTTGTCACAGATGACAGAACTTCTTTCCTTTTGTAAGGCTGAATGATATTCCATTGTGTATAAATACCACATTTTAAAAATTCATTCATCCGTTGATGGAAACTTAGGTTGATTCCATATCTTGGCTACTGTGTGAATAGTGCTGCAATGAACATGGGAGTTCAGACATCTCTTCAACAAACCGATTTCAAATCTTTTGGGTAAATATTCAAGAGTGGGATTGCTGGATCATATGGTAATTCTATTTTTGTTTTTTTTGAAATATCCCTATGCTGTTTTCCACAGTGGCTATACTAATTTACTGATTTTACTGTACTAATTTATAATCTCAACAGCAGTATGAAAGTATTTCCATTTTAATTTTACCTTTCTTATTTAGGTCTTTATTCCATCTGGCATCCACTTTTAATATGGTGTATATAGAAATTAAATACTGTTTTTCTCTATAGAGTTTCCCCTATATCATTTTCTAAGCAGTATGCCACTTTCCTATTTTTCTGAGATCTTTTATGTTCTCTTGAAGGTTTTTTAATTGCCATATTGTTTTTCTTACTAAAGCTTTTTGGATACATTGCTCTATGATAGAACATGATTCTTTTTCTTTGCTCTTCTTTTTCAAAATTGACTTGGCTATTTGCGCACTTGTATTCTTCCACAACATTGCAGGATGAATTCATAGAGTTCCTTTAAAACTAACTCTGCTTAGGATTTTTATTGGAATTGCATTGCATGTGGAGATTAGGGAGGACTGACATCTTTTACTGTTAAGTCATTTCGTCAATGAATATGTGTCTCTCTCCATTTATTCAGATGATTAGGATTTTTTCAATAGTAGTAGTATGGAGACTCCTTATCTAGTGGTGGATCCATATTCCCGGCTATTTATTTATCAAGGCAGACTTAGGAGACCTAAGCAGACCTGGAAACCTACATTATTCATCTGACACTTGTTCTAGAAACAATAAATATGATGCTACAGTTGTTTAAAACCTATTTTTTATTAAGAAAATAATAACAATAAATGGACAAAGATTATAAAAAAAGAAATACCAATTTTGGGGGTTTTTTGTTTGTTTTTTGAGATGGGGTCTCACTCAGTCACCCAGGTTGGAGTGCAGTAGTGCGATCTTGGCTCACTGCAACCTCTGCCTCCCAGGCTCAAATGATCCTCTCACCTCAGCCTCCTGAGTAGCTGGGACCACAGGTGTATGCCACCATGTGCGGCTAATTTTTTTGTATTTTGGTAGAGACAGGATTTCACCATGTTGCCCCAGGCTGGTCTCCTCCTGAGTTCAGGAGATTCACCCACCTCAGCTTCCCCAAGTGCTGGAATTACAGGCATGAGCCACTGCACCTTTCCCCAGTGTTTTTAAGTGTAGGAAAAGATGCTCAACTTCACCTATAATTAGGGAAATGCAAATTAGAAACATAATGATATGCCACTTTTTGCTCATGAAACTGACAAATTTCAAGAAGTTTGTATTAACAGAATGTTGGAAGCAAGTACTCACATACATAGTTGGTAGGATTCCAAATACATGTGAACTCTTTGAAGGGAAATTTCTCAACATATTTCAAAATTAAGAATACAGGTAACATTTGAACTTGCAGTTTCACTGGTGGAAATTTATCCTTCAAGTGTACTTACACATCTGTGCAAAGTTCTATAAAGAAGGCTATTTTACAGCATTATTTATGCTAGCAAAAGGCTGGCATATCTAAATGTGCATCAGAAGGGTATGGCTAAAAATTATTTGTATATCCATACAGCAGAATAACATGCAGCCTTTGAAAATAATTAGGTATAGCTTCTTTCTGTGATATGGAGTAATCCTGAGGATTGTAAAGTGGAAAAGGCACAATGCCAAATGTGTATAAACTATACTCCAACTGTATAAAGCGAAAAGGATGTATTAATATATTTGTTTGCAGTTCCATACAATATCTCTGGAGTGATAATTAAGAAACAGATAATAGTAGTTGCCTCTGGGAAGGACAGCTGGGAACTGAGGGTTGAGGTGGGAGAAGACATTCTTTACTCTCTCTATCCCTTTGAACTCTTCAATTAATTTTTTTTAACAAGATGTACATATTATTTTAAAAAATAAATTTAAAACTATTTTAAAACTTAGTTTCATCCTCTCACATAAGTTGTAGAATATTTTCCCATATTAGGGGTGCTTTGGTGTATTTAGATTCGACCTAAATCTTTATCTTTTTAGTTTATTATATGTTCCTGTGTTCCTTCCTGCACACTCCAAGGAATTATTAGGAGATACGTTTTTCTAGCAAAAGTGGAAGAAAATAATACCATAGTTTAAAAGTCTTTGGCAATGGTACATACGTCCTTCTATTGGAAGTGAAATGGGGATTGGAATAATGTTTCATTGCATTTGAACAATGTTGAAGTAAAATCTGGAGAATTCTTAATAGGTTTGTGTTATGGGCTGAATTTTGTCCTCCTAAAATCCCCAAAACCTCAGAATGAGATTGGATTTTGGAGATAGTCTTTAAAGGGGCAATTAAGTTAAAAATGAGGTCATTAAGGTGGGCCCTAACTCAGTAGCACTGGAGTCCTTCTAAGAAGAGGAGATTTGGACACAGATGAGTCCAGGGAGAAGATCATATGAAGACACAGGGAGAAGACAGCCATCTATGAGCCAAGGAGAGAGGCCTCAGAAGAAATCAACTCTGTCAATACATTGCCATGGACTTCTAGCCTCCAAACTGCGACAAAGTAAACGGCTGTGTTTAAGCCACTCAGTCTGTGGTACCTTGTTATGGCAGCCTTAGCAAACAAATATAACATAATAATGCAAAGCAATCTCATGTAGTGAAAAAAGAGCACTGGTATCAAACATTTAATAGATAAAGTATTTTAGGATTTGGGGTTTGGAATGTTTTAAACGGACTAACTTGAGCTGTCCTTGTGAGACTTTTTCAGAGGATCAGTGGATCATCTCTATTAATTAACATTTTGAACTCAAGTAAGATGATAGCAGAGAGGAAGTCAATGTTTGTGAAACCAGGTAGAGATGAATGTTACAAATGTAGGGTGTTCTTGAAATCCAAGTTTGCTGGAAAATAAGAGAATCTCTTTGATCTCGGACATGATGTTTAAAGATATAATAGAAGAGATTAATTTACACATTAGACAGACAGCTGAGCATAGGTGAAAATCTTTCTCATCTGCAAGATATCATAGACAGCATTAAAAAATATTCAGTTATTCCTAAAAACAAGAATGAGACTGGAATAAAAGAGGCACTCCAAAAAGACGGCTTTAGATGGGCAGCCCTCACTGCCAGGCCAAATTGGATGCTTCTGCTAAAAGACTGGGGCTGATGTCATTGCCCAAAGGCCACACTTGCAGAAAGGTCACTGTATCAGGAACTATCACAATGTAGAACACATGATAGAGAAATCTTCCACATGTGAACAAGCAGAAGATTCTTTTGGCCACTTCTAATTTCAGCTGCACAGCCTTGTACAGTTTCCATGCATATCTGGATAGACACCGACCAGGTCCTACCTGAAATACAGGTCTTTTCTATTTTATGCCTCAGGGCTGTCTCCAAAGCAGAGGGACCCCTTTGGCCCATAGGCAATCACAGTTAAAAGTGTGAGGGAGTCAGCATTCCCAGGGGCAACCCTCAACTCATGGGGGGATTGGAACTCTTTAGCAAACAGTTCTGGAAGGCATTCTACATGCTTCTCAGGTCCTAGGGGGAACTGAGAAACCTCCAAATGCTGCCTTAAATGGGCTTTTCCTGATTCTGTGTCTTACGCTCATTGCTCTTTTGCTTGTGTTTCTTAGAATTCCTTTCAAATAAACTACTTATGACCACTCTCACAGGCTCTATCTTGAAGGAACCTAAACTAAAACAGTGAACAACCAAGAATTAACTATTATATGAGGATGGCTAATGCAATGAAAGAGAGACCACCGATACAACAAATAGAAAAAAATTTATACACCAGGAATGACAACTAATAGAAGCAATCCAAAAATGTTTTTAAGAATATATAATATCGCCACAGAGATAAAAGAGGTTTTTGTAAACATGATTATTAAACTACAAGCGGTACTCAAGAAACAAGATCTGGCAGTCTACAACTTCTTAGAAATGAAAAACATAATTGTTGAAATAAAAAATTCATGGTGGGTTGAGTAGCATGCTGGATATACCTGATGAATGAAACCGTGAGTTTAAGTGAGGGGAGGTGTTTCAGAGATTCGAAGGGGAGATCTAGGGGTTTCACCATTCATCAAGTAGGACTTACAGGAAAAATAAAATTGGGGGAGTAGAGGGGAATTAATATAGAAGGAAATAATTCAGAGCATTTCTGTAACTGAAGAAAGACTTCAAGTGGAGAATCCACTAAGTGCCACGCAGAGTGAAAAATAAATAAGAACATGCATGCATGTGTGAATGCGTATTGCAGGGACATAATTTTGAGCAGCTTGGTTTGACTCACTTGAGTATTATTTGTGTTCTTATGGTTGGGTAGTTTTACATGATATGGGTTTTGTTTTTATTTTTGAGAAAAGACTCTGTAGATTCAATAGAAGCAAATTGAAGTGAACATTTAAGTAATGACCAGATAAATTCAAGTTCTAAGGACAATCTGATTAATTCTGGCTAGGAAAAGTCATTCGTATATACCCTTTATTAAAAAATTAGACAATAAAAGTATTTGTGTATGAATGGATCTGATCCTCTAAATGGGAGAAAACACCTTTCAGAAAGATCATTGCTGGTCATCTTTCTGATTGTTTGAATCATCGCAAGATTAATGAAGCCATCTCAGTGGAGCAGATTGGCCATTGCAATCTACACTGCTGGTAATATGATTTGCTTCCCCCATAAATTTCATTTGCCCCACTCAATCTGTAAAATGGAGAGCAATGGTCTACACCACCGGCATTCAACAGCTCATCTTCAGATGCCAATTTTTTACACGGTGGCTGTGTCTACATACTATAAAAAACAATTGTTCACTCCAGTCATAAGGAGAAAGCAAACAAGCTAGGTTATGTAGACAAAACATTAGTTTGTGTTAATTTTTCTCACCCTTTGATTGGTTTATTTGATATTGTGCAGACACAACCTGCACTTGGCATCAAGGTGTTGTTGTTTCCATTGTGCCTGCTTTGTAGGCTGCCTTCCCTTTATGTAGAGGGATCTGTTTACTTTAGTGGTCTTTTGACACCCTGGCAGCATTGTCTCTTTCTCATAGCTAAGTACTGAGGAAGGGCAAATCCGTATGCTCCCCACAGTCTAAATCTCTTTTGCCATGTTAAGCAGCTCCTGCCTGAATCTGGAGGGAGGCAGTCAATGAGCACTGGAGAGTGGGATGACCAGAGGTAGAGCACCACACTCTACCATATCTTAAGGGAAGCAGCAGTTTGTCGGTGATGTTTGATGGCTTTCTTTATGTCAACACAACAATCTCTGGGGCACATTATGGCTTCTCAACATGTCCCTATTTAACTACACTCCTTACTTTTAGCTGCTTGGGCTCAGCTAACCAAGTGGTGGCAGAGATGTGTATAGGCAATCTTAAATCATTCTGATTTTCCCAAGTCCCTCCGCAGTTCTCAGATTGAACATATGGCAAGGTTATGTCTATTTGAAAAAGCCTTTGCATCATATGTTTATACAACTGCTCACTATCCCAAGACAAAAATTATTTTCCTGTTATTGCCCATTTGCTGACTAAAGAAATTATCCTCTTTATGTATTCTGGTACTTTACCTTGATATCTTACACGTTTAATTATGTAGCCCTCAGTCCATAATCTATATCTTCATCATCTAAGGCCATTTTGCTTCTGTGAATCCAAAGCTTAATGATATGTTGGGAGATAAAGAAGAGATATTTTTAAAATTTCTTACTATTACTCTTTCTAAGATTTTTTTAAATTGTAGAATCACAAGTAGCAGAATCAATAGGAAAAGACCAGTAAATTCTCAGATGTTTCTTATCCATTCCTCAATTATATTGTGCTGCTAAAATAATACCCAAAACCTTTCCTACCAACTAATCCAGCTTATATTTCAGACATGTAAAATGATGGGAATAGTTTTACTTACCCTACAAATGCTGTGACCCCAAATGCTGCAGGGTGGAGTGTTACCATCATCTGATGCATGTCAGCATCAATCTCCATGGAAAAGAAGGCAAGAAAAGCCCTAATAAATCCAATGAAACCCAATTTCTAGACAGCAAAACTGAGCGTAGCGGAACAATAGTGAGGCTCAATATTCACGGAGGTTGCAGAATCTAATATGGGTCATAGAATAGCCTGTGAGGCCTGTTGCAGATTTCTTACAAATGAGATTTACAACTTGCCCTGTTGACCCCAATTTAAGGCCCTTCAACTACTTCTAACTGTAAGATTTCTTCTTGGACTCCATCTATATTGTATTCCTTTAATTCATGTCATATTTGAGTGAATGATTCCAACCTGCATTATTTCCTGTTTCTCTGATATGAACTTGCTTCTACTGCAGTAATGGAATCAACTGTCAGGTCAAGCCCGTGATTTTCATGAGAGCTTATCAGAAGTGTTGGAATGGGGACGATGGTTCATTTAAATATTTTAAGGTTGAAATTCAACAATTACCTTGCCATTCAGCACTTTGTGAATGTCTTGGGTGAGGTCTCAAATCAAAGTGTATTTGAAATGTGGAGGTTAAGCTGATTGACCTGGGTATGTCTTAGAAGTTCTATTACATTAGCTAATGCAGTACAAAACCTAAGTTGAGTTGGGCATCATGTTTTGCACATAAACCAAAGGTATCGAATTTGTGGCTTTTGCTAGCTTTGCAGAAAAGATTTTTTTAAAATACATTTCTTGATAGTGCAAAACTAGCAAAAGCCACAAATGGAATGGGTTTGCTTCTCATGGAAAACCTTTTGTATGCTGAAGCTCTGGTCAGCCTCTGCAGTACTTTGCGGTTTGTAGCTTGAATCTCAGAACAAGTCTGTTATTGTCTTAGCTCCTCAAGAAGCAGAACGAGTTCCACACAGACCATTGGAGTGGTCTATGGAATACTGCCCATGTCCTTGGCAGGCTAATGTTTCTCATCAGTTTTCAACTTCAAAACAGTAGGACCAAGAATCACACTCAGGAAAGCAATTTGTTGGACCCACGTGAATAGATGATGGGAATGTCAATCATAGATGCATCTCAAGGTGGATTCTATGGTAAAATGGAATGGATAAGTGAAGCTAAAAGAGAAAAAGTGGGAGCTACAAGAGGTCATGTCCATAATATTTGAAAGTTCACATAGTATCAGTTATACGCTTGGACAAAATTGCATAAAGTATATAACAACGTAGGACAATCTATCTTTCAATCTATTTTCTGCCTTCTCGGCTATCTATTATCTACCTATCTGTTAAAAAATAAAAAAGGGACTCTAGATTATCCATGCACTTATCCAAAAAGTGGAGGTAGACATAGAAAAAAGTGTTGTTTCCTTCTATTCCATGCTATCAAAAGCCATTGTCTAAAATCTTAGGAGTTATCTTTGATCACACTGCACTGTTGGCTTTTGATCTAACTGTTGGTATTCACTTTCTATTTCCCAGTCTGAGGATCCTGTCTTTCTACTTGGTGTTGCTGGTAACAATTTCAGTGTTCATGAGGAGAACTGACACAATGAATCAGAAGCAAAGAGAGGAAACACAGGTGAGTTAATTTGGTTCTTTCTTTAACTTCTACCCCGATGAGAGATAACATCAGGAAGGGACCAAAAATCTTCGTTAAAAAGTGGTCTTTAAATTATCTGTGGATTTATTAAGTTATGTACCTCTAGACAATTGATCAATTTAATTGTGCAATTCTACACAAATGATTGAAACTTAGCCATGTCTGCAGCACACAGGCATTTATCACATTCTAGCCTCTGTGTATTATTGAAGACAGTAATCAAAGGATTACTTAAATACTGAAAAATTACACCTGTGATAAGGGCTAGCAAGGGGAAGCGCGTGCTCCTAGTCACATATAATATAGGCCCTCCAGGGAAGGCTTCCTTGAAGAAGTGATTACTGGGCTGGGATCTACTGGAAGAGCAGAAGTTAACTGGTCACAGCTGAGGGTAGATGTTCTGAGCAGCAGCAATAGCATGTGCAATTTCCTTGTGGTATGTGGAAGGTTGGTGCACTTGAGAAACACAAAGATATAACCAACACTTCTAAGTAGTATTTCTGCTTCTGGAAAACCATTGCATTGATGCAGAGTGCAAAACTTTCCTTTCCAGAAATGTTAATTTAATATTCATATAAAAAATAGAAATAGATGCTCAAAAAGGCTGCTTCGTTCACATGGCTAATAATGTCACAGAGAGCTGAGAAAATTTAGTATGCTTTCTTTCCATTCTCTCTCATTATGAATGGCTGCAAACAACAGAGAAACAACAACGAAACCTCAATATATAATAGTTTAGTTCACTATCACTTCAAAAACCCAAAACCTTTGTGTCAGTTGCAAGCACTGGAAAGAAAAATCATAGGGTTGCTTTCTTAGGGATTAGAGCCAAATCCGACTTTCACTCTAGGCCCCAGGTATGCAAATCAAGAAAAGCAGGAGTGCACGGGGGATGCAAACCCCGCAAATACACTCATGCTCCATCCTTAGAAATATGCAAGGTTGGGAAAGCAGAATTGCCACCACTTAACAGCAGTGTCAAAGCATGCTCAAGAAAAAGGTGGTGCCGTGGATACTGTCTTGATTAGTGTCACCAGCCTCTTTCTGGGTGGCACTTCCTGGAGAATCCCATCTGGGCCTCTGAAAGTTTTCCAGATTGGGGCCACCCTTTTGTCATTATCAGCCAAAGCTGCTTCTGCTAAGAAAGTTTCCATACCAGGTTGCTGCATCGTGTCTGTCACAGCCAAAGCACAGAATCTGTGAGAACTACTGATCATTTGTATCAAACTAATGAGGTTGTCCTTTATCTGAACATGAGGCCTGGATTGTATGCTGACAGTGGATATTAAGCTTTGCTTTCTACCCCCTTCTCCCAAAGCTTGTGTAGTTGATGATTCTTCCTGCCAGGATAAGTTTTTGAGCACAAAATTCATTTTAATAGCAGTTTTTGCTTATTAAACAAACCACTGTGGGTTTTTTTTCCTGTTTACTTCTACAGCCAGAATCACAGAAACACAAAACAAATCAGCCTAATTTTGCCGTGAACTTTGCTTTTGACATCTTTCTATTTTTCAAAGAGAATAAATGTGCTGTAACTTGACTGCTCTCTTTCAGACTGAAGAAGCAGAGAGCTATTTTTGAAGCTCCTTAAATCAGAAGCTATGGCTTTTTACAAAAGCAGCCCCACAGGATATCAAGACTGTTTGGAAACATATGTGATAAAAAAAAAAAAAAAAAGAAACAAACTGTAAAAATGAACTGGGATCACCTTGTAATTGGGCAGAGAGGGCTTCCTGCTGCTCTGTGTTTTTACAAAAGCCATTGCTTCTGCATTTCTCACCTTTTGCTGCAAGAGATTGTACACAAAATCTCCAATTGCCAAGCAAATCACAGCCGAGAGTCAGACCCCCTGTTTGGAAGAGACCTTTCTCCCCTCAATATTCTCTTTTATTGATGTTATGGAAAGAAATTAGAGATACATAAAGAATCAACAGCGGTTATAGTGAAAATGCAAGTCTTATACAAAGAACCCTGAGCAAGGTCTTACAATATGCCAACATCCACATGGGGATGGCATTAGACAGCTCAATGAAGTTTAATTGTTTTACTGCTGTGCTTCCAGGCAGACACCTTGCATGCCAATGGAGGATAAGTGCTTGTAAATAAAGTGCATTATTATTATTTTATTTAATATCGCTAAATAGCTGTTACCTCCCCAGCCAGTATAGGAGCAGGAAAGACTGGAGTTTGGTGTGTTTTGAAAATGACATCTCGTCTCAGAAGCTACCTGTGACTCTTAAGGTGATAACTTCAAGAAGTGTTCTTCATCCTCTTTAATTTCTCTAGTGAAGTGGGGCCAAAATTAATTGCTACATTTACCTTTCAGAGCATAGAGCAGCACAGTTCATTGGCTATGTATACAGTTATTTACCACAAATAATATCGACTGGCTGCCCACTATTTCAATGGTTCTGAGTTGGGAGCAATATAATTGTTTTTAAAATATAAAGAAAGCATGATTAATATTTAAGGTGTTTGCCAATCTTTGAGTTATGTTTTTAAGAACAATTTTAGGTCCAATTTTGCAGGTGTGCAGACACAGAAAATTATCAGCATGAAAATCTGCGAGGGTCTTAGAACCAGAATTTTTAGGAGTGAATATCATGTGAGATGGTTCAATCAGAAAAGCTAATATCTCATGTGCTAGGATGGTCTGTCCAGTAATAATTTCTCATCACACACATATACTAGCTAAAAGGCAGAAAGTTAGGCGGAAACTTTCTTCTTAAAAAAATTCTTTTTGAAAAACTTATTGTACAAAAGCATGTACATTGACAAACACTAAGAGAAAATGAAACAGGCACAAGAATATGAATAAATACTGAAATTTATACATATGTAACATGTTCTTTCTACTAAAATGAATACATTGATAGGTTTTACTTTCTTTGTTTGAGACTAACAGTTTTGGCCTGAATATGAGCTTAAAGAAGGTACATTTTACATTTTGTGTTCCAGGCATATTTCACGTGAGCAAGGAATAAGTTGCAAAATTATGGGGCAGGGAGATCATACCCTACCTTTTTTTTTAGCAGGTTTTAAAATTTACTGTGTCTTTCTCACACTTTAAAAAAATACCTTCTTATGATACTGGTGAATTACTGTTTTCATCCGTATGTTTATGGCATGTAAACTTCCTTGTATGGATGGATAGACAGGAACGTTATTCTTGGAATTTGTTGACAACATGGGTACGATTTTTCACTTCATCTGTTCTCAGGGAATTCTGCAAAGCCATAAATTCTATGTTAGCTGGCTAGACTGTTCTTAGAAGAAAAAAAGAGTTTAACACAGTGAAATGCTTGATTCCAAAGAAATCTTAATGGTAGGTTGGTAAATGAGTACATTTTGGCTGCCCTATTGAAGTCACATCTGTTGTTGATGGTGGAAACAAAATCAGTGCCATTGACAATGCCATATCTATTGCTTTACAGTTTCATGAGCATGAATGTGTAATGGACTGGACAAGACTATAGAATACAATGATAAAAAACATCCTGAACACAAAGGAATACAGGTGGTAGAGAAAAAGAGGCTTGCTAAAAAATAGGGCCAAAGGCCCTCCTCTGCATGCTCACTGAAGGACTTTCTAGGCAAAAACGCTGGTGTTTAGTGGTCCCATTCAATTCCCTCTGGCTCCCTCTGAAAAGTAAGAGAAACTTTTCTCCTTACTTCATGTCTGGTTAATGTTGAGTTCTGCTCTTTTAGCACATACCCACCATCTTGAATGCCCTTAGGAGTTATTTTTGTCTTCCTTCTTACATATTAAATTGTATCTGAGATAATTTTACAGCAAATGATTCTCAGCCCCAGGACTCTTTATAATGCCCTGTGCTTGCTCTTCTAATCACTAGATGGATCTTTTTCTATGTATCTCTGTGCCACACTCTCTTTCAGTTACTGTAAATAACAAAGATGAAAGAAACCTGGGGATTCTGCCCTTGAGTTCATAGTTCAGTGGAAACCACAGTCACAGAGCACATTGTTGTTATACTGTGTGCTATAACCCGAGTATTCTGAGGATATACAGGGTAGGTGACTGACTGCCTGGGAGAAGCTGGGGAGGCTTCATGGAGGAGGAGTCTTTTAGGTTGAGTCTCTGCTATAGATTCAAGGCCTGTCTCAAGGACCAAATGCCAGCACCTGCACATCTCTTACTGAGATTCTGAGCCAAATGGAGCAAAAGTTCCTCTTAATAACAAAACTTGTGAAAATGGGCTTGGTGCAGTGGTTCATGCCTGTGATCCTAGCACTTTGCAAGGCTGAGATGGGAGGATTGCTTGAGGCCAGGAGATTGAGACCAGATTGACCAACATAGCAATGCCCCGTATCTAAAAAAAAAAAAAAAAAAAAAGAAACATTAGCCAGATATGGTGGCACATACCTGTAGCCCCAGCTACTCAGGAGACTGAGCCTGAGCGTCACTTGAGCTTGGGAAGTTCAAGATCGTGCCAATGCATTCCAGCCTGGGTGATTGATATCCTGTGTTTTGTTTGTTTTTTAATGTGTGAAAAGGGAAGGGAGGGGAAAAAAAGAAGAGATGTCTCATTTTGCACACAAAAATCCCACCCACTAACAAAAGAGATCCCGTGGACATTTGGCTCCTCCTATTCAGACCACCTGCTGCTACCTTCTCTGTCTTTGAGAGGGCATAGGTCAGGAGTGAAGAGAAGGTGTCTGAAGTGAAAAGTGTCTGCAGGAGTGTGCTGGGTATTTTCCCTTTGTATGAGCAAAGGCAGGAAAGTGACTAGACGAGGAGGAGGAGGAGGACTCTTCCCTATGCAGGTGAAGGATAGATAAGGTTTGTCATAAAAAGTAGAAGGAAAGGAATAATCTGTGTAAAGACATGACTGAGGGAAAAACAGGGCATCTGGGAAAGAGCAGCATTCGATATGCAGGGGAGTGGAAGGGAAATTGAAGAGGGTGGGTTAGGGAATGTAGGTTTGGAAAACACTTCGGAATCTGAATATCATGCTAAGTAACGTGGACTACATTCTATTGGCAAAGTGGAGTACATTACAACAAGAAAGGGACACCATCATATTTGTGTGACTGTGAGTGGATAGATGTAATAATCTTTTTTTGAAAGAGCATAAGAGCCACAAGAAGTTGCAAAAATAATATAGGAACTTCCTGTATGCACTTTACCCAGATTCCCCCAATGATAATATCTTACATAACCGTAGTACACTGTTGAAACTAGGAAACTGTCATTGATCCAATATTATTAACCCAGGTCTACACCAGGGGATACTGCCCTTGAGTTTATAGTTCAGTAGAAGCCGCAGTCACATAGCACATAATATACTCCACATCTAGGTTCAGACATCTACACCTGAGTTATTCAGATTTCACAAGTTTTTACATAAGCTTTTTTTGATATATACTTCTGTGAAATTTTATCATGTGTGTAGATTCAAGTAACCATCACCTCCATCAGGATATAGAATTGTTCCACCAACACAAATAAACTCCTTTATGTTGCCTCTTAATAATCATATTCTTCTTCCAAATCCAACCTTGGCAACCACCAGTCTCTTCTCCACCACTATAACTTTGTCTCTTTGAGGTTGTTATATAAATGGTATTATACGAGTATATAACCCTTTGAGATTGGCTTTTTTAATATAAACTGCCTTGAGGTTCATCTATGTTGCTGCATATATTAATAGTCAGTTCCTTTTTATTGTGGAGTAGTGCTTCATTGTGTGGGTGCACCATGGTTTGCTCATTCATTCACCCATTAAAGGACAATTGCCTCATTTCCACGTTTTGTCTATTACAGATAAAGCTGCTGTGAACATTCGTGTACAGGTTTCTGTGTGAACACAAGTTTTAATTTTTCTGGGCCATACAGTCAATGCACATAACCTGATAAGAAAGTGCCAAACTGTCTCCAGAGTGGCCATACCACTTTACATTCTCATCAACGACATATGAGGGATACAGTTTCTCTACATCATGGCCAGCATTTAGTACTGACAGTATTTTTTATTTTAGCTGTTCTGACAAGTATATGGTGATATCTCATTGTGGTTTTAATTTGAAATTTCTTAATGGCTAATGATGTTGAAATCTTTTCATGTGTTTATTTATCATCTGTATGTCTTCTTTGGCAAAGTGTCCATTTAAGTACTTTGCCCATTTTATAATTGAACTATTTGTTTTCTTTTTAGAATTTTCTCATTTTTGATTTTTGTGGGTACATAGTAGGTATATATATTTATGGGAAACATGAGATGTTTTGATGCAAGCATGTGATGCACAATAACCACATCATGGAGAATGGAGTATCCATCCCCTCAGCATTTATCCTTTATGTTACAAGAACTGTTTGTTTTCTTGCAGGTGAGTTTATAGCATTCTTTGAATATTCTGGATATCAGTCTTTTTGTCAGATATATGATTTGCAAATATTTTTTCCTATTTTTTGGGTTGTTTTTCTATCCTCTTTCGGTATTTCACAAAGCAAATTATTAATTTTGATGAAATCCAGTTTATTAATTTTGCTGTTATAAATTCTGTCTTTGGTGTCATATCTAAGAACTATTTAACTAATCCTAGGTCATGAATGTTTTTTGTTTTCTTCTAAAAGTTTTACAGTTATTTGCTTTACATTTAGATATATAAAACACTTTGAATAAATTTTTATATGAGGTGTGAGGCTTGGGTTGAGGGTTTTTTTCCTTTTCTGCCTATGATTACCCAAATATTCCAAAACTAATTGTTGAAAAGACTACACTTCCTCCATTAAGTTGCTTTTGCATCTTTGCCAAAAATCAGTTGGCTATACTTGTTTGGGTCTACATCTGGATTCTTTATTCTGTTCCATAGATCTGTGTTTCTGTCCTTCTGCCAATACCACATTGTTTTGATTATTGTAGCTATGCAGTACAACTTAAATCAGGTAATGTAATTCCTCCAACTTTATGCTACTTTTTCAAAATTATTTTTGCTATTCTAGTCTCTGGCTTTTCATATAAATTTTGAACCAGCTTGTTTATGTCGAAAAATGTCTTAGAATTTTGATGGGAATTGCATCACATTATAGGTCAATTTATTGAGTCTGTCAGCCCTGAACACACCATATCTATCCATTTATTTAAGTCTTCGATTTTTTCATTAGTGTTTTGTAGATTTCTACAAACAGATCCTGTGCATGCTTTATTAGTTTTATACCTGAGAGTTTTATTTTCTTAGAGTGATTGTAAACAGCATTGTGTTTTAAACGTCAATTTCCAATTGTTCATTGTTAACATATATTCATAGAAGTGTGATTGGCTTCTTGTGTGTTAGCCTTGTTTTCTGTAACCTTGCTAAACCTATGACTTACTTATTCATCTCATGAGGTTTTTTTTTGGTAAATTCCTTGAGATTTTCTATATTGTCTGCAAATAACAACAGTTTTAATTCTTTCTTATCTATATGACTTTTTTCTCCTTTACATGCTTTATTACATTGGCTAAGACTTCTTTTCTTTGCTCTTAATCTAAAGGAAAAGCAACTAACTGTTGTCCATTAATTAAGATGCTAGCTCTAGGATTTTCTTTGTGTGTGCAGATGCTGTTTATCAGTTTGAGTAAGTTCTTTTCTTTCCTAGATTTCTGAAAGTTTTTATCATGAAGTTTATATTGAAATGTTGTCAAAGGCTCTGAATTCATCCAGAGTTTGAAGGTCTGGTGGTGAGGCTTGTTTTGGAGAGAGTGAAAAGTGCATTGTGTACCCTCTATGAGGTAGGAGAGGAAAGGTGCCCTGTCTTCACATCAAGTCCAGTGAGGAAGAATTCAGGAGGATCATTTGGAGAACATGTGCCACACCGGTGTTATGTGATAGTAAGTAAGCCACACTGGAATTTGAGAGATGCAGGATCTGGAATGCCCAAGAGGTAATGTCTAGCTGGAGTAGTCTGCTGGTGGCAAAGCAAAGAAATAAGGCTGCTAACATTTTAAAGCTCTATGGTATTTTCCATAGGTCAAAAGAGAACCCGGCCGGGCACAGTGGCTCACATCTGCAATCCCAGCAGTTTGGGAGGCCAAGGTGGGTCGATCACTTGAGACCAGGAGTTCAAGACCAGCCTGGCCAACATGGTGAAACCCCGTTTCTACTAAAAATGCAAAAATTAGCTGGGTATGGTGGCAGGCACCTGTGATCCCAGCTACTTGGGAGGCTGAGGTAGGAGAATCGTTTGAACCTGGGAGGTGGAGGTTGCAGTGAGCCAAGATCGTGCCACTGCACTCCAGCCTGGGCAACAGAGTGAGACTCTGTCTCAAAAATAAAAAAAAAATAGAGAGAATTTTTCTTTCTTTCTTTCTTTCTCTCTTTCTTTCTTTTTCTTTCTTTCTTTCTTTCTTTCTTTCTTTCTTTCTTTTCTTTCTTTTCTTTCTTTCTTTTCTTTCTTTCTTTCCTTCTTTCCTTCTTTCTTTCTTTCTTTTCTTTCTTTTTCTTTCTTTCTTTCTTTTAAGTTAAGAGGACTTCCTGAAGGGACAGAATGACTCCCAACAGGAGTGTGGTATGTGTGTGCAACCACTGGAAGCCAGAGGCAGAGGGAGAATCATAAGCATTCCTCTAAAAGAATTATTGCCCTTGTAAAGAGAACTGAAGTGGGAGATCCCAATGATGGTGGAGAGTTTGGAATTCCAGTTCTTTGGGTTCCAAAGAATCCAAAATCACTCCACCAGTACCAGATTTCAAAGGTAAGATTGTTTCTTCCCCTTACTTTTCTCCCACCCACTGCTTCAGTTTCATGGGTGTCAGAGATAATGTAATTAAAGGGGGAGTCAGTGGAAAAGCAAGGTAGGAAAATGAGGGCAGAGTGAAGTCACCTATGTCCCCTCTTCCAATTCAGGTTCCCTGCTTGTATCAAACATGAGCTGGAGGAAGAGTGACATTATAAATTGGATTGGAGTTTGGAATTTTGAAATTAGACTAGACTGGATGTTTTATTTTGTAATAATTGATACTCGTTGGTAGTAACTGAGAGTCATGGGAAGAGCTATATGACTTGCCTAAGATTTCAACAAAGGTTAGAGAGATGGGGGTTGGTTGAGTTAGTTTGTAAGCATGGTGCAATGACAGAATAAAGTTGATTTTTGTTTGCATCATAGCAAGTCAAGCTATTTTAGTAAACCAGTGATAGTCATGAGTCACAGAATATCTAGGAGACCAATTGTAAATGTGAATCTGGAGAAGGTCAGGAAAGAAAACACGGATTTTGAGGGTTCATTCTATCATTTTTGCTCCATTTAGAATCCATTCAACCTCTAATGCTTACTTGATAGTTATATAATAGACAATTTATTTTAAAATAATTACAATAAAAGAACCCTACTTAAAAAAAAGCACAGGAGTGAAGTCAGCAAAATGGCATAATAAAACATAATAAAACTTGTTTCCCCACAGTTACCCTGCTTTAAAAACAATATAGGGATAAAATACCTTTATGAGAATTCCAGAATCCAGTTAATAAGTTTCAGCACTCTAGGTGAGCACAAAGCTAAGAACAATATCACTAAAATGAGTAAGAAGGGCAATTTCAGTCTACCCTAACAACTTTCCCCAAGTTAGCACAGCTCAGTACCAGAAGAGCATGCCCTAGCTCACAACTTCTCCTTTGAGTGAAAGAGAAGGGTAGAGTGTGCATCTAACATTTTGGCTTTTCAGAAGGCTGCCCAATGGGCTGGTTTCTGTCTTGTCTCATTCAGAGCACTGGTTGAACAAATATAATTTCAATGCCTGGTGACTGCTGAGAAAAAAGTAGTGTGTGTGGTGGGGGAGGGAGTGGTAGATTGCTGCAGCCATCATGGCTTACTGTGATCAGAAGAAAGTTCTCAACTTGAGGCTATCCCCTTGGGAAAGAGGGAGAGAAATGAAGCATGGGTCCAGCATTCTGGCTTTTTGGAGAGCTATTCTAGGGATTGTTATTCATCTCTCTTGTCAGGTATCTGTCTACATTTCAGGGTACTTACAGAGAATCTTCATAATCTGAATACCTGGTGGGCACTAGGAACAAGGAGAGTGACCCAGATTGGTGCTATAGACTCAAAGAACTTGCAGTGCCACAGACAGATACCAGAGAGAGAAAGAAATTATGAAAAAGAAAGGAATATGCCTGTCTAACGGAAATTACACACAGACTCAAAGAAAATGCATCATTCCCTTAAAAAAGGTTTCAGAGATCACAGAAGCTCTAATCAGGCTGATTGGTGAGTGTCTTCTCTTACATAAAGCCAATCCAATAAGACTGAGAGAGGTGGCTGTTTTTTCAGATGCGTGAATTCCATCACAAAGTTATGAGACACACGAAGGAACAGGGAAACATAGCTCAAGTAAAGGACCAAAACACATATTCAGAAACTGATCCTAAGAACTGAACTGGAGGTATATGAGTTATCTGACAAATAATTCAAAGTAACTGCCATAAAGATGCTCTGTGAGTTCAAGAAGATAGTGCATAAACAAAACAAGAGTGTCACCAAATATATAGAATATATTTGAAAAAATCAAATAGAAATTTGGGAGCTGAAGACTATAATAACTGAACTAAAAAATTCACTAAAGGGTTTTAATAGCAGACTTTTTCAAACAGAAAAGATTCAGCAAACTTGAAGACAGGTTATTTGTAATTATCCAGTCAGAGAAACAAAAAGATAAAAAGAATAAAAAAGGCTGGGTGTGGTGGCTCACACCTGTAATCCGAGCATTTTGGGAGGCTGAGGCTGGTGGATCACCTGAGGTCAAGAGTTTGAGACCAGCCTGGCCAACATGGTGAAAGAAAACCCATCTCTACTAAAAATACAAAAATTAGCTGGGCATGGTGGTGGGCACCTGTAATCCCAGCTACTTGGGAGGCTGAGGCAGGAGAATCGCTTGAACCCAGGGGGCAGAAGTTGCAGTGAGCTGAGATTGTGCCACTGCACTCCAACCTGGGCGACAGAGCGAGACTCCATGAAAAAAAAAAAAAAGAATAAAGAAGAGTGAAGAAAGGGCCAAGTGCAGTGGCTCATGACTCTAGCCCCAGCACTTTAGAAGGCCAAGGCAGGAGGATTACTTGAGGCCATGACTTTAAGATCATGCTGGGCAACACAGTGAGACCCTGTCTCTACAAAAATAAAAATAAAAAAATAGCCAGGTGTAGTGGCACATGCCTGTAGTCCCAGCTATTCAGAAGGCTGAAGCAGGAGAATTGCTTGAGTCCAGAAAGTTGAGGCTGTAGTGAGCCATGATCATGCCAGTACACTCCAGCCTGAGCAACAGAGTGAGACCCTGTCTCAAAAAACAAAAAGAGTGAAGATAGCCTAAGGGACTTAATGAAACACCATTTAGCTCACCAATTTACACAAAATGGAGTCCCAGAAGAAGAACAGAGAGAAAAAAACGAAAGGAAAGAAGACTTATTTAAAAAGAAAATGGCCAAAAACTTCAAATTTGGGGAAGGAAATAGACATCCAGAATTAAGAAGCCCAGTGGCTCCAATTACAGTGCACCAAAATAAACCCATACCAAGATACGTAATCAAATTGTCAAAAGTCAAAAGCAAAGAGATTTTGAAAGCAACAAGAGACAAATGATTTATATGAGAAAACCTCCATACATCCATTAGTAGATTTCTCAGCAGAAACCTTGCAAGCTAGAAGGAAGTGGAATGATACATTCAAAGTGCTGAAAGAAAAAATACTGTTAACCAAGAATACCACATCTAGCAAAACTGTCATTCAAGAATGAAGGAGAAATAAAGACTTTCAAGAAAACAGAAGCTGTGGGATTCATTATCACCAGCTCTTACAACTGATGCTAAAGAAAGTCCTTCAAGTTGAAACAAAACCATATGAAAGTATAAAGCTTAACAGCAACACAAAACCTATGAAAGTATAAAGCCAGCTGGTAAAGCTAAGTCTATAGACATACAGAATACCATAATACTGTAATGGTGATATACAAATCACTTTTAATGTCAGGTATAGAAATTAAAAGATGAGTATAAAAATAACTACAACTATAAAAACATGTTAATGGATATGCAAAATAAAAACATGTAATTTGTAAAATAAAAAGCATAAAGTGTGTGGGGAGAGGAATTGTAGAGTATTTGTATGTGATTGAAGATAAGTTGTTATCAGTTTAAAACAGAATGTTTTAACTGTAAGATGCTTTATGTAAGCACCATGGTAACCACGAAGAAAATACCTATAGAATATAAGTAAAGGAAAATGAGAAAGGAATGAAGCATGTTACTATTAAAAAAATTAATGAAACATAAAGGAAGACAGAAAGAAAGGAAAAGAGTAACAGAAATCTACAAGACAGAAAACAAGTAACAAAATGACAATAGTAACTCCTTCTCTAGCAATAATAACTTGAAAGGTAAATGGATTAAATTCCCCAATCAAAAGACACACAATAACTCAATGGATTAAAACACCAAGATCCGACTATATACTTTCTGTAAGAGATCCATTTTCAAATTATGGACACACATAGGTTAAAAGTAAAGAATGAAAACAGATATTCCATAATATAATAACCAAAAGAGAGTGGGGTGGCCATACTTATATCAGACAAAATAGACTTTTAGTCAAAAATTATCAAAATACATAAAGAAGGACATTATATAACAAAAGGATCAATTCATCAGGAAGATACAACAATTATAAATATATATGCACCCAACATTGGACCACCAAAATATATGAAGTAAACATTGACAGAACTGAGAGGAGAAATAGACAGTAACACAATTATTGTTGTCTTCAATACCCCTATTTTATTATTCTTCTCAAGCAACCCATAACATTCCCTAGCACAGATTGCATGTTAGGTCACTAAATAATTTTTAATACATTCAAGAAGATTGAAATCATACCAAATGTATGTTGTGACCACAATGGAATGAAACTAGAAATTAATGGCAGACAGAAAACTGAAATATTTACAAATATGTGACCCACTAAACAGTCAATGGGTCAAAGTAGTAATCAAAAGGGAAATCACAAAATGTCTTGGGACAAATGAAAATGAAAATGCAACATATCAAAACTTATGGGATGCAACAAAAGCAGTACTAAGATGAATATAATGATAAATGCCCGAATTAAAAAAAGAAGAAAGATCTCACATAAACAATTTAATATTACATATCCAAGAACTAGAAAAAGGAGAACAAGCTAAGGCCAAATTTAGCAGAAGGAAGGAAGTAATTAGATTAGAGGAAGAATAAGTAAAATACAGAATAGAAAAACAATAGGCAAAAATAACTAAAAGTTGGTTTTGAGGAAAGACAAAATTGATAGACATTTAGCTAGATTAATGTCTAATCTGTGAATTGAGTCTTGTCAATTCACAGACTCAATTCACAGAAATCAGTAGTGAAAAAGGAGATATTACAATTGATATCAAAGAAATAAAAAGGATCATAAGAACCTACTCTGAACAATTATACACCAAAAAATGGGATAACCTACAAGAAATGGATAAATTCCTAGACTAAATCATGAAGACTAAATTATGAAGAAGTATAAATTTGAATACACCTATACTCAGTAAAAGATTGAATCAATAATCAAACCCTCCCAGCAAAGAAAAGCTCAGGACAAGATGGCTTCACTGGTGAATTCTACCAAACATTTAGGAAGAATTAATGCCAATCCTTATGAAACTCTTCCAGAAAACTGGAGAAAAAGGGACATGTCCAAAGTCATTTTATGAGGCCAGCATTACCCTAATACCAAAGTCTGACACAGCAGGATAAGAAAACTGCAGACTAATATCCCAGGTGAATTTAAGTGCAAAAATCCTCAGCAAAATACCAGCAAGCCAAATTTCACAGCACACTAAAGGGATCATATACCATGATTAAGTGGGATTTATCCCTGGTATGTAAGGATGGTTAAATGTACAAAAATCAATCAACATATACCCTACATTAACAGAACAAAGAATAAAAATCCCATGGTTATCTCAATATAAAAAAAATAACAAAACTCAATATCCTTTCATAGTAAAAACACTCAACAAATTAGGAAGGAAATGACTTCAACATAATGAAGGCCATATCTAAAAAGCCCACAGCTAACATCATAATGGTGAAAAACAGAAAGCTTTTCCTCTAAAATCAGGAGTAAGACAGATATATCCACTCTTACCACTTCTAGTCAACATCGTACTAGAAGCACTAGCCAGAGAAATTAGACAAGAAAAAGAAGTAAAAGTCATTCGCACTGGGAAGAAAGAAGTAAAATTATCTCTGTTCATTGATGACCTAATCATATATAGAAAACCCTAAATATTACACACACACACACACACACACACACACACTGAGAG
Organism: Pongo pygmaeus; assembly: GCF_028885625.2. Classification (NCBI taxonomy): domain Eukaryota; kingdom Metazoa; phylum Chordata; class Mammalia; order Primates; family Hominidae; genus Pongo; species Pongo pygmaeus. Next base: position 40,045,761 of record NC_072390.2, on the reverse strand, counting down.
TGACAGAGAGAGTATCAGAACCAATAAATGAATATAGTAAAGGTTCAGAACACAAAATCAACATATAGAAACCTATTGTGTTCTATACTAAAAATGCACGATTCAAAGGGAAATTAAGAGAATAATCCCATTTACAGTAGTGCCCAAAAGAATAAGATACTTAATAATAAACTTAACTAAGGAGGTGAAAGACACATACACTGAAAAGTACAAAATATTGATGAAAGAAATTAAAGACACAAATAAATGGAAAGACATCCCATGTTTGTAATTAGAAGACTTAATTTTGTTAAAATATCCATACTACTCAAAGTGATCTACAGATTCAGTGCAGTCTCTTTGAAAATCCCAATGGCATTTTTTTATAGAACTAGAGAAAACAATTTTAAAATTCTATAAAACCAAAAAGGAGACTAAGTAGCCAAAACAATCTTGAGAAAGAAGGACAAAGCTAGGGGCCTCAGACTTCCTGATTTCAAAACACATCACAAAGCTACAGTCATCAAAACAGTATAGTGCTGGTATAAAAACAGAAATAGTTCAATGGACTAGACTAGAGAGCCCAGAAATAAACCCACACATACGAGATCAAAGGATCTTCAACAAGGGTGTCAAGACTACACAATGGGGAATGATAGTCTTTTCAACAAATGGTGCTGTGTTGTATTTTCCTCTAATTTTGTCTTGAGTTATTTTTCTGGATAGTGGCTATAAACTCTAGTCTTGCCTTTATGGGGCTCCAGGGTATTTGGTCATGAATATTTAAAATGTGTCCTTCGTGGGATACTTCTTTATTGAGAAGATGCCTCAATGTCTGACCCATGACCAGGTGTTCCTCTCACAGGAAACACGTTTATGCTGGTGAACACTCTGTGGCTCTTGTCTGCCCTGTGTCCAGTTTATTCCTACCAAGATAGCCACTCTCTAGGAGAACCCTGACCAGGAAAAAAGACACAGAGGAGTCATCTCAACAAAACACAAGAAATAACTGAAAATTTACTACTTGACAGATCCCAGAGAGAAGAGGTCCACATGCCTTGGAGCACCAATGGAAAGCGGGGAGCCATAAGACATTCTCAACCAGTGGGTGGGGAATAAGATGGAGACAAAATGAGGGACCTGTAGGCTGAAGCTTTTATTGGGGTCCAGGTATCATCTAAGTGGGTTTCCCATTGGGAATTCTAACTGGTGGATTTACAGCAAGCTGGAGCAAGTTCTGTGCGATCACACTGTGACTAAAAGGTGGTTGCTGTGGCTTATCTGCATTGTGCATGTAGGAGGTGGAGGTCAGTTAGGTAAGTTGTATCTAGCTGTCTCATAGGGCAATGGTCACTAGGAAGTGGTTATATAAGGGAGACATCTGGATTGACTACTTTGAGGAACTGGGAGGAAGCAGAGAACTGGAAATTGTGTCAAGGATGACTAAGCCCTGCTACTGATATGAGAAAGTTAATCTCATATTTAAAATGGATGCTGAGGCAACATAAACTTGTAAGAATTCACAACATGCTTGAAAAACAGGATATCTACATTCAAAAGAAGGAAACTGGGCCTTATCTTACACCACACATAAAAATCAACTCAAAATGGATTAAAGACTTAAGTGTAGTACCTGATATCATAAAACTCCTAGAAGAAAACACAGGAAAAAAAGCTTATTGATATTTGGCTTGGCAATGATTTCTTGGATATGACACTAAAAGCACAGGTAACAAAAGCAAAAATAGACAAGTGGGGCTACATCAAACTAAAAAGCTTCTGCACAGCAAAAGAAATAGTCAACAGAGTGAAAAGACAACCTATGGAATGGGAGAAAATGTTTGCAAACCATACATCTGTTAAAAAGTTAATATCTAAAATGTTTGAGGAACTCCTACAACTCAACAGCAAAAAATCAAACAAACAACCTGATTAAGAAATAAGCAAAGGACCTCAATAGATATTTCTCCAAAGAAGACATACAAATGACCAAGAGATATACAAAAAGGTACTCAACATCACTAATGATAGAGAAAGAAAAATCAAAACCACAATAAAATATCACTCGTATCTGTTAGGATTGCCATTATTTAAAAAAATAAAACATCAAATGTCAGCAAGGATGTGGAGAAAAATGAACCCTTGTATATTACTGGTGAGAATGGAAAATAGTACGGCCATTACAGAAAATGGTGCAGAGAACCACCATATGACTCAGCAACCCACTTTTGAGTATTTATCCAAAGGAATCAAAATCAAAATATTGAAGAGATATTTGTACTTCCATGTTCATTGTAGCATTATTCAAATAGTTAAGAGGTAGAAACAACCTAAATGTTCATGGATGGATGGATAAATGAATAAAGAAAATGTAGGGGTGTATATGTGTGTGAGTGTGTGTGTATTTATATACACAATAGAAAATTCTCCAGCCATTAAAAAAGAAGGAACTCCTGTCATGTGCTACAACATGGATGGACTTTAAGGACATTATGCTAAGTGAAATAAGCCAGTCACAAAAGGACAAATACTGCATGATTCCACTTATATGGATATCTAAGATAGTCAGACTCATTGAAACAGAAAGTAGCATGAGACTTGCCAGGGGCTGTCAGGAGAAATGAGGAGTGGTTCAGTGGTTATAGAGTTTCAGTCACACAAGATGAAAGTTCTAGAGATCTGCAGTTCAACATTGTGTTTATAGTTAACAATACTGTACTATACACTCAAACATTTATTAAGTGGGTAGATTTCATGTAATATGTTTTAAATCACAATACAAAATGCACATACAATGCCACATTTAGATTTTCTCATAGAAATCTATGAGATCCACAATTGACAATTCAAAATTCACAATTGACAAGTGACAATTCACAATTGACACCCTCTTCCCTGTGTGGTGTCGTAGTTAAGAAATGAATGCAGTCCCTGGATTCAGGCAGCCCTGTTTCCAATCTGAAATCTTACGGATTATATTAATATCACGTTGCACAAATTACCCTTTCTGATACTCAGTTTTACCTTTTGTAAAATCGCATAACGGTGCTTGCCATGTCGTTAGTTCTAACTAACAGCTAATTTGTTTCTTTATGTCATTACCAAATCACATGTAAAATATTTGGGAGGCAACATCTTATTGCATGGGCCTAATGACTCTTTGTCTTTACCTTCAGCCTCTCTAGAAATTGCATTTGTGTGTGTGTGTGTGTGTATGTGTGTGAACATTTATTCTTATGAAACTTTTGTGTATATATACATTAAATATGTATAACAGATATTGATATATAATTCCTTCTCTTGAAACTCTGGTCTATATATGGATACAATGATTATCATTAAATCATTTATAAAACACCTATTAAGTTTTAAGGATTGATTCAAAGACATACAAAACATTTCCTTTGTTTAAAGGATTTAAAATGTACCAGGGGAGAAGAATATACTAATATTATTTACTAATATATTATTAATAGTATTTAATATTGGTATATTAACATTAAAACTTCAAATAGCCATTCAAGTTCATCATTGCTAACAATCCAGAGAGAACCAACAGTAAGTGGTTCAGTGGGTCAGGGGACAAAGCAGTCACTAAGGGCTGGATCATAAGATTCGACAAGGAGATAGGATTTGAAGACAGCTGGCAGTTCAGTGCTCTTCGACACGTGGGGCATGTAGTGCAGTGTGGGCTAATGCTTCTACATGAGACATGCTATGATTTTAGGTCACGTGTGAAAGTGGCTCTATAGAGTGTTGAATTCCATTGTCACAGGCAGTGTGGAGTGGTGTTGAGTGAACAAACGGTAGTGAAAATGCCTGGGTTTGAGCCTGGCTCTGCCACTTTTTAGCTGTGTGACCTTAAGCAAAATACTTAAACTCTGTGTACCTTTTCTCATCTGTAAAATGGGGATAATAATATACTACCTTATAGGGTCGATATGAGGATTAGATAAGTTACTAGATGTAAATTACTTAAGCCAATATAGGCACCTAGGCACCTGGTGAGTGTTATGCATGTATTTGTTAAATAATGAATAAATAACCAATCACATTGGAAGGAAGCTATTTCTTTTTCAGTTCTCTTTCAATCCTTATGACGAAGACAAAAAGAAAGTCTCTGCCTGGTGCCAGAATGACTTTAATACCTCTCTAGCCTTTGCCAATCTCCCACTGCAAGAAAAAGAAAATATCCCAAGCTCCTCTCTTTGACAGAAGATGATATTGCAACAACACTTAATAAGCCAATTTTATTGTCATGATATTACTTTTTATAGTTATCTTCTATTTGTATCAAATGATTCTGCCATTCCATTTATGGTATTTATATATAGTTTAAAAATAAATTTTAGTAAAAGTTTTTAATCAATTTGAAGAAAGTAGTTAATTTATATTTAAAGACAGCAAATAAATAGCAACAACAAAAAGGTGGTTTCTTGAAAACTCAAGTTTAGAAAGCAAACTTGGATTAAAGCAAATCTGGTAAAGAGAAAAGAGAAAGTTTTATTTTTTTATGTTGTGCCTTTTGCATGTTTTTCAGAAACAATGCCTCAAAGCTCCTCTTTCATCTAGGCAAAGTGCATGGTTTTGTCCACCTTCCAAAATCACCACTCACCTTGTCTAAGACGCATGGTCAAATAGAAGTGGGCAGGGAACGTAAGCACTTTGCATTGTTGCTTTAGTGGACCTTTTCTGTCTGCTGAAAAGTGTTTGGTCCAGCTATCTGAGGAGTTCCACTAATTGCCTCATTAGGCAGTCTCAATGCAGAAACAATATTTAAGTACATCAGTGCAACTCTTGGGTATATGTAGGATTTAATAGCAGATGAAGCCAAATGAGCTGAAATGGAAAATTTATTTCTTTTTTAATAAGCCTTCTTAAATTCTCATTAAAAAAAGACAGTAAGCAATTCATGCTTTTCAGCAAGCTGTAGTTTTTCTTAAGTTGTAAATGCTTCTGAGCCATTTAGAGAAGCTTTGAAATATTTTCTGCAAATTATTCTAACATTCTCAAGCATGGGATATTTAATAAGAGCCTTACTTCTTCTAAAGTTAGATGTACAATCTGTGAATCACATCAAAATGCACAATATGTAAATGTGTATGTAATACATGCATTCATAAAGGAGAATGACCTTTTTAAAATATTTAAGGCTTTAGTAATTATGTTAAAAATATCCCCAACAATGGTTACTAAAATCCACACTTGGTTTTATACTTGCCTAATGTAACTGTTGTCCCCGAATCAGGGGACAATAGGAGTAGAAATACTGGCAGAACCAGGGAGAGGTAAGCTGCTGCCATCCATTTGTGTTTTAAATTGACCATAGGAACAAAAGGTGATCGAAGGACAAATAGCCTCCAGACTTCCCTAAAACTCATCTGTCCTAATATTTGGAGTTCTTCACCTTTCCCATCTCGCTGTGTCTACCTGGTTCCCAGCACATAGTCACTGCACACCTACATTATTATGAGTCTCCAAACTGCCTTCCCCTTCACCACCACCATCCCAGCTTGCTCTCAGTAGAGACAGATCTTTCTACAATCCTGTCCACACCCCATCATTTCCTCCCTCTAAGATCTTTTCTGGTTACACATTGTGTTCAGATAGAGTTCGAACTGCCTGGCTTTGCTTTCGTCTTGTGCGACAATGTGGCTTCAGCTGCCTTGTTGGCACTTTCTTTCCCTTTTCTTCACACTGCAGTCTGTGCTCCAGCCAGACCTTCCTGGAGTTCTCATTGCTCCTTCCCAAATACACCTTACACATTCTGGCTTCTGAAGCTTTGCTGAGGCTGGTTTCCTACCTCTGTGTCCTTTATTCATGCACATTCCACCATCCAGTAAGGCCCATCCCAGATTCAATTCTTGCCATTTAGGCTGGAAGGACTTCTGCGCATGGAGCAAATCAGGCCTTCCACTCAGCTGACTCTCTCTGCAGCACTTTCTTTCTGTACCATGGATTGCCACTTACATTTTTATGTGTGTTTATTGTCAAGTCTTTTGCATTAGATTTGAAGGTATTGAAGGGCAGAGACTATCTCATAGCATTTGGTGTGCCTTGTTTAAAGGAGGTATTCAATAAATCAGTTGATTAATTGCTCAATTATGTACTTTGCTGGTATGTTTTTGTAAAACAGTCAGCTACCATTTTGAACAACTATTAGAAGTTCCTAAAGTTTGGAAGAGCTTTCTGGGGAATCTATGATCTATTATAAGAATTAGATTTTAATTCCTCTCAGTTTTGAGCTTCTGTAGAACTTAGCACAGTATGGTGAAAACAGGGATAGTCAATAAATGTTGAAGAACCAATAAATGAGTGAACGGAGTCCTGAATTTGATTTTTCATTCTTATCTTCTCCTTAGACCATCTAGTACATAAAACCTTGTCTATTTCATGCCTCTGAAAGTAAATCATAAAATGATGTAATCTTCTTTCATGTGTTTATAGCTTGTGATTAGTAGCAATCCTCAGATCCAGTCCAAATTTAAGCATATAGAAAAATCTTTTATTAAAGAGGCATGTTGAATCTTCTTTATCATCTTTGCAACCTAACTAATACAAATCTTTGTGATCCTGTTGCTGGGACTCTTACTATCTACCACAAATTTGTATTGGAGTCAGAAAATTCAAATTACCTTTTTGGATAGGATCTGCTGTTTGACTGTTTACTTTGAAGATATATGTATGCCTACTGCTGGTGGAAAAATAAATTGATACAAGCTTTTGGGACATTAAGTTTGCAATATAAAATAGCCACCTTTAAAAGACTGAATGCTATCCCTCCCCCCTCCCCCCACCCCACGGGAGGGATAGCATTGGGAGATATACCTAATGCTAGATGACGAGTTGGTGGGTGCAGCGCACCAGCATGGCACATGTATACATATGTAACTTACCTGCACATTGCGCACATGTACCATAAAACCTAAAGTATAATAATGGTAATAATAATAATAATAATAAAAGAAAAAAAAAGAAAAAAAAAAAAAAAAGACTGAATGCCTCACCTGGGCAACATAGTGAGACCCCATTTCTATGAAATAAAAATAAATTAGCCAGGTATGGTGCGTGCCTTCAGGCCTAGCTACTTAGAAGGCTGAGGTGGGAGGATCACTTGAACCCAGGAGTTTGAGGCTGCAGTAAGCTATGACCATGCCACTGCACTCTAGCGACAGAGAGAGACCTCATCTCTGAAAATAAAATAAATAAATAAATGGCTGAATCCTTTGATCTCATAATTCCATTTCATAGAATTATAAAATTATGAATGTACACATTTAACTCTGAGAATGTTCATCTCAGCATTGTTTCAAATACAAATAAATGTAACCAACATAAATGTTTCATCGTAAGTTAGACAAATCACAGTAAATAATTTTTATTTACCCACATCATGAGACACACGCACTTATTAAAAATAATGTTTGGAATTTTACATAATAATTGATGAAATGGAAAGACATGTGGAAAATTATATATATATAATGAATATATAGACCTCAAATGTAAAGAGTGGTTACACTTGGTAGGTGGAATTATGTGAGAATTCTCTTCCTTTTTATATATATCTTTATGTTCTAAGTTGTTTTTTAGAATAGATATGATAGTTTAAATATATATGTGAAAAAATAAAAGATTACAAATGTTTACTTAAAGTTTTATAATTGAGTAATATTTATTTATTTTCTGGCTCACCATTTGTAAAATATAATATCTATTACCAAGCAAATACTTTAATAAAGTTTTGTAAGAAAGATCACAACTACTGCTACTATTACTAAAAACAATTGCCCTCAAAGAGCTTCCAGTTTTTAACAATCTTATGTGGATCTAGGCAATCACATTTAGGGGATAAAAAATAAAGTCGAAGTGTACAAGAAGTTTTTTTTTAAAACGTGGCCTTTTATTGTACCTTTGCAAAAGATAGAGATACATAGATCTTAAAATATAATTCCAGGGAGGGAATTCTGATACCTGTAACAAATATATTCTAAAATAGAGTTTACTGTAGTTGATAAAAGCCAAGGATCAACCTCCTCTGGGAGGCAGATGGTGACTGTTTTCAACTACCTGGAGGGGCTTTGAGACATGGGGGATTCAGTTTTTGCAACTCAGAAATTTCAAATGCAGTCAGGAAAAATAAAAAAATATCATACATGTCACTTGCTCTTTCTTCTTTTTGTGTCTCTTCTGCTGTGTCTTTTTTTCTTTTCTATGGGTCTCTCTTCTTTCATCCTCTGCCTTTTTTTTTTTTTTTAATCTCCTGGCCTACTAGAAATGACTGAGTTAATACCTACCAGAGTAAAGTACTCATGCATGATTAAAAAAATAATTACCCTCTTTTTTCTACTTCTCCATCTTGCTGACATCTTTTATCGAAGTTTGGGTTTGTGGAAGCCTGGTTCTCCCAGAGTGAGGTCTCTCCCTGATTGTGAGTTAGGCACTTTCGGAGGTACATTAACTCTTTCCTGCCACTAGGGGACCATCCCATATAATGCTTTGATGGACTCATTATCATTTATTTACACTGAGCCCAATTCTTCCCAGACTATGGGGTGAGCAGGTTGACAGAGAGTACCTGTGTATACACACCTTGGGCAGCTTTACCGGAGGGCAAAACAGAGAAGACGTGAATCCCCTCGCCCTCTCTTCTGTGTGTTTTGCTAGCATGCTCATCTCTTTGCCAGGAGGACGAAACCCATTATTTTACTTACCCCTTAAGATTTGGCAGAATTTCTTTTTTTCTAGAAAGACTGCAAAAGATGGTAGGGGAAATACAGTCAGAAAAACTGGAATACAACAGGTTACAGTTCAAACATAACCTGCTAATTGAGGCCATGTATTACCGCAAAGGGAGCAAATGCCCACTGAAGGAAAAACACAGGTTGAGAAACAGGAAGGGCTAATTCTAGAAGCCTATGAGGGCAGACTCCCAGGATTTCCATTTGCATGAAAAATGAGACAGTCATAAATATCAAACTGTGCAAGCCACATGAACAAGTGATGAAAGGTAGCAATTACCTTTAAAAGGGCGTCTTTGCTATTAACAGTAGATGAAGAGGATGAGCATGACCATGAGAAGAACCACATGCATATTTGACCAATTTCTCCTGATAAATCTAATCCACCTGACCCAACACCATTATCCCTTCCACCTGCAGCCATGCTTTCCCGTTGACTCTAAGCATCCTCTTGAGTCAGTGGTTGAACTGAAATGTACAGAATCGGAACTCACTGGTAGAAAAGGTTGCTCTACTTTTGCAGAGGGCTTTGTGGGCTTCTTTTAGCCTCTGAGAATTCCAGTGCATTGCTGTGAAAACTTAGGGTTAACATCTTTTGCATTGAGAATGCTGTCACTTAGTCTCTTAGTTCCATCTATTTACACAGCAGGCAGCTTTGCATTTGGTTGTAAAGAAGAAATGCCCCAGTAGGTTTTCCTTCTATGCAGAGAAAGTGTGCTCTGGCCCTTTGTGGGTCAGACAGAAAGCGGAGGGGCAAGCTGAGGAAAAGGGGTCTCCCAGGTGTCCTTGATGGCAGCCCCTTCACTAAGGGGAAGCCAGAATTCACCAGCATCTGCAATAAATATTTAATCATGTTTTGCTCTGAATCAAACTGATAAATGTTGATAAATTCCTTATGTTTTTTTCACAAGTCTGTTCACTTTACTGTTTTTCTCCCCCTCTGGAATTTGGAAACATGAATTATGGTTTTTTTTAGTTGCTTTAGGCGTCTCCCATCAGGCTCTGAAGGACTCCATGTTTTCTAAGACCCTTGTATGCTCATCGGGGCTGAGTTTGGAAAGGCACATGAGAAAGGAGAAGGATCAAAAAGAAGCAAATAAAGAAAGGGTGGAGGTCAGCAGAATAGCATCTATGCTCAGAGGTGAGCTGAGTATGAAAGTGCTCAAAGCAAAATGGAAGCCAGCCCTGTGACATTATTTTGACTTTCACAGATGGTATTTGAGGTTAAATCAAAGTCCAGCTTGCTCATGGATGGGCACTATTGGATCTAATGGCTTCAGCAGTCCATATGATTTTGGGGAACGATAAATTGAAAGATTCCTCCCTGCTACAGAAAAACCATCATTGTTATTTTAAGCTTAAGTTTCATTTGGGCTGGAAGAATTGTCCATTGCCTGGAATAACTACTGCAGCCACAGCCACCACCCATCAGCAGGAATATCTGCCAATTGCTTTCTTTGGGGAGCAATTCTGTGTCCTGGGAGAAGTACAAATTTTATTATTTTAGCTGGCCAGAATCCTTGTTTAAAGGGGGGCATTGTGGATATGGGAGTGGTTTGTTTTGTTTAGAATGGTGGCTCATGAACTTCAGGGCAAACAGAGATCACCTGGAAAGTTTGTTAAAATGCAAATTTTGGGGACCCTCCTACAGATTCTGATTTGGTGGAACTGTAATGGGAACAAGGGATCTGTATTTTTAACTAACACCCCATGTGATGCTTGCAATATGATGTGCAGGCCACACTTTGGGAAACAGTGATTTGTGAATTTTAAATCAGGATAATCTTATGAAAGAAAGACTTTCTATTCTCGCCAGAAATCCATGTATAGACTTAAAATTTTCTAGCTACTCCCTAGTGTAAGTCTGGCAGAATGGTGATATTCTCAGTGCATCCCTTCCTGAGAGATGTCACAGCAAAATGCTGCATAATATTGCAATGAAAACAAGTAAGCATTGAGTCTAGGCATCCCCTACCACCTCTCCCTCCTGAAATCAGAATATTCCAGGAACTGCAGTCCTCATCTGGTCATGGAGGCCTTCGGCTTTAGACACAGCTCTGTCCCAGCCATGTGGCCTCCTTTCAGGCATGAAGTCTCTTAGCAGTGGCAAGTGGAAAGTTGGAGTGATTTCCTTAAAAATTCAGAACTTTTTCATGTTCATTACTTGATGTAGAATTTTTTTGATCTAAATAACCCGAGTGGCAGTCTCATCCCTTGTTTCTTTGATATTGGAGTTCCGTTTAATGGCGAGTTGCAACATGGCCAAGTGAATCAGAATGCTTGTCCATGTTTTAGTGTAGAAAGAGCTTTCTTTTTTTAAAAAAAAATGACGTTATTGAGGTATGATTGACTTACAAAAAGCTTACATATTTAATGTATACAGCTTGATGAGTTTGGAGATCCGCATACATCCTAAAACCATCACTACAGTCTATGCCATAAACTTATCTATTGCCTCCAGAAGTTTCCTTCCACTGTGTTTATTTATTTACTTATTCATTATTTTGGTGAAAAGAATACTTAACATAAGATATACCTTCTTAGCAAATGTTTAAGTATGCAATATAGTACTGTTAACCACAGGCACAAAGTTGCACAGTAGATCTCCAGGATTTATTCAGCTTGTATAATGAAGGCTTTGTGCCTTTGACTTATGCCTCCTCATTTCCCTCTCCCCCAGCCTCAGGCAACCACCATTCCTCTCTCTGCTTCTGAGTTTGACTATTTTAGATTCTCTATATAAGTGGTATTACATAGTATTTATTCTTCTGTGTCTGGCTTATTTCATAATGACCTACCATTTCATCCATGTTGTAGCAAATAGCAGGATTTCCTTCTTTTTTTTAAGGTTGAATAATATTCCATTGTATGTATATACTGAATTTTCTTTATCCATTCATCTGTTGATGGACATTTAGGTTGTCTCCATATCTTGGCTATTGTGAATAATGCTGCAATGAACATGAGAGTGTAGATGTCTCTCCTAGATCCTGATTTCAATTCCTTTGGCTATATACACATAAATGTAATTGCTGGATCATATGGTAGCCCTATTTTTAATTTTTTGAGGAACCTTCGTATTGTTTTCTGTCATGGCAACAAAATTTACATTTCCACCAACAGTATACAAGGGTTTTTTCTCTATATCCTTGCTCACATTTGTTATCTTTTTTCTTTTTTTTTTTTGATAATGGTCATCCCAATAGGTGTGAGATCATATCTCATAATGGTTTTCATTTGCATTTCCCTGATGATTACTGATATTGAGCACCTTTTCATATACCTATTGGCCATTTGTATATCTTCTTTGGAGAAATATCTATTCAGGCCCTTTGCCCATTTTTAAGTCAGGTTATTTATTTATTTGCTATTGAGTTGTTTGAGTTTCTCTAATATTTTGGATATTAACTTCTTATCAGATGAATGTTTTGCAAAGACTTCCTCCCATTCCATAGGTTGTCTTTTCACTAGTTGATTATTATGCAGAGCTTTTTAGTTTGATGTAGTCCCATTTATCTATTTTTGTTTTTGTTGCCTGTGCTTTTGGGGCCATATCCAAGAAATCATTGCCAAGGCCAATGTCAAGAAGGTTTTCCCTATGTTTTCTTGTAGGAGTTTTATGGTTTCAGGATTTAAACATATAAGTCTTTAATCCATTTTGAGTTGATTTTTATATATTCAATAAAGGAATATAATTTCATGTTGTTGCATGTGGATATCCAGTTTTTTCAACACTGTTTATTGAAGAGACTGTCCTTTGTTCATTGGTACCCTTGTTGAAGATCCATTGGTCATATATGTGTGGATGTATTTCCAGGCTCTTCATTCTGTTCTATTGGTTTATATGTTGTTTTTATGCCAGCATCATACTTTTTTTTAAAGATTTAATTTTTTTAGGGAAGTTTTATGTTCTCAGCAAAATTAAGAAGAAAGTGGGAGATTTCCCATACACCCTCTGTCCCCACGTAACTTCTCCATTATCAATATCCTCCACCAGAGTAGTTCATTTATTACAGTTTATGAACCTCCAGTGACACATCATATCACACATCCAGAGTTTACATTAGGATTCATTCTTGGTATTGTGCATTGTGTGGGTTTGGACAAATTGTATAATTACATGTAGCCACAATTAAAATATCATGCACAGTATTTTCACTGCCTTAAAGGTTCTCTGTGGTCTCCTTATCATTTCCGCCCTGCCTGAACCCCTGGAAACCACTGATCTTTTTATTGTCTTCATATTGCCTTTTCCAGAATGTCATATAGCTGGAATTATACACTATGTAGACTTTGCAGACCAGCTACTTTCACTTAGTAATAAGCATTTAAGTTTCCTCTATGTCTTTTTATAACTTGATAGCTCATTTCTTTGTAGTGCTGAATAATATCCCATTGTCTGAGTATACCATAACTTCTTTATCCATTCACCTACTGAAGGATATCTTGGTTGTTTCCAAGTTTTGGCAATTACAAATAAAGCTCCTATAAACATCCATGTGCAGATTTTTGTGTGGACATGTTTTCAATTCTTTGGTGTAAATATCAAGGAGAACAATTACAGATCTTTTGGTAAGAGTATGTTCAGTTTTGTAAGCAATAGCCAAATGGTTTTCCAAAGTGGCTGTATACCATTTTGCATTTCCATCAGCAATGAATGAGAGTTCCTTTCATTCCACATCCTCACCAGCATATGATATTGTCAGTGTTTTGGATTTTCATTTTCATAGGTGTGTAGTGTTATCTTGTTATTGTTTTAATTCACATTTTTCTGATGACATATGACATGGAGCATTTTTTTACCTGTTTCTTTGCCATCTGTATATCTTCTTTGGTAAAGTGCCTATTAAGGTCTTTGGCCTATTTTTTAACAGAAAAGTTTGTTCTCTTATTGTTGAGTTTTAAGTATCCTTTATGTTTGGATAACAGTCCTTTTTCAGATATGTCTTTTGCAGATATTTTCCTTTAGTTTGTGACTTTTCTTCTCATTTTATTGACATTATCTATTGCAGAGTAAAGGTTTTTAATTTTAATGAAGTCTAGTTTAGCAATGATTTATTTCACAGTTAGGCCTTTGATCATTTTATATTTAGGTCTATGATCCATTTTGAGTTAATTTCTGTGAAGGAAATAAGGTCTGTGTCTAGATTCTTTTTGTGTGTATGCATGTGAGTATCCAATTATTACAGCATCATTTATTGAAGACTATCTTTGCTCGATTGTATTGCCTTTGCTCCTTTGTCAAAGACAAGTTGAGTACATTTATGTGGGTTACCATGCTGTTTTGATTACTGTAGCTTTGTTGTATATTTTTAATTTGGGACGCATGATACCTCAGGCTTTGTTCTTTTTGCTCAAAATTGCTTTGGCTCTTTTCTGTCTTTTGTGGTTATGTAAGAATTTCAGAATTGTTTTTTCCATAGAAAGAATTTTAGGATTATTTTTTCCATAGAAAGAAATTTCTAGGAAGACAGTGCATTCATGATACAATGTACTGTGGTGAAGAGAGCCCTGGACTTAGAATCTGAGGTGCCAGATTCTAAGTTTATTTATTTATTTCAAATTATATTTTAATAAATATATTAGCAATATCTTGCTTAATTTGCATGCTTTTGAACTCTGAATGAGCAAAGCTACATGGCAAGAATAATTTTGTCATTTGCCTCTTTCACTGAAGAATATTCCTATCAGACTCATATTGCTTGTCTGTGCAGCAAGCGTCCGCAAAATCATATTTCAAAATCCAAGGTAATTTTGCTGAGTTTGACAGTGAAGTATGATGTAAACTGATGTGCAGCTGTTTGGCATCCATCCTCACCCATGGGTTGAAACATTCCTATAGGTTTATTTAACAGAGGAGGAAGCAAAGGCTCAGTACATGAAAATGATTCGCCTGAAGATTTAGTGGACAGAACCTGGAATTCAGCTTCATTGTCCTAAGTCAGGCGTTCATTCCCTCTGTAGCCAGTCTTTTAGCTCTTTAAGGACTTCCTTTCTGGGGAAAATCCTCATATCCCAGACCCCACTAGGAGCAGTAGTACTCTGAGAAAGTCACTTTCTCTCTTGGAGGCTTCATTTCTCAATCATAAATCAAAGATGATAATAACCTACTGTGCAGGTAATTGTAAGGATAAAATAAAATGAGTGTACAATACTTGGTGAGTATTAGATACTCAAAGAGCAAAATAATTATGTTTTTTTAAAAATTCTGGGTTCAGAGTTTGCCATTTATCAATGATGTGGCAATTGACAAGTCACATTGTTACCCTGGACCTGAATTGGGATAACAATGCCCATCTAGTTCAGGTAATAGAGAGGAGTGAATAAGGTAATACACACAGGAGTGCTTTGCAAAAGAATGCTACTATCCACACCTTATAATCATTTACAAACTTCTCCAAGAAATTGAATGCTGGATTATAGAATATTTGTTCTGTACGTAGTTTTAGTCATAGCGTACTCTTGGGCCCTCTACCTCAGGGTATTCTATAAGGTAGGCTTGAATTTATTAATCTCTTTAGTATTTCTTAAAATAGGAAAAGAGATGTCATAAAGACACAGACTATGCAAGTGAATCATTTATTCTAAAATCCAGGGCCTGCAGATTATTTGTAAGAATGTCAGAGCATGTTCTGTGACCAATGTATCAATAATTCCAAGCCCCCTCTCTCTCTACCCTGGGTCAAAACCAGTGCCTATCAGTGAAGAGCCCATGAATGAAACCGGGCCAAGGTGAATGGAATACCAAGGAAGTCTTTAGTTCTGAAATTCCCTACTTCTTTGTGCTCTTTTCAACTGTCCATGGAGAGCATAAACCTCAGAAAAAACTAGGAGTGGTACAATTTTCCTAGCAAAGATATAGCACGAGCTAGGAAAAAATTCTTAACCTTCATCCTATCTCCCATTCCTTTCCTCCCATGGCCAGTGACTGTGTCCTGTTGGACTGGGAAAATCAGGGGAGACTAAAAAGGCCAATATGCAGTTCCCTCGACACTAGGTTGGATCCTTGGATGTAAAGGGAGAAATTTCTGGGCAGTCCCTTTGTCAAAACAGCCTACCACTGTCTCCCAAACATTCCACCGCCTTGTGCCCCCTGCACCCCCACCACCCGGTTATTGTATCCTTGTTCTGTGATATCCTCTATTGTCCATCGTAGCATTTTATGGTCGTGGTGCCCCGGGAGTGTCTTAGTCTCAAGCTCCTTGAAGGAGAAGCCCATGCCTCCTGCGTCTTTGTTTTCCCCTCGTGTCTGGGCCAGTACCTGGTACAGAGTAGGCATTCAACCATGGAATTTGATTTTCTGTCTCTGTGCTTTTGTTCTCTGATTGTCCTTGGTCAATCCTCCTTGTCAAACTGTACTCCTTCTCCTTGCTCTGCCTCTCCCTTTTTGGGCCTCAGTTTACCATTCAAAAAGACAATTTTTCTAAGGGACTTGGCACATAAGAAAGTGCTCGATCAATGTTTATCCCTGTCTTTGGTGAATCCTTTGATCACTCAGCTGTTAAGGGATGTTCCTCCTCTGAACTCTCAGTAACTTTCAGTAGTTACCTGTGTGTATGCACCACAAACACCACAAATACTTCACAATTAACATCTTTCATGTTAGGGAGATTAAAACATCTTTTATACATTTCTGTGTGTATGCTATTTTTTTGCAAACTCTTTTCCTGAATCCCATACAAATAAAAAAATGGTAATTTGGGGACCCTGCTTCAGTATTCTTGAGCCTGTGACCTGACTCTGTCCTTTAGCTGTCAACACTAGCCATTCCCAAAGGTAAAAATACTTACAGCCACGAATCCCATTTACTCTCCACACAGTTTTGGATGTCACTAAAACCCAGATGTTTAATAACATATGTTTTTGAAGCTGTTGATAAGGAATGACGAGGGTTTAGAGAAATCATGGAAGGGAAAGCCTCTCTATTCCAGCCCTGGTCTTATCCAACATCCAGCCTGCAGCTCCCCGTCACAATTCATTTTTATCTGTAATGGTAAACGTGCTGGGGATACCTGTGGACAGACACCCAGGCCAGGACAAGGCAGTATTTGTGTAGTTGTCTTCTAATAAGGTCAAAGGCGCAATGTATTATGCAGCTCTGCGGGCAGCCAGACTCATTAGAGCGGGAGTGGGTCGCGGGACCTGTGTGGGGTATTCAGAGGTGGGGTTTCATTTGGGGTCTGTGCCTACTGGGTGTCCTGAACTCTCTCGGCAGAACATGAACTGGGGGTGGGAGGAACATTGACGAAGCCCCAGCTCGGGGAATCTGGGAACCCTGTAGGGGCCCATGCCCTCCTGAATCTGAGGTTTGATTTCCACTCGGCGCTCACTGAAGTTGGAAGCAGAGCAAAAGGCAAAGATGCCGGTGCTGTTTGCAAACCCCAATCGCTTCCCTTTACCAAATCCTGCAGTGCTGCCTCTCAGGTTGGGGGTAGGTTTTCCTACAGAGCATAGGCTGTTGAGGGAAGGTGGGCAAAGGGTTTTGCAAGGGGAGAGCCCTGGAGGTAGTACTTTGGTGCATTTCCTAACAGTGTGAGGCAAGGAGCTGAAGGCCAGAGCCTGACAGGCTGACAGGCCTGATTGCCACTGGCATGAACCGTGCTAGGCAAGTGGAAGTGACTGAGAGATTGATTGATTTGTTTTGCTGAGGCTCCTTTGTGGTCTTATGGGTGGATTTCTGGCCCCACCTCTCAGCCTCAAAGCCCTTGCTTTGCCTGCTGTTGCTTTTTTATTTGGGGGTAATGAAAATTTGTTATAAGCCTTCCCTTTCATCTGTACGTGGCAGGCTGTCACAGAGAAACGAGCCATTCTGCAGCCTCACTCCTGTCCAAATTGCTAAATGTTTTTTTTCCAATTGCTTCTCTAATGGGCCAGGATAATGGGAGCGGCATGCTCTCTGCCCACGCTGGAGATGCCAGCGCATTTGTCCAGCACACATGTGTGGTGGGCACCCAGCCCCTTCTGTCCATGATGGGGCCAGCGCCTCGCAGCTGAGTGCTCACCCATGCACCTGCCCCTTGCCCTTGAGGCCACCAGGGGCTCAGCACCCAGGGAAAGTGGGCCCCAGCCCACAAGGTGGCCCTCCCAAGGTGGCCATCCCTGCAGGTGAGGCTCTGTGGAGGGAGCGGGTGATCCAAGCCAGAGCCCCAGACCTGGGTCCATTAATGGACCGGGCGGGCCAACTTTTTATGGACTCCAGTTGCTGCTTTTCCAACAGGCAGGCTCTGGAGCTCCCCATGGCCGCCTGTTCCGTGTGCTGGATGCTCAACTGTGGCTGACCCACAGTTTTATGGGCCTAAATGCTTATCCAGGAACAGAAGTGAGGAGGTTATGTGTGATAAGAAAATAATTTGCCAAAACTGCAACAATAAAGAGGGTCTGGTGGGATCTCTTATGGTATGAATAGCCCCGAGCAGCTGCAGATTTCTCTCTGCTTTCACAATTATTTTCATTTTTATAACAACTAAGAGCTAAATGCCTTGTACAAGCCTGGTGAATCTTGCTTCAGTTTCCAATCCAACATCTTTCTCTTTCTGGGAATCTTAACATCCACGCAGCCTGAACAGAATGTCCTTGGCATCATGGCTTCAGCTGGTCTCGCCTTGGCCTGCTGACAACTGTGCTGCCCTGCTCCAATGCTGTACTCCCCCCACACAAGCCCCTGAATGCAGAGAGCTACAGCCGTGTCCTCTGGGGCTCTGGAACAGGTGCTCCTATTGCTGAGTTCTGAAGGCAGGGAGCTCTTCAACAACCAGGGCCTTTGAAACCACAGCAGTTGCTCCGTTGACAGGGGACATGCATTTGACTTGAGCACGAATGAGGCAAACACAGTCCTGCCTCTTCACATGCAGCACTACATCCTGAAGGCGCCACCAGAGCACTTAACTGAGTGCCTGCCCACCATCTTTCTTGTGTGGGTGCTGAATGTTACCAGCATTTGCATTTATTAATGTAAATTTCACTTTGACCTTGTTAGAAGACAACTGCACAAATGCTGCCTTTTCCTTACAAATAGATACTGCACTAGGCTGCTGGGCAATGTCACGTAAGAGCAGCACAGGCTGTAACATTGGACAGAACTGGTCCAGGTCATAGCAGCATCAGTCAATACCTGTCTGACCCAAATCTCTCTTTCCTCTGGAAAGTGGGGATAGAGTAGCGCCCACTTCACTGGATTGTAGGTGCTATTAAAATGAGGAAATAAACATAGAACACCTGGCAGTGTATTCGACACCTTATTAGCACTCAATGCATGTTAGCTATAATTATTAGCACCTCCCCTTTCTGAGCGCTTTTAGTCTACTTGGGAATACACATGTGTGACATAGAGTGATAGCATGACAGAGCTTGTATTAAATGAACACATTAAGTGGATGCATTAAATGAGCGTTGAAGACAATAAATGCCAGAGGCAGGGCCATCACTTAGGGCAGGTTTCCCAAATGTGCCTCATGATTGGGATCTCCTGGGGCACTTAAAAATAACAACCCCAGGACCTTCTCCTAGAGATTATGATTTGTTCAATCTGTGAATGGGCCTTGGGATCAGAATCAAAGTCTTTTGGGCCATGACAACATTTTTATGCAGATGATATTTAGAAAAGCACCGTTCCAAAGAAATACAATGTGAGCCACATGTATAATTTAAATCTTTCTAGTAGAAATATTGTAAAATGTAAAACAGGTAAAATAAAATTACTATTTATAATATGTCTTATTTAGCCTACTATATTCAAAGTAGCATGATTTCAACATGTAATCAAAATAAAAAATTTTAATGAAATACTCTACATTCCTATATTCATGTTTAGTTTTCACACTCTGGTGTGGACTCTATACTTACAGCATATCTCAATTTGGACCCAAAAATCTCATCAGAAATATTTGATCTACAATTTTATTTCATAAAACTTACAGTTGAAAAACTAGATTTACACATCCAAGTTGTTCTAAATATGCATAAAAGTTTCCCAATACCTACATTGAGTATTGGTGTTTCAATTAAATTTAATTTTGATGATTAAGAGTTCAGATCCTCAGTCTCTCTAGCCACATTTCAAGAGCTGAGGAGCCACGTATGGCCAGTGCCTACCATGTTGAACAGCCAGCCTCTATTCAGACAGTTAATATTTTATAGTAGTCAAGATCCTTCCTCCTTTATTATGTCAAGACTATAGGGTGGAGGGAGGATATATCAAGAAAGAATAGCAGTCAGGGAACAAAAGTGTTTGGTGGGAGCAGAAGTTTTGTCAGTAGTAGTGGGAAATGACATCAGCGAAGACTAAAAGACCCAATTTTGGGTAGGCATTCTCTTAAACCAAGCTCAGGTTTCACTGAATAGGCAATGGGAGTCAAAGGTGGTTTTTGAGCAATGCAGTGATGTGGGCAAAGCATTGTTTCAAGATTAACTGGATTTACTGGAGTAGATAAAATATGGAAGTGGGGAGGATTCGTTGATATTGTTAGAGAAAGGGCTTAAATGAAAAATACAATAAAATAAAAATTGAATGCTCCTTGTAGGGGAAGTTAGGAAAAAAAAGGGAGAATTCAAGTTGCTTTTTAATCTTTTTTTAAATGAATGAATAAATATAATGATGGAAATAAGGAAATGTAGAAGGGAAGATGGTTCTGGAGAAAAAATGAAGCAGGAAAGATAACTAAGAGTCTACAGTAATTGAGGATGAGGATACCAATATAAATATGGGGAGATCAATTTCAGAAGATAATGTGGAGTGGAAGTAATATTGTCAGGTGTTAGGGAATGAGAAGGCAATGAGAAAATAAACTGCCTTAAGAGCTTAGTAACTTACTAGGAGGTGGTAGATATGACCTCTGTACTCAGCGGACCACTGGGCAAACATGTTTCACCCCAAGTCATTAATCTGACGAGAGGAATATCAGACAGAGGAAGGCAGGAAGAAAATATGATCTGAGGGATAAATAAGCCTTTCTACAGTTGTTGCTGACTTAACTATTGACTTCGTCTCTGCATGTGGCAGTTCCTTAGCATTTTCCGTGGTCCCACACAACCCACCAAAGCCCCCAGGAGCTTTTACAATCTGCTTTCTCTGCTATTAGACATACCTTTATTATTCAGAAAAACAGCTGTTACTTAAAATCCTTACAATAAGATCTACAGTTCTTTTTTGTTGTATTCATTCATTCTTTCTTTCAACAAGTTTTATAGAGTTTCTATACCTATCATGTCCCAGAAACTGAAGACATAATGATGAATAAGGCAGAAAAGGTGTCTTCTTTCATAGAGCTGTTACTGCAGTGGGATGAAGGGATAATAAGCATACAATACAATGCAAGTTCCTAAGTAATAAGGTTTTGGGGCTGGGAAGCTAGTTTAGTTCAGGTGATAAGAGAAGGCTTCTCAAGGGCGGGATTTTTGAGACTATTCCTGGATGACAGGAAGGAGTTAACAGTGAAGATATAGGGGAGATCATGGAGGGTGGGAAACAAGAGCAAAGCCCACAGGAGGAAAGGAGCATGGCTGTCAGGTTGGAGGTGCTGAAGGAAAGCAAGTGTTGGTGGAGCATATTGCGCAAGATGAAAATAGATGGGAAATTAGCTTCTGAGAGGTAGGCAGAGGCTGCCTGCAGGTCAAGGAGTCTGAACTTTTGAGTGTAATAGGAAGCCACTGGAGGGCTTTCAGAAATGGAATGGCATGGTCTATTTGTATTTGTAAAAGATGATACTGGCCATCATGGATTAGTGGAGAGGGGTTGTAGGTGACAAAAGTAAAAGTCACTGGGAGATGGTAAGCAGGAGGGTGGTACGGTTGCTGGAGTTGCCATGCGGGGAGTGGATTCTGGTGGAGCTGGGAGGAAAGAGTAGAAGCAGGAAGGATAACTAGCAGGCTACTGTAATCAGGGCAAGAAGGATGAGGATTCACACTGGGGAGGAAGCAGTGGAGATGAAGAGGAGTGGAGAGATATGGGATCTACTTTGGAGGTGGAGTCAACAGGACTAGCTGATGGGTTGGAACTAGTAAGGACCCTAGGGTGTTTTATCTTAGCAAATTGATTGGATGGTTATATCTCATACTACTGAGATGAGAAAAACCCCATGACAAATGCTCTTAACATTGTGACCTTTGTGCTGCCACTACCAAGAGGAGCCCATTATTTCCAGAAAATCAACCGGGATTCTTAAAATTAGAAGCATAAGCAAAAACTAAACAACAACAACAAAAAATACAAACAAAATATGTTAAAAATGGGTGAAAAATAAAAATGTAAAATAGGTGATAAACATAAGGTTTATTACATTATTATCTCAATCTCAGTATTTGTGAATATTTGAAAATATAATAAAAAGTTTTTTTAAAATTAAATGGCATGAAATCTTCCTCTTAACCAATAAATACGAAGTAGAGAAATAGGAGTCTTTTCCTGACTTTTGAAATAAACGCCTGCTGAGGAGATTGCTTGAAGTACCAGCAAGGCCCCTCCTTAAGCCCACTACGGTACCTTCAAGGGCGACCTGCAGCTGGGGTTTAACAAGTTCACACACTGCACCCCACCTCATATCTGGAAGGGAAAAAAATTAATAGCAGGGGAATTAAATGGCTACCAATTTGTGAGCACCCAGTCCTAATACGTTTATTGATTTTGGGTTCCAGTTTTGTGCTTGAGCTGTCTGTATCCATCAAACTTTCCACAAAAGGGCATAGATCATTCTGGAGGGGGGCCGAGTAGCTCAACTGCTGGGGCTGGAATTGGAAAAGTGTAGACTATGGGTTCCAATCCACACTCCATGCAGATCCATGTGGGGCCACGCACAGCAATCTGTTCACTGCTTTAGTGTCCTTGATAAACATAAGATTGATCACAGAGGGACTGCCTAGCAGTGTATTTATGCAGAAGATGGATTTTAAGTCACAAAGTCAAGGGACAAAATGACACTCTACAACTAGCAGTTTTAAAAAAATACACAATAAAGCGTTCTTCCGAATTTTCAGATACTTTACATCTCAAAGGAGACTTGAGGGTAGCTGGGTGAGAGTTCCAAGAGTATATTGTCTCCTGAAAGACATTAAAAAATTATTTGGTGGGTCCAGAATACTTTGTGCATTAGGGTGAATATGGGGCTTTATCATGTCCTTCTTCTAATACAACCGTTTGCTCTTGTGAAAGGTCCTAATGGTGAGGAGATTCAGGAAATTATAACCTTAAGAGCTAAGTAATAGAGATGTATCTCTAAATGAGATAAAATGGTTACAAATAAAATGTAGGATAGTAATGCCATTTTTGAGGGTTCGAGGCTGAGATTAAAGTCAATCTATCTAAGATTTGGGTAATCATTGTAGAGTTACAGTTGTCAGCTAGGAAATGGTTTTATTTTGGTTTATCTTTGTGGCTAGACATGCCTAGGAAGTTGTGAAAAGTTATGAAATTATATTTGTTGTATCAGATTGGCCCCATTGCAATATGCCTTCATATCTAACCAGGAACATTTATTAACCTCAGTTAAAAAGGTTTGTTTTGGGCAAAGTATTTGGCTAAATGTATGAGTCTGTAAAATGTTTATACTCTTTGACTAGTAATTCAAGTAATTGGAGACACAGCTAAAGATTTAAATAGAAGCACAGTTAATGGAAAATTGTTTGAGGAAAAGAAAAACTGGGACCATTTTTTGGAGATTTCTAGTAGTAGACGACTTGTTGGAAAAAGTTGTGATGTATACACACGATAGAATAATATGTAGTCATTAAAAATGGTCAGTAGGTGTAATTAATGATTAATGACATGGGAAGTTGTTCCTATTAAAATATTAAGAAAGAAAAACATGACATGAAAATGTATACATATATAAATATATTGTATTAATTATGTAAAAAAGTTTATAATATATATACACAGATGATATAACTATATCTATAATGTATACTAATATGTCTACTTTATATATATTTCCAGGATATATATGTGTGTGTACATATATACACATATGAATAAAAATTTATTTATTTGTATATTTAAAGATAATATAATCTATTTATTAACTATATATTTTGTTTATATATTATACATTTTATTTTGTACAATTTATTTCATATAGTACAACACATTAATTATATATAATATGTAATTATAAGTTATCTATAAAATAATACTTATAAATATGTAAATATCCCAGGATAACAAATTTATGGGTGGATTTTTCTCTATTTTTCAAATTTTCAGGAATGAGCATGTGTTACTTTTACAATTCAATATTCTTATTAATTTTTAGAATACTACTAGCACTACCATGACAAATAAAGTTATAAAGTCAAGCTTTGAATACAGCTACCTCAAACTTGCATCTTTGTCTGGAGTACATTTGTATGTGTACATATGTGTGTATATTTAATGTTAGAATTTAGCAAGACTGATTGGAGCCTTATTTCTGCAAAGCCAGTTTCACTTGCTCAAGGAGAATATTCCTTGTTTATGCTGCAGGCAAAACAACTAGGTTTTGTGTTTTTTTTTTTTTTTTTTAAACCTCAGGTCTATTGTGAAAATGAGCCATCTGTGGCAGCCGTGGTGTTTTTCCCAGCCTAATAGCACCTTTCATACTGAACTCTTGGGCTTTCCAGGAGCTTCTGACAGCTGCAGAATGATTATGTACATTATACATATATCTATAGATATATGTATAAATTGGTATAAGATTGTATACTGGGGAACCCTGCGTGGGTATGCCCTGTGATGAATACAGTACGAGGGTAGAGAATGCCCTGTGGTTTGGTTTGTGGAATGCCACATGGTAGAGCATCTCTGCTGAGCAATGCCAGGTTGTGAAAACGTTGCCTCCTGTCATAACTTCATCACCTCAGGAATGGAGGAAGATCCTCTCATCCACAGTTTCTCCCATCAACATACCACGAACCTACTATGTGCCTACCACTCTGCTATATTTCTACTCTACCATATCAAAAAGGTTTCTTAGGAATCTTTTTAACACATGAAAGAATGAATAACTATTCAGTTGAGGTCATTTCTTCCTGGTGACTGAAGGATTGATCTCTGCACCTACCTACTAGCATTGCTGAGGAGCAACGTGAATCCCCCTGCTCTAGAGAAGGAGGCAGGGTGCCCACATCCTTATCATCCAGGGACAGGCACACAGATTGTAAGCAATTCAATGACGATCAGTTCCTCTCCATCTAGGAAAACAAACATTTGGTATCACTGGTGCTATTTTATTAAAATCCCATTTCCCTGCTTTGACTTGGTCCTTCTAAAAAGCATAAGGGAAGGTCTGCACGCAGGCTGCTAATGATGGCAGGAAAGAAACTTGGTGCAAATGTGGCCAAGCACGTTACAGACGCTCGTCTGTATGCAGCCCAGGGGCTTCACCTGGTGTAGCCATTTTTCTGATGCTATATTTTCCGGCTCCCTGGTATCTTTAGAGTTTTGAATTTGGCAGCCTTCCCTTTGATGGAAGGAAGCTGGAAGTACGTCCTACTAGTTTTCCTTGGCTCATCACTGTCACTCTGTGCATCATCTAGCAGCTGAGATTGTGGATAGCAGAGCCGTTTGGATCCTCTCCCTCTGGGGCAGCTGTAGAAATCCATAAGGTGGTCTAAAGCAAACCCCAAGTCTCCTTGGCTAGCTTGGCACTTCCACTTCACAGTGAAAAATATATCTGACAGTCCACAGAAGTATCCCTTCTGGGCCCTCTTTGTTTAAACTTAATATTTCCTGTATTAAATCTTATAACAATCACCACGAGGAAGGTTGAATGCTAAAGAATTCAGAATCAATTAAGACTCCACCAGGAAATCAAAACCTTCTGTTAAGCTGTAAAATATGCTGGGATGAATTGGTGTCACCTGATAATATTGCACCAGCGATGCATTGTAAAGCCTGACACTCAAGGCCAAATGTCCCTTTCCACAAAAGCTACAATCCCCTCACTGCATGAAGTATATAAGTGCTAGAAGAATAGAAATAATGAGTGATTATACAGCACCTTAAAAGGGGGTTCTTTTCACTAATATTGATAGCAAAGATTCTTCATCCTTGTGACCAATTTCACTGCTCTTAGAAAAAGATTCTGCAGTGACAATGCGAAGGCAAGACAGCCCTGTGGTCGGTCACGCGTGTCTAATAGCGGGGTTCTTCTTCTTTATTTTTTTAAAGTGTAATTCCAAGATTAGTAACTATAGATTAAAGTAACTGCAGGATCTCAGACAGTGAGAACCAGTGGATCTCACAGTGGCTGAACACAAGGTCAAAGTCTTGATGGGCAAACACAATATCTAGTTCCCAGGTAACAGAAAAACATTTTACCTTTAAATCAATGGGTAAGCAGAACCAAGAAGTTTTCACAGCCAAAAAAAAAAAAAAAAAAAAAAAAAATTACCATCAGAATTCCTCAAAAGCCATAAATGTTATGCCAAAAAGACAGTGATCCAGTTTACCTGTATTTCCTCATCCTACGAAATTCCAGAAAAAATAATTTAAGGAGCAGTGATGAGGCAAGCAACATTAATTCTGAGTCTTCCTGAATTTAGGAATTCTGCTGCATGAATAGATAATGCCATAGAAAACACACTTTTATTTCAAAAAGCATAGACAATACTTTTTAATTATGGCTTTTGTGGGGTTTTTTTAAAATGTGATGTTTGAATATGGGACCTGCAGGTTTTTTCCATGTGTTAGACCAAAGAACATGAGATATAGATTAACAGCTCAGAGGCAGTGATTGCTAAATGTTTGTCCAAGTTTCCTGTGTTGAAGACCTTTGTTAGCCTGGGTTGACTGCTTTTAAGTAGAGCCTGCTTTTCCTTTGACAGCCCAGACCTCATTTCTATTCCCACTTCTGGGAAGAACTATTTGGCTTTCTTGACCTTTGCTGGGCTTTGTTAGTGGGGTAGGCATGTTGTTTGGGGCTGGTAGGTAATTTTAGCAGTATACAGGTGGTTAATTCCATTGCCAGGGATGTGGAACTCTCTACATGGTCAGTTTGCAGTATGCTCTCCCGATATATACACAGAGTACACTGCAGAAATGCCTACCTACTCTCAACGCAGCATGCAAGCTGTTAGCAATCTTCTTTACATTACCTGAGGCCCACTCCATCACCCCTTTCACTTAATATGATAGATTGCAGGACGTAATATAGAAAAATGTAGTGTGTGTGGCATATAAACTCACAGTGCATATCGGATTTAATATATAATGCACAGAAGCCACTCTATAATACATAGTCAAAAAGGCTGCAAGCTGCTGTATTGATGCCGTGCCCAGTTTAGGAGAATAAGGCAGGTTTCCATTGCCAGAAAAGAGCATAGTATTCAATTTCTCATCCAGTATAGAATATAAATAAAACATGGTGTACAGTAATACCAAACTGCATGAAATGATTTCCCTTAGTACATAAACTTATAGCACCCCAGTCTTTGCTTCAAGTTGAATTTTCCCAGTTCTCTCAGATGGCAATAGGGAATTATATGACCTTCTACAGCAAGAACTTCCCACTTAACAGATTCCGGGGCTCTGCTGGGCCCTATGCTAATGGACGGCCATTAACCATGTTGGAGCTCCCTAGGACTCCCTGGAGCTTTACAGGCTGAGTTCCTGGATTTCTCCAGAGTCAGAAGTTGACAGGCAGCTGTCAGTCAATTGAAAATTTCTTAAAGCTATACTCTGTAGCAAATAAAAGTGCTCAGTGTTTATAATGAGAAAAGACGATTGTGCCAACATGAATATGATTTAATAAAAACATTAACCCAGCAGATGTAGTCTTCAAGTCTAGTTATCTATGTAGAAATGCATACAGAGTATGCATTTCCTCTTGTTTATAGAGAGGTATTGATTAATTTTGCTTTGTAGTTTGTAAGGATGATCAGGCTGTTCTGCTTTTATAATTGTACTTTAAAATGGGTAGCTCTTAGCTATAGAACTCCCCAATTTCCATGAAATTTGGTGCAAATTAGACACTGAAGAAAATATATTCTAGAGAAAAATTTAAAATATATCAACACTACTGCTTTCATCGGGTTAGTAGTCTAATGGAAAAAAAAAGAACGAATACCAGAAAGCTCTGAGTTTAGTTTTATCTTTGTTCTTCCTCAGTGTTCTGGGTAATTTATTTTGTTTTTGTTTACTTCATTCAACCCAAAATAAGTGTGGTTGGTAAACTTATGACTATTCCACTGGATCTGATGGTTAAAGTTTGGATGCCACTTAGGAGTGAGAATGCAGCAGTTCATTTGAGATGAAGACAGGAGTCTGTTCCTTAGGGCTTATACAGAGATGTAAGTCAATCATTCTTTTGAGTCTAGCTCTCATGCTGATTCCAAACTTAGCTGTGAAGTCATCATTCAGAGGGAATTTTAAGTGGCTACTGCTATAACTTTTTAAACTAAGTGATTAAAGTACAATGTCTTTTACCTTTTGTACCACAAACCTTTTGTCATTCCTGACCCTAAAATATAGAATATAAATATTGCTGGGAAGAAAGGAATTAAAAACTGTTCTATCAAATCTGGGACTTTCACTGACAGAGGAGATAAAGGACCTACATGAGTACTGGGATCCTGATCATTATTCTGACTCATCGCTGATAACATCAACCACCAGACCTGCTTAGTTACAGTCATGGCCTTTTCATTGTCAGTTCTTAAATTCTAAATGTCTCTCTTTTTTTTAATTTTGAAATAATTTCACACATAGAAAATGTTGCAAAAATAATGCAAAGAATTCCTAAATATCCTTCACCCATATTATGTTAACTTTTTACCATATTTGCTTCACGATTTGCCCTTTTCATCTATATTATAATTACTATTCTTATTAGGCCTAAAAAATATTGTTTTTTCTGATTCATTTGAGAGTAAGCTGCAGACATAAAGGGACTTTACTTTTAAATAGTTTTTTTTTGTGTGTATAAAGAACAAGGACACTCTCTGACATAACCACAGTAAAATTATCAAAGTCAAGAAAACAATATTTAATAAGGTGCCATTATCTGATTTACAGACCTTATTTAAAGTTTTCCAATTGTCCTAATAAAAACAGCTTTACAGCAAAAGAGAGAAGAAAATTCTGGCTCAGGATCCAATCTGAGGTCATACATTGCATTTCGTTTTGTCTTTCGCATCTCTTTGACTCTAGAACATTTCCTTACTCTGTCTTTCATGACCTTGTCACTTTTCATACAATGTGCCTTACTCTGGGTTTTCTCAATGTTTCCCCATCGTCAGCCAAATGACTCTTAAATGAGATTTTTCAAACAGAAGGTTTGGAGGAAGTTCTCATTTTTCTTAGGCATGTGATATTAACAGGGTCTAGAGTAGAAAGGTATGGAAACCAAAGCATGGATAGATCAAGTCACAATATAAGATAGAAATAGGGTCACTCACAGAGTTGTCCTCATAATTGGGTCTGAAATAGCCCCAACCCTCAAAGCACTGCATGGAATTTAGTATTTTGTCAAGACAATAGGCAGTGAAGAGACAGCTTCCGAGCATGGGTACCTGAGCTTAGAATTTGGTATGGAAATGCATAACTCACAAATGAAGGGCAATGCATATGTGCTTTTGGTTTTTTGCATCACCTTTTATTATCTTAAGACTGAAAAGTTAATAACCCAGTGTGTAATCATGCCATTATCAGTTTACATTGTAGTAAAGCCCATTCAAATGATGATTACATATGTTAATGAGTGTCATTATAATGCACTACACAGTACATTACCTTCAATAAATATAATTGTTTATGCACTTTAATGAGGGTATATAATGCCCAAAACTAATGGTATTGACTGAATTGTGATTTATTGCTCTAAAACTTTGCCATTAGGAAAGGAAATCTTACAAAACCTTTTATGTTTACCTAACTTTCTTTTTGCCCCTAAAAGCTGCCACTCATCTCTCCCTCCCCCTGTTACAAGAAGAAAATAGCCCCAAGACGCTTCCACAACGTTCCCTGTCAATGCTTTTCTCAACCTGAAGAAGCAGGAGGTGGGTTCATTTGAAGGGTTTAATGAAGATCATTATGTTTACCCCTTAGTAAGGTTTAATGCATTATCTGGCAGCAAAACTGATGCCACGTCAGAATTTTGGCTTCAAATCAAATAGCAAAGAATAAAAACATTGTTTGTTAAATGACACACTAGGAATGGAAAATAAGGCCAGGGACAGCATTTGGCCTAGGGTCCTGCATCAGGCCAGGAAGAGACAGAGCTTTGTTAAGTTGCCTGTGATTGCATGGCTTCAACCTGCAGGTGGGGACAAAGGGAGGGGTGGCTGGACCCCATATAATTTATTTTAATTCTTAGAGCATCTTTCCTGCTCTCCTTGGAATCTTTCTAGGAGGACAAATTTAGTCTCCTCTTGACTATGAAGCTGAAACAATCCTCATATCTGATAAACAGCCACAACAGAAAAACATAGTTACTGTACATAGTAGGTATTTTGTTTTTAAAATGAATATACATACTAAAAACAAAGACTAGAGTCTCCAGATGGGCTTCCTGTTGCCTATACATTTTGGCTTTCATAGTCTTTGTGGTTCTAAGCAGGCAGACATGCTGTGGCTAATGTCCTCTGCAAATATTTCATTAATTAGAGTTCTAGGAATTACTGGCTAATATGTACACACGCTAAAGTCACTGCTCCTATGCTGAACCTGAACCAAACACACTTATGCCGGTCGTAACAGCAATTCCTTCTTCTCCACCCAAGGAATAGAATCTCATTTGGAGCATTATCTGGTCTCTGGTTTCAGTGTGCATATTAACCAGCTAATTTCCAGCTTATCTAGCCACAGAGTGTGCATCCATACAGTAATTGGGGTGTGATCCATCGTTGTCTGTTAGCCCATCCTTTAGCCCATGGATGACACAGATCTAGCTTCCTGGTGAAAAGCAAGCTTGCAGGAGCAACTTTCTCTAAAATCCCTAGAAATAAAGTTCTGTCACCTTTGTGTGTGAATTTGCATGTAAGGTCTCCTGGTTTTTTCCACTTCCACGGCACACTATCTGAAAGGATTTTAGGAGTCTTTACAAATAAATAAAACAATGCACTTGAAGAAGAAGATTAATTCATCAAGATACTCTAAATGCCAGGTAGAAATGACAACAGGGGATCCATACTTGCATCTTGAAAGGACTTTTTGAACAATAGCAATTTCTTGAAGCAGATTCCCAGGATGGAAGGTAATCACTTGAGAAACTTTCCAACATTTACAATGGCATTCCAAGTAGTTTGAAAGTCAGTAGTTTTGAGAAAAAAAAATTGACGTTGAGATGCAATTTGTGGTAAGATCTAATTAATTTTTTTGCTCCTAAGAATAATTTATTATTTACACTTCTTATTATATATGTATTTTAGCTTCATTAGTCGGCAATGCTGGAAAAAATTATACCTTCAAGTCCTATTTATCAAATTAATGGTGCAATTTCATAGTGACACATTCCACATTCATTAAACCAAGTACAGTAAAAATGCATTTAAATTAGATTAGTGTGATGTAATAAAGATTCCAGTGTGTTGGGGGGTGATAGTCTAGGTGAAGAGAAACACCCAGATCAAGTTGAAAGCGACTTGGAGATAATGCTTCAAAATTGATTTTGGCACTGGTTTAAGTGAAAAAAATAAGTGATGATGACTCTCTCCTCTAACTGCCTCTGCTTAGCTACTGTCATGCTTTACCATGATAAAGGAAGAAGAACTCAAAGATACTGCACTGTCCTCAGATAGAATGCTCAAGAGTTGCTCAGCCAAAGGCTATGGTAGAAGCTTCACCAAAGCTTTTGAACTGTGACAGATTTGCACATGATACAAATACTGTACCTATCATCTTCATTAATTAGTTTACATTTGTGGATGATAAAAAAATACCAAGTAACCTCAAGAATTATGTTACTGTGCATATTATAGTTTGGAAAAATTAAGAAGGGGTTAGGTAAGTTGTAACCCATAACATCTCACAAGCTGAGCATGTCACATTTCCAGATTAAATGTTGTGTGTCCACAGCATTTGAGGATGCTTCCTCTTGAGTTCACATAATACAAACGTTTGAGTAATAACACTTTTAAAATGTGTGCACTTACATAGATTTGACTGTGCCATTGTGTTGCAAGGCCCTAGGAGGCTTTTAAATGACCTTTGTCCTGAGTTTAACACAGCACCTAATGCAAATTAGTGCTTAACACATCTTTTCAAGATGATGGAGATTCTTGGGGACTAAGCGAGATGATGTTAGTGAACAGGGTGAGGAAGTACGTAGGCAAACAACAGTCAACTTGTGAGCACGGAGCACTTAAATCTGTAGCAAACAATTTTCTACAACTTTCTTCAAAATTAGGATGCAATCACTCTAAGTTCTGGATGTATTCACATTCTACTGAGCATTAATTTTTATGGGAAAATTATATTTATTTGTAACTTGCTACTTAACGTTTTAAACCCATTGAGTCATTTAACATAAAGACGGCTACATGTGGAAGGGTCCTATCCATGGTAGTCCAATTGTCTGCTCTGCTCTTACAGGCAGTTTGCTTCAGGTTGCCATAAGAAAGTGAGACCATGGCACGGCCTCTAATATCTGGGCTCAGGTTTACCTCTGCCTCGCGTATGCCCTTGCCCATGCCTGTGACGGCTGACATCTTTTCTCCCTACTGTGTGTTTTGCTTAGGTTTATAATGTATCCTTAATAGTCATTATTGACTGGCTTAGATAATAACTTTTATTGTATAGGCAATAAAAGTTTAATGAAAAGGTAGTGAGGACATGGCTCTTTGGTTCAGCCTTCTTTTTCTTTTGCTTAAAATTGACAGCTTTTATAAAAAATGAAAGGACAGTGCTTGATCTTGGATTGCTGAAAAATATTATTTTCTATTTCTGTTTTTAAAAGCAATAAGATCCAGCACGAGTTCTCTCTGTTGTGGACATGATTTCTCTAAATATCCTGTTAGAAAAACACAGATGTTTTGGGAGACAAAGAAGCTCAAAGACCAACAGCTGGTAACTTCAGGGCCTGGAACCAAAGGTGGTTCATAGAGGGCTGTAAGAACTCAGATTCCATGATTTTAGGGAGATGTGCTCTTTGATGCAAGAGACTCCCCTGGGTAAATTGAGGAAGTTAGTTGTGGCCCCAGCACAGAACTATATTTCTTCCATTCTAATCCCTCTTGGCATTCTTTCTTTATCTGTTGCCTACCAGGATCTAAAATGATAAGGGGATTAAGGCTGTTCTTCATCTACCACACCCGTCCCCACACTCAGGACAATGTCATAGTAAAGACTTGGCGAAATTCTCTAGAAATCACAAAGGTCATTTATCTAGGCTGAGTTTAAATTTAATGTTCAAAATACATAAAAATTTACTATTGTAACTATTCTAACGAGGCTTGATTTCTCCCTGTGGTTCTGCAGGGAAATGTTCTGGCAATTTTGCCCCAGTGAAATGTGAGAGAAGGTGCCTAAAATAACTAACACATTAGCTTTTGAATTTTTAAGGAGATTTTGCTCTGATCCTAGAGAAATGACTACATCTCTCTTCAATTTCCTCATCTAAATAAGGGCAGATGCTGCTCATTTGCCCCATGTGATTGTTACAGAGAAAACTATTTAATTATTCTAAAGTACTTTAGAAGTGTAAGGTGCTAGAAAATGCCAATTAATAGCAATATAGTTCCACTTATAGAAAGGAAAACATTGGTGGAAAAGATAAAGTAACATGGTCCTCCTAGAAATGATAGGGGGAGAATTCTAAAATATTTATAGTCAGAAGCTAAGAATTTTCTCTTGGGAAAAGAAAAAATTTAAAACCTGCTGTTTCCAGTTTCTACTTAGGATGTGGAGAGTTGGAGGAAGCATCATTCACAACCTAACAACAACACACAACAAGCTGGACAAACTCCACAGTCACAACTTTTTTGAACTCATCAGAGAGCTAAAATTGCTTGTAACCAACTAGCACAAAACTTAAGGAGATACGGATACATTTGGGAAAGATAGGACCTGAGCACTTGCTTACCTGAGGCAGATACAGACAGACATAAATAAGAAAAATTCATCTAGAATAATTAATGAATTGGCAAAGACTGACTGATGGCTGTGAAGAGACTGTAGCTCCTTGGGGCCACAGATACAGGAAGAGTTTGCACTAACTTTTCGCCTCTTTTCTATGGACTACACAAAAAAGATCGGAGACAGCTCCAAGAAACCACTCCTTGTGGTGCAAGAGGAACAAGCTGTTATGAAAAGGCACAAAGCAGAAGCCTTAAACTGCAGGGAGAAAGGCAACATACACTGTCACTCTTAGAGAACTGGAGAAAATTCATTATAGCTAATGGAGATAAACAGAAAATTACCATCTTCCCCTGGGAGAGAGACAGGATTATGTTCTGGGCACAAAACTACAGCTAGAATAGGGCCAGAGAACTGAGAAAACCACCCTCCTAAGACCAAGACCAGGGACACAGTGCCTGCCCAAGACTTCAGCTTAGTTTGCACAACTGAGAACACCTCCTTTCTTCTCCACCATCAGGCTAACAATCTTTGAGTACAAGTAACTAGAGTACTGCTGGCTAAATTGTAAAAGCATTGGAAGAGATCTTCTCTGGAGCACAGCACAAAGAAAAGACCCAAAGCTGAGGATGGAGTAGACAGTTGCCAAACTTCTGAGAAACCTGTACTCAACCTAAGTGCAGGGTACTGAGAGAGAAATTTGAAACTTATGATACACTGATGGTAGTCAAAGCA
Organism: Pongo pygmaeus; assembly: GCF_028885625.2. Lineage (NCBI taxonomy): Eukaryota > Metazoa > Chordata > Mammalia > Primates > Hominidae > Pongo > Pongo pygmaeus. The sequence continues at coordinate 40,011,327 of NC_072390.2, read as the reverse complement.
ACAGTGAACACCCAAACCAGCTAAATTCCTAACTAGATTGTCTCAGACTTTTACACTAACAACCTCACAGAAAAAAAGAATGTCCATTTCCATGCAAAAAAAAAAAAACCAAAAAACAGCAATTTACCTTACTTCAATATTTACTGCCCTGCAAGAGATACCAGCCTTTCAACAAAAATTTATGAAAACCCTTGCATTTGAAAAAGCAAGGAAAAAAATCTCAACATATTACCAAGCCAAGGCAATTAACAGAAGCAGGTTCAAATATGATATAAAAGTTAGAATCTAAGACCAAGAATTTTAAATAATTATGATTAACATGTTAAAGATTATAGTAGAAAATATATAGAAAAATGCAAGATCAGAAGGGAATTTCAGCAGAGAAGTAGAAACTATAAGAAAAATCAAACAGAAACATTACAAATAAAAAATACAGTGGCAAGGATGAAAAATGCCTCTGATGGGCTCACTAGTAGACTCACATAGCCAAGGAAAGAATCAGTGAACTTGAGGATAGGTTGATAGAAAAAACCCAAACTAAAAAACAAGGGAAAAAAGAATAATAGCTAAGAATTTTCCAAACTTAATGGCAGAGAACAAACCACAGATGTAGAAATCTCAATGAAGATTAAGCAAAATTCCAAAAATTGTACATCTAGATATTTTAGGTCTAAGCTGCTTAAAACAAGAAACGAAAAAAATTTTGAAGGCACCAAAGGAAAAAATATACACTACATGTAGAGGCATTAAAAGTAAGAATTACAGCAGACTTCTTGACAGAGATTATGCAGGTCGTCTGGCAATGGAGTGGCATCTTTTTTTTTGTTGTTTTTTGTTTTTTGTTTTTTTCTTGTTGTTTTTGTTTTTTTGTATTTTTTTTATTATACTTTAAGTTTTAGGGTACATGTGCACAACGTGCAGGTTACTTACATATGTATATATGTGCCATGTTGGTGTGCTGCACCCATTAACTCATCATTTAACATTAGGTATATCTCCTAATGCTATCCCTCCCCCCTCCCCCCACCCCACTACAGGCCCCAGTGTGTGATGTTCCCCTTCCCGTGTGCATGTGTTCTCATTGTTCAGTTCCCACCTATGAGTGAGAACATGCAGTGTTTGGTTTTTTGTCCTTGCGATAGTTTGCTCAGAATGATGGTTTCCCGCTTCATCCATGTCCCTACAAAGGACATGAACTCATCCTTTTTTATGGCTGCATAGTATTCCATGATGTATATTGGTGCATATGTGCCACATTTTCTTAATCCAGTCTATCATTGATGGAAGTTTGGGTTGGTTCCAAGCCTTTGCTATTGTGAATAGTGCTGCAATAAACATACATGTGCATGTGTCTTTATAGCGGCATGATTTATGATCCTTTGGCTATATACCCAGTAATGGGATTGCTGGGTCAAATGGTATTTCTAGTTCTAGATCCCTGAGGAATCGCCACACTGACTTCCACAACTTTAACGTGCTGAAAAGAAAACAAATCTGACAATCTAGAATTCTATACATCAGGGAAAATATCTTTCAAGAAATAAAGCAGACATAAATATTTTCTCAGGAAAACAAAAACTGACAGAATTAATTTCCAACACACCTACACGTCAATAGGAGTCAAACAAATTTTTCAGAAACATGGAATATGATACCAGGTAGAAAACTGAATCTATGCAAAGAAACAAAGAGTGCAAGAAATGGACTAAATGAAGGTGATATAGTTTGGATATTTGTCCCCTCAAAATTTTGTGTTAAAATGTGATCCCCAATGTTGGTAGTGAAGCCTAATGAGAGGTGCTTGGGTCATGAGGGCAGATCCCTTATGAATGGCTTAGTGCCCTCCCCTTGGTAATGAGCGAGTTCTCACTCTATTTGTTCACATGAGAGCTGGTTGTTTAAAACATTCTGTTGCCTCATTTCCTCAGTCTTGCTTCCTTTGTTGCCATGTGACTTGCCAGCTCTCCTTCCCTTCTGCCATGACTAAAAGCTTCATGAGGCCCTCATCAGAAGCAGATGCTGGCACCATGTTTCTGTACAGCCTGCAGCACCATGAGCCAAATAAACCTCTTTTCTTTACAAATTACTCAGTCTCAGGTATTCCTTTATAGCAATGCAATTTGGACTGACACAGAAGGTAATAGTACAGTTTATTTTACTACCTTTAATTACTCTAAAAGTTACCTGATTATTCAAAACAAAAATAGTAACAATGTATTTTGTGTTTAGAGTATATCTAAAAGCAAACTATACAAATGCTAACAATAGCACAAAGGTTGGGGAGGAGAAATTGAGAATATCCTATTTTAAGGTCTATACACTAATGTGAAACATTATATTATTTAACAACAACGAAAAGAACCTAGACTAAAAATCAGTAAGGATACAGAAGGTCTAAACAACACTATCAAACAGCGACCTAACTGACGTTTATAAAACACTCCACCAACAACATAAAAATTCACATTTATTTCAAGTGCAGATGAAAGCAAGATAGACTACATTTCGGGATATAAAACAAACTTTAACAAAATGAAAAGAATAGAAATCACGTAAATTCTATTTTGTAACCATAACTGAATTAAACTAGAAATCAATAACAGAAAGATACTTGAAAAATATTCAAATATTTTAAAATTAAACATATTTCTAAGGACACGTCAAAGCAAAATTTATATATATTTTCAACTGAATAAAAATTAAAATGCAATATATCAAGATTTGTGGAATGCAGCTAATTCAGTTTTTAGATTATAATTTGTAACATTAAATGTTTGTATTAGGCCAGGTGCAGTGGCTCATGCATGCCTGTAAACCCAGCACTTTAGGAGGCCAAGATGAGTGGGTCGTTTGAGCCCAGGAGTTCAAGACTAGCCTGGGCAATATGGCAAAACCCTATCTCTACAAAAACAAACAAACAAACAAACCCCAAAAATTAGCTGGGTGTTGTGGTGCTCGTCTGTAGTCCCAGCTACTTGGGATACTGAGGTGGGAGGATCAACTAAGCCTGGGGAGGTCAAGGCTACAGTGAACTCTGATTGCACCACTGCACTCCAGCCTGGGTGACAGAGTGAAACCCTGTCTCAAAAAAAAAGTTGCAATTAGAGCTTTTATAAATGAATCAACTTTTAGTTGATTAGTCTTAAGTCAACTGATTTTTGACAAAGATGTAAAGGCAGTTTGATGGAAAAAGGATAGTCTTCTCAACAAATGATGCATCAGTTTGCAAGAACATTGGCCCATTCTTCATACTTTATGTAAAAATTAACTAAAAATAGATCACAGATCTAAATATAAAACAAAATTCTCAAATTTCTGGAATAAAACGTAAGAAAATCTTGGTAATCTTGGTTTAAGCAAAAAGTTCTTAAATTAGATGACAAAAGCTTGATCCAGAAAAAAAAAAATCGATAAATTGGACTTTATTGAGGTTAAAAATTATCACTCCAAAAATCATGTAAAGAAAATAAAAATACATGCTAGATCCTTTTTTACAAACCATGTATCTCACAAAAGCTTGTGTACATAATATTTGTTTAAAAAAAACTTGGCCAGGCTCAGCGGCTCACGTCTGCACTTTGGGAGGCAGAGGCAGGCGGATCACTTGAGGTCAGGAGTTCGAGACAAGCCTGGCCAACATGGTGAAACCCTTCCTCTACTAAAAATACAAAAATTAGCTGGGCATGGTGACAGGTGCCTGTAATCCAAGTTACTCAGGAGACTGAGGCAGGAGAATCGTTTAAACCCAGGAGGCGGAAGTTGCAGTGAGCCGAGATTGCGCCACTGCACTCCAGCCTGGTTGACAGAGCAAGACTCCGTCTCAAAAAAACAAAAACAAAATAACAACAACTCTCAAATTCAAGAAGATAAACAACCCGATAAAATGGACGAAACATTTGAACAGCACTTTCCCAAAAAAGATATACAGATGCAAAAACGCACATTAAAAAAATTCAACATCATTAAACATTAGGGAAATGCAAGTTAAAATGACAGTGAGCTGCCCCTATACACCTATTAGAATGGTAAACAAAACAAAATAAAACAAAACAACCCGACAATATCTTATGCCAAGTCCTGGCAGGGATGAAAATCAATATAGAGTTCTCATATAATGCTGTTATGAATAAAATTGGTATAGTCATTTTGGAAAATAATTGGATACTTTCTTATAAAGAAAAACACGCATACATTTACTTTGTGATATGGAAACACATCTAGGCATTTACTCATGAGAAATAAAAACTTATGGCCTCACAAAAACCTGTATTGAATTGTTTACAGCAACTTTATTCATAACCATTAAGAACTGGAAACAAATATCTTTTGACTGGTGAGTGGATAAATCTTGGTACATGCCTACAGTAGAATACTACTCCTCTGCCAATGAAAAAGAGGAGCTATTAATAGACATAACAGCACTGATAAATCCCAAATAATTTGTCACATAACAGAAGCCATCTAAAGGATAGATAACATATGATTCCATTTATATGACATTTTGGAAAAAGAAAATCTGTAGGTAGAGAGTGCAGGTCAGTGAGTCCAGAGATTGAGATGGGAGGTGGGGCTAACTACAAAGGAGCAGTACCAGGGAGCTTTTCGGGTAGTAGAGCAGTTTTTTTTTTTTTATCATGACTGTGGTGATGAACATACAACTTGATACATTGTCAGCACTCATAGTATACCACAAAGTGTAAATTTCAGTGTGTGAAAATGTTCTTAAAAAAAGAAATGAGTCCTGACAAACCTCCTAAGTGCACAACTATATCTGGTGATACACAAACAACACACTTGAGTAAATTGTCACAATAGTAAGGTATTAGGTGGAATTATGAGGGGAACAGGCATATGTCCTTCTCTATAATGCCTCTGATAATAAGAAAAGGGGCAATTTACCCCAAGACCCCCAGAAACATGCAGTTGTAGTTAAGGAGGAGATGGAAAAGAAATAACATTTAATGAGTACTTTTTTAATACTGTGTGTTTTGCTAGATGTTTACTTACATAGAGTAACTGATTCATTTCTCACTGTGACCCCAAGGTATCATTATTTCCATTTTACGATGAAGAAACGAGGGCAATGAGTGGCTGAATAACATACTCAAATTTGTTGGTCTTTCTTAGCTATTGTTATGATTTCTTTCTCTGGAAGCTATAGAGTCTGCATAGGGTCACAACAAATTTTAAAATAGATTGTAGGCAATAGGGATCTCTCATTCTATTTCAGCATGTTGCTCTTCATACTCAATATTAAATACTGCTTAACACAATTGAAAAAAATTTTCACTTAAACATTCATAAGTGAATAAAGTGTAAAATACTTTATTTTATAAAGAATAAAGTTGGATTAAGACTTACATGATTTACAAAATTCATCCCTCATGGTTTGTTTCTGCAAGTGTTCAGAGATTTAGAAATGTCTTGCTTTTTCTAGACAAAGATTAAGAAAACCACATGGGGAAAAAAGTACCACTTTCTTAAAAATGGAGGAAAGGGCTTGATGTCAGAATAGGGAGGGTTAGAATTTAATTAAAATTGATTTTGGCTGAGTACAGTGGCTCACACCTGTAATCCCAGCACTTTGGGAGGCCGAGGTGGGAGGATCGCTTGAGCTGAGAAGTTCAAGACCAGTCTGGGCAACATAGAGACACCCCATCTCTAAAAATAAAATAATAATAAAATTGATTTCACTGGGCTGAGATATTATTCATATTTTTCCCTTTTTATGATAACTATTGTAATACTTATCTGGTATTTGTCCATTTTATACTACCTTCAATTAAAGGGATCTCCTGAGCATAAAATTTAATAAATGTCTAAAACCAACAAATACTTAAATAGAAATGTTACATTCTTGAACACAAAGATAATACTTTAAAATCTATAAGAAATTGTGCAAGATGGCTGACTAGAGGTACTTAATAATTGTCCCCACCACCCTCCAAAACAAAGCAAAGCAACGACACCTATATTTTGACCAGAGGGACAAAAGGAAAGTACTGAAATGAAGCAAGGGAATGGCAGAAACCTGTGGAGCATGGAGAAGAGAAGGAAATGCCTTGTTTCTGCCACTCATTCCTCCCAGTTGGGATCAGCTCAGAACCAGGAGGGACTTCTCCCTCTTGGAAAGGTAAGCAGGAATCCCCCAGTGGCCTGCATCACCACTGTGAACACCTGCAGTCTTTGCTACTAGAGAATCCTGCAGTGGTTACAGGCTCTGGGCTCAGCTCACATAGCTGCAATACCCCAGAGAAGGAGCCTAACTTCTGTCCTGCTCCCTGTGGCCCAGGCTGCTATGGCACAGTGCCATGTTGAAACCAGATGCTCCTGCATCCCATTTCAGGAACCAGTAGCCACTGTATTCCCTTCAGCCTTGAGCCTCTGCCATCATTGCACCATGCTTTCATACATACGATAGTATACTATTCGCCAGCTGCGCTGCTGCAGCTCTCTACCTCTGGGTCAAGCTGCCTCAGAAGGACTTCATTTCCCCTAGTCAAGTTGTGACTAGGCTTTCTCCCTGCCAACTTTGAGCTTATGCCCAGTGGAATATCCTCCCCTGCCATCCCCTTCCTCATCTGGCCTAAACCAGCCCAGTGCCTAGCCCTCACAAGAATCCACATGTCGGCTTAGAGGAGCATCTGTGACACGGTGCCCAAGACCATGAGGCACTCTGCTTCTCAGGGGACCAGGAGCCCCAGCCCAGTGAAGAAGTACCACTTTCTTGGAGCCTGAGCCAACCTGTGCACTGACCCTAAGGAGACCCAGGAGTCAGCCTAGTAGAACACCTGTGCTCCTAGGTACCCCAGCTGATCGGGCATTCCACCTGCAGGGAGACAGAGCTTTGGCTGGGTTGTACCACACTACCCTCTGAGCCACATAATCCCAGTGCCATACTTTATGGGATCTGGGCCAGCTCTCTGGAGTCTGAGCTGCTGAGGTGTCCCACCTCCCTAAGGAGTGGTGTTATCCATGTGCTACTATCCATAACATAGAGACCAAACCATAGCTGCACCCCACCATTCCTAGATCCTTGTTGCCACTACACCCAGCCTGGACCACTTCTGTGTCATACCACCCAACTCCAGAGATACCACTACACTATCATTCCTCTCCTGGGGCCCAAGTTGCCACTGTGCCCTGTTGGCTCTGTGACCTGAATGGCAGCTGTCCTCTGATTCCCCAGACCTGAGCCTTTGGGATACTCCTTCTTCTTCAACCTTTGCCAGTGCTGCACTTTTACCCCCAGGATCAAACTCACAACTACATCCTTGCCCCCTGGGTCCAAGCTAACTGGGAGTGCCTCACAGTTACAGTCCCTAGCTTTATAGGAGAGCTGCATTCACCCATGCCTCAGAGAGTGAACCTGCACCCATGTCACAGATACCACAGTGGTTTAGCAGGATACTGAGCCCAGCACCCCAGTTCCATAGCCATTCTGGGCATCTGTTCCCTGGAACACAACACTGCTGTGGCTGCTTGTGGGCTGTGTCAGACCTTACACCAAGAGGAATTTCCCCAATGATGTCTGTCCATTGTGGGGAAAACAAGAATAGACAGACCTTTAAAGTCCTTGCCACCAAGAACCTATGCTGCCACCACCATTGCTACCACAGACTCTTACAACTGGGCCATTAATGTAGTTGCAGTCATTGCTGACATTGATCACAGCTGAAGAAACTGCCTGGAGACTACACTACTGCACCCTTCCAGAATCAGAGCCAACACACTCAGCCATACCAACAGCTTAGGGCCCATGTGCAGGTGAAACCCTTTCTCTGTGAAAGCCACTCTATAAATTTGGAAGAGGTAGAAGTCAGATACACAGATACAATGCAGGGACAAAAGAAATATGAAAAAGCAAAGCAACGTGACACCACCAGAGAGACATAATAATTTTCCAGTAACTGACTCCACAGAAACAAAAATTCATGGATTTCCTAGAAGGAATTCAAAATAATGATCTTAAGGAAACTCAGAGAGATACAAGAGAGTGCAAAAAGAAAATTCCATGAAATCAGGAAAACAATTCATGATCTGAATGAGAAATTTAACAGAGTTAGAGATCATTAAAAAGAAGCAAACAGAAATCTGGAAGCTGAAGAGCTCAGTAAATGAAATATAATGTATAGTACAGAATTTCAGCAGTAACAGTGGAAGAAAGATCAAGCAGAAAAAAGAATCTGTGAACTTAAAGACAGGTCTTTTGAAATAGTTCAGTCAGAGGACAAAATTTAAAAAATGAAAAAGAGTGAAGAAAGCCTATGGTACTTATGGGACACTATAAAGCAAATGAATGCTCACATTATGAGGGTTCCAAAATGAGAAGAAACGGAGAAAATCACAGAAAGCTTATTTAACAAATTAATTCCTGAAGGCTTACAAGTCTTGGGAGAGACATAGATATACAAATCCATGAATCTCAAAAGCCTCAAACAGGATCAACCTAAAGAAGTTCTCACAGAGGCATATTGTAAATAAAAATGTCAAAAGTCAAAGACAAAGAAATAATTTTAAAAGCAGCAAAGAAAAGCATCAAGTAACATACACGGAAACCCCCATTAGACTATCTATGGATGTCTCAGCAGAAACCTTGCAGGCCAGGAGAGAATGGGATGATATATTCAAAGTTCTGAAGAAAAAAATAAAAGAGGAAAAAACCCTCAAAACCGCATAGCCAAGAATACTATATCCAGCAAAACTTTTCATCAGAAATAAAGGAAAAATACTCTTTCTCAGACAAACAAAAGCTGAAGAAATGTATCATCACTAGACCTGCCTTGCAAGAAATGCTTAAAGGAAATCTTCAACCAGAAATAAAAAGATGATAATCAGTACCAAGAAAACATATGAAAGTATGAAACATTGGTAGAGGTAAATACATAGTCAAAATCAGAATACTCTATCACTGTAATGGTAGTGTGTAAACCTTTTTTCTTTCTTTCTCTGAGACAAGATCTTGCTCTGTCACCTAGGCTGGAGTTCAGTGGTATGATCTCAGCTCACTGCAACCTTTGCCTTCTGGGCTCAAGCAATCCTCCCAACTCAGCCTCCCCAGTAGCTTGGACCACAGGAACATGCCCAAATCTTTCAGATCTCTGGTGTGAATGCTAAAAGTCAAAATAGCCAAAAATATAGCTATAATAAGTTATTAAAGAATATACAATATACAGTGGTGTAAATGGTAAGAGGAGGGTAAAATTCTAGAGTATTTGTATGCAACCAAAGTTTTGTTGTTAGTAGCTAAAAATGGTATATTAAAACTACAAGATGTTTTAGGTAAGCCTTATAACAACTGCAAAACAAAAAGCTATAGCAGATACACAAATGAGAAAGAGAAAAGAATTAAAGTTTAGCACTACAGAAAAACACCAAACTACAAAGGTAGACAACAAGAGAGGAAAAAATGAAGAGAGGATATACGAAACAATGAGCAAACAATAATAAAATGTCAGGAGAAAGTCTTTATCTATCAAAAATAATATTGAATGTAAATGGATTAACTTTTTTTTTAAAGTAATTTTTTTATTATAAATTCTAGGGTACATGTGCACAACGTGCAGGTTTGTTACATATGTATACATGTGCCATGTTGGTGTGCTGCACCCATTAACTCATCATTTACATTAGGTATATCTCCTAATGCTATCCCTCCCTCCTCCCCCAACCCCATGACAAGCCCCGGTGTGTGATGTTCCCCACCCTGTGTCCAAATATTCTCATTGTTCAGTTCCCACCTATGAGTGAGAACATGTGTTGTTTAATTTTCTGTCCTTGCGATAGTTTGCTCAGAATGATGGTTTCCAGCTTCATCCATGTCCCTACAAAGGACATGAACTCATTCTTTTTTATGGCTGCATAGTATTCCATGGTGTATATGTGCCACATTTTCTTAGTCCAGGCTATCATTGATGGACATTTGGGTTGGTTCCAGGTCTTTGCTATTGCAAATAGTGCCGCAATAAACATACGTGTGCATGTGTCTTTATAGCAGCATGATTTATAATCCTTTGGGTATATACCCAGCAGTGGGATGGCTGGGTCAAATGGTATTTCTAGTTCTAGATCCTTGAGGAATCACCACACTGTCTTCCACAATGGTTGAACTAGTTTACAGACCCACCAACAGTGTAAAAGTGTTCCTATTTCTCCACATCCTCTCCAGCACCTGTTGTTTCCTGACTTTTTAATGATCGCCATTCTAACTGGTGTGAGATGGTATCTCATTGTGGTTTTGATTTGCATTTCTCTGATGGCCAGTGATGATGAGCATTTTTTCATGTGTCTTTTGGCTGCATAAATGTCTTCTTTTGAGAAGTGTCTGTTCCTATCCTTCACCCACTTCTTGATGGGGTTGCTTGATTTTTTTCTTGTAAATTTGTGTAAGTTCTTTGTAGATTCTGGATATTAGCCCTTTGTCAGATGAGTAGATTGCAAAAATTTTCTCCCATTCTGTAGGTTGCCTGTTCACTATGATGGTAGTTTCTTTTGCTGTGCAGAAGCTCTTTAGTTTAATTAGATCATCCCATTTGTCTATTTTGGCTTTTGTTGCCATTGCTTTTGGTGTTTTAGTCATGAAGTTCTTGCCCATGCCTATGTCCTGAATGACATTGCCTAGGTTTTCTTCTAGGGTTTTTATGGTTTTATGTCTAACATTTAAGTCTTTAAGTAAATGGATTAACTTTCTAATCAAAAGACCTAGAGTAGCTTAATGGATTAAAAAGCAAGATTCAATTATATGCAGCATACAGGAGATCCATTTCAGCTTAAAAGACACTCAGACTATAAGTGAAGGGATGGAAGAAGAAATTTCATGTAAACAGTACCCAGAAGAGAGTAGGAATGGCTGTACTGATATCAGATAAAATAGACTTTAAGTCAAAAAATGTCACAAGAGACAAAAAAGGTTTTACTGTTTAATATTTATTTATAATAAATCATTTAATTATAATAAATTATTTAATAAAGGAGTCGATTATTCAAGAAGATATAGCAATTGAAAATCTATATCCAACATTGGTGAACATATGTATATATAAGTAGGCATAAGGATAGAGATAGATAGCAATACAATAATAATATTGTTGTATTAGTAATGGTACCCCACTTTCAATAATGGATAGATCAACTAGACTAAAAATTAACAGGTAAATACTGGGCTTGAACTGCACTTAAGATCAAATGGACCTTACTGACATATTTAGAACTTTCCATCCAACAGCAGCAGGATATGTATTCCTATCTAGTGCACATGGAACATTCTCCAGGATAGTCTATATGTTAGACCACAAATCTAGTCTTAAAGAATTCAAGAAGATTGAAAAAGCATCCAGTATTGTTATTGACAACAACGGTATGAATTCTGGTCAATATTTAGTATCAGTAAAGAAGGAATCTTACAAAATTCACAAATATGTATAAATTAAACAATATGCCCCTGAACAACCAATGGGTCAAAAAAGAAATCAGAACAGGAATTTAAAAAATATTTTGAGACAAGTGACAATGGAAACACAACAAACTAAAGCCTATGGGATGTAGAAAAATCATTCTAAGAGGAAAGTTTATAGCAATAAATGCCTACATTAAAAATGGAAAAGTATCTAAAATACGTAGCCTAATATTATGCCTGAAGGAGCTAGGAAAAGAACAAACTATACCTAGAGCTAGCAAAAGGAAGGAAATCATAAATATCAGAACAGAAATAGCAAATAGAGAATAAAAAAATCCAGAAAAATTAATAAAACAAAAAGTTGGATATTTCAAAAAACAAAATTACAAACCTCTTGTGATACTAATATGAAATAAAGAGAGAATACTCAAATACATGAAATCAGACACCTGATTTTACAACAGACATCTCGGAAATTAAAATAATATTAAGGGAATATTATGAACAATTATATGCCAACTGAGTGGATTACCCAAAGCAAATAAATAAATTTCTAGAGAAATGTTACTTACCAAGATTGAATCAAAAGCAAATAGAAAACTTGAACAGACCAATAACAAATAAAGTCTAGGTACTTAAAGACCTTCCAACAAGAAAAGGCCTGGACCAGATGGCTTAATGGCTGAATTCTACCAAACATTCAAAGAAGAATTATTATCAATATTTTATAAACTCTTCAAAAAAAAAAAAAGAGCTAGAGGGAATACTTCCAAACATATTTTGCAAGACCAGTATCATCTTGATACCCAAGCCAGACAAATACACTGCAAAGAAAGAAAACTACAGATCAGGATCTCTGATGAAACATGATGCAAAAATCTTCAATAAAATATTAGCAAACTGAATTCAACAACACATCAAAAGGATTATACATTATGACCAAGTGGGATTTATCCATGGCATGGAGGTTAGTTAAGTATATGCAAATCAGTCAATGTGATATACCACATTAATAGAATGAAAGATTAAAATGACATGATTATCTCAATTGACATATAAAAAGCATTTTTACAAAGTTTAAAATTCTTTCTTGGTAAAAACTCTTAACAGTTTAGGTATAGAAGGAAAATTTTTCTTTCTTTAAGTAAAGGCCATTTATTAAAACACACACACACACACACACACACACACACACATCCCTAACATTGTAATCAACAGGGAACAACAGATAATTTTTCCATTAAGATCCAGTATAAGCCAGGGATGCCCACTCTCTTCACTTCTGTTCAACATAGTACTGGAAGTACTAGCAAGAATAATGAGACAAGAAAGATAAAAATCATTAAAATCAGAAATGAAAGAGTAAAATTTTCTCTATTTGCAGATGACATGATCCTACATGAAGGAAACCCCAAAGATGCCACAAAAAAACTAATAGAACTAATGAATTCAGTGAGGCTGTAGGATAAAAAAATCAATATAAAAAATAGTAGTATTTCTATACACACACAAATAATGACCTAGCTGAAAAAGAATCTTTTTTAAAAATCCCATTATGATAACATCAAAAAAATTTAACCAAGGAAGAGAAATCTTTGTACACTGAATACTGGTGAAAGAAATTGAAGAAGACAAAAATAAATGGAAAGATACCTTGTGTTCATGGATTGGAAAAATTAAAATTGTTAAAATGTCCATACAACCCAAGTAATATACAGATAAAATGCAATCACCATCAAAATCCTGATATTTTTCACAGAAATAGAAAAATATCTTAAAATTAATATATAATCACAAAAAGCCCTGAATACCCAAAGCAATACTGAAAAGGCAAAGTTGAAAATATCATATATCCCAATTTAAAATTATACTACAAAGCTATAGTAATTAAAACAGTACAATACTGGCATAAAGACAGAAACATACACCAAAAGAACAGAATAAAGCACCCAGAAATAAGTCCAAACATAAACAGTGAACAAATTTTTGACAAGTTCACCAAAAGGACACAATGGGAAAAGGATAGTCTCTTCAATAAATAGTACTTGGAAAACCGGATTTCCACATAAAAAAGAATAAAACTGGACCCTTATCTTACCCCAGACAGAAAAATAAAATCAAAATGGATAAAAGATCTAAGTGTAATATATGAAAACCATAAAACTTTTAGAAGAGAACATAGGGGAAAAGCTCCTTGATACTGGCCTTGGCAATGATTTTTTAGATATCACACCAAAAGCTCAGGCTACAAAAGCAAAAGCAAATAAATGTGACTATATCTAACTAAAAAGCTTCTGGCCATCAAAGGAAACAACCAAAAAAATAAAAAGGCAACCTGTACACTGAGAAAAAATATTTGCAAACCACATATCTGATAATGTGTGTATACCCAAAATCTGTAAAGAATGCTTATAACTCAAAGTGGAAAAGTAAATAACCCAATTCAAAAATGGGCAAAGGACCTGAATAGACATTTCTCTAAAGAAGACATAAAAGTGGTCAACAGGTATATGAAAACGTTCTCATCATCGCTAATCATCAGGGAAATGCAAATTAAAACCACTATGAGATATCACTTCACACCTGTTAAGATGGCTATTATCAAAAACACAAGAGATAACAAGTGTTGGGGAGGGTATGGAGAAAAAGAACCTAGCACCCTGTCAGTGGGAATGTAGATGGGTATGGTCATTATGGAAAAACAGAATGGAGGTTTCTAAAGAAATTAAAAATAGAACTACCATATGACCCAGCAAACCCTCTTCTGAGCATATACCCAAAGAAAATAAAATCACTGCCTCATAAAAATATCTGCACTCCCCTGTTTACTGCAGCATTATTCACAATAGCTAAGATACAGAAATAACATAAAGTGTCTGTCCATTGATGAATGGATAAAGAAAATGTATATATGCAATAGAATATTATTCAGCCTTAAATAGAATGAGGTCCTACGAATTTCCACAATATGAGTGAACCAGGAGGATATTATGCTAAGTGAAATAATCCACACACAGAAAGAAAAATATTGCATGATCTCACATATATGGAATCTAAAAAAACAGAAAAGATGTCAAATATATAGAAATAGACAATAAAACAGTGGTTGCCAAGAGGTGGGGTGAAGGTGGGGAGAAGTGTGGAAAAGGGGAGATGTAGGTCAAAGGATGCAAAATGGGAGATATGTAGAATAAAGAAGTCTAGACATTTCATGTACAAAATGAGGACTACAGTTAATTAAATTATATTGGATTAGGAATTTTTGTTAAATAAGTAGATTTTAGCTACTTTTGCTAAAAAGAAAAACTATGTGAGATGAGAGGTATATTAATTTATTAATTTGCTTCATGATTGTAACCATTTTACTGTCTCTCTATATCTATTTTATAACATCATGTGGTAAACCTCAAATATGCACAATAAAATTTATTTTTCAAGTATGTAAGAAATTAATATATAATAAAGACTATATTCCTAAATATTCTATAAAAAAGTAATTGTTCAGTAATTGGTTTTTAGAGCAGCTTGGGGGAAAAAAAATCAGATCAGTACCCCACATGTCAAGTAAGTTCCAAAAGAATTGAATATTCAACCATAATGAAGAAAGAAAAATGTACTAGGAAATTATTAGTCTCTTGAGAATGCGGAGGGCCTTTCTAAGTATGACTATGACATCAAAAGCAGAAATGAAAAGGAAAAAATTGATAGTGTCAACTGCATATAAATGTAAAACTTCCATAAATCAGAATCTTTATAAACTAAATTAAAAGAAAAATGCCTAGCAGAGAAAAAAACACCTGCAACATATAGGGCAGAAAAAGTGTTGATATCCCAGATGTTAACATTCCAAACAGTATAGACATAAACAACCTACTAGAAAAAAATGGCAAAAAACTTAAGGAAAAGTTACATAAAAGAATATAATCAGCTAATCAGTATATGAAAATATTGTCTTACACTAAAAGAAATACATAGAAATTTAAAAATAAAAAAATTTAAAGTTTAAGATCCCTTTGGACTTTATCACATAGGTGAATAATAATTCTAAATACCCAGTTGTGGCAAGTGATATGGTTTGGCTGTGTCCCCACCCAAATCTCATCTTGAATTAAAGTTCCCATAATCTCCAAGTGTCATGGGAGGGACCAGGTGGAGATAGCTGAATCATGGGGGCAGTTTCCCCCATCCTGTTCTTGTGCTAGTGAGTTAGTTCTCATGAGATCTGATGCTTTTATAAGGGACTTCCCCATTCACTGGGCACTCATTCTCTCTCCTACCACCCTGTAAAAAGGAGCCTTCACCATGACTGTAAGTTTCCCAAGGCCTCTCCAGCCATGTGGAACTCTTTCCTTTATAAATTACCCAGTTTCAGGTATGTCTTTATTTGCAGCATGAGGATGGACTAATATAGCAAATTGGTACCGGGAGAGTGGGGCTCTGCTATAAGGATACCCGAAAATGTGGAAGCAACTTTGGACCTGGGTAACAGGCAGAGGTTGGAACAGTTTGGAGGGCTCAGTGGAAGACATGAAAATATGGGAAAGTTTGGAACTTCCCAGAGACATGGGCCTCAGAAGATAGAACAATGTGGGAAAGTTTGAAACTTCTTAGAGGCTTGTTAAATGGCTTTGATCAAAATGCTTATAGTGATATGGACAATGAAGTCCATGCTGAGGTGGTCTCAGATGGAGAGGAGGAACTTGTTGGGAACTTGAGCAAAGGTGACTCTTGCTATACTTTACCAAAGAGACTGGCAGCATTTTGCCCCTGCCCTAGAGATCTGTGGAACTTTGAACTTGACAGAGATGATTTAGAGTATCTGGTGGAAGAAATCTCTAAGGGCAAGGCATTCAAGAGGAAGCAGACAATGAAAGTTTGGAAAATTTTCAGTCTGATGATGCAATAGAAAAGAAAAAACCGTTTTCTTTCTTTCTTTTCTTTTTTTTTTTTTTTTTTTTGAGACGGAGTCTTGCTCTGTCATCCAGGCTGGAGTGAAGTGGCGTGAGCTTGGCTCACTGCAACCTCCACCTCCAGGGAAAAACCCATTTTCTGGGGAGAAATTCAAGCCTGCTGCAGAAATTTGCATAAGGAATGAGGTGCCGAATGTTAATCACCAAAACAATGGGGAAAATGTCTCCAAGGCACATCAGAGATCTTTACAGCAGCTCTTCCCATTACAGGCTTAGGAGGGAAAAATGGTTTCCTGGGCCAGGTCCAGAGCCCCTCTGCCATGTGCAGCCTTGGGATTTGGTGCCCTGTGTCCCAGCCACGCCATCCATGGCTAAAAGGGGCCAATGTACAGCTCAGGCCATTGCTTCAGAGGATGCAAGCTCCAATCCTTGGCAGCTTCCATGTGATGTTAGTCTGTGGGTGAGCAGAAGTCAAGAATTGAGGTTTGGGGACACCTAGATTTCAGAGGATATATGGAAATGCCTGGATGTCCAGGCAGAAGTTTGCTGCAGGGGCAGAGTACTCATAGAGAACCTTTGCTAGGGCAGTGCAGAAGGGAAACATGGGGTGGGAGCTCCCACACAGAGTCCCCACTAGGACACTGCCTAGTGGAGCTGTGAGAAGAGGGCCACCATCCTCCTGACCCCAGAATGGTAGATCCACCAACAGCTTGCACCGTACGTCTGTAAAAGCCACAGACATTCAATGCTGGCCTGTGAAAGCAGCCAGGAGTGAGGCAGTACCCCGCAAAGCCACAGGGGCAGAGCTGCCTAAAGCCATGGGGGCCTACCTTTTCATCAGCGTGATCTGGATGTGAGACATAGAGTCAAAGGAGATCATTTTGGAACTTCAAGGTTTAATGACTACCCTATTAGATTTTGGAATTGCATGGGGCCTGTAGCCCCTTTGTTTTGGCCAATTTCTCCCATTTGAAATGGGTGTATTTACCCTATGCCTATACCCCCGTTGTATCTAGGAAGTAACTAACTTGCTTTTGATTTTAAAGGCTCATAGGTGGAAAGCACTTGCCTTGTCCTTTCCACCTATGAGCCTTTAAAATCAAAAGCAAGTTGGATTTGGACTTTTGAGTTAATATTGGAATGAATTAAGACTTTGGGGGACTGTTGAAAGGGCATGATTGTGTTTTGAATTGTGAGGACATGAGATTTAGGAGGGGCTGGGGGTGGAATGATATGTTTTGGTTGTGTCCCCACCTAAATCTCACCTTGAATTTTAGTTCCCATAATCCCCACATGTCATGGGAAGGACCAGATGAAGATAATTGAATCATCCTTTTCTCTGGTAGTGAGTTAGCTCTCAAGAGATCTGATGGTTTTATAAGGGGCTTTCCCCTTTGCTGGATACTCATTCTCTCTCCTGCCACCCTGTGAAGATGTGCCTTCTGCCATGGTTGTAAGTTTCCTGAGGCCTCCCCAACAATGTGGAACTGCGAGTCAATTAAACCTCTTTTCTTTATAAATTACCCAGTCTCAGGTATCTTCATTAGCAGTGTGAGAATAGACTAATACAGCAAAGATTTAAGTGAAACAAACATTCTCATTTATTACTACAGAGGACAAACGTGAAAACAAGTTTTTACATGGGCATTTGAAAAAACATTTTAAAAGTCTTAAATACTGCATAGTTTTGACTCAGAAACTTCAGTTTTAGGAAGCTTTCTGGAGGAAATCGACAATCTGGGGCAAGATTTCTCCATGTTCATTGCATTACCGTCACTAATAGCAAAATGTGAAAATAGCCTACATACCTTACAATGGGACATTGGTTGAATAATTTATTGTTTATATATGGAACACTTTCAGCGATTTGCTGGAGCTGGCTCATACTGGCTTGCAAGTGTCAACTGCTAAAACTTCAGGAATTTTACAAGGCAGTTGTTGAACTGTTAGTAGCTTGAAATCAACCATGGTGGGAATATTTACACCATGGAAATCAGAAAATGCTACAAATTCAGGCTGGTTTTATCCCTTGGAGATCTAGTTCATAAATATCTACCAGCATATTACTGCCTTACATCTATTAGTAATGATATTTGTATAATACTAAATGACAAGAGAAAATGTTTACTATATTTTATGTGAGGATGATAGCATCTAAAACAATATGTATAAATCCAGTTACTTAAAAAACAAAGGAAAAAGACTGGAATATGAGCCATGTTTTATTTTCTGAGTGGGTAGATTAAATATACTTATTTTCAGCCAGGTGTGGTGGCTCATGCCTGTAGTCCCAACATTTTGGGAGACCAAGGTGGGTGGATTGCTTGAGCTATGGAGTTCAAGACCAGCCTGGGAAGCATGGTGAAAATCTGTCTCTACAAAAAAAATTAGCCAGGCATGGTGGTGCACATTTATAGTCCCAGCTACTTGGGAGGCTGAGGCAGGAGGATTGTTTGAGCCCAGGAGGTGGAGGTTGTGGTGAGCTGAGATCACACCACTGCACTTCAGCTTGGGTGGAAAAGCCATACCCTGTCTCCAAAAAATATATATATTTTTAATATAATACAATATTATTAAATATAATATATAATAAAATATTACTTTATATAATATAGAATTATAAAATATATGTTAATATGTAATACTTATATATAAATACATATGTTCAACATATGTGAATTTTCTATGTGGAACGTGATATTTTGTAATAAAAAGTTTTTATTGAGAGAAAAGTTTTTGATGCTCTTGACTGCTATTGTGTTACTGCTAAATATCACTATGAAAATCCCTATAATAATTTAGAGCAGAGATTAGCAAACTACAATCTATGGGCCAGGTCCAGCTTGCCAGCTGTTTCAGTGAAGTTTTATTGGAACACAGACATGCTTATTTGTTGTCACATTGTTTGCAGTTGCTTTTGCACCGTACATAGCAGAATTTAGTAGTTGTACAGAGACCATGTGGCCAAAAATTACCTCAAATATTTGCTGTCTGGCCGTTAATAGAAGGGGTTTGCAACCACTGCTCTCCACATGCCTTGGGCTGCCTGCTCAGCCCTGCTTCTACTTCATTTAAGGAATCTGTTCTCTCTCACAGCCCCTCCTGAGTGGGGTTGCCCAAGTCCATCCCCTTTCCCAGGTCATTACTGATTGGACTAAAGAAGGGAACTTGACTCTTCCACTGACCATTCTGTTTTTGTTTTTTTTGGAGACAGGGTCTCACTCTGTCACCCAGGCTGTGAGACCGGAGTGAGATTTTAGCTCACTGCAACCTCCACCTTCCAGGCTCAAGCAATCCTCCCACCTCAGCCTCCTGAGTAACTGGGACTACAGGCACGTGCCTGGCTAATTTTTTTGTATTTTTAGTAGTGATGAGGTTTTGCCATGTTGCCAGGCTGGTCTCAAACTCCTGGGCTCAAGCAACCTGCCCGCCTCATGCTCCTAATTTGTTGGGATGACGGGCATGAGCCACTGTGTCCGGCCCTGTGACTGACTATTCTTAACCTGGCTTGTTTTCTACAACTTATGTTGTAGAAATTCTTTTCGGAGAATTTGTGTTGGGAAATCAGCAAACTGTTTAAAGTAGTCACAGAGGCTGCAGCTAGAACCCAAAAGCAATCGCAGGCTTAAGGTTTATGCAGACTGAATCTACTGAGACATCTGGAAGACAGAGAGGAAAAAAAAGCCCAAGTGGAGCCCAGATAGGAATCATGCAATGAGCAAGACTGCATAGTGTCTGAAAGGAGAGAGAAGACCTGGTTCCTTCCTCTAGAGTTCTTTGTTTTTGTTCCTATGAAGCAGAGTTACACTTTGGTTCTTGTATATAAATGTCTGTCAGGTTTCCCATTTTCAATATTTTTAAAACTTCCCTCTTCTTGAGCTAAAATTGAGTGTAATCAGATGAGCCTTGAGTAGATAACATACTCTTAGAGGTACATTAGGACTCATAGAAAAAGTTTATTGTTTCTGAATGAATATAATTTATCAACCATGATTAATAAAAGTAGGTAATTTACCTATGTGTCATAACAGCAAAAAAGTCACAATAAAAATAATTTTATTACTGCTAATACACTGTTTAGATTTATATTAAAACCCAGTATGTGAATGCTCCCACTGCATGGTGATAAGAATGGGTATTTAAGCTCATTAAATATGCACTTTCAGATGTCATTGGTACAGAAAAACCTGTGCAAGAGAATTTGAAGCTTATCTTCTGTGAAAAGTCAGTAGCTCCCAAATTTCTCATTTCTTACCTCTAGATTACCTAGAGTGATCTAGTCCAGGGGTGTCCAATCTTTTGGCTTTCTTGGGCCACATTGGGAGAAGAAGAACTGTCTTGGGCAACACATAAAGTACACTACCATTAACAATAGCTGATGAGCTAAGAAAAAAAATCACATGAAAAATCTCATAATGTTTTAAGAAAGTTTATGAATTTGTGTTGTCACATTCAAAACCATCCTGGGCCACATGCAGCCCATGGGCCGTGGATGGAACAAGGTTGATCTCATCTAATAGTTGAACTTTGGTTTGTCCAAACTTCTGAATTCTTTTGATTTCCTATCTAATGCTGTCTTAGTCCATTTTTGTGATTATAACAGGATATCTTAGACTAGGTGGCTTATAAACAACAGAAATTTTTTTATGACAGTTCTGGAGGCTGGAAAGTCCAAATCACAGTGCCAGCAGATTTGGTGTCTGCTAAGGGCCATTCCCGGGTCATAGACAATTGTCTTCTTGCTGTGTCTCTCACATGGCAGAAGGGGTGAAGGAACTGTCACAGGTCTCTTTTATGATGGCACAATCCCATCCAAGAGGGCTCTGCCAAAGGCCTCACCTCCTATTACCATCACACTGGGGATTAGGATTTCAACATATGAATTTTTGGGGAACACAAACATTCAGTCTTCAGCAGGTGGCAAATGCATTCCCTTAATTTGCACTACTCTTTGTCTATTTCTTCTACAACAAATTTGAAAACGGAGAAATGGGATTTTGAGATGTGAAGATGCAGCTGTTCTAACTGTAAAAGCAGAGATAAAAGCAGAGCCATGCCACAGTAAGGAGAATGTAAAATGCTCACCTGAGAGTAGAAGAAGGGATGTACCCACTGAAACTGTAATATTCTGGGCACATGCAATGGCCATGGTAAAACCAAAAACATTATGGGCTTTTAAAAGCAAGTTCGTTAGCATCTGTGTGTGTGAGCAGTCTGTGTTTGTGTGTGTGTGTGTGTGTGTGTGAAGTGCACAGTGGAGGTAGAGAGGAGTCGTCAGATATGTTTATATTGCTTTTTAATTTACAATTTTCAAAGATATTCTTGTGATGCACCGTTACAGAGCATCTCTCATGTGCTAGGCCCTGGCTATAGTGGTTTATAAAATGTGCTTCCTGCCCTTGGGGAACTTACAATCTGGCAAGTGAAACAAACACATCAATAATTAACAGATAACTAGCATTCCACTGGCCAAGTGAACACACAACTGTGGGAACACAGAGGGACCATTTATTGTCCTAAAGGGAGTGGGAGGTGAAGAGTGTTAGAGAAAGTTCCTTGGAGGTTGGCTTTCAAAAAATGAGTAAGATTTCACTTGACATAAAAATGGGGCAAAGTCACTCTACACAGATGGGACAAAAGCACAGACAACAAGGTTCGGTAAGGCCCTGGCCCACTGCTGTGGTTTGTCAGGAGATAAAAAGTGTTAGTAAGGAGTTCAGATCCAAGAGCAACAATGTATCCAAGGCAAAGTAAGGGTCTAAAGGGCAGCAAAGGAGTGCAAAAAGCAAGCCATCCAACAAACTAAAATCCAACCATTTCTATTACCTTTTAACACCATGAACAAAGTAAGACATGATAAGCTTTACTAAAATCCAAGTGTGCCCTGGTTGTTTTTGAACACAGCAAGATGGAGTGAGTCTTATAACACCTCATGATTCCGTTCATATCCTTGTACTTTGTGATACATCGAGGAAAGGAGGTGACCAATTCCAGTCATTTCTTCTGCAGATATTCACAGTGCACCTGCTTTGTGCCTGGAGTTGTACTCGGCACTGGGGAAACAGGAGCAAACAAGTTAGGCAGTGTCCAGCTCACCTGGAGCCCCATGTGGTTGAGTGAGTCCATAGGAAGGGGTCTCCTCTAAATCTTGTCTCATGGGAGTAGAGCATGGAGGCCCCAGGCTGAGGATGAACACAGTGGAGAAGTGACCCTGGATGCAGCCCCTGTTCTTCAGTCACTTTCCTGATCAGCCAGTAAAAGGAGGAAACAAAAATGGAGCTCCAAGGCAAGAGATCAGCAGCATTGCCTCCAGAACTTTTGACAATGGCAGAAGCTTTGCCCATAGCCCAGTATCAGAACCCTTAACATCAAGCCACATGGTGCCATCATGGTGAGCAGCAGTGTGTGTGCATGTATGTGTGAGTGCATATGCGGCATGTGCACGTGTCTGTGCAGTGCATTTGCATATGCAAATATCAGCCACACGGGGATCCAGGTGAGCTAGACCCTGCCTATCTTGCTTGCTCCTGTTGCCCCAGTGCTGAGTACAACTCTAGGCACAAAGTAGGTGCACTGTGCCTAACATGTGAGTATCATAAGCCATGGTGATGCTTTCAGCAGGGATTGGTAGCATAGCCTCATGCCTTTGATGCTGGCAGCAACAGAAGAGGCAGCAGACAGTGGATGTCATGGAGAATCCAAGAGGCCGAGAACCACATGTGTGTCTCTTCTCCCGGGGGCTTCTGAACTATTTTTGGAGAAATTTGAGTGTGCTAGAGTTCTGGGGTGGAGAGAAAAGCCAGTGAACAATGATTTCTGACCATTTTTGTGGTCATTTTTGTGACTCCAACAACTCTGTAAAACAGATTTGGGATTTTTATCCTGGAGTCACAAGCAAGGGAACTAAGATTCAGACTGAGGGCCGTAGAGTTGATAAAGAAATTGGATTGGGGCTCAAACCCAGGCCTGTTTCAGAGTCCTTCGTTCTTTTTATTGTGTTTTTAACAACTGGTCATCATGCTAGCATTGCTTGTCACATGATAGGAATAAATAATAACTGGAAACACTACCTTTAAACACAAAGAATCAGTCTACACTGATAAAGTGGATGGCCTAGTGGCTTGAACACAAGCGGTGTACAATCGAGTTTTTAAAATCTACCCATTGGTAGGCCCTAGTCATATTGGCCAAGGCAGGTGCTTTAATTCTCTTATTCTATTCAGAGAAGCAACAGTATCGGGGGACATTCAGGAAGCTAATCCCTTCATGGGTCAGTGAGCTTTAGAGTCAGACTTCTTTCTCTTCCCTGTACCTTGTGAGTCTGACCTTGTAAAGACTGAGAAGAAATTTAAACTCACATAGTTTTTTTTATAGCAGGCCAGATAACTTTTTAAAAAATAGATAAAAGCATCAATATTATTGCTGGTAAGTATTGATTTTTAAAATGATTTTCGAGGTGAATACATATTCATCAAGAGTACTATGATACCTAGTGGCTTTTCTAAGAATTTCCTGGGCATTATCAGAAAGTAACAGATCTTCTTGGCTTTCCATCTCTATTCCAGTCTATTCACATCAGTGGGCACTAAGCAACACTAGGCTTAGAAAGGAATCGGAAAATTGCGGATGGCAGTCAGAGAGGAGCCCCTTGTTTAATTGTATTCAAACTTATCTGAACTGGTTTCCAAAGACCTTCATCCTCTCTCTCCCCTCCCCAAGAAAAAGAGCAAACCAGCATTTTCTTTTAACTCAATTCTATTTAGGAAGGGTTTTGAAACTGAAAAGAGATGGATAGAGGGGGGAAAATCTGATCTACCTGCTTTTGCAATCCACTGACAGTGCTGTATACAGAATAAGGAAGCTTCGTTTCAGATTGAGGTTGCGAAGGTCGCAAGATAGCAGTGTGAGCCCCCACTTTAATGCTGAGCGTGACATTTTTTGTCTCCTTTGTGAGGTGGTCCATATGGAACAGCATAGCACCTAGTCAGAGCTGGGCTAATTCCTTCTGGAAGGAGAGGAGAGGGTGTGAACCAGCCAGGAACAAGCAGAAGCATTTGATTCTGCAGGTTTATGCCAAGATGAAGGCTGCTGCCTACTGGGGGATGCTGCTTCATGCCAGCTTCTCCTAAAGCAGACCAGAGGTATGAGATGACATTGGTTTCTCCCCGGCTTTTTGGAGATAATTTCCAGTAATTATGTGACTGCATGATCGTCTGCACCGTTAATGCTCATGTCCACAGTGGCGGTGGGAGAGGGAAGAAGGATGAACTCTGTGATGCCGACAGATGTAGGAGTCTGGGCTGCAGAAGTCTTCACAGTCTTTTGCTTTTAGCCCTGGTTGCTGTTCTCTCCCTGCTTCCTGTTCAGAAAATGTATCCCTCAAGAAAGCTGCCTTTAAAAGTACTTGGATTCGAGTTATTTCAAATTGTGACTATCAGAGAGCTAATTATTGCCTTTTGCACTATCCCTTGGCTTTTTCTTGCCTTCCCCGTCCTCCTGCTGCTGTCCCTTTCCCTGTCATTAGCACTTCCACCAGACACTGGGGAAGGGACAGCAGAGGAGCTCATGCTCAAATCTGCCACCTGTGCTGGGGTGTAGCAGTTCGGCAGCTCTGTGTACAGGTTTCTGAACTGGGGGGGATTAAAGTTCTGAGATTCAGCCGGGTGCAGTGGCTCCTGCCTGTAATCCCAGCACTTTGGGAGGCTGAGGTGGGCAGATCACTTGAGATCAGGAGCCTGGGCGACAGAGCTAGACTCCGTCTCAAAAAAAAAAAAAAAAATATATATATATATATATATGTAAAAAAGTAATTCCCAAATAATCTACTTGTTATCTTTATGCATTTCTGGGTAACTTACTCCATTTGTATTTGTATAAATAACAAATGAAACCACAAAAGGTAAATCCTGATGTCCATTTTAATCAATTTTAATGAAGTATAAACAGGAAAGAAACTTTCTGGGCGATAATTTTCAAAATTTAACAAAACCCCTAAAAGTGTACATATCTTTTTTTGGCTCCCAAATTCCACTTTAGCAATTTGCACTAAGATGATAAACATGAGAATATCCAAAGACTTAATTAGAAGAACGTTTAGAAGGGCAACAGAGTTAATTTTTTGCCTTTTAAAAAATCTTTCTTAGTGAGGTGTAATTTATTTGCAGTGAAAGGCGCATATCCTCAATGTACAGTTCAGTGAGTTTTCACAGATGCACACACCCATGTAACCCACATGCCTTCAAGATATAGAATATTTTTATCACCCCAGAACATTCATTAATACCCCTCCCCAGTCAACATATGCCCTGGAAACAACCTCTGTTCTGATTTTTATTATCCTAGTTTAATTTTGCTTGTAAGAGATACTATTGGCTGGGGGCGGTGGCTCATGCCTGCAATCCCAGCACTTTGGGAGGCCGAGGCAGGCGGATCACGAGGTCAGGAGTTTGAGATCAGCCTGGCAAACATGGTGAAACCCCATCTCTACTAAAAATACAAAAAGTAACTGGGAATGGTGGCGGGTGCCTGTAATCCCAGCTACCTGGGAGGCTGAGGCAGGAGAGTTGCTTGAACCCCGGAGGCGGAGGTTGCAGTGAACTGAGATTGCACCATTGAACTCCAGCCTGGGTGACAGGGTGATATTTCATCTCAAAAGAAGAAAAAGAGATACTATTGTGACACTACTAAATAACTGTATGTGTATATATATATATATATGTATGTGTATCTATACATATATGTACACATATATACATATATACAACATATATGTGAATATACACATATCTATATAACATAGATACATATATACACACATACACATATGTGTGTATATATGTTTGTGTGTGTGTATAAATATATATATTATATATATATGTGTGTATATATATATATTTTTTTAATTCCCGTCCTCTGTGAACTATGACCCCTAGTGGCCACTCTCGGTTCACAGATCCAGGGGACAACAAAGTATGAATGCTACCTCAGGAAAGAGGGACTAGCAGGTGGCTATCTCAGACAGAAAGAAAGAGGAACTGGGAAGAAAGTCTGTTCTTTCTGCCTTAGTGGATTTTGGGGGAAAATGGAGTCATGGAATCAGGCAAGGTTACCTGATGTCCTGATCACCCCCAGGTGGGGAGACATGTTGGACAGGAGGAAGCAGAATCCTGCAGCTCACACTCCTCTCTTGCCAACTTTTACTAAAAGGTCTCCCTTCTGGGCAATGAGACAGAAACAGAAATGATGGGCAGAAATGACATCTGATTGGCCTCCAGGACACAGTTACCTCATCACAACTCTGTGTGTCGAAACAAAGGCCCAGCATTCCCAACAAGGTCAAAGCCAAACCTCGTTGCATGACATACAAAAACGCTTTCATCAACTAACCCTAGCCTGTTTATTGCTTTAGCCTCCTTTCTGAGGTTTACCAATGCATGCTGGTTTGCCTGAGATGTTCCTGGTTTTAGCACCTGGGAATCCTTCCCAGTTCTGGGCAACCTGGGGCAGTTGGTCACTCATTTCAACCCTTGCCACTCTCCACCACTGGCATGTAAACTAAGCCTGTGCACTTAATAAAATGGAGCAGGTCTCTGTCTTAGTAATTTTTACCTTCCCCAAACCTGCATAGGAGCTGGCATGGAACAGGCACTATTTCATCTATCAATCTCTGATCATTTATTATGTCAATATGAGTAGTATTTTCTTTATGATTTGTTGGCTCCTTTCTATTATTGGTCTTCAGAATAATTTTTTTAAAAGAAACTCCATTGTGATGCTCTTTCCTTTTGTAAATGATACAGGCTTAACATGCAATGTTAGTTTCATTTCATGTGTCTTCTCTGCCACTTTCCAACTGAGAAACAGACAGCAATATTCATTTGCCTATAATTCCCAAATAGAATCAATATTATCACAAGAAGGAAAGTGGACACAGCCCCTATATTCCACGACGTCCAGGCACCTGTGGAAGCTGTCTACTTCTGAATATTTGAGTGTCATCCCCCTTGTAAATGGCCTTGCCTTTATCCTCCTTCCTGAAACACACCAGAGAGGTGAAAGCTGTAAGACTCTGGAAGCATGCTTTACAACTTCTGTGGCTGTTAATTCCCAAGGACCATTTTATCATTATAAGTAGTAGGCTTAATGAAAAACCCATCAAACACAAGAGGAAAAGCAGTATTTTTCTTTTGTTCTTTTTACTCATTTTTACATTTTAACAAATGTTATTTTATGAAGTGGACATTTAGATACATTTGCCATCAAAATACTCCATTACTACTATGAATTCTATTAGAGTGCTTACTTATTATATTAATGTTCAGAGCAGGGATCACTGGAAGTGACACTTATTTGAGAAAATTAGGAGAGAACTCTTCAAAATTAAACAACTTAATCCTTGTTTCTGATTGTGATTCACTCAAGTCTGCACAGCTCCCAACTCCCTTGGTAATCTGCATTTAATTCTGTCTTGCAAAGCTTTTTTCTCTACGCAGGGCATTCCAGAAGGCAGACTGGCTCTGCCCACTTGGCTTTGCTGTGAATTTCTTGCATGCATGTGTTCTATTGCAAATGCCCAGGAAAGTCTTTGGGACTTCAGCCCAGAACTTGTCCTTTTGTACAGTTGGGTGTGTGTACAGTTGGGTGTGGTAAGAGGATCAGAAGTTTATAGTCACATCAATTGCAAAGTTTCTTACCTGCTTTTGCACACTAGAGACTTATTTTTGTAAAGATACTTTGTGTGATTTGAGTTTAACTGTATGGCTTTTGCTCTGATGGGATGTCTTTTCGCTTGTAATCCTCTCCTCCTCATCTTTTGCCCTCTTACAAGAGGTATGAGATAATCTGACTGATAGGCATTTTGTAAAGAGTATTTATTTTGATTTGAGTAAATGATCCAGCCACTTGGGCTGAATATTACCTTGTGTTTAACTGTTTTCAACTATTCAGGCCTCCACAGGACTTTCAAGCTATTAAATAAACTATTCTGTTTCCTTTCACAAATGTTTGCATGGTGTCTGGATAAGGTCATCACTTGCCAAGGACTGACCCTTACCAGACTAGCAAGGTTAATTGGCCTCACAACACCAATGCAAAAACCTATCAGAATAGTCAGCTAGGTCCTGAAGATCTGGAGTCCAGAACAGACCACAAGGCCAGAGTAGGAGGCTTGCTGAACTTGGATTAGGATGCCAAGAACCGTTTAGTCTCTTTGTCTAGGAGAAGAGTAGTTGACATTCAGAGAAGAGTTAGAGTAAATGATGAAAATGATTGAAAGCCTAGGAAGTAGGAACTCGAATGTAGAAAGTCAGTGACATCTTGATGCATGAGGAATTGAATAATGACTAAATGACACCACAGGGTTTGGAGTCAGAAGTTGCAATGAAGTCCAGCATGACGCCATGCTCTCTCTTGCCTCCAGGGATTCCACATACACTGCTTCCTTGGCTTGGAAGTCCCTGCCCTCCCATTCACGCTTCTTCCCCCCACAGTCTCCTGCTTCTTAAGACACTACTCCTTACCTTTCTGTTTAGGGTCAAAAGTTACTTCTATGAAGTCTTTTCTGAACTCCTATCACCACCACTTGGATATCATCCCTTTGTTTGCTCCCAAAGCATCTGTACTTAATCTCATTGTAATAAAAATAATGGCCCATTTATTGAGCATTTACTAAGTGCCAGATCCTATTCTAAGCACTGTACACATAGTACCTCATTTAAAGCTCCCAATAACTTATCAGACAGGTACTGTCACTAAATTTATTTTACAGGTAAGAAAAACAGAAACACAAGGATATTTAAAAACTTGTTTAAAGTCAAACAGTGTCAGATCAGACACTGGGACCCAGTCTGAACTCTTAACTGTCATGCTACTCAGTTGTATATATCTCTTTTTTGTATTTCAAGGACACACTCAGGTTTAAGGGTAGTACACATAGTCCCTAACCCTCGATCAGAGGAGTGTGTCCAAGGATATGCAGATTTGCAGCCACCCTTAACTATTACCCTAGTTGATTAAAGTTATGTGTGTGTGTGTGTGTGTGTGTGTGTGTGTAAATTTAGCTCATCCAGCCAACTGCCTAGCTAGTGCTTATAAGGAGAATCTGGGTATTTTATTACATGACAATCTCTGATCTTGACTCAGAGTCAAACTTACCCTTTAGTGCTTCTATATTGATTCTTATGATCACTAAAGAAAAATAAACAGGCTTCAGAATGACTGCTTGAGTCTACAGCAAATGACATCCTAATCTCCTTACATTTTGGCAAACATTCCCAAAACTAAATGCCTTCTGTGCAACCTCATATAAAGATCCCATCCCTCCTTTTTATACCAATGGTAGGCTTCATTAAATAATCAGACACTCTGGCTATTTCTTAACCCAATCCTGCAGGCAGGCATTATTAATTAAACAGTTCTGGCATATGAGATAAAGCCTATTTGCCACTTCTCTTCTATGCTATCATTTTCTAACTTACTCTTCCTCCCAACATTAAAGACAGTATGAAATGGATTTTTTTTTAATTTGAAGGAAGAATAGGTTGAACAGTTCATAAGTAGTCCCATATTTTTAGATAAACTGAAAAAAGGCTTTAAGTATTACATTTTCTGAAATCTTAAAAAGGTATTTGGGCCAGGCGTAGTGGCTCACGTCTAATCCCAGCACTTTGGGAGGCCGGGGTGGGAGGATCACCTGAGGTCGGAAGTTCGAGACCAGCCTGACCAACATGGAGAAACCCCATCTCTACTAAAAACATAAAAATTAGCCGGGCATGGTGGCACATGCCTGTAATCACAGCTACTTGGAGGTTGAAGCAGGAGAATTGCTTGAACCCGGGAGGCGGAGGTTGCCATGAGCCAAGATTGTGCCATTGCACTCCAGCCTGGGCAACAAGAGCGAAACTCCATCTCAAAAAAATAAAAAAAAAAAGATATTTGAACTGAAACTATTGGTTTATATACAATAATTTTAAGACAGTTTCTGATACTCTTGAGGAGGTTAAAATCAAAATTGGTTTTTCTTCTTCTTAAAAAAAGCATTTATTGAGTGCCTAATTGCATATGGTTCTAAGCTAAGCATTGCATAGATTATTCAGAAATAGTTTAAAGTTCATAGGCATAAATAATTTTACTCATATGTCTACAGGAGCTGCCAGGGTTATAAAACAATGTCTTTATAACTCAATACGTTATTTTTAAGGTGTTGTTATTTTAAAATTCATGTGTCAAGAATTTAAACAGCAGTGTTATATTCAATGATCACATTTATGGTGGCCAAATACTGTTGTGCTTAGAAGCAGAGCCTTCCAATCAACCCAGGATCTATACAACCATTTTACTGCCCAATTGCACCCTCCACCTCCACTATTTCAGATAAAGTGTCAGGTTGGTGCTCAGCTGCTGGGAAAACCAATGACCAAAACTCAGGAAAATTCTACACTTTAGAGGTTTCTTGGAAGATACCTATAGTCTGGAGGGAAGTGTTACACAGTAAAAATGATCATGTTTACTCCTAAGCTAACTGGGCATTCATCTTTTTATTCTTACGCCTGTTGTGGTATACCCAGAAGGTGCTAGATGGAATTAGCATAATGGAATAACTCCTTGCCCTCTCCAGGGAAAGAAACTTCTCATTTAATGTTATGGTGTGCTCTATAATAGTAATGATCTTTATGGCTTTGTAGTATACTCTCAACAAACAGCTTTGGAGATGGATTAAATGATTTCATTTTGGTTTGGCTATTAGTCTATCTCAGAAACAGTTTTCTGTCTCATACACAATATACCAATAGCGATTATCCCTTATTTCTAAATAACACTATCAGGGATTCAGCGACAATGAGAACAGCAGGAAACTCCAAGTAGCATGGTAATAGCTTTCTAAGCAGCTATGTAACTTCCCGTTTCTCTGAAGGATGAGGCAAGCCAGAGGACTGGTGGACAGAGAACTTTCGTCTTCTGAATGTTGTCTTATTTCCCCCTTAAGAGCCAGTGATTGAGAAGGGTGTCAGTACAAAAGAACTTGAGCCGGCGATACAAATTTATTTCATATCTTGGCAGAAACTCGCACACCATCCCAGTCCAATGTGATAATGGGATTCTTTCAGGACTCTGCCCCACCACAGGAAAACCAGGAGGGTCATATAATGGCCAGAAATTAACTCTTGACATACTTGCAGCTCTTCCAGCAAGCACTGGGACTTAATATTACAGACCTAGAAGAGTTGATCTCCCCTGGTGATAGCAATCTGCCTTTCAATTTTGCTGTCTTGAACAGCCAGCTGTGAGTCTTTATATAACATTTCACAGTCCCTTAATTACCGCATGACAACCTCAGGGTTGCTAATCCTAATACTGTTCTGAAGTGAGGGACTTGCAACGTATCAGCAGTTTAATACAACTCTTTCTGTGGTTAATCATGTTTGGTGGAAAATATAGCTCTTCCCAAACACAGTGAACTGCTAACCTTAAAATGTTCAGATAAACTTTTGCTTATGCTCTACATCAATGGAGAGAAATAGCCTCTTGTGCCCTGGCTGATAGGTGCCCCATGGATGCTAAATATATAACAAAAAGCTAAATAAGAGAGAAATGTAGAGAAAAAAGTGGAGAAAAACTGGCAGGAAAAGATTCCTCAGATGATTTGTTGTACTGCTCAAGCTTAACATGCTATTCTTTTCTTGGTAGAAACTGGATCACAGATGCAGCTTTCCCAGGCCATGCAATGATGCAAAAGGACTAAGTAGGCCTTGATGGTCTTAATATGGCAGCCAGGACCATTTTATTACTTATGGGCAGATGAAAGCAGATCAAGGCACCTACAAGTGAAAACAATGTCTTGCCTTTATTTGGTTAAAGAGAGACTTCAAATGGCCAGGCCCAATCATTCGGGATCAGGATTGACTGGGACTCCCAGAAGCTGGATTGCTTTCCTGTGCTTCTGCTCACTTTCTGCCCAGCTTGGTACGCTACTGACTGCCAGAAAGCAATTAATCAAGTCTACTCTTCAAATGTAGCTGTGTAAATAGAATATGAGGTTTGGAGTTTGGTGAGTTTCCTAATATCCCAAGGCATATTAATCAATCAACAAATACTTACTGAGCCTCTGCTGTGCACTCAGTATTTTGCTTAGTGCTCTGGGACATAGGAGACGTCTGAGATGGAGTTCGAGTCCTCCAAGACAGTATGGCGAGATGGCTTAAAGTTCAAAAAAGTCTGGGTTTGAATCTTAGCTTGTCACCTTATGAGGTTGGTAACCTTGAACAAATTAAGTCACATTTTAGATCCTCATCATTACATGAGGTTAAAAATGCCCGGTTTACAAGGTTAGAATTTCCAGCCCGGGTCTTTTCTCTGGCTCCAAACTTACATATACAACAGTCTCCTTGCTATCTTCACCAGGATAGCTAACACATGCCCAAAGGCTTTATCCTTGCCTGCTCCATCCCACCAAGATCCTTGCTACAAATTTTTGCCTCCAACATTTCTCTCTCAATAAATGGCATGCAATGACCTTCTTTTATTATGTAATTCATCAGCAAGTCAGTTGGTCTCATCCTGAAAATACATCTCCAAACTATTTCCTTTCTTTATTAATTTTTTGTCTTCATTGTGTCCACCTAGAATTCTGACAGTTATCATTCATCTCCTGGAAAACTGCAACAGCTCCCTTTCTAGATTCACAACTGATTTCAACCCTCCATTTCAATCTCCACTCAGTAAAAAGTACTTTTAAATCTAAATTGGGACTTTCAGTTCAGGTTGAAGTGTAGAAAATCGTGAATTTCTATTATTCAGTGGCTTGCAATTTATTACTGTAGTTAGTTATTTTGGTACTCAAATTATCCCAGATTTGACCAGTGGCCGCCTCTTCAAATGACTTCTACATCTTTGTGGCATGGCCCTATCACTTTTTTTTTTTTTTAAAGCAGTTCCTTATTTGTTGACATAATAAGATTTTCCAGGCTATCTTTGTCTTCCTAGGTCTAGAATCAGTTTCTTCTTTGAGCATCCCTGGTTCCTTTTATGGAGAAATAGTATTAGAGACCAAGATCTGGGTGCTAGGAGGGCTCATTACTCCTAAAATGTCATTGCTTCTTGGCCCTTTGAGAAGGCAGAGCTAGAAAACATATGTATGTATATACATAGACATACAAATATACTGACACAAATATTTACGTGTATGTGTGCACAGATCAAGCATACTTACATTCACATTTTTAAAATTATGAGTTCATATTGTTACCTCTTATTCCAATCTATCCCTACAGGATTGACTTATTTCCACCTCACATTTGTGTTTTCTTTCTTCCACAATGAGACCCCAAGCCCACAACAGTATCAATAAATTTACTTGTTTGTTCAATGTTTTAATACATTTTAATTTTTTTCAGAATTGTTTCACCCATACGTTTTCAAAATTAAACCTAACTGAAAGGAATTTAGAATTTGCTTGTAATTCTCTCCCTGCATTCCACCCTGCCCTACACATAGGGCCTAATAGTCAAATTCTGTGTTTGTCAGTTACCTGATTTTTCTTTTTTTCTCTCTACCATAATGTGATTATGGTATTCTTTGAAATAACATCTGGTTCATTTATTTTACTTTGCTTTCCATTTTGATCCCCCTTTCCATCTTTATTGGGTTAATTTTATTTTTTGAATATTTAGAACATCAACATGATTCCAAAGGCAGAAATTATACAGAAAGGAATATTCTGAGAAGGGTCACTTCCCTTATATCTTTTTGCTTTGTTTCTTTCCTCTTCTCCCCAATCTTATGGGTTACAAACTTTTTGTTTCTGGTGTATTTTTCCTGTGTTCCTTATGTAAAGGTAGGAAGATATATCTGTGGTTTCCTATTTCCTCTTATTTCCTACACAAAAGGCAGCATAAGATATATACTCTTTGGTACTTTGCTTTTTTCTACTGCATAATGTCTCCTGGAAATCACACCATGTCACTTCATAGAGCTCTTCCTCAACTGCATAGTGTGTTCAAAACCACTGGGTGAATGCATCGTAGTTTATCCCATCAATGCTTGGACATTCAGGGAGATTCCATTATTTTGCAATTACACATATGCTCAATGGATGAATTTGCACATATGCA
Organism: Pongo pygmaeus; assembly: GCF_028885625.2. NCBI lineage: Eukaryota > Metazoa > Chordata > Mammalia > Primates > Hominidae > Pongo > Pongo pygmaeus. Next base: position 39,976,915 of record NC_072390.2, on the reverse strand, counting down.
TTTTCGTACTACTGGAAGTGTATTTCAGTGTAAATTCCTAGAAGTTGGCTTGCTGAGTCAAAGAATACCTGCAATTATAGTTTTGTGAGATATTACCACTTTTACCTCCATAGGACTGGCACCATTTTGCATTCCAATCAGCACTGCACGGGAGTGCCTGTTTCCCCACAGTGTCCCAACAGAGTACATTGTACAACTTTTGAATTTTTGCCAATCTGATGGGTGAGAAATGGCAAATGAATGTGGTTTAATTTGCATTTCTCTTATGTGTAAAATTGTACAAATTTTCATATGTTTAAAGGTCATTTTATGTCTTTTTTTGTTCATGTCTTTTGTCTATTTTTCTACAGGATTTTTGGTCTTTTATTCTTCAATATTTAAATATTACTGGTATATGAATAATATTTATCCTTTTTCTGTTAAATATGTTGCAAATATTTTCTCCCAGTGTGCTTTTTGTCTTAAAGATTGCTTATTTTTTCATAGTCAAATTTATCGATTTTTTAATATTGTGTATGGATTTTGAGTCTTAGTTGGTAAGCCTTTCTCTACACTCACATTATATGCAAATTCACCCGTTTTCTTCTAGTACTTTCATAGTTTCATTTTTAATATTAGATCTCTGATCCATTTGGAATTTGTGTATTGTATGAGGAATGGATCTAATTTTACCTTTTCTTTTGTTTTTGAGATGGAGTCTCACTCTGTCACCAGGCTGGAGTGCAGTGGCACGATCTCATTTCACTGCAACCTCCATCTCCCGGGTTCAAGCGATTCTCCTGCCTCAGCCTCCTGAGTAGCTGGGGCTACAGGCATGTGCCACCACGCCTGGCTAAATTTTTTTTTTTTTTTTTTGTATTTTAGAAGAGACAGGTTTTCACCATATTGGCCAGGACAGTCTCAATCTCCTGACCTCGTGATCCACCTGCCTCAGCCTCCCAAAGTGCTGGGATTATGAGCATGAGCCAGCACGCCCGGCCCTAATTTTACTTTTTCTGAAGAGATATCCAACTGTCTTAACATGATTTATTAAGAATAAAGAAGACAGTCTTTATCTGAATTTCTTGGGATACCACCTTTATCATATACTAGATTTCTGTGTATAATTGGGTCTATTTAACCCAATTATTTGCTATTTTAAAGCAAACTTAACAAACTTCTGAGCCCAGAGTGGTGGCTCAAGCCTTGTAATCCTAGTGATTTGGGAGGCTGAGGCAGCAGGATCGCTTGAGTCTGGGAGTTCAAGACCAGCCTAGGCAACATAATGAGACCCCATCTCTTGAAAATTCAAAAACAAAATAACCCAGTGTGGTAGCAGGCACCTGTAGTCCCAGCTACTTGAGAGGTTGAAGTGGGAGGCTCACTTGAGCTCAAGAGTTCGAGATGCATTGAGCCATGATCATGCCACTGTACTCCAGCCTGGTCAAGTGAGCAAGACCTCAACTCTTAAAAAACAAACAAACAAAAAAAACGGCTTATTTTGTTTTAAGTAGTTTGCTATTTAATAGGAAACTTAAAAAAATTTTTAACATATGTGGGCCGATATGACAGATTGCAATTCAGAAGAGTCCAAGCCACAGAGCAAGTCTGCACCAACTTACCAACTCTTTGCCATAAGCCTCTGTTGAGTGCTGAGGAGTAATATCCTGATAGCTGGGGACGGGGCAAGAGAGCTTTAGAGAATCATCCTTCCCAAGACACATGGCTCACTCCCTACATGCAAGGCAGTGTATAAAAAAGTCACCCCTATTGAGCTCTGACTGAATTCTTAAACCATGGATTAATGAGCAACAAGATTATTATTGTACTAAGCCACTAAGTTTTAGGTTAGAATGATACATACTGAAAGATCATGGGTATACCACTTTTATTAAACATCGTACTGGAAGTCTTGGCCAGTGAAATAAGACAAAATAAATAAATGGCATATATATTGGAAAGGAAGAAGTAAAATTTCTATTGTTTGCAGGTGACATGATTATGTACATAGGAAATCTTATGGGAGTTCAAAAAAAAAAAAAGACAACTAAAACCAATAAGTAAATTAGTATGGTTGCAGAATGCAAGGTTATATAGAACTAGCATGAAATTTTAAAAATTGAATTAAATTAAAAAATAATATCAGCAAAACATCAAATAAATCTAACAAAATAAACAGGAATAAATCTAACAAAAGATGTGCAAGATCTCTGCACTGAAAACTACAAAACATTGTTAAGAGAAACTAAAGACACTATTAAAAATAGAGAGATACTATGTTCTTGGATTGGAAGACTCAATATTATAAGGACATCAATCAGGTCTCCCCAAATTGATTTTGAGATTCAACATAATCCCAAGCATAATCCCAGCAGGCTGATTTAAAATTTTTATGAATGTTCAAAGAATCTATTTTATTTTATTTTATTTACTATTCTATCAATCTATGGAAGATTAAAAGAATCTAGAATATCTATAACAACTTTGAAAAAGAAAAACAAATTTGGAGATTTACAATACCTGCTTCACGACTTAGAATAAAGCTGCTATCATCAAGATAATGTGGCATTGGCATAAGGATAGACAGATCAATAGGGCAGAATAGAAAGTCTAGAAATAGACCCATAAAATATGGTTGATTGATTTTTACAAAGCCTTAAGTCAATTCAATGAGGAAAGTCTTAACAAATATTGTAGAAACAACTGGATACCATATGAAGAAAAAAAGAAACTCAACCTCTATACATACCTAAAATTTATGTATGCACATATATATACACAGATAAATGTAATTTAAAAATTAATTTGAGATAAGTCGTATGTCTAACTGCAAAAGCTAGAACAATGAAAAAACATATAAAAGAAAAAATAATAAACTTTATGAAAATTAAAAGGACACCACTAAGAAAATGAATAGGAAGCGAAAACATTTTAAAAACATGCCTGACAAAGGACTCATATCCATATACATAAACAACTACGACATTTGTCAACCTAATACAAACATGGGCAAAAGACTTGAACAGACCAGGAAGTACGTACAAATGTCCAAAATGTGCAAGAAAAGATATTCAACATCACTGGTCATCATGAAAGTGCAAATTAAAAGCACTATAAGATACAATTTTCCTTCCACTACAATGGCTGAAATCAAAAAGACTGATATTGCTAAATATTAAAGATAACGTGGAGCAAATAAACATCTCATACTTGGTTAGTAGAAATGTAAAATGGTAAAAATATTTTGGGAAACTAGAAGTTCCTCATAAAATTATACATCTACCTTTCCTATGGCCCAGCAAGTAAATGAGAATGTTGAGAACAAGTTTATTCATAGTAGTTAGAGACTGGTACCAATATCAATGTCCATCAGTAAGTGAATGGATAGTTCAATAGGGACAAATGCGTGAAATAGAATACTCTTCACCAATAAAAAGGGGTGGATGATTGATATGGTAACATAAATGAATCTCAGAAATATTATGTTGATTAAAATAAATTGGACATATTTATATGAAGTCCAAGAATAGGCATGATGATAGAAATCTGATCAATGTGAAGAGAGTGAAAATGGGTTGTTGATGGTTGTTGACTGTCAAGGAGCCTGGGGCTGAGGGAAATGTCTACCTCAAGTTTGTCCAAGCGTGGCTCATGGGCCACACTGGATGGCTTTGAATGCAGCCCAACACAAATTCATAAACTTTTTAAAAATATGAGATTTTTATATGCTGGATTACATTTATTGATTTGCGTATATTGAACCAGCCTTGCATCCCAGGGATGAAGCCCACTTGATCATGGTGGATAAGCTTTTTGATGTGCTGCTGGATTCGGTTTGCCAGTATTTTATTGAGGATTTTTGCATCAATGTTCATCAAGGATATTGGTCTAAAATTCTCTTTTTTGGTTGTGTCTCTGCCCGGCTTTGGTATCAGGATGACGCTGGCCTCATAAAATGAGTTGGGGAGGATTCCCTCTTTTTCTATTGATTGGAATAGTTTCAGAAGGAATGGTACCAGTTCCTCCTTGTACCTCTGGTAGAATTCGGCTGTGAATCCATCTGGTCCTGGACTCTTTTTGGTTGGTAAGCTATTGATTATTGCCACAATTTCAGCTCCTGTTATTGGTCTATTCAGAGATTCAACTTCTTCCTGGTTTAGTCTTGGGAGATTGTATGTGTCGAGGAATTTATCCATTTCTTCTAGATTTTCTAGTTTATTTGCGTAGAGGTGTTTGTAGTATGCTCTGATGGTAGTTTGTATTTCTGTGGGATCAGTGGTGATATCCCCTTTATCATTTTTTATTGCGTCTATTTGATTCTTCTCTCTTTTTTTCTTTATTAGTCTTGCTAGCGGTCTATCAATTTTGTTGATCCTTTCAAAAACCAGCTCCTGGATTCATTAATTTTTTGAAGGGGTTTTTTTGGTCTCTATTTCCTTTAGTTCTGCTCTGATTTTAGTTATTTCTTGCCTTCTGCTAGCTTTTGAATGTGTTTGCTCTTGCTTTTCTAGTTCTTTTCATTGTGACGTTAGGGTGTCAATTTTGGATCTTTCCTGCTTTCTCTTGTGGGCATTTAGTGCTATAAATTTCCCTGTACACACTGCTTTGAATGTGTCCCAGAGATTCTGGTATGTTGTGTCTTTGTTCTCGTTGGTTTCAAAGAACATCTTTATTTCTGCCTTCATTTCGTTATGTACCCAGCAGTCATTCAGGAGCAGGTTGTTCAGTTTCCATGTAGTTGAGTGGTTTTGAGTGAGTTTCTTAATCCTGAGTTCTAGTTTGATTGCACTGTGGTCTGAGAGACAGTTTGTTATAATTTCTGTTCTTTTACATTTGCTGAAGAGAGCTTTCCTTCCAACTATGTGGTCAGTTTTGGAATAGGTGTGGTGTGGTGCTGAAAAAAATGTATATTGTGTTGATTTGGGGTGGAGAGTTCTGTAGATGTCTATTAGGTCCACTTGGTGCAGAGCTGAGTTCAATTCCTGGGTATCCTTGTTAACTTTCTGTCTCGTTGATCTGTCTAATGTTGACAGTGGGGTGTTAAAGTCTCCCATTATTATTGTGTGGGAGTCTAAGTCTCTTTGTAGGTCATTCAGGACTTGCTTTATGAATCTGGGTGCTCCTGTATTGGGTGCATATATATTTAGGATAGTTAGCTCTTCCTGTTGAATTGATCCCTTTACCATTATGTAATGGCCTTCTTTGTCTCTTTTGATCTTTGTTGGTTTAAAGTCTGTTTTATCAGAGACTAGGATTGCAACCCCTGCCTTTTTTTTGTTTTCCATTTGCTTGGTAGATCTTCCTCTATCCCTTTATTTTGAGCCTATGTGTGTCTCTGCACGTGAGATGGGTTTCCTGAATACAGCACACTGATGGGTCTTGACTCTTTATCCAATTTGCCAGTCTGTGTCTTTTAATTGGAGCATTTAGTCCATTTACATTTAAAGTTAATATTGTTATGTGTGAATTTGATCCTGTCATTATGATGTTAGCTGGTTATTTTGCTTGTTAGTTGATGCAGTTTCTTCCTAGTCTCGATGGTCTTTACATTTTGGCATGATTTTGCAGCGGCTGGTACCGGTTGTGCCTTTCCATGTTTAGTGCTTCCTTCAGAAGCTCTTTTAGGGCAGGCCTGGTGGTGACAAAATCTCTCAGCATTTGCTTGTCTGTAAAGGATTTTATTTCTCCTTCACTTATGAAGCTTGGTTTGGCTGGATATGAAATTCTGGGCTGAAAATTCTTTTCTTTAAGAATGTTGAATATTGGCCCCCACTCTCTTCTGGCCTGCAGAGTTTCTGCCGAGAGATCCGCTGTTAGTCTGATGGGCTTCCCTTTGATGGTAACCCGACCTTTCTCTCTGGCTGCCCTTAACATTCTTTCCTTCATTTCAACTGTGGTGAATCTGACAATTATGTGTCTTGGAGTTGCTGTTCTCGAGGAGTATCTTTGTGGCGTTCTCTGTGTTTCCTGAATCTGAATGTTGGCCTGCCTTGCTAGATTGGGGAAGTTCTCCTAGATAATATCCTGCAGAGTGTTTTCCAACTTGGTTCCATTCTCCCCATCACTTTCAGGTACACCAATCAGACGTAGATTTGGTCTTTTCACATAGTCCCATATTTCTTGGAGGCTTTGTTCATTTCTTTTTATTCTTTTTTCTCTAAACTTCCCTTCTTGCTTCACTTCATTCATTTGATCTTCCATCACTGATACCCTTTCTTCCAGTTGATCGCATCAGCTCCTGAGGCTTCTGCATTCTTCACGTAGTTCTCGAGCCTTGGCTTTCAGCTGCATCAGCTCCTTTAAGCACTTCTCTGTATTGATTATTCTAGTTATACATTTGTCTAAATTTTTTTCAAAGTTTTTAACTTCTTTGCCTTTGGTTTGAATTTCTTCCTGTAGCTCAGAATAGTTTGATCGTCTGAAGCCTTCTTCTCTCAACTCGTCAAAGTCATTCTCCGTCCAGCTTTGTTCCGTTGCTGGTGAGGAACTGCATTCCTTTGGAGGAGGAGAGGCACTCTGCTTTTTAGAGTTTCCAGTTTTTCTGCTCTGTTTTTTCCCCATCTTTGTGGTTTTATCTACTTTTGGTCTTTGATGATGGTGATGTACAGATGGGTTTCTGGTGTGGATGTCCTTTCTGTTTGTTAGTTTTCCTTCTAACAGACAGGACCCTCAGCTGCAGGTCTGTTGGAGTTTGCTAGAGGTCCACTCCAGACCCTGTTTGCCTGGGTATCAGAACCAAAGACAAAAACCACATGATTATCTCAATAGATGCAGAAAAGGCCTTTGACAAAATTCAACAACGCTTCATGCTAAAAACTCTCAATAAATTAGGTACTGATGGGACGTATCTCAAAATAATAAGAGCTATGTATGACGAACCCACAGCCAATATCATACTGAATGGGCAAAAACTGGAAGCATTCCCTTTGAAAACTGGCACAAGACAGGGATGCCCTCTCTCACCAGTCCTATTCAACATAGTGTTGGAAGTTTTGGCCAGGGCAATTAGGCATGAGAAGGAAATAAAGGGTATTCAATTAGGAAAAGAGGAAGTCAAATTGTCCCTGTTTGCAGATGACATGATTGTATATCTAGAAAACCCCATTGTCTCAGCCCAAAATCTCCTTAAGCTGATAAGCAACTTCAGCAAAGTCTCAGGATACAAAATCAATGTGCAAAAATCACAAGCATTCCTATACACTAATAACAGACAGAGAGCCAAATCATGAGTGAACTCCCATTCACAATTGCTTCAAAGAGAATAAAATAACAAGGAATCCAACTTACAAGGGATGTGAAGGACCTCTTCAAGGAGAACTACAAACCACTGCTCAATGAAATAAAAGAGGATACAAACAAATGGAAGAACATTCCATGCTCATGGGTTGGAAGAATCAATATCGTGAAAATGGCCATACTGCCCAAGGTAATTTACAGATTCAATGCCATCCCCATCAAGCTACCAATGACTTTCTTCACAGAATTGGAAAAAACTACTTTAAAGTTCATATGGAACCAAAAAAGAGCCCGGATTGCCAAGTCAGTCCTAAGCCAGAAGAACAAAGTCAGGAAACAACAGGTGCTGGAGAGGATGTGGAGAAACAGGAATGCTTTTACACTGTTGGTGAGACTGTAAACTAGTGAAACCATTGTGGAAGTCAGTGTGGTGATTCTTCAGGGATCTAGAACCAGAAATACCATTTGACCCAGCCATTCCATTACTGGGTGTGTACCCAAAGGACTATAAATCATGCTGCTATAAAGACACATGCACACGTATGTTTATTGTGGCACTATTCACAATAGCAAAGACTTGGAACCAACCCAAATGTCCAACAATGATAGACTGGATTAAGAAAATGTGGCATATGTACACCATGGAATACTATGCAGCCATAAAAAATGATGAGTTCATGTCCTTTGTAGGGACATGGATGAAATTGGGAATCATCATTCTCAGTAAACTATTGCGAGGACAAAAAACCAAACACTGCATGTTCTCACTCATAGATGGGAATTGAACAATGAGAACACATGGACACAGGAAGGGGAACATCACACTCTGGGGACTGTTGTGGGGTGGGGGGAGGGGAGAGGGATAGCATTAGGAGATATACCTAATGCTAAATGGCCAGTTAATGGGTGCAGCACACCAGCATGGCACATGTATACATATGTAACTAACCTGCACATTGTGCACATGTACCCTAAAACTTAAAGTATAATAATAATAAAAATATATATATATATATATAAATTTAGTGGAACTGGCAAATGAATATATGAGCAGAGGCACAGCAAATAAACATTTCTCTTTGAGGATTCTTGTTCAAAAAAAAAAATTATGAGTTTTTTTTTATGAGCTTTGGTTTTTTTTTTTTTGCAAAATGCAATTGGTAATATCTATACTGCAGGTTTAATTTTTTTATTTTTTTTTATTATTATTATACTTTAAGTTTTAGGGTACATGTGCACAATGTGCAGGTTAGTTACATATGTATACATGTGCCATGCTGGTGTGCTGCACCCATTAACTCATCATTTAGCATTAGGTATATCTCCTAATGCTATCCCCCTTTTAGCTCATCAGCTATTGTTAGTGTATTTTATGTGTTGCCAAAGACAATTCTTCCAATGTGGCCCAAGGAAGCCAAAAGATTGGACACCCCTGCTCTGCATGTTTTTATGAGTGGTAGTTACGCAGGTTATACAAACCTAAATTGGATCACTTTACTGTCTTTGATGGCTTCAATTTCCCTTGTATATTTTCCAAACACCTTATTTGTGTCTTTCATTTGCTCTTATAGAAACTTGAAAGTGTTTTATTTATTTAGACATTTCCTATCTCTATCATTATAATCCTTGCTTATAATCGCAGGAACCATGTCTGTCTTGTTTACTATTGTATCCTCAGTGCCAGGAGTTTTTCAAAAGATCTATAGCTGCTCACCATATTTTAACTCCCTTCTCTTTTCTTCTTTTCCACCCCTTGAGGAACTGAAATTATTGCCAAGGCTGAACTAGAACTGGTGACACACGTGATTCTTTCTGTATATAGCTTAACAGTATTTTTTGTTTGGCTTTCATCACATGCTCGTTGTATCCAGATATGGGATACGATGTCCAAGTGATGGGACTGGAGTTTCTGCCAATTTAACAGCAGACATTTTACAGGAATCCTAATTGGGTGTTTTGTCAAAATGCAGTGTTCTCATATTGTAGGTTAAGACCTGGTTTTATGTCCTTTAACTGAAGTGAATTCATCTCATCACCTTAGCCATGGAAACTGAACAGGATAACGCTAGATGTGTCACAGAGAAAACGTCTACCATCTGTTCTCTGTAAATTTCTGGACTATCAACCAATTTAGCAACAAAGAAGCTGTAGCCATGTTTCTGTTTTTTTTTTAAGGAGCTGTATGGAATTTAGACCTACAGTACTTCCATCTCTCCTTATAATATTTTTAAATAAACTTTAAAAATTTTATTTTTAATTATTATGGTACATAATAGAGTACATATTTTTGGAGTACATGAGATATCTTGATACAGGTATAATAAAAATCACATCAGGGTAAATGGATTATCCATAACCTCAAGCATTCATCATTTCTTTGTGTTACAAACAATCCAATTATAATCTTTTAATTATATTTAAATATACAAAAAATTATTGTTGACTGTAGTTACCCTGTTGTGCTATGACATACTAGATCTTAATCATTTTATCTAATTATGTGTATTTTTTTTTGAGATGGAGTCTCGCTCTGTCACCCAGGCTGGAGTGCAGTGGCGTGATCTCGGCTCACTGCAAGCTCCGCCTCCCGGGTTCACGCCATTCTCCTGCCTCAGCATCCCGAGTAGCTGGGACTACAAGTGCCCACCACCACGCCCGGCTAATTTTTTGTATTTTTAGTAGAGACAGGGTTTCACCGTGTTAGCCAGGGTGGTCTTGATCTCCTGACCTTGTGATCCACCTGCCTCGGCCTCCCAAAGTGCTGGGATTACAGGCGTGAGACACTGCACCTGGCCATCTAATTGTATTTTTGTACCCATTAACTATACCCACTCCTGCCACTTCCCATTACCCTTTCCAGCCTGTGCTAACCATTCATCTACTCTCTATCTTCATGAGTTCAATTATTTTCATTTTAAGCTCCCACAAATAAGTGAGAACAAGTGAAGTTTGTCTTTCTGTGCCTAGCTTATTTCACTTAACATAATGACCTCCAGTTCCAACCATGTTGTAGCAAATGATAGGATATTCTTCTTTTTTATGGCTTTATAGTACTCCACTGTGTATATATACCACATTCCGCTTATCCATTCGTCTGTTGGTGGACTTAGGTTAATTCCAAATATTTGCTATTGTGAATAGTGCTGCAATAAATATGGGAGTACAGATATCTCTTCAATATGATAATTTCCGTTCTTTTGGGTATATACTTAGCTGTGGGATTGATGGATCATATGGAAGTTCTACTTTCAATTTTTTGAGGAACCTCCAAATTGTTCTCCCTAGTGGTTGTACTAATTTACATCCCCACCAACAGTGTATAAGGATCCTTTTTTCACCACATTCTCACCAGCATTTGTTATTGTTTGTCTTTTAGTTAAAAGCCACTTTAACTGCGGTGAGATGATATCTCATTGTGGTTCTGATTTGTATTTCTCTGATGATCAGTGATGTTGAGCACTGTTTCCCATTTGTATGTCTTCTTTTGAGAAATGTCTGTTCAGATCTTTTGCCCATTTTTAAATCAGATTATTAGATTTTTTCCTATTGAGTTGTTTGAGCTCCTTATATATTCTGGTTATTAATCCCTTGTCAGGTGGAGCATTTACAACTATATTCTCTCTTTCTGTGGGTTATCTCTTCACTTTGTTGATTGTTTCCTTTGCTGTGCAGAAGCATTTTAACTTGACATGATCCCATTCGTCCATTGGCAGTATCAGTTTTAATGTCTTCTTTTTCATCTCTGATTTTATTTATTTGGGTCTTCCCTATTGTTTCTTAGTCTGGCTAAAAGTTTGTTGATTTTGTGTATTTTTTCAAAATGCCAACTTTTTGTTTCATTGATCTTTTATATTGTTTTCTTCATTTCAATTTCATTTATTTCTGCTCTGATCTTTATTATAATATTTCTTTTATTCCACTAAATTTGGGTTTGATTTGCTCTTGCTTTTCTAGTTCTTAAGATGTATCATTCGACTGTTTATTTGAAATTTTTCTGTTTTTTGATGTAGGCACTTATAGCTATGAATGAACTTCCCTGTTAGTATTGCTTTCACTGTATTGCATTGGTTGTGGTATGTTGTGTTTCCATTATCATTAGTTTTAAGATATTTTAAATTTCTTCCTTATTTCTTCATTGACCCACTAGTCACTAAGAAGTATATTGTTTAATCCTTATTTGTCTGCATAGTTTCCAAAATTCCTCTTGTTATTTATTTCTAGTTTTATTCCATATGGTCAAAGAAGATACTCGATATAATTTTAACTTTTTGAATGTTTTAAGAGTTGCTGGCCAGGCGCTGTGGCTCACACCTGTAACCCCAGCACTTTGGGAGGCTGAGGCAGGCAGATCACCTGAGGTTGGGAGTTCAAGACCAGCCTGACCAACATGGAGAAACCCCGTCTCTACTAAAAAAAATACAAAATTAACCAGGCATAGTGGAACATACCTGTAATCCCAGCTACTCAGGAGGCTGAGACAGGAGAATCACTTGAACCCAAGAGGCGGAGGTTGTGATGAGCTGAGATTGCACCATTGAACTCCAGCCTGGGCAACAAGAGCGAAACTCCGTCTCAAAAAAAAAAAAAGAGTTGTTTTGTGACCTAACATATGGTCTATCCTTGAGAACTATCCATGTGTTGAGGAGAATAATGTGTATTCTACAGCTGTTGGATGAAATGTTCTGAAAATATCTATTAGGTCCATTTGTTCTATAGTGCAGATTAAGTCTGATGTTTCTTTGCTGATTTTCTATCTGGATGATCTGTCTGATGCTGAAAGTGAGGTTTGGAAGCCTCCAGCTATTATAGTACTGGGGTCTGTCTATCTCTTTCTTTCTTTCTTTTTTTTTTTTTTTTTTGAGACAGAGTCTTGCCCTGTCACCCAGACTGGAGTACAATGGCACGATCTCGGCTCACTGCAGCCTCCGCCTCCTGGTCTCAAGCTATTCTGTTGCCTCAGCCTCCCAAGTATCTGGGATTACAGGCGCATGCCACCATGCCCAGCTAATTTTTTGCATTTTTAGTAGAGACAGGTTTTCACCATGCTGGCCAGGCTGGTCTCGAACTCCTGACTTTGTGATCCACCCGCCTCGGCCTCCAAAAGTGCTGGGATTATAGGCATGAGCCACTGTGCCCAGCTCTATCTCTTTCTTTAGCTCTAATAATATGTGCTTTATATATCTGGGTGCACCAGTATTGGGTGCATATATATTTAAAATATTTATATCCTCTTGCTAAATTGACCCTTTTTCATTATATAGTGTCCTTCTTTGTCTTTATTAATAGTTTTTGTTTTTAAATCTATTTTGACTGATATTCCTGCTATTTTTGGTTTCAATTTGAATGGAATATCTTTTTCCATTCCCTTATTTTCAGTCTGTGTGTCTTTATAGGTGAAGGTGTTTCTTGTAGGCAACAGATCCTTGGTTCTTGTTTTTTAAATCTCTTTGGCCATTCTATGTATTTTGATTGAAGAGTTTAGTCCATGTACATTCCATATAATTATTGATAAGTAAGGAGTTGCTCCTGCCATTTTGTTATTGATTTTCTGCTGGTTTTATGGTTGTCTCTTCCTTCTTTTCTTCCTTCCTGTCTTCCTTTTAGTGAAGGTGATTTTCTCTGGTGGTATGTCTTAATTTCTTGCTTTTTATTTTTTGCGTATCTATTGTATGTCTTTTAATTTGAGATGACCATGTTGCTTGAAAATATTTTATAACCCATTATTTTAAGCTGATGACAACTTAACACTGATTGCATAAAGAAACAAACAGACAAAACTAATAAAAACTTTACATTTTAACTTTGTCCCCTCACTTTTAAACTTCTTTGTTTCTATTCATATCTGATTGTACTATCTATGTCTTGAAACATTGTCATAGGTATTATTTTTAATTGGTTCATCTTTTAGTCTTTCTGCTCAAGATGTAAGTAAAACCAGGCACTGTGATTACTCACCTAATTTTTGGTTCGTTATGAGGTATTTTTTTGCACAGATAGTTGTTCAATTGGGTGTTTCTGTGGGGGAGGACTATTGGTAGAGGCTTCCATTTGGCTATCTTACTCTGCCTATTCTCTGTGGCTATGTTCCTGTAAAGAACTATATTGCTCTAAAGGCACAGGCAAGAAAAGGCAAATCATCATGTTTTCATTCTTTACTCAAAGTAAGCATTTAGTAACTGTTCATGAGGAGAGTACCCAAGTAGCCTATGCAACAACTTCCTTGTAGAAGTAATGGTTCCATTGAAAATGGGGAAGTGGAAGCCACAATTTGACATCAAGTTAATATTTCCTATATATCAGAATCAGCATTTCAGAATGGAAGCAGGACAACAGCCCCCAAATCACAGTAGTAAAGGCAACAAAGTTCATTTCTACTACTGCTACATGCCCATCATGGATTAGTTAGGGGCACTGCTCCATGTTGACTTATCTCTGTGATGACAGAGCTAGTAATAATAGCACTAACAGGAACATTGCTGATTGTCACAGCAAAGAGAAAAAGAGTGAAAGGTAGATTACTCAATGGCTCTTGAAATTTCCCCAGAAGCGACATGGATCTCTTGCATTCATATTTCATGTGGTCAATGTTTCACAAGGTCACATCTAACTCTAGAGTGGACAGGCAGTGCAATCCTACCATGTGCCTGGAAAGAGGACAGCTGAGACTCTCAGGTACACAGCACTAATTACTAGCATCCTGATGAAAGTTGAACTTTTCTTCTATTTCAACCATCAACACAATTATTACCACTCTCACTACCACCACTAGTTAAAAGGTATTGAGTATTTACTACTTGTCAGGTACTATGCTTTATTCATTAGCTCCTTTACTCATCACATTAAGTCTTTCATGTAGATACTATTGTCATTTGCATTTTTAGATAAGAAAGTAAATCCTTAAAGAGGAAAGTATGTAGGTGCAGGTCATACACTCAGTGTGGGAAAGAGTTAAGATTTGAACTTAGATACCTCTGACTCAAGGACTTGTGCTCCAAGACATCCTATAATACTATCATTCTAGCCTTGTTGGACTATGTTTAAAATTAATACTTAAAACTTATATATCTAAGCCTTTTTAAAGAAGTTCTTAAATCAAACCAAAGATATGCAAAAGTAAGATATTTGGTACAGGCATAGTCACCTTGACACATCTGCCAGGCTTTGTGAAAAGGGAGACATGGGGAAAGGGAAGGAACTCATGGGCTGGTCAATATTCCTCTTTCTTTTTATGAGATCCTATCTAGCTACCTTCAAAGTGGTAGGCTTCTTCCTAGGTATGACTCTCAGAATCCCATAACCTGGGGTCTAGTTTTTAAAAATTGCTCTCCATGACTTCTGGACCTCAGAGTCAGACTCATATGAATATATACTTTTCTTCTTCTTAAAGGGCCCCACCTTAATTTTCTTCTAAGAAACTGAAAAGCTGCTTTAGCATACTAATTTGGGTCATTAATCCCCATAGATCTGAGCCTCTTGTAGAGAGAGTGATGCTAACATTTAAATATGTGGCATTGTTTGTCCTTCACTGACAACTTTTTACTATATTTGGACAGTACAGTTTTATCTTTATTGCTTTTGGTGTACACAGAGCATCAAGGTAAGTAGTTGAGATATCAAAATGGAGAGATAACACCTGTGCTGAGCAAGGTAGACCAACATCTCTTTCTGTTGTTCCTCCTCGAGGCCTTGCTAGCACCTCAGATAGAGCTGCCTCTCCATCAGATGACTCTGTTGGCCTGAAGGACCGTCCTGCAGTGATTTACCTCCTACTTCAAACCACAGTTCTTGGAAGTTCAACTGAATTTCAAGTTCATGTTTAGTTTTTAGAAAATGCTGTGTCTAGCCTACAAGGAAGCTCAGTGCTAGGGCTAGTGCCACATCTGCAGTACTATGAATTCCCTGTGAGTCCAGGTGAGAAGCATTAAATGTATGTGATTCTTCCTGTTGCTTCACATTGTCTATCATCTGCATTGACAATATGCAGATTGATGTACTGGGCAGGAGGATGAGTTGAAGTAAAGCTCAAGATGTGGGGTCTGCTCTGGAGGATTTAATTTAGAAAATTAAATTAAGCTACTGTGGTGTGTGTGTGTGTGTGTGTGTGTGTGTGTCTGCACACTCACACATAACAGTTAAGTTGGTTTGTAGAACTATTATGTTTAGAGCTTGGAAGGAACTAGGGAAATCTGATGGCCCAAACTTGTACCTGTCAAATAGCATTTGCTTATAATCCAACGTCCTCAAAAGAGCAGTGCAAGAGTGGCTAGCCACTGTTCTGACCTAGACACTGACAATGTTATTCCTAACCTTCTCAGAGGAAATATTTGTTATGTATTTTCTCTTGTCTGATCTCTCATCCCAGTACCATGATAAAATGGCTTCTGTATGCTTTCTCCTGTTTTCAAGAAGCCATCAAATGTGAAGTCACACATCTCTTCTGTTGTGTGGATGCCTGTGTATCTGTTGTCAATTACCATTTAGTCTACCCCTACCCATGCCCCATATAAGGGAATCTACTCTGTTGCTAACTTCAGGAGACACTCTCAGCGTCTCACCCGTATTTCTTCACCCTTACCACATCAGTGCACACCTGCTGACCTCCCACTGCCAGAATATGCTTTTTTATTTTTTATTTTTTGCTTGAGGGCTTTCCCCCAACACTTTGCTACTCCTATGAGAATCTGCAGCCCTCATCTACCCACACACACCCCAAAAGCCCTCAACCTGTGACTGATGGGATTTGGTGTAGAAATACCCCAACTCCCAACCTCTTGGGTGGCATAACTCTGATTAATTTTCGGTGACCTACAGTGGCAGCTGGCTTGATAACACACCTTTTTACCAACTCTCTGCCCTTTGTCCCCTCACTTTCTTACTTCCCTAAGTGTCCCTTTATCTTCCCAGCACACAGCTTTCTGGCTTCTCCTTGTCTGAGGGCCTGAGTTTGGAGGCACCCTAAGGCACCAATTACGAGCAAGTGCTGACAAGCTGGTATTGGAGAATTTCATGAAAGATTTATTTTTTAAAAGGTTTGCTAGAGCAGAGGGGTTGGACATCTGGAAAGTTTAAGTTCTCCTTCTAAAGAAACAGTGGTGAAATGGAGTTGGAAGCAGAAATCTGATATGCAAAGCTGGTCAAAGAGGCTGTACCTGCTTCTTCCCAAAGTTAGAGGGACTCAGAAATAGAAGTTGTGCTGGCCAGAAGCTGGAGGGAGAAAGGGAAAAGTCATTTGTGTTAGGCAGCATATCAGTCTTTGTGTGTGATGGCCCTGGGGCAATTTTGAAGCTTCCATTTGTCATTTGTTTCACCTCTGGTGAGAGAGAAACCACCACTGTTTTGTTTTGAAGCATTTTGTGCTATGCACAGGTGCGCCTAATTCCACATACGACTCTCTGTGTTCTCTGAGCCCAACTGCAAACACATCTTTCACAACGTCCCAATGCATTTGTCACTCACCCCGAGTGTTTCCTACCACAGGAGTTTTGCTCAGGGAATGCTCTTCCAACTCTCCTAGCTCCATCTGCCCAAGGATTTGCTTCTGATTGCAAATATCTTTCTAGGAAATTTGCATTTCTTCCAAAAGTCTCGTAAAATATTTTCAGTCTCCATGCTTTATTATCTGTTCCATGTGATGCTAGTGGTGTATAATGGGTTATGCACTGGAAATTCCTGGCAGCTTTGGGGATAGGATTATCATTTCTCTTCTAGCATCATAAGTTCAACACACACATACACACTGACACACACACACACACAATTTCTATATAGCTTTTGGCAGTCTCCTCTTCTCTCTGCATTTCCCCATGTGTTGAACCTAAGAAAAAGTCTTGACTTTCTCCATCCCCTCGCTGCTCCCATATCCAGTCAGTCAACAAAGCTCCCCCATTTCACCTGGTAAACCTACCCATATCATTTTGCCTTTACTACCATTACTCATCCCATTCCTCCCAACGAGACACTTTTCTCTACTCTTTTCCCTTTCCATCATCTCTTCACAATGCAGCCCGACTGATCACACCAAAACACAAATATAATCATTTCAATTCCCCTACTAAGACTTTTCAGTGGTTTCCCACTCCCCATCTTAAACTCTCACCTGGCCTTCCAGGCCTTCCTACTCACCTCTTCAGAGTCATCTCTCACCATCCTCTGCCTGGCCTTCTCTTTCCTCACTCTTCACCCTTCTGTTTCTGTCTCCAACTTAACATCCCCTCTCCCTTGCCCACAGGCCTCTGCTACTGTCCAGGACACCTCTTTGTCCCCACTTTCTCACATTTGTCTACCTCATACTTTCAGCTTCAACTTAAAAATGTTTCCTTGAGGGCTTTTCCCTGATCTGTAGATGAGTTTAGGTTTCTACTATATGTTAGACTTCGCCTTCGTAATGCTTATCACATTTTATTATTTTTATTTACTTATTTGTCTTCCCAGCCAAACCATAAACTCTGTAAGGACAACTGTGTCTTTCTTGCTTGTCATTGCATTCTCTGTGCCTAAAATAGTGTCTGGGTGTAGCGTTAACTAACTAAAAGGCTTTAAATATATCTCTCTATGTTATGAAGAGAAAGGGCATCACAAGATATTGTAATTGGACATTTCTGGTCTGGTCTCAGTCACCTCCCAGCCTTACTTAGTCAATATTGGTTATCTGTGAAGAAGCTGAACTAGATGATATCTATTTCAGACCTAGTATTGTAAGTGCTTTGATATACCTGTATGTATGTTATGTGGTCTAATATGACCTTGCTATGTTTTTAACCCAATGTTGATGAAGTATCTGAATAATTATTTCATTATGGTTTCTTATTTATATACATTTTGTGTTATTGACTCTCATCTTTATTTGGCTTTTTCAATAGAAAGAGGCAAGATACTTTAACAGCAATTAATGTCATTTTTGACACATGAGGATTGTATGTCCTTTCTGCTCTTTTTTCTATAGTAGTTTCAGTGATTGAGGAACATTGCCCTAACATGACGATTGGTTCTGATGGTTAACCTATACATGTTTAGATAAATATATTATCCTCCTTCTCTTCCTTTTGATGCTTGGAAAATCACTGATATTCAGAGATTCCACTGGCTGGAACTACAGACATGTGGCAGGTAGGGCAAAGGAGGTGACACAAGTGCCCCAAACTACCTAAGGGTTATATATATGGGGTGTTAGGGCTGTCTGCCTTGTACAATGCCCAAATTGCATGTTGTCCATTTTGGAATTCTCCTTGCCTTCTTTTGCCTTTCAAGGCCATCCTCGATGACCATGTCTAATTCTATTCAAGGTGTTAGAGGATGAGAGCGCATAGTAATTTGCCCCAGGCCCTAAGAGCACTAGTATCTCACCTTTATTGAATTCATTCTGTGCTAATATTGGATGGGATAGTGTTCATTTTCTATTTCTTTGTTTGAAGAGATCCTGGAAGAATCACTAAGGAGTATTTACAGGATAATAATGTCACAATCTGCAGTCCTTAATTTATTGATTCTCTGCAAGCCTTCTTTTACTTTAACTGTTGTTTTTTCTTTTCTGTTTCCATGAGAATTAAAAATCATTTGGTTTGTTGTTGGCTTTAATATAGTTTATTATTAGCAAGGTTATTATTTGAAGTCTAAGGGATGGCTATGATCCTACCAGCAGTTTTGTACAAATAGTGGACACAATTCCTCTTCATTATTTCTAGTCAGTTCTCAAATGCTATTTTCTTAGCACTGCCAGGGCATTCTTTTTTATGGATATCAGTGATCATTTAAAAAGCAATCCAACGGTATTGAAGAAGAGATTTCATACTGTAAAAACCTGACAGCCTTTATCATGTAGAATAAAATAGCAACTATATTTTTTTTCTAATTCACTGCTGTTGGTGGAGATTTTAAAAGATGATTATAATAAGCACTCTTCTTAGTTGACCCATGAATTATTTGGCTCTGTTGCTGAAATGTCACGCAGTCAACTAAGAAAACGAGTACAAGTTAACTAACAAACCTATTCCCAGAGCAGTGCAGATGGTGTTTCTGCTCCTTCCCTTGAGAGACCACTTTGTAATCCAATAGTTCTCACAGTCAGGAATTTTTTTCTTGACATTCAGCCTAAAATTTCCCTTACCTGAGATCATCTCATTATGAAAAAAAAAAAAACAACCAAAAAACCAAAAAACAAAAACAAAAACAAAAACCCCACACACATAACAAAAAACAAAATCCACTCACAGCTGGTTTTAAAAATTATCCCCTGCAGTGGTACAAACACATCTATTTCAGTGCATTTATTCTTAATAATGGATTTGTATAGATTTTTGTTGCTGGTGTCTGGGATCCCAATTCTTGTTACTGCTATTACTATTATTTTGTTATTTTGTATTTTCAGTCTGTTTTTTCCAATGGGTGAGCAGAGTTCTAAATGATCTTTTTTTCTGCCTGGTTTTTTAATGCCTTGTTTATTCTATTAATCTCAACTAGTCTAAGGCTATTCTTTGAGTGGTTGTGACATGGCTAATACTGCCATCCTGGACCTTATGGATGGATAGCAATCATCACCTCCCACAACTAGACTGCAAGGCCATATACGCCCACTGCCAGCATGGCAAAACCTCAGGGCAACCGTATCCCAGGGTAATTAGTTCAACAGAACTCTGTTTCTTCCCTTCTTTCTTTGCTCCCACTCCCATACTCTTTCTCTCTCTTTCTTTCTTTACTTCTTTAAGGTGAGATAAGGTGTCTTTCTTCTCTTGTTGGGTTGATTGATACTCAATACTGTATCATCCATTTTCCATCATCATTTTTAAGTACAGAAAGCTCCCACTAAGTAGGAAGTGTGTTTTGAGCTGGTGTATGTGTGTGTGTGTGTGTGTGTGTACAGCCATGCGCCACACAATGAGAAACCGCATATATGACAGTGGCCCCATACGATGATAATGAAACTGGCCTAGTGACATCATAGCCCCATCGTAATGTCCTGTCACAATGTGTTACTCACGTGTTTATAGTGATGCGAGTGTAAACAAACCTACTATATTGCCAGTCAGTTGTATAAATTTATAGCACATACAGTTATGTACTGTACACACTACTTGATAATACATGACTATGTTGCTGGTTTACCTATTTACTATACAATAGTTTTTATCATTATTTCAGAGTATACATCTTCTACTTATTAAAACAAAGTTAACTGTAAAGCAGCCTCAGGCAGCTTTTTCAGTAGATATTCCAGAAGAAGGCACTATTATTATAGGAGATGACAGCTCTTTGTGTGTTATTGTCCCTGAAAACCTTCCTGTGGGACAAGATGCAGAGATGGAAGACAGTGATACTGATGATCCTGATCCTATGCAGGCATAGGCTAATGTGTGTGTTTGTGTCTTTGTTTTTAACAAAAAAGTTTAAAAAGTAAACAAAAATAAAAATAAGAAACAGCTTATAGAATAAGGATATAAAAAAGTATTTTTGCATAGTTGTACAATGTGCTTATGTTTTAAGCTAAGCGTTATTATAAAAGAGTCAAAAAGTTTTGAAAAATAAAAAGTTTAAGAAGTAAAAAAGTCACAGTAAGCTTCTCTAATTTATTGTTAAAGAAATAAAAAAGTTTTAAAAATAAACAGTGTAGTCTAAGTGTACAGTGTCTACAAAGTCTACAGTAGTGGACAGTAACATCCTGGGCCTTCACATTCACTCACCACTCACTCACTAACTTACCCGGAGAAACTTTTAGTCCTGCAAGCTCCATTCATAGTAAGTGCCCTATACAGGTATTTTTAAATTTTTTATACCATTTAAAATTTTCTGTTTATATACACAGATACCATTGTGTTACAGTTGCCTGCAGTATTCAGTACAATAACATGTTGTACAGGTTTATAGCCTAAGAATAACAGGCCATACCCTGTAGCCTAGGTGTGCAGTGGGCTACGCCATTCAGGTTTGTGTAAGTACAGGCTATGGTGTTTGCACAATGACGAATTCATCTAAGGACATATTCTCAGGACATATCTTTGTGGTTAGGCAATGCATGATGGATTACATATTTAATTAATTAGTAGGCTTTATTTTTTAGAGTAGTTTCGGGGTCACAGCAAAACTGAGCATAAAGTACAGAGTTCCCACTTAACCCCTCTGTGCCACACACACACAGCCTCCCCCACCACTAGTATCCCACATCAGTGCAGTACCTTCGTTACAACCAATGAATGAACATGTACCCACCATTATCAACCAAAGTCCACAGTTTATATTAAAGTTCACTCTTGTGTGTTCTATGGGTTTCGACAATGTATAATGACATGTATTCACCATGATATTGTGTCAAACAGAATACTTTGACTACCCTAAAAGTCTCCCTGATACAGATATTTTTGTGGTCTCAAGATCTTGCTCATAATCCCAGTTTTCCTGAGTTATATGCAAGAAAAAAATTAAAAGTTAATGGTAACAATATATGCTATCTAACAATCTTAACCATGGATTCTTTGGGGGTCAATCTAACATGCACAGAAGAACACCTTTAAGGGGGTTGTAGTCATGATAACTGTGTGCATTTAACTTCAATGCAAAAAGTTACAGTGTGGAGACCCTGAATTAACCCACAATATTTCCAAGTGTGGCTAATGTATCATTTGATAATTTGGCTCTCCGAGGTCCAGATTAAGATCTATGTGCTGTTAAAACTATGGTGTCCCCAGCTACTCAGGAGGCTGAGGCTGGAGGATTGCTCGAGCCCAGGAGGTAGAGGTTGCAGTGAGCTGAGATCACACCACTGCACTCCAGCCTGGGTGACAGAGAAAGAGACCCTTTCTCAAAACGAAATGAAACAAACAAACAAAAATATTATGGTGTTCATCCTCATATTTAATTCAAAATACAAACAACAATAAACCACAGAATAATAAGTCTGATCAGTTTTTTATTGATGATGACTACCTGAATGTTCCTTTGAAAATATCTGAAACATCACACCCTCAAAAAACAAAACAAAACAAAACCTTTCTCTTGCTCTACATCTGCTGATACCTGAAGCACACATTTGGCCAGCTTGCTGTATAATCTAGAACTATTTTTTTCTGTATTTCCTATTCTTGTAAATTGTTTGTGTTCTTACTTTTGCTAAATAAAAACCTTATTTTTTTAAATACAGTGTTTTTACTATTTTTGTGCAAATTTATTCTTTAAATTTGGGTAGAATGAAGAGAAAAGACAAAGGGAGAAAGGGAGAAGAATTGTAAATATCTGTGAAAATCCTCCATGTAGCTTGGACCAGATTGTCCATAGCTAACTGGTTGATGATCCTTAAATCTCTAAATGCCTGAGTGTCCTTTCTTCACAGTTAGCACCAAGGGAATCACAGATATTTTAGATTTCAAGCCTCTTCTTCGGTTGCAGAAATTTTTCATGAAAAAATACACCCTGGACTCATTTTCTACTACGGAAATTGCAACCTGGAGAAAGTTTCGCAAACATTAAATGACATGCCGAATCAAACAATTCATAACTAATTAAGGTACAACCAAAGCACCAACCTGTGGCTTTAAGAATGATGAGGCTGAGCCCTCTTTAGTGGGTTTGTTGATTTGAACTGTGTTTGTGGTTAGCCAGACCAAATAGTCCCCGGTGGCTTGAGTCCTCACCTCCTCACCCACTCTTTTTCTCAGCAGTATTCTTATGCTGTCGCTCCATCAACAAATATTTGCTGAGCCCCTGCTGTGCATAAGGCACTGTGCAATGAAGAAAAATGAATAAAAAGCATAAATTTTGCCACCAAAAAATGCTTACAGTCTAAATAAGGAAGATATTTTATATTCATTGGTTCATTCATCAGATACTATACAATGCTATGCATTCTAAAGCATAGCATAAGTGCAATATCAGATGTACTGAGAATTAGCCTCAGGTTATATAGTCTTGTCCGCTGACTCCAGTGTCAAGTGCTCAGGTCAGCAATAGCTGAAGCTCTTAAAGACCAGAGTCGTGACATTTGCTGTGTGAAAATAAGTAGATAGTAGATCTCTTGTTATTCTGCAGGTAAAGAATGACTTTTCAATCCAATTTCTTTCAGAAAAAATCAGACTTATATATGCTCCAGATGTCAGTTTGTTTCATTTTCTTTAGAATCTACAACAGTGCTGTCTGATAGAAATATAATGCTAGCCACATATGCAATTTTTTTTTTTTTTTTTTGAGACGGAGTCTCGTTCTGTCGCCCACGCTGGAGTGCAGTGGTGCCATCTGGACTCATTGCAACCTCTGCCTCCCGGGTTCGAGAAATTCCCTGCCTCAGCCTCCTGAGTAGCTGGGATTACAGGTGCCCACCGCAATGGCTAATTTTTGTATTTTTAGTAGAGGCGGGTTTCACCATCTTGCCAGGCTTGTCTTGAACTCCTGACCTTGTGATCCACCTGCCTCGGCCTCCAAAATGCTGGGATTACAGGCATAAGCCACCACATGTGGCCATATGCAATTTAAAACATACTACTGGTCACAAACATAAAAGGAGGTAAAATTTACTTCAATAATATATCCTATTTAATTCAGGATATCTAAAATATTATCCTTTCAACATGTAATCAATGTAAACACTTGTTAATGAGATATTTTATTTTCTTTTTTTATACGAAGTCTTTGAAATGCAGTGTGTGTTTTAAAAATCCAGCACAGTGCCATTTGAATGCTTTCCAAGTACTCAATAGCTACATGTAGATAGTACAGACCTCTGGTGTTTAAACTCTCCACTTGAAATTACTGGAAACTTTCTTAAAGGTTTTCTGTGTAATTACATGGAGAACATTTTATGTCAAGAAGCTGATATGAAAATTTCTTTGTAGGGAGAGCATTTTGGAAGAGCCTAATATGGAATAAAAGCAGCCTCCAGGATCTGGGGGTACCTGAGTGGTGCCCAGTTTTCAGGAAGGAAAGAGACTCTGTGTATTAAAAGGAGGCAAAAGGACTCTGCATATGGGAAGGAGAAAGAAAGAATCCAGGGGACAGGAGCAATAGGGCTGAAGACTCAATGGAAGATGGTCAGGGACATGGCGAACTTTTCCCTCCATTCTCTGAATAATCTACATCACTCTAACATGATTTTGTATCAGTGGATTTTCATTTTTGGTGGTGCCAAGAGTGGGGAGAAGCTTGGAAACAAGAACAAAGGGACAGCTGATATTTGGGTAACAGCAGTGCACTTCATAACTAATTCCTATAGTAAAGATGGAATCTTGCATATCGAAGTGAGTTCGAAAAATTATGACACCTTAAAAACAACATTTACTTTCTTTACATTTTGTGCATGGACTTTTTTCCTGCATCTTGTGTATATAGCTTGAAATTTACAGTCAGTTTTCTAGAGACTATTCATATCCCCATCACTACTCAGCACAATGTAGTAGTTCAGAGTGAAGGACTCAAATTCAGGCCAACTCATGTCTAGACACCAGTGCTGCCCCTACTTGCTGAGTGATTGGAGTGATGGTTTATTGTCTCTCATCTTTACATTCACCCTTGGTACTGTTACAGTCTTGCCAATGCACCACAATATAGCAGTCTCTTGTTGCCTGAGTTAGTACCCAGCGTCCTTTGTCTCAAGACCAAGAAAGTTAAGGAGAGCAGACACCATGTGTGAGGTTGGAGCAAAAGTGAAAGAAAAAAGTTCTCCACTGCAGAGAGGGGCCCTGGAAGAGGGCTGCTCTTTTTACAGTTGAATGCAAAGGCTTTTATAAAAAAACAATTTGGGCTGGGCATATGATTTGCATAAGTCACGAATTTCTGGTAGCTCCACTCCATCCTCCTAGTGCGCATGTGGGCCCTTAGCTTGAGTTATTCCATATTGCTTTGTTCTCCTCAATGCGCATGTGTCAGGGGATGGAATTTTCCATTGTGGGCATGTCTGGGCAAGTAATCTGTGTAGTCTTTCTTATCTGTGCAGCTGTGGGCATGTCTTAGGCAAGCCCCTCATACAAGTTCCCTTATCTGTGCCTGCAGTTCTTTTGTTTGAAAGAATTCAACCGAGGATCTACCCTAACTGCCTGCCTGACCAGTTTCTTCCTTTTTCCTCTCTCAGTACAATGCGGGTGAAAGTGGTATCCACCTAATAGAGTACACATGGCCTGTGTAGTCTTAGAGCTCAACAGGTGGTGGTTATTGTCATTATTAGACAGAGCTGTGCCTAAACTAGTGCTTCTCAATGTGCATTCCCTGGATCCACACCATCAGCCTCACTCCAAACTAGTCAAAAATGCAAACTCTCCAGGCCATCCCACTGTCCAGACCAACTGAATCAGAAACTCTGGGAGTGGACCCAGAAATCCATGTTTTAGCAAGTCCCCCAGGTGATTCTGATGCAAGCTAAAGCTTGGAAACCAATGGCCTATAACAATTCTGGATAAATAAGGAGCTACTCTATATATGGCTTCAAGCTCCCTTGTCAACTGGTTTAAATGTTTAGCAGCTACCATTGTCAGGAACTTCTTAGCTTCCAGTATATATGTGAGGTGCTTGGAGATCCTTAGAGGAAAACTGCAAGATGAAGACAAATGTTATTGCTATTTTAACTGATTTCTCCCAAGTTGAAGCCTGTTAGTAACATTTAGTTCTTCAAGAATCTACCTTAGTGGAGTACCCTTAGATCAATACTTAAATCAACTCTTTCCTCTTTTTAATGTTATTGTTTCCTCCTTCCTTCTGTTTATTACCTGAGTTTATTTCATTGGTATTGAATCTTGTCTGAAATTGAACTACTATTTTGCTTTCTCATATGCCTATTCCAGTAACTACTCACTGTATGTTCTTCAGTAGTCTTGTCTCTAAGCCCTTGTGAGTAAAAACATTACGAATGGTTGGTGTCCCATATAAAAATGATAAACAATGTGTAATTGTGTATACAACGAAGTACACTTTTTATATCTACAAAAGTAAAATAAATTAAATCTCTCCCTCCATCTATCCACTCCAAATACCAAGCTCTTTTAGTTGCATGCCATGAAAGGACAACTATTTGTCCTTGAAATAATGTTTGGCAAGTACAAAAAAGCTACAGGAGGGAAGAGATCCTAAGGAATATTATTCTCAGTGTCTTTCCCTTTAACGGGTTTCTGTATTTTTCCTTCACAGCACAAAACCATTGCCCTCTTCCTGTTGCTTCTCTTTACAGAGAACATTGACCTGCTGCAGAAAAAACAGCCCCTAAAACACTCTTGCTCATCATAGGAAGTAATGGAGCAAGACAGCCGCAGCATGAAGTAGGAAATCTTGAAATTTTTCCCTGCCATCTCTCCCCCAGTCCTCCATTTTGTCCCTCCTTTTCCCATACTCCGCATTCCTCCGGGTTATAACTTAAAAAAAAAATTTTCCCTAGAAGAATCACTGTATGATTAATTAGGATTTCATAAATGTTTCTTTACACCCCACACAAGCTGACTGCCAGAATTCCTTCTGTAGGATAATATATAACAGGCTGGAGCCACGGGAACGGCAAGGTGCTACTGCTGAACGTCTATAAAGCCAGTTATGTGAATACAACATTTCTTACCCCAGGCTCTCTTTTCTCTCCCTGCCCGATCCCCACCACCTCAAATACCATGGGGATTTGAAGCAGTTAAGTTGCATTGTGATGATCTGTTCTTCAAATCATAAGATTGTTTCTAGGTTGATTTTTTTCTCAGCAACCACTGTGGTTGTTCTGAAGCCTACTGTTTTCATTAATATTTACAGATAGAGAGGTTTCCATTCTAATATCCAATTTGATGATATTATGATCTATTTTGTGCAGTATGGCATATACTATCTCGAGTTACTGTTCATGCCACCATCGTTAAAGGCAGTTTAGTCTCTCTGTCATAAGCCCTAGAATTCATGGGTTTATAACAGCCATAAAAGCACACGTATATTCCATGATGACAGAGCCACACTCAGGGAGTGAATCTTTGTGGAAAATAAGAAGGACCTTGCTTACTGTTTCAAAAACCAAAAACGCTATTGTTTTCAGGGCATTTGACTTTTTTTTTTTTTTGCCCATCAAAATGAAAAATGGTTTAATTTAATTTCTCAAAAGAAATATGAGGAGCTGTGTACTCATTACCAGCTCCTTTGCTAGATTTTTAAAGTCATTTCATTTTTAAAAAGAATTGTGGCCTATCTGGAATAAAATTATACTTGCATAAAAATTTATCACATTCTTCGTGTGTGTTCATTTTGCCTGCGTTTTAATCCATGCTGAATGCTGTTTGCAAATCTGTAACAGCAGACACGCTTTTGTCTGCTAAGCTAACGCTTTTATGTAGTTTCTTTTCCTGATCCCTGATAATTGTTTTGGTCATAGAAAGTTAATGTTTATTTTTTAATCTGTGTTAATTTTTGAGTTAATTAGAATAAGGAATTTATTAATGTCTATACATGCAAATGTAGCCCCCAAAGTTCATCATTAAAAAGACTTTGAGACTGCACATTTAACTATCAAATGACAAGATAAAGGACGATTAAGGATCATGGAGATTCTAGGTTTTCTTTGTCACAACGCCCATCCTCAATCTTTCATGTGCCTCTTTCATTATTCTCTCATTTATACCCTGATCTCCCTTGTCCCCAACCACCAATCAATACTCATCTATCTAATTACTTGGCCCTTTGAGGAGTGTACGGGTATTGTTTCTATGCTCGTATATTTCTATGTGGGTAAGAAGGATATTCATTGGAAATGAATATTGAGGGACAGAAATGGTCTTTGGTCACTACTTCCTGCCTATGCTTTTTGAAAAGAGTTGAGTGGGTTACAAAAGGTAAGTAACTGCTGATCTAACTTTTTAAAAGATGGAACTTGGCAAATCCTTTACAATTGCATTGTATATATAGATTATACATACATATACATGTATCATTAGAATAATGGAATCCTTGTTGCGGCTTTTAAAAATAGCTGTATAACAGCAGACAAATCACATAATAAATGTGAGCCTGGCTGGGCATAGTAGCTCATGCCTGTAATCCCAGCATTTTGGGAGGCCAAGGTGGGCAGATCACATGAGGTCAGGAGTTCGAGGCCAAGCCTGGCCAACATAGTGAAACCCCATTTCTACCAAAAAATACAAAAATTAGCCAGGCATGGTGGCACATGCCTGTAGTCCCAGCTACTCAGGGGGCTGAGGTAGGAAAATTACTTGAACTCGGGAAGTGGAGGTTGCAGTGAGCTGAGACTGCGCCACCGCATTCCATCCTGGGTGACAGAGTGAGACCCTGGCTAAAAAAAAAAAAAGTGAGCCTGTTTCCTTATCTGTAATAGGTGATAATATTATAAACCAAGCTTTCCTTTCATAATTCCTGCAAAACTTATGGCTTAAATTTTGTCCTTGCTTTGGACTCACAAATCTACACTTTTAGCTTTGAATTCATTCGTCAGTTCCAAAATACTTGTATTTACATACGCTTATGTATTAATATTTTTTATATATCTATACCTCTATATATTAGCTTTATTGAGGTATAAATCACATACCAAAAAATCATCAATTTGGAGTGTAATATTTGATGAGTTTTGACATATATGCAAATATGTGGTGGTAGTGTGCAAACATTACCACAATTAAATTCACTGTATTTTATGGATAAGTAATACTCCTTTATATGAATATAAGACAATTAGTTTATTGATTGCCCAGTTAATGGACATTTGAGTTGCTTCCAGTTTTTTCTTATTATAGATGAAGTTGTTATGAACTTTGTATACATGTCTGGACATATTTTCTCTCTCAAGTAAATAAATACCAGGGATCTTCAACTTACGATGGGGTTACACCCCAGTAAACCCATCTTAAGTTGAAAATACGTTAAAAAATGCAGAGTATCAGTTGTTTACCCTGTGATCACGTGGCTGACTGGGAGCTGTGGCTCACTGCTGCTGCCCAGAATTACTGGGGAGTATCACACCAAACATTGCTAGCCTGGGAAAAGATCAAAATTCAAACTTCAAAGTATGATTTCTGCTAAATGCATATTGCTTTTACACCATCGTAAAGTTGAAAAATCCTAAGAAGAACCATTATAAGTCAGGGACAGTCTGTTTGCCATTTTGCACGCCCATAAGCATTGTATGAGAGCTCCAGTTTCTCTAAACCCCAATCAGTACTTGATGTTGTGGAACTTTTCAATTTTCAGTATCCTAGTAGGAGTGTGTGCTAATATCTCTTTGTGGTTGAAATTTGCATTTCACTGACTATTGACTAATTATGTTAAACATTTTTTCATGTGCTTGTTTACCAGGATGTATCTTTTTTATCAAAGTGCTAATCATATCTTTTGCCTATTTTTTTCTTTTAGGTTGTTTTCTTATTAGTATTGAGTTATAAGTGTGCTTTATATATTTTTGGGTCTTCAAGGAGTTTCATATCATTGTTGAATGTATTGGCATAATGTTGTCCATAATGTTCCCTGATAATGCTTTCAAATCCCTAATTATGCAGTAATTTCTGATATTGATCATTTTTATCTTTCTTTTTCTTATCAATCTAGAGGTGTGTCAATTTCATTATCTCCTAAAATAAACAGCTTTTGGTTTTATTGATTTTCTCTATTGTTCTGTTTTCTATTTCATCAATTTCTGCTCTTATCCTTTTTATTACCTTCATTATACTACAGAGATGATTAATTTGTACTTCTTTTTCTCACTTTTTATGGGTAACACTCAGATTTTTTATTTATGGTGTTTCTCCTTTTCTGAGAATTTATTGCTATAAATTCTGCCCGAAGATAGTCATAGCCATATTCTATAAATTTCACGCCAAGTTTTAATTTTTGTTCAGGTCAAAATATTTCTATTTTTTTAAATTTCTTCTTTGACCATTGAGTTATTTACAAATGTTTTATTTAGTTTAAAAATGTTTGGAAAATATTCAGATATATTTATTTAATTGATATCTAACTGAATTTGCTGTGTTCAGAGAACATATTTTGTATGTTTCCAATGTTTTTAAAATTAATTGAGATATTGAGACTATAATATGGTTTGTTATGTGCACTTGAAAGAAAGGTTTATATTCTGCTGTTATTAGTGGAGAAATGTTCTCTAAATATACATCAGGTCAAGTTATTTGATAGTGTTTTTAGTTCTTCCATATTCATACTGATTTCTGTGTACTTATTCTGCCAATTACTGCAAGAAGACTATTCTTCAACAATAAATTATGGATTTCTCTATTTCTCTTTTCAGTTCATCTATTTTTGTTTCATGTATTTTGAAGCTGTGTTACTAAATAAATGAACATTTAATTTTGCTATTTCTACTTGATGAATTGACACCTTTATTATTATGTTTTGTTCGTCTTTATGTCTCATAATATCTGTAGTTCTAAAATTTATGTGTAGGTGCTTTAGGTAGGATGGTAAATCTGATTCTCATTACTCCATATTGATCTGAAACAGAAGTTTCTCATTTTCATTTTTGTAACATGTTTGGGGGGAGAATAGAAGTCTGAGTTGATAGTTTTTTATTCTTCTTCTTTCAGTTCTGTCAAGATGTTACTGTTCTTTTCCTAACTTGAATGGTTTCTGAGAAAAATCTACTATCATTCTTTCATTCCACTCTGTATCTTTCTCTGCCTACTTTTAAGACTTTTTTTTTACCATTGGCTTTCAGCAATTGGATTATGCCTAGGTGGATATAATTTTTCTTATGTTTTCTCTACCTTTCAGTGGTTTCATTGAGCTTCTTAGATTTGTGACTTTCTACTTTTCACCACATTTAGAAAATTTTGTTCACGCAGCTGCTATGTTTGAATAGTTGTCAACTTTGGTTATCAGGACAGCTGATGTCTTTTCACTTTTCTACCTATTGTACCTAGAATGGAGAGGTACATAATAGGTACTTAGTAAGTGAAAACTGTGAAAACTGGCACAGTAAATATGGCAGACTAGGCAAAATACAAGATCTATAGTTGGATACTCTGGGATTGAATCTTCAATTCATTCTTTTATGGCTTCACATTCTTGAGGCTCACATTTTTTAATATGGAAATGTTTATAGTGAGGTAATACTTGTATTAAATAAATCTTAATTTTGCAACCCCCAAAGTAACAACTGACTCCAGCAGGGATTATCCCTGCATGTGAGAAATAATTTTATGATGGTACATTTTTACCATAGAATACCACTCAGCAACAAAAAAGTGGTAAACTATTGATGGGCACAACAACTTGGATGGATCTCAAGAGAATTATGCTGAGTGAAAAAACTAATCCCAGAGGTTTACATACTGTATAATTCCATTTATATAACATTCCTGAAATGAAAAAATTACAGAGATGGAGAACATTTTGGTCACCATGGGTTAGGGATGGGTGGTGGTGGTGGTGGCTGTGGTTACAAAGGGGTAGCACGAGGGAGTCCTCTGGTAATAAAACAGTTTTAGATTTTGATTGTGGTGAAAGATACATGAAGCTACACACTTGATAAAATTGCATAGAACAACACAGAAACATACATACAAATGAGTGCTTATAAAACTAATGAAATCTGAATAAAGTGTGTGGATGGTACCAATGTAAAGTTCCTGGTTTTGCAATAACAGGTTCTGAAATGGAGGCAATAATTATTAGCCTACCAACCAAAAAAAGTCCAGGACAGATGGATTCACAGCCGAATTCTACCAGAGGTACAAAGAGGAGCTGGTACCATTCCTTCTGAAACTATTCCAATCAATAGAAAAAGAGGGAATCCTCCCTAATTCATTTTATGAGGTCAACATCATCCTGATACCAAAGCCTGGCAGAGACACAACAAAAAAAGAGAATTTTAGACCAATATCCCTGATGAACATCGATGCAAAAATCCTCAATAAAATACTGGCAAACCGAATCCAGCAGCACATCAAAAAGCTTATACACCACGATCAAGTTTGCTTCATCCCTGGGATGCAAGTCTGGTTCAACATACGCAAATCAATAGATGTAATCCATCATATAAACAGAACCAAAGATAAAAACCACATGATTATCTCAATAGATGCAGAAAAGGCCTTCGACAAAATTCAACAGCGCTTCATGCTAAAAACTCTCAATAAACTAGGTATTGATGGGAGATATCTCAAAATAATAAGAGCTATTTATGACAAACCCACAGCCAATATCATACTGAATGGGCAAAAACTGGAAGTATTCTCTTTGAAAACTGGCACAAGACAGGGATGCCCTCTTTCACCACTCCTATTCAACATAGTGTTGGAAGTTCTGGCCAGCGCAATCAGGCAGGAGAAAGAAATAAAGGGTATTCAACTAGAAAAAGAGGAAGTGAAATTGTCCCTGTTTGCAGATGACATGATTGTATATTTAGAAAACCCCATCGTCTCAGCCCAAAATCTCCTTAAGCTGATAAGCAACTTCAGCAAAGTCTCAGGATACAAAATCAATGTGCAAAAATCACAAGCATTCCTATACACTAATAACAGACAGAGAGCCAAATCATGAGTGAACTCCCACTCACAATTGCTTCAAAGAGAATAAAATACCTAGGAATCCAACTTACAGGGGATGTGAAGGACCTCTTTAAGGAGAACTACAAACCACTGCTCAATGAAATGAAAGAGGACACAAACAAATGGAAGAACATTCCATGTTCACGGATGGGAAGAATCAATATTGTGAAAATGGCCATACTGCCTAAGGTAATTTACAGATTCAGTGCCATCCCCATCAAGCTACCAAAGACTTTCTTCACAGAATTGGAAAAAAACTACTTTAAAGTTCATATGGAACCAAAAAAGAGCCCGCACTGCCAAGACAATCCTAAGCCAAAAGAACAAAGCTGCAGGCATCATGCTACCTGACTTCAAACTATACTACAAGGCTACGGTAACCAAAACAGCATGCTACTGGTACCAAAACAGAGATATAGATCAATGGAACAGAATAGAGCCCTCAGAAATAATACCACACATCTACAACCATCTGATCTTTGACAAACCTGACAAAAACAAGAAATGGGGAAAGGATTCCCTATCTAATAAATGGTGCTGGGAAAACTGGCTAGCCATATGTAGAAAGCTGAAACTGGATCCCTTCCTTACACCTTATACAAAAATTAATTCAAGATGGATTAAAGACTTAAATGTTAGACCTAAAACCATAAAAAACCCCAGAAGAAAACCTAGGCAATACCATTCGGGCCATAGGCATGGGCCAGGACTTCATGACTAAGACACCAAAAGCAATGGCAACAAAAGCCAAAATTGACAAATGGGATCTAATTAAACTAAAGAGCTTCTGCACAGCAAAAGAAACTACCATCAGAGTGAACAGGCAACCTACAGAATAGGAGAAAATTTTTGCAATCTACCCATCTGACAAAGGGCTAATATCCAGAATCTACAAAGAACTTAAACAAATTTACAAGAAAAAAAAATCAAACAACCCCATCAAAAAGTGAGCAAAGGATATGAACAGACACTTCTCAAAAGAAGACATTTATGCAGCCAAAAGACACATGAAAAAATGCTCATCATCACTGGCCATCAGAGAAATGCAAATCAAAACCACAATGAGATACCATCTCACACCAGTTAGAATGGCAATCATTAAAAAGTCAGGAAACAACAGGTGTTGGAGAGGATGTGGAGAAACAGGAACACTTTTACACTGTTGGTGGGACTGTAAACTAGTTCAACCATTGTGGAAGACAGTGTGGCAGTTCCTCAAGGATCTAGAACTAGAAATACCATTTGACCCAGCCATCCCATTACTGGGCTTATACCCAAAGGATTATAAATCATACTGCTATAAAGACACATGCACAAGTATGTTTATTGTGGCACTATTCACAATAGCAAAGACTTGGAACCAACCCAAATGTCCATCTGTGATAGACTGGATTAAGAAAATGTGGCACATATACACCATGGAATACTATGCAGCCATAAAAAATGATGAGTTCATGTCCTTTGTAGGGACATGGATGAAGCTGGAAACCATCATTCTGAGCAAACTATCACAAGGACAGAAAACCAAACACCGCATGTTCTCACTCATAGGTGGGAATTGAACAATGGGAACACTTGGACACAGGGTGGGGAACATCACACACTGGGGCCTGTTGTGGGGTGGGGGGAGGGGGGAGGGATAGCATTAGGAGATATACCTAATGCAAATGACGAGTTAACAGGTGCAGCACACCAACATGGCACATGTATACATATGTAACAAACCTGCACATTGTGCACATGTACCCTAGAACTTAAAGTATAACAAAAAAAAGTTCCTGGTTTTGGTAGTGAACTATCACTATGCAAGGTGTTAACTTTGGGGAAGGCAAGGTCAAGGGTACACAGGACCTTGCTGTATATATCTTTTGTAACCTTTTGTGTATCTATAATTATTTTAAAATTAAGAGTTTAAAAAATATGTAAAATCTGATTGAGAAAAATTCTCAAAATCTCAAAGTACCACCCAATATATTATTTATTAATCAGAAAGGAAAAAAGTGTCTTTACAATTGAAAAGTCTGGTGGGCATCACTTTAACAACCTGATGAAAACTAAGCATGACCGATTATTAAACAAACTGTTATTATGAGTCCTCTAATATAGAGCATCATCTATGTAATAATTTTGTCAAAAACATTAAATCTGAGTCTAATCATGAGAAAACAATGGAGAAAATCTAGATTACAAGACATTCTACGTAACTTTCCTGAGATCTTCAAAAATGTCGTTATCATAAAAGATGAAAAAGAATAGACTAAAGCACATACTGACCAAATGTAATACGTGATCTCTGATTAGATCTTGAATCCAAAAAACAGAATCTCAGCTATAAAGGATATTTTGGGATCAGGGAGGAAACTTTGAGTATAGGCTGTATATCTTACAGTGTCAATGTTAAATTTCTCCTGTATAACAAGGCAAGACATGGCTGGGCAAGAGTATAAGGGCCTCGTGGCCAGGCCAAGAATGGGTTCCTGGGAGCCAGGACTAGGATAGGAGGGTGGTAGATTGAAAATCAGAGTCCTTTAGGAGAAGTAGGGGTTAAACCCTGGAGAGATTGAGTACATAGGACAAAGTCAGGTTCAGGGTCACTAAGCATACTGTATTAGTTTGCTAGCCCTGGCATAATAAGGCACAGCAAAACAAGTGGCTTAAACAACAGAAACTTAATCATCTCATAGTTTTGGAGGCTAGTATATCTCCAAAATCAAGCTGTTGACCAGGTTGGTTTCTTCTAAGGGCAGCGAAGAAGAATCTATCCTATGCCTCTTCTAGCTTCTGGTGGGTTGCTGGCAATCTTTGGTGTTCCTTGGCTCATGGGATCACTTCAACCTCTGCCTTCGTGTTCACATGGCATTCTCCGTGTGTGTGTGTGTGTGTGTGTGTGTGTGTGTGTGTGTGTGTCTGTGTCCAAACTGCCGCTTTTTATAAGGAGACAGTCTATTGGATATTAAGGCCCACCTTAACAACCTCATTGTCACTTGATCATCTTCAAAGACCCTATTTCCAAATAAGGTCACATTCACAGGTTCTGGGGGCTAGAGCTCCAACAACTTTTTGGGGGACACAATTCAAACCATAGCAATTACTAGGAGTTTTAAATTTGGTGGAAATACTGCTGGGAAAATGGACTGGGAATGAAGAGGGAAGGTCTAGGCACAAACAATACAAACGTTTGCTGCTGACCTCTAGGTAGTTGTGTTGGTCTAGCCTTTAAGCTAGAGGCAGGGCAGACAGCAGCAAGCTGTGGCAACCCAACTGGTTGTGAGGCTTTAAGTATGGCCCTAAAGGTAAAAAAGATCACCCCCTAACACCTCTTCTCACCTCATATTTTCATAACTCTTACCTCAGTCCTATGCAAAAATAATTCACAACTCAGCACAGTCTTTTTAAAGATTACAAATGACTGTGTATGTCTAGAGTTTAATTTTGCACCAGTTTTTATTCATGAATCACATTTCTGCAAAGACATTAATCCTTACTCATTACTAAGTGCATTGTCAGCTTGATAATTCACCAATGTGTTTTTGTGTGTTATGTTAGAACAAATAAGCTTCTTAATAAGCGTAAATGGCGTTCATCCTTTAAAAATTTCTTACCTAAATAAAATGAAAAGATTGGGGGATTTTTAAAGGAATATTGGACCATCTCTTCATTCTGTCTCAATCTCTTGAAGTCTGATTCTGCATGTGAGTTGGAGCTGAGCATATTAGTTACATGAGGAAAGATCAGAAAGCCAAGGAGACCTCTGAGAATAAGGCCTCATGGATCTTCTAGTTTCAGATGGACACATTTATATACTTGCCTTCCATATCTGATGGTACCTTTAGACTGTGAAGACTAACATAAATTCCCCAACTCCTTGCTTCTGCACAACAAATATAATAGTGGCCAATTATTCTACCCACTTATCAGATTTGTAGCTAGATAGCAGGGCATGTCCTCAAGTACAGGCAAAAATAGAAACAAAGAATCTCATTTTTATAAGCCCAAACCTATTGATATTTTTTATTATATTTTCTTCCTTTGCTTAATATTTAGAACTGCCTTAAAGCTTACCTTTGGTCTGATGAGAAATATATTTTCCTCTAGTAGGTTATTTTATGGAAAAAATAATCAAAGGTATACACAAATACTTCTATAGTGTTACAAGGATGGTTATTTTAGGTTTCCTCTATTGGTAAAACTGGAAATAGCCTAAGTGTCCAACAGGAGGGAAACTAAGAAATATGAAATACTATATAACAATTCAGTATATGTTCAAGTAAAATTAAGTGAAAAAAGGTTAAAATAGTATATACATCACAATCCCACTTTTATAAAATGTGATATATATGACTAGATGTATTATAGCAAAATATAGTGGTCTTTAGTGCTTGGAGTACCCTTTCTGGACTAGGAGATGAATGGAGCAGGTGAAAGCAGGACAGGTTTCCTGTCTCCCTCCCTGGCTGCTGCAGTCCACCGTTGGCTTCTCTAACTCCCGTAGTGTTTGCCAGTTATAAAACACAGTATCACATTTAATTATATTTTGTCTTGTATTGTTCTTGAAAGTGTCTGGAAGACTTCAAGAAGAATTTAATGTCTGCTAGATTTTCAGCACCTTGTGGCAGAAACCATGTTGTGTCATTTAAAGAAGAAAATATGCTTCATGGTTTCTTGCAGAGTTCTGCACACATAGCTAGTCCTCAATTAAATAGGATATTAGGATAATTCAGTTCTATATCAACAGATTAAAGCAGTTATTAAGCAGCATGAAATACAGGTAAAAACAATTCTTTCAACCTTTTGAAAACTCTAATGTCTATCACTTTGTAAGCCAAAAACAAACATTTTTTTTCATAACTTAGACAACCCAAGACAACCTGGCCTTTTGCTCTGCAGGACTATGTCAACTAGTGAAGAGTTGAGTCCACCAGCAGTTCTTCATTTAGGCAAAAGAAGAAAACAAACAAAAACAACAACAAATCCAACTTTTAGCAAACCATCTCAAAATATTGCAACATGCAAGAACGTCAAAGAAACAAAAAGTGCTGACACTGAATAATAATGCTTCCTTGGCTGACGTGGAAATGTTTACTAGTCACTAGCATGATAGACCGTGCATGACCCAGGTCTTTGATTTGATTATCAGTGGTAGATAATTAGTTTAGAATTCCCAGCAAAGGCAGGGTGCAGTGGGTTACTCCTGTAACCCACATTGGCTTTGCCTCCCTCTTTAATGAACCCTCAACTGATTCCTCAAGCCCACAATATTCCCTCCCAGCTGATTCCTTCAGCGGATGAGCTCTGATTCAAAGATGGTTTTGTTGCAAATCAGCTAGTTTAAGTAAAAGAGATTTATCATAAGGACAGATAAGAAGCAGGACACATTTTTGGATCTCATCAACAGGAGTCCTTGCATTTTATTTATTATTCTTATGGTAGCCTGACTCAGCATCCAACTTCCTTAATGCCTGTGTTACTAGTTTAAGTTCTTGAAAAAGTCACTGTGATTGGCCATGCAATGGATTGGCTGCACCTGTGTTGGTAACTCACCTCGCCCATCAGCGCTGGCTGGCTGGCTAGCTGGGATTACAGAAACTGTTGTTTTAGAGTCTGGAAAATTAGGAAAATCTACTCTCTTCGGGCTAGACTGTATTAATATTTCTTTACTTTCAACAAGATGGAAATTTCAGTAGAGCAAGAAACAAGTCAAGCAATCACATACCCCTATGTTCCCTATCAATTGCAGCATCCTGGAGGCAAATCCAGGACAAGGCGGACAAATCAGTTGATGCCAGGAGTTCTAGACCAGCCTGGCCAACACGATGAAACCCCGTCTCTACTAAAAATACAAAATAAAAATTAGCCAGATGTGGCCGGGCGCGATGGCTCACACCTGTAATCCCACCAGCACTTTGGGAGGCCGAGGTGGGTGGATTACGAGGTCAGGAGATCGAGACCATCCTGGCTAACATGTTGAAATCCCATCTCTATTAAAAATACAAAAAAATTAGCTGGGCATGGTGGCGGGTGCCTGTAGTCCCAGCTGCTCAGGAGGCTGAGGCCGGAGAATGGCATGAACCCGGGAGGCGGAGCTTGCAGTGAGCTGAGATAGCGCCACTGCACTCCAGCCTGGGCAACAGAGCAAGACTCCGTCTCAAAAAACAAACAAACAAACAAACAAAAAATTAGCCAGACATGGTGACGTGTGCCTGTAGTCCCATCTCCTCCAGAGGCTGAGGTAGGAGAATTGCTTGAACCCAGGAGGCGGAGGTTGCAGTGAGCCAAGATCCCACCACTGCACTCCAGCTTGTGCAACAAAGCGAGACTCCATCTCAAAATAATAGTCATAATAAATAAAGAATAAAAATAAAAAATAGAATTCACAGCAAATACTTTTATTTTGTCCACCTGCTGTAACTGAAATGGCAAAGGACTTCCTAAGGCAGGGCTGTTCTCAAATCCATATTCTAGTTGTACAGATAATATCTGAACTTGAGTAAGTCACTTACAATGTTTGGACTTTATCTCTCAATACATAAATAGAGGTAGCAATATGTCATCTGGACAATACAGGCAACAATAGCCATCCAAAGATTAATAACAGGATTATTGCAAGGATTAAATAATGTGATGTGAATACATCTATAAACTGTGAAATGTGATATATTGTTCACAACATTAGTAACATACCTTTTTGTTCATCATTTTCTTATAGGGCAGAAATGGATACAGCATCTGAAAGCTCTCTTGATCATAAGGAATAGTAGTCATTCAGCAATTTCTGTAAGAAGAAAAATTCACAACATAGACTATTAGTGAAATGAGGTACCAGTATATAAACTTTTCTTCTCAAAACAACCGTCTTAGGTATATACAGTAGTTCCCCTTTTTCTGCAGTTTCACTTTCCATGGTTTCAGTTACCTAACATCAACCATGGTCTGAAAATATTACAGTATTTTGAGAGAGACAGAGACCACATTCATATAACTTTTATTACAGTATATTGTTATAATTGTTCTACTTTATTATTAGTGAGTGTTGTCAGTCTTTTACTTTGCCTAATTTATAAATTAAACTTAGGTATGTATGCATAGGATAGGGCTTGGTACTATCTGTGGTTTCAGGTATCCACTGGGGATCTTGGGACATATACCCTACTGATAAGGGGGACTACTGTACCACTGTTTATCACCATTTTACAGATCAGGAAACTGAGGTCACACAGCTGGCAAGTGATAGAGTTGAGACTCAAGCCTTTTCTGGTGCCAAAGCTCTAATCTGTGCTCTTAAGCACAAATGAGCCTGGTGACAAATTCTCAGACTGTGACTGAATGAGTGAGAGATGCCAGTTCTTAAACAAACACTGGGGAAAAGTTACCAGTGCAAATGAGGATTAGAAAGGAATAGTTCTTTTCCCTCCTGGATGTTTACACGGGTGGTTCACCCATTCATGGGCAGGAAAACACAGGAAATCTGGGCTGTGAGTTGTTGGGATCTAAGGGAGCCCATGATTGACTCATGTGTTGTTTCTATACTATGCTTGCCAATTATATTTTTAAACAGCAGCTACTGTTATATACTTCTTTTTCCCTCTCAGGAGTTCACAAACAAGTTTTTAATTTTAAGGTCAAATTGGAGGTCACTCTCAAGGTATGGGAAATTCCATTCCCATGGCTGCGTCTGGACACAATTTCTTTATCCCGCAGGGCATTGTGGAATGTAGAATCACAGGCTGACAGGCAACGTGAGACACAGAACAAGGCTGCAGAAATGCACTTGGTGGGGAACATTTTTCTTCTATTTCAATATTAAAATGGAAAATAGAAAATCTGGAAAATAAAAAGTGCTGTCTCTACAAATGTTTGGGGTAGAAAGAAGCACCTCACTTTCACTTACAAAATTAGCTCTTCACTTTCTCAGATGTTATTAAATCTATTATAACCTTTCATCAGCAAATAGTCGTGGGAGACTCTGAGTAACACTCGTCCTAGAAAAAGGCATGAAGACACCTGGCTTCTCTAGATTTATTAGCTCAGCTAGTATTGATGATGATGAAATTAATTCAAATTATTGATATCTTGATAACAATGGTGGCAACAGGAATGTAACCTGAGTCTTTTATAAAAAGATGTAGAGGTATACAAATTCTTTCTAACTTCCTGGGAAAAGCAGGGACTAATCAATGCCACCCGATGTTCATCATGACTCTTACAAAATAACACTCCTGACTTCTGCATAAAGAATTGCTCATTAGCTCAGCAGCCAGGTATCTAGGCAGGGCCAGTGCTCTAATCAGCAGCTTGTACTCTAAATATGGGCTTCTTTGAATACTCGTGATGCCTTGTTTAAACCACTGTCTCCCTCTTCACTTCCATACTGAACGAAGGTTAATGATATAAGCATGCTTGTTGTTGGTTGAGGCATTCAGCCCTGGTAAATAACTCTCTTGATTTTTGCTTTGGATTCACAGATCTGTGGTGTCATGCCTCATATGGACATGACTAAATGACTTTAAAAACCATGGTTGTTGAAATCCGACCCAGGCTAAGAAAAAAAAAATACTTACCAAAAAAAAAAAATAGCTCAGTGTTCTCTTTGTGAAATGCCATCTCCAATCTGCATGGAGCCGATGGTAAATTACCCACCTGTTTTCACTTACACAACATTAAAAAACACTTATACATTATTACATTCTTATATCATATTACTGAAAATGAACGCTAACACAATATGAGATAAACAGTGCTAATGAGGTAGAAGGTGGCTCCTATGCTCTCCTGATAGGATGACTATGGCCCTGATCAACTTTTGGTCATTGTATGAGACTCTTTGAACCTTGTTATCTTGACAAAGAGTAGAAAGAGGCTTTTGTTTCCAGCACCTGCTGTTTCTCCACATACTTGGTCTACTTCTCAACAAAGTTAAGCTGAATCACTGCAAGACACTGAAACTTTATTAACTCAATGGAAATCAGGTTGATTTTTTTTGTGGACAATGTAGAAATACAGTTACTATGAACACACAAATGCCTTTTTTTTATTTTAAAAGTGTAATTAGGATGTGGCCAGAATATTTATTTCTAATGAGAATAGCTTCTGTTTAGGCTAATAGAATATTCTCAAAGCATTCTTGGATTGGGACCATCTTCAGAAAACTAATGGCAGGCCACACTGTACTTTCAACAGTAATTGTCAGCTGCACAAACAAAATCCATACTTTCCTTAAGAGAAAATTATACAATTACCATGGGAACAAAAGCCTCATTTTGTTTAATTTGCTTCATGTTTACCAAAATGTATTGGTTATACCACCAGCTCCACCATCCCCCAACCAAACCCCGTGAAAAAATATATTAGAGGACCATCAGAGTTCTGTTTCAGTAAGCTTTGTTTAAACAAGTGCTTTGGTGTGTTTTTCCACTGTCGGAGGAGGTTGCAGGAAGCATGGGTGACTGACCATGAAACTTCGTGCCTTGTCTTAGAACTAAGATTCCACCAGATGGCTGGGAAGATGGTCTGCAGGTCCACAGGCTGTAGAAAGAGCAGGACGGCCCTGGCAGATAGGTGGGTTCTGCCTCCTTGAGATATATATATTTATGTATATGTATATATATATGTGTGTGTATGTGTGTGTATATATATATGTGTATGTGTATATATATGTGTGTGTGCATGTGTGTCTGCATGTGTGTGAGTGTGCTCGAATCCTATTTTCTTCTTTGAGGGAGCCCCCCAAAATTCATCACCACAGTATCAAGGATTAGAGCAACTGATCAAATTTTGGACTTGTTCCATGTTGTTTCTAATTGAAGTGGCCATAGGAATCTCCAGAAGTTATCTGAGAATTACAAGAAAGTCACTACAAGGTGTAAGCCTCCAGAAGGTTGCAAGCTAGGCTTTACAACACCCTAAATTCCATGATCACTTCCTCTAAAAAGTGCTAGCAGATCCTTCTGTGAGTTCCATCAGGATTGGCTGTTCACGTATTTATGAAAGCATTTACTTGATTCTGCCTAAAATTATGGATTTTTATATATCCTTCTCACCCACTAGACTATTTATTATGTGCCCACGAAAGGTAGGTCAGTGCTAGATACCCATTAAATATTGGTAGCTGTTGACTGGTGATTCCCTGAAAAAATACCAAAATAACCCATGATCAAGCAAAGCTGAGTCTTAGTAGCGTCTCTGAGCAGGAAGGACAAAAGTGAGAAATGTATGAGGTTTTGGGGGTCAGAGGCGGGTATGTGAGTGTATTGACATGGAGGGGATTGGCTGGGGAGGGTGATCTAATTGCAGTTGGGCAGGCTTGGGGATGTAATCATTTAGGATTGGTGGACATAGACGGTAAGAATTTCTGGGACAATATTGAGTAAATATTTGTTTGATGAACCCTGAGAATGAGGTACTTACTCTAATAAGGGCTAATTGAGGAGGCTAGTAGTCTATCATTTGGGGGGAAAAAAAAGGATTTTGGAGAAATATTTGAAAGAAACACTAAAATTACTGACAACTTTGTCTTCCTAGGCAAGAATTTCCAGGAATAGTAAAGTCAGGTTAATTTAGACAGTGAGCTTGTGATATCAGATGGTTTAAGCTCTCGCTATATATTTGGAAGATTGCACTTAAAATTGATTTTTCTTCTTTTTTTCTAACTTTAAAATTTTGGTTTCACCAAACTATAGAGGCTTAGCTCCTTAAAAGAAAAAAAAAAAAAAAAAGACAAGCAAATATCATCATGATTGTCAAAAGAAGATACTTTCTTTGTCTAAACTTAGATTTTCTAGAAGAAAACAAGATGACAAAATATAAATGTAAGATAGAAAATAGGAGCAATGAGGTGAAACGAACAATAAAATGGGCCATGTTTGGGGTCATTGTCCTAAAAATGTCCTTGATTATGTCAATTTAAATAATATTATGATTTTTTCCATAAAGAAGTAGTGCTAATTGAACCACCAACTTAAAAATGAACAGCAGAGAACATTAGAAGACCTACATAAAGTATCATAAAGAAATTCAGGGAGTGGCAAAGCAAACAAACAAGTAAACAACCCAACTCTACATATACACCACTTTGGAAGTCTTCTTGTTTGGAAGTGACTAAGGGCTGGCTTATAGTAAGGACTCAGTTAATGATTAATAAATAATTGGTTTTTGAAGCATGGACTTCATGTCAATACGTGAAGCATGACTTAAGTCAATACAAATCACTTTTGATGCTTAGAAATGCCACATCATGCTTCTGAAAGGATTTGTTGTAAGTCTGTAGGGACTACGTGCAATTATATGAGGTGTCTCACGGAGAAGAAAGACAAAGACATTGTTCCTTTTCTTCTTCTGGTCTGGCAGTCAGTGTAAAAATTAGAATTTCCACCGTTATAGGATCAGTTAGGCCAGGAAAGGCCTGACTAGGAGTTTGGTTAAAATTGATTTCAGTCTGATCCCAGCACTTTGGGAGGCCGAGGCGGGAGAATCACCTGAGGTCAGGAGTTCGAGGCCAGCCTGACCAACATGGTGATACCCCGTCTCTACTAAAATTACAAAAATTAGCTGGGTGTGGTGGTGGGCACCTGTAATCCCAGCTACTCAGGAGGCTGAGGCAGGAGAATTGTTTGAACCTGGGAGGTGGAGGTTGCAGTGAGCTGAGATCCTGCCATTACACTCCAGCCTGGGCAACAGGGCGAGACTGTGTCTCAAAAACAAAAAACAAAAAACTGATCTCAGAAAGGCTCACAGGGACTGAACAGCAAGGGGTCATAGGTAAAAGTAGGAACCAGGCACTTCATTCTAAAGAGTAAGACTGGAAGGATCTCAGAGATAGTCCAGGCAGGGGAAACCAGTAGTAGTGAGATTGGACCAGGCAAATAGACCAGCCCTGAGATGTGGGGAAGAAGCAGACAGAGAAGGTCGTTGGACAATGGAGATCATGATCCCAAAGCCAAGGGTTTTAGGAACCAGGAAATCAGGAATAGAAGAAACAGGGAGAAATAAGAGCTTAGAAATATAGGTAAGCAGAGACTAGAAAATGAGGTTTGGAGCTCAGGCAGCATCTGTGTAGAAGCCTTGGGGTCCCATCATCAGAGCTGTCTGAATCTGCAACTTCAGGGAGAAGTTGGGGCTCCTTGCATATTTCTTTCTGTGGGGCAGGAGCTAGAGACAAAGGTTCTCAAGAAAGTTCTGTGTCAGACAAGGCCTCCAGGAGAACAGCTTTCTGGTTCCCATTGGATTTGTTTGGCCCTGCCCCTCCATATGATAGTTTGGATTCTCCA
Source organism: Pongo pygmaeus (assembly GCF_028885625.2). NCBI lineage: Eukaryota > Metazoa > Chordata > Mammalia > Primates > Hominidae > Pongo > Pongo pygmaeus. Next base: position 39,931,998 of record NC_072390.2, on the reverse strand, counting down.
AGAAGCAGGTGCTGAGATAGAGTTAAAAGTATGAATGGTTTATTGTGGAATAACACACAAGAAAGGCAAAGGGGAGGAAGCAGGATTGGGCAGGAGGACCCTTTGGTTCATGGACAATAAGTCTCTGCCAGCCCACAGGGGAGCTCCAGAGCAAAGATTGACCATTAGAAGAGTTCCACATTGGGCTGAAGTGACCAGGCCCTTGCAGTGAGGCTTCACTCAGTCATTAGCTGGAGCCCTCTTCAAAAGCTGAGGTAGATCCTCAAGGTGCTACCATTTTGAAGCTGTCAGCTAACCGCACTCATTAATGCAAGTCTTTCTAGAAGGTGCATCTAAGCAGCATGTCTGCCACAGTCCACTCCTTGCACCACATGGATACTCTTTCAAGGAGTAGAACCTCCAGGGTTCTGGTGGGCCCCTATTCCTAATGGGAAACTTAAGGGAGGGAGGTTTATGGGATGCACCCACTGCTGCAGTCTGCCTCAAGGCCATGACTATACTCATGGCATCCCTCACTCACAGATAAGTCCACTCTCCCTTATAAAATTCCCCTCACCTTCAGCTACTATCCCTGCTGATTCCATGTAGCTTACATGCTGGTTTGACCAAATCCTCATACCTAAGTGGTCCAAGCCTTCTGTAATCATGCCATCTTCAGGCCAAGGTAACTGCACTTATTCAGTTATAGCTGCAATTGAACAAGGGAGTACCAAGAAGCACCCAGGTGGGCCACCTGAGTTTCACACATACATCCATCTGATCCCATTGTGTAACATTAGTCCCACTTTTCCTACTGATTGGAATCAATTATCCCTCATAGAATGGTGACTCCTCTTCTTGCCTGCTGACCCCTGGACACAAGGAAGCCAAAGTGCCCAGGCAACAATCATGGACTTTTGCTTTGTTCCCTGGTAAGAGTAGACTTCTTTGGAAATGAAAGTCTACAACTCAACAAAGCCTCTGGTTGCAGGGCAGAAAGGACAATTTCTCCCCATGGGTCATTGGAAATGATGCTAGATGGGGCCACTCCTGCTTTAATTCCTGGATTCCAGACCCATGTATTCTTCCAGGCCCTTGTATTCTTCCTAGTGAGGAGACTGGGCCATTTAAAGTTTCTGATTTAGTGCATATACCATGCTCTGGAGGATGGGGCCTCATTCTCACGAGTTATTACCACCGTGATGGCATTTCACTTGCACCTTCAGCCCACCATGACAACAGCCATCTGGCCAGTAGCTTCTGAGTAGCACAGTGATGGCACCGCTTGTGGCTCCCATTGTTACGGGCCCACTCCTGTACCTCTATTGATGTAATGGGTTGAGGGCCGAGAAGGGACTAGCATGGAGGTGGGCAAGCTGTCTGCTCATTTCTGAATTTTGCCACCTGGAGAAGATTGTGACACACTCCAAACCTGAAACAGCCTACAGCTGGAGACTGTCTGCCCATTATGCTCCTTGAAACTGGATAGGGAGTCCTGCCTTGAAAGGTTGTCTCAGCAGCTCTTTGTCAGCTACACCAGGGACGGCCTGGCTGTGTCATACATGCACAGAATGATAGAAAAAGTTGGAACACCCATCAAGGTAGAAGGAATTTGTTTGCTTTTGCATAAACTTAATAAAGAAATGAAGGAAAAAAATTTTTAGATGTAGTTTTTAATGAAGAAATGAGAGTTTTGCTTTTCTCTGTGTTGTAAATTAATTTGTCGTAATAAAGAGAAGTCAGAAATCCTTACTTCAATCTACAATGCTCTCTGCTCCCTAACTTTCTATGTGGGATAGGTACTTATGATTTTATACCCTTGACAAAAGGTTGTTTATGTTCATTCATCTAATTTGAGGAATAGGAGAAGGAGACAGGGCCATCAGGGCAGGAGCTAATATTTCTTACTAGGGACTTCACATCATACTTTTGTTTATTTCTCATATCAATACTGTAGACGTATTAATACGTGCTATACGTGTACATTCTGTAGATGGAGAAAATGAGGCCAAGGAACGTGAAGTGACTACCTCGTCCTATAAAATTTAGTTTAGTTTTCTTCTTCAATAGGTTACATCTGAATCCTCTATCTCTCTATGATCACATAACACCCAACTTATTTCTAGTTTAGCTTTTGGCATGTTATATTAAAGTTATTTGTGTGCTTTTCCATCCCACTAGCTAGGGAGCTCCTTGTGGTAGTGACTGTCTCCCCAATGCCTAATATGTCTGGCACGTGGTAAAAAAGTGACTATGCTAAAATTTGGACCCAGAATTTTATGCTACAAAGCTGCTGTTTCTCTCTCTGCTCTGGTATTTTCTTTTAGGGGTATATGTATGAATATGTATGCATGTATATGCACTTATGAGTACACATGAATAATGGTGTCTGGATGTCTATAGACAGATAAAATTGTGTATGTATGTCTATAGATACAGATATATAGATGAAGAACAGAAAATGACAGGCTCCAGACAGGTGACAGAAAAGGGGGCAGATGTCTTTAGCATTTGTTGAGGTGGGCTTGTTACTTTCACCTTCCCAAACATGGGCTTTGCCGGTCAATGTCATTGACATTTGGCTTTGCCTGTGGATAGCAGCAACCTCCCCTGGCTCATCTCTTTGTGTAATGGGCTGAGGGCTGAGAAGGGACTAGCACGTGGGTGGGCGAGCTGTCTGCTCATTTCTGAAGTTTGCCTCCTGGTTGTCACTGTTACACCTTTGAGCTGCCCATAAGCTCCCAGGGAGGCTAAGCAATGGTAGCTTAATTACAGAGGCTGTTATTTACTAGGGCCTCAGCTGAATCCATCAAACTAACTTCACTTTAACCTAAGCCAGATTTGATTATGAAGCCTATTTATCGAGTCTTTCCCCCTTTGGCTGTGTGTGTTTTGATTTAGGTACACAGACTTACCTATTTGAAAAGTAGCTCTGTTCTGACACATTTTATATTTTTTAAAGTAATATTGCATGTAACATAATTTTTGGGGAAAATACACATTCAACACAAACAAACAAACAATAAGAAAAAGGCCTTTGAATTTAGAATAATGGATACCTGCAAGGCAGCAACTTGCTTGAGAGATTTTGCTCAAGTAACTTATAACTATCAGTAGAAACCCCCAGGGATTTACGGCTGTTTCTGCAGAAGCTGTTTGCAGTGGAATAAACAGACAAGTGCTCTATATATCATTTTAAGTAAGACAAATAAAGCTCTGTTTCCACCTTACAACGATGTCATTGTCAGTTATATAAAAATAATTCTGTGTGACTTTTTATGAATTCTTCCCCTGTGCAGAAATACAATGGCCTAATTTTCCACTCCCTGTATTATAAATAAATGGCCTTCTTCAGCAATCTCAGGTCCATCCAAACTATCTCATCCTGAGCAAAGGGCATCTTTCCTACCACTAAGTGCCCACCTGTGGAAAGTGGGAGTCATTGTCCATCTTTGGACATTTGGGGTGCTCCAATCTTGTTACCTGCCACCTTCCCACCGCAGCCAATGGCAGATCTGTAAAACAAGCCAAGTAAAACAAGCTCTAAGGCCATGACAGGTGCAGAGAGAAACTGAGCCATCCATGGACTTGCCCCTTGTTTAAAATACAAGAGAAATAGAATCACCAATTAATCAGCATAGAGGACTTAAATATAAAAAATGTGTTTTGTTTGTTCAAGTTTTTATCTGGGATTGGTTTACATGGAGAGAAGCAAGAACTGGCACAACAACTTCAAGTTATTTTGAAAAATAGACGAAAAGCATTGATTCACAATTTGAATTTTTTAAAAGAAAGAAGTAATATGCCTATTCATTGCTTTCATTCTCTTTTAAAAACCACTTTAGTAGCTTTGTTGAGGTATAGTTGACATGTAAAAAACTGCACTTATTTAAAGTATACAATTTCATAAGTTTTGACGTATGCAAATACCTGTGAACTCATCACTGCAGTCAAGATGAAGGACATATCCATCGCCCCTAAAAGTTCTTCATGTCTCTTTGTAATCTCTTCTTTCCACTTTTTCTTGACTACAACACCCGTCCACACCAATCCCCAGACAACTCATCAATCGGCCTTCTGTCACTATCAATTCGTTTGCATTTTCTAGAATTTTACATAATTGGAATCATATAGTAGGTTGAGATTAACATATCGATCAACTTGGGGTAAATTGACATTTTAAAATATTGTGCTTTCTGATGCAGAACAAAATAGATCTCTCCATTGAGTTAGATCTTCTTTACATTTTTTTCTGCATTCTTCTGTATGGGTGTACAGGTCTTTATATCTTTTGTCAGACCAGTCCTTTAATTATAAATTTAAACATCAGACCTGTAATTATAAATTGTAAGAACGTAATAATTCTTGATGTTGTTGTAAGTTGTAATTTTAAAGCTTCAGTTTCCAATAGGTTCTCTCTTGTATATAGAAACGCAATTTATTTTTGTATATTCATGTTTAATCCTTTAACCTTGCTAAGCTTACTTATTAGGTCTAGTAGCTTTATTGCACATCCTATTAGATTTCCTGCAGAGCCCATCATGTCCTCTAAGAAGAAAGACAGTATGATTTTTCCTTCCTAATCTGGGTGCCTTTTATTCCTTTCTATTTCTTGCTTCGAACTATCTAGAACCTCCGGAATGTTAAATAGACTGGGTTGGAGAAGACTTTATGAACTTTGTGAGTTTAGGGGGAGACATTCAGTCTTTCCCTATTAAGCATGAGATAAATATCCTTAATCAAGTTGAGAAATTCACTTTTATTCTTGTTTTGCTGAGTATTGTTTATCAGGGATGAATAATCCTGGATTTTCTTTTTCTTTTTTACTTTGTTAATAGAGTGACTTAGATAGATTGATTTTCAAATGTTAAACCCATCCTTCATTTCTTGGATAAGCCCGTTTGGTCATATGTACTATCTTTTTTACATATTGCTTGATTAAATTAGCTAAAATTTTATTTAGAATTTTTGCATGTATATTCATGAGGTATATCAGTGTACAGTTTCTTTTCTTATGATATCTTTGGTTTTGTTATCAGAATAAAGCCAGTCTCATCAAATGAAATGGGCAATATTCTCTGCTTTTTAATATTCTGGAGGAAAAAACAATATTATTTCTATTTTGAATATTTGGTAGAAGTCAGTAGTGAAGTCACCTGGATCTGAAGTTTTCTTTGTGGATGTTTTTAAAAATACAAATACAATTTTGTTAGTATATAGACAGGGTTTTAAGTTACCTATTTCTTCTTGAATGGTGTTTGGTATTTTGTTTCTTTCAAGTAAATGTGGCTATTTTCTTTAAAGTTGTCAAATTTATTGGCATAAAGTTATATATAATGTTTCCTTCATATTTGTAGACTGTCTAGTCGTGCCACCTCTTTCAATCTTTATATCGATAATTTGTGTGTTCTCTCTATTTTGAAAATCAATCTAGCTGGAGGGTTATCAATTTTATTGATCTTAAAGACAAACTTTTGGCTTCATATTTTCTCTATTGATTTTCTATTTCCTTATGCACTGCTGTCCACAGTGAGCTTTATGATTTTCTTTCTTCTACTTACTTTGAGTATAATTTAGTCACGTTTTTCTATTTCTTAAGGTAAAAACGGTGGTCAAATATTTTTGTACCCCCCTTTCTTCAAAAACTTTAATTATACATATATTAGGCTGCTAGTAGTTCTTGAACAAATCATTGGTACTCTGTTCATTTTTTGAAATTATCTTTTCTTTGTTTGATTTTTTAAATGTTTCTCAAATTCACTAATCTTTTCTTCTTCACTGTCTAATATGAAGTTAATCTCATTTGATGTATTTTTATTCCCACATATTGTACTTTTCATCTCTAATAGGTTGATTTGGTTATTATTTTATCTCTACATTGTCTCTCCTTAACCTTTTAAATATATGGAATACGGTCTTTAAAACTGCTTTAATTGTTGTCATCTGCAAATTCCAACATTTCTGTCAGTTCAGAGTCTCTCTCAATTGATTGATCTAGCCCCTAATAATGATTCATATTTTCCTGCATCTCTGCATGACTGGTAATTTTCTATTTGATGCCAGATATTGTGAATTTTATCTCTTTGAATAAGAGATTATTTAAATTCCTAAAAATATTATTGATATTTGTTCTGGGCTATGGTTAATTTGCTTAGAAAAAGTTAATCCTCTCAGAGCTTGATTTTCAGATTTGTTAGCTAAGGAGAGAGTTGTACTCAATCTAGGGCTAACCAATCCTCACCACCCAGGCAAGACTTTTCTGAGTACTCTACCCATTGTCTTGTGAATCTGGAGGTTTTCCAGCCTGGCTGCAGGATCAGGCACTACTTCCAGCCCTTGTGAGCTCTGGGCACTGTTACCTCTAATCCTTTCAAGTTCATTACCCTGCTACCAGCAGACTCCTTATGTGTTTGTAATGATCGGTACTCACCTGGATACTCAAGGCGGACCCTCTACAGATCTCCAGACCTCTCTCTGCTCAGCTTTCTCCTGTTTGTTACTCTTTCCTGGGAACTTAGATTTGTTGGTCTTCCTGGTCTCAGTTGCCTCTTTTCAATTTAGGGAATCTGCAGAACTCTACCACAATTCTTCCCTCTGCTGTGGCCCTGAAACTCTCTCAAGACAATAAGCTGAGGCGATCTCAGGGCTCATTGTTTGCCATCTCTCAAAGATACTGTCTTTTTTGACTGATGTACAGTGTTTTACAAACTAACATTTAGTGTATTTTGTCTATGTTTGGGTTGTTTCAGGGTAAAATAAATCTTGGTTACTCATCTTGTTCAGAAATGTAAATCCAATGTGTTTTTCTCCTTTTGCTATTTTTTTTTTCTGCCTATGTGTGCTGTGTGAATACAAAAACTTTAGCACTGTTGCAGTCCCATGGTCGTGCCCAATATCCTGCCTGTGGGAAGGGGAGGAAGCTGAGAGGTTAATTAGAAGGAAGATTTGCTTCAAGTGGTGCCATTGCAGCATCCTGGAGGGTCACATAGGCTTTCTCCTCAGTAATCACCCATCATTCACCTGTTTAGTAGTTCTTCCAAGATGTGAAATGTCAATCTGCCATCTAAGTGACTCCTGCAAAACAAGTGACCCTGCATGGAGCGGTGATCATGAAAACCAATCACAGCAAATGGCCCGTCTACACAGACCTGGAATAAGAGACCTACAGATCACGTGTGTGGACTGGAGTTGACATTTGAAATAGTTTCTAACCAATCTTGCATAAATCTCATTCCTGCTACTTTTCTCCTTGTCAACTTTGTGTGAAAGAATGAAGGAAGGAAGCAGAGAAGAAATACAGGAAGAAAGGAAAGAAGATAAGGAAGGAAAGACTATAGTGTACTATGTATAAAACTATTACTGAGATCCACTTGTTATGGTACTTAAAATACCTTATGGATGTAAAAACTCTGAACTTTGAATTCATTGACTCAATATTACCTACTTGCCATGTCTGTTCTGAAAATTCTAGAATTTAAAATCAGGGCTGGGGGGAAGGTAAAAGTTAAAGAGGCTCTAAAAAAGAATTACTTCTTACCACAAGCAGATTGATCACTTGACAAACTATCCCAGGGTAAGAAATGAAAAAACAAAACTTCATACCAAAGTGATTTGTTTCTATCATCCAACATATTTCTCAGCCACTGCCTTTCACAACTGATTGTGATCCTGAATTACAATCAATAAATCCATGTGGTAATTTTGTCTCAAGTAATCACAAAATGTAAACCCATCTGTGCACTCATGTCTAGTATGACATTTTATTACAGTTTATCAATGTCTTCATCTTTGAATGGTGTGATGCAGGGGTTCTCAACTGAACACTATTGGTGTGTTGGACAAGATAATCCTGTGTGTGGCAGGGTGATCACATTGTTGGATAGTTAACAATATCCTGGCCTCCACTTTCTTGATGCCAGTGGCACTCCAGCAGTGTGGATTATAAAAAATATCTCCAGTTATTGACAAATGTCTCCTGGGGAGGGGCTAGCAAAACTGCCACAGCTGAGAACCACTGGTGTAATGGAACAGACAGGCCTGTTATACCAGAGTATGAATAAGAACTCTCCCACATGCTTGTTGCAGAAACTTGAGTAGATTACTGATCCTCTTTGACCATTAATTTCTGTGAAAATTAAATGAAATCAGGTATAAAAAGTGAATAGCAAACTCTGTGTGTGGCTTATCATAGAAACTCAACAATTTGAATTCCCCTTCCCCCATTCTGTATGCATTCATCTAAGACAGTAATGGTAGATTTTGATTATAAACTTGTGGAAGACAGAAAGCATTTAGCATGGTGCCTAAGTGCTTAACAAATACTTTTAGTGATGATATGTACATTTGCTAAAGATAATTCGAATGCCTTCTTGATTCTCCATACTATATGGAGACATGCCTATTTTCTTATCAATTTAAAGAAGGTTTTCATACAACTCTTTAACTTTCTCTTGCAAAGTTGAAAGGAAGAATTGATATTCAGAGTTCACAAAAATATAGTGTAGCCGTTTGATAACAGTGCTCTGTAAGAAACAGAAAACCAAAAGAAAATTATATAACAAGAGAATGTGCATGGCATGGTTTTAAACATTAACTCCTTCTTTTGAAAGTGTAGTAAGAACATGTAATTTATATTGTATCCAGCCTGTTCAAAGGGACGCTTTCCAGATACTATGATTTTGCTTTATATTCTGTGCTATCTGTTTTGACTTTATAACCATTATGAATAGCTATTAGTAAGAAAGAAGATGTCTCAGGTATTAAAATGATGGGTAGAAAGTACAATGATTTCTTCTTGCTGAGCATATTTTTACTACGAGTTAATACCAGTTCAAATGTGATGCCAATTCTCACAGCTTTAGTTATCATGGAGAATTTTGCAGCCATCTCGGGATATGAGTAAAAACATTTTTAGTCAGAAATTTCACTCTTAACTGGAGAGCATAATGTGGCAATATTCACTTTGGGGAGTTTTAGTAGGTGGCAAAAAATGAAATCTATTTAGATATTAAGAGAAACACAGGCCTGTATAACGTGGTTAAGAATAATTGGGATCCAATTATTCAAAGCTTCAAAGAGGACTTTGACAAGTGGAATTCCCCAAATTTACATTCGTGGGGTAAAGCTGGTATGGTAAAATGATTCCAGCACCATAGTTTGATTTCCTGCCTCCCTTGGTCCCTCTGGGAGATACTTTTCAGTAAATTGGAGAAATTTATTTCTGCATTTACATGAAAAAAATGAAAGGCAAAACTGAGTACTTCTGAAGGAAGTGCTAAGTTGGAGCCAGGAGAGAGAGAGAGAGACTTGGTAAATTCCAGAGACCATTTTCTGTAGCATATAAATTTTTTCGTAAGTGGCTTATAGCAATAAACTTTTATTTTCCCATGCGTGGCTTTGTAATGTGTTGACTCGGCTAAGCTGAACTACATTTCCCAGAATTCCATTCCCTGTATGTTCCTGGTTAGGATGGGCATAGGAACAACTTGTGCAAGATCTGGAAGGTGGAAGTGGAGCGGAGCCGTGTTATCCTTGGAAGGGCCGTGGAGGCTGGACTCTGTTGTGGCTCATACATATTTTCACAGATCTGCTCGCTCACTATACTGACTGGGTCCAAAGCTCCGGTCCCTGGAATTGCTTCCTTCAGCTTTACAAAGCCTGGTCCAGGAGTGAGCGTGGCTCTGCAGCAAGAACACCAGCCTCTCTTCAGAGCAGCCTCGGCCACAAGGGTGGAGGCTTAGAGATAGGATGGAAAGGGGCCAATGTGTTTCAGGGACAGACAGATGCACACTCCCGTGGGGTCCTTATGAGTTTCAGTTTTCCCTGCTCTTCTCGACTTCCTGCCCATCTTCGGATCCTGACCAGCTGTCTTGTGACTTCAGGTTCAGCATCCCTCCTAAGAAACAGACAAACGGAACTCCCTTACCAGTGTCCGTAGTTGTATAAGATTCGATCCCAATGTTTAAATTGATACATAATACTTATGTATCAATACCAGCATACAATGTGTAAGTGATCAAATCTGGGCAACCAGAATATCCATCACCTCAAACGTTTATTATTGCTTTGTGTTGAGAACATTACGAATCTTTTCTAGCTATTTTGAAATGTACAATAAATTGTTGATAACTGTAGTCATCCTACTGTGCTATCGAACACGAACTTATTTAATCTCTCTAACTACATTTGTACCCATTAACCAACCTCTCTTCGTGCCCACCTCCCACCCTTCCCAGCCTCAGTAGCCACCATTCTACTCTCTACTTCCATGAGATCAACTTTTTTTTTTTTTAATCTCCCACATGTGAGAGAGAACATGTGATATGGTTTATTTCTCTTAATGTATTACTTTTAAAATTCTAAAACATTTTCTCTATTTAGAAGTCTCACCAGACTATAGCAACATCCAGTTGTACATTTCAACCACTTTCACGATCCGGGCAATTTACCATAGATAAATCAGTTATCCATCAGATTGTTGGTTGTTGTTCTGCTTGGAATGATTAAATTGATTTGAATTATCTAAAAAACATGAATACAAGCAAGTTAGCATATATAAAGAGGAGGAGTAAAGGAGCTACTACTATCATTCATTTATACTAGTTGCTGCCCAGGTACTCTTCTAAGTACTTTAAATATGCTATCTTATTAAAATTCCCATTCTATATATAAGAAAACTGATATTTGGAAAGATTAAAGCACCCTCCTTACCTCACACAACTGGCATATGCTTGGGTCAAAAATGAGAAAGAGGTTCTGCCTGATGCCTAGGTTTTTAATGCAGACCATCATAACTATTCATTAAGTCATGTTGGTATAAATAACTTAGTTGGATGGACTCGTGTAGCTAAATTTAAAAAATATTTGGGAAATATGAGGATTAATATAGAGGGGTTACAAGTACAGATTTTATTTTATCATTGTTTAAAAAAACTACCATTTAATAAGCATATGTTATTTAATTCTCACAACAATTCCTTGAAGTAGGAATTTACATACCCCTTTACCGATGGGGAATCTGAAAATCACAGAGGTTAAACATTGACCCCAAATCACACAACCAGAAGGGATGGAGCTAGGGTCCCAGTGTGAGCAGCCTGGCTTTGTAGCCCATCTCTTTCCAGGGAGTTTTCATTCCCTCACACATTCCAGGAGGAGTGGAGATTGTGGCAAACCCATCGTGTATCTTTCCTCCCTATCCCAATCCCTCTCTTTAGTTCAATCGCCAAGAAAGTAACGGCCATGAGAGGAAAAGTAGAAAAGCGGGCGGGAGCCAGCCTGTGGCTGCAACATGTGGGCAGGGCCACTGGCTGATTGTGGGAATGCATGTACATTACATCAGCCTCAGGATGGTTTCTGCTGGGGAGTTCATTTTCTTATTCTCTCAATGCCTCTGATGTAGCCTTCCTGAAATATTGCATCTTCCATGGTTCCACCTAGGCTTGGGCCCTTGGGCACTGAGCACTGAGTCCTCACACCTGATTGGGGGCAACTGTCCTGAGAAATCTCACTCTGGAGGTGGCTCTGCTCATTCATTCAGGAATGTTCCCAGGCCTTTGAAGGAATAAGAAAAGATCGGTTTTAATCAAGGGGGATTAAAATTAGGTGTAGTCTCTAGTTCTTATAGTGGGATTTGTTGTTCTGTTTGTATTTGTTGGTTTTATTTTTTGAAGATGATGCTCCACCAGCCAGCCTCATCATTACTCACTCTATACCTAAACTCACAGTTTCTTTAGTAAACTTGGAGACTGAATGACAGAGTTAGAACGAATGGGAGACACCCATAGTAGGCTAGGTCTCTTTTGCTGTTTAGGAAACTCAAGGATGGGTAATTTGAACTGACTAGCAAAGCAGCTACAGCAGGGTCCACACCAGCACTATTTTCTCTCTCTCAGGATCCACAGCCTGGCCTCGCAGGTTCCACTGATACCCAGCACGCCTGGGCCTGGGCTTTCCCTGTGGCAGGTGCCCAGCTGAGGCCTATGTTCCTGAGGTACATTCCAGAAAATAATTTTTAATGTTCATTTTTATTTTAAGACACTTTGCAGCATTTAGTAAAAATCTATACATATATATGTAGAAAATGTACCCTTCATCTTAATATTTAAGAGGAAAAAAATCAAATAGTCTGTTCTGACCTCCCTGAGGAATGGGATTTGACAGAATTGAGCAATCTCTGTACTGTCAGAACTGATAGTCAAGGTCTCTCATGTATAACCATGTATCTCTCTTACATAACCATTTATTGATGTCCCTTTTTTGTCTTTTTTTTTAAATTGAGATATAATTCACATAACATAAAATTCACCTTTTTAAAAAAGTGTCCACTTCAGTGTCTTTTAGTATGTTCACAGAGGTGTGCAACCATCTCCACTTCCTTGTTCCAGAACATCTTCATTACCCCCAAAATAAACCCTATGTCCATCCTACGTCCATTTGTAGTCATTCTTATTCCACTCTCTCCCAAGACCCTGGCAACACCAGTCTACTTTCTGTCTACAGATTAGCCAATTCTAGATGTTTTATATAAATGAAGTTGTATAATGTGTGGCCATCGTGACTGTATTCTTTACAGAGAACGATTTTTTTTTTTTTTTTTGAGACAGAGTTTTGCTCTTGTTGCCCAGGCTGGAGTGCAATGGAGCGATCTCGGCTCACAGCAACCTCCGCCTCCTGGGTTCAAGCGATTCTCTTGCCTCAGCCTCCCGAGTAGCTGGGATTACAGGCATGCGCCACCACGCCAGGCTAATTTTGTATTTTTAGTAGAGGCAGGGTTTCTCCATGTTGGTCAGGCTGGTCTCGAACTCCCGACCTCAGGTGATCCACCTGCCTCAGCCTCCCAAAGTGCTGGAATTACAGACATGAGTCACCGTGCCCATCTTAGCATGACATTTTTAATATTCATCCTGTTGTAACATTTATCAATACTTCATTAGTCTATCTATCTGTCTTCTATCTGCTATTTTTTAAACAGATTTATTAAGATATAATTTCATACCATTTAATTTATTAGTTTAAAGTGTACAATTTAATGGCTTTTAGTGTGTTCACAGACACATCACCATAGTCAATTTTAGAACATTTTCCATCACCTACAAAAGAAAGCCCACACTATGTAGCTATTATCCCATTATCTGTTACCTCCTCTGGTCCCCACCCCCTCCATCCCACCCCTCCACTCTAGACAACCACTAAGGTACTTTCTGTTTCATAGATTTTTCTGTTCTGGACTTACATGTGAATTGAATCATATAGTATGTGGTTTTTTGTGATTGGCCTCTGTCACTTAATATAATGTTTTCAAGGTTCATCTATGTTGTAGGATGTATCAGTACTTCATTCCTGTTTATGGCTGAATAATATTCCTTTCTATGGACATACTGCATTTTGTTTATCGCCTACTTAAGTGGTGGACATTTGAATTGTTTCCTTTTTTGGCTGATATGAATCATGCCACTATAAGTGTTCATATGGAAGTTTTTGTATAGACATGTTTTCATTTCTCTTGGGTGTATACCTAGGAGTGGAATTGCTGCATTGATAAACATACATGATAAACATACAGTTTAAAATTTTGAAGAGCTGTCAAAATGTTTTCCAAAGCAGCTGCATCATTTTACATTCTCACCAGCAATGTATTAGGGCTACAATTTCTCCACATCCTAGCCAACACTCAGCATTGTCTGTCTTTTTTATTATAGCCATCTAGTGAGTGTGAATTGTGGTTTTGATTTGTATTTCCTTAACAGCTAATGATGTTGAGCATTTTTTCATGGGCTTAATTGGGCATTTATATATCTTCTTTGAAGAAATGTCTATTCAAATATCATAATTTACTTGGCTTATTTGTTGTTTTTTGTGCTGAATTGTTAAAGTTCTTTATGTATTCTACATACTAGTCCTTTTTCAGATAGATGATTTGCAAATATATTCTGCTATTCTGTGGATTGTCTTTTTACTTTCTAATTGACGTCTTTTAAAATATGATAGTTTTAAATTTTGATGAAATCCAATGTAATTATATATTTTTTGTGGCTTATACTTTTGGTGTCATATCTAAGAAACCCTTGCCTAATCCAAAGTTACAAAGAACTATGCCCATGTTTTTTTCTAAGAATTTTATAGTTTTAGCTCTTATATCTAGGCTTTTGAACTATTTTAGTTTTCATATGTGATGTGAGGTAGGGCTCCAAATTTATTCTTTTGTATATGGATATCTAGTTGTCCAAGGACCAGTTGTTGAAAAGACTATATACTATCCCCCATTGAATTGACTTGGCATGTTTATTGAAAATCTATTGACCATTAATATGAGAGCCTATTTATGAATTTTCTATTCTAATCCATGATTTATATCATTGTGACAGTATCGTACTATCTTTATTGGTGTAAGTGTGTAGTAATTTTTGGAATAGGAAAGTATGAGTTCTTTAGCTTTGTTCTTCCTTCTCAAGGTTGTTTTGGCGATTTGGGGTCCCTTACATATCCATATGAATTTTAGGACAAGCTAGTCAAATTTTTTTAAAGGCAGCTGAAATTTTGAAAGTGATTGCAATCAATCGCTAGATTAATTTGGGAAGTATTGCCATCTTAACAAGTCTTCCAGTCAATGAACATGGGATGTCCTTCCATTTATTTAAGTCTTCTTTAATTTTGTTTGTTTGTTTATTTGTTTGTTTTTAGAGGGATGGAGTCTTGCTCTGTCACCCAGGCTGGAGTGCAATGTCATGATCATAGTTCACTGCAGCCTCAAACTCCCAGGCTCAAGTGATCCTTCAACTTCAGCCTCCTGAGTAGCTGGGACTAAACATTTGCACCACCATGGTGGGCTAATTTTTTAAATTACCTTTTTAGAGACAAGGTCTCACTATGTTGCTCAGACTAGTCTTGAACTTCTAGCTATCCTCCCACCTCAGCCTTCCAAGTAGCTGGGATTGCAGGTGCAAGCCACTGCACCCGGCTTCTAATTTTTTTCACTGATATTTTGTAATTTTCAGTGTATGAGTCTTTCCCTTCTTTTGTCAAATTTACTCCTAAGTATCTTATTTTTGATGATATTGTACATGAAATTGTTTTCTTAATTTCATTCTCAGATTGTTCATATAGATGTCTCATTCTAATGAGACAGACTTTCTGCCTCACCACACCCAACTGTTAGTTTTCTGTAGTATCATAGATGCAAATAACTAGGGAATGGAATTATCCCTTAGTGTAATCATTTATACCTTTCTCTTCTGTAGATTTTTTTCCCCTGTACTTAAAACTATTAATGAAAGTGGCAGGTTTAAATTTCATAATCTTTTCCATTTCCCTGCCCATTTTAAGGTAGAAATGGTAATAAACAACAACGTGTTCTGCAAGCATCCTAAGTCATTACCCTAAAGGCCTTGTGGTAGAGAAAAAAGAATGACACCTTTTCCCCAAAGCATACTACGAAAATGTTCTTACTGCAATGCAAAGATTATTAACCACTGAGACAAGCTGCTTCCTTCCTTAGAATTTGCTTGAAAGATTCAGAATTGAAGGGAAGAAATCTAAGGTCCAAGGTCACCTATGTTGTTGCCTCTTTAAGTCTCTCTCTCCAAAAGAACTGCTCCAGGAATTTTATTTAGTGAAAATTCTGCTTCCTGCTAGTCCTGCCCATTATTTTAACTCAGCAAGAATATGTGCTCCTTGTGGTTTATTGCAAGTATTCACTGTTTATAACTTTGGTAGGGTGAATAATAGCCACTTTGCTTAGGTTTAGGGCAATGGCTTATTTGGCCCTGGGAACAGCTTTATAGAATTATTTTATAACAGTTTTGTAGCACAGTTTCTGTAGTTGTGGTATAACTACAAGATCTTCGAATAGAAATCAGAAGACATGGTTTCAAAGCAGTCCTGCAGAACAAAAGCACATGCAAACACAGAAGAAGAAAGAAAATACTATGCTTGCACATATGCACACACATGCGCATACACACCAAGAAACAGCTACATTTTACAAAACCCTCCCTTGAAACTGCATCCCTCCTGTAGCTACCATTCAGTTTTTTCCTTTTCCTCTATCAGACTTCTCAAGAGTGAGCTAGCTCTCTCTCTCTCTACTTCAACTTCATCTCCCAAATATTCCTAAACCCAGAGCACTCTGGTTTCTACCATTACCTCTATGAAAGTGACCTAGATGAAATCACCAGTGACCTCCTGCTTGCAAAAGCTAATGGGCAATTTTCAGCCCTTATCTCACTGGACCATACATGAAATTGTAAACTATTTCCTTCGTTTTAAAGTTCTTTGTTCCTTCTGTTTTCTGAAACAACACATTCTTTGGGTTCTTGTATCTCTCCAATCATTCCTTCTTGGTCTCCTTAATGAACTCCTTTCCCTATGCTCATTATTTTTTCATTAATCTCCATGTGTCCTTTTCGTGATGTTCAGACTTTAAATCCATGGCTCTAGGCTTAAGGCTCATAAATCCAACTATCTATATAACCTCTCCAAGTTGACATCCATAGGCACCTCAAACTCTACATGAACTTTGGGAGTCAGACCCCTCCTTCTCTCTCAAATTCACTATCTCAGTGAATGACATCATCACTTATCCAGCCAAGTCATGGCTTTTCTCCCTCTCCTTTCTACCCTCCAATAAAAATTTATTTCTAATTAATTCTTCTTCACAAACAACTCTCAGATCCATTCTCCCCATTAACACTTCCCCTGTCTGGGTAAGGCTGCCATTGTCTTTCTGGCCAGTGTTATCTAGTAGCCTCCTAACTCATGTCCACATTAGCACTGTTACAGCCTATAACACATTCTCCAATGGCAGTGAGAGAGTGCTCCTTCTAAACCACACACCTGGCTAGGTCTATCCTTGCTTAACACACTCAAAGGCTTTCCTTTGGATTTAATATTTACTCTAAATGCCTTAATTTGGCTTATAAAGCCTTCATGTTTGCTTTTTCAGCTTTTTTTCTCACATCTCCATAATTTTGCACCCTCTGCACCCACCATTTGAAATCCATCCAGATCTTCACACTCATAGTCCTTGTCTTTACCTTCAGATTCCTGTATCTGCTCTACCCCCTGCCTAAAATACTGTAAGCCCTCCTTCTCTACATCCTCCCAGACTTTACTGAGACAACTTTTCCCTAGCTTAATTATGTCTTCCTTTATAAAGCTTTCCCTGAATCCACTATCCCAAGTCTAGGCTGTCTATTGCTCCCCTGTGATCTTATGACACAACCTGATTTACAATGACAGTGGCATTTTTCACACTGTTTGCCCACCCAGCCTGTTTCCACACTGTCTGCTACACAAGACTATAAGCCGATTGAAGGAAGGGATTATGACTTATGTAAGATTGTATGCTAAGGACCTGGCATACAGTGGACATCAAAAATTTTCTGAATGAATAAAGGAGTACATAGATGACAGTTCATGGGCTCATCGCAAAATGTCTTTGAGTCTCACTGTTTTTACCCATGTAAATGACCTCAAGAATCCTTCCTCAGAGGGAGAGTTCTCTTGAGAATTTAATGAAATAAAGAATGTGAAACACACTGTTCAATTTCTGGCACAATCTACATGCTTCATAAATGTTTTTGCAAGCCAAGCCTGAGCCTCTTCCATTTTAAGTATAGCTTAGTCACAAATGAATGGTTTACACTGAAACATTTTTTAGAACTCTTCCTGTAAACTCAAAGCTGACTTCTTTAAAAGTCAGATCATGTTCTTTTGGTGGTGGTGGTCAGAATTCTGAGGCTCCAAAGTAGAGCCCTAGACATTCAACATGATCTGTATAGATGACTTTTATATCAGACATGAATTTTAAACACCTATATATATTCAGAGCAGGGCAGAAAGGAGCAATCCCCGGGGCAATACAATGGGACATTCTTTTGAAAAGACTTTTGGGTACCACCAGACCAGACACTGAAATGAATTACAAGCCATTTATTCATTTGTTTAGAGTCACTGAAATGCTCTACTCTCTAAATTTTTCCCTTGGCCATCATTTCAATTAAGTGAGTAAACCATTTCTCTGAGTGCTATTTTAATGGAATCTATTGTCCTTTTCATCTACAGCTTTTATTTGTCTATATATCTCCAAAAGAGTTTCTTAACATTTTGGGAGGGTTGTAAGAATGGAGAGAAATACTATTACTTAATTTTTCTTAAGTAGGTTTAATAGACTACATGCATACCTCAGAGATATTGCGGGTTTGGTTCCAGATCACTGCAATAAAACTAACATTGCAATAAAGTGAGTCACATGATTTTTTTTGTTTCCCAGTGAATATAAAAGTTATGTTTACACTATAGAGTAATCCATTAAGTATGCAATAGCAGTATGTCTAAAAAACAATGTAAATACTTTAATTTAAAGATACTTTATTCTAAAAAATTCTCAGAATCATCTCAGCCTTCAGTGAGTCATAATTCTTTTGCTGGTGGAGGGTCTTGCCTCAATGTTGATGGTTGTTGACTGATCAGGGTGGTCAGTGCTGAAAGTTAGGGTAGCTGTGGCAATTTCTTAAAATAAGGCAGCAAAGAAGTTTGCCACATTGCTTCACTTTTCCTTTCAAGAAAGATTTATCTGTAGCATGTGATTGTGTTTGACAGCATTTTACCCACAGTAGGACTTCCTTCAAAATTGGAGTCAATCCTCTTGAATCCTTCCACCTGCTGCTTTATCAGCTAAGTTTATGTAATATTCTGAATTGTTTGTTGTTATTTCAACAATGTTCACAGCATCTTCATCAGGAGTAGATTCCATCTCAAGAAACTACCTTCTTTGGTCATCTGTAAGAAGCAACTTCTCTTCTGTTGAAGTTTTATTATGAAAGTGCAGTGATTCAGTCACATCTACTGGCTCTACTTTTAGTTCTAGTTCTCTTCTATTTCCACCAGATCTGGAGTTCCTTCTTCCAGTGATGTCTTGAACCCCTCAAATTCATCCCTCAGGATTGGATTCGACTTCTTCCAAACTCTTATTAATGTTGATATTTTGATGCCTCTCACGTTTAAGCTCTTAATGGCGTCTAGAATGGCGAATCCTTTCCAGGAGGTTTTCAATTTACTTTGCCAAGATCCATCAGAGAAATTACCAACTATGGCAGCTACAGCCTTATCAAATGTATTTCTTAAATAATAAGACTTGAAAGTTGAAATTACTCCTTGATCCATGGGCTACAGAATGGATGTTGTGTTAGCAGGCGTGAAAACAACAATAATCTCCTTGTACATTTCCATAGAGCTCCTGAGTAACTAGGTGCATTGTCAGTGAGCAATATATTTTGAAAAGAATCTTTTTTTCTGAACAGTAGGTCTCAACAGTAGGGCTTAAAATAGTCAGTAAACCATACTATAAACAAATGTGCTGCCATTCAGTCTTTGTTATTCCATTTTCTAGAGAAGAGGCGTAGTAGATTTAGATAATTCTTAAGAGCCCTGGAATTTTTGGAATGGTAAATGGCTTCAAATTAAAGTAACTGGCTGCATTAAGCTTTAACAAAGGAGTCAGTCTGTCCTTTGAAGCTTTGAAGCCAGGCACTTTCTTCTCTTCTCTAGTTATAAAAGTCCTAGATAACATATTTTTCCAATAGAAGGCTATTTTTGTCTACATTGAAAATCTGTTGTTTAGTATAGCCAACTTCATCAATTACCTTAGCTAGGCTTTCTGGAGAATTTACTGCAGCTTCTACATCAACATTTGCTGACTCACCTTGTACTTCTATGTTATAAAGATGGATTCTTTTTTTAAACCTCATGAACCAGCCTTTGTTTGCTTCAGACTTTTCTTCTGCAGCTTCCTCACCACTATCAGCCTTCATAGAATTGAAGACAGTTAGGACTTTGCTCTGGCTTAGGCCTTGGCTTACGAAAAAGCTATAGCTGGTTTGATCTTCTACCCCCTCAAACTTTCTCCATATCAGCAATAAAGTTGTTTCTTTTTCTTATCATTCATGTGTTCATTGGAGTAGCACTTTCTTTTCATTTGTGTATTCACTTTTAATTTCCTTCAGGAACCTTTCCTTTGCATTACAACTTGGCTAACTTTTGGCTCAAGAGGCCTAGCTTTCAGCCTATCTTGGCTTTCTCCATTTCTTCCTCCCTAAGCTTAATCATTTGTAGCTTTTGATTTAAAGTGAGAGCCATGCAACTCTTCCTTTCACTTGAACACTTCGAGGCCATTTTAAGGTTATGAATTGGATTAATTTCAATATTGTAGTGTCTCAGGAGGTACAAGGGAGAGGAAGATACACAGGGGAATGGCTAGTAGGCAAAGTAGTTGGAACATGCACAACGTTTATTAAGTTTGCCATCATAAGTTTGCCCAAAACTATTACAGTAATAACATCAAAGATCACTAATCACAGATCACCATAAAATACATAATAATAATGAAAATAATTGGAAATATTGCAAGAATTAGAAAAATATGACACAGAGACATAAAGTGAGAACATGCAATTGGAGAAATGATGCCAATGGGCTTACTCGACACAGTGTTGCCACAAAACTTCGATTTGTAAAAACTGTGAAGCATAATAATGCAAAGTATTCACACAATAAAATGAGGTATGCCGTATTTGGTGTAAGGAACTTTCTTTTGTGGGAATCTAAATTTAGTTATAAATTTTATTCATCCTCTACCCCTTCCTTCACTCCCCTGACACCCAACTCTCAGCTTTCTGTATTATCTCCACCTCAGAGGCCAACATATAAAGTGAGACTACTAAAGATGTTAGGAGAACTCTACAGGGCATTGTGTTTGTTTATTGGAAATATGCCCTCTATAGGACAGTGCACTGGGTAGGTTAGTGGTACCAAAAATATGGTACATCTTACATACCATATGAGGTTTGTAATAAATAGGTTTGTAATAATTAGGTTTGTAATTAGGACTCTTTCTCATGTCTGTAGCATTTGTACTTAAAGAAGCACTGCTGAGGCAGGAGCACTTTCCCAACCTGTTACACAGCCAAGGAGTGTTAGAGCTGAGATGTGAACCAGCATTGCCTCCAATCCTCATTCCAATATGTTCATATCCTTTTTACTCTTCCCCTATTCTTTTCTAAAGAAGGAAAAGAATATCTCTCTCAAAAGGGTGCTCTGTTTTTCCTGGCCTGCTTTGTAACTTTCCCTGTGTTCTAAAGGCAAACTTTTTCAAATATAAAGTGTCCCAGGTTAACCGTTTTGTCCTGTACCAATAAACAAAATGACTTTGACCCTCACTGCTAAGTGCACAAGTAGAAGAGGACACAATTGAGATAGAGCATGATGGTGATCCTACAGCCTTTCACTCTGTGTGTGTGCGTGTACATGTGCAGCGACAATCTTAAAACGGGATTTGGAAAAAACAAATCAAAAACAATTAAAATGGGTCTTATGGATAGCTGATTCTCACATCTTTCTTCTCTGAAACCCTTCCAGGCACCAACTTGTAACGGTGCTTAACAGCATGTATCTGGTTGGAAAAACCTCTAAAGGAAGAGAAAGGAAAAATACACGAGCCCGCAACTGGCTGGATTGAAACTGTGATCAGGGACTAATCTGTGTTACCTCACTAGGAGCCTGAGTTGAAATGATGTGGCAGGGGACGAATAAGCAACCCTCTCTGTAAAGAGGAGGCTGGTAGGAACGGAAAGAGGGAGAGAGAAAAAAAATGGAGAAGTTCACAACGAAGAGGTCAGAAATAAGTCTGAAACGGGAATGTTGGAAGGAAATAGAGAGGAGGAATTCATTTACTTAATTCTCTTCTCCCACCCCTCCCTGCAAAATGGGAATTCTGTTAGAATGAAAGAAAAAGAAAGCAGATGACCTATTAAGAGCTGTGAAGTTCAGGAGCTCCTCTATTAGGATGTGGTGTTGCTGTGCTGGGGTTTTTTACTCTCCATGCTCTCTGTAGCTTGGGGGCATGTCACACGCTTGTGAGAACTTTACCGGAGTGTTGATGCAATATTGTGTCAGTAACTGAGTGATTTGTTTTTCCTCTGGACATTGATTGAAGAAATTCTTATTACATTTTATAGCTTGCTTGGCCTTCGTATGAGAGTCAAGACATAAATTGGACCATAAATTGGCCTCTGTCAGAATCTACATCGGAATGACACCAAATACATGTCATCTGGCTTGTGTTCCAGCTAACAGCAGGAATCCACTGGTGCTTGTCATCCTGATCAAATGTTCACCTCACTCCCTTTTCCAGCTCATGCCTCTACTTTGAAGAAAATACAGTAAAGACCCTGGCAAATTTGCTGTTTTGATTCAGCAGCATTATACAGCAAAACGAATACTGGGGGATTTAATTGATTTGCTCCAAGTTAAGTCTTCACTGTGAGTATCAGAGGTAGGATGCATATCAATAAAAATAGATGCAAAGAAAGAAATATATAGTTATACAAAAAGGACAAGAAGGTATACATAACAGATATATTTATCCCACAAGTAAAGCTGAGACTTGATGATTCATGAGTAGCAGAGATATGGTTGAGTTACACAGATTTGTTCTCTGGAGTAAGATAAACTTGTCATTTCAGCTGCTACCATTATGGACTCTGAGCAGAAAATCAAATATTTTCAAGAGTTGGCTTATATTATCAATGAACACATATGACCATGTGAGTTAATTGAAAAATTCAGACGATTTTACCAGATATAAATATATATTATCATTTGGATAAAACTAAGATTTACTAACTTATGAAAGAAAAATTATATTTTATAATCAGGTAGTAAATTTTTTATGTTAATAAATTCACTTCTTAATAATTTTCATGATTTGTGACCACAGTGTGGTCTAGACTTGATATAAAATGCCACACTTAGAAGGTATCTTTTTTAGTCAATAATTCACAAAAATTGTTAAGGCATATTTGCTTAATTGAAAACCTTAATAGAATCATAGTGATAATAAAAAGAAGATTTTATCAAAATATTTCTTCCAAAAGGAGCTTTACATCCAGATAGTTTTATGGATGAGTTCTTTTAATTTTTCAAACACTGGACAAGAAAAACATGGAGGACTTCTCAAATCTGGTTTATAATACTAACATTAAAACCTCATCTTCCCCCAAAAAATCACAACCACACCACCCCATAAAATTATCTCATTTATGACAATAGATACAAAAATCCTAAATAAAATATTAGTTTTACCTCATCAGAAAATAAAGATTAAAATACCACTACTAATGAAAATGGTGGTAAGTGAGACACACTTCAGATATATCAAATAATCAAATGGAAGAATCCTCGCACCAATGACTATAGAAAGAAACACATGTTTAATTCACCATCAGTTGCTGATTAAAAAAAAAATGCCTTAGAAACTAGGACTAAATAAATACTTTTTGAAGAGGATAACAAATATTGTTTTGATTTGTTAATTCAATTATTTCTGTTTTAAATGAGTTGTATATGTAAACGGTACAAAATTCAAAAGGTACAAAGGCTTATTCACTGAGTATACTCCCACATTTCTGCCTTATCAATCAAACCCCTTCCCAGATACAGCCACTCTTACTGGTTTCTGGTTACTCTTCCAGAGATATTATAGGTGCACACAAATAAATACATACATATAGAGCCTGTTTATTAAATATCCAACATCATGCCTAATAAAATCATACAGTTTTAAACACAATAAAAATGTTCATTCATTTTAATATTTTCCAACATTTCTTGGCATTGCAGTAAGATGTAAAGCAAAATTAAAAATGTGCATTGATTGAAAAGAGATATTATCACTTTTTTTGCAAATCATATACTAAAACACCCTTTTTGAAAACCATACAGAATAAACTGCCAAATTATTAAAACTACTAAGAGGATTTATAAAGTACCTGGAATCAAGATAAATATATAAAGCCTCTATATAAGAATATAATGAAAAATAGAAATTCCCATCACTATACTAAGCAAAAGAGAAAAGATGAATGACCTAGTAATTAAATTAACAAGAAGTATAAGGCCTGAAGGTACAACAATTTACTCCTTTTCTGGGAATCAAAAAAGAGAGACATGACGTCTGCAAGAAGAAGCTTGAAAGTCTACAGTTGTCCGTATTTTCCTAAATTAATTTACAAACTTAACAAAATTATAGTCAAAATATCAATGGTAAATTATTCCTTATCATTTGACAAAATGATTCTATAGTTCATCTGGAAGAATTAAAATTTAAGAATAGCCAATATAGATGGGGCATGGTGGCTCACGCCTGTAATCCCAGCACTTTGGGAGGCCAAGGCGGGTGGATCACTTGAGGTCAGGAGTTTGAGACCAGCCTGGCCAACATGGTGAAACCCTATCTCTACTAAAAAATACAAAAATTAGCTGGGCGTGGTGGCGCACACCTGTAAGCCCAGCTACACGGGAGGCCAAGGTATGCACAGGGAAGAACAAGGAGAATTTCCTAGCATTTAGCCAGATAGATTGCTATAAAATTATAATGGATGGAGAGGTTGAAGATACCAGGAAAAGAGTAGCTGAAGTATTGATACATGACAGATGTGAAAGAAGTAACAGTATGTGGAGGCTCATCAGTAAAGAAAAAGCTGACAAGAGGTTCTGGTGAAGCCTTCTAAGAAGATTCAAAATTCTTTGTCAATCTTGTGTCTTGCTGTGGCCCATCCAGTCAGCTATTCTATTCTGTGTTCTCATCTCCATAGTGGTCAGCACGTCCCTTCAGATGCAGTCTCCCACTGCTCCTTCCTGTTTGGAGTGCTCTCTGGAAACCTTGCCTCACAGCTAACAAATGCCCCATCTCTTCAAACTCCTCATTGAATATCCTATTCTCCTCCCCACCCACATTATAGTAAAGCCTTTTACAATCCTGCATATTAAGAATTAAAGACGGAGGTGACTGTAAAGAAGGCAAATGCATATTGGAAGTTGCATTTCACAGAGTCTCACTTTAAGCTTTCCAAATACCAGAGTTCGTTGTGCCTTTCTATTCAGTCCCCAGAAAGTCGTCAGGTAAATACAGCAACAGTTCAGGCTCTGACGGAATCCCTGCTGAAACCGTCGAACTAAAAAATGGGAACTCATGTTACAGTTTCACTCTCACTTAGAGATTTCTAACGATGGAGAAATTCTAGATGACATCAGGGTGGCTGTGATCATGACAAATTTTAGTTCAAGAGAGAGGAGTCTGACTTAAATCAAATTTATACTGCTTCATTTTTTTTTCTATAGAAAAATCTTTGAGAATCTCCTTGAGCCATTTTCTTCGTGTTACTGAAGAGATCTTTCCAGAATCTCAGTTTGGTTGTAGTAGATAAAGAGGCTCTACCAACATGATTTACAGTTCATAAACTTATTTAATGAATGAGAAACCTTCTGAACAATTCTTATTAAGCATGGTTATTTCCCAAGTTTGCCCCCTCCCCCACCCCTGGATACTCATTTCTTCCTTCAAAGTGTTCCTGTTTGAAAATATTTTGTTAAGTTTCCTCTGGGAATAACAGAGCTATCAACCAAAACTGTATCACTGATCAAACATGGTTTTCAAAGTTAGTCTTCACAGTGATTCATCTGAGCACTTTTAAAATTTCCTGATAGAGTAAATTTTATTGCAGAATAAGGTTTGATCTTCAACTATCTTCAATGCAGAGCTAAGTTTGATAGTCAAAATGCTGCACAGACAGACAGAAGCTGGAAAACAGGACAGACTGGGTTGGTGAATAGAGACAAATGATCTTAATAAGAAATCTGTTATATAAATATATAAAAATATACATATCTACATGCAAACATACATATACCATGAGACACATATTTATATCTTGATGGGAAAATGATACATTTCAGGGTTGTTTATTACTACTAGTACTAATAACTGAGTACTTTGATTGGGTTGTGAACTATGCTAAATAAATAATTTATACCATTAGATTCTCACAACAATCTATGAGGTAGGTATTATTTGCCTTTTTTGTAGTTAAAAAATAAGGCTTAGAGAGTTTAAATAAGCTCACAGGGGAAGTAAATGGCAGAAAGGACACTTAAGCTTAGACTTTTCTGGCTCCAGCCTCCACCTCTTAGTTTTATTCCTGCTTATGAAACAAAAAAGGGGAATTCACCAGTCATGGTGAATTTATGGTATGGTCTTGATGAAAGAGAGTCAAGAAGAAAAGGAAGAAACCTGGATTCAGCATGCTTGAGATAGATGGAGAATGGGAATAGGTTCTAGGTCAGTGATTCCCAATTTTTAGTGTCAAGAACATTCTTCTGGGAAAGTTTTAAAATGCTGATTCCAGAATATCTTGCTGCCACCCAAAGCACCATTTGGAAATTTGAGGTGGCTCCCAGAATCTATATCTTTTACAAGTATCCCAGGTGATTCTGATGCAAGCAGTCCGTAGACCAGTCTATGAGAAACAGTGCTCCAAGCTATGGACCCAAGAGAAGCGACTGTGCAAACCCAGAGTTAAAGACTCCATGAGCAGATTAACTGGCCATGGAACTTGCTCTCCTGGCAATAAATTTGGACAAAGAGAGGGAAAAACTGAACTGAACTTTGTGTCTCTAGAGATCAAAAGAAGTACGAGAAGCAAATCTCATCCCCGTCTTGGAGGTAAGAAATGGGAAAGACCAACTAGAACAACTGTAATGGCAAAGCTCAGAATTGAGGGGAAACTGACCTGGATTGTTTGTAATTACCATCACCTTGCAATTTGTTGGGCCTGAGCTATCCGTGTTTTCTGGATGATATTAGAAAGGATGGAAGAAGGAAGGACGAGGAAATCTTTAACAGAGAAACACCATCCCTACTTTTTATTCACCTTTGATATAGGCACTCTGTAAATATTTACTGACTACCAACTGTGCCCTAGAGTCTTTGGTAGGACTAGTACATAAACTGAAAATTAGATATGATTCCTCTCCTTAAAGAATTGAGAACTTTAAGGAGAGAAAACATTTAGAAATCCTTGTAGCTGAACATGATAATTGCTATGTGTGTTTTGGAGGCACAGAAGAGGAAAGATTATCTTCGGAGGAGATTGGGAAGTACTCCCCTTGAGCTAGATCTGGAAGGGTAAAGGTAATCGTGGGATATGAGGCTGCTGATGGGCGTGCATGAACCAGATATTGAAGAACATTGGTGGACTCTCCTATGGCCCAAGTATTCAGTGTTCGGTGACACTGAATACTTCCCTGGACAGTTTCAGAGCATCTGTGAATCCACCCAAATTTAATACAAATGTTGGTACTTATGTGTACTTTTCTGAGAAGTTCATATATATTGTCAAACTTGCAAGGAATCTTCATTCCAAAGAAAGGTTTTTTAAAAGTTATTTTAAAAAAGCAGACAATAGAGATCTTTAAGCCAAGAAATAATATCTTATTACCTTTTGGAGCTATAACCTGGGCTGTAGGGTGGAGAATAAATAAAGGAAAAGGCCAATGACAGGGGAACAACCTAGGGGATTGTTGCATTGATGGAGGTGGGAGGTGAAAAGGGTTGCACTCAGGTGGCAGCAGTGGAGACAGACAGGAAGAAATGACTTGAGAGCCATGTCTTTGTCTTGGGACTAAGTTATGGTGAATGATGGAGAGCAAGTAGTCAAGGATGAGTTCCACATCTCTTGCTT
Source organism: Pongo pygmaeus (assembly GCF_028885625.2). NCBI lineage: Eukaryota > Metazoa > Chordata > Mammalia > Primates > Hominidae > Pongo > Pongo pygmaeus. Next base: position 39,904,444 of record NC_072390.2, on the reverse strand, counting down.
TCAAGGCGGAGTAGAAGCCAGGAGCCATGGCTCACACCTGTAATCCCAACACTTTGGGAAGTTAAGGTGGGTGGATCACTTGAGTCCAGGAGTTCAAGACCAGCCTGGGCAACATGGCAAAACCCCAACTCTACAGAAAATACAAACATTAGCCAGGTGTAGTGGTGTGCACCTGTAATCCCAGCTACTTGGGAGGCTGAAGGGGGAGCATGGCTTGAGCCCAGGATGTGGAGGTTGCTGTGAGCCAAGATCACACTACTGCACTCCAGCCTGGGTGACAGAGCCAGATCCTATCCCAAAAATAAATAAATAAATGTTAAAAGACTGAGTGGAAAATTGTTTGGCAAAAGAGAACATCTAGGCTTCATTCAATAGACAATACTAAGCACTGAACTCCATTTTGTTCCAGAAATTGTGTAATAGAGTAAATTAACAATAAAGTAGGATGAAGATGAGGGTGAAGATGAACTGAAAAAGGAGGAGGAAGAGAGGAGAAGGAAAAGAAGGAGGAGGAGAACAACAACAAGAGGAAGAGGAAGAAGAAGAGAAGGAGGATGAGGAGGAAAGAGAAATATCATCCCCTCCCAAGACACTTTTCGGGTGTAGGCAGATCACATAGTGTCTTATAGGCCACTGTAAAACATGCCAGTTCTCTAGGTGAAATTGGGAGCCATTAAATGGTTTAAACAGAGGATTGCCATGATCTGACTTACATTTTAAAAAGATCACTCTGACTGTTCTGTATAAAGTAAATGGATGAGGTTTGGAAGCCGAGAAACCAATTATAAAATTATTGCAGTAATTCTGGTGAAGCAGAATGATGGTTAGGACTAGGCTGGTTTTATTTTATTTTTTTCTTTCTTTCTTTCATTTTTTTTTTTTTGGAAATGGAGTTTTGCTCTTTGTTGTCCACGCTGGAGTGCAGTGGCGTGATCTCGGCTCACTGCAACCTCCGCCTCTCGGGTTCAAGCAATTCTCCTTTCTCAGCCTCCTGAGTAGCTGGGATTACAGGCACCAACCACCACAGCCAGCTAATTTTTGTATTTCTAGTAGAGACGGGGTTTCACCATGTTGGCCAGGCTGGTCTTGAACTCATGACCTCAGGTGATCCGCCCATCTCAGCCTCCCAAAGTGCTGGGATTACAGTTGTGAGCCACCGCACCCGGCCAGGACTAGGCTGGTTTTATAGGGAGGTATGATAAGGGATCAGATTCTGAATACATTTTGAAGATGGAGCTAATAGGACTTGCCAATAGATTGGATTGCAGTGTGGGAGAGGGAGTCAAGAAAGACTCACAGGTTTTGGGCCGAACAACTGGGAGGATGGAGTTACCATCAGCTGAGAGATAGAAGGCTGTGGGAGGACCAGGACTGTGGGTAGGAAGTCACTCAGTTTGGGGTTGTTAAATTTGAGATATCTTCTTGCCATCTAATTGGAGATACCAAGGAGGTAATTAAGTACATGCATTTGTAATTCGTTAAAGAGGCCTGGACTGAGGCTATAAATTGGGGGGTTTGTAAGGATATAGGCCATAGGGCTGGTTGAGATCATAGAGATCTGAGTGTAGGGAAGAAAGGAAAGAGGACCAAAGACTGGGGCACTCCTATTTTAAGGACATAAGAGAGGAATTGTTCTTCCAATATTCCACTTAATCACATTTTTTCCCAATATTTTTTATCAGTGTAGTACCTAAGATTAGGGGCTTTGGAATAAGGAAGCCTAAGTTCAACTCCTAACTCCATACCTAATAATTGCTCTATGAGTTTGGTCAAGTTGTTTTATCCTTATTCCTCGGTTTTCTCATTTTCAACATAGAAATAATGAAGTACCTATTTCATAGGTTTATTGTGAGGTTAAATGATATAATATATTTAAAACATTCAGCAAGGTTCTTGGCACATAGTAAACACTCAACAATTGCTACCTGCTTTTGGTTTTTTGTTTTTTTTCTGACAGAGGGTCGTGCTCTTGCTTTCCAGGCTGCAGTGCAGTAGCATGATCATGGCTCTCTGCAGCCTCAACCTTCCAGGTTCAAGCAATCTTCCCACCTCAACCTCCTGGGTAGCTGAGATCGCAGGTGCACACCACCACACCTGACAAATTTTATTTTATTTCTTTTTTTATTTTTAGTAGAGACAAGATCTTGCTTTGTTGCTCAGGCTGGTCTTGAATTCCTGGGCTCAAGCAGTCTTCCTGCCTTGGCCTCCCAAGTAGCTGGGGTTATAGTCATGAGCCACTGCACCTGGTTGCTTTTATCTTTCTTTCTTTCTTTATTTTTATTATTATTATTATTATTATACTTTAGGTTTTATGGTACATGTGCACAATGTGCAGGTAAGTTACATAAGTATACATGTGCCATGCTGGTGCGCTGCACCCACTAACTCATCATCTAGCATTAGGTATATCTCCCAATGCTATCCCTCCCCCCTCCCCCCACCCCACAACAGTCCCCGAAGTGTGATGTTCCCCTTCCTGTGTCCATGTGTTCTCATTGTTCAATTCCTACCTATCAGTGAGAATATGCGGTGTTTGGTTTTTTGTTCTTGCTATAGTTTACTGAGAATGATGATTTCCAATTTCATCCATGTCCCTACAAAGGACATGAACTCATCATTTTTTATGGCTGCATAGTATTCCATGGTGTATATGTGCCACATTTTCTTAATCCAGTCTATCATTTTTGGACATTTGGGTTGGTTCCAAGTCTTTGCTATTGTGAATAGTGCCACAATAAACATACGTGTGCATGTGTCTTTATAGCAGCATGATTTATAATCCTTTGGGTATATACCCAGTAATGGGATGGCTGGGTCGAATGGAATTTCTAGTTCTAGATCCCTGAGGAATCGCCACACTGACTTCCACAAGGGTTGAACTAGTTTACAGTCCCACCAACAGTGTAAAAGTGTTCCTATTTCTCCACATCCTCTCCAGCACCTGTTGTTTCCTGACTTTTGAATGATTGCCATTCTAACTGGTGTGAGATGGTATCTCATTGTGGTTTTGATTTGCATTTCTCTGATGGCCAGTGATGGTGAGCATTTTTTCATGTGTTTTTTGGCTGCATAAATGTCTTCTTTTGAGAAGTGTCTGTTCATGTCCTTCGCCCACTTTTTGATGGGGTTGTTTGTTTTTTTCTTGTAAATTTGTTGGAGTTCATTGTAGATTCTGGATATTAGCCCTTTGTCAGATGAGTAGGTTGCGAAAATTTTCTGCCATTTTGTAGGTTGCCTGTTCACTCTGATGGTAATTTCCTTTGCTGTGCAGAAGCTCTTGAGTTTAATTAGATCCCATTTGTCAATTTTGGCTTTTGTTGCCATTGCTTTTGGTGTTTTAGACATGAAGTCCTTGCCCATGCCTATGTCCTGAATGGTAATGCCTAGGTTTTCTTCTAGGGTTTTTATGGTTTTAGGTCTAACATTTAAGTCTTTAATCCATCTTGAATTGATTTTTGTATAAGGTGTAAGGAAGGGATCCAGTTTCAGCTTTCTACATATGGCTAGCCAGTTTTCCCAGCACCATTTATTAAATAGGGAATCCTTTCCCCATTTATTGTTTTTCTCAGGTTTGTCAAAGATCAGATAGTTGTAGATATGTGGCGTTATTTCTGACAGCTGTGTTCTGTTCCATTGATCTATATCTCTGTTTTGGTACCAGTACCATGCTGTTTTGGTTACTGTAGCCTTGTAGTATAGTTTGAAGTCAGGTAGTGTGATGCCTCCAGCTTTGTTCTTTTGGCTTAGGATTGACTTGGCGATGCGGGCTGTTTTTTGGTGAAGGACCTCTTCAAGGAGAACTACAAACCACTGCTCAAGGAAATAAAAGAGGATACAAACAAATGGAAGAACATTCCATGCTCATGGGTAGGAAGAATCAATATCGTGAAAATGGCCATCCTTCCCAAGGTAATTTACAGATTCAATGCCATCCCCATCAAGCTACCAATGACTTTCTTCACAGAATTGGAAAAAACTACTGTAAAGCTTTTATCCTTCTTTGAAAACATCCATTCTTTGAGCTAGAGTCCAAGTACTGAGCATGCTAAGAATCACAAATAATATGAGCACCTGATCATGGAGCTCAGCCTAAGTCCTAGTGCAGCCAACTGAGTTACTCTGTGGAACACTTGCCCGGGCCATGGCTCAACTTCTAAACCCTTGCCCCATTCTCCATCCCGCCTCCCCTCAACCCAGGGTATTCATCATGTCCCATGGCACTGGATGCCAGAAAATTGGTTTGTTGTAGTTATGACCTTGAAGACAGTTTGTTACTAAAGACCCACATTCTAAATGCTTTGTGGAAGTATTCTGCTGCCCAGGATAGCAGTGTAAAACACAAAGGCTCAAAATCAGAACTAGATTTTCTGTGGCAATGGTTGATTGAGATATAACCTTCAGAGCCTACCAACATGGGTCCAAGTTCTTCCTAATGGCCTCTTCTCTACATAAATCTGGGCAGCGTAGAAGAATTGCTATTGCATTGTGAAATTCAAGAGGCAAAATCTCTATAAAGTTTGTAACTATATAGCATATAACATACAGCCACCCCTATGCTTCATCATAAAAATAATATATGCGTGTAAATTAAAAATAAATGATGACAAGAAAAGAAATATTGGAAAAATATAATTAAAAATACTGTAACAGCTGACAGATTAGTGACTTAGAAAAAAAATGCAGCTACAAGAAGACAGTTCTGAAAATAATGAAGCAACCGAGAATGAAGTTAATGAGATTGAGAAAATGAAAAAGGAGAATTTACAGTACTATCACACACACACAAAAATCAAAATATGGGCTTCAGTCTGATGTATCCCTATAAAACAGAAGTGCATCTAGCCCACTTCCTTTCATCAAGGTACTGAATGATTTGGTGTCCCCCACTCATCCAGAAAACAGGTTGAGTGAAAGAGCTGACTTTTTAGACACGTCAGTAATTCTCAAAGCTCAAGCTGTCTTTACACCCACCTGTGGTTCAGAAGCAACTTCTAAGCCATAAATGAGACAAACAAAGTGAAAATACAAGGCAACAAGAAAAAGTCTATGTGTTCACCAAGTGTTTCTCTCCTAACTACACAGCTCAGAACCTGGAGTGGGAATTCTGTAAATCTTGATGACAACGTGCTGTTTTACTGTTGCACATTATTTTGAAGACCTAATCCTGTATTGTGAAATGTAGGTAGGCTGGCAGTCTTTAAAATAAATTTTCAAAGAGAACTAAAAGCAAGCTATGAAATGATCATTTTAAAAAAGAAATCCCCTTAATTTGTAGAAGGAAATGCAAACCAAAACCTCAAGTAATTTTTCATATAACCTATATTTCCTGAAAGCTATCATTAATTCACATATTTAACAATATTTACAGAGACTCTATTGTTTTTCATCACTGTTCTAGGCACAGGAATACGAAAAGGACTATAACGTAGACTCTCCCCTGAGGGATTTTGCACTTTCAGCTTGGAGTGGGACACGTACATGATCACAGTGCAATACGACAGAAGCAGCATAGAGGCATGTTCAAGGTACCCTAGGGGTACTGAGGTGGGAGCACCAAGCCTTCACAACAGAAGGGTCCTTAAACTGGTCTTAAGCAGGTGAAAAAGACCAAGGGAAACCACTGGCTATTGCTGGCAAAGGAGGCTGTTCACGAAGGCAAGAGAAATCATAGATTTTCTAGGGCCAGCACATCTTTGGCTTGGCTCAGGGGTAATCGGGGAGAAGGGAGTAGCAGCAGAGAAAGCTGGAGACCCAGGCATGAATCAGGCCATGAAGGACCATGCGTACCTGCTAAGATGTTCTGAGTGTATCCAGAATGTGAGAAAGCACCTTAGAATAAGGTAGAGGAATGATGTGAACATACTGAAATGCTAGAAAGATTATTCTGGCTGAAGTGTGAGAAATGGTTTGGAGGGAGTCTTGATGGGATTAAGAAGATAATCCCTCATTATTATGAGACGAGGGATGGCAAAACCTTAAATTAAACCAATAGCAGGGATGATAAAAAAAAAGGAGGGGTACAAATTGAGAGCTATTTAGAGTTGATTCAAGCTGTGGAGTCTAATTATAATGAAAGTTGAGCAAACTGGGCTTGTAGGCTTATAGGGAGTAGGTAGTTGATAACATTATTTTTGAAGATAAAAAGAGTTCAGGGGAAGGAGGAGGTTTAGGGTGCCAAGGAATGAGTTTGGTTTTTTACCATTTATTTCAAGATGACATATGAATGAAGAGGCAAAATACATATTTATGAAGTCTGTGAGAAAGACCTGGACCCGAGCTACAGATTTGGTGGGATTTAACATAGTGACATGTAATGAAACCACAGGACTGGATAAGATTGTTCTCACAGTTCATGAAGCATGAGAAGAATAAGGGCTGAGAACACGAATATGGAAGCACCATTTAAGGGACCAGTGGAAAAAGAGGAATCTTCAAAGTGAATTGAGAGAGTAGCAAAGCAATAGGAAGAATTTAGAAGACGGTGGGTCCTTAGAAGCCAAGGTTAGTCCTGATCAGTAACATCAGGGTTAGTCCTGACCAGTAACATCAGGGTTAGTCCTGATCAGTAACATCAGGGTTAGTCCTGATCAGTAACATCAGGGTTCATTTCATCCATTGAGATTGGCAGCCAGGAAGTCAGTAGTATCTCATCTGGGAAGTTTCTGTGATGGGTTAGGGAGGTGAAGACAGAATGTGTAGATGGTTTTTTAAATAAGGTTGTTCTGAAGAAATGGTGAGAGAGCATGATAACTTGAAGCCAAATCAGAGTATAGTTGTTTTGGTTTTACATGTTTTCAAATAGTTTTTCTTTTAAAATGGAAGACATTTGCCGAGTTTATAAGGTGAAGGAATGGAACTAGCAGAAATAAGAGCAGTTAAAAATAATGAAAACAAACAACAAAAAAAGAGACAGCCTTGGAAACATCCCAGAGAAAAGGGAGGGATGAGATTCGTTGGATGAATGACAACAAGAGTCCTGATGAGTACAAAAAGAACATTTCTTACCCACAGTCACGGAAGAAGATGGGAATAAATCAACCAGTGACGTAGTTCCGGATATTTTGAGTAAAGCTTTCTAAGCTTCAGTTTACTTTTTAAAGAAATGTGAATAGTAATTATTACTATCTCATAGGGAGGACTGAGATAGTTATGATTATTATTTCTATAGGCATGACTGTGAGAATGAAATGAAATAAAGCAAATAAAATGCTTAGCACCAATAGTTAGGTATATTAAGCTATGGGTAGTGTTGTTAAAATTAGGTATCCATTTTTTCCCTGTCTTCTTATGATCTGGACTTTCTCATCACTGCCACCATAACACCCCCACCAATGCCACAACCACTTCCCCAGGATTAATCCTACACAACCTACAAAGTGAAGCTCAAGTTAGACATCTTTCGTGAAGATGCCTTCAACCAGTTCAGTCCAAAGATATATTGAGCTCTTAATACATTGAAGTTCCATATCACACAAATTCACACTTAAATTGCCCCATCTATAAAATGATGGATTTAGTCAGAATAGGTTAAGTTATGCTGTGGTAACAAACAATCCTAAAATCTCAGTGGCCTGGCACAATAAAATTATTTTTCTCGCTCGTGCAAAAGCTCCTAGAGATGCCTAGGACAGTCCTCCATTCTCCATAGTTTTTTATTCAGGCTTTCTGCTTTTTCATCATGAAACCACCTTCATAATTGCAACACTAGGAAAAGAAGGGAAGTAAAGATCATGCTCTGGCTCTTAAATGCTTCTATCCATATATCACACACATCCCTCCCATTCACATTTTCTGGCCAAAGCAAGTCATATAATCTATCTAAAGCCCAAGGGGTTGAAAAATGCAATTTTTTCAGGTACTCAGAAAGAGAGGGCAACCAGAAATATTGATGCATAGCCGATACACCTACTGCAAGAAAACAGAATTAGATAGACCTTAAAGTCCTTCCAGATCTAATATTCCAATTATTTCATTCTTCTTCAGTAAGGTTGCAAAATCCTTGAGTACAGGGCCTATGTCAAATACATCTGATTTCTCCCTCATAACATATAGCTCAAGGTTAGGCACAGGAGAGTCACTCAACAGGTAACTGTATAACTGATGCTATAGGGATTTTGTGTTTTTTTTTTTTTGAGACAGAGTCTTGCTCTGTAGCCCAGGCTGGAATACAGTGGTGTGATCTCAGCTCATCACAACTTCTGCCTCCTGAGTTCAAGCGATTCTCCTGCCTCAGCCTCCCAAGTAGCTGGGACTACAGGCACATGCCACCACTCCTGGCTAACTTTTTATATTTCTAATAGAGACAGGGTTTCACCGTGTTAGCCAGAATGGTCTAGCCAGGATGGTCTCGATCTCCTGACCTCGTGATCTGCCCACCTTGGCCTCCCAAAGTGCTGGGATTATAGGCGTGAGCCACTGCATCCAGCTGGGATTTAAGGATAAAATGGATCACTAACTAACTTGTATTTACTGTAGATCCTCTGTGTCCAAAGAATATATATTAGTTTCTTTGAGAGAAAATAAGAGATGCAGTCCCTGTCTTAAAAAAAAATTATTCTCTAATTGGGTAACCCAATTATGTACATTTTTGAAGTCAGTAAGTGACATGTGCATATGGGCAATATTACTGGAATACCCTTGAAGGTGGCAAAAAGATGTGCATTGTGGATACTAGTTTTTCCAAGCCACTGACATGTCACTTGAGACAAATGTGAGCTCATTTAGGGTACTGTGGCTCTTGTGAGATAAAGCTTTAGGTTTATTGCTGTAAAATGCAATTTGCTACCTCAAATTTGCCTTGGCTAAGGATTAAGCCAGAGGATGAGCTCATTAATAAAGTCAGGGGCTAAGGGGAGTGGCTGGTCCTGGGAGCGTGAGTTTCAAGAGGGTCACAGTCAAACTGTCCCTTCATTCTTTCTTGTAATTGAAGTTGTCTAATTGAAAGGAAGGGGTTTATTTGCTGGGGAAGAAGAAAAGTCCTCAGTGAAATTTTCCAACTTACCACTGTAACATCTTTTATTTATTTATTTTGAGACAGAGTCTCACTCTGTCGTCCAGGCTGGAGTGCAATGGCACCATCTCAGCTTACCGCAACCTCTGCCTCCTGGGTTCAAGTGATTCTCCTGCCTCAGCCTCCTGAGTAGCTGGGATTACAGGTGCCTGCCACCACGTCTGGCTACTTTTTGTATTTTTAGTAGAGACGGGGTTTTACCATGTTGGCCAGGCTGGTCACTAACTCCTGACTTGGTGATCTACCTGCCTCGACCTCCCAAAGTGCTGGGATTACAGGCATGAGCCACCGCACCCAGCCTGTAATATATTTTGTTTGTAAAATGCCAAATAAAGAGAAATAAACTCTAGAACTATCTTGAAAGGCTGTGTGAAGGGACAGAGAACATGTGCTTTTATGCATGACAATGAAAGGTGGGCCATTTTGGGAAAAAGAAAGCTAAATTCTATCTGGGATAGTCATCTGCTTATTGGATTGAGAACTACAAGAGGGTCTGAGAGACACGGTTCCAAAGATCTGCTGCAGGACCAGAGGGCATCATCCTAAAGGAACTTGAACAAATGAAAACCAAAAGCTGGACTCTACCTTATCTATTCATCTCTGAAATACTCTGTGCAACTCGCTGCCTTCTCTCTAGAAAGAAACAGTGGTGGAGAGGTCTCTAGGATAAGTAGGGACATGCACCTGATAGACAGATGTGCTCTATGGAAGGCCTGACTAAAATGATCCAGATTGGTCAGATGGTGAATCAAGAGGTCAGAAAGGATATAACCTAAGTCTGAAAATCATTCCAGGAGACAGTAAAGCATAAGATCTGTATTATGGAAAAAAATCAAAGAAGGTTGGCTTTATGTAAACTGTTTTCTGATCTCTGTCTCCCTAAATTATAAGGTTGTAAGGACAGAAAGAGGGTCTTACTCAACTTTTCATCCTGAATACATAGCCCAGGGCCTGGAAAATGGTAGGTGCTTACTAAGTATCTGTAGAATGAATGAATTAATCAACGAACCAATGGAGAATCTTGCTCCAAGCAGTATGCTAAAGCGGGAAAAGCAATGCCTCAGAAGGCCTGATTTGGGTGTGTACTGTCATCAAACTATCTAGCTACCTTCCACAAATCCCTTAACCTCTTGTGACTTCAGTTTCCTTATCTGTGATGAGGGGAGACAGGCCCAGGTAATCTTTGATGTGACTTCGTGACCTGTTATCAGGAGTACCTCCATGAACAATAGGTCCCTAAGCTTTTAGATAGGAAACGTGGGATATTCATGGGAAGGTTGACATTAGGGACAAAATATAACCTCTACCCAGATAGAGAACTGAACCAACTGGATAATCCATTGTTGAGCCTGGATGGTAATTCATTTTGGTCCCTAACTATTTGCTATTTGAGCACAGAGATCCAAGTTTCATTCACAGTTTGAATGTCCAGTAACTAGCTCAGTGTGTTTGATGAACAAATCTGTTTATATGTTACATTAAACTTAATTATATCATTATGTCCTTTACTTTCTTCAAATGTAATAAGCAGGGGAGCTATTTATCCAATTTTCCTCACCTACTCCAACAAACAAACAAACAACAAAAACCCCCATGTGTAGAAAATAACCCAGCTAATCTTCCCTCCTCTTAGCCATAAGACAGTGTTTATCAACCACCTGAAATAAGAATCACCTGGGATGCACTGTATATTAAAATGCAGATCCCTAGGTACCATCCAGAATTATTGAATCAGAAGTCTCAGAAGTCAGTCCAGAATTCAGGATTTTAACAAGTTCCCCAAAGAGCATCTCCTGAGACCCCTCTTTTTGGGCAAACGATGAGAAGGAAACAGTAACATTAGGCAATAAAGTGATGATGCAGAAGGATCTAGATTATCTCAAGGTAAACCCACATTTTACCACTGCAGGATGTTGCAAGTTATAATGGAGACATCTCAAGATAGCATCAAGGTGCCACTGCTGGGCCTCTTTCCAGGCCTCTTTTCCTTTCCTAGTTTCAGGTGCTGTGATCTGGTGTCTAGAAAGAGAGGAGTGACTGAACTGCCAGGATCTAGGGAGAGTGAACACAGACAAGCAACATAAACTGCTACAAGTGGAAATGAAACAATATTTATGTGGCTCAGAGTCGTTCATGGGAAAGGGGGCCTCTTTTTCATCTCTCTGCCATGACAGAAAGAGTTTCACAGCCAGGGGCACCTGGAGTCAACTGTAAATTGTTTCCCTTGTTGTCATTTTGAAATATGCAGAATGGAGGAGTGGAGATGGGAAAACCTATCTTTATCATACAGGGGTCAGCAGCAGCATTTTTCCTCTCCCTGTTTCTTCTCATCATGCTAACATCCTCTCCAGGGACCACCTGGAGGGTGAAAAACATTCACTTTACTCATTAAATTCTCTTGAAGTTAATTTGGTTTTACATAAATGCCCTATCAAGGGTCTGGGCCCAGGTGTGTGTTTGCTTCATCTTTGCCATCATTAGAGGATGCTTCTGTCCGTTGCTCATTCATCTTCATACCCTTCCCCACGGGTGGATTTAATTCCCAGTTTTTTGAAAATACAATTCCATTCAAGGGACATTTACTATGCAAGGCACTCTTCTAGACACTGAAGGGGATCTAAAAAGTGAAAAGAACCTAATCTAGCTGCTCATAATCTGGTATGAAGTCACAGAAATAACTTTAATTGGGGTAGATGCAAACCCTGATTGATTTCAACTAGCAGAATTTGGAAAGAATTTTTGAGTTGAACCTTAAAAGCAGCGTGCAAAGAACACAACTGGAGTTGTCCATAGCATATGGTAATAGCCAGGCCCTGGAAACCCTAGGCAATCACTAGGGGGGCACCCAGATATGGTCACAAAATGGTACCCTCTGACACTGAAGCAGCAACAATCACAAAGATTCACCGTTTACAGAAGTTACCTATGACCTGTGGTTGTAAAACAGGGCATCTCTTAAATTATATCTAGATCAGAAATGCCTCTCAAATCAACTTTAAAAAATCATGGTATCCTCCTAATCTCATTAAGTTGACTAAAGGATAATGGGAGTAAATTATGGTCTTATAAATGTTAACTCTGATGTCATAAAAGAACTGTAGGCATCTGCACAGACTCTGGCAAAGCTGGAAAAAGGGAATGAAATTTTTTCAGGTTTCATTTTAAGCAGTTATTCAAGAAAAGTCTCTAAAATCATTTACATAACTTGTTGAACTCAACAAAAATAATTCTTAAGAACTCCAAAATCTCTTCTAATTATAGGTTTAATTAGAAATTAAGTTTATGTTCTTGTTTCTCTCAATGTCATAATTCAATGTGGTAAAATTATATATATATATATTTGTTCAAAGTTATAAAGGTACAGGATATCAAATATAGAGAGGTATTATATACAGGTATTACCTATAGATATTCCAGATGTTTTCTAGTATATTCCAGATGTATATGTTTTCCAGAAGTATTTGAGTATACAGTATAAATCTTTAATTTCGTATATTTTTTGTTTCTTCCCAGTGGATTGCTACAGCTCAATTTCTTATATCACATTAGTTCTACATGACAAGGGAGTTTCTATCTTTTTCTAACTCCTAGACAGGCCAAAAAAAAATTGCCTAAAGACAAAGAAATTCAGAGTTAAGATTAAAATTCATTACTTAACTCACTCAGTGGTGCCCTGCAGGGATCTCAGAGCAGTGGGTGGTCTCTCATCCCATATGTGCAGAAACTGGGATGTGAAAGCCGATGTCTAGATGGCGTTCTAAGCTTCATTTTGACTTTGTTCATTTGAGCAAGTCTGGCACTTCATCTCAGTGTTATGTGTTCAAAGGGCACTATTCACAATAGCAAAGACTTGGAGCCAAACCAAATGCTCATCAATAATAGACTGGATAAAGAAAATGTGGCACATATACACCATGGAATACTATGCAGCCATAAAAAAGGATGAGTTCATGTCCTTTGCAGGGACGTGGATGAAGCTGGAAACCATCATTCCCAGCAAACTAACACAGGAACAGAAAACCAAACACCACATGTTCTCACTCATAAGTCGGAGGTGAACAATGAGAATACATGGACACAGGGATGGGAACATCACACACCAGGGCCTGTTGTGGTAGGGGAGGGATAGCATTAGGAGAAATACCTAATGTAGATGATGGATTGATGGGTGCAGCAAACCACCATGGCACATGTATACCTATGTAACAAACCTGCATGTTCTGCACATGGATCCCAGAACTTAAAGTATGATTTTAAAAAATTTTAAAAAAAAAAGAGCATTGGTAGTGGATGTGTGTCTTTCTTTCCTTTTCTTTTCTTTTTTCTTTCTTTCTTTTTTCTTTCTTTCCTTTCTTTCTCTTCTTTTCTTTTCTTCCTTCCTTTCTGTCTTTTTTTCTGTCTGTTTGTCTGTCTATCTCTCTTCCTCCTTAACAAGCATTTGATGCTGCTCCTGGGAGAGCTAATGAAGTTGCTTTGGGACTTGAACAACAGCCCTGTATGTGCTGCATACATTTCTTTTAGCTGTAGGTAAACCAAAAGTCATGTTAAGTGAGAAAGAAAAGGTAACAGCTGCTGAATTCTTTTTGCTAGCCCAAGGAGACTTGATACTGCATGTTACAAGCTGACTGGCAAAATCTTAACCTCCTCTGACCTGTAAAAATAAGAAGCAAAAAATCCTAAGGCTTTTTGCAGGAGTACCATTTCTTTCATAGTTCAAAGAAAATGTTGGGGGGTAATTTCTTTTTTTTTCTTTTTTTTCCTGCTATTTTTCCAGGAGAATGGTCTGGTAGTAAAAGAATAAATTGAAAGGAACTCAGGTAGAAAAGGCCTGAATACTGGAATGTAATTTTACAAGACTCATTTCCTTTACTCTGTGTTTTTCTCCTTGAAAGAGATAACTCGATTTTATACTTTACTGTCTTATTAACAGAATGCATTTTGGAACCCTGCCACCGCTAACAGTATCAGAAGGATTTAAGGCTGCTGAAATACATTTGAAGATTTAATTCTGCTGACTTCAGCTTGGATCTGGAGTAAAATCTAATCGTAGATTAAGTGTTTAGCACTGTGTATTGCGATTGGTGCTCCTGGTCATAAATACTCATGTCTATTTCTGTTTTAGACAGCTCTCCGTAGGTTTCCTACTGGGTACGGCACACAATGCTTGCTTCCCAAATGAGGTTATTGTCTATAAGGCTACCCCTTATATAACTCTTTTTATAGACTCGAGCCTCTGCTCTGTTGTGCAATTCATTATAAACTCCCTTGTGCGCTTTGTGATAACAAATGCTGGGTTCCTGAGAAGAGCCTTCTAGAGAGGGAAGCCTGTATTTCCTTCCAGACAATATTTAATCTCATAGCAGCACTGACTAATAAAAGCAAAAGATCAATACAAAGCTGTACTGCTAGGATGAAAATTTACTAACATAGTCATTCATATCACAGGAACATCTGGTTAAAGCTTCAGGGCTCCCTTACTTTCTTAGTTATGATTTTATGGGTCTCTCCAGACTCCTTTTTAGGATTTTAGCAGGCATTTATAGCAGGCTGGACATTTTAATCTTTTTAATGTTGTTATCTGATCCACACTTGGCTTTCTAACACTGACTGGTCATCTTCTCCACTCCTCGCTTATTGCACTTGAATCAAGTTATGATAAGCTCATACTGTAATAGCCCCTAGTCCTAAACGGGTCTAACTTCATGTAAGTGGCCTCCTGAGCTGCTATTTATGGTCATTTCTGTGAGGCACTGTCTTTAAAACCTTGGCATTTAGTGCCTTCTTCCTATCCCTATGACTTGGAATACATAAAGACTATTATAAATCACATAGCCAGGCCTGCAGATATACTTTTTGCTAGAAGAGATTTCTGAGGCCTGAGGGGCAGGCCGAGGAATCCTGGTTTACAGGCCTGAACCAGACGGACATGTATGAGGTTGACCAGATGGCTTGGTGGCCCAGCATGCTACCCACCTGTGGTCTTCAGTGTGGTGGCTTGGTGCAGAATTGTTGGTGGTTGAATTTGCTTGTTTGTGCTGTGTGAATCAGAACTGAGTCCCTTCCGGAGACCCATTGGTTTGAAAGTGGTAGGTAGACAGGATACTAAAATTCACAAGAGAATTCAAGTAAAATACCTGAGGTAGAGAAAGTAAATGTAAGTGTAGTTTTATGTCTAATATTTCAACAAACCTAGCCAATATGATATGCAGGGACAGCAAGGGTACCAGTATTTATGGTACCTACTGTGAGAAAGTCTCTCCACGTATGTTAGATGTAATTTAATTTTACATTTATCTGAGGTAAATATTATCTGAACTAGGACTTGTTTACTGAACACTTACTGTAAAATAACCCCCGGGCCACATACTGAATACATTTATATTTCATTGGCTCCTCGTAACAATTCAGAGAGGTAGGTACTATTATTATTATTATTTTTTTTTTATTTTGAGATGGAGTCTTGCTCTGTCGCCCCGGCTGGAGTGCAGTGGTGCAATCTCGGCTCACTGCAAGCTCTGCCACCCGGGTTCATGCCATTCTCCTGCCTCAGCCTCCTGAGTAGCTGGAACTACAGGCACCCGCCACCACGCCTGGCTAATTTTTTGTATTTTTAGTAGAGACGGGGTTTCACCGTGTTAGCCAGGGTGGTCTCAATCTCCTGACCTCATGATCCACCCGCTTCGGCCTCCCAAAATGCTGGGATTACAGGTATGAGCCACCGCGCCCGGCCCAGAGGTAGGTACTATTATTATCTTCATTTGGCAAGTTCAGAAACTGTGTCTCAGAGGGATTAAGGAACATTCTTGAGTGAAACAGCCGGCCAAGGGCAGCGTGGGAGTCAAGCCTTGGTGTGTCTGACTTCACAGTCTTTGCACATGATGAACAGCGTGACTACAATGACTAGAAAAACACATAAATAGGTATAAGTTATTCTCCTAATGTCTTATAAAATTCCTTTGCTATTTTACAATAAAGCCAGGTCATCTACTTGTGTTGAAACTAAGCGTGTCAGACCCATCTCAGAAGATATGAGTTACCACAGATCTTCAGATAAAAGAAACAACACGTTAATTCACTTAATAACACATTCTTCAGAGGAGGAAATTGAAATACAATTTTAACTTGGTTACTTTGTTCTTTCTTAACTGGGCAAAACCAAACACCCAGGGTTCCCCCTCTCTCTCTTTCTTCCAGGATGCCTTGAACAGGCTGTGCACAGACCACCTTCTCCCCCAGTTCCTAAGGGTCAAATAAAATGGAGAGACTACTCACTGCAGATACGGAGGCTTTGTCATGCATCAGTTCTCAAAATTGGCTGCCTGGCACAGAAGATGATTTAAGTAAAACTGAACTAATTTTCAAAACTGAAACTTAAGCTGTTGAGCAACATGAGCCAAGTGCCGTTTGTCTTGGACACCCCAACACTTTCTTGGCTCCTATTAGCAACTCAAATGTTCCCTGGTCACATTAATTAGCTCAATTGTCCTAGACAAGAAGGATGGAGGGAAGGCACAGGGCTCCAGCAGCCCAGGCTGTGGCAAACTTGGACTCTCAGAGACATTTCCCAGCATCGTTCTGAGGAATATTAGGGATCAGAAACACTCTGAGGCTGGTCACCTACACAGAGCAAAATTGTCCCCATAGGATAACCCAGCAGCCTGCTGTGACATAGAGTTTTGAGGACAAAGAGGTACAGAGAAGGCCAGCATGGGCAGAGCTCCTGGACAGAGACTTAAGAATATTTAGTGAAAGGAGAGCACTCCTCTTAGCTCTAAACCTCACCCATACCCTGTTGCTGCCCAGGCATTTGGGTGATGACACATCCCCCTTGGGACACAGCCCAATCTCCCCGACAGCTGTGCCCAGAAGGCCATCAGAGGCAGGCCCTGGCAGCTGACAAGCCTCTGTTCAGCCAGCTCCGGCCTTGAGGTACCTTTCGATGCCAAAGAGAGGAATGCAAGGATCAAATTTCTGAGCACTAGAACTTGACCATGACTTCCAAAGACCGAGTCACAAGAACACACGTATCACACAAAGGACTTTCTTACTATCCAACAAACACAAATGTCCCCATTCCTTTTCTGTTTGAAGAAGAAATAGAGAAAAACCAGCCCTGAGTTCCTCCCGGGACTGGAAGTGTGCCTATTGCTTCCCTTTTCTGCAGCCACACTAAGGGATTCTGTCAACATTGTAAAGCCATCCATATTGAAAATGGTTACATGGAAATATTTTTGTAACCTATTATTACTATTAATACTCTGGTTTCTCTTCAGATTGTATAAATCTTTCAGCTTATTATTATTATTATTTGGAGGAAAGGGGAAGCTAGTGGTAAGTAGGAGGCACCGAGTAAATACCTCCAAGAGGGCTACAAGTTTTTGCTTTTAGCAATGGAAGTGATGTCTGAGAGAGTCAGATCCCAGTAATATGCAACAAACATCATGGGGTTCCAAGTGTCTTTCTTGTAATTTTTGTCATTGCAAGGAAGCTGCAGTATGTCTTGGAGTCAAAAAGTCCTGGGCTCTAATTTTAGCTATAACATTTAACGGTGAGCATGTCTATGGACAAGTAAAGTATACATTTCCTTAGCCTAAACCGACTCACCAGTAAAATGGGAATGATAAAGCCAACTGTGCAGGCTTGTTTTGCAAAGACTAAATGAGATAATGCAGGTAAACTTGCTAGCACATGTAAATGCTCACTCAGTGGGGGTTTTCATAATTAATAAGATTAACATGTTGTGTTCACAATGCTGATGCATGTTTGAAGTTCTCATCTTTTGCCTCTTAGGGGGAAGCTCATGCCACGGGACCTCTCCAAGAGCTGGAGATAAAAAGCCCCCTGTTCTGAGAATTGTTGAAAGGTTTCTTTCCCTTTCCCAGATTCTTTGCTCCTCGGTGCCCTGTCAAAACATCTGGCCCCTTTTGTCCTCGGCTTTCCCTGTGCTATTAAAGCCAGTCCTCATCATGAGCCACTTCCTGTTGACCTAAACATTTTTTTTTTTTATTATGCACCTTAACACTTCAAGATGATTAGAGCTGAAAGGGTAAGAACAAAAAATGTAGGTTGAGCCTTTCTTTTCCAGCAGCTAATTTGATTCCAACAGCACTTGAAAAAAAGAAAGAAAGAAAGAAAGAAAGAAGCTCAAATGTTATGTTTTCATCTGCTAAGAATGAAGAAAGCATTATTTTTAAAAATTCCCCACTCTAGCTTGAGATTAAGAGTACAATAAAAGAGGTTAGTGTCTGGCAAAATATTCTCAGTGGACTAATGTAGTCATTCCTTTATCCAGAGTATTCTTCCAGCCAGGTGCATGCAACATTATTATACAAACTCTGGTTTGTCTTCTTGCTAGGAGAACAGAGGGATTTGTCAGGAATTCAGGGTCCTAGAGCAAAAGTGCATTGCTTCTTTCCCACAGCCAACCCTGGTAGTTCCTCCAAGATAAATTGCTTGAAGTAAAACTCTCAGTAAAGAGTATGTCTGAATGGGGACCCTAAGAAATTTCAGGAGGCCTTTTTTTTTTTTTTTTTTTTTTTTTTTTGTCTACACTGACTATCCTTTGCTGTGGATTAGGCCACTGCTTATTACAAATTCAAATCCTATCTATATATTGTTCATGGTTCCTTTGTGTCATCAGGAAATTAAAGTTTGCAGCTGGTCCCTTCATCTTGGCTAATCATGCGGACATAAAGTCCTTAAAGGCCCTCGGAGTGGCCCCTGCGGGGGCCCCACTCAACACTTCTCTTCAGCGAGACATTGTTCTTCAGCTGTGTTTTCATCCTTTGCCCCCACGGTATTAAGCTCCCGCTGCTTTTAGCCCCAGCATCAGACTGTCATGCGTCATTTTATCATGGCCAGTCCAACACCTACAGGAAACCATGCCCTCATGCTGAGTCCTGCAACTGGCTGGAAGTGCTTCAGCGGGTGGCAGGGCTTTCTCCAGCGTCCTGGGATGGCCATTGCATCCTGAAGACCTCCATGGGTACCCAGGTGGAGCAGAGTGGGTCCCTCACAGCATTGGCCTTGTTAGGGGTCTCAAGTCACACTTGCTCAGAGTCGATTAGAGAAGGCCTGGGCTATAAACGGGCAGCTGCCAATTTGCCAGCTCCTCGAAAATTGATCTGACGTGTTACAAAACCCTAAGTCTCCTCTCAGGGATCTTTTAATATCCGGCAGAGTTTACACCTGGTTTCTGTGATTCCTTGAATTAATTGAATTCTCATTAGAATACTTCCTGCTTTTCCCTTCCCACACTTAACCATCTATGACCCAAAGTTCACAGGGGAGGGACAGGAAGAAAGCAAATCAGTCTCCCTGGTGTCCTTGTTTTATTTCCCACACCAGCCTATACGCTCACCTCCTCCCTGAGCGACTCCAGCCAGGCCATTCTTTCAGGGGAATTGAGAAGCCTTCCACTCATCTCTGTCCTAGAAGTTACATTTATTACCTTCTTCCAAGCATTCCATCATTTGTGTTGTCTTACACATTGTGTTGAGTCTAGTGTTCTTTACTTTCTAGCACATTCAGTAATACATCTCTTCTTTTCCAATGACCGTATTTTCTTTGCCATCTCACTCGTTTTGGATTACTCTCTATGATTAATACATTGATACTCTATGATTAATACATTAATACTCTCTATGATTAATACAATCACTATGATTAATACATTGAAAATTGTGGGTATATTTGTGGTGCACATTATCATAAGCATGCATTGTCCAGGAGCCTAGAAAATGCTAGGCTCTTAAAAGTTTCTTCTGCACTATGTATGTACAGTACATTTGTAACCACATCCACTGTACATGCATTTTAAGACACAATCTTTCCTTATGTTTACCATCTGGGACCATTCAGTGATGTAAACCATTTTACATATCTCCCACAAAGTTGTAACTATTTTATTATGTTGAGGCTAATTCATTCTTACAGAGATCTAGTTTCATTTCTGATTTGCCTTGGAATTTTATCCTGTTTACACCAGGCATAGTCTCATAGTGACATCACTCTGGCTAGAATATGGAAGATTGTTTATGGTAGAAGAATGCTACATCAAGTAATCATCAGCTCTGTAAGGCAGAAAGGTCCAGAAAGGGAGACACCAAAGATGGACAGTAAGATTTCCTTTTGACTTGGTAAAAACACTCATTTTTCAGCTCAAGTGTTACCTCTTCTCTGCCTCTTTTGACATCCCTCTCTCCACCACCCATAACTCTTGTGTCCTTGTCCTCTAGCAGAGCACCAGTATGGTTTAATAAACAAAATTATTAACACATCTGCATTACTAGTAGATGATAGCTGCCTGGGGTTAGAGCCCATATTAACTCAGAATTATATTCCCTTCACGTAGGAGAGTGGCTATAGGTTAAACGAAGAATGAATGAATGAATGAATGAATGAATGAACAGATGAATCAGTTTTATTCCAAACTAAGATATGACCCTCTCTAACACCAGGTTAGAGGCCAGGAAGAAAACTGTAATTTCAGCCAGTCTTTCTTTTTCTACCTCCACCCTTCACAACTACGTGTTCTCCAAGCTCACTACTCTCTTCCCAACCACACTGGCACTCACAAAGCCCTTCTTTTTCACCTTATTTTCTCCTTTTCATTTTTCATTTTCTGGTCTCAGCATAAGTGTTGCTTCCTCAAGAAATTTTTCTTTGATTCCCAAAAATAAGTTTGTTCTCTTTGGTTTTTACACACTCCTATGTTCCAATGTATCTCAGAAACATCACACTTGGAATCCTTGGGACTTGAGGGGCAGGGAGAGAAGAATGTGAGTCCTCAATGAGACAAGGCCAGAGAGGCGAAGGAGGGGGAGTGAAGAGGCTTCAATGGGCATGCTCAGTTCCTTCTCCCAGCTGCTCAGTTTGTTCTGCTCTTGGGAGAAGTGTGAGCAGTGTGGAGAAAGGCCAGAGAAGAGCCTATGGATCCCTCCTGCAGAGTGGGAATCCTCTCCTCTTTTCTGTGTTCTTCCCACCCCCTGCTCCATGCAGTTGCCTATTTAAAGTATCAGTGCAGGAAGTACTTCTTGTTCCCTACTCTACCTCTGACCCTAGAAAAGTGCTTATATCGTCAGTAGATTTATTTTAGATTTAAGAAAAGAAGATAGAAAGGATTGCATTCAATATGATTTGAGCAAAATTAAAGCAATACAGTCCTGTCTACCACACACATACACATACACCAATACCTATAGGAGACCACGTTCTTATGCTTTAGATTCCAGTTTAGACACAGAAAGCTGCCATCTCAGGCTACAGTTTCCTAGAGGGAGAAGAACTGAACTATTTAATGTTTTCACTAATAAGTTCAAAGTTACTGGTGGTTTCAGAGCTTCAACCATCAATTCTAACTTATTTCTACATCTCTTCCTACTACTAATATTTATTTCTTATTTTGACAAACACCTTTTGAGCTCTCATTGAATGCAAGATGTGTGCTAGGAATAGTCACGTGCACTACACAGTTTTTACTCTTGAGAAGTATGTTGAGCTGGAAACCATCATTCTCAGCAAACTAACACAGGAACGGAAAACCAAACACTGCATGTTCTCACTCATAAGTGGGAGATGAACAATGAGAACACGTGGACACAAGGCGGGGAACATCACACACTGGGGCCTGTCGGGGAGTTGTGCGGCAAGGTGGGGCAGAGCCTTACGACAAATACCTAATGCATGATGGGCTTAAAACCTAGATGACGGGCTGATACGTTCAGCAAACCACCATGGCAGGTGTATACCTATGTAACAAATCTGCTTGTTCTGCACATGCATTCCAGAACTTAAAGTAAAATTTTAAAAAAAAAGTATGTTACCTAGTGAGGAGGACAGACAAGGGAACAGGCAATTATAATAAAGTGCAGTTAGTTATTCAGTGGAGCAAATGAGACCAGAGTGACCCAGAATCTTTAAGGCCTGAGACAGCTTCCCAAAGAAAGAGAAACAGGCTGAAAAAGGTTGAAAAGCATAAGCCAGAAGTTGGAGGAAAGGAGTTTCAGGCAGATGGAATGGCACCTGCAAATGCCCAGAAGGGGAGAAAAGAACATTGAAGGTAACACTGAGATTCTCAGGGTACAGGTCTGGTCTACCACGGGGGTATGGGACTGTCTCCCCTGCCCTAGTGTAGAAGAAGGAAGCACAGCTGATGTAATCCCTGCTTGGGATCCCTGTGGAGTCCTTTGAACTGTTAGAGCAAGTCCTTCCTTATCCTAACAAATTGGTATAAGGCCTCTTCAGTTGGAGACCCAAAGGATCCTGCTGCTCCAATAGCTGGAAAGTTAAACATAGGAGCAGACAGTGCAGGTTCCCTAGGTCTGCTTTAAATAAACATTTGTGTCATGTGACAGTTCTGTCTTTCAAAGACTTCTCACACAGAGGCCTGGCCTTTCCATTGTCTCCTGGCCCTCTTTTCTTCTATTAAACTTTCTTATCATTTTTCTTATTTTCACTAAATTACGTATTTGTAGCAGATACCATTGGCCTCCCAGCCAACCACAGTTCTCTACTTTCCTTCTTACCAGACCTCCTTGGAGCTGGCCTGGCCTTCACAGAAGGCTGAGACCTCCCCATCCCAAGGGGGTATATCTCAAAGGATCTAAGTCCTTGTGGATCTAAACCAAGTGATGGTGATGCAATTCTCTCCAATTAGACCTGAGGGAGGTCTGTTGGCTTTTCTTGAGAAAGGATACAAGACAGAGAAGTTTCTATTCTTTCATCTGAATGTTGCTGCCTGCCTATAATACCTGTGGCCATCATTTTGGGCCCAGAAGGGGAACCAGCCTAGGAAGAAAGCATACTGTGCAGAAAAGGGCAAAGTGGAAGAAGGAGAGAACCTTAGTCCTTGAAGCTGTAGATGAACCAACCAGCCCTGAAACCATCCTGCCTCTGGACTTCTCATTATTTGTTGAAGCCACTTCTACTTGATTTGTCTGGCATGGGCATCTGTTAGCATCCTATCTGATATACTGGGCCACAGGTCATCTGGCCCAAACCCTCTAATTTTTGTTTTGTTTTGTGGTTTTTGTTTTTGTTTGAGACAAAGTCTCACTCTGTTGACCAGGCTGGAGTGCAGTGGCACAATCATGGCTCACTATAGCCTCGACCTCCCTAGGCTCAAGCCATCCTCCCACCTCAGCCTACAGAGTAGCTAGGACTACAGGCATGCACCACCATACTTGGATAATTTTTGTAATTTTTGTAGAGATGAGGTATTGCTATGTTACCTAGGGTTGTCTTGAACTCCTTGGCTCAAGTGATTCACCCACCTCAGACTCCTAAAGTGCTGGGATTACAGGCATAAGTGACCGCACCCCGCCAAACCTTCCATTTTAAAAACAAGGGAACTGAGATCCCAGGGAGGGTGAAGGGATTTATCCTTGGTGCATGGATATGGAGCTATGAGCAGAATGCTCTAACTTCACATTCAGACTATTTTTCACCACATTGTCCTATGTTTATCCCTGGAGTGGATGGCTGCTAGTTTTCCGGGCCTCTAAGAAAAATTTCCATAAGTACTGATGGAGACCTACTAACTTTGCCCCAAAAAAGACAAGATAAGGCAGTAGGAGAAGATATTTTTAGATAACTAAGCCATTCACTATCTCTCTAATTGGGTATACAGAAATGTTTATTTCCCCACTTTTGAAGAATATTATTCTGTCTTCTGATACCATTTATTCATTGCACATCTACTTTGCTAGGTCCTGGAAATAATATGGTAAGTAAAGCAGATTTTATCTTTGCCTCATGAGCCTACATTCTAAACATAACCATTCTCTTTCTGCTTCTGCAAAGTTGAACCTTCATCTTGCAAAGGGAGAGGGATCTCACAGTCAGCAAACAGAAATGAAGAAGGAAAGGACCTACAGCTGGGAAAATAGAGCAAAGTCTATTCGGTCTGAGCCAGCCAGCTGAGTGGGGAGACAAGAAGGCTAAAGCGCTGGTCCCCTCTGATGTGGCTTTGTCCCTATGGAACATGGGTAGAGGAGATTTGAAAGCAGCCTTTCCCTGCCAGGGTTTTGTTTGCTCCTCTGGGACAGGGACAACTTAGCTCCGTTTTGAAGCATTTGGGAAGTAAAGCAGCCTTTAGCATAGCTGGGAAGAGACATGCCCCTAACTGTAGAAGATGAGGATAGATTGAGTGCCAATGGCAGAATCCCAAGGGAATTATTATAAGAGGCTCCAAGTTAAAGGTAAACAAGTTAAAATTTATATTTGGGAACTGGTTCCCTTGAGACTTCAGATTGCCCTGCAACCCCATTCATAGGGGAAGTATGTCCTAAGGCATCCAGGAAACTCACATTCCCCTCCTCTGCTGGTCCCAAAGGACTGGGTACTGCCAGAGCATTGGTTGAGACCATCTGAGTCTCAAAATCTGCTAAACCAAAGACTGTCTTTGAAAATTAACAGAGGTTTTTCTTTTGGCTGAATCTGGTCTCTTGATAATTCAGAAATTTAATACAGCCATCTTGGGCCTTTTTTCTGAGAAATAAGAGGAGACATCTACCTAGACCAAAACCTAGAGAAAGGTAACACATTATTCCAGCTCCAGGATACTATAAATCGTGTATTTATAGCATCCTCTGACCCCAAGCTAACATTTTAGTGGGGTCTAAATTAAATGAAAACAAACACTAAGAGGAGCCTTACCAAGGAAAAGAAGTCACTGAAGAGAAGCTGAGATACAGATGGGGGTGATGCAGTTCACCCGCCTCACTTTGTAGATGGGTACCAAGTGTATGGCAGTGGATGGCAGGTGCGGCTGCGTGTTGTACAGGCCAAGAGGGAAGACCCAGACAACTTGACCACAAACTAGCTTTGTGACCTAGACATGGTCCCTAGCCTCACTGCCTTTCAGTTTCATCATTTCTAAAGTGAAGTGACAATTATCTCTATCTCATAGACTTGTTACGAGGGTTAAATGAGTTAATGCACAGAAAGCACTTAAACCAAAGCCGGGCATGTAGTAAGCACAGCAGAACTGTTAGTGTTGAGGGATAAGATCATTTTTCGAACCAGCTGATGATCATCTTCTCTTCCTGCCACTGTTTCTTCAGGTCAGTGTCCTTCTGTGGCACTATAGAGGCCTCCCTTCAGAAGTGTGGGGTCAGGGGATTAGCCTCAATTTCTTGCTCCCTGGAACAGCTTTGATCTTGGTATCTGGAGAAGATGAAGGTATCAGTCATGCTGGAAGAAGGCACACTTCCTGACCACTGGGAGGCACTCAGTAAATATTTGTTGAATGGACCAGGCCCACCCTGTTAGAACAAGAACAGAAATTGCTGATAATGAAACAAAGAAAAAGAAATTATTTGATGCTCAAATTTCATAAGCCAAGATAGCCATGGATCCTCTTCAACTCTCTCATAATTAAGTACGTTATCCAATCACTTATGAAAGGGCAAGGAAGAGGGTAATAGGAAGAGTAGGGAAGCAGGTTTGGGAATGTCTTGGAAGGATGAAAAAAGTGGAAGCTGTCAGAAATTGAGTGTTTATGTGCCATGCAATCAGCTAGGCATATTACATTGTTTTAATTCTGACACCAATCTTACCAGGTATGATTATCCATATCATAGGGAGGTAAGTAGCTTGTCTAAGGTTGCTCTGTGGTGAATCCCTCATGGACTAGGATGCAGGACCACACATTTGACTTCAAAGCCCCTAAGCTGTCTGCTGCACCTAGCCAACAGAGTTTCTCTTGTTTCTTCAGCATAAAGTAGAATATTGAGCTGGATGTTCCAGCTGCTTCACAACTGGACAGGATAGCAAGGGCACTGAGTGTATTCTTCCTTTTTTTCTTAAGGATTGAATTAAGACTTCTCCAAACCAGGATTTCTTCCCCACTCCCCTTATACCACTGCCCCACTTCCCAGCTCTCACAGGTCCACCTGCTCCAGCTCAGCGGTTTGCGCCACCACTTATGCTTCTTCAACCATCATTTTTGGAAGCCGTGAAAAAAACAAGCACCAAGTGCATGTTTAACCTGCAGGGTCTCCTCGGGTTCTGAGGCATGCTCAGGGTTTCCTCTGGATTCTGCTAATTCTGTGACAGCTGCTGATAAATACAACCAATCCCATCTCCTCCTCCTCAATGCCATTGGCTAGAGAACTTGTGGCAAGACTAAGGGTGAAAGGTCATCTAAGGGTAGTTACCAACTTTAAGGTCTAGTTCAGCTTCTCATCTGCCAAGAAATATCATGGTCAGTTAGCATGTGCAAAGCTTCCTAAAAACATAGTGATCAGTCTTAAGCTTCCCCCAAGGACCTTTCAGCCATTCCCTCCCATGGTGGCACTGTCTAAAACCAGGCTCCTAACTCCTAAATCAGGCTCCTAAAACTGGGAGCCTGATTTATACTTGGTTCTCTTGTGACATCCTTTAAAAAGGCATCAATCATTTAGTGTTCTGCTCTTTGGATTTCTCTAAATGCTGTGCAGACACAAGGTGACTCAACCCAAGATGAGCAACAGCTGTCCTCAGGGCATACAAGCTCCTTATTCAGCTGGGGCTAGTGCTCCAAGCTGATAGGAGCTTGGAGTCAAAAGAGGAGAATCACTCCCACTCTGAGCAGCAGTAGGACATTGGAAATCCCCCACCCCCCTGACCACCAAATACTTGCCATTGGCTGAGTTAGTAGCATTTCTTCTTTGTCTTACAAGTATAATCCATTTATGTTACATAGATGGAAAGAGGGTTAAGGGCATTATCCTTTGAAATGCAATGCTTAACATCAAATATTGGATAGGGATAATTTGGTAAATTTCTCTTTTTCAGCTTTAATTGCCCTTCTGGTATGATTCCTATAGGACAAAGGAATCGTAAGTAGTCACACTGCCTTTATGGGCCCCTTTTATCTCAGAACACAACATTACACATGGTGCCCTGTCTCCTGCAGAGGGTCATGGTGAACACCCAGCGCTTGGCTTGGCCCTGCTCCTTCTGCATGTCATTATCAGAATTCTGGCCGCCAGATTCCATCTGCTGCTTACACTTAAGTTTTCACATCCAGTCTCTTTGCCTCTTTAAGTTTTGCTAAGCATATGTTTGTCCTGCCTTTGGGGGAATATTTAAGTGTAATATATAGAAAGGTACAATAGCAAGAACTATGTTGGCAACTCTCTACATAGTGTTGAGAAAATTTACCCTATTACATCAGAATTGTGGTTATTTTACACACTGTCAACACCCATGCTTAGCTTCTAATGGACATTTTTCTTCCTTCAAGCTGGGATAAACTCTCCCAAACTCTCACTGGGGCATCATTCTTTACTTGTCTTCCTTTCTTGCTGCTCTCCTCCTATAATGATTGGGTTTACACCAGATACACAGACTTATCTGCTCATCTAAGGCCACTTCTTAATTCCCTTCACACTGTATCTTTTTTTCACAGCCTTCACCTATTATTTCCAAAGGGAGTCCTCCCTTACCGAAGCCATGGCAGGCTTCTTCTCCACTGCATTCCAAGATGAGACTATCGAATTCGGCCTCACTCGATATCTCTTAACTTTTGCCCTTGGCATCCAGACAACTCTTCGATTCTCAGGATGCTTGCTGCTGAACTTCCTGTCTATATAAATGCGCTTGGGGAGTCTCTTGCTCCTCTAGCCTGTTTCTTCCTCCTCCCAGAGCTTCCCTTTCCCTTTCCATGCCAAGCAATTATTCTTATTAATTATTCCAGCTAGCAGTAATTATCAGCAGTACATGCCCCAAGCCACATTAATAACAGAAATCTCTAGGACACTGAGCAATCAGCTGGGAGGCCCCCTCCACCTTTTGATTTGCCTGGCGCTGCAACTTGTGCTCTCTGCTCCCAGCGCCCCTCCCACCGTGCCTCTGCTTTGCTCTTACTGGTCCCCAGTTGCTGCATTCTCCAGCCCTGTTTGATGGTGTGATAAAACAGGGGCAGCGTCATCTAGACCTGTATGTTAGCTATGGCGGCGTGGGAGGCATCTGACTCCTGGCACACTTGAAAGCTGTCCTTAAGCAGACTTCGACATTGGGTCCTCACCACCCCTGAACACTCTATTAATCCCTCAACTCTTATTTGCAAGGGTTTTTAATTTGTGTGTGTTCTTACCCATTGCTCATTTGTCTTGCCTGTCATTTGTAAATAGTTTAAAACCTCAATAGCAGGTCATTGGTGTATTTAAAGTAATGCTCTTATTTTATTGGAAAATTTTAAAAATTAATTTGATTTACACACACATTTGGGAAAATTAAATGATTAAGCAATTTCTTTTATCTCTACTTGGAAAATTGCGTTCATGATAGTCTTCTGCAAATTGGTGAACCGGACTGATTCACTAAAATATTTGAATGAAAAAGCAAATGGCTAGGAACAGAGAAGAATAGACAGAACGAGTTTAGACCAGCATGTCTTTCTTCCCAAAGTAACTTTATGTATTAAAACGCATGTGCGCGCTTGAGAAGTGAGACGTAGTGTTTTGCTAACTAGCTCCTCACAGTGACTTGGAAATCTGCCTGTTGGAACCTTCTTTTTTTAGTGCAAAACAACAAAGTTTGAAACACTTGAATATAGTGTCAACTCTGACTTACTACGATTGCAAACCATCAGCAAGTTTTCAGGGAGGCTGCAATGCAAGGTGCTAATTTGCAGATGTTATAGCAAAGATCTTATTACCAAACCACTACAGACCACATGTGGCAATGGTAAGAATCAGGTGGAAAAGAAAAAAAAAACTTTCAGCATAGTCAAACAGTGTTTTTATCAGTTTTTGCCAAGTGACAACAAAAAAGCTAGTTTTTAGTTTTCTGGCTTTTAGACAGGGTAGGACAAGTTGGCATATGTGAAGCAATCTGAAAAACATACAATTTTAAAAGTGACACAATCTTACTTAAAAACACTTTGAAGAGCAAAAGTAGTAGGAAGTGTGCCTTATTCTGACACTGTGCATACTGGCTTCCAGCATGAAATACCAATGCATAATTGTTGAGGCCAGTAGTAAAAATTCAGTCCTTTGCAAATTTATTTAATTTAAATAAGCTTCCCCAACATTGGGGGACTGTGTTCTCTCAGTGTGCTTCATTAGTGTAGCTTACACCACAAAACTGGCTGTATTGAGAAAGATTGCACCATTATCAAATAATTAGGAGTGCCTTAGCAGGTGCATACACTTACCTTAGTAATTAAACCCTTGTTAAAACACCAAAATCCAGAGACTTTAAGTGGTTACATGATCCCAAAGGAGGTAGCCTAGAAAGTGATTCTATAAGGTAGTGTCATTTGGGAACAGAGATATTGAGCAGAGTCTCTTTTTCTCTTGGGATGCTTACCAAGCACATCTGTGCACATCATGAGATGCAATAAAAATTGCAATGACAATGCTAGACAAACACCCACTGCACAAGATGCTGGACAGCCCCAGCGCCATCCCGCTTGGAAGCAGATACTGTGTAACTGGGCTTTGTGCTGCCATTGTTTCAAGCAAGGAGCATGAGACAAAGAGAAATAAAAATGAGTCTCTGAAATAAGTACTCAGCTTCCTCTCTTTACTTTAGGGAGAAAAACGCAGCTAATCCCAATTTCTCATCAAATGCCTTCCTAAAACTTGACTGTAAGTTTTCTTTGACAAAAGGCAAAGATTGGATAGATTTCCTCCCCCAATGGCATTTGAAATACTGGCCCTTGTAAATATGACAAGCGGCCACCAATAGGACAACATACAAGGGCAGTTTCTTAACATCTTGCTACCGGGAGTGTTAGAGTGATCTATATAATTACAAATTAGATCCATTTACTGGGGTCTGGTTGCTTATGCAGGAGCTCCTCTTCCATATAGAAATATAATTGTGATAAATCTGGACCCAACAGCCATGGGGCATTCTGAAGATGATATCTAGGGGTTGCCATGACAACTCCCTAGAATTCCTGCTGTCTTTTCATGGTGGAGTTCCTAGGTAAAGCCTGGAAGGTATCTGAAATAAATCATCAAAAGGTAGGACAGCTGGAAATTGTCCATGGAAGAAATCCAAGTATATGAGTCCATACGTCCTGTGGTAAGGAGGCTGTCATTTGAGGACAAATTTCCATCACTTTGTAGAATTTAGACTGAATATTTCAAGCAATAAGATTTTTATGGAACTCACTGTTCCTAAGGCTGAGGTATTATGGTATTTAGACTAATGGTCTCTGCCAACCACTGAGGTAATCACTTCCTGGGAGCCAAACATCTCTCATTCCTGGGATATCTACACGCCTCAGAAGCTCTGTGACCCAAACCATGCAGAAAAAAAAAAAAAAAAAAAAGTTGTCCACCTTTAAACAGCAACTCACCCTCTTGTGTAACTTTCTTAAGAGCAGAGTCCACCCTGCCGTCTGGAAGGCCTTACGACAACAGTGGTGGGGCTAAGATGGTAACTGTTAGTATTAGGTCCTGAGATGAGGCTGACTCCCAGTTAAACCACTTAATTGCTTAGAGACCTTGAAAGAATCACTACAGCCATTTTCCACATTTGTAAAAACGGGACAATACCCTGACCTAAATTGGCAATTGTGATTATTGAATAAAAGAGCAAATACAAAATACCCAACGCAATGCCTGCCATTCAATATATGGTCAATTAATTTCCTTTTCCTTCTGTCCATCCCATAAAAATATAAAACATGATATAAATACAAGTCTCATTGCATTATTATTCAATTCTAGAATCTGAAGGCCATCAGGCATTGCACCATTACTTGGGCAGACCAACACTTCCAGTTCAATTTTTACTGTGCACAATAATGTAATTTTTCAAAGGGTGAGGGGAAGTGGTGGTTGCTATGTCAGCAGAGACATAGATGTCATGTGATATTTTAAATGATAAACAGCTGAAACCAGAGTATTATTTGAATCATCCATATCTTCATGCCATAAACTTAGGAAGCTGGTGATTATGCCCCTATGCCCCGAAGTAAAAGAAAGTTTGGAGTAACAAAAAGAGCATTACAGTCACTTGAAATCATGCCCCAACTTCAGACCTGCCAAGGATATTTGTAACATATTATTCAATAAGTTAAGGCATTGTTTTCACATGTAAAATAGCACATCCGCTGACACACATAAATCAAATTTGTTTATATTTGTAAACTTTGTATTGAAATATAACACATTCAAAAAAGCAAGCAAGCAAGGCCAGGCGCGGTGGTTATGCCTGTAATCCTAGCACTTTGGGAGGCCCAGGCGGGTGGATCACTTGAGGTCAGGAGTTCAAGACCAGCCTGACCAACATGGTGAAACCCCATCTCTACTAAGAATACAAAATTAGCTGGGCTTGGTGGCACACGCCTGTAATCCCAGCTACTTGGGAGGCTGAAGCAGGAGAATTGCTTGAACTTGGGAGGCGGAGGTTGTAGTGAGCTGATATCATACCATTACACTCCAGCCTGGGCAACAAGAGCGAAACTCCATCTCAAAAAAAAAAAAAAAAAAAGGTAAGCAAATCAGAAACGTATAGCATGGTGAATTTTTACAGATTATAATAACGTTCTATTTTAATATTTAAATATACTCTATTTATTAGAACAGGTTAGTATTTTTGTCTTTGAATGTGTTATTAAAATTTTAGAGTGTGTGTCACAGAGTTTTTATCTCTTTTCCTTTTTACTATATTAAAGGACAGTAATTTTGGCCACTTTTTTGGTGTACCGTTCTAAGAATTTTAACACATGTATAGATTCATGGAATCACCACCACAATCAGAATCAGGGTACAGAACAGTCATCACCCCAGAATTCTCCCTTGTGCTATCCCTTTGTAGCTGACTGCTGGCAACTGTTGATCTGTTCTGTCATGTAGTCTTGTCTTTTCAAGAATGTCATAATAAATAGAATCAGATAGCATGTTACCTTTTGAATCTAGCGTCTTTAACTTTGTATAATGCTTTTGCAATTCATCCATCCTGTTGCATGTATTAATTGTTCATTTTTATTGTTGGATATGAATTTCATTGTATGAATGTAAACAATTCATTTATCCATTCACCCACTGGAAAACTTTTAAGATGTATCCAGTCTTGGATGACTATAAATAGAGCCATAAACATTTGTATGTACACTTTTGTGTGAATACAGGTTTTCATTTTGTTAGGGTAAATACAGAGAAGTGGGATTGCTGGATCTAAACCATTTCTGTGATTCTATTAAATCTACCTAGCATTAGAGTCTACATTATCTTCATCAATAAACAATTTCCTTCTTGGGATAGGCTCTCCAGATTTTGGTGAGATGGAACTGGTATCCTACGGTCCTCAGATCAGAAAATGAGATTTTAGCAATTCAATGTTCTATTTTGTTTTTATCATTTCAGTAATTTTTTATTTTAGTTATTATAACCCTAAGAGACATATTTTTTAAATTCCCCAGTTGAAAACACTCCTGTATATATTTGAAAGCAAAGTTGCAGATGTTATGATTACCCCCTATTCAGCATCTGCCTCCTAAGAACCAAATATTCTCCTAACTACTATACCATTATCACATTCAAAAAAGGTAAGATTGATTTTAGGTTCTTGGGTATTTTTTTTCCTTCACAACACTTTTAACTATTTCACTCTGCTCTCTTCTTGTTGCATGATTTTGGATATAATTTTTATCTTTGCTTCTCTGCAGATAAGGTGTTTTTTCCTCTGGCTTCTTTTGAGATTTCTTTCATTCCGATTGATTTTCTGAAATTTGTATATGATATGCCTAGGTTTTGTTTTGTTTTGTTTTGTTTTTGGTATTTATCCTGTTTGGTGTCCTCTAATCTTCCTGCACCTGTGGTTTGGTGTATGACATGAATTGGGGTGAATTCTTAGGCATTATTCTTTCAAATATTTTCCCTGTTCCTTTCTCTCCTTCTTTTCCTTCTAGTATTCCCATTACACAAATGTCACACCTTTTATAGCTGTTCCACAGTTCTTAGATATTCTATTCTTGGGTGGGTTTTTTCAGCCTTTTTTTCTCTTTGCTTTTCAGTTTTGTAAGCTTCCACTGCGATGGTCTCAAGCAATTCTTTCCTTGGCTGTGTTCACTCTACTAAGCATTCTTCATTTCTTTTGGTGTTTTGGGTTTCTAGCATTTCTATTTGATTCTTTCTTAATATTTCCATCTCCCTGCTTATATTTCCCATCTGTTCTTGCATGCTATCTATGTTATCCATTAGAGCTCTTAGCACATTAATTATAGTTGTTTTAAATTCCAAGTTGGATAGTTCCAACATCCCTGTCATATCTGAACCTGGTTCTGATGCTTTCTCTGTCTCTTCAAACTGTGTTTTTGTCTTTTAGTATGCCTTGTATTTTTTTGTAACAGCCAGACATGATGTCATGGGTAAAAGGAACTGCTGTAAATAGGCCTGTAATAGTGTGGTGTTGAGGTGTGGAGGAAGGGGAAGAGTTCACAGCCCTATGAATAGGTCTGGGGTTCATAGTGAGCTGGTATCTCTGTACTGCGAACTTCACATATGCTTCTCACACCCCCTGGCCCCGTGCCCCCTTAGCTGGTCAGGGTGACTAGAGTGGGCTAGAGTTAGATGCTCCCTTTTTCCCATGTGGAAGGTTAGTTAGGGTCAACTTACCCTTTTTCCAGGTCAGTTAGGCTCTGATAAAATCTTGGCAGGCTAGGTTCTGGTTAAATAGTTTCTCCTGAGGAAAGACCTTGTTAAGAAGAATAGAATGTTCTGGTATATTTCAAAATGGTTCTGGAAGCACCAGGGGATTTTTTCCTAATATTCACTGTGAGAACCTGCTGAAGCTCCTGGGTGTAAAACTCACAAAACTGTGGGGATGTCTCTATGACCAGATCCCTCTGGAGTTTTTGGCTCTCAGACTTCTCCAGACTGAGCCTCCGGCAACTTGTCAATCATAGTTTACGTTTTCCTGTCCAGCACTGGTTCCCATGGAGGTTTTTGCTCCTGGGTTTCTGTTATGGTAAGTTGTGCTTCTCTGTCTGTGAGTTTCTTGTCTGTCTTTTCAATTATAGGGGGCAGTGATTTGCCCTATAACCTCACTTGTCTGATGAATCTGAGAAGAGTTGTTTATTTTTCAGTTTGTTCAGCTTTTTACTTGTTGCTTGAATGGGGCTGCAACTTCCAAGCCCCTTTCATGCTGGGCCGGAATCAGGAAGTCCGTAAGATTGATTTAAACTGTCTATATGCAGTCCAAATTTCTCCAATTATTCCAAAGTGATCTTTTATCATCTTCAAAAATCTGGGATCCAACAAAGTTTCATGTTTTGCATTTGGTTTTCATGTCTCCAGTTTCTTTTAATCTCAAACACTCACCTTCCCCATACTCTTTCTCTTTCTTTCTTTCTTTTTTTAATCTTTGAAGACATTGAAACTTCCAAAGAGTTCAGGCAAGTTGTGTTGTAGATTTGTTTTCTCATAACCTGGGTTAGACCCAGGTTATACATATGGCAAAAATATGACATAGGTAATACTATATGCTTCTCATTGCATCATATAAGGAGGAACATACTGACCATTTTGCCTTTATTTGTGATGCTAAATTTGATACTTACTATCCACAAGATCTGTTCATTGTGAAAATACATTTTTACTTTTGTAACTAATAGATAATCTGTGGTGATACTATGTGTAGGTGTGAATAATCTATTTCCTAACAATCCAATAGTTTTAGCATCCATTGGCAATATTTGCTTAAAATCACTTATTACATTACAAAATGGTGATTTTCTTTTTTTTCTTCTTTTTTTTGAGATGGAGTCTTGCTCTGTTGCCCTGGCTGGAGTACAGTGATGCGATCTTGGCTCACTGCAATCTCCACCTCCTGGGTTGAAGCAATTCTCCTGTCTTAGCCTCCCAAGTAGCTGGGACTACAGGCAGACACCTGCCACCACACGTGGAAAATTTTTTTTGTATTTTTAGTAGAGACGGAGTTTCACCATATTGATCAGGCTGTCTTGAACTCCTGACCTCAGGTGATCCACCTGCCTCGGCCTCTCAAGATTTCCTAATTCTATCTTTCTCTTATATTTTATTGTAAAGAATGTCTGCCCCCTTCTTTTGTGTGAGCTCCGTCTCTCTGTCACTCTCTCCCTTTCTCATATCATCATGGATCAAGGACTCTCCCTGTTTTATTTACTTATTATTATGATTTTTGTTGCTCAACTGTCTCCAATTCAGACAACAAAGATCCCTTCAAGCCAGTTCTTGTGGCTTCCTGTGTCCTTTTGATGTGATCCCATTAATCTTTGAACACTTTTTTGCTTTCTGGCACAATAAGACATCCCAGGTTCACTTTGTACTTTCTCTGCCCCAGCTTTGGAATCAGCCAAGGCTGAAATATTATTTAGAAACCAAGATCTGGGGCACTGATGATGTCATTTTTGGACACAATGATCAGGCATTTTGCCCTACAACTGTAGAAGACTAAACCCATGTATCCTAGAGCACTTAACCACTCTATTTTTTCTATAACCTTCTGTCAGTCCCTCTTAATCTACTTCACAGTCTATTTTTCCTCTGTTCAGCCCCAAAATGTCAGCACGCTCCCAAAGATATATTCCTCAGTTGCCTGGGTCTATTCTTATGACACTTGCCCCTGGCGACTATCTCCATACCCAAGGCTTCAGGTTATCACCTACAGATTAATAACTCCCACATCTTCATCTCTGATACAGAAATCTGCTAAACCGACCCTTATTTCCACCTTATCTCCAGAACACCTACACTTGGATAACCCCCAAATATATCAGTCACTATGTCCAAAGTGGACTCACCATTTTTTTCTTGAAAACCTGCTCTCTATATTCTAATCAACATCATCCACTCAGTTATGCCAGAAAAACAGAACTTTCCCTGAATGCCTCTTTATATACACTGCTGATATCTTGAAGGTCGCCCAGGCTGGAGTGCAGTGGTGTGATCTCAGCTCACTGCAGCCTCCACCTTCCAGGTTCCAGCAATTCTCCTGCCTCAGCCTCTTGACTAACTAGGATTACAGGTGTGCACCATCACGCCCGACTATTTTTTGTATTGTTAGTAAAGACGGGGTTTCACCACATTGGCCATGCTGGTCTCGAACTCCTGACCTCAAGTGATCTCCCCGCCTTGGCCTCCCAAAGTGCTGGGATTATAGGCATGAGCCACCGTGCCCGGCCCCATCTTAACCCCTCTCAGATATTCTCCCTCTCAGCTTCCTCCTGCCATCCCTGGCTTCCCTCATTTCCTATACAGCCTACTGGTCTCCTAGCACTCATCCAACTCCCCTAACCTCTCACTCCCATGTCAGCCCCTCTGTTATCCACAGAGCTGCTGTGGGGAGGTCTCTAAAATGCAAATCTGATTATGTCACTGCTCTGCTGAAAATTCTTTGGTTTTCTCTGTCAAACAAACTTCAAAATTCTTAGCCAAGATCTTCCAAGTGTCTGACTGCCAGCCTCATCATCTTCTACAGCAGCGGTCCCCAACCTTTTTGGCACCAGGGACCAATTTTGTGGAAGACAATTTTTCCATGGAGCAGGGTGTGGGAATGGTGTGTGGTGGGGGGATGGGGGATGATATGGTTTTAGGATGAAACCATTCCACCTTAGATCATCAGGCATTAGATTCTCACAAGGAGCTTGAAACCTAGGTCCCTCACATGCGCGGTTCACAATAGAGTTCATGCTCCTATGAGAATCTAATGCTACTGCTGATGTGACAGGAGGCAGAGCTCAGGTGGTCATGCTGACTCACCCACCGCTCACCTCCTGCTGTGCGGCCCAGTTCCTAACAGGCCACGAACTGGTACCTGTCCATGGCCTGGGGGTTGGGGACTCCTTTTCTACAGGAAACTTTTCTTCTACCCATACAGAATTATCTTCAATATCGTGCCATCCCATAAGCTCCTGCTATTCATAGAATTTCCTCGTTGACTGTCACCGTACTCCCCTGTTTATGTAGCTAATTCTTGATAAGATCATGTCACACAATTATGTCACACAATCCAAGACCTTCTAGTGGATTCCCCATGCACTCTGAGTAAATGCAAATCTATTATCCAGCCTGCACGTCCTGTCTTCCTGTGAGACCTCATTTCACACCCTAATCGCCCCTTGCCCTCTCTGTTTCCATGCACTGGTCTTCTTTCTAGTCCTCGGCCACACGCAGCCTTATCTGTCTGGTATTTGGAAAAGCTGTTTCCAGGGCCTGGGTTCTTCTTCCTGATCTGCACATTATTATCATGGCTTCTCATTATCAATCAGATCTCAGTTCAAATTTTATGTCTCAAAGAGGCCTTATGAGCTCCCTTAATTCCTCCTAGTCACGTCTCAGTTTCCTCCTGCTTTCCCTGGCTTCCCTCATTTCCCGTACAGCCTACTGGTCTCTAACTGACTTGAGTTTGAAAGCCTCTGCCACCTACAGGCTGTGTGGCCCCGAGGAAAATACGCCACAGAGAGGCTCACTTTCCTCATCTATAAAGTGAGAGTGATAATGCCTCCCTCACAAAATTGTTGTGAGTCATAAATGAGACTATTGCTTGATTCTCAGTGTTTAAAACGTCTGAAAAGTAAGTGTTTTTTAAATGGTAGCTGTAAATATTTTTATTTTGTTGCACACCATTGGCAATATTGCTAGCACTACTTCAGTTGCGTGATGTCTGTGGTCCAAAATGCCTCAAAAGAGCTTTATTTCCTATAGCACTAAGCAAACAAACAAAAAAACAGAAAATATTAAAATAATTTTGTGGCCAGGTGCAGTGGCTCACACCTGTAATCCCAGCACTTTGGGAGGCTGAGGCGGGCAGATCACAAGGTCAAGAGATCGAGACCATCCTGGCCAACATGGTGAAACCCCATCTCTACTAAAAATACAAACATTAGTTGGGCGTGGTGGTGCGTGCCTGTATTCCCAGCTACTTGGGAGGCTGAGGCAGGAGAATCGCTTGAACCCAGGAGGCATAGGTTGTAGTGAGCTGAGATCGCGCCACTGCACTCCAGCCTGGGCGACAGTGGGAGACACCGTCTCAGAAAAAAAACAAAAACAAAAACAAAAAAACCCAGAATTTTGTTGTCTAGCTCTAAATTTTCCAGAATTATCTTCAACTGCTCTCCCTCACAAACTGTATTTCAGCCAGTCTGGACTTTTTTGGAGGTCTCTTGTCTCTGTCTTCATTTGCATATAACATGGAGCCTTGTAGAAGTTCTATTCATCTTTTATTTTCTTTCTTATCTCCCTTTCTTAACCTCTCAGATTAAACCTTACATGGTCACCAATATTGGAAATGTGTCTTCTGAACTACCAAATTTATCATCTTGAGTGTCAGAGGAACCTCAAGTTCAATCTGTCTGGAACAGAACATATGATCTTTCCCAAGCAATCTGATTCCTTCTTCTGTGTTACAAGTCTTAGCGAAGATACCACCATCCACTTGAAACCGTAGTCAGAAATCTAAGCGTTAATCGAGGCTTCTCTTCTGCCACCCGGTAATCATTTGCCGAGTCTTGATGAGTTCACCTCCTAAGGTTCACCTTCTATATTGCCTGCTAAATGTTTTGTTTCTCTAAATGCATCACCTCCACTCCCCTATTACTGTTTCATTTTGCTTGTTTGTTTGTTTTGAGACGGAGTCTCGCTCTGTCGCCCAGGCTGGAGTGCAGTGGCACGGATCTCAGCCTCTCAGGTTCAGGCAATTCTGGTGCCTCAGCCTCCCGGTAGCTGGGATTATAGGCGTGCACCACTACGCCCAGCTAATTTTTTTATTTTTAGTAGAGACAGGGTTTCACCATATTGCCCAGGCTGGTCTTGAACTCCTGGCCTCAAGCAGTCCACCCACCTCGGCCTCCCAAAGTGCTGGGATTACAGGCCTGAGTCACCGTACCAGGCCATCCCCCATTACTGTTGATCTGCATCAGACATTCACTATCTCTTTCTTCACCATGGCAAAGACTTACCCCAGGGCTCTCTGCCAGGCTTTCCCAGGCCACTCGCCTGCAACGCGATGGTTCTGGAATGGACCTTTGGCCATCTCCCTCTGCCTTCCTGCTCCACACCCGTCAGTGGCTCATCTTCAGAACCAAGCCTGTGCTCCTTAGTATGGCACACAAAGCAACTGCTCTCTCTGTCTCTCACCTGTTCTCAAAACATGCACTTGTTCCCCACAAAGCACACCCAAGCCATACTGTTCATGTTATATCTTCTGCCTAGATGTCTGCCCTACTCCTTTTTCACATAAATAATTCACCTCAAGAAAAAAGCTTACTCATTTTCCCTTATTATAAAGGCAAAATATTTTTAGTTTAAAGAAAACAGAAGATTCAGATAAGCAAAACGAAGAACATAAACAATCTTCCATTATATTGCCACCCAGAGATAAGCAGTACTGACATTTTTTTCTATACTTACATATAGTTTTTATAAAAATGGAAATATGCCCTATCTATTATTTTATAACATATTCGTTTTTACTTAATCATAATTATGAATAATTTCCTGTGTCATTTAATATCAACTTTCACTATTACGTGGCATTCGGTACATAGAAGTCTATTGTGTGGCAGTCTATTTGGTTCTCTATTGTTGGATATTTATACTACTTCCAATTTTACATAGTTACAAATAATACTGTGATGAATATCCTTACTGATGAAATTGTTTGAACATGAATTTTAATTTCCTTTGTATAGATTCTTAAAGATGTTTTTGCTGAATCAAAAGATATGCAACTCTTTAAGGATTTGATGCAAATTGCCAAATTGTTCTCAGAAAGGCCATAGTAATAAATAAATGAAATATCTTCCAATTTTGTGGGTGAAATCAAGATTTTGTTTTATTTTGCATTTCTTATTAGTGAAGTTAAACATTTCCATATATTTGGTAATCATTTACTTCTATTCTTTTGTGAATTGCCTTTTAGTGTTCTTTTCTCATTTTTCTTTTGGTGTGTTTAACTTTTGCAAAGTAATCTGAAAAAAATGTCATGGAACTAACTCTGTTATGCATGCTGAAAATATTTTGCCAGATTATGGTTTGCCTTCCAATTCTATTTGTGGTGTTTTGTGAATGCCAGTAGCCATGCAGCCTAGCCACTACACACTGGAACCAGACTGCCTGAGCGTAAATCTGAACTCCAACTCTTACAAGTTTTTGTAGTCTTAGACAAGTTACTTAACCTCTCTGTGCCTCAGTTTTCTTATTGGTAATATGGAGGTCATAATAGAAGTTGCCATATAGGATTGTTATGAGGATTAAACGAGCTAATATATGGACAGTGTCTAGAGCTTTGTTTGGCACATGTTAAGTGCTGCATGACAGTTAAGTTAAATCAACAATGGTTCAGCTTCAGCGTCTTCACTTCACAAAGCCACCACTGAATCCCTAGTTGAGGGAAATCCTACACATCTGACCTTGTATAGCATTTTTCTTAGTACTACTGTTAATTTTATAATGATACATTTACATGCCAGTCTTCCTCAATAGGCTGGAAATTAATACCGTGGTCAGGGATTATATCTTATTTATCATTATATTTCTAATGCACACCATATGCCTTCTTCAGTGCTCACAAGTATCTGTGACCCACACTCTGGCTCTTAGGACCACACACAGCACATATCCTACATTCCTTTGAATTCTAATTGCAAGTGTAGTTAGTTAGCTCTCCAATTAGATCATACATTTCTTATGGGTAAACATTTACACTCTTTTTTTTTTCTACAAGACCAAGCTCTGAGTCTAAAATATATTAAGTGCTCAGTAAGTGGGAGATTACAAGAAGGAGCGGTTGGGAGGGAGGAAGGAGCAGATTTTTCCAAAAAAAAAAAAAAAAAACAAGAGCAGTTTTCAAATAAGTAGAAGTTATGAGCAGACACTTAGATCCTGTGTTGGAAGATCATGCCTCCAATTACTAAGTCTGGTCTAGTCAAATGAATGGTCAATCCCATGAACTAAGTAGGAGACAAAAGCCTGAAACCCTGGTTCTAGCAAGCTGTGGACAGCCACTCATGTGTACATTGTGTTAAAGAACTACATTTTCATGATGGTTCATGACAACTCCCTCCTTCGTTCTTTGTGCAAGTGGTCCTCCCAGTGAATCCCAAGAGGACCCTTGAGCCTGAGGGTCTATGAATGGGTCATAGAGAACCCTGGTTGAAAGGCCGAGGTATGCAGTGATCTGGAGCATTTATTACATTTGAGATCTCAACCCCATTCCTGGCCTGAGTCAAAATAGGCGTCAATGCAGACATCTGTGTCTCTACTATTTAAAATATCTTGTCTACATTCAAAGTGGTTTTAGAGTTGTGACAGCCAAATTGATTTCTAAAAAAACTTTTCATTTAAGTGATGCCATTTTTTATCCTTTTGACTGTCTTGATAGCTAAACTTTATAGATATGATCACAGCTCATGGTTATTTCTATAACCCATTTATTTACTCACTCATTTAACAAACTATTCAACAAACGTGTGTGCTAGTCCATGAGAAGTACTAGCAATGGGGATACAAGGTAAAACAGGAAGGGATATCCCTGCTCTTGTGTTGTTAGAGTAAGTGCAGCAGACTGACAGTGAAATCATTATTAGAATGTGCTTTTGTAAACATTTTGATAGAATTATGTTCTAGATACTATTGAAACACAGAGGAAATGAACGTAATCATTTAGAATTGGGAAGAGGAGGTCATAGACAGTTTCATGGAGGAGCTGATGCTGGGCTGAATTTTGAGGGAACAGTCATTCATCCATTCAATAAATATTGACTGACATGAATAAAAAAGACTACAATCCATCTAGGCATTGAGTTTATTTGTTAGCAGTGAACAAGGTTTCTAAACACATGGAACTAATTATTAAAACATCAAAAGGGGTCATATAGAAAAAATTTAAAAAGGTGATGTGATAAAGAGTGACAGGAGGGCTGAGCATGGTGGCTCATGCCTGTAAACCCAGCTCTTTGGGATGCTGAGGCAAGCAAATCACTTGAGGCCAGGAGTTTGAGACCTGCCTAGGCAACATAGCAAGACTCCACAAAAAAATAAAAATAAAATAATAAAAATTAGTCAGGCATGGTGGCATGTGCCTGTAGTCCTTGAGACACATGAGTAGCCAAGGGGCTACTCAGTAGGTGGAGGCAGAAGGATCTTTGAGCCCAGAAGTTTGAGGTTACAGAGAGCTATGATTGTGCCACTTCACTGCAGCCTGGGTGACAGAAAAAGATCCTGTCTCAAACATAAAAAAAAAAAAAAAAAAAAAAAAAGACAGGAATCAGGAAGGCCAGATCACTAATGGTCAATGTGGTAGACAATTCAATTGGAAGCCAGGCACTAACTAAACACATACAGCACAAGGTACTCTGCCCATCACGTAAGGCCCTGGACTGGGTTGGTGACTATGGGAATGGGAAGGAGGAAATAGAAGCAACAAAGACTGTGAAGGATTCAGCAAGGCTGCTTGTGTAGGTGGTGGAGATAGAGGCATGAATGGAAGGATGCTGATACAGCAAACAGAAACAGGAAAGCTGGGAGAAGAGACTGCTTTAAAGGAGCAAGTGTTGAGTGCTGGGAAGCAAACAGGGCCCAGTACATAAGAGGTATTCAGTAAACGTCAAATGAATAAATGGGTAGATGGGTGCCTGGGTAGACAGGTGAATGGGTGGGTGGATGAGTGAATGGGTAGAGGATATGGTGGTGAGTGGTATAGGTAAATCAGAATTTCTCCTTCACTTTCACCTATCTCGACCCACTGGGAAGCAAACCAAGCAAACTTGTATTTATTTCTTCATAGTTTCATCTCCTAGTAAACCACAGGCTCCTTAAGGGAAATAATCATGTTGTTCCCCTAGGGCCTGGCACCATAACTGACCTCCTGGCTTTGTAGATGCAGACTTGTTGATTACATGCTCTAACTGCCATTCCTTCCTATCAGCCACAATTCGACTGCCTTTTTCATGCCTGTTGATTATGAATTTCCATGGGCAAGGTCTGGAAAGCTCTCGATTTTCACCCAGGATCCGCCACTGATCCTTTCCTCCTTCACTGACAAGTCTTGCCTCACACCCACTGATTGACTCTCCCAGGCATAAGGACCTGGCTGTCAAAACTGGGAGTCTGAGTTCATCACACAGCCTACATTCAGGGTAGAAGGAACCTATTTGTAAATTGCCAATACATAACAATCTAAAGTGCACAAAAGATTAGGTCAGGATGAACATCAGGTTTATCGGAGATAGTAGCAGCCCCATGTAATTGGGCCAAATTGTGGTTTATTAAGCTAGCTTTTATCATAGTGACTCCTGGTAGTGCAGCTATAGTTAAGGGTCTGTCAGTTTTTCCATTATAAGACCCTGTTTCGGAGGCTTATAACTGCCAGAGAAATTCACTGCTGCCTGGAACTTGACACGTTAGGGTGCTCGCAGCCTTTGGGTATGTTGAAAATACGAATAAAATAAAAATGACAGAGTTATTTCGTTGAGATATGTGGCCTCAGCTTGCTAGCCTAAGAGGATTCTGTAACAAGCCGACCTTACCCAGGCCGTGGACAGTGGGCTGACATGACAGATAGTAACATTTTAACATTTTCCTCATTGTCATTATGCTCCATCTTGTCAGTAATCTTCTTGTTAAAGAGCACTCGTTGACATGATGAACAATAATGGCCCCCTGGCAGCCATCATTGGCCATCACAGAGTAACTCAAGTTTCAGAAGTTCCTATATATCGTACGTAAATTGACTGTATAAAAGGTTGCAGAAATATTTTCGATAGGGCAAAGATCTAATCAGAGCCTCCCCCTAATCAATTCCATGGATATGGCTATAAGATTTGTAGATGTACTACTGCTGTCACTTTTTTGGGCTTGGGTCTATTTGGACAGTAATGA
This sequence comes from Pongo pygmaeus, assembly GCF_028885625.2. Lineage (NCBI taxonomy): Eukaryota > Metazoa > Chordata > Mammalia > Primates > Hominidae > Pongo > Pongo pygmaeus. Next base: position 39,860,629 of record NC_072390.2, on the reverse strand, counting down.
AGTGACTCTATTTTCTCTTAAGTTCTTTGCTTGCAATTACGACACGTTACCAGCAGCTGATCTGCAGCACTTTGGTTGATTCCAAACTGTAGATTTTCCCATAGGAGAGATCATTAACACAACTTTCAACACGTAAACTTAACCTACAATAAATATCAATCACGTTGAGAGTTAAGATGTAAGAAATGAGCACCTAAGTAAAACTTGGCACCTAAACAAGGTTACTGTTATGGACCCACTATTTAACCTTGAATCTTTCCAGGGTCTTAAGCATGTCATCTAAGAGGTCACTGTGGGGCAGTTGATGAAACATGGGCTATGACTTAGATTCTAGGGTTTACAGATTTCCAATCAACCTTCTACTGACTCTGTGACTGTGGGCCAGCTCCTGAGCGAATGAGGTCTCTGTTTCTCTTTCCCAGTCTGTAAAATGGGAATGATAATAACATCCATTCCATAGGGTTATTATGGCATAGGGTTATTATAGAATAGGTGTTATTATCATGGAATAGGTTTTATTATCATTAATTAGGAAAATACGTGCCAAGGGCTACCACATCAGGGCCAACCTCTTTGATTGGCCTCATCGTTAAAAAAAAGTTTAAGCATGCACATCTCAATATATGTTTAAGATACTTCTGTGTTTATAAATTAAATCGTGTGCTACTGGACTAAAACATTATACACATTATAAAACATACACAAAAAAAGAAATTTTAAATGATTGGAATAAATAATACTTAAAACATCTTTCATTTTGTTCTATTAATAAAGAACATATTTTTGCACTTGGGGAAAATTATTACTATATTTAAATAACATTTTATATTACTACTTTGAACTAGTATTTTTATGAAAACAATGTGATTTAAATGATTCTTTTTTTTTAGAATCTTGCTTTAACACTGTGATGTAATTCATTTGAACGTCTGTTTCTACTTTCTTTTAGTGACCACTGCAGCTTAAAATATACTTCATGAGCTATGAATAGCTAAATGAAAGACATAAATTTCTGGCTATATTTCTTAAAATCTTCAAACTATACAACACTTATGGAAAGACCTTTGTTGAAATTAAGTTACTAAATGTCCATCTTCTCTGGTTTCAGGCAGTTATTTTTGAAAATAATCACAGATCTTCACATTTTACTGAACAGGTTCAAAGTACTCTGAATCGCTTCATTTGGAAGCTTTATAAATGAGTAAGAATATTTTGTTTCTAGACTTCTTTCTAGATTTAAACATTTTGGTAGGTAATAGATAACATTTTCAGCAAAAAAAATCATAATGATGAAAGCATTTCTAACATCCTCTTTTAAAAAATGTTTTTTCCATACTAGATATTTATTTTACAGAACACCTATTTTCTCTTTTATTGTTCAGTCACATTTATCTGCAAAGTATGGATTAAGTGTGCTGATTTTTTTTCTCCCAAAACAACAGCTAGATAGCATATTACTGACAGTCACATTTTATCACAGAAAAAAAAAAAAAACCTCAGCAAATTTGGGACATATTTTTGTTGTTGTTGTTGTTGTTGTTAAAAAAAATCTGTAAATCATTATTACATTTAAAAACTTGTGTGAACCATTTCCAGGAGTTAATCTGAGAACCTCTGTGTGGTACCAAACACTTTCACAGTCATACCTATATGTATGAATATAGCCTTATATTGGTTCATGTAAACTACATGTGTCAGGATAAACTAAAAATGAATGAATAAAGGAGGGGCCACTGCCCAAATGGAATTTCTGTGCTTCCTCAGGACCCCCTAATCTAGCCTAGGAATTGAGTGAGGATGCTAGCATAACCCCATACACTAAATATCAGTGATGCTCATTTTTCTCTATGTCATGTAAGAAATTACTTAAGTAGAATTTCAATCTTTTCTCCCCACATCTCAGTGGACTGTCTTGCTTATCCCTAGGATGTGCAGACTCCACCTTGGAGCTACTCGCTCTGCAGTCACTGGGACTTAGGAGCGTGCAACAATTGTTAGTAACTAATATTATCTTTCTAATATCCATCAGTTTCCCAGGCCAGTGGGTGTGTATGCGTGCCCATCTGCATGCGTTGCTCAAAAATAACAAACTAGTTTCCATATCTCTGTAAAACTGGAAAATGCCTCCGTATTCTTTTCTTGTATTATTTCCTTGATTCTTAATAATGTTTCATGACCTTTCTACTTCTTATACAAAATTCCAGATATAGGTCATCAAAAATCTCTCTAAAACAGATGAGAAAAATAATGATCATTTTTCAGTGCACCTCAGCACGAATATTACATTGTACATTTTTAAATTGAGGGGCATGTGAGTCATCCTATATCAATATGTGGGGAAGAAGGTTAATTGGCTCTTAAATATTCTTGCTTTCTTCTTTTCCTTCCCAAATACAGGATTTTTCTCAATCAATCAGACAACCGTCTTCTTGGAGGTAGATTATAACGTGTACTGAAGGAGTATAAGGGTAAAAAATCTAGGTAATATTCAGCTTTCGAAATTCAAAGTAAGTCAGGCTAAAGCCTTACAAGTCAGGCTGTTGTCTCCAGAGCAGATTTTCTAAATTCCCTTGTCTCCTGGTGTCAGGTGAGCCTACTCCACATTAGTAAAAAATATAACATAGGAGAAGTCAAAGTAACAGCCCATCTTTTTTCTTGCTTGGGGCACGGTGGGAAGAGTAAGGGAGAGAGGAGGGGAGGTGGTGGAGAGGAACGATAGGGGAGAGAGAGGAGAGAACGGGGTACAACTTCATCAATGTGGATGCCCAGGTGCAGTGGGACATTTACACTTAGAATTTTAAGCCACCCTTGATTCCAACATGGCATGGAGTAGGGCCCAGAAATTGTTGAGCGTCTGGATCTACAAATGGCTGTGATCACTATGACAGGGTGGCTCTGTATCCAGGGCTGGAGAATGGACAGTAGCCTGTGGGGAGCCCAATAGAGTCCCAGCATGCACAGCTGGATCCTGAATACTAGCTGACTTAGGGGTCAAGTCAGCCAGGGGGAGTCACTAGGTTCTGAGAAAGCCAGGCCAGACCAATAAACCTTAAGATAGCCCAGCTGCATATCTTAAACACAAATGCCATGAGCTCAAGTGGTACACAATGGATAAGGAAAATCATTTGAGAGACCAGGGCAGGCATCCAAGATTCACTTTAAAACCTGGACTTTTCCCCACTGCCCTGGGAGACCACATCCCTTTTCTCATACATCTAGCAGCATCTTGGGAGAGAAGTCATAGGGAGGGAATACATCCAAAAGACTGAGCATTTTCATCCAATAAGTCATTTACTTCAGTTTACATTATTGGATCAAGCCTTAAGCCAGATTGGACATTTGTTAATATCTTTCTCTCTAGCCAGAGGTATGTAGGAGTTTAAGTGGAATAGAAGAGTGGAGGGAGGAGATGGCGCATAGGAGAAAGGTAAGTTAGTTACCGACAGAATCAAAATACGGTATTTCCTATGCATATCTGTATTGTAGTGGGAGCTAAACTTTGCAACACTGCTATGTGTAGAAGGCAACGTCACTCCCACCAACTGTATAGTTGTAGAAGTTGAGTTTCATGTGTGCCAGTGCCTCTCTGAGTTATAAGCATGCAGAAAAACACTTCATTGCTATCATAATCACTGATTTGGGAGCTAGATTACTGATTTGGAGATAGAAAAACCAAGGCTCTTCCCCAATTAATGTAAGTGACAGGCCAATAATTTATTTCAATTTTGATCCTGTTGACTCATTTAAGTATCTGTTGGTCAATACCAAAAGATTTCAGTTGAATTTCTACTTATGGAGTCACTTTGGAAACTAAAGTATTGTACTTACAAAAATGAACCTAGAATACTGCTCCTTCCCTCTCACAGAGATATTTTAGAAATACCTGAAATCACATTTAAGAGAGTATCATGGGTTGTCACGCGAGGGGGTGAGATTAAACCTTGTTGTTGAGGACAAGACGCTAAAAAGGGCCAAGAAGAGGAATGAATGGACAGCCATGGAGTCTGGTCCCCACGCCTTTTGTCATTGTCACTATTAAGAATCTCAAGCCCTTAACGTTTTAGCGTTAATTATTCATTGGAATTAGACATAGCTATGGAGTCATTTTAATGAGCTTTAATGGCAAATATCCAAAACATCAGGCCTCTCCCCTTCCATGTTACCTGAGGGGATTCTCTGCAGATCCTTCTATCTTCATCTGTAATAAAAATACCATTAACCCTTAATGCCCCTAGCAGGTTTGGTCAATGGCCTTTGTATGCCATACATGCTTCCTGAAGGGGTAAAGTGAGGAAGAGCAGAGATGCAAAAAAACTGGAAAGAAATGTAAAAGAAATAATTAGGCTTTCGAAGAGTGGAGACTCTAGTGATAGAACTACTTCGGCTATGTCCTCTGCTGTGAAGGAAAAACCATGGAATTAAAAACTGTAGAAGAAGTTCTAGAAATGTGGGAAAGGTGAAATCTAATTAGGGGTTTTTTCCTCTAAATTTTCAAAAACCAGAGTTTCTTTTATAAAATATACCTATTGTTGAATATTCACAGGTACAACTTTAGTACACATTTTCACGAACACATATACAAAGGAAGGGCACAGCCTACAAAATGCCTGCTGAATGAATGAATTTCAGAAATAAAAAATAGAGGTGCCTTTTGTGCAAAGCTATAGAATTACATCAGTGATTAACATATGTTCCACTTTCTTATGGACGCACCACCACTCTGCTATATTCCAGGCTACCACTGATCATTGAAAACACATGTACCTTGTGCACATACTCTATCCTTTCTTTGTCTAAGCCCCTTCCTAGAAAAAATACAGAAGGTGGCAAAGTACATTAACTTCTGTGGGCCTGTCAGGACTCTTTAATAGTACATTTCCTATAAAGCACTATTTGGTCCCCAAAAGTTTAAATGAATTTGAATGCTTCTCCAAATACTCAGATTACTTTATGAAAATAACTTAGACACTGGGGAGAATTAGAGTGCTTGTTTGATTGTGTTTGGCCAGATTAAGTAGTTGGGAGAGCTTAGCAGAAATTGATATGGAAAGCCAAAGTCTAGAAGCTTTCTTTTTATATCTTGGTGTGACTGTAGTACTGGCAGGGAGTAAGGAACCAGAAGTTGTGGCTACAACTCTGTGGATGGCAATGAGGGAGATAACAATTTTAAAAGAACGCTTGCCTTCCCAGGATCCGCATAGCATGCACAAATAGAACTTTGAGGGCCAATCAGAGTGCTAAAGGGACAGATACTCTTCCAGTTGCCAGATGTCTGGCTATATAACTTTTTGGCACTTTGTGCAACATAGAGGCAGATCTATGAATTGAATCTATAAACACTGCACTTACCATCTGACAACTGTTCAGTGGCCTCAGTCCAGTTTCTAGTGGACAGGTGTTTGAATTACCAAAAGAAAAACCCACACACAACAAAACCCTCACTACTGGAGCTACTAATTGATATGCTTGTTGGAAGGCTCAGCAACAAGGCCAAGAATTGAATGGGCATGGAGACAGAAATGTTCTCCTTTCCTGGTGGTCCCTCTCATCTGAACTGGTAGCATTTGGGGAAGAGTTGAGGAGCGTTTTGCCTGGCCGTTGTGTGGTTCTGTGATTAGATGGCATCGGCTTCCACTGCTTTGAATTTGAGGCATTTCCTAAACCCCTTAGTTAATGTTTAAAAATATTAAAGATTACAGAACTCCTTTCTGCTGTAATTGTTCAGCTTTCACAGTTTCTGTGGTGGTTTGACTGATTGGCGAACTTGACAATGATTCACAATTTAAGTTTTGTTGATAACTCAAAATAAAGACTGCATGAATCATTGTTGATGTTTCTCTAAGGACAGTGGCAGGCAGGGCTGCGCTAGCTATGAAGACCCACCCAGTTCCGGGCACCCTGAGCACATGTGTGTTCCCTCACACTACCAGAGAGCCAACACTGGGCCTGATGGGCCCCATGTAGGATCAGAGAGAATGCAGGAGTGTGCCAGACGTTTAACAGTCTATGAGCACACCTGAATCTCTAAAACCGTATGTTTGCCCTTATGAGAAATTATGAGTAAAATGGAGGGTTAGTCATTTCATCCTGTAATCTGTGCTGTGTTTTCCAACAGAGCTTTGAAGAACAAAGAGACCTCGCCATTCTTTGAAATAGGGGGCACGAAAAAGAGCAAATTGTAATTTTAGTTATCTAATAAACTTCTCCCTTCACAAGTTTCTAATTTAGTGTGCCTCTGAATCACAGTCAATAATGTATCTAACGCTGATAACAGCATTGGCATAAGAACACTTTTCACTTTGGTGGGGTTCCTGTTAGGTCCAACAATTTTGAAAGCAATATTAATGATGACAAATGAGGAAGAAAGCTTTCCCTGTTAACTCTTTTCTTCAATGTCAATATTAGAGTTAGACTTGGGATAGGCTGTTTTTGTTGTTAAGTTTGCATGAAGAAGAGCTGTGATGAATAAGAGACTTTGAATATGGGAATAGATACAACATTAAATGTAGAAGTCTACTAAAATGTCACGCTTTGTCATCAAGTTTCCATAAATGTAACATGTTTAGGATGTAGTGCTTTTTCCTCCCTTGGAAACTAGTCATTTAAATTACTGACAATGACAATATTGGCTTTAAAAAGAAATTGCATCAGAGAACAATGTATCAGTAATCTGGAACTATTTCTAAGTGCCTAAGTGACTATGAATATACCTTTTTTGTATAGTAGCTAAAAAACTGACCAGTCTATTTCACCAAACTATCAATCTGAATGAATTTTATACTTTATTGAATTAATGGATAGTTCAGTGATTTCAGCCACTTACCCCATCGCATGCTGTTGAACTTGCGGCGAGCAGAGGCTGAGCTGGGGGATCAGGCCACTTGCAGAAGCTCTTCTGTTTATTTAACTGCTCTTTTTCATGCTGACGGCAGAGTTCAAATGCTGGGTAGGACAGTGGTGTGCACCCCAGTCCTCAGCACTGCTAAGCAGCATGTCACTAAGACAGATGTTCAGCAGAACATGCCATACATATTTTGGAAAGATGATCTTATCAGGAAAAATAAAATGTTTACAGGCCACATTTTTTTAAATGTAAAATGAAATCATTTTATTAAGACTCAGGAAAAAATGTATTTTTAAAAATAGTTTTTCACGGTAGAAAATTTTAAAACACCCAAGTAGAGAGAATAATATAATGAATGTCCCAGGTACTCCTCCCCCAACTGCCACATTTATCAACACAAACTCAGTCCTGGTTTATCTATATCTCATCACTACCCTTTTCCACCACATTTTTGAAACAAATCCTAGATGTCATATCGTTTCATCTGAAAACATTTCAATATGTACCTCTGAAAAAAGGGACTCATCTTAAAAAACACCCATGAAATCACAGTAACACTTGTAAAAATTAACAATTTTTTAATATTATCTCATTTCCAGTCAGTGTTCGTATTTCCCCACATATCTTGCACATTTTTTTTTTTTTTTACAATTTAGTTCATTTGAATTAGGATCCAAATAAGGGCCACATATTGCCGTTGTTTGATTTGCCTCTTGTAATCTATAGGTTCTTGCTCCCTTGCTGTCTTTTTCTTCTTAAGTTTTTGTTGTTTTGTTGAAGAAGAGATTGGGTTTTGCCTATGGAGTTCTCCACTGTATTAGACCATTCTCACGCTGCTAATAAAGACATACCTGAGACTGGGTAATTTATAAAATAAGAGGTTTAATTGACTCACAGTTCATCATGGTTGGGAGGTCTCAGGAAACTTACAAGCATGGTGGAAGGGGAAGCAAACACAGCCTTCTTCACGTGGCAGCAGCAAGGAGAAGTGCCGAGCAAAAGGGGGAAAAGCCCCTTATAAAACCACCAGATCTCATGTGAACTCATTTACTATCATGAGAACAGCAGCATGGGGGCAACAGTCCCCATGAGTCAGTTACCTCCCACCAGGTCCCTCCCCTGACGTGTGGGGATTATGGGAACTACAATTCAAGATGAGATTTGGGTGGGGTACAGCCAAACCATATCACCCACAGTCTGGATTTTGCTGGTGCCATTTAATATACGTCCTATAAACTGGCAATTACATCTGAGACTTGATCAGATCCGAGTCTGACATTTTGGCAACACTACTGTGTAGGCGGTGTTGCACACCTTCGTTTAGCAGGGCATAATATCTGGTTGACACTGTTTGTGATGTTAGCAGCAACCAATGAAAACTACCTAGATCCATTAGACTCTAATTCATTACAGGTTGCAAAATGATGCTATTTTAACTCTATTATTCCTTCTTCATTTGGTTGCTGGAAAATGCCTATAAAGAGAAGCTTCTGCTCATCTACTACTGGGTTTTATTGAAGTACAGTTCATATATGAGAGGCAGGATTCATGCTTGATTCTTTCCTTTTATTTACCAATTTTCAAAATAAGTTGCTCATTCCCTAGTATGTTCCAAAGCTGACCAATGAGGTTTTTTCTAATTATCACTATGAAATCATGTGTTTAAACATGACTGATATGTTTCTGTACATTTTCTTTTTCCTCTTACTGCCAATCAAATTTTCCCATCTTTTGCCATTGGTAGTTTCTTCAAATTGGCTCCTGAGTCCTATTGATATATTCCTGCATGTCACTGATAGCTCCAACATCATATTGGACATTTCTTGCCCAGACTTGGAACCCCCATTTCTCTAAAGAGTTCTGGTTGCTTTTGTTGGTTAAAAGGTTTTTAGAAATTGCAATTTTAAGTATTAGGTATGCTCTTGGCTCCTAGGTTCATCTTTATATTTTCTATTCTTTCAGTGAACAGAGCTAGAATATTTTTTCTATTCCATTTTTACTAGGAGATATATATATATATATATGTACTTTTTATAATAGAAAATATAGAAAATACAAAATATACAAGCAGAGAGAATAACCTCTCCCAGCTTCAAAAATTAACTTACACACATATGTATAAACACACATATATATGTGCAAATTCTGTACACTTAGATACAAACATTTGTATATGAAAATGCATCATGAATTCATATTAAAATTATAATACTACAGTTCAAAATTAGAGCTCTAAGGTTTTTAACCTGAAAATCACAATTTTCAGTGGATCAACATAGTCACTGACTTGCTTAATCCAAACAGTGTCAGAATAACAAAACCAGCCCTGCCACCAATACAGTTTTTTCTTTTCTTGGCAGTTCTTTTGTCATTAGAGTATAGCCCTGTAGAGATGTACCATCAGATAACTATGTTTTAAAATCACCTGGATATTTCTCTGTGTGGCTTATGTCACCAACTGGCACCAGTTTTTGCTCTTACTAGTAACACTACAGTTACTAGCTTTGTGCATATATCTCAATGTTTTTGCCAATGTATCTCTGTGATAGATTTGTATAGTAGGATTGTTAGGTCAAAGAGTAAATACATATGTAATTTTACTAGACATTTTTAAATTCTCTTCCATAAGGGCTGTACCATTTTGTGTTCCTTCCTGTAATATATAAACCTATTTCCCCCCAGCCTTGTCAGAAGAATGGGTTGTCTAACTGTTGAGTTTTTGCTAATCTGATAGGGGAGAAACTGCACTTGGTGTCGTTTTAATTTGCATTCAATTTATTACAAGTAAAACTGAACGTATGTTCCTAGTTTAAGTGCCACTTGTGGGACAGAACTTAGAGGACGGGTCAATGGGTGCAGCAAACCACCATGGCACATGTATACCTATGTAACAAACCTGCACATCCTGCACATGAATCCCAGAACTTACAGTAAAAATAAATAAATAAATAAATTAATTAATTAATTAATTAAGCCACTTGCATTTCTTTTTCTGTATGCTGTTTTTTCATTACTCTGTCCCTCTTTAGGGCTGCTGTTTTTTTGTGTGTGCTCTGTTTTTAGAAGATCTTTGTAAGTTAGAGAGATTGATAGAAATATTAACGTTCTATCTTTAACTACAAAATATTTTACCAGTGTCATTTGTTTTTCCCAAATATGTTGTGTGCATATGTGTCTATGCACAAAAATTTTATTTTATATAATCAAATATATCATTTTTTGCCTTATTAATTCCAGATTGTGAGTCTTTGAAAAGTTTTCTTCACTCCCAGGCTATAGAGGAGCCCACCTGTGTTTTCCTCTTGTGCTCTGTGACTTGGTTATTTGCATTTAAATTCATTTAGAATTCATTTCAAATGTATCCTGGCATACACTGTGAGGAATGGATCTAATTTCATCTGTTTCCATAAGGCTATTCAGTTACCCCAATATTGCCTCTTAAATATAGTCTTTTTTCCCCTCGTGATTTGAAATGCTACCTTTATCAGAGTGTACTGTAAATATTTACTACATTTACTTACTATATACATTTTATACGTGAGTGAGTTTATTCTAGATTTTCTATCCTCTCATTGCCCTTTCTATTAATATGCTAATATCAAAATATTTTTAATTACCAACGCTTTATTTTCTATTTTAATATCTGATATACCAAGGCCCTTCCTTGTTACTTTTCTTTTTCTTGATATTTCTGGTTATTCTTGCTTGTTCTTCCAAATGGACTGTATAAGCAAGTTTTCTAAGTTTAGAAGAAAAAGATCTCCAAAAACCTGATGAATTCTTACAGGGATTTTTTAAAGTTCCTACATTAACTTAGGGAGAACTGACAACTTTATAATGTTGGGTTTTCATATTCGAGTAAATTGTATGTCTTTTCAAGCGTTCATGTTGGTTTTATCTCTTGCAGAAGTGTCATATAATTCCATATAGGTTTTAGACATTTCTTGCTAATTTTACAACTAGGTATTTTATTTTCATTTTTGCTGTTGTTAGTGGGTCTTCTCTTTGATTATATAATTTTTGTTTGTATATATAGGATTTTTATGTTACTTTTATAACCTGCTAAAGTTACAATGTTATAGCAGTACTAAATCCTCTTATTGTTTATAGTGGTTTTTCATGGATTCTTTTCAATTTGTATTATAATATGTAATATTATCTGCAACTAAACATAGTTTTGCCTTTTTCTTTTCAATTCTTTGATTTTGTTTTTGCTTTCCCATTCGTAACTGCATTGGCTAATACTTCCAACAGAATATTAAATAGCAGAGGGCATCCTTGTCTCTCTCTCTCTCTTCCCCTGCCTTCCTATCTGTCCATATCTATCTATATCTGTCTACATGCCTTCTAGTGCTTTGTAATTTGGCTACTTGCATTTAAATCACTAATCTACTTAGAATTTATTCTGAAATATTCTGTGAGAAATGTATCTGATTTTTACCCTTTTCCACATGTTAGCCAGTTCTCCCAATGCTGCAGATTTTAAATCATTTGATCATGTTAATGAAGTGAGAAAGGTGGATTCTTACTTTGTAAATCAGACCACCGTGTTTTCGTATGACCCTGCTAGCACACTGAGCACTGGAGACTTAGCCAGGTCATTCCCCTCACCCCTGTTCCCACTGGCATCCAGTGCTCCAACCCAGGGTCTGTGCAGTTTGCCATCTACACATTAGAGACTCTTCTGATGTTAGCTGCCAAGCACTGAGCCATAGAATCCCAGTTCAAGAGTCAGTAGTTTAGTGAGTTGCCTCCTCTTGAGCCAGCTGCCTAAGTTGAGGCAACCAGTCTCTTGGGGGGAAGAGAGAATTGCACACAGAGATCTGTATGCAATTCATCCCTACCCACACAGAGATTCATCCCTAGAATCTCTTCAGTGGGTGGCAACTGGGTTGCAGAGTGTGTCTGCTTTGGGATGAGGTGGGCAGTAGTTTTCTTTTCTTTTCTTTTTTTTTTTTTTTTTGGAGACAGAGTTTGCTCTTGTTGCCCAGACTGGAGTGCAGTGGTGCGATCTCGGCTCACTGCAACCTCTGCCTCCCGGGCTCAAGCAATTCTTCTGCCTCAGCCTCTCAAGTAGCTGGGATTAAAGGCGCCCACTACCACACCTGGCTAATTTTTTGTGTTTTTAGTAGAGATGGGGTTTCACCATAAAAGTCAGTCTGGACTTGAACTCTTGACCTCAGATGATTCACCCACCTCAGCCTCCCAAAGTGCTAGAAATTACAGGCATGAGCCAGTTTTCTTTCTTAATATATAAGTGCCTACCCAACATTTCTAATTTTGTCTCTTGGTTCTCAAATCCTAAAATATGAACTATCTGGTCCTTTACAGAAAAATTTTGCCAACTACTGCTGTAGATTACATATAATTTATTGGCTAAAAAATGAGCTTATTGACAACTGGATTTTGTTCTTCAATATTCCTTCCCATCATTTGTTTCCACAAATATAAACATCAGTTCTTAACTGTTATTTTCCTCTTATACTCATAACTAGAGTGTAAACTCCTTGAGGATTAAAATTTTTTCTTACTCAACTTTTGATCTTCTCATAAGAGTGCCCATAGTAGGTGCTCAAATGCATTTGTTGGATTAAATTGACTTGAATTTCCCTAAAATTATCCAGTTAAACACATTGCAGACTATTTTTTCTCTGTCACAGTAAGTTCTCGTTCTGTCTTTCTATCACTTTACTATTTCTTGCTGCTTTCCCTAGAGCAGAAAGACTCTTGTCCTGTTGACCTCAAATGAGACTCATCCCTGGTGCTGCCACTGTCACCTCTTATTGATTAAGTGCTTATATCTCTAATGCCTTGCTCACTTCCCAGCTCCCACATTCCTCCTCTCCTCACAATTATAATTATTTTACTCCCACCTGCAGACCCAGTAGCTTTATAACTTGCCTTAACCCTTTTGTTAGAAAGAAGTAGGTTATAAATTATAAACATAGAAAAATATAAAATGAATATCTTTTTCATGTTTAATTGTGGTGAGGCATAATTTTATAATAAATGAATTCCCAGGTCAAAGGAAAAGTATATTTTTTGTATTAAAACACTAAAGAACTTTCTAATAATACCACAAGTATATCAATATTTAAATAAATTACCCAAAGTTTCTTGTTAGAGTACAGAATAGTGTTGTTGCATCTGCCATTCACAGTTATATAATTTGTTAAATTTCTATAATAGGTTATGAACTATAGTAGAATTAAACCTGCAGTTTAAGGTGAAGAAATGTTTTCTAGGTTAAAATAATGACACTGTCATTTCAGAAACCAGGCGTAAATCCGATGAAGGCACTCCTAATGGCAGGCAGGGCACCCCAATTCTTATTCTCACCTCCTTTGCAGAAAGTATTTGTGTTCACTTCCTCCCTTAGTTCATTTTCTGCTGCTATAACAGAATATCACAGACTGGCTAAAGTATGAACAGTAGAAATTTATTTGACTCATGGTTCTCAAGGCTGGGAAGTCCAAGTTCAAGCAGCTGCATCCGCATCTGCATCTGGTAAGGGCTTTCTTGCTGTGTGATAACATGGCAGCAGGGCAAGCAAGCAGGCATGAAGCAGAGAGAGGAAATCGAGCCAAACTCACTTTTATAACAACCCAGCCTCATGATAACTAACTCACTCTGGAAATAATGACATTAATTCATTCATGAGGGACCCTCCATGACCTAATAGCTGCTTAAAGGTCCCACCTCTCAATATAGTAACAATGGCAATGACATTTCAACATGAGTTTTGAAGGGGACATTCAAACCATAGCACTCTTCTTTGTCCAGAGCTAACCCCTGACTTTTCAGGCTTTCTTGGGAGCTCTGTGGGGCTATCTTGTTCCCTGATCCTGCTGGCAGAGGCCCTGGAGCCCAAGAACTCCAGGCTGAAGTCCTAGCATGATTTGGACATGTTATTGATGCTTCTGAGGCTTCCTTTTCTCATTACAAAATTAGTGATGACCACTCTCATCTCTCGCAGCTGTTTGAGGTTTGTTTGCATGGTTTCTGTTGAAAAATGCTGAATATCATGACTGCTCCACAGTGAGTATTTCATGAATGTCAGTGCCTACCACACACCCAGTTTCTAACCGTCTAATCTGCCCTTTGTCGTGGTGGATTGCCCTAGCTCTTCTGTAAATTCAACAAGATACACTGCCATCACCCACCCCATCCTGCAAAGAAAAAAATAAGCAGAAAAAAACAACCTCTTGAGTGCTTTTGACACTTGTCAATCAAGTAGTATTCACCTCCTATTGCTCCCACGGATTTATGAGCCATTTGCCAAAGTAATTGGTGTTCATACCGCCTGAGAGACTGAGGGACTGAGAACTGGAGAGACCTTGGAGATCATCCAGTGTAACCATTTCATTTCTCACATGATGCCCAGCAAGGCCACATGGATTGCCCAAGGTGACGGAGCTAATCATGGCAGGATAGAGGCCACTTTGCAGGTTTCTGCCTTCCCAGGGCAGTGCCATTCTATGGCACAACACTATAGTTGTTCTCCCTCTGGGTAATAAAAGCCTGAAAGCACATGTCTAAATCTGGTACATTATCTAAAATTAAATTTGTACAATCACAGCACATTCAATTCAAGAAGCTCTGAACTTTAATTCACTTGAGTCATACTTTTGCAGACAGAATTTTGGCCAGAATGGATTCTAAGTTCTGATGACAAGCTAGACACATTGATTTGGCTTTGGATCTCCTTTCCTAAAAAGAAGGCAGTGAGACAAGTGCCACAATGACCAATCAAATCTGGCTGAGTAAATCTGTTATTTCAGTGAAGATTTCATGTTTTTTGCTATCATTAACCCTACAAATCTAGGCCCATAAACCCACTAATGGTGGTGCAAATGTGTATGATACTTAGAGAGTTTATCATTCTTTGATGATACCATTTAGAATCCATATTAGCCATTAAAAATGTTTAAGTTAGCTATTGTGTCCTCCAAATCTTCTACTGGCCTTTTCAGGAGTGGGGACTATTAGCTCCAACTATTTGAAAATGCTTTGTTAATTTTCTATGGCATTTACAAAGAGGTGAGTAGATAATGTTATGTTTTATCCTCACATATTTTTCTCTTCTTTTAAAACTGGTTTTGAAATATTTCTTTCCATAATTTCATATCAGAACTTTTTGGAGGGTTCTCCAAATCATTGTGGTTTTATTCCTGGGGGTTTTAATTTAGGGATGAATAATTTAAATTATTTTAATAAACCAACAAGTCCCTTGTAATATCTTTAATTAAGATGAAATAGACAGAAGTATATATCTCTAATAATTACCTTAAAAGGTGAATTGGATCTGACACAGCCAATTCTCTAGAATTATTATTAAAATGTGTGGATTAGATTTTCCAAAATATTTGTATTCTATTTTGAAAAATAAAGGTAAAATGAATACTTTGTATTGCATTTTTTAGCTCTAACGAGAGAGGGGAAAAGAAAACTTAATGAACACATAGATTTTTTTTTTAAGCACTAAGAATGTAGCCCAGACCTAGTCTGAACTTCACTTTTGTTTCCTGAGGAAATCAGGGATATGGACCACTTGTAGTAAAAGGACCCCTATGCGGCTTCACATAAATCTTTATAACTAGCATGTTTACACTGGGGTAACTGAAGGCTGATTCCCTTTAGAGAGCACAATCACAGCCACTGATGACCTCATGGCACCAGGCACCGAACAGGGTTTGTGAGTGTTTAACATATAGTGAGCCAAGTTCCCTGCCCTGGTCTTCTGATATGCTGGGCATGTTCTTGTGGCTGAGCCATGACTCCTCCCCAGGAAGCAAGACTGGTGTCACAAAGAAGGCGGGAATCAGTTAACATAACGTGCAGACACTTAATTTATAGAGTTACCAATAATCTCCTGCGTATAGTTCAAATGTCTCATTTATCTCTTTGAAACGATGAGAAGTATCTGAAATTGAACATTTGTTTGACCCAATCAGCAGCCTTTCAATGGCACATATAAGCCATTCACATCAAAATGTGAAGCAGGAGGAAGGCTGAGAAATTTAAGAGTAAACAACAGAGTAAAAACAGATTCTGAGCGAGGTACCTACCTGGAGAGACTTAGGAACCTAGAATGTGTGTTCTTGGCACAAAGAAAAAGGACCCTAGGGAGTGGTGAGGGAAAATCACAGAAAGAAGGATCATAGATTCCTAATGCGTGCTTAAGACAGAAGAGATGACTGAGACAAGCTGTGGACTGCAGGCGTGAATGCGATAGTAGGGCATCATTTATGAGGATGGGAGGAGAGCAGCATTGGCTCCATATGGTTTTGGGAAGTTTCCCATCTCCTATTTCTGTCACTCTTGCCAGAATGTGTCAACTGGTGGCTCACAGCAGTGTTTCTGAAAGGTGTTCCACAGATCACCTCCATAATCACCTGGGGCAGTTGTTAAGAATGAAGATGCTTGGGTCCGCCTCCAGACCTCCTGAATCACAATCCTTGGGGATGGGCCCCTGAATCTGCATTTTAGTCAAATTTCCCAAATGTACACTTAGCATTAGAATCTGAGCACCATTGGAGAGGTTCATTTGATGTGCCATGCAATGTTTTTCCTTTTTATAATATCTACTAAGACTTATATAACACTTCTATTTTATGAAGCACATTTATGTATATCATCTCATTTTATCCTCCCAGTAATCCTATGGGATATTATTATCCTAATTCAAAAGCAAGTAAATTAAGGCTCAAAACTTTTAAGTGACTTTCCCAACAGTCCATATCCAAGGAGTGGCTCTGGGGTTTGAAACAGGATCTGTGAATTTCAAATTTGGCATAATTTCCATCAAGATGCTCACTCTTACCTGCCTTTGTTGAAATTAGGTAAAGTGTCACCAGGTGAATGTGTGTGTGTTAGTCCAGGCCTTGGAACTGGGTTTACCATAATTGTAGGCCAAGTATTCAGGACAATAAACAGCCTCAGGGGCACAGGTCTTGAGAGTTCAAACCTATAAACCTTAAAGAGATGGAAAATATTACTCCTAGGAGGCTCACAGTGGTTCTTTATTCCATCAAAGCAAATTACACAGAGACATCATGAATTGATGCAAATTCAGTCCAGTCATTTCCCAATCTTTCGAGTGCTGCTACTCAATAACATGAACTATACTTGTATTTCTCATTTTTCTTTTTTACTTCTGTGATCCTCCTTTTTGTCATTTTGTGGTTTATTTCTACTTCTTTCCCTCTAGGTGTTGGGAGAGACATGAGAACAGAGATAAAACTGAATGAGTATTGGTGCCTGTCAGCAGCTTTGTGAAAAAGCAGTTGCAACTATCAGTTTATATCAGGTTTTGGAATTATTTGTGTGTTTCAATTATCCATGTTGTCTACATTCCCTATTATCTCAGCTAAGTATTACATTACAGTATTGACATAGCCTGTTAGCAAGTGTATTGCTGCTTGTTCAGTGCAATTGACTGTAACAATTTTCATGACTTTTTTTTAGACAAATACAGCACAAATTATCTCAAACCGACTCTGTTATTCAAGGGTTAATGATCCAACATGTGAGTTTTACAAGCCCTTTGCTCCTTCTCTGTCTCCCTCCTTTTCCCTGTATCCCTCCCCTTCCCTAGCTTTAGGTCATTTGGTTGCTTACTGGTGTCTCCACCAGACAATATATAACATTAAACTTAAATTAATCTTTTTCACCATAATAGTGACTCTTTTGTTTCTTTTAAAATGTTTACTTGTATAAATTCAGGGGGCACAAGTACATTTCTGATACATGGATACACTGTGTGGTGGTGAAATCTGGGCTTTTGGTGTAATAGTGTACATTGTACCCATTAAGTAATCTCTCATCCTCTACCCCGCTCCCACCCTCCCACCCTTCCGAGTCTCCAGTGTCTATTATTCCACCATAGTGACTCTAATGTGAGCTGTGATGAGAGAATAAGATCAAGAAGTATAAGTTTTTTCTGTTGTTTTTTTTTAATTTAAATTTCCAATCTTACCCTTTTCCTCCATTAACACAGACAAATTGAGTTAGTTTTAGCTATGTTATAGGAATATGGTATGCGAGTCCTGTAATTTTCAAAATTCTCTCATGAACTGCTAGGTAAATTGGGTGAAAGGGTTTCAGTTCCTTGATAAAGTATAGAATACACATTTCATTGATAGACCAAAGGGTTTAGAAAAACAACTGTAAATTGTCCAATAAAGCATCCAAGCAATTTAGCATGGTGTGAAAGTCAAGAATTAGCACCTCCAATAGGTGAATTTGAGTTTCATCTTTTCCCCCTGTTTTTGCCCACCCCTGTGGGAGGTGATAATGAATAGTGAAATGGTCAAGTTAGGTCTCAGCAGGAGGGAGAGGGAAGGGTGGCCAATGCCTTCAAACAAGTAAGGTGGCCAGATGTACTTTTCCTCTGCCTTTCTCCAGACTCTGGAGAAACTTCTCTTCCTCTTCAACTGGATGGGGTTGAGAGGTTTACTGAGTTATCTGCCTGACTCATGCTATTGCCAGCATGCTAGGCCTCCACGTGGAAAGTAAACAAAATCTCATTGCTATAGAACAAGGGCAAAAACTTACAGATGTTCCTTACTAGTCTTTACAGACCAAAGGCAAATGCCCGGCCCCTCTAAGGTACACCTCTGGACCTGAATATCCTCAGAGTATATAGGACTTGGTGTAGTTTCTTATTCAGCCAGGACCTGATATCGTGTTGCAGGAACATATAAATTAGTGTGGGTTTAGCTTTTGGGCAGAAGGAATCCATTTTCTAGCAGTGGGTTATTGGAGGGAAATCTCTCCATAACTTCTGGAACACATTCTCCTCTTTCTATGAATTATTCTAGTGAGAGACATAGGAATTGTGTTGGCTCAGAAGAATCCAGAACAAAGCAGAGGTCAATAGTCTGAAGAAGTATTCATGACTTCCACCAAAGAAATCCTGAGATCAATGGCAGAAACCATCTCTGGCTAATTTTCAGAGATGCATATTGTATAAGTTAGAATGCAGTATTGGCTAAGTAGGAGACAGTTTCATTCAGGTCTAGAGAAATAAGAAAATCTTTGTCAAAAATAGTAATATTTTAGAGTTGGTTCAAGTCAATATCCCAATCACGTGGCATTGTAGTCCACTCGGAATGTTAGCATACTTAAAATTTCTTCACTGGGTCATATTCTAAGTCTATTCAAGACTTTCTCCCTTATTCTAAACAAGAAACTCTATCATTCCTTTCCAAAAGATAAAATTAGAAAGATAATATACAAATAAAACTCAACATCATGACATGACCTCCAATTAATTTCAGACTAGGCTGGATTCACACTTGTCTGGGAGAAAAGTCTATTTTTGTAAGATAATAAAATTTATTTTGTTTTTTAACTTTAAGGATGAAGCCTTATGGGTGTGCATATATGTACATATGTATAAAATTCTTCCTCTTTCCATCAATAATGTATTGCTTTTGCCTCATTTTATTAATCTATAAAATGGGGTAATAATTGCTGACATATTTCAGAAGGCCTTGGCCAGCAGCATAAACATGATTTCATTTCCCAAGGTAACCTGAGAGTGAATAATAATCAAAGCATTCAGCCTAGTATAAGAAAAATAATATTGTGTGGACTTCACACTGCATGATTTTATTAAATCTAGACTTCATGTCTCCATGGCGAGTGGATCCCCAAAGCCCAGGCAGCCAAAATGTTCATGCTTCCTCTGAAAATAAAGTTAACAATATCTAAAGAACATACCATTTAATCCATTGTCATTGTTTTGCTGAAGAATTTAGTAGTGGTGTGTTTGGAGGGGAAGTCTGTTTTCTTTCAGATGTGCTATCCATCTTCCTCAGGCCCAGAAATTACATCCTAAATAATTAAAGTAACAATGCACCTGCACTGAGACTACAGCTAAACTGTCTTAATAGTGGGAATCTGCATGGTCCATGGAAGGGGCTGATGGCAGAATTAACCTTCCTTCCCCACAGAAGGCTGCTGAGTTTGGAATCATTTTCTTTATGGCTTTTCCTAATGTTCCTGAAGGAAAAGATCCACAACACCCCTGTCCCCAAATATTCATCCCGACACCATATGAGATAAGATAAGGTGATGATAAGGCTGCCTGACCTCTGTGTTAACTTTAGCAGTTAAAATTCTGTTCTTGTACCAGGAATTCTAATTTACCATGCACATCACAGATGCAAACGCGTCAGATATTAAACGAGTGAGGATTACTCAGATGCCCCGCTTTGCAGGCTTCCTTTGAAGACTCCAGGGGATATAAAGGCATTTAGCTGTTTCCTTTGCTTTCCCTCTAGAGGCATCTGGCTAAGTCAGGTGGTGCGCATTCCACACTCTCCCGTTTATTATATGTTCTCATTCTGCCTTGGCTTTTTCCCTTCCACTACTCTATCTTTCCTGGCCTTCCCCAGCATCTTTATCCAGAACCAAGCATCATGTTTGTTTCTGGGATTTCCGTCAGGATAAAGAAGAGAAGGAGCAGGCTCAGGTCAGGGCCACTGCCCGGAAATGGGGAGGTCTGCAACAACACAAATGCACACACGTGCAGCAGCCCGTAGCCTCCTCTCAAGGCACGCCCTGGCTTTGCACATCAAATGATGATAAAAGCCTTCTTCTGCTCAAGGAGTGAGCATGATGCAGCCATTCCCCAGCTATAAATTACACTGACCTCTTCCAGAAGACAGGCTCCTTCCCTTTCAAGGCTGTTGTAAAGAGGAAAATAGAGCTTGGTTAAAAAGTGGCAAACTGCTTGCTATTTGTCGGCATAACTCCCAAGTGGACCCCCCAAGGCAGAATCCCAGGCAAGTTGGTGCAAGTTCTCTTCAGAATGTGGTTCTCTTTTTTGCCAGTCACTGATGTGGATTCTCAGCTGACCTGCTGGAATGGTGTAAAGAACATATTTTCTTTGTCGGGTACAGGGGACAATTACACCGAGTAAGGCAAGCTCCAATGGCTGAGGGTCAAGTGCTGCCAGGATAGACCCATCCTGAAACATCTTCAGGCTCTCTATTCACTTCCGCAATGTGCATCCTAATTAGCATCCTGGCCCCATTTCCCCATCTGTGGGGTTTCTGCCTGTCTCTGCATCTGTAACCCATGGTGACCAGGGAGGGAAGGGAGATGTCTGCTCTCTGAGAGCCCAGCGGCAGACCTTCCTGCACACAGAAGCAGCAGGGGCAGGATGGGGGCAGAGGTGGTTATTGTGAAATATTATTTTTTCTCTTCTTCTCATATAGTTTATTCTTTCTATTAATATGCTTCTAGAGGGCAAGGAGAGGTTCATGACACCAGTACCAAGCCCTCGCTGTGAAAATTTGATATATTTTTCTCTGCTGTAAATATGGTTTATTTGGATTATTTTCCTTTTACAATCATCTTTTCACAAATAAAATAATAAAAAGTTTAAAAGTTTAAAAATATCAAAAAAGGGCATATAATGAAAAGGACCCTGATTTCAGTGTCCCTTCCTAGAAACAACTATTTGTAGCAATTTTTGTTTATTCTTCCAGAAATAGTCTGTGTATGTACATATTTATACCTAAGAAACTTATGTGTATGTCTAAATTTACAAGCGTTTCCTTGGGCCAAGCAACTGGAGCAGTGGGGAACAACTAAGGGATATTGCTCCTTATTATGGTTTTTATGTAGACAGCTTTGCATACACTGGCTGCATGCATTACCCTGGACCTGTCCCCTGTACCCATCTAGAAAGAGTCTTGTTTTTATTGTTGTTTAAATATATATATATATGTGATATATGTATATATATATATATTTTAGTAACAAAAAATAATAGTGCACATATATGCTATACTTCATCTTGTTTTTTCTTGTAGCAAAATATAACTTCAAGTTCTTTTGATATCAATAAATGAAGAAATACCACATAAAAATGAACACGTCTTAATGACAGTTTTCAAATGATGAAGACTAGGAAGGAAGGAAGGAAGGGAAGGATGCAACATAAAAGAGAAGCATCCTCAGCTATTTATGGCTGTTATTTGTCAAAATGTCTTTCTCTGGGGATCTGCATCTATCATTTTTCTTGTGCGGACAACAAGGGCAGTGACAGTGGGTTTGTTTTGATTGTTGCTGCAAAATCTAAATTTAAGGTAGCCAAACCCAGCTTCCTCAGCTGTTTTCTGTGTTAAGGACGTATGAGGTCTAAGGGGTCACCCAGGACCCTTCTGAAGGAGAGATGAGGCCTCTTCTCCCCACTGACTGGGCGATAAGGCCACCAGCAAAGCCAGTGGATGGGCTGCTGTTGCTGCTTCCGCAACCCCAAGTCCTCACCTTTGCTCCGAGTGGAGCAGGCAAGCACTTGGCTAAGGAAGGAGGAGGAAATGTGAGTTGTTTCGCTCCCACCCTGCGTCATGAAAGGAGAATTTCTGTCAATGTTTTCCTTTATTCCAAACAAGAGCTACCAGCGGAAAGTGTAGCTTGTTCTGATTTCCCTGCCTCCTGCATCATCATCACAAGGAGAAGAGAGGAGAGTCTAGCACATCTTAGTCCTGAAGGTGCACATGGGGCAGGAAAAGGTGAAAAGTGGGGGAGACTGAGTTCTGTCTCCATTGCATCCATACCTCCCTGCAACCCACAGCAAAACAGAACTAGGCCAGTGAGTAACCATGAGAGCTGCTGAGCAGGCAGTAGAGTGTGATGGAGGAGCACCATCCTAGGGAGCTGGAGATGGGACTGGAGCCCACCTCCACCCTCATCTAGCCTGGATATAGTGAACCTCAATGCCACAGAATTCTCACCTGTGAAATTCAGGATAGCATGATAGGGTTGCTGTAAGGGTTAAATGAGTTGGTATATATAGGACTGTCTAGTGCTTAATCAGTGTCTTCTTGAGTAATCTCAGCCTCTATGAGCAAGTATGGCTGAATTGAATATTCTAGATACAGTTGCTACCCTAAGTTATTTCTGAGACTCTTCCAGTTTGAACAGTGTTATATTGTGCACATCCAGAACATTGTTGTACATTCCAGGCTCAACTCATGGGGCCACCTGGGGCTGGCTCAAGAGAGGCCATTGTAGAGGGTAGCAAAGTGGGTCAGCACACTGGCTTCGATTCAGACAAGGATGGTGTTGACTCCTCCTTCTACCACCAGTTGTGGCATTTTGAGCAAGTCCTTATTCTTTCTCTGCCTCTGCATCCTCATCTGTAAACTACAGATAGTGACAATTTTTTTTTTTTTTTTTTTTGCAGAGTGGAGTGTTGAATGAGGTAATATGTATGAAACTGATAGATTAACACATAGTAAGTGTTCAAGAAAATGGTAGATATCATGCAGCTATTAGCCAGTGGCACACAGAATTTCAGAACTTGAAGAACTCATTGAGATTATTTAGTAAATTGTCCCCTGCATTGGCCTCACCCCTCACTCGTGAATGGGAAAGCAGATAATAGAAACGTTAAGTATTTCAACAAATGTTCTAGAGCCAGTTAGCTGCAGAATCAGGGCTAGAATCCAGGGGTTCTGAGGCCTGAGTCTGGGGTCTTTCACTCCCCACAGCTCTCCTTCTGCATGGCCGAAAGTGGATGCAGCATCCTTTTTAGGTTATCAATGTTTCATATTTCTTTGAAACTTTGGACAAGCAATTTTTGAAAAGGTTATGAGACTCAATACCAGGTACTGAATTCTTGTTTCCATCCTGAGGTTTTAGCTGACCATTTTTTTTTATTAATTCATTTTCTTTTATATGGCAAATTCCTGTCTGCCTCTTTCTGTCCTCCTCCTTGCCTAAGAAAGCCGATATGCCTTCCCTCCCCACTGCCCTTATTTTTTAAACTACAGTCTGCAGTGAAAACCCTCTTCTCTCAAGTGAAATGAAGCAGCTGGCACCTTTAGGGCTCTCCTATTATCATTATTATCATTTAACATTTATAAGTGCTCACAGTATGCTAGACACTATAACATACAGTACTAAGGAACTTGCCATCTAAATTAGACACAGATAGATCCACATAAAAGAGAAAAATAGAGGCAGGGGGTGAGTGGGAGAGCATGCGGCAAGGGAAAAAGTCAGAGTCGCTGCCGCAACACTTCAAACTCTTGCTGAGCCAATGGCTCTGGAAGTCTTAGGAAGACATATCCAATTTTTAGCAAAGCGAGATAAAATTGCCCCTAAAGGGATTGTGTGAAACACCAGGTCTTTTTTTTTTTTTTTTTTTTTTTTTCCATTTCTGCGGAGAATTTAGGGAAAGCACCTTCTTGTGAACAGAACTGTCTAAATCTGCTCTCTGCTGCCTTTTTCCATCAGCCCTCCTCAATCCCCCACGGCCCCCTCCCCATGCACTTTTGGTTTGAACTCAGAGAGCCAGCAGGGAAGCCAGGGAATAAAAGTGTGGGGTAGCCGGCATGTCTAATTCCATGACAGACATGTGGTGAATCTAACGGCCACCCCTGGAAGCATCTTTGATCTCCAGAGGCCTCTATGCGTTCTCTTTCCCCTCCTCGGGGTCAGAGCCTGTGGTGCTCCCCCATGAGGCTGCCCCAGAGCCCCACTAAATGTAATCTCCCCTTTCTGTGAGTCCAATGTTGCCCCCAACATTGGGGCAACATTGTTCTTACAACTCACTCTTGTTCTCCAAATTGTGACTCTTTATCTTCTTGATTATTTTTACTGAACAGATTTACCCCTTAGAACTTGAGAAGGGAAAGTGACATCATTCATCGCTACAGGGAAATATTTCGGCATAAAGCCAAATAGATTCATTATAATCAGAATGGGATCAATAGCTGAACACTCTAATGAACTAAGGCAAAAAATAGATATTTTAAGTGGTAACACTTCTAATAACCTCCTGTTCGTGAAGGTTGTCCAGGGGCTACCCAGAGAGACCCTCCCAACAGAGAGCATGCACTGGGAGTTGCCCAGCGTTCTTGTATCCTGAGCACTAATGGGCCTCTTGATTTTCTCTTTTTAGCCAACAGCAAATAAAACCAAGAGCCCTCTGTGATAGGAGCTAAGAGGGATAGGAAAATAGCAAAAATACATTTCCATCCTTGAAGGAACACAAATCAAACTAAGAACCTATTTCACTTGAAATACTAGATAGTGGGCTATACTCAGGGCTAAGTGAGGGGCAAGAAGACAAGTGGTGCAGGAGACAGAGGCCAGAGGGAAGGGCATCGTGCTGAGGGCATCTGCACCTGGCATGGGCTCAGCACCACGGAAATGGGAAAGGCACTACAATTGAGGCAAGGGGAAATGCTCTTCTCACCTTATTTTCTAGGTCTTTCTGTCTCTTTTTTGACTGGATGCATTGTCCTCTCAATTTTATCCTCTTTTTCATTCTAGGACGTAAATTGGTTTAATTCTGGAGCATTCCTTGGAAGCACTATTATTTTTAATTAAATTAAGCTCTAAGTTACAAATGCTTGGAAACCAGGCATGGACTGCAGCATTAGTTCAAGCCAGCCAAGAAGGAGGTTCCAAGATGGGATTAGCCCTGCAAGAGCAAATAGGGGAGGGGGCTGGAGCAGGCAGGGGCACTTGCAGACAGTTGTACAGTTCCAGCACCTGTGGAAGGAAGGAGGATTGGGATGAAAGAGGTAGCAACTGAGCAGTTTTAAGAAAGGTTCAGCCAAGTCACCGTAGAGTCCTCCAGCCAAGGTTGCCCATGGGACAGGAGGTTTGTTTTGCTGGAATGGACCTGCTTTAGGATTCCCACCACACTTAGCTGTTGACAGGAACAGGCAGTGGAAGGTGTGTAGTCACAGTGGTGGATCCAGAAAGGGAGCGCCTGGGGTCATCCACCAATTGTGATCCCACCTCAGGAGACAGAGTTGGTCACCACAACTGCCTTACTCTATGTCATTCCAGAGAGACAATCAAAAAGAATAGAGCAAGTGAGCTCTTGGCCTGCAAACCAAACACAGCATTTAGCACTGTTTCATACCAATAACTACCATTCAGGCATGTGCTAGGAACCGAATATAGTTACTGTGTTAAACCTCACAAATATCTTACAAGGTTGCTATTATTAACCTATTTTACAGACAAAAAAATGAGTCTTAGAAAGATTTTGGCCACACAGCAATTGTTGGTGGAGCCAGAACTTAAACCTAACTTCTGGTTCCAAAGCCACTAGGTATATTACTTCTGAAACCACTTCTTGATTGGAGCAATTTATATTTAATTACTGCTAAGAACTAAAGTAGTGTTATTTTCTTATACTACATCATTAAAGAAGAAACCTCTCATAAAATCATGTCAAACTTTGCATTTACTCAAGAATTTTGCTTGGAAAAAGACACCCTCATCCCTCAGCACTACCTTCCATTTTCTAGGGGACCAAAATAAAATTTTTGCCTGTGTGTTGAGACTGTGGCTTAAAAGTGCAGCAACTCCAATGAAATGCCCTTCTTATTTACATGGAGACAATTCCTCAAATGCACACATACTCTGTAATAATTGATATTTTCCAACCATGACCTGGCAACAAAGACCCAGCTCACAGCCATTTACTGTGCTAAGAAACAAAAGCAGCAGTGAAAAGCCTGCAAAGCTCTCTGAGGCTGGTGTTAATAAATGCTACCAGGTATGCCTATACATCTATAACTAATTCTAATAAAAGAGTTAAAACTAATTAAAAACTAATCTAATAAAAGAGTTAAAATCCAAATGGATGCTGTTTCAATTCCACAAAAAAAGATATTAAAACCACGAGCCTCTGAAAACCAAGTTAGCTTAATTACAAAGGAGAAAGTACAACCAAATCTGAGGATTAACTTGCAGAAATATGTCACGGCTGTTGGAAAATGTGGCTCTAATACTATAAGGTTTTCTCTTGAAAAGCTTAAAAGGACACTGTCAAGTTTGACAGGCCCAAAATGCAACACCCACACATACCCCCTGCAGGCAAATATTACATTTGTTATTTTAGCATGGCCTCTTGATAGATATTTCACTATCAGTCTTTGGAAATGATCTCAAGTGAAAAAGAAATAAATAAAAAACAGAAAGCTTTTCAGCTCTGATCCCCTGCTAGTTTGTGAGAATAGATTTGGCAAGAAGAGTGGCACCCACAATCACAACAAATCCAAGTAACCTGGTTGGTTTTCTTCACAGCCAGCTAAGTACTGGGATTTTAACACTATTACCACCCTCATTTTAAAGGGCTCCCAGCTCCTTACTGTCAAGAGAGCATTCTCAAAAAAACAAAAATGTATACAACAGTCATATCTTCAACCTATCATTCTACCCATTTCCTTTAAGAAAATCACTTCTTTTTTTTTTTTAAGCAATTGAAATGTGTAAGCAGACCCATCCCCAAAGGCTACCAAAAACATAAGGCTGTCGTAGTCACACTTCAATACAACAAAGGATACAACACTACAAAAGATTGTCATACATACACTAAGTAATATTTTAGGCAGTAATTTTCCTCATGCAGAAAGCAAAAATAAAAAAAAGCAACCAAGAGCTTCTATATCATGTGGTTTAAATTCAAAGAACCTAGGCATTAGTCCTCCAAGTTTTCAATTCCACATCATTAAATATATCCACAGTTAATCTCCACAAAGTATTGCTCTGATAATTCAACAATCATTCAGTACACCTGTATTGAGTACCTATCCAGGACTGCCAGTCCAGGGGAGGAGCACCTAGGAGTCACTACTTGCTCAAAAGTGTCAGTGTTTATCCATAAGTTACAGAATCAAGTTCAAATTCTTCAGCCCAGTATTCAAGGTTCTGCATAATTTGGACCGAACCTACTTTGCAACCTTTCTTCTCACAATTGGCCTCCAAGGCCTGTGTTGTTCAATGTAGTAGCCACAATTCACAAGCGGCATTCAGCACTTGAAATGTGGCTGCTCCAAATTGATAAATGTAATCTATATACAGGATTTTAAAATTGATTACACACTGAAATGATGGTGTTTTGGATATATTGGGTTACATAAAATATAAAATTAATTTCAAGGATTTCTTTTTTAGTACAGCTACTAGAAAATTTAAAATTGCACACATGGCTTTGATTGTGCTTCAATTGGACACAGCTGTTAGACCTTGCACTTCCCCCCTCACTTGGCTTGTTCTATTCTTTTCACCTTGACACAGCCACTTTCCAATCTTATTTAAATCCTATCCATCCTTCAAGTCCCTGCTCAAATCTCCTTATTCTAAGTCAGTATTGATATCAGCCTCTTTGAAAAGTGTCTTTTACTCTATGCATCTTCTATAGCATTTTCACCTTGTGATCTGTTTTACACAATTTGTATGGGAGTTGCAACCATCTCCATCCCACCTCCCAGACTGTATGACAGCTCTTAGAGGTCAGCTACCATGTCTAAAACATCTTTGTTGTCTGAAGTATTAGCACAATATCTTGCATGAGGAAGATAATAAATATTTACTAAGGATATGATAAATAAATGGATGGATAAATACATGAATGAAAAAATGGATATATGAATCAAGACAGTGTGGTATTGGTGAAAAAATAGACATGCAGATGAACGGAACAGAATAGGGAGCCCATGAATGAACCACATAAACATAATCAACTGATTTTCGACAAAGGTGCAAAGTCAATTCAACAGAAAAAGCGCAGTCTTTCAACATGTGGTGCTGGAACAATTGGACATCCATATATGAAAAAATGAACCTACACATTGACCTTTTTATCTTTCACAAAAATTAACTAAAAATGCATCACAGACATGAATGTAAAACGAAAAACTACAAAGGTTCTAGAAGAAAACAGGAGAAAATCTACATGACCTTGGATTTGATGGTGAGTTTTTTGATATTACATCAAGAGCATAATCAATGAAAAATATTGGTAAGTTGGACTTAATTTTTCTAAAATTCTGCTTGTGAAAGACACTGTTAAGAGAATAAGAAGACAAGCCACAGTCTAGAAGAAAATATTTGCAAACCACATACCTGATAAAGGAGTTATATTCAAAATATACAAAGAGCCTTTAAAACCAAACATAAGAAAAAGAACCCAATTTAAAAATGGGCAAAATATCTGGAGACACCATACCAAAGAAGATATACAGAAGGCAAATAAGTGTATGAAAAGATGTTCAGCATCATTTATCAGAAGGTGAATGCAAATAAAACAATGATACATCACTCCTTACATAAAAAATAATAATTTGTCACAGATTCGAATGTAAGAGATGTAAAATAGAAAACACTTAAAAGGAAACACAAGTAAAATTTTATGACCATGAATTAAGCAATACTTTCTTAGATATGACAACAAAAGCACAATCCACAAAACTAAAATATATAAATTGAGCTTCATCAAAATTAAAAACTTTTATGCTGCAAAAGACACCATCAAGAAAGTGAAAAGACAATCCAGTATGAGAGAAAATATTTGCAAATCATATATCTGATAAGGAACTTGTATCTAAAGTATATACATTCTTGAAACTCAATGATATAAAGACAAATAATCTACCTTAAAAATGAGCAAAGGATTTGAATCTACATTCCTTAAAAACAAAGACATACAACTGGACAACAAGTATATGAAAAGATGATCAAAATCACTAGGAAAATGCAAATCAAGCCACAACGAGATACCACTTTATCTACACTATAATGGTTATAATCAAAAAGGTGAACAATAACAAGAGTTGGTAAGGATGTAGAGAAATTGGAATACTCAGACATTGCTGGGTGGGGGGGATGTAAAATAATGTAACATCTTGGAATACAGCTTGACTGTTCCACAGAAAGGTAATAGAGTTGCCATATGATCCAGCAATCCCACTCCCAGGTATATAGCCAAGAGAACTGAAAACATATGTCCAAATGTTCATAGCAGCATTATGTATAATAGCCTAAAGGTAGAAACAACCCAAATGTTCATCACTTGATTAATGGATAAACAAAATGTGATATATCTGTAATGGAATATTATCCAGCTAAAAAATGAAGTTCTAAGCCAAGCATGGTAATCCCAGCTACCTGGTAAGCTGAGGCGGGAGGATCGCCTGAGCCCAGGAGTTTGAGGCTAGCTTGGGCAGCGTAGAAAGGGCCCACATCTCAAAAAAAAAATAAATAAATGAAGTACTGCTACACGCTACAACATGGATCAACCTTTGAAATATTATGTTAAATGAAAGAAGCCCAACACAAAGGCCACATATTATATGATTACATTCACAGGAAATTTCCAGCATAGGCAAATATATGGAGACAGAAAGTAGATTTGTGATTGCCAGAGGGTAGGGGAGAGGAAAGTGGAGAGTGACTGCTCATGGGGAAGAGTTTTCTTTTTGGAATGATGAAAATGTTTTAAAAGTAGATAGCTATGATGGTTGTACCACTCTGTGAATATACAATTCAGTTTAAAAAAAAAAACTGAATTGTATATGTGAAGGGAGTAGATTTTATGGTATACAAACTGTATCTAAATAAAGCAGTAACTTTTTAAAAATTAATATCAATAAATACCTATTAAAAGAGCTAAAATCCAAAAAACTGACAATACCAATTGCTAGTAAGAATGTGGAGCAATAAGAACTCCCATTTTTTGCTGATGAATGTGCCAATGGTATAATTTATTTGGAAGGCAGTTTGGCAGTTTCTCACAAATCTAAATATAATCTTACTGCTTGACCCAGCAGTTTATTGTACTCCTGGATATTTACCTAACGGATTTGAAAACTTATGTTTGTATCAACATCTAAAAATAAATATAGCAGCTTTATTTAATAATCTCTAAAATCTTGCAACAACTAAGATGTCCTTCAATAGGTGAATGGATAAACAAACTGGTATATCCATGCAATGGAATACTATTTAGTAACAAAAATGGATGAGCTACCATGTCACAAAAGACGTGGATGAATCTTAAATGTATATTCCTAAGTGAAAGAAGCCAGTCTAAAAAGCTACATATTAATACAAAAATTAACTCAAAATGGATTAAAGTTCCAAATGTAAGAGCCAAAACTATAAAATCTATAGAAACCATAAGGGAAGAGCTACATGGCACTAGATTTGGCAGTGATTTCTTGGATATGACACAAAAGCACAGGCAACAAAAGAAAAAACATCAATTGAACTACAGTAGAATTAAAAACTTATATGTATCAAAAGACACTATGAACAGAATAAAAAGGCAAACTACAGAATGGGAGAAAATATTTGCAAATCATATATCTGATAAGTGGCTAATATCCAGAATATATTTATTATATATGAACTCCTACAGCATGAACTCCTGCAGTTCAACAACAAGGAAACCCAAACAACCCAATTTAAAAAGAGGCAAAGCATCTAACTTGAATAGATATTTCTCCAAAGACAAGTAAACAGCCAGTAAACACAGGAAAAGATGTTTAACATCACTCACTAATCTTTAGAGAAATGTAAATAAAAACCATAATGAGATATCACTTTGTACCTATTAGAAAAACTATTACAAAAAACCAGAAAATAGCAAGTGTTGGCAGGAATATGAAGAAAATGGAACTCTTGTGTACTGCTGCTAGGAATGTAAAATAATACAGTCACTATAGAAAACAGTATGGCAGTTCCTCAAAAATGAAACATAGAATTACCATATGATCCAGCAACTTCACTTCTGGATATAGAACTAAAAAGATTGAAAGCAGAGACCCTAACAGTTATTTGTACATCTGTGTTTGTAGCATCAATATATCAGTGGAATACTATTCAGCCTTAAAAAGGAAGGAAATCCTAACACATACTGAAATATGGAAAAAACTTACAGACATTTCGTTAAGTTAAATAAGCCAGTCACAAAAAAGACAAATACCATATGATTCCAGTTATACAAAGTATCTGAGTAGTCAGGTCCACAGGGACAAAAAGCCAAATGGTGGTTGCCATGGGCGGGGGAATAGGGAGTTCATGTTTGATGGGTACACGGTTTAAATTTTGTAAGGTGAACAGTTCTGAGACAGATGGTGGTGATAGTTGCACCATAACGTGAGTGTACTTTATGCCACTGAACTGTTCACTTAAAAGTGGATAAGGTGGTCAATTGTATGTTATGTATACTTTACCTCAATTAAAAATTTCAAAGGCCACATACTTCTATGATTCCATTTATATGACATTTTGAAAAAGGCAAAACTACAGACATAATAAACATATCAGTGGTTGCCAGAGGTCCCAAAAGAGTGGGGTTGGGGAGAACAGTTGTGTAGGTGAAGCACAGTGGACTTTTTAGGGTACTAAAACTCTTGCATATGACACAGTAACATTAGATACATGGTATTATGCATTTGTCAAAACACATAAAACTTTACGGCATAAAAAATGAAACCTAATGTGTGCAATTATTAAAAATCACTTAGGAGGTCGAGGGATCTCAAGATGGAATGCAGACTATGATCTGAGAATCTAACTGTATTATACATGCATGGAGCAACTTCACTGAAGGAGATGTGGGGAAAGGTGCTGACCTAAGCAGTTTTGGAAATGAATGGAGTCTGTAAGACTAACAGCAAAAGGAACTGGACACAAGCATGGTACTCTAGTTAATAAAATTGTTTCCCCGAGGGTAAGAATAATTCTGATACCACTATATATGTGTGCTGGAATTGAACAATTAAATAGACAGTGAGTAATGGGAATCAGGTTTTTCACTGTTGGAGTGGGAATTTACAGATAAGCAAGGGGTGGAAGATAGAATGAGCCATGCATGCAGTGAAAGACTGGAGTCGAAGACATCGGTACAAACTTCTGTTTAGTTTAATATAGATACAGATGGTGATGTACAGAAATATTTAGAGATATGTGTACACAAGCAGGTCCATACACACAAGTTTATTTGCTTTTTCAGTTGAGAGAAACTGGAAGCAACAACACTCCAGTGGCACACCTTGCACCCAGACCTTAATTTCTAATAAGATTCCCCAACAAGAGAAACCAGTGCTTCTTGAAGAAATGGCTGACTCTAGAACTGAAAGCATCATACACAAGATGGGACTAGAGGATCTTGAACTATCAGAAACTAAGAAAGTGCTCAAGAAAAGAAAGAAAGCGGCCGGGCGCGGTGGCTCACACCTGTAATCCCACTTTGGGAGGCTGAGGTAGGCGGATCACAAGGTCAGGAGATCGAGACCATCCTGGCTAACGTGATGAAACCCCGTCTCTACTAAAAATACAAAAAATTAGCCGGGCTTGATGGCGGACGCCTGTAGTCTCAGCTACTCAGGAGGCTAAGGCAGGAGAATTGCTTGAACCCGGGAGGCAGAGGTTGCAGTAAGCCCAGATCATGCCATTGCACTCCAGCCTGGGCAACAGAGTGAGACACCATCTCAAAAAAAAAAAAAGAAAGAAAACACAATGATGGGAGGATGTCCGAAGGACATAGGGGCCAACTGAACTGAAGGAGCTCCCAATAGCCCAAGTGGGAACAATTTGAGCAACAAAAAGAAAGTAGTGTTGTATTACAATCCAAAATATAAAATAAATATCTATAAGTCCATACTGTTATAAAGAAATGATTGAATCAATAAATAAGTCAATGAGAATAGACAAATTTCCTGTGCAGCAGAGTTCCAAATAATTATGCAGATGGACCCCAATGAGTGAAGAATAACTCTCCTCTCCTTAAGTATGAGCTGCATATTGTGACTTTCTTCAAAAGAGTAAAGGATAGAAAAGGGGAGAAAAGAATAATCTTACACTGAAGAAACCTGACAAACACTACCTCAGCCAGGTGATAAAGGGGAACGTCACATGGTAACAAGGTGAACATGATGTCAGTAGTGTGTGCCTTTGGTACGATGTGATAAGAATGGCATTTTACCTTTTTGGTCTTCCTCCCCAAAACCCATAACCCCAATCTCATGGGATAAATATCAGACAATCCCAAACTGAGGGACATTCTATAAAATACCTGACCAGTACTCCTCATACATAATAAAAGACATAGAAACTTTGAGACTGTCATGACCAAGAGAAGCTTAAAGAGATGTAATAACTAAATGTAATGTGGTGTACTGGATGGAATTCTGGAAAAGAAAAAGGATATTAGATAAAACTAAGGAAATCTGAATAAGGCATGAGCTTTGGCTAATAATAACGAATCAATATTCATTCATTAATTCTAACAAAATTGCTATTCTAATATAATACGTTAATAAGAGGGGAAATTGGATGTGGGGGATATGGGAACTTTCTGTACCCTCTTTACAACTTTTCTTTATTTTATTTTATTATTTTTTTCAAGATGGAGTCTCACTCTGTTGCCCAGGCTGGAGTGCAATGGCATGATCTCCGCTCACTGCAACCTCCGCCTCCCGGGTTTAAGCGATTCTCCTGCCTCAGCTTCCCAAGTAGTTAGGATTACAGGCACATGCCACCACACCTGGCTAACTTTTTTCTTTATAACTTTTCTTTAAATAGAAGACCATTCTAAAATAAAGTTTATTTAAAAAATTTAAAATGGATTGTGGATGCCTTCTAATCCTTCCAAGAAAGGCTGCAAAGGTAGAATTCTCAGTGGCACATGGAACAGCACACGTGTCCTATCCCTTCCCTTGCCTGTCACTGCTCTTTGTCTTGGAAAAGAAAGTTCACTAACTGTGATATTATGATTTGTAATAAGATTATATGTACTATATATATTATATAGGATTATATATATGGTCGTTTTTTTCCGGTTTCCAGAGGGATAAGAGTGTCTTTTGTGTGTGAAAGGAATGACTGGTAGCCTCATAATGGGGGCTCATTCCCAGAAAACCAAGGCATAATTAGAGGATTGGGACTTTCAGCCACACTCCTCACCTCCACGGAGGAGAGAAGGGCTGAAGGTTAAATGGCTTACCAATGGCCAATGATGTAATCAATCATGCCTACGTAATGAAGTTTACATAAAAACCCAAAATAACTGAGTTCAGAGAGCTTCCTGATAGTTAAACATGTAGAGGTTCCTGTAGGGTTGCCCACCTGGTGGGGGCATGGAAGTTCCTCACCCCTTCTCCCATAGCTCGCCCTATGCATCTCTTCCATAGGGCTGCTCATCTTTATCTTTTAAAATATTCTTTGTAATATATGGGCAAACCTAAGTAAAGTGTTTCCCTGAGTTCTGGGAGCTGCTATAGCAAATTAATCAAACCCAAGGAGGGGATCATGGAAACCCCAATTTATAGCCAGTCAGAAGCCTAGGTGACAACCTGGTATTTGCAATTAGCATCTGAAGTCGGGGGCAGTCCTGTGGGACTGAGCCTTCAACCTGTGGGATCTGACACTATCTGCAGGTAAATAGTGCCAGAACTGAATCGGAGGACACTGAGCTGGCATTCACTGCAGAGTTATTTGCTGTGTGGGAAAATAATCCCTAGACATCTGATGTCAGAAGTGTTGTGTTAAGTAGAGAGTAAGGAGTAGGAAACATACTTTGTTTTTTTTCCTATATCTCTTATTCTAACAATCAAATTTCTTTTCCCAATTATGAGTTGATCTTTTCCTACTCCTATTCCCACCACCAGGGAGAACTAAAATGGTAATCATCATTTTCTGTTTTCTTAAGCTTCACTTTTCCTCCTACTCTCTCCCACACTCTGCTTTTCCTGTTTTCCTTTACATTATGATCATTAGAATTTCCAAGAAAACACTTATACATCCTCCAGTTTGGTAAATGTATATAAATAATACCTGAAACACCTGGGAAAAATAATTAACCCCAAATCTACATACAGTGCAATTCTATTAGCTTCCAGAATGAAGGCTTTAAAGCATAACCTAGATCTGAAATCTCCAAAAAAAAAAAATCAGTAAGATTTTCTTTATTTCTTCCTTCTTTATTTTTTAAGTTAGAGACAGAATCTTGCTCTGTTGTCCAAGCTAGAGTGCAGTGGTGCAATTACAGCTTACTTCAGCCTTGAACTCCTGGTCTCAAGCTTTCTACCTCAGCCTCCCAAGTAGCTGGGACTACCTGCATATGCCACCATACCAGGCTGGACTTTTAAAATTTTTTATAGAGATGGGGTCTTGCTATGTTTCCTGGGCTGGTCTCAAACTCCTGACCTCAAGGAATCTTCCTGCCTTGGCCTCCCAAAGTGCTGCGATTACAAGCATGAGTCACCACACCTGGCCAGATTTTCTTTCATAACGTGTCCATTTACCACATTCTTAAGGAAAGACCTGAGTTAAATTTTGCAAAATCAAGCTAAAAACAAAGGCAAACAAAACCATTTAACATCTCAAAAAAAAAGTTAGAAATGTACATCATGGAATATAAAAAATATTACATAAAGAAGGATGTCATTGGCTAAGTACTTCGAAATAAGTAGACCCAGAGACTGTTATTAAAACCAGTTATGCCTCTAATTTTTACCTGCAGCCAGTTAAGCCAGGGGTTACCTCTGAAATGTCAAACGGCCAATGTGAAGGAATTTATTGCAAGACATATAATTCCCAATTCTGGCTGGTAAAATAAACTTTACGGAGAACTCCTGCACTTTTATAATGATGGAATACAACCTGAGGCAGTATAAGTTCATAATCTCTTAGGGCAAATAGGCTTTAAAAATTCAACCTGGTATCCAATTCACCATTGAAATGAGTGGAATTTTCTATAGAAGTCACATGACTTACTCATTGTATAGCATGAAACCTCCCAGTATTGTGATCTCAGACCTACCTATCCATTTGCTCTAATTTTACAGAGTCGACATCATTGAACACGTAAGTTCCTGTATGGTTTGTGCTTAAACTGACACAGGCTTTAGGTAATAGCTACCTATCAGAAATCTGTTATCCCAGCCTACCTGTGTGTACTGTATCTCGCGTCTATATTATACAAAAGGGACCTACATGTAATACTCAAATTGTCATTGTCACTAAACAAATTTCTTTAAATAAAGACCCATAAAAATCCAATTAGATTGTGCATGGAGCACCATTAGGTTGAAATGCTGCGACAGTAACAAGATTAACTTAACCTTTTAAAAAGATTATATTACAGGCAAAGCCACACTGGCATGTGGAAGACTTTGAGCTAATTTTGCATACCCTGAAAAAATTGGAAAATGGCAAATATAAGTGTATCTTGAAAGCCCGTGGGGTGTCCTGGAATCTGGTTCCCATTTCCCCCCTCCCTGGGTTTGATCATTGTAGCCACCAAGGCCCCAGTACACAGCACAGCACTGTATCCTACAATTTCAGTGGCCTGGACAGCTGCATTAACTCTTCTTTTCTCCCTGATGCTTTTGAAGTAGTATCAGGAAACTAGTAGCTACGTTGACTTCACCCCTTCCAGGGGAGGTTTCTGTCACTGTGTGTCTTATACACAACCAAATCCAGGTCGGGCATGGTGGCTTACTCCTGTAATCCCAGCACTTTAGGAGGCCGAAGCTGGTGGATCACCTGAGGTCAGGAGTTTGAGACCAGCCTGGCCACCATGGCGAAACCCCGTCTCTACTAAAAATACAAAAATTAGCCGGGCGTGGTGGTAGGTGCCTGTAGTCCCAGCTGCTTGGGAGGCTGAGGCACGAGAATCGCTTGAACCCAGGAGGCGGATGTTGCAGTGAGCCGAGATGGCACCCCTGCACTCCAGCCTGGGTGACAGAGTGATACTTTGTTTCAAAAAAAAATTCCAAAAGAATCAGGTTGATGGTGGTTTGGTCACCTTTGGCCAGGCAGAGTGGCTCTAGGCCACCCCTATTCCCCTCACTTTGGGAAGCCAAGGTGGAAGTATTCCTTGAGCCCAGGAGTTTGGGACCAGCTTGGGCAACACGAAAATATCTCATTTCTAAAAAAAAAAAAAAAAAATTAATTAGCTAATTAGTTGAGCATGGTGGCACATGCCTGTGGTCCCAGCTACTCAGGAGGCTGAAGTGGGAGAAGCATTTGAGCCGGAGAGGTCGAGGCTGCAGTGAGCTGTGATCGCACCACTGAACTCCAGCCTGGATGACAGAGTGAGACCCTGTCTCAAAAAGAAAAAAAAAGTAACCTTAGATTGTGGTGACACTGGGAAGAAACAGGAAAGAGGAAAACCCATTCACCCATTCAGGCACTTTTCACAGGATCAGCAGATGTCTCTTCAGGAGGGAAAGTTCAGGTCAACTCATTCAAATTCCCATCTACTGTCTCCTGCTCTCTTCTGTCTTGGATCAGACAATTCAAGACAAGTTAAGAAGACCCTGTTATTGAATAGTTCTAATTGCTGGCAATATCTGCCTTCTACTGAGCCAATTCTACCTCCCAGTGACATACCAATTGGTCCTATTGGGTCTTGGGAGCTATCAAAAATAGGTCTTCATGTTCCGCTTCCACATAGCTTTTTAAATATTTAAAGACAGTCATCATAATGAAAATAATAACTATTTACATTTTCTGGCATCTACTGGGTGACAGCACTATGGTAGATATTTTATATATGTAAGTGGATGGGAGAAGGTTCTTCACCTGAAACCCTTCATGGGGAGAGCACCGAACACGTTTGCATGACAAAATAGCACTTATTGGTGGAGGTAGCAGTGGGATTCTGAGATCCCAAAGGCCACACTCAGGACAGAAATAGGTTTACTAAGGAGGGTAGATTCTGCTACATGAGCAGATCCTTGTTTTGCTGAGTATCATATGTTTTGTTTTTCAAGTTTCAAGATAGGAATTGGGAGAGGATAAATTTTCTCATGGAAGAAGGCAAAGGAACTTGAAGATCCTGGTACCCTGGAGGGATAGAGAGAAGTTAGTGAGTCTTGGAGGGAGAAGGATCTTCTGATACACATCCTGACTTGCTACCCAATTGCCACAGTGGCAAAGACTTTGCAGAGAACAGTGTGAGGTGGGGGCTTTAAGCATTTTGCTCTGGGACGTGCTGTGTCTATCGCCTACCATAGGCAATCTACAGTGAAATCTACAGAACTCACCAATGCTTCTATGTGAGTAATTTTTTTAAAAAGATAACTCAGAGAAGAGCTCCTGAGCTCTGCATATGAAGGGTTCTAGGCCAGCGAAGACGGTAACTCATACCTTGTTGTATTTAACCTAAAAATCAGCGTTATGCAGAAGATTATTGCTACTTCATCAGTTAGGATACTGGGAGTCAGAGAAATAAGTGACTTCCCAAGATACAAGTGGAGCTGAGTGTATCTAATTCTTTTCACCACACACCAACTCCTCATATTCACCACTGTGACTTACGTCTTTCCTCTAGATTCACATTTCTATTTTCCTCGATTTTTTCCCATGTTATGCTTTCTAGTTTCCTCCCTATCCTCTTATTTCCTGTGTACTTTCTAATAGTAAAACTGTACCGTTTTCCCACTTCCAGATGAATTAATACAGCAATGCATATCATACTTTTATTAGTGCAACCCAAGTTCTTATTCAACATGTTCAGGTTTGGGGGTTTTTTTGCATAAATTAAAACAAACTCTTCCCATCCATATTTATACATAATTGGTATTTTATAACACTTATGATATTTTTCTGTTGACTAAAGCAATGAATACTTATTGTAGATAAAATTTTGAAATTATGGAAAATATAAAACAGAACAAAAATATCTATAGCTCCACCACTTCTGGGTAATAATTGTTAATGTTTGGAGGCATATTCTTTTAGTCTTTTGTATGCATATATACACTGAGTTTATAGTTTCTAGTCTGAATCTAAATGCAGACCTAGCATTTATCATGTTTAAGTTTTATTTGATGATTTAGGCTTCTCGTTACAATTTATCAAAATAAGTTTGAATTCTGCTTTAATCTATTGTATTAGCTACATGTGGTGGAAACCTGCAGCACTGCCTTGCCATCGCCCTTTTAGAGGAGCTGCTCCTCCCTCTCCTTTGTCACTATGTGATCACATGGTATGGCAGTTCCCATCACACTCAACCTCTGCATTTGACATAACTGCGAGCTATCACCTGCATGAAACATTTTCATTTTGTCTCTTGAACAAACCCCCTGGTCTTTATTTTACTTCACTGATCCCTCCTTCTCAGCCTCCTTGGCTGTCTTTTGCATTTTCCCCAACCCTCAGGATTCTATTTCTGATCCTCTGTTTTCCCTCAATTCCTCCTTCCTAAGTGATCTCATCAAGTCCCTTAGCTTGAAATACCATCTATGCACAATGAATCCTACATTTTATCTCTAGCCCCTTCGATCCTGAACCCTCCCGTAATCCCATACTCCTACTGCCTGCCTTGCTTACCAGATGTCTAAGGATATCTCAGACTCACATGTCCAAAAGCAAATACCTGATACTTTCTCCTGTTTTAGTTCTTTCACATTAGAAGAACTAATTAGAACTAATCCCTGTTTTAGTTCTTTCACACTGAATTTCTTTTTGTTGTTGTTTTTTGAGATGGAGTCTTGCTCTGTTGCCTGGCCTGGAGTGCAGTGGTGCGGTCTTGGTTCACTGCAACCTCCGCCTCCCAGGTTCAAGCAATTCTCCTGTCTCAGCCTCCCAAGTAGGTGGGATTACAGGTGCCTGCCACCATGCCTGGCTAATTTTTTGTATTTTTAGTAGAGACGGGGTTTCACCATGTTGGCCAGGCTAGTCTCGAACTCCTGACCTTGTGATCTGCCCACCTTGGCCTCCCAAAGCGCTGGGATTACAGGCGTGAGTCACCGTGTCTGGCCTCACATTGAGCTTCTTTACTTACAACCAAAATAATACAATTAATATACCATTCTTTTCAGTTTTTTGTTTACAGCAAATCTGGTGAGCATAACTTTATTTGAGACATGATGAACAAAGTTAAGTGGGATTTAAGTTCAGAGCCACAGAAAAGTGATTCCCATATTTCATTCTTGTCCATGAGGTTATCATAGAAAATATTCTTCAAATGCCTTGTTGAAACCTAGGTGCATTACCCTTATAATGTTTCCCCAGTGCATTACTTTAATAATCCTAACAACAAAGAAAATAAAGTTCTTTTGGCCTGACTTGCTCCTTGGAGCAACCCATCTTAGAAATATCCTGGACTTCCCGCTTAGTAACATCCTGTGTTGCCTACTTGCTTCCTGTTTCTGAAAGTCTGAACATTTGTCTGCCTTCAGTTTTCTGCCACCTCTTTCTCTCATTGTCTGAGATTTTGCAGAGCTGTCTGTAAGATCACATCTTCCATTTATTTAGCAATTTGGAACATAAATCTTAGTGCATTGAAGGTGATGAGACAGATTGTCTCTGATAACTCCTGACTCACCTGACTGTTAGTTGGCTTTTTTTTTTTTAAGAGCATTTTTCTTGGTGAGTAATACAAAGCAGAATGCATGTTCAGTAGCTGTCTCCTATCACTGTCAACTTTCTACCACTTTCTCCATGTAGGGGAGTCAGCATTTTTCCTGCTTTACTTGAATTTTTTAAAAAACATTGTTTTTGTCTTTAATTTGTTTTGTGAGCCTCAACTTAGTCTGGGTTTTAGAATTCCTCATAAAATTCCAGCAATGTGAGCCACTTTGCTTTAAAAATCAATCTTTCATTTTTTTCACATTTTATACTTAACATTTTATGAAAGCTTGAGCTCCTTAGAGAGCTTACTATACAGTCACATCAATGTTTGCCAGATAAAATACAAGACACCCAGTTAAATTTGGATTTCAGATAAATAGCACATAAATTTTTAGTATACGTACGTCCTGTGTAATATTTGAGACATACTTATACTAAAAAAATTGTTGTTTTGCTGAAATTCAAATTTAACTGAGCATCTCCTCTAAAATGTATTCACTAAATCCAGCAACCCTACGTGTTGATTTGGTTTTGTTTGGTTCACTTTGGTTTTGAATAGTTTCAACTTTCCTTATTCACTTGGATTGCAATAATATAATTGGAATTTTAGCTTTAAAAAAATCTCCATTCTTCTTGAGTCAGGTTCATATTTTGCTTTATAGGGTTTGAGGTACATGAGTATATTAGTCAGCTTAAGCTGCCATAACCAAAGGCCACAGACTGGGTGACTTAAACAACAGACATTTATTTTTCTCACAGTTCTGGAGCCTGGAAGTCCAAGATCAAGGTGCTGGCAATTAGGTTCTCTGTGAGGGCTCTTTTCCTGGCTTGGAGAAGGCTGCCTTCCTGCTGTGTTCTTCCATGACCTTTTCTCTGTGCTCAAGTGGAGAAAGAAAGAGAGACAAACAGAGAGAGAGAGAGAGAGAGAGATTTCTTTTCTTATAAGGCCGACAGTCCTACTTTATTAGGACTCCACCCATATAACCTTATTTAACCTTAATTACCTCCCAAACGCTCTGTCTCCGAATACAGTCACATTGGAGCTTAGGATTTCAACATGCATTCTGGGGGGCACAATTCAGTCCATAGCATGATCTACTTTTTCTCTAGATTGTTTTGATTTTGCTTTTATAAATTCTCAGGCACATGTCTTTCCTCACACAGATTTCCCTTCCCCCCTCATTCTTGTTAACTCAAAGTTAGCAGGGTCACTTTCTCTGGGATCTCTGAAAGAAACTAGCAACAAATCAAAACCAATCAAAAAACAGAAAACAAACCCACCAGGCAGTAGGCGAAGCACTTTATACATCCTGTTTCACTTCATCCCTACAAGATCCACAAGAGATGGTGCCTTCTTTTGAATTTCTACCAGTGGCGTAGAGGCAGGAAGTTCATTTAGGAAGTGATCCCAGGAAGCACAAGTGAAGGACTGGGAAATCAGACAAGGAAAGGTGAGAAGCCAGGAAATTACGTAGGATGAGTAGCGTCCCACTGTGAGCAACTGGGGCTCAGTCTCACTGAGGACCCAAGCCTCAGAATTGTCCCACCAGAAAGCAGGGAGGCTGGGACATTAATCCACTGCCTCTCACTCCCCATGGCTTCTCAGGGCATTAAGTGAGAAGCCCACTGGCCCTGAGAAAGCTCCCAGGGACAGCCAGCTCCTGAAAAAACTTTGGCCACTGCACCCGCTGCCCTTCTTGACAATGTCTGCCCCGGGTGCCATTCCTGTGCTTGAGGTGGGAGCCATGGCAGAGGCTGTCTCCCTGTGCGAAAGTTAAACCTAGGACTGGAACAATGGGATATGGAGGTTGAGGGACATCAACAGCCTTTGCTACAAGGAGGCTTATTAATATTCTCATTTTGCCAAAAAAGAAAACATTGATTTGTATGCCAGTATCTATACCAGGCCCTGGGTTGCAGGAGTGAACAAAACAATACAGCCTTTCCTGGTGGAACTTACTCTCTAACAGTTTAGAAGGGTTGAATAATTTATCTCAGGTCACACAAGTAATGAGTGATAGAGGTGAAATTCAAACCCAGGTTGGGCTTCACTACTCAAACTCCCTCCTATTCACTTTTATCCATTAGTAGAGTTCGAACTTGAAGGATGCTATAGATCACTAAATCAGCTGTCTGTAAGTTAGGAAACTAAGATCAAGAGAATTTATCTGCCTGTCACAAGATAGCTAGACACATCAAAGACAGAAGTTGAACTAGAACACAGATCTCCTGGTCTTTATTCTAAGTAGCAATGTTAAATATAATCGTTTAGGCTGTCTCCTAGAAAATCTTATAATTTCCATTTTTACAGCTTTATTTGGGTAAAATTGATATACGCTAAAGTATATATATTTAAGTGTACAATTTAATATATTTATG
This sequence comes from Pongo pygmaeus, assembly GCF_028885625.2. Classification (NCBI taxonomy): domain Eukaryota; kingdom Metazoa; phylum Chordata; class Mammalia; order Primates; family Hominidae; genus Pongo; species Pongo pygmaeus. The sequence goes on along the minus strand of NC_072390.2, from coordinate 39,817,269 downwards.
CTCCCATGAGAACATCACCTCAATCAAGATAATGAACATATTCACATCCCCAAAGTTTCCTCTTGTGATCACTTGCCTCCCACACCTCCCTCCCTATGTTCCATTCCCAACAACCATAGATCTGCTTTCTGCCACTAGAAATTCACTTTCATTTTCTAGAATTTTAATAGATGAAACATATAGTGTACTCTGATGCCTGGCTTATTTCAGTCAGTGTAATTATCATGACTTTCATTCTTGTGTGTATCAATAAATCATTTTTATTGCTGAGCAATGGAATATACTCATATATATCACTAAACCACAGTTTTTGAAAATCCATTCATCAGTTGATGGAGACAATAAGGTATTTCCAGTTTTTTGCCATTACAAATAAAGCTCCTATGAACATGTAAATACATATGAATGTAATACCCAGCAGTGGAATGGCTGGATTATATGAGAGATTTATGTTTAACTTTTTAAAAGACTTCCAAAGTGTTTTCCAACATCGTTGTGCCATTGTACATTCCCACTAGCCATGTATGAGAGTTCCAGTTTTTTCTATATCCTCATCAATACCAGGTATGGTCAGTCTTTTAATATTTATTTTATTTCTTTTTTAAAATAAATTTTATTGTGTATACTAAGGTATATACAACATGATGTTGTAAGATACATATATATAGTAAAAAAATTACTGTCGTGGAACAAATTAACATAGCCATCATCTAATAGTTACCCATGTCCTCTATCTGTGGCAAGAGGAGCTATAATCTACTCATTTAGTGCTAATCCTGAGTACAATACACTGTTATTAACTATAGTCCCCATGTTCTACATTAGATCTCTCTACTTGTTCATTCTGCATATTTGCTACTCTGTACCCTTTAATCTACATCTTCTCATTTCCTTCTTTCTACCCTGACCCTGGTAACCATGGAACCGCTGTTTTATTCTCTATATCTTTGTATTGGACCCCCACCTTTTTGAAGATTTAAGTGAGATCACATACTATATTTTTTGCCATTTTAATATGTGTGTAATTGCATCTCATGTTGATTTTAATTTTCAGTTTCTAATGACTAATGACATTGAGAATCTTTTCATTTTGTATTGCCATTACATATCATCTTTTCTATAGGATCTGTGTCTTAAGTCTGTTCCAGCTGCTATAACATACCATACCAGTGAATACCATAAACTGGGTGGCTTAAAAACCACTGAATTTTATTTCTTACAGTTCTGCAGGCTGGAAGTCTGACATTAGCATGCCAGCATGGTCAGCTTCTGGTGAGGGCCCTCTTCTGGGTTGCAGACAGCAGACTTCTTATTGTATCCTCATGGTAGGAAGTGTGCGAGAGAGCTCTTGGTTCCTTTCAGAAGGGCACTAATCACATTCCTAAAGACTCCAGCCTCATGATATAATTACTGCCCAAAAGCCCTACCTCCTCATATACATTGAGGGTTAGGATCTCATATGTGAAACTTTTGGATGACATGAACATTCAGTCCATAACAATCTGTTCAAATTTTTTGCCCATTTTAAAAATTGAGAACCAATAAACTCATAACTGGCAAAATCATCTTGCTTTTTTTTTCGTCTCATCGCATCTTTGTTCTCTTACTCTTTTACTGGTTTTGTTGGTAATAATCTGATGTTTTGTGATTCCATTTTATCTCCTCTGCTGGCTTATGAGCTACTACTCTTTGTTTTATTATTTCAGCTTTTGCTTTAGGGCTTATCGCATATATCATCTTCCTTCAAGTGATATTCTACCGTTTCACAAATGAAACCTTTACAAGAGTATATTTCTATTTCTCTCCTCCTGACATTTATGCTATTGATGTTATACATTTTATATATGTTATAAAACCCAACAATGATCTTTTAAAGAGATTTAAATAAGAAAAAATCTTACATAGTTACCATATGGTTACTAAGCCCGACATTCTTCATTCCATTATGTAGATCCATATTTCCATACAGGAACATTTTCTTTCTACCTAAAAGACTTCCTTTAATATTTCTGATAATGTAGGTGTGCTGGTCATGAATCCTTGCTGTGTTTGTATTTCTGAAGATGCCCTTATTTTGCTTTGGCTTTTGGAAGATACTTTTGCTGGGTATAAATTGTAAGTTGATAGATTTTTTATTTCCATATTTTTTAAATGTTGCTTCGTTTTCTTCTTACTTATATTCATTTGAAGTGAAATCTGTTATCATCCATATTTGTTCCTCTGTATGATTTTCTCTTCATTGGCAGTTTTGAGCTATTAGATTGTGATGTACTTTGGCATATTTTACTTGGTGTTTATTATGCTGAAAGTTCATTGAGCTTCTTAGATTTGTGGGTTTTTAGGTTTCATCCGATTCAGAAAACTTTCTGCAATTATTTTTTTCAAATTCTTCTGTTGTCCTCACTCTCTCCTCGGCTCTGGAGACTCCAATTACACACATGTTAGGCCCCTTTTTGTCTTCCCACAACTCCCAGATGCTCTGTTCATTCTAAAAAATATTCCTTCTCTCTCTGCTTTTATAATTATATCATCCAATAAACTAATCTTTTCTTCTTTGATGTCTGCCAAAAATGCCACCCACTGTAGTTTTTATTCTCACATTTTATAATATTCATTTTTTGAACTTTACATCAGATTAAAAAAAAACTTCCATGTCTTTTGTTCACTTTTTGATCATATAGAATAAAAATTTAATAACTATTGCAATGTTCCTGTCTGCGAATTCTAATATCTGTGTCAGTTCTGCATCAGCTTTGATTGATTAATTGATTTCCTCATTATGGACTGTAAGTGGATTCCAGACATTGTAAATTTTACCTTATTGGGTGCTAGATACTTTTACATTTCTAAAATATTCTTGAGCTTTGTCCTGGAATGCAGCTAAGTAGCTTGCAAATAGTTTGCTTCTGTTAGTCTTTCCTCTTAAGGTTTTGTCAGGTTGGACTCCCACAGCAGTCAATCCAGGTCTAATTATTCCTTCTCACTACTGAGGCAAGACCCATCCATGTGTCCTTAACCTGGTGTCCTGTGACTCTTCCAGTTTTCCAGTCTGGCTTGTGGGAACAAGCTCTATTCCCAGCACTGGACACTCTTTCCTTTATTCCAGTGGTTTTCCATTTTTGCCTCCTAATGTCTGGAAGTGAAAGACAACGTCTCCTATTGGCAATGCCTGCAAACATTTTTGGTTGTTGTAAGTGGGATGTAGGGGGAGATGAGTGGCACTGCCATCTGGTGAGTAGAGGCCAGGGATGCTGCTGAACATTCTATTCTATATGGGGCAGCCCTACAACAAGGAATTGTGCAGCCAAAAATGTCAACAGTGCCAAAATGGGAAAACTGTGATCTGATTCTTTCAGACAATTCTTTTCATAGTCTCCCAGAATGCTTTCACATGCTTGTGCTGATGAGCACTCAGCTAAATACTCAAAGGGGACTCTCTGCAGATCTCTGGAGTTCTTCTCTAGGCAGCTATCCTCTGGCACTCTGTCATGTAAACTCTAGCTCCCGCATTTTCCCTGGACTCTCAGGTCTTTCTCCTCCACTCAGGAAGTCTTCTGCATATGCCTGTGTTTCCCCTCCCTGCACCATGGCTGGAGATTCTCTCCCACCCCTGCACTATGGGTGGAGATTCCTTCCCCTCCCTGCACCACAGCTGGAGATTCTCTCCCCTCCCTCCACCACGGCTGGAGAGTCTCTCCCCTCCCTCCACCATGGCTGGAGATTCTCCCCTCTCCCTGCACTATGGCTGGAGATTCTTTCCCCTACCTTCACCACAGCTGGAGATTCTCTCCCCTCCCTCCACCATGGCTGGAGAGTCTCCCCTCTCCCTGCACCACAGCTAGAGATTCTCTCCCTCAACCCCTGCACCATGGGTGGAGATTCTCTCCCCTCCCTGCACCACAGCTGGAGATTCTCTCCCCTCCCTGCACCACAGCTGGAGATTCTCTCCCCTCCCTGCACCACGGCTGGAGATTCCCTCCCCTCCCTGCACCACGGCTGGAGATTCCCTCCCCTCCCTGCACCACAGCTGGAGATTCTCTCCCCTCCCTGCACCACGGCTGGAGATTCCCTCCCCTCCCTGCACCACGGCTGGAGATTCCCTCCCCTCCCTGCACCATGGCTGGAGATCCTCTCAGAGCAGAAAGCTTGGAAGATACTAGGTTCCTCTCATTTGTTTATTATCTCTCAGGGTCACTGTTCTTTGATGCCTGATGTCCAGTGTTTTACAAACTGTCGTTCATATGTCTTGTTCATTTTTGGCTGTTTCTGGCGGGAAAGCAACTCTGGTCCCTGTTACTCCATCTAGGCCATAAGCTCAAGTTCTAAAATTTCTTTCTAAATGTGTTTGATCTTGCCTTCCCTTCCCTGTTGGCTTGCCAGTGTGCTGCAGAGGATTGTTAACTATGCAAGTAGATGGCATTTGCAAGTATGCATGCCCAAGAGCACCTGTGCATGCACAATGTTCAGACACCCAGCACCTGCTTTAATGAGCTACACCTTGCTCACCTTCCCCCTGCACTGTTCTTTCTGGGATTATTTTGTGGCTCTTGAATTTTTAAAGTAGTTTACCCAACAAGTACTTTAAAATTTCAAAAAATAAAATGCCCTTGGCCTAAGAATTCATATGCCAGTTGTAAGTTTTATTTGATTGTAAATGGTTGAAATAGATGCCCTGGAGAGAAATGGTCCTTTTGGCAGCACTGGCCTTAGGCAAAATTGTTAAGTAGGTGAAGTCTATCTTTAGGGAGCTCCTAGATTCTGCCGCTCCCCTCCTCCTATTCCAGAGCCCTTGAGTTCTCTCCCTTAATGCCAGAGCAAGTGCTGCCTTCAGTCTTTTTTTGGTTAACATTTAGTTGTCAGTGACTGATAACTTAAATTTTTATTCTTCTTCAAATATATGCATTTTCATAGAAAGCAAGGGATTAAGGCAGATAGATGGAAAATGGTTTTAACAATATTTGGTTGGAAGTGGCTGCTTTTACTGTATTGAGAAAGGTGACTCAGCAGAAAAGAACAGTGATTGATTAGTGATGTCTGCACATATGAACACAGAAGGTGATAAATTTGCCATCTCTGCTCTAATCTAGAAGTGTTTATTCTATTGGACAATTTCCAAGCACTAGAAATCAAGTAGAAAAAAGACTTTGGGGGGCAATTGAAACTCATTAATGACCTTGAAATCAGCCCAAATAGGGCTGTTGACCGGTGTCATGTAAGAAGTTGAGACTGCTTTTTCCAAGTGTAACAACAACTTAGTGAAATATCATAAATAGAATATAATGCCATAGAGGTCTTTTATTTCCCCCCTTAGTGTGTCTGTGACCTTAGAGAGTATTCTTTTTTGTTCCCACTTTACCTTTTAGCGATCTTTTTTTGGGCTTGTATAGTAACCCATGCATGATACACACCTCTAGTACCACTGAAGTATTTCTTTCATACACTACTGCCTTAATGAACTGAAAGATCCTGCAAAGCTCCAAACGTTTCACTTGTTTATTTCCAAGCTATTTGTTACCTGAGTAAAATAATAAGAACTTTCCTAATTAGCATGCAATTCATTTATTTCTGTTTATGTTTCCGTAATATGAAAAAAATGAGGTACATATCTCCTATGGTATAGAATCACAGTAAGGAATGAATATTCTAGACTGATCTTTATAGAAGTCTCTTAAATAAGGTCAGGCTCGGAAACAAAATGAGCAGAGTGCTTACTACATCCTGGGTGCTGTGCTAGCATTTTCACCTAGGTTATCTTATTAATCCTTACTAAGACTGCTTGAGAGAATACTAGTAGCCTCCTTTCACTATGGGTCATCTGAATATTTCCAGATCCCACTGGCCATGAGGTGTGAATGAGATTATGGTGATATTAATACCTGTAGGTTGTATTCATACAGAGGCTCCAATCTGCATTATGGAGGTCCTCAGTTCTCTCCTGACACTGGCCCCTGGGGATATTTGGAGGCATCTCCCCATGGTCATATACTTATGACCTGTTCATATTCTTCAGCTTCATATTCTGTTCATATTCTTCAGCTTCCAGAGAGGTAGCCTCTGCTAGCTGACCACCCAAAGAAGGCCCCTTGCCACTGCCTTGCTGCCACGGTTCTTCTTGGGAACATGGTTTCTCTGTATCAAGTGCCTTTCTTGATGCTGGAAGGTTTCACACCCCACATCCATTGCTGATCTATTGCAGACATGGAAAGGACATGTTTCTCTCAACTTTCAATTGGCATTTAGTGCTTCAAGCTCTGAACCACATTGCTTGTTCACCAACTGTTTAAGAAAAAAAAAACAAAGAAAAAGAATAAAAGAAGTCCCCTTGAAAACAACTCCTTTAGCTTCCACCTGTAGCCCTTACCACAGCCTTGGATTGACTGAGGAAGGTGATTCACTCTATTTCTTATTCTTCCAATATAAAATTCTCAAACAAAACACTTCTTCCTTACAGGTCTTCTTTCCCCATGCAAATTAACTCATGCAGTCAAAGATCTGGGGAGGGGAGGAAGTCCCACAACTTAGAGTCATTGTCCCATGCTCCTGAATCCCAGTGTAAGTTTGTTACAGCCCTAGATAGCTCTAGTCGAGGAAACTAATGAGGATAGACTGCTGGCCTGAGATGATACCACTAGTAAGCCATGTCCTGAAGGTGCCCCTCAAGTTGCCTCCCTACAACAGCCTGTACCACCCACACAACATCACTGCACAGGGCTGCCTTTAATCTCCAGGCACAGAATGGCTGCTGAGGTTCCTTCCCTGTGTTTTCCAAATATATTCACACAACCCCTAATTTGCGAGGCTGAGGTCCCTGCAGCTCTCTCCTTAACTCCTGTCACTGCATACAATTCCAAGTGCCCAATATTAGGTTTCATGGCATTTTATGCAATTTGTACCATAACAAGGTCTGATCTGCCATGAGTTAAGGATGAAAAGTGGCTGCCGTAAGGGCTGCAGCTGTTGCTGTTTTAGAAGTTGCACCTTTTTTTTTTTTCTTGAGATGGAGTGCTGCTCTGTCACCCAGGCTGGAGTGCAGTGGCGTGATCTCGGCTCACTGCAAGCTCTGACTCCTGGGTTCAAGTGATTCTCCTGCCTCAGCCTCCTGAGCAGCTGGGATTACAGGCAGCTGCCACTATAACCAGATAATTTTTTGTGTGTTTTTAGTAGAGATGGGGTTTCACCATGTTGGCCAGGCTGGTCTCGACCTCCTGAGCTCAGGTGATTGGCCTGACTTGGTTTCCCAAAGGGCTGAGATTACAGGCGTAAGCCACCACTCCTGGCCCACCTTTCCATTCTTTTTCTGTGTTTCCTCATGTGGATATGGAAACCAGTGTAGGACGGTTGTTTCTCAGTGAGCTACCGCATGGTTACCAGGTTCCTCGAAGTTTTATAAACTGCAAACAAGATGTGCTATAATGAGCCTCCTCTCTGCAAAACAAATGCCAGTGTGGAGATGAGTCCCCATGTCCATAGAGCTCCTTTCGTTTTGTGACATGGATTTCTTCTCACGCAGGACTGTAACACGTCTGTGTGCATGAGCACATGCACATTGGATATTAGCAGCCAGCGAGTTTGATTTCTGCATTTAACAAAGAGAGAGCAAGAAGGAAGAGAAAAAAAGATAAAGAGAATGTCTTCTATCCCCAAATAAAAATTTTCTGATTCAATAGAGTTGGAAAAAATCTACACAAGTACATTAACATGATTTTTTAAAGCTGCACAGTGTGTCTGTCAGGAGTTTGATAATTTTTAAGATATCTTGATGGAACTATATGAATATACTCTTCAAGGTAATAATTAATTCCCTGGGGAGGGCACTTATTAAAAAAATGGTGTTACTGGAGAGGAAAAAAAATACTAAAAAGCTAAAAAATCACCATATAAGCTAGATGACAGTTAAGTCTTTCAGAAGATTATAGAGGAAAATGCGGGCTTCAAGTGGAGGTCTCTGATTAAGAATTTGATCTTCTAGATAAGCGTTGGATAGCAATGTTTTACTCATGTGAGGTCCCACTGAAACATGTCCCAGGGGTTTATCCTAAAGTGCCTCTGGTGCAAAGATGTCTATTCATGTCACATGTAAAGAAACAGTGTAGCAGAAACACACAAAATGGCTCTTGAGATTGTAGAATGTAACCTGAATCTGAAAGTACAAGTAAATCTCTGGGACCATAAGTAAATCCTCTTTTCCATCCTCTTCCCACCTCCTTACATGTGGCTTGATAAAATATGAAACTCTGAGGCTCCTGCTGATAGTTCATAAAGATGTATTACATGTGTGGTTATCAGGGGGCAGTTCGTAGGGGACTGAGGGGCACCCTTCCTCTTCTTTGCCTAGATTTTATTCCTGTGTTTGGCAATCCAGAGTGGGAGAGACTTAGTTATTTCCTTTGTGGTTTTAGTTTACACAGAGATAAGTAAATCTTGTCTTGATTCTTAGAAAGTGAATGGCCCTATAAATTTGAAGTGGGTGACTCCTATCTTTGGCTCTACCAAAACATTGTTGGAAGAGGGTCAGTCCTTTTTTTTTTAATTTTTTAATTCTTCCTACTTTATTTATTTTTATTTTTAAATTATTTTAGAGATAGGGTCTCACTCTATTGCCCAAGCTGAGTGCAGTGGCACAATCACAGTTCACTGCAGCTGCAAACTCCTGGGCTCAAGGGACCCTCATGCATCAGCTACCTGAGTAGCTAGGACCACAGGTGCATGCCACCATGCCTGGCTAATTTTCTTACTTTTTGTAAAGTCTTGCCATATTGCCCAGGCTGGTCTAAAACTACTAGGCTCAAGCAATCCTTCCGCCTTGGCCTCCCAAAGTGCTGAGATTACAGGCATGTGCCATTGCACCTGGCCCTCATTCTTCCTATTTTAAAAGTTAGGAACTTTCCCAGTGTCACTAATATAACTGTCTCTGGTGTCCTAATCCTTTTAGTTGAAGTAATAACTCTGTTAAAACCTCAGAATACATAACCAGAGCACCGATAAAGATGCTGGTTGTGTAAAGGACTGAGGGCTTCCTCCTTAAAAGGCTAGAAGTGTGAAAAGCTGAACCCCAGAGCTAGGATAGGTTCTCAATGACTATAGTTGGTCTCAATGAGGATTTTTTTAAATGTAATATTTGTCTTCGTTTTGATGTCTTGCTTTCTGCTTTTATCTGGCAGTGATTAATTAGGTTGATTGCCCCTTTGTGTTTCTCATAAGCACTTCAAAATCACGAATGGGGTGAGTGGCAAATGGCTGAGCATATATGCTGACTAATTTAGAAAAGTGGAAAGTGGAAAGGAGGGAAGAGAAGAGAACTTAGACCTCAAACCCATTCCTTCTCTTCAGCTTGCAGTCATCCCCACAGACGCAGTCATTGCTATCACCAGTCTGGGCCACTGCAATGGTTTCCACCAAGCCGCCTGCCCAGCAGTCTGCCTGCCCCTTCCGATTCTTTCTCCAAGGGCTATATCCCTGCTACATCAAATCATTGAACATGTCATATCAAATAAGATGACTTTGATTCCAAATAGTAATGACCCTGATGTAATGCTTTAAACAATAAGAGCATTTATTATTCCTCACGGCAAGAAGTCCAGAAAGGGGCTCCATGGTTGGTATAATCCATAGCTCAAAAAAAGTCACCAGCAATACAGGTTCTTCTCTCTGATAAAGCTCTTCCCTCTGACAGTCTCAGCTTTGACGTCACCTTAAGAATGATTTACCTCATTGTCACAAGACGGCTGCAGCAGCACAGATGCCAGAGAAGGACCATCATCTTCTGGTGCCTTCTTAAGAGTGAGCCAAGCTCTCCCGAGGCCCCTGGCAGACCTGCTTCCCATTTCCTTGGTGAAACCTGGATCAGAACCCACCCCCAAACTGACAAAGCCAATGAGATTACCTTAGACCCTCGGACTACCCACAATATATCCTTTAACTGTGAATAGGGTCGTCATCCCTGAGAGATGGTGGCTGAACACCAGCCGGTTCCTGTTGACAGGGATTGTGTGGGAAATGGATGGAGGAAAGGCAACCAACTGTGTCTGCTACACATGTGCATTGTAAAAGAAAATGAACCAAACAAAACCAAAAATAAGTTTCTCTCATCTATCACCTCTGGTTCTTCTGCCCAAAAGTAGCCAATAAAAATCTTAATTTATAATCTTCATACATATATAACTGCCATTCAGTATGTCTGTAAATGAAATTATACTACGCAGACTTCAATATCTCTAAGATCTTCCATATCAGTCCAAACAGATCTGCAGCATTAGTATTTAATCATTATGATTGTATCAGGATTTGTTTAGCTGGTTCCCTACTGATGAACATTTAGATTGTTTCCAGTTTTTGTTGTTGAAATGATTAATATTAAAGATGATGGGAGCTGGGTGTGGTGGCTCACACCTGTAATTCCAGGACTTTGGGAGGCTGAGGTGGAAGGAATGCTTGGGCCAGGAGTTTGAGGCCAGCCTGGGCAACATAGCAAGACCCCATATCTTAAAAAATAAAAGATTATGCTTCATTGAATTTCATTGTCTTACTAAATCATGGTATTTTGAGAGTATATTCATGGTTATATTTCTCATGGTGAAACTGTTTGGTCACTTAAAATTTTCTAAATTGTTCTTCAAAAAGGAGGCATCAAATTGAATTTGCTTCCACAACATGTGAGAGTGTTTAATTGCCACATCCTCACCAATCCTGGTCATTATCATATGGTTTACTTTTTCTCAATACGTTAGATGAAAATGGTATCTCAGTGAACCTGCTCCTTTCAAATTTCAAATCTGCCCTTGTCTCTCCCCTGTTTAGAGAGTCTCTCCCCTGTCTTGAGAGTTTTCCATCACTCCTGGAATACAGGTTTGCTGTTTTTGTTTGTTTGTTTGATTGCTTTTGAGACCAAGTCTCGCTCTGCAGCCCAGGCTGGACTGCAGTGGCACGATCTTGGCTCACTGCAACCTCTGCCTTCTGGGTTCAAGCGATTCTCCTCCCTCAGCCTCCCAAGTAGCTGGGATTACAGGCACCTGCCACCATGCCCAGCTAATTTTTTGTATTTTAGTAGAGACGGGGTTTCACCATATTGCCCAGGCTGGTCTCAAACTCCTGACTTCAGGCAATCCACCCACCTCGGCCTCCCAAAGTGCTGGGATTACAGGTGTGAGCCACTGTGCCTGGCCCAGGTTTGCTGTTCTAACACAGGCTGTGTGTGGCTGCATGGCATGGCCCTGCTTATCCCCTGTAGCATTCCATGCTACTGTTCGCCAGCATTCTACCTGCTGGCCCCATTGGCCACCTCTGTATAAGATGGATGCCATGGTTTTTTTACCCTTAGCGCCTTTGCTCATAGTATTCTTTACTCCTGAAACACTAACTCTCTCATCCTATTCTCTTAGCTTATCCCATGTTGACTCATTTTTCATGTTTCACCTTAAATGCCATGTTTTCAGGGAGAACTACTCTAGACACCTAGCAATATGGTTTGGATTTGTGTCCCCACCCAAATGTCACGTCTAATTGTAATCCCCAATGTCAGAGGAGGGGCCTGGTGGGAGGTGATTGGATCATGGGGTGGATTCCCCCCTTGCTATTCTCGTGATAGTGAGTTCTCACCAGATCTGATTGTTTAAAAGCGTGTAGCACCTCCCCCTTCACTCTCTTCCTCCTGCTCCTGCCATGTAAGACGTGCTTACATCCCCTTAGCCTTCCCCCATAATTGAAAGTTTCCTGAGGCCATGCCTCCTATACAGCCTGCGGAACCATGAGCCAATCTAACCTATTTTCTTTATAAATTATGCAGTCTCAGGCAGTTCTTTATAACAATGTGACAGACTAATACGTCTAGTCTAGTTAGTATCGCCCTGTTATAGGCTTCTATTGTAAATAATGATGTATATTCATTGCACTGATTATAAATGCAACATCTGTGCAATAATGTTTTAAAATATCCACCAGACCTCCCTGAGGCCACATCTGTCCTGTGGGTGGCCATATTCCTTGTGCTCAGCACAGTGCCAGGCACACATGCATTCCTGAGCCGTGGACCATCAAGTGAGAGCCATGGGTAGAGATGGGGTGGGGATTGAGGATTGAAAGAAGCTGAAAAGAGTTGAAAACAGCCTCTAGAATTTACCTACTAGTGCTGTAGAAATGGTTCCATCCAAAACTATTCTTGAAGCTTCACTATGAGCTTGGCCCTTCACTGCATGCATTTGAGGCCCTACAGTGAAGACAGGTGTTGTATCTTCTGAGCATAAGTGAGTTCCACAGTACTGGGGGACTGCAACATAAAGTCAATGTTAACTGCTAGTAGTCCACTAGCAACTTATAAAAGAGGTATAATTTTATTATTGTATAATTCAAATTAGCTTCCATATGAGCCTCCATTCTGCCAGAGGAGACAGAAACTTCATTTTGCTGAATTTGCGGTTCTGACCTCCTCCTCTGGAGTTTGCAAAACTCTAAGGGGCTTATGGAGATGGCCTTATGTGATCCCTGAGACTTCTGTTCCCTTTCTCAGTGACTGGGCACCATTGTACTCCAGCGGTCCTCACTGTTGTATCCCCATTACTGCCTGTAGCTCCTCTTCCAGCCTGACAGTTCCACCATGGATTTCTTGCAGGATGAGAGCGCCCAGGAATGTCTGCAAGGCTCTTTATGGCCCTGTCAACTTAGAGGAGGCGGGCGACCACTCTCTTTCAAAGGTTTTACAGTGTCTGAGGTGGAGGCAGGTTTTGCCGGGAAAGAGACTGCGGTCTCACTGCTCTCATGGCCCTCAAACTAGCTGAACCCCTATCTTTGAAATTCACTGAACTCCTCTTTTCATCTGCTGCCTCTAACTTTTCTTCTTACTCCACATTGAAGGAGTCTTTGTCTATACCCAAGGGAAAATACCTGTTTCACTTAATCTGATATTTTACCTCTGTTTAATCCTTTAAATTCCCTGAAAGGTTAGGCTTTTGGAGGAAGAAGAGGAAGAATTTTTAAAAGCCAGAGATTCACAGTCTTCTTTCTGCTTTTTACCCTGTCATACTCCTCCTCTGAGACCACGAACCCTGGCCAATAACCTGCTAAAAAGTGGTGTGAGGGCAATCTGAGCAGCAGAAAGGCGAAACTTGGAGGGAAAAAAAGAAAACACTGGTTACTTTCAAAAATGTCATCTTGCCATACAATCAACATTTCCAAGAGGGGGCAATAAACACACTAAATATAACAGAGAGGCTGTGAAGATAAGCATCCTCAGAAGAGCAACAGATCTCTTTCAATTGGTGAAGAAAAACTAAAGCACATTTTACAGCAGATGGATGAAGGTGGAAACCAGATTTATGGAAATTAAAGGGGTTACAAATTTTTTAAAAAGTTAATATACAGCAAAACCATTGGATGGTAAATGGATAGATATTATGGTATGTACATAATATCTCAATAAAGTTGTTTCTTTTTTTTGGCAGTACCAATGCTATGTAAATTTTTTTTTATAATCAAGTTCTGGGATATACGTGCAGAACATGCGGGTCTGTTACATAGGTATACATGTGCCATGGTGGTTTACTGCACCCATCAACCCGTGATCTACATTAGGTATTTCTCCTATGCTATCGCTCCCCTTTCCCCCAACCCCACAACAGGCCCCAGTGTGTGATGTTCCCCTCCCTGTGCCCATATGCTCTCATTGTTCAACTCCCACTTTTGAGTGAGAAGAAGTGGTGTTTGGTTTTCTGTTCCTGTATTAGTTTGCTGAGAATGATGGTTTCCAGCTTCACCCATGTCCCTGCAAAGGACATCAACTGATTCTTTTTTATGGCTGCATAGTATTCCATGGTGTATATGTGTCACATTTTCTTTATCCAGTCTGTCATTGATGGGCATTTGGGTTAGTTCCAAGTCTTTGCTATTGTGAATAGTACTACAATAAACACACATGTGCATGTGTGCATGTATCTCTATAGTAGAATGATCTATAATCCTTTGGGTATACAGACAGTAATGGGGTTGCTGGGTCAAATGGTATTTCTAGTTCTAGATCCTTGAGGAATTGCCACACTGTCCTCCACAATGGTTGAACTAATTTAAATTCTCACCAGCAGTGTAAAAGCTTTCCTATTTCTCCACATTCTTTCCAGCATCTGTTGTTTCTTGACTTTTTTTTTTTGGGGGGGGGGGGCGGAATCTTGCTCTGTCACCCAGGCTGGAGTGCAGTGGCACGATCTCTGCTCACAGCAAGCTCCGCCTCCCAGGTTCATACCATTCTCCTGCCTCAGCCTCCCGAGTAGCTGGGACTACAGGCACCTGCCACCATGCCTGGCTAATTTTTTTTTGTATTTTTGGTAGAGACGGGGTTTCATTGTGTTAGCCAGGATGGTCTTGATCTCCTGACCTCGTGATCCGCCTGCCTCAGCCTCCCAAAGTGCTGGGATTACAGGTGTGAGCCACTGCACCTGGCCGTTTCCTGACTTTTTAATGATTGCCATTCTAACTGGTGTCAGATGATAGCTCATTGTGGTTTTGATTTGCGTTTCTCTAATGACCAGTGATGATGAGCTTTTTTCATATGTTTGTTGGCTGCATAAATGTCTTCTTTTGAAAAATGTCTGTTCATATCCTTCTCCCACTTTTTGATGGGGTTGTTTTTTTTTTCTTATAAATTTATTTAAGTTTTCTTTAGATTCTGGATATTAGCACTTTGTCAGATGGATAGATTGCAAAAATTTTCTCCCATTCTGTAGGTTGCTTCTTCACTCTGATGATAGTTTCTTTTGTTGTTGCAGAAGCCGTTTAGTTTAATTAGATCTCATTTGTCAACTTCGGCTTTTGTTGCAAATTGCTTTTGGTGTTTTAGTCATGAAGTCTTTGCCCTTGCCTTTGTCCTGAATGGTATTGCCTAGGTTTTCTTACAGGGTTTTTATGGTTTTAGGTCTTACATTTGAATCTTTAATCCACCTTGAGTTAATTTTTGTACAAGGTTGTAAGGAAGGTGTCCAGTTTCAGTTTTCTGCATATGGCTAGCCAGTTTTCCCAACACCATTTATTAAATAGGAATCCTTTCCCCATTGCTTGTTTTTGTCAGGTTTGTCAAAGATGAGATGGTTGTAGATGTGTGGTGTTATTTCTGAGGCCTCTGTTCTGTTCCATTGGTCTATATATCTGTTTTGGTACAAGTACCAAGCTGTTTTGATTACTGTAGCCTTGTAGTATAGTTTGAAGTCAGGTAGTGTGATGCCTCCAGATTTGTTCTTTTTGCTTAGGATTGTCTTGGCTATACAGGTTTTTTTGGTTCCATATGAAATTTAAAGTCGTTTATTCTAATTCAGTGAAGAAAGTCAATGGTAGCTTGATGGGAATAGCATTGAATCTACAAATTTCTTTGGCCAGTATGGCCACTTTCATGATATTGATTCTTCCTATCCATGAGCATGGAATGTTTTTCCATTTGTTTGTGTCCTCTCTTATTTCCTTGAGCAGTGTTTGTAGTTCTCCTTGAAGAGGTCCTTCACATCCCTTGTAAGATATATTCCTAGGCATTTTATTCTCTTTGTAGCAGTTGTGAATGGGAGTTCACTCATGATTTGGCTCTCCATTTGTCTATTATTAGTTATAGGAATGCTTGTGATTTTTGGACATTGATTTTGTATCCTGAGACTTTGCTGAAGTTGCTTATCAGCTTAAGGAGTTTTTGGGCTGAGATGATGGGATTTTCTAAATATACAATCATGTCATCTGCAAACAGAGATAATTTTACTTCCTCTCTTCCTGTTTGAATACACTTTATTTCTTTCTCTTCCTGATTGTCCTGGCCAGAACTTCCAATTCTATGTTGAATAAGAATGGTGAAAGAGGGTATCATTGTTTTGTGCTGGTTTTCAAAGAAATTGCTTCCAGCTTTTGCCCAGTCTGTATGATATTGACTGTGGGTTTGTCGTAAATAGCTCTTATTATTTTGAGATATGTTCCATCAATACCTAGTTTATTGAGTATTTTTAGCATGAAGTGTATTGAATTGAATTTTATTGAATGCCTTTTCTGCATCTATTGAGACAATCCTGTAGTTTTTGTCATTGGTTCTGTTTATGTGATGGATTACATTTATAGCTTTGCATATTTTGAACCAGCCTTGCATCTCAGGGATGAAGTCAACTTGATCGTAATGGATAAGCTTTTTAATGTGCTACTGGATTTGGTTTGCAGGTATTTTATTGAGGATTTTCACATCGATGTTCATCAGGGATATTGGCCTGAAATTTTCTTTTTTTGTTGTGTCTCTGCCAGGTTTTGGTATCAGGATGATGCCAGCTTCATAAAAAGAGTTAGGGGGGAGTCCCTCTTTTTCTATTGCTTGGAATAGTTTTAGAAGAAATGGTACCAGCTCCTCTTTGTATCTCTGGTAGAATTCAGCTGTGAATCCACCTGGTCCTGGGCTTTTTTTGGTTAGTAGGCTATTTATTACTGCCTCAATTTCAGAACTTGTTATTGGTCTTTTCAGGGATTCCACTTCTTCCTGGTTTAGTCTTGGGAGGGTGTATGTTTCCAGGAATTTATTCATTTCTTCTAGATTTTCTACTTTATTTGTGTAGAGGTGTTTATAGTATTCTCTGATGGTAGTTTGTATTTCTGTGAGATCAGTGGTGATAGCCCCATTATCTTTTTCTATTGTATCTATTTGATTCATCTCTCTTTTCTTCTTTATTAGTCTGGCTAGAGGTCTAACTATTTTGTTAATCTTTTCAAAAAACCAGCTCCTGGATTCATCGATTTTTTGAAGGGTTTTTTTGTGTCTCTATCTCCTTCAGTTCTGCTCTGATCTTAGTTATTTCTTATCTTCTGCTAGCTTTTGAATTTATTTGCTCTTGCTTCTCTAGTTCTTTTAATTGTGATGTTAGGATATTGATTTTAGGTATTTCTTGCTTTCTCCTGCGGGCATTTAGTGCTATGAATTTCCCTCTAAACACTGCTTTAGCTGTATCCTAGAGATTCTGGTACATTGTGTCTATGCTCTCATTGGTTTCAAAGAACATTTTTATTTCTGCCTTCATTTCGTTACTTACCCAGTAGTCATTCAGGAGCAGGTTGTTCAGTCTCCATGTAGTTGTGTGGTTTTCAGTGAGTTTCTTAATTCTGAGTTCTAATTTGATTACACTGTGGTCTGAGAGACTGTTTCTTATGATTTCCATTCTTTTGCATTTGTTGAAGAGTGTTTTACTTCCAATTATGTGGTCAATTTTAGAATAAGTATGATGTGGTGCTGAGAAGAATGTATATTCTGTTGATTTGGGGTGGAGAGTTCTGTAGATGTCTATTAGGTCTGCTTAGTCCAGAGCTGAGTTCAAGTCCTGAATATCCTTGTTAATTTTCTGTCTTCTTGATCTGTCTAATATAGACAGTGGGGTGTTAAAATCTCCCACTATTATTGTGTGGGAGTCTAAGTCTTGTAGGCTCTAAGAACTAGTTTTATGAACCTGGGTGCTCCTGTATCAGGCGCATATATATTTAGGATAGTTAACTCTTCTTGTTGCATTGATTCCTCTACCATTATGTAATGGCCTTCTTTGTCTCTTTTGATCTTTGTTGGTTTAAAGTCTGTTTTATCAGAGACTAGGATTGCAACCCCTGCTTTTTGTTTGTTTGTTTTCCATTTGCTTGGTAAATATTTCTCCATCCCTTTATTTTGAGCCTATGTGTGTCTTTTCAAGTGAGATGAGTCTCCTGAATACAGCACACTGATAGGTCTTGACTCTTTATCCATTTGCCAGTCTGTGTCTTTTAACTGGGGCATTTATCCTGTTTACATTTAAGGTTAATATTGTTATGTCTTAATTTGATCATGTCATTATGATGCTAGCTGGTTATTTTGCTCATTAGTTGATGCAGTTTCTTCATAATGTTGATGGTCTTTACGTTTTTGTATGTTTTTGCAGTGGCTGGTACTGGTTTTTCCTTTCCATATTTAGTGCTTCCTTTAGGAGCTCTTGTAAGACAGGCCTAGTGGTGACAAAAATCCCTCAGCATTTTCTTGTCTGTAAAGGATTTTATTTCTCCTTCACTTACGAAGCTTAATTTGGCTGGACATGAAATTCTGGGGTGAAAACTCTTTTCTTTAAGAATGTTGAATGTTGGCCCCCACTCTCTTCTGGCTTCTGGGATTTCTGCTGAGAGATCTGCTGTTAGTCTGATGGGCTTCCCTTTGTGGGTAACCCCACCTTTCTCTCTGGCTGCCCTTAACATTTTTTCCTTCATTTCCACCTTGGTGCATCTGAAAATTATGTGTCTTGGGGTTGCTCTTCTTGAGGAGTATCTCTGTGGTGTTCTCTGCATTTCCTGAATTTGAATGTTGGCCTGCCTTGCTAGGTTGGGTAAGTTCTCCTGGATAATATCCTGAAGTGTGCTTTCCAACTTGGTTCCATTCTCCCTGTGCCTTTCTGGTACACCAATCAAATGAAGGTTTGGTCTTTTCACATAGTCCCATATTTCTTGGAGACTTTGTTCATTCCTTTTCATTGTTTTTTCTCTAATCTTGTCTTCATGCTTTATTTCATTATGTTGATCTTCAATCTCTGATATCCTTTCTTCTGCTTGATCAATTTGGCTATTGATACTTGTGTATGCTTCACGAAGTTCTCATGCTGTGTTTTTCAGCTCCATCAGGTCATTTATTTTCTTCTCTAAGCTGGTTATTCTAGTTAGCAGTTCCTGTACCCTTTTATCAAGGTTCTTACCTTCCTTGCATTGGGTTAGAACATGCTCCTTTAGCTCGTAGGAGTTTGTTATTACCCACCTTCTGAAGCCCACTTCTGTCAACTCATGAAACTCATTCTCCATCCAGTTTTGTTCACTTGCTGGTGAGGATTTGTGATCCTTTGGAGGACAAGAGGCATTCTGGTTTTTGGAATTTTCAGCCTTTTTGCACTGCGGTGGGCTCTGCCCAGTCTAAACTTCCCAGCAGCTTTATTTACACTGTGAGGGGAAAACTGCCTACTCAAGCCTCAGTAATGGCAGATGCCCCTCCATGTACCAACCTCGAGTGTCCCAGGTCAACTTCAGACTGCTGTGTTGGGTGCAAGAATTTCAAGCTAGTGGATCTTAGCTTGTTGGGCTCTGTGGGGGTGGGATCCACTGAGCAAGACCACCCAGCTCCCTGGCTTCAGCCCCCTTCCCAGGGGAGAGAATGGTTCTGTCTCGCTTGCATTCCAGGTGCCACTGGGGTACCAAAAAAAACTCTTTCAGCTAGCTTGGTGTCTGCCCAAACGGCCACCCAGTTTTGTGTTTGAAACCCAGGGCCCTAGTGGGGTAGGCACCCAATGAAATATCCTGCTGCGGGTTGTGAAGACCATGGGAAAAGTAGTGTCTGGGACGGAGTGCACCTTTCTTCAAGGCACAGTCCCTCACGGCTTCCCTTGGCTGGGGGATGGAGTTCCCTGACCCTTTGCACTTCCCTGGTGAGGCGATGCCCCACCCTGCTTCTACTCGCCCTCTGTGGGCTGCACCCACTGTCTAACCAGTCCCAATGAGATGAGCTGGGTACTTCAGTTGGAAATGCAGAAATCACCCCACCTTCTGCATTGGTCTCACTGGGAGCTGCACACTGGAGCTGTTCGTATTTGGCCATCTTGCCCAGGAATCCCACGTTGCTTCTTTTTTAAATTTAAAAAAAAAAAGAGGTTACAGGGATTATTCTAAATCTCTTTTGCTATAATGTATTTTATCTGGTTTCAGTTCCATGAAAATGAAAAAAGCAATGCTAAACAATGTTTCTTTGCTGGTTTCTGCTAATTTTCCATAGAGTAAAAAATGGCATTCAAATGATATTGAGGCCAAAAGAAGAGCATGGAAACCCCATATGGAAATGAGTACAAATTACTCAGTATCATAGAAAATATATATTTAGCAGTTTTTAAAAGTATGGTTAATTGACCTAGTGAACATTACACTTCCAAAGTCATTAAGATATGTCATGTAAATGAATATTTAATCAGTTTTTTAAGACATATCTTTCACCACATTGCCCATGAAATCTCTGAAAGTTTTTATTTCTAAAGTCTGCACAAAAATATATATACCATTTAAATTTGAATTCAGCAAACATTTATTAAGCTTCTACTACATACTATGTATAATACTTTCACATAATTATCTCAATCTCCACAATAATCCAGCAAAGAAAATGTTATTCCCACTTTGCAGGTGAAGACACTGCGGCTTAGAGTATAAGTAATTTTCCTAAGTCACACAGCTGGACAGCAGTGAACCACTGTTCAAAGCCAAGTTTTTTATCTCTGATTCCAGGGTGTGTTTCACCACCCAGCTCAGGCAATAAGTAATTTGGTGACCTGTGAAAGCATGATTTTAGATGAGTCTAAAAATTGGAGGTGAGAAAGCAATTGGTGAAGATTGCTTGATAGAGAACTTTGACAGTTAAAGAAGGAAGAGAATTTGGAAGTAGCTCCAAAGAGAGACCCAAGGAGGCTTTTGTTAAAAGATAGCAGTCCTCAAGCACGTGAGAATTGCCTGGAGGGTCTGTTGAACAGAACCGCTGGACTCCACCCATGAACTTCTGAATCCACAGGTCTGGTGGGGGGAGGGGAACCTCAAGAATTTGCATTTCTCACGAGTTCCTAGGGGATGTTGCTGCTAGATTTGGGGACTTCACTTTAAGGAAAAGTGTCACATTTGAAAACAGAGTAGGCCAGGCGCGGTGGCTCACGCCTGTAATCCCAGCACTTTGGGAAGCCAAGGAGGGTGGATCACGAGGTCAGGAGATCTAGACCATTCTGGCTAACGCGGTGAAGCCCTATCTCTACTAAAAATACAAAAAATTAGCTGGGCGTGGTGGTGGGTGCCTGTAGTCCCAGCTACTCTGGAGGCTAAGGCAGGAGAATGGCGTGAACCCGGGAAGCGGAGCTTGCAGTGAGCAAGATTCTGCCAGATTCTGCCACTGCACTCCAGCCAGGGTGACAGAGGAGACTCTGTCTAAAAAAAAAGAAAGGAAAAGAAAAAAAGAAAAGAAAAGCATGGTAAATTGAGTAAACACAGAGTGAGGAACTAAAGATGCCAGGCAGCTGAGACAGATCTGAGACAGCAGAGGTTATAAGAGAGATTAAAAGAGTTTCATGGATGAGGTCAGCTTAAAATAAATAAGATTTGATCATCTGAAAAAGAAGTGAAAAGAGAAGATGGATGATGAACCAGAGAACGGATTGGAGAGGAGAGAAACTAGGGAAGCTCACTCAAGTTGTCTCGTTTGGGGTTTATTGGTTGTTTTTATTTGTTTATTTCAGAGAAGGTAAATTTGCCTCCAAAGTAGGATAGAACTCCTCAAGAGGAGAATGGTGAGGTCTTGGAAATCACTACAGGATGTGTGCTGCAATTCCACGGGGGTAATTTAGATGATTACTGAGAACAAGGAAAGGGCTGGGTGAATTTTAAGACATCATCACCCTGTGTGCCTGCTCTCCTCCATGAGCTTGGGCAGGCTCAGCTCCCAACTAATGAGAATAGGGTGCATTATTAATTATCCCATTTAAATTACAATAGAGGAAATAGTATTTGCTGATGCTGATTTTAGATATTTGCTCGGCCATTTCTTTTTCACTCATCCATTAAAAATGAGGTCAGAGAACATCACTTGCAAATGAGGTTAACTCACTTTAACCTATAGACAGAACAAGGAAGCTTCAAACCAATATTTATTATCATCACCCACACACTGCTACAAGCAAGAGGCTCAGTCAGGCTCATAGCCCATCTAAGTTGAGCAGGTAAGGAATGAAGTTTGTTAATAGGTAGCCTTATCTCTATGATAATGTTCTTCTGTGACACCTCTAAAAAATTCATGAAGCCCTCAGTCAGCCACTGTTCAGATCCAGTAAAGAGATGCTTTTATATGGGGGTTCAGTAAACATTGATTGAATGAGTGTGAGCACTTAACCAGAATTTGGTGAATGACTGCTGAGTTTTAGAAGTGCTGAAGAAAATTAATATTGAGGAAAGCAGAAATAAAGTATTGTCTGTGCCTTGGATCTGTGCCTTGGAACAGCCTGATGTCATGGTGAAATGGGAGAGTTCCCTGACCCCGCTCTCAGGATGTGCAACAGGGCTGTGGCTGCCGTGTGCACACAAACCCCTTGCAGGAGGCGGAGCATGGAGACAGGCAGGTGCAGGAGCTGGAGCAAGCACCTTGGGGCTCTGGCCCCACAGTAGCATCTAGGAGTGGGTGCCTGCAATTCCCAGAGCCCAGGTGGGCATGTGTTACAGTGCTTTCTTTTAGCTTTGCCATCTGCAGATGGCTTCAGTGTTAACCAGCTCAGTGCCCTCTTGGTACCCAAGTCCTTGTCCAGTGTCCAGGAAGAATCAGATCTTACACAGAGTTGAGGATGGTGAATGTGGGAGTTTTATTGAGTGGTGGAGGTGGCTCTCAGTGGGATGGATGAGGAGCTGGGAAGGGGATGGAGCAGGAAGATGACCTTCCCCTGGAGCTTAACTGTCCAGAGGCCAATCTCCTCTCCCCAGCCAAATTCCTCTTGGTGTTCAGATGCTCCTTCTGTTCTCTCTGCCACACCATTCTGCCATTCTTCCGCTCTTCTGTTTGTTTCCTCATGGAGCTGGGGGTTTCGGGTTTATATGGGAACAGGTTAGGGGGTCATGGCAGGCCAAAAGGCAACTTTGGGGCCCAGAAACAGGAATGCCTGTTCCCATAGGGCCGGGGGTCTCCAGGCTTGAGGGTGGGGCCTTTGCCAGGGAACTGCCTTCTTCCACCCAGTATTTCCTTGTCTCCTGTCTGTATCAATGGAAGAGACAGTAATAAACAAAAACATGTGTAAAACACCATGTGCTTCTTAAAGGGAAGAGCAGACAGTTTTGAGGGGAGATATGAAGAAAGACCAGAAGTTTTACAGTGAAGTAGGAACAGTAAGAACAGCCTTAGCCATGGCAAGGGGGCTGAGCGGAGTGTTTGAGGAACATATGCTTTTATTTTCTTGGCGGTGGAATGAAAAAATCAACCTCTCTTGATCATGGGTGATTCATCTAGAATAGCACTGGGAATCTTTCATATGTTATTTCACTTAATAAGCACAACAATCCCACAAATTCATTTTGAAGATAAGGGGGCTCTAAGATATTCTATAATTTATAAGAAATCAGTAGAGCCAAGAATCAGAGCAGAAGCTGTTACTAGCTTCAAGACCTTATGCAAATTTCATACTTTTCTGTCCTTCCATTTCTTTATCTGATAATGGAGAAAACAATATTGACCTCAAAGTGTTGCTGTAACATTAGCTGTTTTGTGATGTGTCTCGTCCCTTACCTGATGTCATGCCCATGCTTGGAGAATAGTAGCTATCATTCTTCTGTGTCTTATTATTACCATTACTAACAACTTGTCTGGGGCCATGCAGTAAGGGTCAGAGCTGGGCTTTGGAACAAAGTTTCTTTAGACTCTAAAAACCTTGCCTGTCCAAATTCCATGCTTGGTCCAGCTCTGACATGTTAAAAGAGTAAAGGGCCCTATGCATGAGGTTACAGACCTCAACCCCAGGCAGGTGGCAGCATGATTCACTAGAAAGAGCATGAATTTTGAAATATGACAGACCTAGACTTGAGTTCCCATTTCATCACTCACAAATTGTGTAACTTTGGGCATGTTATCGAGCCTATACAGTCCTTCCCATGTCTGTAAAATGGCACACAGCCTTGCAGAGTTGGGGTAAGGACCCAGGAGGTCACATCTATGCAGAACCTGGCTCTGCAAGCAATAGGTTCTTCTTGCCTTTGGCAGGTTCATACAGAAACTTCTGCTCTGGCTTCTGAGCTCCCCCTACAAGGAGCAGCCTATAATTTGAGGGAAGCGGCAGGCCCAGTTAGTGAGATATGATGCTACACTCTTAGGAGGGCAGTTCCATCTTTATGCCTGTAGGATTCTTAGTGTAAACATCTCAAAATAGTTGACAAAACAAAGGTGAACGTCCTTTATCACTGCTTATCCCTATTGTTAGTATGATTCTAAGACTCAAAAGAGTAGGGCAGTTTCTAGGTAATTTGACTTCCCTGAATATTATGATAGTGAGATCACTTTTAGAAGGCTGATTAGGATTTCAACTGCATGTTAGGGTCTGTAAATGACCTTCCAGCCAGATGGACATTGGTAATGCCTAAAAGTAGCTCTTCCAGGGACTCCAAAGCCAGTCAGTCACTCTGGTGTCCTTTAGCCTGACTTCAACTCCAGACAGGCTGCATATGTACTGATCTCTAGGTAACAGAAGTTCATTGTGATTTGGCACTCTTCATCCATTGAACAATTAATCTGTACGCATGTCATCAGTACCAAGGAAGCATATTGGAAATGAGGCAAGGCTTTTGCTCAATAAAAAGAAATGAAAGAGCTCCTGATTATATTTTTCAGAATGTGCCTAAATGTTTTAAGGGAGTGTCAAAAAGGGTCATATATTGCTCAGGGTCTGAGATAATTTGAAAGCATTTAATTTTTCTCTCTTGTCAATAGAAAATTGCCATATGTATCATCTTAAACCCTTTGATAAATTGTTGTGTTCAAAAACCAAAACTGAGTTTTTGGTTTTTATTCTTAGACAAAAAATAATACAATATAAGGTTTATAAAAATATTCTTTTTTTTGAGACAGAATCTTGCTCTGTCACTCAGGCTGGGGTGCAGGAGCACAATCTCGGCTCACTGCAACTTCTGCCTCCCAGGTTCGAGTGATTCTCATGCCTCAGCCTCCAGATTAGCTGGGTTTACAGGTGCATGCCACCACACATGGCTAATTTTTGTAGTTTTTGTAGATTTGGGGGTTCATCATGTTGGCCAGGCTGGTCTCAAACTCCTGACCTCAAGTGATCTGCCCACCTCGGCCTCCCAAGGTGCTGGGATTACAAGTGTAAGCCACTGTGCCTGGCGCTAAAAATATTCTTTATAGGAAATATACATAGTAACATGCATACTGTTTTGAGAAAGAAATTTCAGAAATAAGACAATACCATGACAATCCTAGAAATATTGATCATTTATGGGGTAGATTATTTCAGGCCTCTGGTATTGTTGATATAGTGAGATATTTGTAACAAGCACACATTAACTTGTATCCTTACTTTTTAAATATCAACATAGAAACCATGAGGGCTACAATAATTTAGATCCCTTTAAAAGCAATGAAAAGAAATGTGCTCTTATTCTTCTTGTATTAGTATGATACAAATGCCCCATATAATGACCTGGATAATGTTTACCTATGCATCTGCCTATAAATAATTTTAATAAATTTCTAAAGGCTGAGCCCTCAGCCAATGGAAGGCAAGTTGTAATGTTGGCTCCACACTGACAGCTCATCAGAACAGGCCAAGCTCTGTTTTCTGCTTGGATGTCATCATTCTGTGACTATGAAAGCATAAAACTGGAGACTGTTCCAGCAGGTCATTGTCGCTACAACTTGCTCAAACAGAAATAAAACAGCTTTTCATGCTTATTGATCTTGGACTTTTTGCCATTTTTATGCTCTGTTGACCTGACGCTCAGTAAGGATGTATTTTGTAAAAGGAGCTGAAAGTTTTCTTTCTCAATAGATGAGACATTTCACATTTTGGCTGCATACAAAAACAATTTCATTTTTTTTTCTTCCAAATGCATTCTGTCTGTGACTTTAAAAGAATAGTTGATCTTTAAGTAACACATGTGATATTAGTTTTTCCATTTTAAAATAATCACATTATTGCAGACATTTTAATAGCTGTAGAGGTTGCTACGTATTAACACGATTCATGGTCCTTGACAGCACTGTCTCTGAAAATCCCCCAGGAATGCAAAATACAAAACTCCACACACGTTCAAATTTTACTGCCTGCAGCTAAAAGAAGGGAAAGAACTTAAAACTGTTGAAACCCTTCAATTTTAAAAGCATTAATAGATGGTCCCAGGGGATTAAATCTAAATCTTAATGTGTAAAAATCAAGTTAATAACGAGAGACATTAATATGGCTGCATTTGATTATTGTGATAATGCAAACAATTAGTACTGCTAAAGTGAGATGTATTAGCTTCCTACTTGCCCCTCACATCAGTAAGGCACTGGAAACAAATGGAAATAAAACATTTTACTATGAGGTTTTTTGTTTCCATCTTTGTCTTTCCTTCCCTGTAGCTGACTCATTTTTGAAATTTTATTTCAGACTAGAATCATCTTTTCATTTTGCAACTACAATTTCTATAACACTGGTGGCAAATGATCAAGGATCATCCATTCAACACTGTCACAAAATTATTCATACATCCTTCCTTAGTATCAGCATCTTTCTAAATCTTCATGATAAATGAAAACAGAACAGAAAGATTGAGAAAGGGTAGGGAACAAAGGAAAGGTAAAGGAACCACATGAAATATACACCATTGAATTTTAAGTTCTTAAGGTTTTTTAGGAGGTGACGATCGGCACCTTTACAGTTGTTTTAGCTCCACATAGCCTGAAGCATTGCACAATGTTCAATATGCATTTTCTTGACGGTGGTTTCTGAAGAAAGGCAGATAACCATGGCAAACCTGCCTCTGAGTACAATATGTCCCCTTATTAGGCAGATTCCTACATTTTCCTTAATCTAGTACCAGATGAAAAAGCGGGCTTCCGGTTGGTGGGCAGTGGGAAAGAAATCCCTGTAAACAAAGAAGTCGGCTAGCAAGCAATAAGTCTGGCATTGTGAATAAATGAGTCAGATACTCTGCCAACAATTAACTGATGTTAAAAGACATCTGCCCTTCATATTGAAGTTGACAGGAAAGAAATATAAGCCTTATTTTAAAAAGCCATTTAGATCTAAACTTCATGAAGCCTCAACGATCTAAGAAGTCCGTCTGAAACAGAACCAATATTCTTTGGGGGTGAGGGTGGCTGGGTATCTTTTAGATCCTCAGAATTTTAAAACGATTTGATTTTGCTATTGAAGGAGAAAGGTGAAATTAAGGTAAAATGAGTGAAGAGTTAGTAAGATGCATTTCGAAGCAAATGAAAACAAAGGAAGCTTAGGGAATGGACACTTTAGTGATTTATTTTGGAGGGGCGGTACTCAGACATGTTCTGGCCTATGTCACTTGAAACCTTTTAGTTTGCTTCTCAGTTCAGATCTGTGTTGTGCATCAAATGGGTGTCCCATTCGTTATTTTTGTTTAAGCAGTGTCTGCAGGGAATTCCAGGGGACCATTTTAATAAACAGCAGCAACAATGGAATATTTGTTCACTTTTCTTCAGCAAAGAATCTGAGAAAAGTGTGTTAGAGGTAGGGAGTGGGTAGCTGTCAGTAGCTGCAGCTCCCTGAGCCTGACAGCCTCGTGACAGTTACTAATATCAGCAGATTTAATGTGTTTAGTCTAGTTGTAAGGTTTGTGATGTGTTTTTGATTTCCTGCTTCAGAAATGCGTTTTGGCTATAAAACAGTGAGCCATACAATTCTTTTTCTTACCATACCCCAGTCAGGAAATTGTTACCTTTGTACCCAATTTATGTTACATAATAAGTTACTTACATGCACACTAAGATTCTTACTTCTTGGCTATTCAGTCAATGTGTGAACATGAGCAAAAAGGTAATGAGCCCTGTGGTACCTGAGTTTAGCAGAAGCCCCGTGCCAACATCTAGGCTGTGTCAGGATTCACAAAGTGCATTTTAGTTTTCTTTCTCATTGAGGCTTCAGTTTCTCTTTATGCTCCAGGGACTGCGAAATTGCCTCACTGTCTTTTAAAATCATTGCTCTCCTTTGCTTTAGAACCAATCTGGAAAAGCATATACAAATCACCTGCAAAACTTGGATAGAGCATTTTTCATATTTTGCTGTATAGCAGTGAGTGGTTTATGAATCTTTCTTACCCTTGCAACTCTTAAAAAATATTTTTTCCCTTTTCTTAGTATTGATTTAGGCATCAAAGCTTGGGGGGAACCTCACAGTGGGTTCCTGTACCCTTCAGAGCTTTTAGTCTTACTGGTTTATTCTCCTGTTTCATGCATTGTAATTAGCCAAATCTCGTTTTTAACATGGTGTTTTACTCCGTGGTCCATTATGGCAGGAAAGCTTGGGGCTCAAAATTAGTTTGTAGTTTACAAATCAGATTTGTTTTAACTAAATGTTGTTTAAACAACCGTACATTGTTAATTATTCTTAATTCAGTGTAGGAAAAAAAGACATTGAAGAGAGAGATATTTAAAAATAATTTAGCTAGGACATATCTATCTGTATTTTGTTTTGGGAGTTTCAAAAAATAAATTTCATTTTAGTCTCAAAAGTTCTTTATTAATATACCTATGTCCCCTTTTTATAAATCAGTATATAAATAACAGAAATTGTGGAAAATATGTTGAAAGAACTGTCAATACACACTAAGTAAAAAGCTTCCCTGCTCCACTCAGGAACACCCTCTTGATATAGTTAACAACAACAACAACAATCTATACAGATATAGAAGAACTACATATTTTTAAAGCAAAGAACAAATAGCTTTTTAAAAATTAAAATATAAGAAAATCTTATAGAAAGCTTGGGGAAATAAGAAGGAAAAAAAACCTGACAAAATCACTGCAATTTTGAGACAACTGCTGTCCTTTTTTGTGTATTTCCTTTGTCTATGGGAAATAGCATTAGATTTTTCATGTTAAAAACATACTTTACATTTTATGATTTCAGAGATCAAAAACAAGAGATCCTGTTTCTTTAAAACAGAGGTCTTAAAATCAAGCACGCCTAAAGGGGAACTGGGAGACTCCAGGGCTGCCTCCCAGGTCAGTGGGCAGCCGGGATGCACCCATCTTTCCCGGCGCAGGAGGATTTCCTGCTGTTTTTTCAGGAGTGACCTAGAAGGAGGTTAATGATTCCAAAGAAGGACTTTTCCCTCAGGGAAAATGTAATCTGGTGACCTTTTTCTCTATCTGTCCATTTCTTTTAAGTCATAGACTCCCTTCATTTAACTTACATCAAGCTGTTTTATTTTCTTCAAAAACATGGTTAAAGTGACTGCTTTGCTTTCATTTAACCCTTGAACTGGACACATTTCAAAAATGAAATCTCTGTACAGATTTCCATACTGAACTGGGTTTACAGTTCTCCTTTCAAATCCTTATATTTCTTTCTCTCTCCCTCCAAAAAAAGAGAAAAGATTGTCAATTCTTATTAACACTCCAAAATCAAATGCTGTTTGCCTAACTCCTACAATTGTCATTCTCAGTGGTCTCACACAGACACAAGGTGTTCAGAATAAAGCAATATTTGGTAAATGGATAAATTCTTTTAAAATATTGTTTGAGGGTGTTTTATTGGTGAATGTTGGGTTTACTAGTGCACTCAGTGTTAAGATTGTTAAAGGAAATTTTATTAAGAAATATGGTGGATCATGAGGTCAGGAGATTGAGACCATCCTGGCTAACATGGTGAAACTCCGTCTCTACTAAAAATACAAAAAATTAGCCAGGCGTGGTGGTGGGCGCCTGTGGTCCCAGCTACTCGGGAGGCTGAGGCAGGAGAATGGCTTGAACCCGGGAGGTGGAGCTTGCAGTGAGCTGAGATCGTGCCATTGCACTCCAGCCTGGACGACAGACCAAGACTTGGTCTCAAAAAAAAAAAAAAGAAAAAAGAAATATGTAAATGATGACAAAGGTCTCTGCAGAGAGACTTTAAGATTATAAGAAAATATCAGCTTTATCCAGCCAGTTTCATTTTTTTTCTACCTGAATTAGGCAGACATTAGTGGATCAAATTAAGTGTAAGAATATAGTAAAAGAAAGCTATAATTGTTTTATTACTCTCATGGGTTCATGCTCTTGGTGCAATGAGTTCTTGAGGGTAAAGTAAAAACAGAAACTGCCTTGTGCTCAAAGTTGTCAGTTTTTTAAAAACAACTTTTTATTCTGTAGCAGAGCCAGGACATTTTCAGCATGATCATATTACTCTGTTTTACTGCCAACATAAATTGAAAAGAATATTTCTTAATTTCCAGCTTTATAGTGTTCCATTTCAAAACATGGTCAATCCAGAATATTGTGATGCCTACTAATGTATAAAATGGTCCATGCATAGATTATCTAATATTTCATATGCTATACTGCATATTAAATCAAGAATTCTGTTTTTCTCCCCTTGGGACAAAAGCCATTCTGAGACAGATGAGGGTAGAACAAACTACGAAAGAAAGCTCCAGTTGATCAGCTAGCCAATTTCCATAGGCTCAATCCATCAATAAGCATGAATTGATAATCTACTGTGTTCTTAACTGCTCTGCATAAATGGTAGTTAGGACCAGTCTTTGTTCTCAGGTTATCATGAAACTGAAAATCATTATTACGCATGGGACAACTAAAGACCAGTTATATGTGAATTGTTGTAGCAGTGACTACAACAGAATGAAAAAACTACAGTAGCATATAAAGAATTTCATCTTACAAAGTGATTTTATATATACAACTATAATTCTGCAAGTCATTTGGCGCTTCAGTTTCTTTAGGATAAGCATACTCATCCATACCTCACAGGGTTGTTGGAGAAATCAGATAATATGGAAATATTACATGCCAGGCATTGTCCCAAGCTTTACAGGTAAGAAAATTGAAGCCCAGAGAAGTGATACAATTCGTCTAGGGCACAACAGGCAATTAAGGGGCAAAGCTCAGATTTTTAAATCTTCTTCTATTAGTATCCAATATGGTAGGGGTCCCCAACACCCAGGCCACAGATCAGTACTGGTACTGTTAGAAACTGGGTCACACAAAAGGAGGTGAGTGGTGGGTGAAGGAGTGAAGCTTCATCTGTATTTACAGCCACTCCCCATTGCTCACCTTACTGTCTGAGCTCCATCTCCTGTCAAATCAGCAGCGGCATTAGATTCTTATAGAAGCACTAAGCCTATTGTGAACTGCGTGTATAAGGGATCTAGGTTGCGAGCTCCTTATGAGAATCTAATGCCTGATGATCTGTCATTGTCTCTCATCACCCCCAGATGGGACTATCTAGTTGCAGGAAAACAAGCTCAGGGCTCCCACTGATTCTACATTATGGTGAGTTGTATAATTATTTCATTATATATTACCATGCAATAATAATAGAAATAAAGTGAACAATAAATGTCATGCACTTGAATAATCCCAAAACTATTCCCCCCACCCCAGTTTGGAAAAATTGTCTTCTACAAAACTGGTCCTTGGTGCCAAAATGGTTGGGGACTGCTGCAATCTAGAACATCGCTCATATCCGCAAGTCCAAAACCAAACCAAGCTCACTGCCTCCTCAACACCTGTTCTGCCTCTGCTAGATTGTAACTCAGTTGATGATATTTCCATTTGCTGTTCCACCCAAGCCAGGGATCTGGGAGTCATCATTCCTTCCTTCATCTCCCACCCAACCACCCCCCAAGGTTAAGTTCAACCCCTAGATTTCCCCTGAGTGACCTACAACTCTATGGCCACTGACAAGACCCATAATTAGAGCCCTGGCCCTCGCTCACTTTACTAGTCCCCTGACTAGTCTAGACTCTGCCTTTCTCTTTCCCCCTTCTCTACATCCTACCATAGGGATCTCTCCAAAGCACAAATCTGATCCTATTACCTCCCTGCTTCCATCCTTCAGGGCTCCTGTCCTGCCTCCCAGTACAGCCTTACCACCTCCTGCACTTCCATTCACCCTTCTCACTCTGCAATTCCAGACTACTTGTAAGTCTATGCCTGTTCACATCTTCATCCTTTGTATATTGTGCCCCCTGTATTTGGAATATCATGTCTTCTATATTATCTGGAAAGCAAAACTTTTGGCCATCGTTTAAACCCAGGTTCTTTCTTAGGAAGGAAATCCCTGCTTCTCTATATCCAAATGGTGTTAGTTGCTCTATTCTACACACTCCTGAAGGATCAACAACCTGCATCTCTTTGTACTTGTCATACTAGTGGGAAATTACTTATTTACATGCCTATCTACCCTAACTGAGGGACATGATTTTTATTTCCTTGTGACTTTATACAGTGCCTGGCACATAATAAGCTCTCTATGAATTCTGTGTTGAATTCCAGGGAGTGAGTGGGCATCAGAGCTGGATGCTGCAGGGTAGCCAAGGAGGGAGAGAAGACGGAGAAAAACTGATGATCCAGGAAAGATGGGTGGCATTGGGAACCTCCCAGGAGCAGAGTCCCAGAGAGGTAGGCATGGGCACGTAACAGGAATGGATCATCAGGATTCTGGGATCTAGACTCAAGGTCATGTGCGCATGAATTTTAAAATACTGAATTATATTTTGAATGAAGTCTTCTTTTTCTCTGTCCTTGGCCATTGGAACTCTTCCTTAGAAGATATACATTTCAGTTTATAATCTAGGAGTATAACTTTCAAAGGTTTATTCGTAAAAAGTCACAATTGCTTAAAAGTTTTTTTTGTACTGTAACACTGCAGATTCAATTTCAAAGTGTGTCCCTAATTTTAGTGTTCCAAAGTTGAATAAGCAAAACTCTTCTTTATCTCTGTCTCTCCTTCCCAATCTCTCTGTGTGTATGTGTATATATATATATATATTTTACATTATCCTTTACAGTTTTAAACAATGTTATCATGTGACTAGTTGCTCACCATTCAGATCTTCCTAGGCCAAAGAAAACTATCCTAACCCTTTACAGAAGCAGTGGGCCAACCCTTGTGGTTGTACAGATTGGTCTGCACGAAGGAGCCTGCTGAGGAGGTGACCGTTGGCTCAAATCCAGCTGGCACACTCCTCCCCAGGTGAGGGGGTGTGGGGTTATGTCAACCAGGGAGGACACCTCCATCTAATTCACACTATGGCACTGCCTGGACTAACACTGCCCTGCAGAAATCCTTCTATCATTATTTTATTTTATTTGCCTTTTCCCTGACCTGTTCCTGCTCTGTTAGGTTTTTATTAAAGTGGAACAACCAGAATTGCAGCAATATTTCAGCAGGAGATGCCCAATGACTTTATAAAAGGGTTTGCTGGTATTTTCTAGTATTTTGTTCACTTCTTGGAAAAATCTGCACAAAACATACTTGTGCCTGTGGAAAAGCACATAGGAACCTTTTTGGTGGTGTGCTGCCACCAGCTTGGACCAACTCCTGGAGCCACTTCTACTCATCTCTTTCCAACTCAGCATTCTGTGACATTACATCGATATCTTGAAATTGGAAATGATGGGAGTACTTCCACCACAGAAATTGTCAAACATCACAAATCAAGGCTTTTCCCCGCAACCCCAAGAGAGCAGATGTGTCAGCTAGTACATACCTTTTCTAGATGCTAATGACTTTCTAGAACCAATAATCTTTTATGTAAAATAAATGTTTGAACCACTGTTTCTGCAGTAGACACATTGCCTTACAACTCTGACACTGAAATCTATATGCCACTTATTGGGGCCAACTTTTGTGGTCTCAGCGATCTTCAGTGGATCAGGACTTCCCCCTTGCTATCATGAGGCTTAGAGATATCACTGTGTACTTTCTTATACACATCATTCACAAAATTCCCAAATGTGCCTTATCCTCACATGAATTTCTTGATCTCAATTGGAGTCCCCAGAAAAATGCTTGTTTGTTTCTTTAGCATACATTCATTTCTCTGTGTGGGGCATCTGTGTGTATGTTATGTATGTTCTAGCTAAACCTTGAAAAAAATATTTTATTTAATCCTATGGGAACTCAATTTGTAATCATATCTTTTATGTGAGACTCTTCTAAAAGACATGGTGGATTGGAGCATTGGCCTCAATTTTCCGTCCATGCTGTATATACATCTTTTGCCATGTCACCCCATCTCAAGGCAGTGTGCTTTCCTTTCCCTTGACTTTGGACTCATCCATGTGACTTGCTTCAGCAAATGAGATGTTAGCATTTATGACATAAGCAGGGGCTTAAAATAGGCTTCAATGTTGGGCTTGTCTTCTTGTCCCTCTGCCATAGCTATAAAGAGAATGTGCCCCTGTTAATTTGCTGGTGTAAGGAGGATGAGAGACATATGGCACAGGTCTGGACCCAGCCTGCCCCTTGGAGTCAAGCCCAGATTAGATTCACTGAACCCAAGCTGACATAGAGCTATGCGAGCAAGAATAAATTATTGCCATTTGAAAGCTCTGGATTTGAAGGTAGCTTGTTATGCAGCATTATTATGGTAATAGTTGACTGATATATCATGTGATTTGCATGAACGTCATGAATTTTGCATAAACCTCCTTTATTTTTCTTTGAACTAAGAGCTTATTTTAAACAAAAACAAAAACATTTCTGGTCAGTCAAAAAATAGTTATTGAATACCTACTATGTACAAGTTGCTATTCCAGAAGCTGGAGATTCAAGGGCAATCAAGAAGGAGAAGGTCTTGCTTTCAGGGAGCTGATATTCTATAGCTGTGCTATCTAATAAGGTAGCTACAAGCCATATGTAGATATTTAAATTAAATAAAATTTAAAACTAAACACATAATAAGAGAAATATTTAAATAATCAACTCAATTACATTTTAAAATGTAGTTCCTCAGTCTCACTAGTCACATTTCAAATGCTCAATAGCCACCTGTAGCTAGTGGCCACTACACTGTGCATGATGGAGACCATTTCCATTATTGCAGAAAGTTCCACTGGATAGTGCTATTCTAGAGGGAGGAGACTAACAACAAAAAATAAATAAACGGACAAAGTAATTTCAGCTAGTGATAAGTACCACAAGGAAAACAGAACAGAAGTGATGTGTTAGGGAGTAAGTATAGAGGGTGCTGGATGCTGGAAAGAAGCAGCCAGGCAAAGCTCTGGGGGTTGCTCCTTCTGGGCAGAGAGCACTGTAAGTGCAAAGGCCCTGGAGTGAGAAGTAGCTTGGTATGTTTAAGGAATGGAAAGGTCAGTGTAGCATGAGCTGAGTGAGGCAGGAGAGGTGAATTGAAGGGCAGGAAGTCAGACAGGTCCGGGGGCCATATCCTGCAGGGTCATACGTGCTGTGGTCGGGGGCCTGGGTTTCGGTCTAAATGCAATGGAAAAGCAACGGAGGATTTTAGACAAGGAGTGATATGATCCGATTGGTATTTTTTAAAAGACTGCTCTAGCCACTTGAAGCTGATCTCGTAAATGTGAAGTTCTAGATACTGAGATAGAAATGGATAAATGTGTCTCTAGAGAGATGAAGAAATAAATCTAAGAATGTTATTACGATAAAGGAATATATGTACACATTTTAGGTTGTGTATTCATTACTGCCATATTTATATGCTACCCCCAAATCATTTTTAAAAACGAAAACTTTGTATGGGTCCTTCTAAAAACAGGAATATAACTTCTGTCTAAGAAGGAATCACAGGGCTGAAGTGAAGGGAGCGTCTGGAGCTGTCTTACAAGGGATCCTTTCTCTCCCGCCCTCTGTAGGGCTTGGCAGAGGCACAAAAGGGTGGTCAGGGCACCAGCATGGGGAGGAATGGTGGATCATGACGAGCTCAGCCCAGGCAGGGCAGGAGGATCATTCTGGAGGGGCCTGAGAAGGTTCTAAATAGCAAGTGGGGAAAAAAAATCAGGAAGCAAATCGTAAACCACCACAAAAAGAGAGGAATAAAGTCATAGGTGTGGAATGACCTAGGATAAGAGAAATAATTACCTGAAAAAACAAAGGCAAGAAAGGGCAACTTTGGGTATGTATCAATTCTCTAAGTCTGCAGAGGTGCTAAAGTCAACAATAAAAAAAAATTAGCAAAAATGTATCTCATATTGTTTCTGATATGAGGAAGACCAAATGATTTATCAACAATATGGAAACACCTGCAATGGCCCTTGTTACAATTATGTTATACATCCTTTTATAAAACAATTAGGGATGATTCTTCTGTGAACTAACTGTGACTTGGAGCAAATCCCTTAGCATCAGAGACTTTGTTTCCATATCAGTAAACAAGAAGCATAAAGTTAGTTCTCCTGCCCCTTAGATCTCTCTCAGCTTTAAAATGAATAGACTGTATGATTCAAGATAGATTATTAAAATTCCAGAAAGTCTAGATGTGTGTGTGTGTGTGTGTGTGTGTGTGTGTAGTTTAGAAGCGGGCCACTTTTCCAAAAGTTTGTTTTAAAATAACTATATGTAAGAGAAGAAAAAGAAAGAAAAAAATTGTAACTGAGCTGGTTTTTTTTTTTTTTTTTGAGACATTTTCACTCTGTTGCCCAAGCTGGAATGCAGTGGCACGATCTTGGCTCACTATAACCTCCATCGACTGGGTTCAAGCAATTCTCCTGCCTCAGCCTCCCCAGTAGCTGGGATTACAGACATGTGCCACCACGCCCGGATAGTTTTTGTATTTTTTAGTAGAGATGGGGTTTTGCCATGTTGGCCAGGCTGGTCTCAAATGCCCAGCCTCAAGTGATCTGCCTGCCTCTGCCTCCCAAAGTGCTGGGATTACAGATGTGAGCCACCGGACCCAGCCTGTGAGTGAGCTTTGTGCTAATTGAGTCAAAGGCAATATTTATTCGGAAACAGTAGCTGGACATAAATCTGTATGACAGAGGAGATACTGTATCCTTACGTGTACTGAGAAACATTACAAATGTGAGAAAGAGAAGAATGAAGCAACCCATTTGCCTGGAAACATGGAGCCTGAAATAGCTTTCCCCATTTCTGTTTGGCAAGACTCTACCCATCCTTCAAGACCCAGGTTGAATGTCACCTCTTCTGTGAAGCCCACTTCAACCTTCTTTTGCACAGTCTCTCCACTTGTCATGCTCTCAAATATTTTGGTAATCCCCTCGGGATGGTGCATATCTTATTTTATTACAGTTTTTATAGCCATTTTCCTTCTTTGCTAGGCCCTGCGCTCCTGAGGGCAGAATTCTGATGTATTCTTTTGCCCCCCCTTATCCCATCATGCAGTTCCAGTCACAAAATAAATATGTAAGTGTGTGTTGATTTAATGATGTATGGTTAAAAACTATAGTTGACATGAAGAAAATTAAGTAGAAAAAGAAAAAGGAAAAAAACTGTCTTAGTTCTTCAGTTAAGATAGAGATGAACTAAGATATGAAGTACAATATGAGAAGATGCAGAGAAAGAACTATGGAGTGACTGAGCAGAAAGAAAAAACGAGGCCAAAACAAAGAGAAGGTAAAAAAAGAAAAACAAAGAAATCCAGCCACTTGACAGATAAAGACATTAGGAACATAAGCAAAGATGAGTGTAGAGGAGGGAGCTGAAGACAAATCCAGAGAAACGAGCACAGGGGATCATTTAGTGCAACCTTCTCTCCCAAGCACAGGGTTGGAGAGATCTGAGAAACAAGAGAGAAGTGAGGCCCATAAAAATGTCAAGTGATAATATAAAGAAAAAAGACAGAATATGAGGATTAGTCTTAGTGGGTGAGTTTTTGTTGGGGCTGAAAATAAATAATTTAAGAATATAGGTAAGAGAGGAGAAGATTAATATTTATAAAAATTAGTTCCACCAGGATAGAGATACCATACGAAACCTTACAGGGAAAAAAAGCTCAAATTGTTATTGGAGAAATGTGGCAGAAAGGTACATCCCATTAATTGACTTTACAACGGGCACTGGGTCCAGCACTGGGTGCTTGGCAAATTTATTTCTTCAGACTAAAAAAGTTAATTTCTTTCTTTTCGTACCTGAGAAAAGAAATCACATAAACATGCTCTTTTACTTCTTCACACATTTGACTAGAAAATGGACTATAATAGATGGCAAGTGGGTGGCAAGAAGGGAATAGTAGTTAATATTTATGCACGGACCATTATTTTAGAGAGTTTGTGCTAAAAAGGGAATCCATTTCGTGAGAAAGTTTAAAAAGAAAAAAAAAACACAAAATTACCTAGAAGAGAATACTAAAGCTTCTAAGAGCTGCTTCTCTAATGGGTGAGTTTCTTACTGAGTTCTGGAATAATTTATTTACTGTTTGATGGTGTGAGCACTTGCCAGCCCCTGATCCCTTTCTGTTCTGGGGAAAACACCACCATGGGTGATTTTGGAAAAGCACAGGGACTCTCCTTTATTTATCAAAGGTGAGTAGATGGTCCTTTATTCTGCACTCTAGCAGGCAGGCACTAGTATGTGACCTCAGCTCAGCCAACAAGTGCCCCACTCAGAACTTAGGGTCTTTGGGAAATGATGGAAAGAGGCCAGAACAGCTGGAGATGATGCATGGTGGCAGCACTGGCATCTGAAGTCCAGCAGTGTCCAAGCATCCTGCAGCATGATGTCCTGACCTGTGTCCCAGCAGCAGGACCTTGACTGAACTTTGATGGATTTTACCCTCTCTTGTTGCTTGTTTATTCCCTGAATTTCCTTCTTCAGCCTTCCTCAATTCTGGAAGCTATCTGTTCTCCTTTCATTTTACTGCTTTCTTGCTTAAGTTAGCCTAAATTAGTTACCAAGAAACCCAACTGATACACCAACTTATTGTAAGTGGTGATTAATGAAGTTTTAAATAAAGGAGAAGTCCTCATTAGGTCATTTATTCAATAAATATATTTTTAGCAAATATTATGGTTCAGGCATTACGCTAGGTCCTGGCAAAATAGAGCTCACTACTTCATTAAAACCCTGTTGCTACTTATACTGACTAATGAAAGAGTGTGATATGTAAACCACATATATCATACCATGTGTATTAGCTAGCTATTGGTGTGTAACAAATCACCACCAAAATAAGCAACATGAAATAACAAGCATTTATTATCTCATAGTTTCTGAGGGTCAGAAATCTGGGTGCAGCTTAGCTGGGCATTATAGCTGTGGGTCTCTCACAAGGCTGTGAGGAATATGTCTCATCTCAGGGCTTGGCCAGAGAAGGAGCCATTTCCTAACTCACTAGTAGTTGTTGGTATGTTCATTTGTTCACAGGTTGTGAAATTGAGAGCCTCAGTTTTTTGCTGACTGTTAGTCACATTTCTCTCATTTCCTCGTTAGGAGGGTCTCTGCATTAGAGCAGCTCACAACGTGGCAGGTGGCAGGTGAGCAAGTGAAAAGAGCCAGAGTGGAAGATGGAGGCGGGGGTGGGCAGGGGGAGAGAGACAGAAAGAAAGAGAGACAGAAAGAAAGAGAGACAGAAAGAAAGAGAGAGAGAAAGAAGAGGGAAGAAGGAAGAGTTTGAGAGAGGGCAAGCAAAATGAAGTTTTTTACTCTAAACTCAAGAGTGGCATGCCATCATTTTTGCCATATTGTAATTGTCAGAAGCAATTCACTAGGTGCAGATGACACTCAGGGGTTGGGATGACACAGCAGCATGAAGACCAGAGCAGCAGTCACGGGTGCCATCTTACAAGCTGCCTGCCACACCACAATAAATACACATACTGTCTCTGGGTCCTCTAGAAATATAAAGGCTGATGGTGGGGGACTGGGTGGGGGGCTGAGTCAGGGTAGAAAGCAAGAAAAGTGGGGGATCAAGGGTAGCTTTCAGGAAAAAGTAAAACTTGAATGAAGTCCACACAAAAAGGGTTATTGAAAGTGTTTCTGAAAAATAAACAGAGAAGGATGGGAGAAATGTGAACCCCTGAGGCCACCAGGTTACATCCTGTAAAAGCTTCTGCCAGAATTTACACTGTCAGGTTGCAGTAGTATACACTAATAGTTGACACAACACTCAGTACTGTAACAAACAGGAGAAAGATTAAAGGTACTGAATACATTCACCAAAAGGGAGACAGGGTGGGGTTTCTAGGGAGTGCCCAGAAGGCAGCATTGCACACAACAGGCATACTCTAGTTTTAAACCTTGAAAGCATCGGGTTTAACATCCAAACGTGAGATGGAGGTTTAGAAATACGATTGGGGAAACCAGTTAATTTGAAGGCAGGTAAAATCATTAAATAAAAGGATAAGGTGATGACAGAGGTATGCTTCTGGACTGGTAATATCAATCAATTTGGAAAACTATACAGTGAACTGAAAGCCAGTTCATGTATCTAGTCAATAAGAAAAAGGAAATAATCTCTGAGAATTCAGTTCATATGCAGTTGACGCATCAGAGGAGAAGGTAGATTGCAACTTCCAATTATAATGAATATTTGAAGACAGTCAGTGTACAGAGTCAATAGAAAATAAATGCAGAGGCAAGCTGGTAAGAAAGAAGAAAAAATGGGAAAATTAGGAAAGGAGGCCTCTTTAAAATCCTACTGCTGTGTTTGGGAGAAAGGATCATGTAAGACAAAATTAAGAAGAGAGACTAGAGGAGGGCAAGGATAAAATAAAAACTTGGGAAATACAGGAGGGGGTCCCTATGGAATTGATTCTGCCTCATCAAACGTTTTTAATTCCATTTTTTATACATAAGTTATAACTGGCAACCTCTGTTGAGACTGTTTTTTTATTGCCTTATGGAAAAGCAAGGCCAACATGATTAAAAGGCAATGTATTCACCTCCCAGGGAAGGGGAGCTGGGAATGATGAACCCAAGGCTTTTCTTCAGAGTGACATTTTTATGTTACAATTTTAATAAAAAATAAGGAAAAGGAGGAAGAAGAGTGGAGAAAACACTTTAAGTTTCATCTTCCTTGCTTTGAATGATAGTGGGAGAGGTCAGTACCCTTTAAAAGGAATAGAAAGGTGATCCCTTAGAAAAGGGCAGGATATGAAAACAGCAAAGCAGCAACATAAAGATTACCACGTGGGAGATAACGAGGAGGGATTTGAATACCACAAACTGATAATACTAGATAGATAACCTGAGCGAAAACTGTTCACGTAAAGTTTCAGTGTTGCAGGGAAAATAATGTGATAGAAACGGATATATTTTGCATATATATGAAGTCTTTAGAGTTTACAGTGGGTTGATAACATCAGTCAAAAAGAACAATTGTGGGTTTTGAACCCCACTAGTCAAAATAAATAATACTTTAAATTTTTTTAAAGGAGGGGACAAGTCACGAACAAGGGCCAAAGTTCTCTGTGATTAAAAACTCTGATAGGAACTTTTTGGTTAGAATTTTTTCTTTAGAAGAATATTGACTCCATTTATTGTGAATTGAGCCTACAAGAGGCCCAGTGTTGAAGGGCAAATAACAAGGGTTTATGTAGCATCAAAGGTGACACTGAGAATGATTACTCTCTTTCTGTCTCAAATCTGTATCTGCTTCCCTCTTCATCTATATTTTGATCAACCTGATGAACATCTCTGAAAATTACCAAGTAGGAAATCATGATGATCATTGACTAATAGGGCCTCACAGGGTTTTATGAATAAAAGGAAAAAAACAGAGGTTAGAAAAACTTACATGCAAAGAAATTTATATACTTTTGAATTGGGAAATCTTATATTTAGAATGAAGCTATCCAAATTGAAAATACTGGTACTGTAGGCAGACCAGAATGAAACGTCTGTACTCAGTTCAAGCTTGGTGTAGATGGCATTCTGTCATCAGAATTCTCTATTAATTGGTATCTCTGCATGTCTTGATTATAGTGGTAATGAACGTTCATAAATATTAATTCAAAGATACCAAAAATTTATGAAGCACCTTCTAAATCATCAAAGACAGGTTAGATGCTGTTCAGCAACACTCCACAGATAAGTGAATTTACTGTGTTCTGATTCTTTGAGAATTATTAATCTGTGTAATAGAGAGCATGCATTTCCAAACTGCAGGACAGCAAATAGTTTATTCAATTTAACTCTTAACAATTTCCAAACATGTACAAGAAAAATCTCTACACCTAAAATCCTGTTATTTATACCATGCCTCTAGTGCACAATGCATCCATTTTTCATTATAACACAAAAAGTTTATGAGTGTCTCCCCTTTTCTGAAACTCCAGCATTATAAAATCCTGTTTTATTTTCCTAGAAGTCTAAAGAAAAAAACATCCTCAAAAATTATTTGAACTCAGATTATAGGGCTTTGATTTCTTTGAAAATAAGATTCAACACAACATAATATAGATCACTTATTTTAATGAAGAGAAATTTTATAAACCTATTTATTCTGCTACCACTGTATCATGGTAAAGAGATATCTAAATAATCTTTAATATTATCTTTCAAACGAGCTGGTGCTCACAGATGGCTACATTTTTTCTCTGCTATGTATAGTCTTTAACTTTTACATTTGAATTTTATCCTTTTTATTAACTGTAATGACCACTTATTGTCATAGGGCTTCTTTTAATTATCTTTGGATTTTAATGACCAATATTCTAATTTTCATAAACTGTAGTGTTAACCAAATATTCTGGTATTTTAATAATTATATTAAACTATACCAATCAAGAAATCCATTTGTGCTCATTTGGACAAAAACTTAAAATTTTGGGGTTATAAACCAAATTACATGTTCTATTTTCAATGTATAAAATTAATTCAACTGTGTACACTTTCTAAAACTAAAATATTTACCAAAGGCATGATTATCTAGGGACATATAACTTATGAAAAATTGTTTATAATAAATTGTTTTAAGTGAGAGAAACATAATTTGCCTTTTTAGGAAATATAACTATTTCCTCTTTATTTCATTATCTATAAATTTTGTATTTCTGATGACAGTAATTATTTTTAGCATATGCCAGTAAGTTCTACAAATATATACTATTAGCAATACTTAAAAAGGTAGATTCAATTTCTATCAACTGTTTTATTCCTTTATTGTCTCTTTTAAGGGTACATGTTCATTTTTTGTTAGTAGATCACTTATCTATATCCTTAATTCTTTAGAATTCACAAATCAATACTATCTGGTTTTTCTAATATGCTACAATCTCTTTTCTTAAGACGATGCCTCACCTTTCAGTTACCTTTAAAAGTAGCTTGCAAATATTATTCTACTGAAAGATCCCTCTTTTCTTTTCACAATTTCTCTGTGAAGAAAGGATATTTTCTCTCTTTTATTGTTTTAGTGGCTCAACAAGGACCTTTGCAGTGGTTATGAAAGCCTCAGTAAGAAAAGATGACAATGTGAAACCTCTAGTTTTAGATGTTTCTGTACATGTTGAAATTAAATCTTTAAATTTCAATGAATTTGTGTATTATAAAATGAATAATGTATAGTGTGCATTTAAAAAACTTTACCTTTTTGGATATAGTTCACCCCCAAGTAGAAAAGTCCTCAATGCATCTGTATCAGAATTTTTTAAAAGGGGTTTAATGACTCAGATTTTACGAAAGAAAAGAAGTCACGTAAATAAGACTAAACAAAGATTGAAAATAGAATTTGTTATTCATAATGACAAAATACATTTGCCATATTT
Source organism: Pongo pygmaeus (assembly GCF_028885625.2). NCBI lineage: Eukaryota > Metazoa > Chordata > Mammalia > Primates > Hominidae > Pongo > Pongo pygmaeus. Next base: position 39,774,113 of record NC_072390.2, on the reverse strand, counting down.
ATATATTTAATGTGGATTTTTCCATGTAATGTTCTTAAATGCTTTTGCATTCAAACATTGCTACCCATTTCATAGATTAAGAGGTAGAGTGTGGTTACGAGTATGCAGGATGGATATTAAGTAACTTACTGAGAATTAGATGGTGGACAATTAAAGGAACTGGGAACAGTATAGTTTTTGTGGACTAAAAATATTGCCTTTCCAAATGCATCACTAATACTTTGCACAAATGTTAATTTAAAAGTCCCTTATATTGTTGTTGTAACAATAATGTGTTAATATGTATATATGTGGATGTATATACATATATAACACACACATATATTTTAAACACACAGACACAGACACACACATTAGATTCAGATGGATTTTGATTAAACTGCCCTTTCATAGGACTTTCAATTTAACTCTTGTTAAAAATGCTCCTCCTTTAAAAGAAAGCTTCTGTGAAGTAATATGACTGATACAGCCATATTACTCAGGCAGGTAACTAGATTTGAACTAACTTTCAATATTAAAAAAATCCGAAATCAGTCTTGAAAATCTTAAAATATTACATGAAATTGTTGTACAGGTAAGTAGACATGTGCTAAGGATATTTATATAAAATTATGAGCAGAGTATTCTCTTTGTAATTGGTTAGTTGCCAGATTACAACTTTGACACTATTATTTATAACTTATCAAAGACAATTTATGCTTTGCAACTGACATTTTAAAATTGGAGATTTACTTGAACCGGTACCTAATGTGTTTTCTGTAATTAATTCCTTTGAGGTCAAATTTCATGGACACAGGATTCCTTTAACATTAATCCCTCCTTTAGCAATATCTTTATTGTTGGAATTAACAGTTGAAAAAACGTTAATCTTTTTTTCAAGTAAGATTCTCAGTTCCAGATATTGTTTGTTTCACCAATGCAAGATATTCTGAAAAGTGCAAAATATCTTAGAAGTAGGTGCTGTGGAGTCAATGCATGAAAAGAGCCAGAAGTTAAATCAATCATATGTTAATACAAAATGGAAAGTTTAATTATGTAGCTACTTAAGTTCTTAATACAACTCGGTAATGGAGGGTCTGTCTCATTTTAAACTTTATACTACTATTCAGGTTATTTGTAAATAATACCTAAAATTTATAAGCTTTATATGTTTTTGCTGGTTATTCAGGAGATATTAAATAGGTTATTTGGAGGACAGAACAATTTGTTGGATGATGATGTTCAATAAACTGTTGAATGAAAATGAATGACGTTCTGATTGTAGCTGGTTTCCAGTTTTAAGAATGAGAATAATACATTTAAAAGTTGGGAGATAAATAACTGAATATATAGTAGTTTACTATTCCCAAAATGAATTTTGTTAAGCACGAAAAAATGTTTATCAGTTAGGCATGTTTACCTTTTTGCAGTGGCTAATTATGCTTTTTCGCATCGTCCAAAGAAAGACAAATCTTGGTTTTCCTCCTTTAGCATCTGCGTAGCCTCTATCAGGTGAATTGGACAGTTTACATTTTTGGTGTCTGTTTATATACGAAGCATGGAAAGTAACTGTGAGGCTACTCAGCAGTGTTTAATGAAAGCCAAGTGCTCACCAATTCCACATAATTGATTAA